>NW_026892677.1:2515000-3715000 GCF_033815535.1 Pezoporus flaviventris | reverse complement strand
ATTTGAAGGATTTGGGTTTGACTTCCAATTTTGTCATTTTTCATCATAGAATCTCAGGCTGGTTTGTGTTGGAAGGGACCTTAAAGCTCATCCAGCTCCAAGCCCCCTGCCATGGGTAGGGACACTTTCCATTAGATCAGGTTGTTCCAAGCCCCAGTCAGCATGGCATGTTGGATGCATGTCCATGGATCATCTCCATGTTTTTGCAGGACCGCTCTTTAGCTGAACTCAAAGCTCAAATACTGAATTTCACTTGTCTGTAAAAGTCACTTTTTAGTTGTTTCATACTGTAAGCTCATAGAAGTAACTATACATTGAATATTACTTTTGGGGGGGTGAAATCTGGTTTAATCTGTTCATTTCCCTTGGTTTTTGTGTGTTGTGTTACCATAATTCTGTTGAAAGCACAGTAAATGTAGTAGTGCACTTGAGGTATTGAGATTTTCATGTATTTGAGTCATTTTTTAAGAGTACTTTCCAGAATCATTTACCACCCTTAAATTCTAAAAGGCCATTTGTAAGAGAAAGAACATGATGCTGTGCTTGCTCACTATCTTTGAAGAACTTGCATGGGATCATAAACCTTGTGTCTTAACCCTAGTGAGTAAAACCGTATCGACGACAGAGCAGCAGCTCTGGAAGAAAAGCTTCTCTTGCTTTGAAGAAGGAATCCAGAACTTCGAGTCGATCGATGACGCGACCAACGCTGCTCTTCTGCTCTGCAACACGGGAAGGCTGATGCGGATTTGTGCTCAGGCCCACTGTGCAGCTGAAGGGGACTTCAAAAGAGAATTTTCTCCAGAAGAGGCTCTTTATTATAACAAGGTAACATCAGACTAATTTTAGAATGGCTCATTAATATGCCTTTTACTGTAGAATATTTGTAAGTATCTGTAAGTCTTGATGTGATAACATGGGATCATCCCTGCAAGTGCTCAAGGTCAGTTTGGATTGGGCTTGGAGCAGCCTGGGCTAGTGGGAGGTGTCCTTGCCCATGGCAGGGGCTTGAAACTAGATGATCTCTAAGGTGCCTTCCAGCATAAACCATTCTAGGGATACCTCTGCAGCTTTCATATTTTCCTAATCCTTGCTGCAATGGCTTCAGTATTGTTGTCAAGGTTTGATTCCATTGCTCTGGTATATAAAGCACTGTGACATTCAGATCTTGTTATTGGACAGACTGCAATACTTCACATAAGGGAGATAAAAATTAGGTCAGGATTTAAACTATGACCAAAATGAGTGTAAATAAAATACTGAAGGAGGCTCAGAGAGATATTTTGGCATGCTTCCTTGAGAATGAGTGAAGGGAAATTAATTTCTAGTTGCTATAAATACAGGCAGTAACTATGTACGTATACTTCTTTGTCATCTGTAGGCTATTGACTACTACCTGAAGGCATTAAGATCATTGGGTAAGAGAGATGTGCATCCAGCTGTCTGGGATTCTGTGAACTGGGAGCTGTCTACTACGTATTTCACTATGGCCACTCTGCAGCAGGATTATGCTCCATTATCTAGAAAGGCTCAGGAACAGGTAATAAAGAGTGTTTGTGACTACATAAGCTATTGTCTTCCTGGAAAACTGAACCATGAGCAAAATTGGTACTGGGACAAATTCTAAACCTTCATTAGATTGAAAAACTTCTGTGAAGTATTTCTTGCAAACCATAAAATGTTTAATCACTTGTGGTTTATAAAGTTTTGCTTAATGAAACGGAAGCAGGACAAACAGATTTAAGCCTTGCACATGCTGCTGTTCTAGTTTCAAAGTGCCCACGCTACATCTTTTTGTTTCATTTTGTAGATAGAAAAAGAAGTTAGTGAAGCCATGATGAAGTCCTTGAAATACTGTGACATTGATACAGTGTCTGCACGACAACCTCTCTGCCAGTATCGGGCTGCAACCATCCACCACAGGCTTGCTTCAATGTACCACAGTTGCTTGAGAAACCAGGTATTGGCACAAACTGGTTGGGTTCCAGATTTAGTGTGTTCAGTGTGCATATGGAGATTGATACCCAACCTGGCCTTGAACACTGCCAGGGATGGGGCAGCCACAGCTTCTCTGGGCAACCTGTGCCAGTGCTTCAGCACCTTCACAGGGAAGAATTTGTGCCTAAGAGCTCATCTCAGTCTCCCCTCTGGCAGGTTAAAGCCATTCCCCTTGTCCTGTCCGTACAGGCACTTGTCCAAAGCCCCTCTCCACATTTCTTGTAGCCCCTTTAGGCACTGGAGCTACTCTAAGGTCTCTCTTTAGGGAGCCTTCTCTTCTCCAGGCTGAACCAGCCCAGCTCTCTCAGCCTTAAAAATGTTACTTTTGAAAGTGTAGTCTGTCCTTTATAGAGTGTTCTGAGCTTTGGGGTCCTCTCTATTATAAGTAGTTCTGTGCTCACATAACAGAAACCATTGATAAATATGTTCCTTGGTTTGGTTTTGTGTCCAAGCCTCTCTTCTGACACTTCAGACAGTCTTCTACTTCGCATATAATTTAATAAAGCCTTAGTGTAGACTTACATGTTGCTTTCTGATTCCCACCCCCCTATATTATTCTTTATAGTTAACTTAGTTACAGTTTATGTGAATTTGTTAGCAGTAGCTATGAAATTATAATAGTTTCAGAGGTGGCAGGATGGTGATTTTTGGAGAAGTGCAGACATTTAGATGAATCGTTATGGAATGAGGTGGGAAATGATTGTTGGCACCTCATCTACCAACTTACACAGGTTTATTTCTAATGGCTACCTTATGAACATACAAACTGTCTGGGATTTATGATGTCCCCTCATTTGCAGGTTGGTGATGAACATCTGAGAAAGCAACACCGTGTCCTGGCTGATCTCCATTACAGCAAAGCAGTACGACTCTTCCAGCTCCTGAAGGATGCGCCCTGTGAGTTACTTCGTGTTCAGCTGGAAAGAGTGGCATTTGCAGAATTCCAGATGGCGAGTAAGTCTAGCTCTGGCTTTACTACAACAGCTTTCCAAACTACCATTCTTTATTTAATTGCATTTGTACGTAACTTTGTACATGAGAGCAGGAGTAACCTCCTCCTCAGAATAGCATTTTCTTCAAGAGAAAAGAGGCAGTTTTATCTTAGTGGTTTTCAGTTGACTAAGACATTACTTACTTGAAATCTTTGGATGGAATTAAAATTGGCATCTCTAACATAAGCCATTTGTGTCCTTCCTTTTTACTTCTTTTTTAGGTCAGAACAGCAGTGCTGGGAAATTAAAGACTCTGTTTGGGGCACTTGATATAATGGCAAAAACAAAGGGTGCATTCCAGCTTATCAAAAAGGAGCTTGTGGCAGAAAGTGAACAGGTAAATGGAGGTTGAGTGGGGTGACTCCCTGCTCGTTGTATCTCCGATGTTCATGTCAGAATGGTCATTTAGCAATTAAGATGTTGCTTGGTTACTTTTCAGTAGAGCTGGTTGCTTGAATAGTGTGGACAGGGTTCACACCTATTGCAGTTCTCTTCTAGCCTTTATGTGGAAGTAGATAAAGTTAATCAAGAACATGATCTGGAGATGGATTAAAACAGAATCCCAGACTGGTTTGTGTTGGAAGGAATCTTAAAGCTCATCCAGTTCCAACCCCCTGCCATGGGCAGGGACACCTTCCACTAGAGCGGCTTGCTCCAAGCCCCTGTGTCCAACCTGGCCTTGAGCACTGCCAGGGATGGGGCAGCCACAGCTTCTCTGGGCACCCTGTGCCAGCGCCTCAGCACCCTCACAGGGAAGAGCTTCTGCCTAAGAGCTCATCTCAGTCTCCCCTCTGGCAGGTTAAAACCCCTTTTCCTGTCACTGATTCCTGTTAAACATGCATGTATATGGATCTAGACTGTCTGAACAGGGTTCTGTGCCGCTCTGGGTTATCCCTTAAAGATCCCCTATCCCTTAAGAACTTGAATTGTGTACAATATAAATGGGAATGCTCTCTGTATAGTATATTTAATATCAAAAGGTGGAAGGCTATCTGTAGCTAGTGTGATTGGGTTTTTGATGCCTAAACAAATCATTACTCGCAGTATATGCTGATGTATGTCATCCCTTGCTGGCAGTTTGAGCAGTAGATGGAGTCATCAAGTCCATATTTGCCTGATGCTTTTGTAACTAAATACTCCAATGTGTATATACAACACAGGCAGTCGGTGTAAGTTGTGCACAGTGTGGATATAAGTGTAACTACCCCATAAAGAGGGTGCCACAGAAACTGATGTTGGTGCCATTCCAGTAAAGAATCAACTAACGTGCTGGTGGGGCTGTCTCGCTTTAGCTGAACTGGGTTTAAATGGCGAGTTCAGTGACATGGTTTTTGCTTTCTCTCTTATAGGCAAGTGAAGGTAAAAGTGCTGCTGAGAACATGTCATCTACTGATTCCTCCACCAGCCTTAACAAAGAAGAAGTGTTGAAACTGCTCAGTATTTTTGAATCCAGAATGTCATTCCTTCTCCTCCAGTCCATTAAGTTGTTAACTTCAACCAAAAAAAAGATTGGGTAAGTTGAACCATGATATGCATGTGTAGATGTGATTCCCATCCATAAATCCATAACTATGACTCTTCAGCCTGCTAGAACTGCGGTATGTATTCTTTTATGGAGGTGCCTCTCTTGTGCAGAGAAGGAGCTGAGATGTACCTCAACTGAATTGTCAGTGTTTTCTGTGTGTTTGTGTGTAACTGAGGCAGTGACCAAGAAACATCATCTCTGCATGGGTCTAGGTAGCTTTTTTTCTCCTCTTTCCTGATAGCAATCCATGACTGAGGACAAAAGTGAGACTTGAATTGCTGTATGTTCCACAGTACTATTGGAAAATCATAGTTTAATCATCCTCTGAAATGCATGGAACAGTTATGAGTCACTGGTGCTGTGTAATGCTCGGTGGTATCCAACTGATCCTTCAGAGGATATAAATCCTGTGTCCTTCATAGGTATAAATCACGCACAAAGCCATAATTTTAACATAATTTTAAGCCATAACTTGCACTGCCATAATTTTCTGGCCTAGTTCTCTCTGGTTTTGGTTCATCAAACAGTTCAGGGAATGAGGTATGTGCATATGGAGTTCCTTATGCTGGCTGACATTGGTCTTCATCTGTGACAAAGCATGTGAAAGTTAATGGGGGAGTAACTCCTGTGTATTGCTGGTCTTTTCATGTCTTGATAATAAAGTATGTTGGAGACAGTATAGTTTAGCAAGCAGAATACATGTAGGTGCTGCAGTAGTGCTGTAAATAGAGAGGGATGGATGTGGAGAAGATGCTCATTGGCCTTTAAGAAATTTCTAATGTTAGATAAAGGTAATGTATGAAAATGTGCCATTAGTGGTAGTGTATCCTTCTAGGGAATTCTTCTATTGTTGGAAGCTGTGTTAATAGCTTCTCAGATGGAAGCACTGCTGGTGCCAGTGCCGTTTTGTCAACAGTGAAGTGTGAAATGGCATCATTCTGCACAGGAAGTTTTCTGCTGCTAGAGGAAGATGGATAAATAGAGAAATGTGAGACACGAGGAAGCTGTGCACTGCCTGAGTACTTGTTTTTAGCACAGCATTTAGGTGCTTTCCTTTCCTTTCTAAAAAGCTTCCACAAGGTGGCAACCTGAATACGTGGAATGCAGAGGATTCCATTAAGATTGGTACCTAACCCAGCAGATGTCCCAAGTAACTGTGTAAATTGGTTAGTTCTGTTGCCTCCTAAGTGTTGTCAAAGAAGGGGTTTTGGTTTGTGGGGTTTTCCCCTCTGTTGCTTTCCCATTGTGTGAGTAGGGTTTTCTATTGAAGATTCCCTACAGGGAAAGTGATAGAGTTTGAATGCTGTGAAATGGGACTGTTGTTACAACAGGTTACACTTGTTTAAACAATAGTGGATTGAGGCTCAGCTTGAAGCTGCCTTTTGCTTTACCTAAGTACCTCATGTACATCTCATGTGTTTCCTCCATTCTGCTCTGTAGAAGAAAACATCTGCCTTCTGTTTAGTAACAGGCTGAAAGGGAGGAGGTTGAGCTCACAAATGCTACTTCAGGTTTCAGATGCACTTTGGCAGAGAACATGTAGTAAAACTACATGTTTTGATAGTGAAACTTGCAGACTAGCAATGAAACCAGATGAAATCGGAGCTTTACCCTCTAAAAGTTAAAAGCATGAGCATAACTGAACTTGGCTGTGTATATCAGGGGAAAGAAGTAACTGAAAGTAATACTTGGTTCTGGGAATTCTTGTAACTTACCCTGGAAATACTTTGCACCTCAGTGGCTTTTATTGACTGCCTGTTCTGATCAATAAGCAAACCCCTCTGATTTCTGCCTAGTGTTAGGGATTTAATGGTGTTTCACCATTTCTTAGTAATTCTTGAAGCATTTGCAAGGTATCTGATGTATAATTAATGTACATGATTAATATGTACACAACCATGCTTTATTTATAACAGCAATGCCAGTATTTTAGGGTTTTTCTAGTTTGGCTCACTTGATTATCAGTCTTGGATGCTAAATGTGACATGGTAGGAAATGAGAGACTCCAGAGGAAACACCAGTCATATTCTTCCACTGGGATAGCCATCAATGTTATGTAATAACTGATAACTTGCAGAATCCAGTCCTGTGGTCAGGTTAATAGCCTGTATAACCTGCTTTGTTATTAGGGTCATTAATGAAGAAGAAGCTGTTCTTCAAACCAACAAGCAGGTTTACTCTCTTCTCCTGCGGGCAACTGCCAACAGAAGCCTGACTCTGCTGGAGCGGGTGGAAGTGATCCTGAATTTACTGGAGCAGCTCACTCAGAACTCAGACACTGGCAGTGCAGGAATCCAGTGACTGCCATGCTGTGGAACAGCCCAACAGTGCCTTGCTTCACATGGGATTGGTGGTATTGTATCTTTTCCCATGCGATATTCCTATTTATTGCAGGTGGTAATAGAGCCTGCGTTGTTACATTGTACGTGTGGGGGAAAAGCAGGAATTCCTGTTTATCCCATGAGCCCCCTGCGATGGTGTTTCTTTGTTTGAAGTGCCACGCTGGGGTTCTGCATAGAAACAGAAACACTTCTCGTGTTGGAGAAATTCCCTATTTTTCAGATAAGGGGCTTTGCAGTGGTATCAATGTCTTGCATACAAATGTAATCTCACAGTTGCTCGAGTTGATGTTTCATGGAATACACTTTGTAAGCAAGGCTGGATTGAAACACTTTAACCCATAATGTCAGCCTGGAGCTGTACAAGCAAGTTTCTGTTGCATATATGGATACACTGCTATTAGTAGTTACTATCCACAGAGATGTGTGCTTTTCCAGGTGTGCTGCAGGACTCCGCCAAATAGGGGCCATCCCTGGGCTTCACTCCAGCAAGTTGAGTGGGTTTAGCTGTGTTTGGATTGATTAAGAAGAGTATTATTATGTTTTTCAGACTTGAAACTGTGAATAAATGAGAGCATATTTTTAAATAAAATTTATTTATTAAATACAGACTGCTGCATGGGTCTGCCTTGGGGTTACTGGTGATGGCAGCAACACCCTCATCAAAGCAGCAAGCTGCTCACCAGAATGAAAACTATGGGAAAGGCAGGAGAGACTGGAAATTATCCAAATCAGGCCTAACAAGCAAGTCTTGCCTTAGAATGTGCAGGCTCTGTTTTTTGGAAGTAAGTATCATTTCAGAGAATCATAGAATCACAGAATTTGGGCTGGAAGACATGTTAAAGCTCATCCAGTTCCAACCCCTGCCACGGGCAGGGACACCTTCCACTAGAGCAGCTTGCTCCAAGCCCCTGTGTCCAACCTGGCCTTGAACACTGCCAGGGATGGGGCAGCCACAGCTTCTCTGGGCACCCTGTGCCAGCGCCTCAGCACCCTCACAGGGAAGAGCTTCTGCCTAAGAGCTCATCTCAGTCTCCCCTCTGGCAGGTTAAAGCCATTCCCCTTGGCCTGTCCCTACAGGCCTTTGTCCAAAGCCCCTCTCCAGGTTTCCTGCAGCCCCTTTAGGCACTGGAGCTGCTCTCAGGTCTCCCCTTCAGGAGCCTTCTCTTCTCCAGGCTGACCCAGCCCAGCTCTCTCAGCCTGGCTCCAGAGCAGAGCTGCTCCAGCCCTCACAGCATCTCCATGGCCTCCTCTGGACTTGCTTCAACAGGTCCATAAATACTTCTCAAGTCTATAATACTTCTGAGATTCTATTTCATCCTAAGAAATGGAACTCCTTGAGAAAGCAAAATGGCTGTTTTATTGTGTCCGGGCTGACTGATGAATCCACACACACAGTTTGACATGACTTCAGTTCACAGTAACATAATTAGGCTCAGATTAACTCTTACTCCTGGTACAGAGCATCTCACCTAATTGGGAATTCAGGTCATAGACTCAGAATTAAGCTAATAGAAATTTACAGCAAATGAGGATTTCTCTGTTAGTCTCTGAACCTCAGCACTGCACTGAATGACTTTCATGGGGATTATAATTAAGTTTATTATGATTTAGATCTGCTCTGAATTCCTCAGCAGTAGCAGTGGTGCTAAATAGGATTACTGTTTCCTCTTTCACAGATAAACAACTCAAGCATAAACCACATCCAAAACAGACACCTCTAACACCATTATTAACTATGATAAGTCAGTTTATTTTGCCTTTAATAAATCCTCCTCCTTTACAGGAATAGAAACCAAAACCTAATTTATAGGACTCTGTACTGGAGGTATAGGGAATGGTAATAGCTGACCTGCTTTTAGCTCCACATGGTGCAGCTTCACCCTAAGAATGGTCCTATTCCACTGAGTATCTACAATCATCATTTTAATATCAACATCTGAAAAGCAGACCAATGAACAAGTAAGCTTTACAACAGGAACCACCTTATTGTGTGTATGGTTTTCATCTATAAAAGAGCAGGATGGGTGTAGAACTGATTCTACAGACACATGAAAGCCTTACCTGGTGTGTAGGTGCTACCTGAGGTCATACACTGAACTTATCTCACTGAGCTCTGAGGCAAATCAGCCTCTCACACTGAGCTTTCAAGGAATAACCACATGAAGTATTTACACTGCACACATGAGAGAAGGGGAGTAACTGATACTTTAAGGGATGCTGGACAAATCCTAGATTTCTTCTACGTTTAGGTGCCAGCTTCTCACACCAGATGAGGACAGTGTTGCATATCCCTGAAGAACACCTCCTTGCAGGACAACGGGTCTGCAAACAAACCTTCTACAGCACTGAATTCACCTTCAAAGTCACACTGTGCTCATTCAGGTCCAGAGCAGTTGTGTAAGTGAAGGGCTTTCTGGATTCCAGTGGCAAGGTCCTGGGGAGTGGGGCTCTCTGCAGTGCAGCTCACAGGGATTCCTGCTGCTTCCATGGCTTCGGCTGTCGTTGGACCGATGGCAGCAAACTGGAATGATGGTATTTACAGTTACAACAGGAAGGTTAGGGATGGCATCAGCTCTGACTCACTGAGGTATGCATCCTCCCTCCCCTGCCACACTGTCACTGTATTTCATCTTACTAAAGCTTTTATCCATTTCAGGTTGAAGAATCTCAGTATTAAAAACCACCCATCAGTGGAGATGGGGTAAGTTAATTGGAGAAAATACTTCCAGGTGAAATTCCTTTTTCTTTCTTTTATAAAGGCTCTCAGCTATATAATAACATCTGTATTTGCTGTTACCTGGGATTTTTGCAGAGAAATAAGCACAAAGAGAGAAAATGAAGGTTTGTAAGAGGTGTAACAGCTTTTCTATCTCTCATTCGCAACCCCAGGCTTACTCCCTGTTGTATCTCACCAGTTTTGAAGAGACAATACCTTGATATGATTGATATAATCTCCTAAAAGCTTCTGAATGTGCTGGAGGCAAAATTTGACACCGGATGGACTGAAGAACACAATACTTGCTGGAATTCCCTGAGTAAAAGTAACCACAGGTTGGCATGGATTCCTCACTCTTCCCAGTACACTTTCTCACATACATCACTTCAGCTGTGTTTGTATGTTTGGGAAGTGTTATTATTGATGAGAAAACACAGTTAACTAAGCCAAGAGAAATGGTTTCCTGTGGTGCAGGCAGCAACCCCCCAGTTCCACCACAGAACACTGAGATTGGTGTGTGACTAAAATCAAGTACTTTGTCACACAAGTGCTTGGAGATAGATACACTGAAAGTGTTCTGGAGCTGTTCTTGTTCTGTTCAGCCAAAAACTCAGCAAGTTATTTCCCTGAATCATAGAACCCCAGACTGGTTTGTGTTGGAAGGGACCTTAAAGCTCATCCAGTTCCAACCCCTGCCACGGGCAGGGACACCTTCCACTAGAGCAGCTTGCTCCAAGCCCCTGTGTCCAACCTGGCCTTGAACGCTGCCAGGGATGGGGCAGCCACAGCTTCTCTGGGCACCCTGTGCCAACGCCTCAGCACCCTCACAGGGAAGAGCTTGTGCCTAAGAGCTCATCTCAGTCTCCCCTCTGGCAGGTTAAAGCCATTCCCACAAGGAATACTGCAAGGTATTATCAGTGTCCAATACCTGTTGTGAGAAATAACTGCTCAAAGACTCCTGCAGATGAGCATGCTGGGTTGTTTGATAAACAGTGAGGCTTTCCAGAGTTATACCTGCAATTAGGATACACAGCCATCATTAAACAGGGCTTCATTAATTTCTATCCTTTCAGTAAAATACTCCACATATAAATCAGATTTACGTGTATCATTTTAGGCTAAAAACATAGAGGAAAACAAATTCTGTGAAGGATTTGTAGGTATTTCTAGTTGCAAGATATCCCAAAGCATCTGTAAACCAAAGACCTCAAATTACACTGGATACCAGGCAAATCTGGCATCACTTCCATGCATGAGCTACCTTCCATCCCACAGATGAGAACACAAGTGAGGAACAAGGCAAATAACCATGTAGCTCAGTCCCAGAGCTGGGGGCAGCAATCCCACCTGTCAGTTTTCACTCCCATCCTCTAACTTCTAGCTAACATAACAGCAAATCCAAGTTTTACTCATCTAAATTGGGTTCACAAGCTTTAGATCCAGCTTTTCTCACAGCTGATGACTTAAAATGAGGCTCCAAGGGAAGTCCCACCTTTTTCTCTAAGTACTGTAGGAAGCACTTCTCTTTTCAGGGCTCCACAAGGAAAAAGGAGAGCTGAGGAACTGGATTTCTCTCCTGTAAACACACAAACCAGAACTTTAATTAACTTATATCTTTAATAAAATGTGATACATTTAATACATCTTAAAGGTATCATTGAACACTGCAGTACATGCCATGTGCTTCATCACCGACACAGCCCTAAGGTAACTTGCAGTGCATCCACAATTCAGAGGACAGAGGTATTTAGCATGTACAAGTATTCCATAACTATAATAAGAGATGCTTGTAATCAATTACAGGAAGGAAGAATGAACTCGGGACAGAATGTAAAAAGAGATTTTAAAATACAAAGATAAAACCTGAATACTTCAGCTTAAACCTCCTATAACTCATGTCAGTTAATTGCAATGTCAGTGTGGAAACACTAATCCTTTCTAACCTGTGTTTATGAAGCACAGAAGTCCTTAGTAGGCCTGAACAATACAAGCAGCATTGGCCCTTGTGGTATCCCCTAATCCATAACCCACACCAACGTTACACTGTAAGAGAACTAAAGTGTATTTGCCTTGAAAAGAGAGTAAATGCAGGTAGTTAAGGAATAAAACTCTTATTTTTCCCACTTAAGTTGAAGTGGGGACCAAAGCACAAGAGGTGAATAACAAAAGAAATATCATTACTTCAGATTTCATTTTATATCATTACTTCAGATTTAATTCTTGACACCAAATCCTAATGGTATAAACAATGTAGAGCTTTTCATTTACTTATAATTTTATGTATAAACAAATATAACATGTATAACAGGGAACATGATGTAATTTAATCTGTACTTCAGGGGTTGTTATAAACCATGTGATAAATGGAGAGCATATAAATAGGTCCAATCCGATAAATCATGGAGTGTGATTATAGGTAACAAGAAGAAGCAGTCCCCAGTGATTGAAGTTCACTGTTTGCTTATCAAAACTGAAGGGTGTTCAAAGGCAGGCATTTTCCAAGGATAATGGAAATGTTGCAGTGTTGTGTTAAACAGCTGCTGGTCTAGTGTGAGGCATCCCTACCCATGGCAGGGGGTTGGAACTGGATGAGCTTTAAGGTCCCTTCCAACCCAAACCATTGAACCCAAACCCAAATCATGATTCTACGATTCTCTATGCTGGGTATCAGAAATGCTGCTGGCTCTGGATTGAACCTCTGCTCTCACCATCAAGTGCTGTTCCCCATCCAGCTCCCTCTGTGACCGCCAGCTCCCAACTATGCAGGAACTTGCAGGCAAAGCAGGGAACAGTCTCAGGATCAAACACAGCCGTTAAGTATTGGATCTGTGAACCCAGCAGCTCCCATAGGAGGAGGAAGAGCCAGGCTGATCCTCAGAGGGACTCCAAATAACTAAGATGTTACAATGCAGTAACTGTGCTACCACAGGCTCACCAAGGTCAAGTTTTTCTGCTCCTGGTACTACATGGATTGTCTTCCTTAGACCTGATCTTAGGTTCTTTCCCATTCACATACAACAGGAAGATACAGGTATTTTTCTCATCTTCCTTCTCTAAAAAGCAACCAACTTTCATCTGCAAACTGGCAAACACTAATTCACTACCAGAAGCAGACTTTCTAGCACTAAAACATCAGCTAAAACCTTTCTTTGGTTTAAAGTATCTGTTGGATACTTTGGTTATTTTTCACTTAATGGCATTTTTGCATTGAAAATTAATTTTTTAGTATTTATTATTTAATCTTGTGTTGGCAACTATCACTTTTAGCCTGAAATATTCCATATAATTAAAATATCTTATTTGCACATGAGTTACAGAGCACCCACAAAAAACAATACTTGCCAGCTCCTATCACATTTTACTTCTATTTCTCTGCTACTATGCAGACCTTGCTAACCAGCAGGCTCTTTCATATGTCTGGATGTGGTTCTGAGCAACCTGGTATAACTGAAGATGGCCCTACTCATTGCAAGGGTTGGACTCGATGAGCTTTACAGGTCCCTTCCAATCCAAACTATTCCATGATTCTACATCAAACATTATGCCTAACAGCCAAAAGCAATGTGTCAGGGTTCTTGACATCACTTCCACTCCTGAAGCACCCAGCACCTTATTCAGCAGGTTCACAAAGTGTGGTCAGCAGCAGGGCTTTGAAAACAGCAGATACAATCATTCACCCAACATCCAGAATAACTGCAATTGTCTCTGTTGTTCTCTGACCAGGGTGAGCCAAAGGCATACTATTTACCTGACTGGCTCAATGATGGGGCTTTTCAAAGCCACAAGCTCTGTTCAATGAGTGGACACTGAATTAGCCTCTAGATGCTTCCCTTTTTAAATCAGGGGCAGAAAGTCCTTCAATGAAATATATACCGGAATATATATACCTGTATCAGACTGAAAGCTACCCTCTCATTTCATTCTGAGCTCCCCATGGAAAATGCATCCCAGGCCATATAAAGTACAAAGAAGCTCTGCCAACTATCAGGTTGCTGCAGAGACACTGAACCTTAAGTGTGATTTTCATCTTGTACAAAGCCTATTCGAGCAGCCAGTTTCAGAGGGCTTGGGGGCTATTCTGCTGACTTCTGTCGCTAACTGTTCCCCCCAGCAGATAGAGGTACACTTTGAAGGTGCTGAAAAATAGGTACCTCTGAAGCCATGTGTTAATTCTGAGGAAAGGAGCTCCCCTGATTGACTTTCAGCTATGGCATAGCAAAAAATCCCCAGCATCAACTGGTTTAAAGCAAGGACAGTCAGGTCAGCCTGAAGTTCCCAGAGAACCAGCACACCTGTTGTCATGATCATTTAAATCTTATGAATAAGCAGCAATCTCCAGTCATTGCAGCTCTGATCTTTCAGTACAAGAATACTCTGCCTACCGGGTCATACAGTATTAGTAACCATTTACAGAGTATAAGATTTCATGTAAATTAGTACTTTGTATAGGTATTTAAAAGTATTTTTATCACCTTTTAGAGATGTCACCCCCATTCCCAGAAGCTGAATTCACAGGACCTACACACAAGATATATACATATATATATGTAGTATGTACTTCTCTGTTTCAGTGTGTGCTCAATGGTACTTACAGGAAGTTCTGAACCAATGGGAGGTACATAAGCTTCATTTAAGCAGATCTGAGAAACTTACTTGAGCAAATATATTCAGCTAATTTCTCAGCATTTCCAGACGTTTCTCCCTGTGGAGTAAGGCCGATTTCTTCCACTAGAACCAGAAGCAGCAAAGAAAACTATTGAAATCAATGAGAGCAATTCACATTTACAGTCACAGAAACACAGAGACACAACTTGATCCTAACACACAAATACTTCTTTGAAAAGCAAAAAAAAAAAAATAGTAGTGATATGCTATGAAAAATGTGATTTTTGCTCTAGGAAGACATACATGAAAAAGTAGAAATGAGGAATTCTGGGGATAACTAAGCTGTTTGGGAGACTTTTTAAACTCTTGTCCTTGAAACAGTGAAACAGAAAGCACTGTCTGGCTATGCATGGGCTGCAGTTCCTGGCATGGTTTGGTTGTAGCTTCCCACTGAGCAATATCACTGTCCTCTCTAATGAAGGCTGAAATCCAATTGGAAAATCTGCTCTTATTTAAGCACATCCGTGGGGATAAGATGAATCCCTTAGAAATTAACTAGTCTGGGACTTGTCTGATTCAAGATGCATGTTAGGTGTCACTAGTTAGTGATCTAGTGCTGCTACCAACCTGCCTGAAGAAACACACCAGGACATTTCCATATTTCTTGTTGTAGAAGCAGAAAAACATCCAGATTTTCCCAGTTTTTCCATGGTATTCCCTGTGTAGTTCAGTGGAAGCTAAAGCTACAATGCAATTTTACAGCAAGAAAGGGTTTCATGAAGTACAATCTATGTTGCATGTTTGCTATGCACCAAAAAGGTGTATTGCACCAGATGAAAATCAGTGTTGAGATAAACAAGGCAGCTGGACCACTGAAGTGAATGGGAAATAAGAGTGGTGTCTTCTGCCTGGCAAAGAACTCAAAGAACACTTGAGGGTAAGAAGGGCCAGTGCACTTAACCTTATACAGTCATAATTCTCATCATCCAATTTCATTTCCAAAGTGAATGAGAAAAAAAGCACACATAAATTAAGTACAAAGGGGGTTTTGCCATTTTTTTGACCAAATCTTTAAAGTTGTTACCACCACATCACAATAAAGCCAGTGGGAAACCAGAAGGTGGGTCCTTAGCTGAAGTAAGCATGTAGAGTTCTGATCTGTACACAATTACCTGTCATCAAAATTACCCCTTTATAATATCATAGAATGGTTCAAGTTGAAAAGGACCTCCAGTTCCAACCCCCTGCCATGGGCAGGGATACCTTCAACTAGACCATGTTGCCCAAGGCTCTGTCCAGCCTGGCCTTGAACACTGCCAGGGACGGAGCATTCACCACTTCTCTGGGCACCCTGTGCCAGCGCCTCAGCACCGTCACTGGAAGAACTTCTTTAACCTGAACCTCCCCTGTTTCAGTTTGATCCCATTCCCTCATGTCCTATCACTGTATTTTTTCTTAGCACCCCCGAACAGCAGCTAATACTCACAAAATCATACTTACAAGAGAGATTTATCTAAGACTTCTATTCCTAAATCCCAACTTACCTAAAGAAGCTGTTGCTTTTCCTACCACATACACTGGTTTGGTATCCCACTTTTGTTTAAGGGATTTTGACCAGGCTGAAAAACATTAAATTACATTAAATTTAAGCATGTAGCAACAAAATATGAATGTTAAATGAGTATCTGGACTTCAGTTAAATCTACAAATACAGCTAAATAAGAACAACTAATACTCCACTACATTCCAGCAAATCTGGATGCACTACATGAATTTTTAATGTGCTTTTTCAATGTAAACAGTCTATAACATGTTTTTAAAAGCTTCATTTGAGTAAACTGTTCTTAGCTGCTTTTGTTAAGCAGCATTTTTAATGTACACTTGCCCTATGGTGGATGACGTGCAACTTGCAACGTTCATTTATATTTTGGCATTAAGAACTCAACAAAACTCACAGGAAAAAAGGCACGTAGTACAAAGGGAGATTTAGGCATACAAACTGGTGGTTTGCCATTGAAGGTTGAGGCAAAACAACCAATATAATATTCTATGCCAACAAATAAAAGGGTAAGAATCTACATCCATGCACTACAGTTCTCGATAAGCTCTTTCCTACAGAAGACAAAAGAGAAACCGGTTATGTTTTGAACATACATCAAAACCAAGTTATCAACTCAGAAATCAAATGTACCCAAGACCAAAACAAAATTACTAGGAAATGGTTTTCCTCCTTCAGGCAGTAAGTTAGGGTTCCAGCTACCTGATCCCTAGGCCTGACATCCTAATGGGTCAGAAACAGATACACTAAGCTGTCGTGGTTTAAACCCAGTCAGGTAACTTGTTCACTCACTCCCAGTGAGTGGTGCCGAGCTGACAACAATCGAGGTCCGTGTCTGTCTCCCCCCCCTCCCCGCACCGGGGCTCTCCCCTTCCCCTCTCCCGGAGGAACGGGGAGGAGGATCGAGAGAGTGCAACTCCTACGGGTTGAGACAAGAACAGTCCAGCAACAAATCACCACCGCTACTATCAGCTAAAACAATGATAAGGGAAAATAACAAGGGAAGAGAATACGATACCACCGGCCAAGAAAGCGAGTTCCACCCGGAAGCCCATGTCCTTCCGGGTAACTCCCAGTTACCCCCCACCCCGGCCATGACGTGCTGTGGTATGGAATACCTCCCCGGCTAGCCCGGGTCAGGCGCCCCGTCTCTGCTTCCTCACAGCCTCCCCTCCTCCCTGGCAGAGCATGAGCCTCACAGAGTCCTTGGTCAGGGTAAACATCACTTAGCAACACCCGAAAACATCGGCTTCACCAACACTGTTCTCAAGCTAGAAGTCAAAACACAGCACTGCACCAGTTAACACAAAGGAAAAAACATGACTGCTACTGCTGAACCCAGGACATAAGCCTTTTACTATCTTGCTCTAAAACAGTGCAGCACAGGACATTGTGTTCCTTTCCAGTGTTCTTGCAGGAAAAAACAAACTACAACAGTAAAATAAGCAATTAGAGGAAACTATTCGATAGAAAGAAAAATCGAAGGATTTATTCAAAGTAACTTTGAAAGGAACCCAAATAGGAACTAAAGCCTAATTTTACTGATTAAAATAGGTATTTCAGCAGCTCCTAAAAGTCCTAATCAAGATTAGGGATGAACTCTAGATATATCTGACCAAAAATCCTGCTGCTGAAAATGCTAAAGCAAGCTAACAGTCTCAGTGTATTTACTGCTTACGTGTGAGCATAACCTTACTGCATATGCCTACAGCCCAAATACGGAGCAGATGAAGTAAGAAAACAATTTAAGTGTACATAGAAACTCAAGGCCAGAAGTTATCACTTAGCATAAGAATTTAGAAGAGTTTACAAGGATTTGATAGATCACTGGTACGGTAATTTCTATTTAGCACTCTGCAGGATTCTTACAACCAATCTGTTGGCTTTTATGTTTCAATGTATCTTCACTGCTTTTTTAGCTGATACTTTATTCACTTGAGAAATGTTATATTCAAGACAGAAATGTCTGTTTCTGTAAGACTTCATGTGAATTATATAGGCATAGAAGGAGCACTGAACATGTTCTTCTCTTTCAGGGAGGAAAGTAGTCAGCAAGAAAAACTAGGGACTGCAGCAAGGTATTCCTTATACATGAGACAAGCACAACTGGAAAAGCTCACAGTAATGAGTGGTTTGTACCAAAAGCTCTTTCCTTTCATTTTTAACAGCAGCACAAGGGCAGAAAACCCAACCCTTAAAAGCTGAATTGAGCATGAGGTCTTTATGATGCCGAAAGAACTGTGAAACAGCTTTTTAATATAGGTATACTGTGACACCTACTTGTGGGTGAAATAAAATTACAAACTTCAGAAAGTACTGAAACAGAAAGACCAAGGAATACAGACATGTGCTTACCTTCATTTTTACTCTTCTCTTTTAAACATATCTTGATGGCCTCTAATGCTCTTGGACTAGTAAAAATTAGGCCTCCATAGCATTCTGGATGAGAAAGCTACTTAAAAACAGTAAATTTAAGAAATAAATGAGTAAATAAATTTAAAAAATCTAGTTGATCAATTTTTTATAATCTTGTGAAGAACAGAACAGCTTCAATAAATGCCTGAAATGGGCAAATATGACAGTACTTTTCATCAGGGACTGTAGTGACAGGACAAGGGGTGATGGGTTTAAAGCGAAACAGGGGAAGTTCAGGTTAGAGATAAGGAAGAAGTTCTTTACTGTGAGGGTGCTGAGGCACTGGCACAGGGTGCCCAGGGAAGTGTAAATGCTCCATTGCTGGCAGTGTTCAAGGCCAGACTGGACGGGGCTTGGGCTGGTTTGTGTTGGAAGGGACCTTAAAGCTCAACCAGTTCCAACCCCTGCCACAGGCATGGACACCTTCCATTAGAGTAGGCTGCTCCAGCCCCTCACCATCCTCATTTTAAAATGAAACACATACACTGAAGAACCAACAGAAAGAGAACACCCACTATGCAATTTTATTGCATGTAACTAGGAGGTGCAGGGCACAATTTCAGCACAATGTAAGGGCAAACCTCAGGTAACCTTTAGTTGTCACTAGCGTCTTCTAATCTTTTATTCTGACAAACTGCCCCAAAGCCTGTGGTGATCCATGGTCCATGAAGCTAAACATGAATTCTATCTGGCCAGCATAATTCTTTAACAAGTATGAGCAGCATATTTGATGTTGTCTACAATAATGTCTTGTGTTGTATACAATATTATGGTTTTTACAACTGTGTTTGTAGAAGCACAAAAAGAGCTACCACAAAGGGCACTACCAGATCAAAATAAGACACAGTATCTTGGTAACCATGACCAAACCCTGTAGAAAATAAGACAAATGAAACAATTTGAAACTTACCTTTTCAAATAAGCTTTCAAGAGATAGGAATTCAAATGACAAAACTGGTATCAAAGTGGCTTCAAATCTGTATAATCCTAATGCCTATCAAAAGAAGGTTTACAGCTTTTAAAATAGATTTCAAACAGTAGTTTTTTTTTTCTTTTTCAAAGAACTGATTAAGCACAAATATACCTTTTTACTAAAATAAGATACAAAGGCACCTTATTTGCTTTTACTAGTGACTCGAGGTTGGTTTTGCTAGTTATTCAGTACTGCAACAGAATACTATACAAACAGCTGTGGACCTGAGGCCTCCTACTGAATAGTTACAGCACAGAGTTACGTACTACATATGTAAGTCTGAAGTCCCTAAGTGCCAAATGATCACTCAGTCCTGCAAATATTCCTGTACCTCCCTGAAATGCTTTTAAGTCTTCCAAGTAAGACTTACTCCCATGACTAAAGGCAATAGCACAAAGAAACACAGCAACAGGTAACCTCTTTTTCACATTACATTCCCAGTAAGATTACTAACATTGTGTATTCTTAATTCTATCCATATGAACATAACCAATATTAATTCATTAGATTGGTTTAATATCAGTGCTTTGCTGAGAACTTTAAAACTGAATTCATTGTGCATGCCCTATAACTAAGATATCTTTTCAGTAACAGCAAATTTTATAGCATACTTTTTTCCTTGGCATGATTGAAACATACATTTTGATTATTTAAACATACATTTTGATTATTTAAACATACATTTTGATTATTTTTCCTATGAAATATCATTTCAGGCACAAACTCCTCATTTCGATTAAGCATGTTTTCCATTTGAAACAGTTAAATCCATCCATCTTGCTGAACGCATGATAACAGTGAAGTGACACATTTACTTTTCCTAAAGTCTACTCACTTGAATATAGGGATCTGGTCCCGACTCTTTGTCTTTGGGATCCTTCAGCAACAGAACCTTCATTGTTTACCAAATAATTGCAGCAGAACTCTGAAATACAATAATGGAAATTATCTAAATTAGATCTAGAGGACTTTCTACTGAACAATGACTTTAATAGCTCAGCTCCTAAGAAACTGGGCTGCTAACAGCTGCACTGCTCTCTTCACAATGAGTCAGCAGTTAACGTACATTCTCTGGGCAGGAATATCCACCCAGATAAGACCAACAAATAACATGCTGCCTTTAGATAATATTGCTTAAGGGAGAAACTGTAATGAAAGTCATCAAGGAGAATACATTGTAAAAGAATTAATAACCCCTACAATGCAGCCATGAGCAGCAACCTAATAAGCTCCTATCTGTAAAAACTTACTCTGTTCAGTCATTTCATGCTAGTTTTCACCTTATGCTCATCATAATAAGTACGCAAGGGGTTATGTATCAAGGGATTTCACTTGATGCATTTGGCTCTCCCCCTTTTCAAAGGGGAAAACACACGCAGGGCAGTGTTTAAAAACCGCAAATGTACATTTGTATATGTACACCCATTTATACATCGGAGTATCATATATACAGTATTCATATGCCTTCTCTTACATAACTACAGGAAATAAGCCTGAAAAATACATACTCTGCCATTACATGGAAAATGATTGTTCTCAGTTCCTTAAAAGCTGCCTTTGGTGCTGAAATCAAAGCCTGTAAGGACACATAAGCAAATAAACCAAGCATCAAAGCAAACAACTGCAATAATACAAACAGAAACCCACCAACTGCCCATTTACCTGAATTATCTTGTTACTTTCCTATAGACTCCCTTCCTCAGCTGGACAGGGGAAAGACTCGTGGCGTGGGATAATGACAGGGAGAGATCACTCACCAATAAACCAGCATGGGCAAAACAGACTCGGCTTGGGCTGCAATGTCCAAGAGAAGACAGATCTGACCCAGGGAATCCATTAAGTTTGCGCATTCCCAAATAATAGGTATTTTAATCTGCAAGTATTCTGTGGCTGCTTTTGGTTTTACTGCTGAAAAAAATCACTTATTACAAGCCATAAACCTCCCAGACTGTTCTGTCCTTTCCACATACAAGGTTCACACAAATTTGGTGACAGATGTGACCAAATCAAAACGGGTAGAATAAACCCATTTCCAATGGTCCTCAGACCCACCACTTTCTCAGCAAGTGTGCCCCACCACTGCAGACACATCACTGGGGATCGAGCCAAAGTGACACCAGGCAGTGAGAAGGCTGACAACATCCCTAACAGGGACAAAGCACATCTTCAAACCAAAACCATGCCCATATGCACTCAAACAGCGAAGAAGTTAAAGCTCAAATATGGACTGACAGGCTGAGAGAGCTGGGCTGGGTCAGCCTGGAGAAGAGAAGGCTCCTGAAGGGGAGACCTGAGAGCAGCTCCAGTGCCTGAAGGGGCTGCAGGAAAGCTGGAGAGGGGCTTGGGACAAGGGATGTAGGTACAGGCCAAGGGGAATGGGTTTAATGTACCGAGGACAGATGCTCCAGCCAGGCAGGGAGCTGCAACACTTGACGCACACCTACACCAGGTTAGGGTTAGGAGAGGGGCGACACGGGACCCCCCTTCCCCCGCGCCCCAAACACCCTTCGCAAGCCTCAGACCCGTTCCCAGCTCCCCACGGCCTTTCCCTGCGGACGTACCCCACCTCCCGCCGGCAGAGCTGTGCCGGAGACTGCCCCCACCCCGCGCTGCTCCGGCCCGGCCCGGCCCGGCCCCACCAGGGCCCTGAGGGCCGCACAGCGCCGGCAGCCGGGCCTCCCCGCGCCTGCCTCCGCCGCGGCCTTCCGGGCACCGAGCGCCTGCGCGCCGCGGTGACATGGCCACGCCGGCCAAGCGGCGGGCCCAGCCGCAGCCCCCAGCCGAGGAGAGCGGCTCCGAGTCCGAGTCTGAGCCGGAGTCGAGCGAGTCGGGCTCGGAGGAGGAAGAAGAGGAGGAGGCGATCGATGAGGTGAGCGGGGGGGGGGAGCAGGGCCCTCCCCTCACGGCTGCCCCTCAGCCGGCCGCTGAAGAGAACAAACAAGCGGCTGTGGTGGCGGAGGTGCCGGCGAAGGGGGGGGGTTCCCCTTTGTAAACCCCGTTCGAGGCGGTCGTGGGTCGGGGCCCAGCGTGGGGCCGTGGGTTCCTGTGCTTAAGCCTAGGCTGGGCCCTTCCGAGTGTTCCGCAGAGGGTTTGCTCCGGTTTCCTTTGTGTGGAAGGGGAAGGGGAGGAAGGAAAGAGAAAAATAAGGGGAAGGAGAATAAAAAGCATCAGAATTCACGGAAATAGGATTTTAACGTCTTTTTTTCTGAGCTCTCTTTCGGACATGCGGGAAAATGCATTACTTAGCTGTGGAGCATGACACTGAGGGAGGAGTCTCTTTTTTTCTACGAGGAGATGCGCGCTGACTGTAAATTCTTATTAAGATGTTCGGGTGGTAAAGCAATCTCTGATTTTTCACAAGGCTCAAAAAGAGTCAATGGAGAAGCTGTGGCTGCCCCATCCCTGGCAGTGTTCAAGGCCAGGTTGGGCACAGGGGCTTGGAGCAAGCTGCTCTAGTGGAAGGTGTCCCTGCCCGTGGCAGGGGTTGGAGCTGGATGAGCTTTAAGGTCCCTTCCAACACAAACCAGTCTGGGATTCAGTGATTCTATGGTAGCATTATCGATTGTTTTAACTGAGTACATTCCAACTTCAGTGTTTTGCTAACTTGTTTTCCCTAGGGTTTCACTTTGAGTCCATGGGCTTCCCTTTTCTTAGCTGAAGCCTTAGCTTTTGTTAGTAGATCAACAAAGCAAGCCCTGCCTTTGTAAAAAACTATCTCGTGATAAAAAGTGAGAGGTAATCGTGTTAATCAGTCAAACTACCCTGATGGAAAAGAACATTTACTGTGGGCTATAAACGTGCCGCTTTAAACGGGTACTAACTTGTTTATGAAGATGCTGACTACCACTGCTGGTACTGTGTGTACTGTTCGGTGTTTATAAACACGTAAACGATGTTGCATTAGTGTGTAAATACTGTGAAATTAAAGCTAATGGCAATAATAATATCCCCCCCGCCCCTTTTTTTTCCTTTAAGTGCACAGTGTTCCTGTGTAAGGTAGGTAGGACAGTGGTTTTCATTGTGTTTGCGGACAGGGTTTCTTGAGTCTTCAGTCATGGGGTTTGAGGGGGGTTCTGAGTGTCCTGCACTGGTATGCACGACTGTGTTTTGTTTGCAATTGTTTGTATGCTGGAGAAATTCGCAGTATAATGCTTATTTTAACTTAGTGGTCCAATGTTTGAGGATGCTGTAGTACTATTACATGTTTCAGTTTGGAAGTCTTGATAGAATCATAGAATGGTTTGGGTTGGAAGGGACCTTAAAGCTCCTCCAGTTCCAACAGCTGCCACGGGCAGGGACACCTTCCACTAGAGCAGCTTGCTCCAAGCCCCTGTGTCCAACCTGGCCTTGAACACTGCCAGGGATGGGGCAGCCACAGCTTCTCTGGGCACCCTGTGCCGGCGCCTCAGCACCCTCACAGGGAAGATATCTGAAGGTATATTGGGTTTTCCTAGATTCTTGTGTAAGGCATTAAGGTGTGCATTGCTAATATTCACAGAATCACAGAATACCAGCTTGGAAGAGAACTCAGGGATCATGTAGTCCAACGTTTCTCAGCAAAGCGTGGCCTAGACTACATGGCTCCAAACTGTATTAATGTACTGGACATTTGTAGCTGTAGAAACTCAGAGATTTGTAAAGTCATATAGTTAAAGGCCGTTTGTTTCTCCTTAATTCTCAGCCTTTTTATTTTTGCCATATTAGCCTTTCCCTGCACCACTTCCCACGTCATGTGGAAAAAGGAAAATCTCTTCTTTTATGCAGATGTTCTCATCATTAAAGGGGACATGTGGTTCTGTTGCCAATCTGACAGCAGTATGATTGCGAGGCAGGGCTTGGTTGTTGAGATAGATCTTTGCTCACTGCTGTGTTGTACGTAGCCGAGTGTTGTTGCATGTTACTGTTTGCTTTGCAGGCTCTTGCTTTGGATGCAACAGAAGGGAAGAAAATAAGCACACAGCAGCAAGACTGAACAAACCAAAATATATGATGGGTCTTTATTTGCCTGTTTTGTTTTTTAATAGATGAAAGATGGAGGGTTTGTAAACTCTGTCATACCAAGCTATTATTTGGGGTAGTGGAAAAAGCCACGAAGCAAGACCAGTATTAGCAAATCTATTGCTCCCATGGTTTATATCGATTTTATGGCTATGATTTGCACAGTATTCAGAACCACTGTAAGCTGTGTTTCGTTCAGAATTTACTGGCTTAATCATTCAGTGGGATCCTTGGATTTTAAAGTACTTGGAAAGTTCCTGGGTGCTAGGACTGAATGCTGCGTATGCCAAAGATATAAGCTGTTTTCTTGCATTTATAAATCATGTGCTCTCAGTTACTTCTATAGAGTGTTCTTGCTTTGCTAGACCATGGAAGAATATCCAAACATCTCCCCTGATTTTTATTACTCCCTCCCAGGTGGCTATATACTTGTTTTCTACATTATAAACAGGGCTTTAAAGCTGTTCTCCCAGTGGACAATAAAGACCGTGGCCACGATATGGGGTTGAAGAGAGTTATGAGTCTGAACTGGTGGTAAAAGTAAGGTTCAGTTGTCTAGATTGGTCAGAAAGTGGAATACTAACTGCCAGCTCTAAGGCAAAATTTGGATCATCTTGAGCAGTGGTTCTCAGAAGACCAGGTAGGCAGAGCCACCTTGGCAGGCAGTACTGTTAGTACAGAACACCAGTATAAATGTTTTGTAGGCACAGCATTTGTTCTGGAAGGAGAAGCAGGAGTTCACATTCTGATTTTGCTGTGCTTGGGTCTCATCATGCAGCTACTGAGCAGACTTCCATTAGGATTTGAGGAAACAGCAGAAGCATCATTTTGGATGCAGTTGCCTAAATACGTGCAGCAATTTTCATCTTTAGCCAAGGCATTACACTCCGATCCCGCAGTTTGAAGAGTTTAACTGCCTGGATCAAGCCTCTACAGTAAGTCTTAAGTGGCTACAGTCAGCATAATTGTGTGAACCACATTGCAGGAACTGAGTGTTAAAGGCTCGTTCACAACACAGTTTGTAAGTTAGTTTAAGAAGTTACTTTCACGGATGCTCTCTAAAGATTACAGAAGAAATGGTAATCCCCAGCTGGTGCTGAGATTACTCAAAGATGGAAGTAAGTTCTATTTCTGATGTTGACTAATACTTCTTTTCAGGTTTGTTATAGTTTAGCTTTGTTTTGATATAACTTCTTGCCAAGTATGTTTGATATTCTGTTATTTTACCTCTTCACAGGAAGTGAATATTGAATTTGAGGCACATTCCATATCAGACAATGACTATAATGGGATAAGAAAGTTACTACAACAGGTACTTTGACTTCTTGTTAGCTTGGTTGATATAGCCATTGATAAATAATATCTAAAGAGTTATGCAAAGCTACCGGTTCACATAATCTGTTTTGTGTCATAGTTTTACTGTACTTCAGCTGATGAAGATTGAATTACAGCCATAGTCAACACGTGTCTCCTATACCACAGTTACAAGAAATTTACCCAATGAGCTGTAGGGCTGTTATTCCATAGTGTGTATAATCTTTCCATCTTCACTGTGTTGCTTGCTGCTCAGAAAACCTTGTTCAGTGTTAATCAGCTTCTTGGAGATCTTCCTGTAGATGACAGCCCTTAAAAAGAGACAAACAAGTAATGTGTCTGCTTCATGTGGCAGCTTCCAGTCTTCTTTTGACTGTTTCTGTTGCTCAGCCAGCATTCAGATCATAGCAAATTCAAAGGATAGCAGGTATGCAAAATGCTAGTGTATGGAGGGTTGAGGAGCTTCAAGAAGCTGATTTTTAGTCTTTACAGTATTGTATTGAAGTATTATATCACTAAATGGAAATTAAAAGTGGAATGGAATATTTCTACTTAGAGAAATTGCTGACTTGAATTTCTAGAGTGGTCCATGATGTATCATAGTACCTAAAACTTGTTAATACTTGTTTCCTGTTTTCCAGTTGTTTCTAAAAGCCCCTGTTAACACTGCTGAATTAACTGATATATTAATACAACAGAATCATATTGGAAGTATTATCAAGGTAAGAAAGAGTTTGTAAATGGAGTACTATACTTGTTATGTTGAAATGACACAACAAACATTCAGAAGGGGACTCTGGATCTGTACCTTGTATGCTTGCTTTCTTTTTAGCTTTGAGAGGAATTCTCCTCTAGGAGCTGAAATTTTCCATGCCTACTTTCAACCAAACAAGGAATTTGATTTATTATTTTGGCTGGTTTCTTTTTTACATGTGGAAGCCTTTTCACTTTTTCCTCTGAATTTTGGTGTAGTAGAATAATAATGCTGACAATGTTATGGAGAAGTTTGTGGCCATCTCCATAAGAAATAGGACCTTGTGATTTCAGGATGTATAGAGATATAGACAAGAAATATCCTGCATGCCATTTCCTTTTGCGCAGAATTCTCTGGATATAGGAAAGGATTCCAAAATGAGTCCTGGTCAGGTTCTGCTAAGGCAGTGGAGCACTCTGCAGGGCTCCTGAGTTATTCCTGTCTAAGGAAGCTGTTCAGTACTGTACAGGGCTCAAGATGTGAAGGCCACGTTGCTTTCAAACCCAGACAGACAACCCCTGTGGCACAGTGGTGCTGTTGTACTGTGTTGCTTGGTGTCATTGCTGTACATTCCCTTTTTGTCCTGTGCCAGTGGTTTTTCCACCCACATTCATTACACTTTTCCACCCACTTCCATTACAACTGTATGACCCCCAGTTCTTTCCCCAGCTTTTTCACAGCAGAGTTTTGTGGAGCTTTTTGTTTCACTGTCAAAGCCCTGTTGCTCTGTGGGTTTTATGACTTTGCAGGTTTAATTCCCTATGTTAGAAACTGAAGGAAATTGGTTTTGCTTAAGATATTGCCGTGCTTTGTACCAAGTTGCCTCTTGTTAAATGTGAGCTATCAAATTTTAGTGCCTTTCCAAAAATCCTGCTGTGGAAGATACATGAACTGGCTGTCTATAGAGCTGGCTCTAAGTACACAGGCTCAATGACTGTAACCAGAATGTGTAGGTTGTGTGTTTGTAGAGATTATGTGGATGGTTCTCATCTGCTGAGCATCTTTTGGAAAGAAAGCCATTTTTTGCTGCAGAGTAGAAATAGCAACAACTCATATTGACATTCTGTTTCTATTATTAAACAGCAAGCAGAAGTCCAAGAAGACAGTGATGATGATGAAGATGATGATGAAGTCTTTGGTTTCATTAGCTGCTTAAACTTAACAGAAAGGAAGGTATGTTATGGTTAGTTATTCCTCATTGACATCTAGACAGTAATGAGACTGTGTCTTGCTTTTCTGCCTTGTATAACAAGCCTAGGCAGCTGGATCAGGATTTTGATTTCCACCATGGAGGACTGTGGTCATAAAAGTTGCACATCACATAGCTTGCTTTCATTGCTCAAGGTCAAACATAAGGCCAGGAGTGGAATAGAGAGTTAAAACTAGGTCTTACCCTAGGCCCAGCGTAACTAAGCTGTCAGCCTCTTGTGTTTCTTCACTGTCATCTTTTGCAGCTTGAATTTTGCTGGTGAGTATACTGGTGTTGCAACTCCTCACTGCTCTCCCGTCAGTTGAGAACCTTTGTGTGCCCTCAGCTTCAGGGTTGGTAAATAATTCCAGAGAACTTGTACAGAGTGCTTAAAGAAATCACCAGTAGGTCTGTAGAGTATTCCCTGGAAGTTCACATTCAAGTTTCTTTGTGTTAATAGTTGTTGTATAATGTAAGGAAAATATACCTTTTAGTATATAAAGATACATGTGTCTTTCTTTCAGGATACACAGTGTGTTGAACAAATCAAAGAGCTGGTTCTAAGTCGGTGTGAGAAGAGCTGTGAACAGCATGTAGTTGAACAACTGAATAAGCTCCTGAATGATAGTACTAAGCCTGTGGGTCTTATACTGAGTGAAAGATTCATTAATGTACCACCACAGATTGCTCTACCCATGCACCAGCAGCTTCAGTAAGTTTGGGGTTGTTTTGACATGATTTCTTCATATTTTTTCAGCAATCTATGTATGTAGAACTATGTTAAGATAGGTGATAGTATAGCTATAAATAATGCACGAACACAAGTATTTTCATCTCATGTAAGGTCTTTAGTTAATTTCTTAAAATTATTTATATCTTTAGGCTTTTCAAACTCTTTAAGACACAGGAAATCGTTGAAAAATGTGTGCTGTTCTGCTGCAGAAATAGCTGTGTGTATGTTGTAGTTTGTCTTGCAGATTGTTTTCCCATTGATCTAGGAAAACTTAAAACTGAGAATTTCTTATAGCATACTGATAATGAGACCTTTAAGGAATTAACACACTGATAGTGAAAGAAAACGTGTAGATAGGGTTGGTCAGGAAGGTTTTTAGAGAAATAAATTAGGTGCTTGAAGCTTAGCTTTGAGGTTTACCGCTAGTACAACGCTTGTCACAACTCAAATTCAGATCTCAGCCTCTGTCTTACAGGGGTTGGAGTGTTGCAGTGGTGACATGTTTAACACAAGGGTGGGCAAGAGTATTTTCTGGCTCTTCAGTTGCAGTTCCTCATGAAGTGACAGTGTGATGTACCTTCTGATGCACTGTAAGGTTTGGTTACACTCCTGTTGAGGGTATGAATTGTGTATGTAGATGTATTTTTAAATAGTATGTGTAAACATTTATTTGTCTTTAGGAAGGAGTTGAGTGAGGCACAGAGAACAAACAAACCATGTGGAAAGTGCCACTACTATCTCCTTATCGGCAAGACCTTTACAGAAGCCACAAAGAGCAATTCTAAGAAGAAGGGAGGGAGACATCAGCAGAAGGAGGAATTAATGTTTGCAAATGCAGAGGAAGAATTCTTTTATGAGGTAACGTGATTCTTTTAATTTAAAATGGTTATTTGCTTTTTACGTGTCAGCAAAAAAGGTGTTTCCCTTTATAATTCAGGGAAGGATTTTTAAAGGTATGTTCATATATTGTTTCAATTAGATCCATCTTTTTTTAGAGCAGTGTTGAGAGATGGGCAGGCAACTTACTTTTCTGTATTGAGCCCAGCACCTTTGTATTTAGAGAATGAGGGAGAGGTATGACATCCATAAGTCCAAATGATTAAATTGATCCTCTATATTGGCATGAATTTACTAATATGTTACTTGTATCAGGTCACAATGAACCTGACTATGGGATGGTGTGGCACAGGCAGTGTTCCTACATGATAGAGTCTCCAGTGCCATGAGGATAATGGAAAATTTCAGAGAATGCCTGGAATAAGCAGGGATTTCAGGGGAGAGATCAGGTTTTACTGTGGTTTGAGGCCAGTGTCTTGGCCTTGAAGAATTAAGAAACTTCATCTCTCTTTACACATATAGCAGTGCTGAGGAGATTGAATTGAATGTAGTAACAGTCAGACTTGTTGAAACACTGTGAATGGAATATCCACATTTTTAGAATGAACAAATGGTAATAAACCTGGATATTGAATTTAGCAGCATGTCTCAGGCTTTTTGAGTTTACAGAAGTCTGAAATCCCTTTTATGGGGGGAGCTGCCGTTGTCTTCTTTAATCTGAATAATAAAAATTCGAAAGACATGTTAAACTGCTGTGTCAGCTGAACAGAGAAGACTGGGTTTGTGAATTGCAGGAAATGCAGGTTAGCTGAGTATCTGTCAGTGGGATTCAAGCTAATGTGGTTTACAACACAAGTGTTTGAGAGTGGCAGCTCAAACAACAGGTAGTAGCTTGCCAGGGTTCTCTAACTTAATCATGTGTCACAGCTTCAAGCGCTTAGAAGAGCAAAGATTGGAAAAAATACAGGGGATTTCTGTTGTTAGAGTCTCCATCAGCATCTGCACTGCATGGTAATACTTAAATACACAGATCTCTTTTGCTTGCCCCTGCATAGTTAGTCCTGTGTCAGAAAAAAAGCAGCTGTTGAGGCTTTTTTTTTTTGGTAATGCAGTTAAACACATTTCTCTTGAGATCTTTTCCTAAGCAACTGAATAGATGCAAAGCTCTGCATTTGTGTTCTTATCACTATCATAGAATGGTTTGGATCAGAAAGGACCTTAAGATCATCCAGTTCCAACCCCCTGCCATGGGCAGGGACACCTCACACTAAACCATATCACCCAAGGCTTCGTCCAGCCTGGCTTTAAACACCACCAGGGATGGAGCATTCACAACTTCCCTGGGCAACCCATTCCAGTGCCTCACCACCCTAACAGTAAAGAACTTCTTCCTTATATCCAATCTAAACTTCCCCTGTTTCAGTTTTAACCCGTTACCCCTTGTCCTATCACTACAGTCCCTAATGAAGAGTCCCTCCCCAGCATCCTTGTAGTTCCCATCAGATACTGGAAGGCTGCTATGGGGTCTCCACGCAGCCTTCTCTTCTCCAGGCTGAACAGCCCCAACTTTCTTTGCTGTGGAAAGATGATTTATCTGTTCTCTTTTGGATACCAGTTACCTTCAGAAAATGTTCAGAATACAAACTGCTGAATCTCTGAAGAAGCAGCTGTCACCTTCCTTTCCTGTCTCTATCCTACTCAGGACAAATATATTAATAAAAAGTACTAAAATACTGAGATGAAAATATTACTTCCTATTTCCTAAGGCAACGTGTCTACACAATTCTACTGGTCCCAAGTCAGATCAGGAGAGGGGAAGATGCAGGAAATGAAATCAAAAATGTACCTTGAAATGCACAGAGTTTTTCATTGTTCTTGATTCTGGAACTAAAAATATTATTCTACAATATTGCTGCTTTGTCAAGAGACTTGTTTCTCATTTCTGGCAGTGCCTACAGGATAAAGTACTTGCACATGCATCATGCTTAATGGCAAAGCTTCCTCTGTGTGATCATTCACGGCATTCTCTGGTGGAGGCTATGATATGGCTGTAATTTTATTTCTTGGGAAGAAGAAAAATGGAAGTGGATGAATTCCTTGTTAGCTATAGGGAATACTGATGTAGCCTCTATGCAGTAACAAGTTCTGGGTTTGCTTTCTGTTTTCCTGCCCCAGCATCTTTATCAACTGGACTTGAACTCTGTAAACATGTTATTGAAGAACTAAAAGGGGAGAAGCCTGTGATGCCCGTTTGTCCTTATGGCTTATGTTCCTGGAGGCCTGTTTTGTATTTATCTGTTTTGTTATTTTGATGGTATTTTAAAGACTTTTATCTAAACTGCAGTAATTTTCAGCTCAAATGGGTAGACACAAACTGAACATGCTTTTCTTTTTAACAGCCTTTCTAGTGTTTTTAACAAATTCATTTTGAATGTTATGGAGGATAGTAGATTAATTTGCTCTCTGGACTTTATAATGTTTATGTGTTATATTAGTGTTGGTGTGTATATCCTCCCTGATCATGCATAATGTTAATTAGATTGCAATAAAATAGTATTAAGTGCAGTCAGGCAGACACTTGGAGCCATATAAACCAGAGAGAAGCCTTTTTGCACTTGTCAGTTCCCTGTGCTTTATTCTGTTCTTGAAAACATTATTGAGGGAGCAGAAGAAAAGCTCTGCTATAACCAGACTGGAATTGATTAAAGGTTTAGGGCCTCCATTGCTCAAATTGTTTGTTGTTGAGCAAAGCCACTCCATTAACGTGATGGGTTTTCCAAAATCAAATTTACAACCTTGAGATACTGTTGGGAAATAGCAAACCTAAAAGGAGACTGGAGCTTAACTTACCCCGCAAGGGAAGAGGTTAGATAAGTTCTTCTAATTAGGAATTCAGCTCATGCTTCTTAATCTGACTTGTGTGAGAACTACAAACATTTGTTAGATAAGTTTTTCTTCTCCATCAGGCGTTTTGCCTGGGAAAGCTAATAAAAAAGGACTGTTAGATCTGTATGCAGTATGTATCACTGGAAAGAAATAATGCACATTATGGACACCTACCTATTTGAAGCATCGTCATTTATAATATGTCTTTTGGTGGCTCCAGCCGTCTACAGGCTTTACAAGAGCTTTCGAAATTCCACTCAGGATTCATGTCAGTGCCCATTCCCTTAATGCTTCATTTCTAGTGGCAGTGTGAAAGAGGGGATTACTGTACCACATATTCTTACAGATCACATTAATTTTAGGAGCAGTTTTAGAGTAGGCCATGAAAATAGCAGAGCCTGTTCGGTGCTACAGACCTTCTCTGTTACCCACACCAAGCTATCATCTTTAGGGAAGGCTCTACTCCATGTTCACTCTCTCCCTGTTCCTTTTATCTGGCTTTTGGCTGATCTCCTAAGGCTCAAAATTACCCAGCTACTGATTTGTTTGTGTTCTGGGTCTGAAGGTCTGTTTAAAGGCCTGATATTCCTGTTACTGGTCAAGGATACCTGCTAGTTGGCACAAAAGCTTCTAAGGGTCAGCATTTCTTAATGTGATAATAGGGAATAAGATGTTATATTAAAACCACCTAAAAGTAGGCAGAGTAAGCATAATAAAGGGGCTTTCTCTCTGCCCCTTAGGTCTTTTTTCTGATACCAAACTATAATAATAGCAATCATTTTAGAGTTTAGTATGAATGATATAAATCCTGTGGAAAGCAAATAGTTTGAAACACTTAACAGTGGATTCTCTTGAAGGTTTTTTTGGTGGACCTTCTGAAAGGGAGGAAAATAACTTCTTAATAAGTGTGTGCATCAATAGGGTCATTGTTTTTACTTTGATGATGTATTATCTTCATTCCAGTGACAAAATTGGATCCTAACGCATCTCTTTCTGTTGTTTAGAAAGCCCTTCTGAAGTTCAACTACTCTGTGCAAGAGGAAAGCGACACTTGTTTGGGTGGCAGATGGTCCTTTGATGATGTACCAATGAAACCCTTGCGTACTGTTATGATAGTTCCAGCTGATGGAATTCATGCCATTATGGATAAACTGAAAGACTATCTCTCAGTCTGAGATTTCCTATAAACACTGGGTTTTATAAAGCAGCCATGCAGAACTATGACTTTAGGGTTTTCAGAAGGCTGCTGTGGTATTAATGTTTTTTTGCTGCTCAAATGCTTCCTCTGTACATTTAGAAGACAAGGAGATGGTACAAATAAAAATATCTATGAAATTAATATTTTTAAATATTCTGTTTTATGGTATATTGGTATCACCATTAAACAGTCAATAAAAAAAGTGTAACAAGAAAATGTCAAGATCTGCTCAATATGTTTTTAACCAAAACTAAATTGTATATTTTTGTTATGAAATAACACATACATAAGGAAGAAAAAGCTTTTTTCTGTATGTTTCTTCTGTTAAATACATTTATTTCAAAAGTTTGAAATGATTTCTTGGGTTAAGATGGAGATGGATATTTCATGTACTGCTTTTATTTGTATTTGTCTGATGTATGATGGTTCGGTCTAAATTCACTGAATAGTACATCTTTGTTCAGTGGGAGTGGGAAATTGTTCATTTTCTTTGTCATCATTAGTTTTCTGTTCCTCCTTCATGGCTGAAGCAGGTGACAAATGATTGATCACCTCCTGCAGAATATCCTTGCTTTCACTGGGAGGAAGGTTGCTAAAGTAGTACTGAGGAACCAGCTCCACGAACCTGGTGAGGAAATAAGACAAAACATTGTGAATATCTTTTAATTGAATTGGAAATGTTTGAATAGCTATTTCCAGGCTTGTACAAAAGACAGCAGCAGCATGGTGCTGGTGCTTCAACTCAAACACAGAATCTGCAAGATGTAGTAATAGTGTGTGGTTTTGGGAGACTGGCAATGTACTCAGTCCATACTTCAGGTGACGTTCATTCAGGTCTCAATGCTGCAGATTGAATTAAATAGTAACTTTTCTGCATTTGAACATATTTGTGGTTCAATAAAATGATGAAAAAGGCTTTCTTAGAGGCATTGGAAATAGAAAAGATAGGACAGTGAAATGTATATTCTTGATGTAAAGAGATTTTTGCAGAAGGAAGACTAGTCTTCTCTTGAATCCATAAACAGTTGATATGGAATGATTTAGGTGGCTGGGTACATAAGATATGTCAGGAGAAAGATTTGCTGGAAAATCGGTTTTCAGGGAACAGAGATTTCCAGTAAGATTAATCTATGAGTACACAGCTCTGTTAACTCTTCCTTAATGTTTTTTTTTGCCTTATATTTTACCTTCTAAGAAACTTTTGCCACTTGTCAGGTGTTTATTCAGTGGATGCATTGATTACAGTTGCAATGGCAGTACCTGAACAGATCAGCACGTTAGGAAATACAAAAGGCTGGCTTACATGATGTTTTGGTTTGCATGAAAAGAATAGCGATGGGGTGAGATCACAGTTCTTCCCTTTTTTAACAGATGTGAGCTCTAATGCAGTGAGTGTTCTGAATGACAGGGCAGACAGACATCAAGCAAAGCTACACACAGTGACAGAACAATACTGGCAACAACGAAATTACATTTATCCCACATATATTCACTAGGGAATATGAAAAGCGTGAAAAGCAACCATTTCTTCATCCCTCCAGTGATGACAGCTTAGCTATTAGATCTTAGGCAAAAGCTTTTCCCTCTGAGGGTGTTGAGGCGCTGGCACAGGGTGCCCGGAGAAGCTGTGGCTGCCCCATCCCTGGCAGTGTTCAAGGCCAGGTTGGACACAGGGGCTTGGAGCAAGCTGCTCTAGTGGAAGGTGTCCCTGCCCGTGGCAGGGGCTGGAGCTGGGTGAGATTTAAGGGCCCTTCCAACACAAACCAGGCTGGGATTCTGACTGGGTAGTTTTTATGACAGGTAAGGGAGCCGCTTGCTCCAAGCGTTCTCAATGTACAGCAGATATCTTTAACAATTTTGTGACTTAAGTTGTGCTTTTGTGCTAGAGGTATGGCTGAAGAAACAGTTTCATCATTGTTAACTTACAGATCAGGTGATATCTCGGAGACTACTCGGATGGAATTGTCTTCTGATATACTAAACTCATGGAACAAAACCCACTCTGGAATCTTTCTGCTGTTATAATAAGATGAGAAAGGATGAAGCTGGGCCACTTGTCTGTGTGTTAACATTAAGTAGTTGCCTGAGCCATCCACATCACGAGCAATCTAAAAACCAAATATGCAAGGAGTTGTCCATTACTTCATTGGTTGTACAAGATGCATAGATCAGTATTTGCCTATTGTATTAAAACCAGGAATTAAACTTGCGTTCAGATACTTTGAACTAGAGAGCCTCAATATCAGTATTCTTCCCAAATATCTGTGGGAAAGAAATATCTGGGTACTATGAAATGAGGCTTGGAGTTAAAGAAATTGTTCATCTGTATAGTTGAAAGGAAACTGCAGTAGATGAGGGCAGGCTTATACAGTAAGTATCTGAACTTGGCTTTGAAGGGTCTGTAGGGAAACTGATGTATTAAAGGATTGGAAGGCTTTAAAATACAATGTGCAGCCCTTGTAGTAGGGTAGGTCGCACGGGTCATTTTATTAGGTGGAGTGTAGTGATGTGAAGGAAAGCATGTCTTAAAGTGGGAATAAGTCAATCTTATTTATGTATACAGTTACAGTTAGTGTACCTCCTTTGGCTGAGATGAAGAAAGCTGTATGTTATGTGTGCCTAAACATACTAAGTTGGTTCTTGTTTTCCAGGGTATTTTCACAGCAACAACTTTCAACGTCTGAGAGAATATTACAAGTTAAAGAGGTTTCTGAAGGAAAATAGTTCTTTGAGTGAAAGGCATATTGACAGTTTTCCTCTTGCAGTGAAGTGTGTGGGCTTCATGCTGTGATAGCTGAACCCCAGAGAGAAGATTGGAATTGGCACAAGTGTTTCATACGCTGGAAAAAATGGCTTTTATCCTTTCTGCTGAGCAAGGTTTCATTACCTAACTTAACTTCTCTGAAAGCATTCTGTCTAACATAACAATGCAGTAAGATGAAGCCACAGCATTTTTCCTTACGTGCATAAAGTAACCAGATAAGAGAGATTTCTTAATGCTGAGTATATTTTCTTCGGATCCAAAGTCCGGTTCTGAGATGGGAAGTTCAATTCGCTTCATTATCTCCACTAGTTCAGCTCTGATAATTTCTGCCATCCTCAGGGCAGAGCTGCTTAGAAAATAATCACGACACCATTTCTCAGTGCTGTAGTCTGTGGAGGAAAAAAAGAGGTTTGGCTTAAAGCAAAGTCTTTGTGATGGGTACTATCCATAGAGATACTGCTCTGTGAAATGCTCTTTGGTGCAATAGATCAAAACAGAGAGCGGCTGTGTCAGAGCTGTCAATATTAAGGTAGCAAGAGCTGTATGGACAGCTTGGGCTCACTGATGTTGTGAAGTGAGGGGCAGTACTTGATACCCTTAAGTTTACAGATTTGAAACTATATCTTTGAATAAAACTATGCAACATCTCTTATTTGGTCTGTAAAGGGTAAAAGGAGTAGCAGCTGTGTTTCCAGGCTTTCAGGATATGGAACTGGAATTGCACCTATAGTGCTAGTGATGATCCTGCATGCTGGGAAAAGACAGGTTCTCTTGCACCTCTCCAGCATTTAACATGACTGAACATGAAGGAACCCTACTGTCCTTTAAGCTTTTGCTTAGTATAGGCAAATTCATCACTCCTCTGCCTAATTACTGGGCTTAGGCTAAATGAACCTGAGCAAGATGCTTGCACACAGGGAAATGCTGTGAAGAGCTTCTGTCTCCTGACTTCTATTTGGTTTCCTGTAAATCTGAACTTTGATTTTTTTGCCCTTTAAACTTTAAGTTGAAGGCTATCAGAAAGCCACCAGAACTGTGTGGCTGCTGGGGGAATCCAGCCCCTCCTCAACTGTCTTTGTGTTGTTTTACATCTTAAACCTGGATTATCTGCTGTTACAGGAGGAACCATCATTCTGGTTTTGTACAATGTCACTTCAAATGACCATTGTAATAGTGTTTAGGTATCCTTGTTGGGTGATGTATGCTGTCCTAGGTCATTTTCAGCTAGTTAAAAACCTGAAACTAATATTCCTTTGTACTGGTTAGGCCAGGTTGGATGGGACTTGGAGCAACCTGCTCTAGTGGAAAGTGGCCCTGCCTGTGGCAGGGGGTTGGAAGTGGGTGAGCTTTAAGGTCCCTTCCAACCCAAACTGTTCTATTTATTGTATCTTTGGTTTCTCCCTGCAAGTCAGCAATTCTGGATGGAGTCATTCAAAGAGGGCCTATGAACTAAGTGCCAACAATGACAGCTCAGGTTTTGGGTTTGTTCCAAATTGCTTACAACTTGCTTCACATCGAATGCTCTGGGTACACTTACATTGGCTTGTGGAGTTTGTGCTGGCTTCCTTGAAGGCGTTGAAGACGTTGATGAGAGTAAAGTGGTCTCCTGCAGGGTGGGAGAACTTTCGCCAACAAGTAAGAGCAATCTCTTCTGTTCCAGGAGGTGTGTGTAAGAAGCAGTGAGGAGCTTAGGAAAAACATCAAAGCAGTGGTTATTAAGGCACATAGGTGCATGCACAAGGACGAACTCCACTGGAATTCTTATTTGGCTTCCTCAGTTCCTTTTAACCTTCAGTGTAGGATTGCTGATGGAGAGCTGAATCTGTTGCATTCACTAAGGTCTTATTTATATGGATGTCCTTTCAATCTTAATTTGTGCCCTAAACACAAATGAAGGTGAGCAGCTTTCTCCTGCCAAAATGCTTCATAATGGCGTGATCCAACTTATGCATAATCCAAGCGTGTGGTTTCTTTAATGTAGAAAGAAACAATCTATGGATGTAATGCCTTAATTTGGGGCTGTGTGTTGAAATTTGTGCCTCTCAGTGCATTTTACATGTGGTGCTGTGCAACATAATTGTGTCTTTCAAGATAGTTTAGCTTTATGAAAACCGAGGTGTGCCCGTGCACAGTCATTGACATTTGTTGTATGTGCTTAAAAACATTATACATGTTTTGGCCCACTGTTGAAAATCAAGCCAGCTTGGGCATAGAACCAAGTTGTTCCATAAAAACAGCTAAAGCAGCTTGGTGCCCTGCAGGTTCATGTCCTTGCTGCCTAAGACTGGTTTCTGGGTCTAGGATATCCCCTGTGGGTAGAGCAAAGTAATGCCATAACAAAATACAGGCAAGGTTAAGTGGGTGTTGAGCAGTCAATAGTTCAGCTCTCAGGTATTAGATACTAGGCAGAAGCTCTTCCCTGTGAGGGTGCTGAGGCGCTGGCACAGGGTGCCCAGAGAAGCTGTGGCTGCCCCATCCCTGGCAGTGTTCAAGGCCAGGTTGGACACAGGGGCTTGGAGCAAGCTGCTCTAGTGGAAGGTGTCCCTGCCCGTGGCAGGGGTTGGAGCTGGATGGGCTTTAAGGTCCCTTCCAACACAAAGCAGGCTGGGATTCTGCGCTGTCCTGCACTGTCTGCTGGGATGCCAAGAGGTCACCATCATTATTTGCTGTTTGAATTTCTGGAGCCATTGTCCTCTCAGTTATCCTAAAATCTTTGATTTTCTGCATCTTTGATGTATTAAGATTTCAATGGCAGCATTTGCACAATGAGTAAGTAATAAATATCTGGGGTTTATGTGTTGGTTTGAAAGCTCTCTCACATCTAATGGAAAGCTCTATAGATAACAACCCTACCCAGACTTCATGTGCGCAGCCTTTGGGGCCAGCTGGTTTGTCTCACAGTGTAAGAGCACAGGATCCATCAGGAAGGAATGGTACGGATGCTTAAAGTTGTGTTATTTGTATAAAATATCTGATGTGAAGAAACAAGATCACAAAGTAATTCTTTGTGGGTCAACAGTTCAATGGTGTTCATCATTAGAACTTCCTCTAATTTGCTGCTCTAGTCAGTAACAAATGTACATGAATATGAGATAAGAAGGTTCATTTTGAAGGGATGTTGTGCTTTCTGACAGATGGCTGGAAGCTAATGGGGCAGCCAGAGCATGGAAATGGTGTGCTACATATAAATTCATTACTTGCTTTTCAATGCATGCTTAAAGTCAAGACTTAAACAGCCAAAGATATTAATTTACTTGAAATAAGCAGGATGTGAATAACAGAAGTTAGTCTTTGGCTTGCGCTTGTATGAAGGGGACACAAGCCAAGCAGTAAGATGTGATTTACCTGTTACCATGGCCGCGATGGTGAGCATTTCATCAACACACTCAAATTCACATGAAGCCAGAATTGACTTTGACAGCTGTGGATCCAGAGGAAATTCCGACATAATAATTCCAAATTCAGAGAGGTTTCCATCATTATCCAGGGCTGCAAGATAATCGAGGTCTTCCAGAGCCTGCATCAGGCTTTCAGGAGCTGATGAAAAGGAAAGATCATTTAAATCCTTGAGAACGACTGCATATGAATGAGGGGCCGAATTCTCATTGCAGTTTTTCAGCTGTGTAATTCCTGTGTGAAAATGATAAAGTCAGCTTCTATCATTTGACAATGAGCGAGATGAAAAGTAATAAATGACATGAATGGGATGGGAATTGGAGGAAGAAAATAAGGGGTAACAATTATAGGGCTGCAAATAACTTTGTTGGTCTTCCTTGTGTCAGAGCAGGTTCTGTCTGAAGTCAGACACAGCAGTGGATACTTGCACCCCATGTCAAAACCTCCTCCCACTATTGGCATTCTCCAGGTATTTCTGTGTGTGCATGCTCATTCCTTTTAAAGAGGGGTGGTCGCATTTGAGGGGGGCTGAGGGATACACAACAGCTCTAGGAAAGAGGATTATATCCAGAAGACAGCCATTTGCAGCACTTGTAGCTGTCTCATTGTTCTTGCAGGTGTCTGGAGTTCACTTGGTTGCCTTTTTGTAGTTATTATTGGTTTACAGAGTTTCTCATGATATCAGAAAAAAAATGGGGACATAGTAAAAGACAATCTCTCCCCAGCTGTACTTTCTCACTGCATAAAATTCAATGTTCCATTTTCCCTTATTATAGGTTATAACTTTCTTACAAGATCCATAGGTAGAAGTGAGAACAGTGAGGCAGAAAAAACACTGAGTGAATACAGGAAAATAATTAGGTAGGCTGAGAGACTAATTTGGGTAAAAAGTAGGAAATAAATGAATTTGGGCCACACAACGTGCAGGGAGCATGAGTAAGAGACACTGAACAGAGGCAAACATAAAGGAAATCATGAGTTAAAGATGGGCGTCTGAGCAGTGAAAGCAGAGGAGAATGAAGACTGAAGTGATGAGGTTTGTATCTTAGATGTTAGATAAACCCAAGTAGAGGCCTGCCAGGAGTATTGAGTAGGGAGATCTTCTGCACACGTTGAACACTGAGCTTTCAGGATAAAGTGGTCCACGTGTGCTTTTTCTAAAGACTGCTGGAGTACCAGCAATGAATTCAGTTAATTGTGCAATTGATTCAGTTTTGATCAATGGTATATTTAGTTTATTCTATGAGTCCATAAGTCATAGTATTTTCTTCCTCTTTCACGGATGAGGGTGAATGAAATCAACAAGATTTGAAGAAAATGGCTTATACACACAGACATGAATACGGGTTTTTAATCAGCCACCATTGCATCTCATCAGTTGTTTCTCAGTACGCCAAAAGATGGCATTTGTAATAGCTCTTCTGAATCTCTCAACTGGATGGGAGTAAATAACAAAGGAGTTTGACACTCTTCTTTCTCATTAAGCATCTTCCTGAATTTCTCCTTTACCATCTTTTTCCCACTGTTTTGTGCTTTGCTGCATCTGAAGCAGTTGCAGACAGAATCAGCTTATTGTATCCCCTAGCCCTTTACTGTTAATAACTGCTTTTTCTTTTGGTAAATGGTGCCAGAAGAAAGTGAAGCCTTATTCTATGATTTTTCTTCAGATTTTGAAAGGAATTAATTGACGTGTTTTCTCAGCAACACTTTGTTCTACTGAAAGAACATTCCTTCACAATTGCATGATAAGAAAACATGTCTGAAAGGACAGGATTAAGCGAATCAGTACTTAAAATGAGAACTTGAGAAGGTCTGTATGAAATATGTTGTTGATGGAAGTAGGTCCCTTTGGCAAAACAAGCATAGAAGAGCTTTATGTACAACCATGGTAGCTGCAGGCCTGGGACTACAGAGGGTGAACCTGAAAGCTGAGTAGAAGTTGTCAAGCCTACACTCTTGGAAGTGTAGCTACAGCATGGAAGACATTGATTGAAGCTTGGGAACTCTTGAAGTGTGAAGGCTCTTTCCTCCCAGCTCTTTCTAAAGGTAGATTTCTATGCCAGTTCTCATTGTAATGGTCAATATTTTCAAGGGGTGCCAGCTCATTTAAATTCATAACTGCTCTCCTATCACTGCAGCAACTTTGTCCTTATTCCAGTTTCAGGAACTGTTGGATATTTTCTCTTAACAAGTTAAATTCTAGTATTGAAATTGGTAGCAAAAATTCCACTACAGCGGGACTTGGCTTCATACCCAGCCTGTCATACCCAGCACTGGGGATACTACTGACTGCGCTGGCAATCTTACAGGCTTCTGTGGACTGCTTCAGTTTGCATATTACTGTCCAAAAAGTCTAATAACAAAAAATCAAACCACAGCCACAGCTATCCCCCCAGGCAGGGTGCGTGTTTGTTCTTGTATCTTCATTAGCGTAGGGCTAGGAAGAAGTTCTTGCTTGAGCTAATTATGAAAGGGAGCCTCTCTTTGGCAGGCTACTCCAGCATCACGAAGATGAAAAGCAAATCAAGCCTGTAAGGAGCTGGTAGGTCACATTTAACCATAACGCCATGCTTCAGGCACTCTGCTTTCCTGCAAGGGAGTCTTGAGTTTGGGTTTTTCCTTTGTTGGCAGTGAACTGGCAGTCTGTTGCCATCACTCTGTAATTGACTACTTATAATGAAATCAATACAAAAGTAAATGGGAAGCAAGGAAGGACCTGCTGGTTTTAACCCTTTTCACAGACTCCCAGCCTGGTTTGTGTTCGAAGGAACCTTAAGTCTCACCCAGCTCCAACCCCTGCCACGGGCAGGGACACCTTCCACTAGAGCAGCTTGCTCCAAGCCCCTGTGTCCAACCTGGCCTTGAACACTGCCAGGGATGGGGCAGCCACAGCTTCTCTGGGCACCCTGTGCCAGCGCCTCAGCACCCTCCCAGGGAAGAGCTTCTGCCTAAGAGCTCAGCTCAGTCTCCCCATAAAGCCATTCCCCTTGGCCTGTCCCTACAGGCCCTTGTACTAATGTGAAGGGAAAAGACAGTTTGTTAATTCTCCTTATATGAGCTTCTCCAGAGCTTCTCCAGTGTGTAAATCTATTAGTGTTGTGACTTCACTTGATTTTGAAACACTTCCTATTAGTTTTCGGCTAAATTCTCGCAGGAGTCTGTAAATTCCTGTTACAACTGTGGATCTGCTTCATTTCATTATTAGAGTTTATATCTCTGCCTGCACAGCATGCGGGGTTTTTGTCTAGAGAGAACGTTACCATGCACACGAGGTTTAGTGGGATAAAAGGTGAGCCCTTGCCAAAACTAAGGCATCTGAGAAGAAAATGCTGAGGGAGTTTAAAGGAATTAAAAGTAACAGCTGATGAAGAATAAGAGTCAGTGACAGGAAATGCGTATCGGTGAGTGAAAATACAGGGAGATTAAGAACAGTCATTCAGACATAGAGTAATTACTAGGAAATCATGGGAAGCTAATTTCCAGAAACCAACAGAGTGGTTTGTGCTAGAACTCACAAAATAGATGGTTATATGGCAGCCGATTTCAGTCCCCTGATAGCATCAGTAATTTGCGTGTTTATGCCCTAGAGTTGGTTGCCTTGAGATTTATAAGCACAAATTACTTCCCTAGTTTGCTGTGAGTGTTATAAAGAAAAGGAAAAGAAGACTCCTGGTGTTTTATTGTGGTAGAAAGGACAAGATAGTAAAGCAAGATTAGAGCAGGTGAAGGAGCAGTAACAAAGAAATAGAGCTTTCAAGTATGGGTCTGTGTTTTTGAGGGACTAGGTCAATAAAAAGGCATTGTAAGAGCAGCAAGCGCTCATTTGAGAGTTCTTTATGGTATTGTTCCTATTTAAATCAAAACTGTGATAAAACAAAAGTAGTGCAAATATTTAGGTGGGAAAAGCTCTTCTTTAAATAACAGAAACCTGTATTGTCCTATAATGATTTCTAGCAAGCATCATCATTTTCAGGTGTTTTTGTCAACGCCAGCTACTGCTGCCATAGAGGGCTTTGCGAATTGACTGTTGCTTTCATGGGAGCAGAGTTAAAACCAAGCTTTGAAGATGCATCCTATGCTTTCAACAAGAAACTGTCACATCCCTGGGAGTTTAAAAGGTATCTTCTTATCTGATATTCTTTCCCTTGCCTGTGTTCTTTGGCTGGTTAAGACTGGGCTGCTCTGGACTTGTTTCAGGGAACCCAACCAGTTTCTATATACACATCCTACTCTTGGTCATTCTGAGGCTTACTAAAGCAAATATGTAACTAAATATTAGGGCTCAAATCGTTTATCTGAGAGTTTCAAGCTGATTTAAAATGATACTCTTCATTTCACAGTTCCTTGTAACTTTGACATGACAGCTATGTTTCTGCAGGTAGCTGCGCCTTTATTCTTTCCAGTAACACATCCTACATGGCTGAAATTGAAGTGCTTAAGGTGTCATAAAATAAATACAGAAGTACTATTCTTGGTGCATAAGGAACCAAGGGATTCAGTGACTTTGACCAAAGTTCTGTAATACGTGAATATTGGAGACAGGGATTGGAGATCATGAACATGAGCTGGCTTCAGTGTGCGCTCGCAGCCCAGAAAGCAACCGTATCCTGGGCTGCATCAAAAGGAGCGTGACCAGCAGGTCAAAGGAGGTGATTCTGCCCCTCTGCTCTGCTCTTGTGAGACCTCACCTGGAGCATTGTGTGCAGTTCTGGTGTCCTCAGCATAAAAAGGACATGGAACTGTTGGAACAAGTCCAGAGGAGGCCACGAGGATGATCAGGGGCTGGAGCACCTCCTGTATGAAGACAGGGTGAGGAAGTTGGGGCTGTTCAGCCTGGAGAAGAGAAGGCTGCGTGGAGACCTCAGAGCAGCTTCCAGTATCTGAAGGGGGCCTATAGGGATGCTGGGGAGGGACTCTTCATTAGGGACTGTAGTGACAGGACAAGGGGTAATGGGTTCAAACTTAAACAGGGGAAGTTTAGATTGGATCTAAGGAGGAAATTCTTTCCTGTGAGGGTGGTGAGGCACTGGAATGGGTTGTCCAGGGAGGTTGTGAATGCTCCATCCCCGGCAGTGTTCAAGGCCAGGTTGGATGAAACCTTGGGTGATATGGTTTAGTGTGAGGTGTCCCTGGCCATGGCAGGGGGGTTGGAACTGGATGATCTTAAGGTCCTTTCCAACCCTAACTATTCTATGATTCTATGATCATGAATTCCATGTTTTTTAATAATCCATTCAACCACTGCATTGTGCTATACATAGGTCTATAGGTCCTGTGTTCTGGTCTCCTACCTTATGAAAATGTTGAGTTTGTAAAATACCTTCTCTTTGATGGATCTTTGCTTTCCAGAGAAATAACTGTTATAAAGTTCAAGCTGACATGAATGTCAGGTGAAAGGATGTTGTCTTTAAAGAGCTGATTCACTGCCTGGCAAACCACAGTTTTTTCCAGCTTCTGTTAGGCTTAACAGCTTGAAGAACTGCCAAAGTAAGGGGAATGGCTTATTCTGTTACTGTGTTTTAACACTGCTGCATGGATAGCAAACTGAAGATATGGAGAAATTGAGTGCCAAAGGTTTTAATTCTGCAAGGACCAGCTTCTGTGCGCAGATTTCATCTCGATTCTCCTTTCCCCCCCCCCCCCCCATATCTTCTGAGGTAGGGTTTTTAGGAGTCTGTCATGCTCTGAAGCCACCAATTCTATAACCATTCTTTGACATTATCGTTGATCATTAAAAATTACTTTTCTTTGCAGTCTTTACATTCATCATAGAATCACAGAATGGGTTGTGGTGTTGGAACGGAGTTGGAAGCTCATCCAGTTCCAACTGCTGCCATAGGCAGGGACGCCTTCCACTAGAGCAGGTTGCTCCAAGCCCCTGTGTCCAACCTGGCCTTGACATTTAAAGATTATTATAAAATGGCATAAAAGATATTTTTAATCAGTTTGGTTTCTTTTATTGCTCTTTATAAATGACTTGAGAGTCCAGCTTTAACAGCACTGGGCTACCCCTTCTCAGTTTAGGGATGCCCTTTATGGTACCAGTGCCCTGTTCTAACCAATTGGCTATGTTGAGTGTGGTATGTGCTCAGCTACTGCGCTATACATACTGCCCTGATTCCCATTCCTGATGCCCCTCGTCGCATGGATATGGGACTGTTGCTAAAGGGCAGGGTGTCCAGCCTATAGTTTGCTTCCTGAGGGATATTTGCTGTCTGTTTCTTATCTCATTCAAGTCCTTTTATGCTTTTCCACTAATTTGTGCAGTACAGACTATGAAGTACGTCCATGTCCATGCTATTAAAGAGCCTTTCATTGGGAGATACATATTACACTTTAATGCACTAAATTGAGAAATTAAAACATCACAGAATCAACAAGTGAACTTAAGATACTAAATCTGCCTTGATCTCTGGTGAGCAGATCTTACACAGCACATTGAGTTTCTGTCTTTGACAGTCTGTTTCTAATGAACAAATACACAAATGACTTTTGTTGCTGAAACCATTTGAAGTTATACCTGTTTGTACAACTGTTGTTATTATGGATATTGTTCTCAGTGGCGTTATAATAGCATAGCTCTCAAATGTCACGGTACCCATGACCATCCACTGATAGTTTAAGCTGAAAATTGTGCAGGATAAATCTGCACAAATGCAGAATCTGCAAACTGCCTTCACCTTGATTTCTTACAGAATTTTTCCGTGGCTTCATCCTTGCACTGATTTTCATAGTTAAAATAAGGACTTTTCCAGTGATTTACAAAACCACACAATGTTGCTGCCATCCAGGGGAAAAGAGCTCTTTTGTCCCATTATATCACACAGTAAAGACGTGGCTGATTAACTGATAAAAACTTAACCACATCCTGATGGCAGTGGCACAGGAATTCGAATAATGCTCTTCAGAACTGCAGAGCCAAATACGTTTCCTATGGCTCATGTATCCTGAAAAGGGGAACAGGGCTGCTGCATTTACTCATCTCGATGATAGCGTGAATTAAACACAGCAGCTGTAAGCCTGACACGTCTGTTGCTTGCATAATGCTGTAGTGAGTCAGAGTTAACCCAGGCTTTTGTTTTTCCTCAAAGAGCATCAGGGAAAACCCCTCATGGACACTGTTGCTGAGCAGAAAGAAAATGTTTTACTGATGTGAGTTTTGTTTCTTTACTTATCTGCTGTGTGTTCGCTCCTTCATGTGCAGGGAACGGACCGCGAAGTACATTTCCCTTTGGATTCTTGCTATGAATTTCAGTGTACTTCAGGTATGTTTGCTCACTTGTGCATGGCCATATGTGACTGTCATCTCAGTGAAGACAGTAGTTTGCTTAGGAGAAATTCAACTTGGGTTAAAAGAAAACCCCAAATTCTCCACTTGTTTCAATGCAAAGAGAACTTGAGAATGTTTGCTGAGCAGAAACGGTGCACAGAGTCATAGAAACCAGGCTGAAGGGACCTCAAGGATCATCTGGTCCAACCTGTCTAGGCAAAGCACGACCTACACTAGATACCCCAGCACCTTGTTCAGCCAGATCTTAACACTGTCCAGTCATTGGTTGTTCTCATTGTGAGGAATTTTCCTCTTGTGTCCAGTTGGAATCTCCCCAGGAGTAACTTGTGCCCATCACCCCTCATCTTTTCCATGGGACTCTCTGTGTAAAGGGAGTCTCATCTTCTTTGTGGCCACACTTTAAATACTGGGTTACCATAGCATAGGAAAGCCTGTGGGATGTGTGGCACGTGGGGCAGGTTGCAATGCGTTTACACCCTCTACTCATAGGGAAATGAAGTCCAAGGAGGCAAAGAGATACGGAATAGGCAAGCCCAGGACAAGCTGTGCTGGTGAGAAACAGAAAGGATAATTTGTGGTGTTTTATTATCTGTATGCTCTGAACAGCACTTGGTGTTAGGCCAGGTCAAACCAGAGCACACAGAAAGCCTTGTTTGCTTGTTTGTGGGGTTTTTTTTTCTGGTCCAGCTGATCTTGTGCCATGTTTGGTTGAGAGTAGGCAAATTGGCTTTGTATACCTTGGTGGTAAATGTGAGTAAGAACTGTTCTGCCCAAGAGTTTTCTTAGGGTCAGAAAAGCCACCGTGCTTGTTTTGTGAGCTCAGTTGCTCATCTGTTTCAGTTAGGTCTGTATACCATCTCGGAGACCCTTCCTCAGCCTTTTTCATCAGGTTACAGAAGGCTTGTGCAATTAAGCTGACTGCAGCAAAGATAGTGAAGCCTTTTGGAAAGCTGAAATCTCTTGCTCGAGAGAGGATGCTTTCCTCCTCTGAAAGCTCTTGTCTTTGCCTCCTCTGCAATACTCCTGCAGTACACGATTCAGAAAGGTGTAACATCTATTTGACCTTATGACTAGCAAAGAAAAACTTCAGGGCTACCCTTTAACTGGGTACCAGAGCTGGGCAGCAGGGGCTTCATGGTGTGACTTTAGGGTCAGTCTCTGCTTCTGCTGGAGGATGTTGTGCTTTAGCCCCTGGAGACCAGTGCACCACTGAGTGTGTGCAGCAGGTTGGGTCCATCTCAGCGCAGCATGAGAAAACCTGGGCTTTCCCTGGCTGAGATCCTTGGGCCAGAGCTCTCGGGAGGTTGAAGAGTCCAAAAGGAGGTTTTATGTGCTTGAAAGCTTGAAATGTGTTTTGAGTTCTGTAAGCTGGCCTAGTACAATAACTAACTCCCCTTATGAATTCGCTTGCTTCAGCATTCCTGTTTCTTTCAAACCTGTTTCACACCAGGTACTTCAAACTGTGTATTCTGATAGTGTGAGCTTTATGGTCATCTCTGGAGAACTGGGGTAGGGATAGAGCTTAAGTGTTAGTAGGAAAGAAGTTGCCTGCTTGGAAGTGGGAAAAAGGAAGTCCCAAGGCAAGGAAAGCCCATATGTGATCTCTCCTGGGATAAAGGAAGAGTTGTACTAGACACTTTCAAATGTTTAATGGTGTGGGGCCTGAAGACGGGGAGAAGAGCAGGAAACTGGGTACTTTCTCATCTCCTTTCTGTGGAGCCCCTACAGTGTTTGTGGGACTTTTTGTTCAAGCACTTTGTCTAACTTTCCTCACATTGTTTCAATAATTCCTCACACTTTACAGTACCCTGACCTTACACTTTTGATTTGGTTAGCAAAAGCTTTCTCATATCTGATGTCCATCCAAGTAAAGCTGGTGCTTTCATATGTCTCTACAGTTTTGTCCGTGTCAGCAAGATGCTTTCTTCAGCTGCATTATCTCAAAAATACAGAGAGAATTCCTACATCTGTGAAATCCTCAAGTGCCTCTAACATTTCATTCTCTCTGAATGCCAACTGCCTCCATTGTGCCTTTAAACTTAAAGTTAAAACTTAAACAGGGGAAGTTTAGATAGGATATAGGGAGGAAATTCTTTCTTGGTAGGGTGCTGAGGCACTGGAATGGGTTGCCCAGGGAAGTTGTGAATGCTCCATCCCTGGTGGTGTTCAAGGCCAGGTTGGATGAAGCCTTGGGTGCCATGGTTTAATGTGAGGTGTCCCTGCCCATGGCAGGGGCGTTGGAACTGGATGATCTTAAGGTCCTTTCCAACCCAAACTATTCTATGCTTCTAAATCCAAAACCACCAAATGCTTTTCCTAATGTAACTTCACTAATTCATTCTAAAGAACAACCTTCTTTATCCAATAAAAGCACTGCATCTTAAAATATATTTTCTTCCGTTTAGTAGCACACTTTATGCATTTGAGTGGAAGCCAACTGTATTCCACAACCATTTTCCATGAAGGTTTCTGAAATTCAATACAGGAGGTGACACTCACAAGGCCCATTTACTCTGATCCTCATCATCATGGATTAGTTACCACTCAGACCGGCAACGTATTTTCACATTTCTTTTGGGAATGTTTCTGCTAAACAGGGAGACAGGGAAAAGTGGAATAAATTCTACTTAAAAATTCCACTTACAATCTATCACAACAGCAGGGATTAAACTCTATATCGGTAATTGCAGTGCACAACATGTAGAAGACAAGCGATCATTCTAATTTCGTGTATGTAGATGAGGAAAGGAAGGATAATATAAGGATTATTCCTATTTGCACTGGAAAATCATCATAAATGAAGGCAGCAATAGGTCACATGAAACCAGTGAAATCAGTGCTCTTCCCTTCGCTTTAATGGGCTTCAAATCAACAGCAGGGCTTGCAATGGTGCTTAGGTTTTGTGGTAGGTCAGAACAGAGGAGAATACCTTACTATAGGAAAAGCCCTGAAATATTAACTCAGAAAAATGAAGAAAATAAGCAACCACTTTCTTCACATTCTCCTCTCAACATTCAACATATTATTGTCTGTCTAACATTGAAAGTTTATTCAGGTTTATGTTACAAGCAATATTGTCCCTAAGTAACAGCTTATTGTCAGTATGAGGTGGGAGATGCTGGAGGATAAGAAGAAAGCTGATTTCCTCCAAGTGTATCTCCTAGGTAACAGCAGTAGTTTATTTGTGTTGTCAACTTTTGATTAAAGGAATGTATTTTCTTAGATATCTGTATGAGGCTTTGTACAACGGGACACAAATTTTCTTTATTGGTCCAAAGAAAATAATATCAAAACCTCGATGAGAAGATACTTGGAATATTGATTTTCTTAAATTTGAGTTTTTTTTATTCCAATTCCGTTCAGATACTTTATGGCCTTTTCCTGAGCAAACAGTTCATTTTTCTAAGTGCAACTGTGGTACTGTGTACTGTTCTAGCAGGTAAGTGGTAAAAGCAGTGGCAATGTTGCTACAAGTCCTTCAGTAAGGAACAGTAATGGGAATTACAGGAAAAAAGTCATCTTTAACTGCAAAAGTAATAATAAAACCATGGAAAATTGGTGCAACATCGTTACCTGGCCTGCTTATGAAGTCACAGTGTCCAAAGCCTGCTATATCCATCCTCTTGAGGAAGAGCACCATGCTCCTTAGGTTTGATTCCTGTATTTTGGCCGGTAGATGTGGTTTCATTTCCTTGTATGTAAATTCTTCAGGGTACAAGCAGAAGATTTTTCCTGGAAAAGATTTCAGGAAAATCACCTTATTTTTTTTTTTTTTTTTTTGCTTTGCATTGATTCTATGAATAGTTTGAGCTAATGGATGTAAATTTTGAGCTAATAATTCTACCTGATGAAGACATGCCCAGAATTTGTTTATGCATCTCTGCTTGACTTTTGCTGATGGGCTGCGTTATAACAGAGTCTGCTCTGATTCTAGGATTGTACACCTTTAAATGAAAGAGATATCAAGCATCAGATAAATAAGCGAAGACTACAAAAATAAGAATGGTCTGTACTGAATTTTTGTTTAAGTCATTTTACAGAAAGCATAGTAACAGGTTCATTTCTTTTTATACTGCCTATGTCACCGGCTTGGAAATGAGAGCAATCAGCACTTTGATCAATCGATAGACACTTAAGTTTTTGATAGCTCTGTAAGTAGACTCAAAGGTAAATGTGTTTTTCTGAAGAAATGTACCTTACCAGAGCACAAAATGTATAGCATCAAAAAAGATAATATATTTCTTCCATATTCTGATAACATTTTGTTCCATTACTCCAGATTTTTGTCTCAATACTGAAATCTGTCACTTCAGTGCAGGAGACGAGGACTGTATCAAACATGTACAATGCCCCATTTTATTCTTTTCTTAATTGTACTTTATTGTAATTAAACTGAGGAGCTGATTCAGTCATCGTTCTGACCACCATGATGTTCATAAGTGAGACATTAGAACTGGTTGCCCAGAGAAGCTGTGGCTGCCCCATCCCTGGCAGTGTTCAAGGCCAGGTTGGACACAGGGGCTTGGAGCAAGCTGCTCTAGTGGAAGGGGTCCCTGCCCGGGGCAGGGGTTGGAGCTGGAGGAGCTTTAAGGTCCCTTCCAACCCAAAATATTCTATGATTCTGGATAGAAATATAACTTCTGGATAAGGCATCTGGTCATGCCATCTGAATCAACTTTGTCTACTTTAATCAGGGTTTTAATAAATAAGATAAAATGTGTTTCAGGGGACAAATTTGTTTTCCTACAGATAAATTTATGATAAATCCCAGCTGCAAGAGTTATGTGGGATTTTCTTCTGCACAAAACTTTGCCTGGTCCCTCTGTGTTCGACTGACTTCCACATCCATATAGATTGGATGTGAATTTGACCTGTTGAGGAATGAATGTGAGGGGACTACATTTCAGCTGTTAGGACATAATTAATTTAATTGAATTAAAGTGTAAAAATTGCATAACTGATAGAGGTGATTTGATTTGAAGTCCATCAGGACTGTCTTGAAACTGATTTATTCCTATTGCTTCATATTTCTGATTCACAGAAGACTGGAAGCACTGAATTTTACTTTTGACTTCAGGTTACCATGGAAGTGAGATTCATTTCCATTACTCAGGATGACTGTCGTTTCACAGGTAAGTGGAGTTATGCATGGTCTCATTGAAACCCTTGTAGTCTTTTGTTTGTATAAGACAAGTTTTTTTCCTTTACTTGAATCTGAGTTAGTTTTTAACCCCCATATGAGAACCTTTAATTTATCAGCGTTAGGCACTGATTTCTTGCAATGAAAATGGAAAGTACTGGTAGTTCCCAAGCCTTCTCCTGAACTTCTTTCAAGGCTGATCGGGATTAATGATCCCTGATCCAGAATTTTAGGAAGACTTAACTTATATTTTGGTGATTCCGTTCTGGATTATATAATGAAACTCTGTTATATTGGTTCTTTTGCCCATTACTGGCATATTTATTTTGACTAGCAAAACACATAGGACAGTTACAAAGCCTGTAGTAGTGCAGCTTTCTGATTTAAGTAATGACTTGCTCCTACATAATAACTCATTCTTTAGGACATCAGTTTTGTATAAATGAAAGAAGCGAGAGAGCTTGTTTTTACAGCAGCAATAGTCCTTCCTAGGATGGAGTAGGAAACAAGAACTGAGGACACACTTATAACACTTAAAATGAACTGTAAAAGATCAAGATCAATTGCAGTGTTTTGAGGTACTTGGATGGAAGCACATGTTTGCAAGGAGAACAAACAGCATGAAAAGGGAGTGGTTCCCTGTGTGAGCATCCCTTGATATTAAATGAGCTGTGGCACTACACTGATTACTAAATTATTAAACAAAGGATGAAGTTAGTCTATTAAACCAGGTAGTCTGCCAAGAGATAGAGCAAAACGCAATTGGTTCTTGGCTATCTGTAAGATACTGTAGAGATAATGAGGACTGATTGGCCAAAATTAAGGTGAGGTATAGTTTGCAAATGAAATGTCATTGGTTTGGTGCCCAAATGAGTGGCAGCTTCAGCTGGGAGGTTTAATTGGGGTTTAGAAACCTGAAATTTTTCTTTCTCACTGAATTTAGGAAGTAACTGTGATTTCTTGCTTGTTTTTTTTTTCTGTGAGATGCCCATTAAGGTGATTTCAATTTCGTTGACTTGAATGTTAAAAATGTGATAGAATCTGATTTATGAAAGAACAGAGAAATATTTGGTCCTCTAGAAACCATTTGATTCTATCTATCAGCTGCACATTTCCCTTTCCCCCACCCTGAAACAAACATTATGCGTAGTTCATTTTGGCATACTGATTCTGGTTAACTCAACTAACCTTCCTTGTCCCCACACCGCCGTCGATGACAAAGGTTACGTTTTTAATCCAAATCAGAGACTCTCCAAAGCTTGTGGTGAGCAGCACTTTCCTTCTGTACTTTTTGCAGGCTTTCTGCTTGTCTTGGTGTGGTTTGGGAATTAGGTCTTGTTTTATGGGGTATAGAGGAACTGGGATGAGTTCTCCAAGGTCAGGGTTTAAATTGGACTGTTCCTGCCTGATCATTTGGTGAGCTTTTTCTATTTCCTGTAATCAGGAGAAAGATTCAATTTTAGTTTCCTCGTGAGTATGAAAAACAAATCTCAGTATTTAATTTTAAAGCAACTCTTTTATTCTAAAATTAATTTTAACTATGTATCAAACTATAACATTTAAATCTTACCTGATTAATAATTAAAGGGAAAAAAGGAAGGGAAGAGAACTACGTATGAGAATTTACTGGCTGTATCCCCTAACCATAGACCAGGGAAAAGTTGAACTGTTTTATGAAATGTCTTTTTTCCTTCTGCAAGTTAAAACATAGTCTTCTCTAGCTTTAATCATATCCAAACCAACCTCCAGGTGAAGATAGATATGTTACAAACACAGTGCCAGAGTAGCAAGGCTGTGAAATGATGAAACAGGCACTAAACTTTACACCTATAGACATATAGGATGCATCCACATCAGTGATTTAGTGCCAAGGAGTTTGGTGCAAGTTTGTATGTGTGTAGGGCTGATCAATGCTGTAGCAGTTAGTCAGGTGCCACACTGGTGTGCCCAAAGTGATTTATCTTCTGTACCTAACCAAAGTTAGGAACATGGGGTGCCCTGAGTGGCAGCTCTCTATATGTGCATAGTGCACCCCAGCGAGGCAATGGGATTCATAGCAGCCTTCCAGTATCTGAAGGGGGCTATAGGGATGCTGGGGAGGGACTCTTCATTAGGGACTGTAGTGACAGGACAAGGGGTAACGGGTTAAAACTGAAACAGGGGAAGTTTAGATTGGATATAAGGAGGAAGTTCTTTACTGTGAGGGTGGTGAGGCACTGGAATGGGTTGCCCAGGAAAATTGTGAATGCTCCATCCCTGGTGGTGTTCAAGGCCAGGTTGGACAGAGCCTTGGGTGATATGGCTTAGTGTGAGGTGTCCCTGCCCATGGCAGGGGTTGGAACTGGATGATCTTAAGGTCCTTTCCGACCCTAACTATTCTATGATTCTATAATGGGTTGACTTGGTCTGCTGGTGAATGTGTGATGAGCATGGACACTCCTGGAATCAGAACAGGTCACAGCAAATCCCTGCTCCAACCCTCTCCAATCCCTTCTCTCCCCATCTCTGAAGGGCTGAAATGACAGAAACCTGAGTTTGGGTCACTTGGAAGCTACTATTATTTCCTTAGTCAAATTACAATACATAAAAAGATCAGACTATACAGAAGCATCCCTACTTTGCCTTAATTACTATATTTAAGAAGATATAAGTATTGTGAAGGTTACAATTTGGTTTGTGTTGGTTTCCCCTTTCACCCCCAATTATTAGTAATGTCCCTAATCTGTGATAATGGAACACCACCTTTAAAACAAAATTCACAGGTCAAATGTGAATGGTAGAAGGTTTTTGGTTTTTTTTTTGTCATTTTAGTATTTTTATATAAAATAATTTATGTGGTGAATGATTTAATTTTAATGCATACAGAAATCATTCATAGACTTGTGCAGTTTGAAAGGGATTTTTTTCTTCAAAAGCATTTTTATTAGCAGACATCTTTCAGAATTGAAAAACCAGATTGAGTTCCTGTTTGAGGGTGGGACTACATTTGTAGTAGATATATAGGTTGAAAGGATTCTATACAAATCTTTATAACAACAGTGGCATACAATAGCAAGGCTGGCACCAAGACAGTGCATAAATCTCCTGGGCTGCATCAAAAGGAGCGTGACCAGCAGGTCGAAGGAGGTGATCGTGCCCCTTTACTCTGCTCCTGTGAGACCTCACCTGGAGTATTGTGTGCAGTTCTGGTGTCCTCAACATAAAAAGGACATGGAACTGTTGGAACAAGTCCAGAGGAGGCCACAGGGATGATCAGGGGACTGGAGCACCTCCTGTATGAAGACAGGCTGAGGAAGTTGGGGCTGTTCAGCCTGGAGAAGAGAAGGCTGCGTGGAGACCTCAGAGCAGCTTCCAGTATCTGAAGGGGGCCTATAGGGATGCTGAGGAGGGACTCTTCATTAGGGACTGTAGTGATAGGACAAGGGGTAATGGGTTAAAACTGAAACAAGGGAAGTTTAGATTGGATCCAAGGAAGAAACTTTCCTGTGAGGGTGGTGAGGCACTGGAATGGGTTGCCCAGGGAGGTTGTGAATGCTCCATCCCTGGCAGTGTTCAAGCCCAACTTGGACAGAGCCTTGGGCGATATGGTTTAGTGTGAGGTGTCCCTGGCCATGGCAGGGGGGTTGGAACTTGATGATCTTAAGGTCCTTTCCAACCCTAACTATTCTATGATTCTATGTTCTTAGTTTATTCATATCTTTGTTCAGTTTAAAAGACAGCTGAGTGCTGGGGAACAGTGAGCCGTTAGCGGAATGAAACTTCAAATCACAGTTCAGCAGGAATGCACGGGATGTGAACTGTGTGGTAACAGTTCATAATGAGCGTTCTATTCTTTGTGAGAGAGAAAACTATGTAATCTCTTAACAAACAACAAGACAGGAATTATTATTTTAGTATTGTGGGGGATTTGCTCATCAGTTGAAGCAGAAATAAAACTTTCCTCCCAGTTCTTTGAAGTGGAAAGACTGTTTTCTCTCTAACATTACCCCTATTTTAAACAGGGGAACAGATACAGAAAATGTATTAGTTCATCAGCTGTAAAATTTGTGTCTATAAAGTTTACAATTGATTGTTAACACTATTACAAGTGCTACATACCCACCCCCCTCTTTGCAATGAAAAGCAATAGTATCTGGGTAGTTTATGGTAGTTTATCTTTGCTTGTGAAAAGTCATTATCTACTGGAGCTAAGGTGAATTTGTTGTTCTAAAGCAGGTTCAATAATACAAAGTGGAAGGCTGGAGATCACTATCAAGAGATAAATGATAATAGTGTTAAATTTATCATAATTTTAAGTCTTAAAATATATACTTGATGGGCAGATTGCTTTGACATCTATAAAGGACCTGATTGTGCAGTCCTGGCAGCAGTGAATTTAGAGTGTCAGTGCTGTCTTTAGGGGTTCAGGGATGCTCTTATTTAGAATAGTCAAGCCCATGCAGATTCCTGGATCATCTGCAGCACCTCCAAAGTGATATTTGCCTCCTGCTGTTGTGTACACAAATAGTTGGGAAGTTTGCAGCCATAAAGGAGAATACACACGGAAAATCCTTGTAGGCACGTGTAAGGTAAAACCATTCCTGAGCAGAAGGACATTTGTACAAACTGGACCCGTGTCCCTTCCTGCAGAACAGGGATAACATGAAGTGCCTTATGCCCAATGTCAGAATAGCTGCAATATATTAACTCCTGCATCTGTACCCGTGTCCCTGTATATTGACTTTGCTGCTTTTTTTATCACACAGGAGGTTGATGGTGTTTCCTTAAGGCTACAGAAAATCTGATAGCTCTTTGTATTAATGTATTCTGTACAGATAATACACTGGTATATATACCATAACTTCTTTGTAGGAAAAACCTGAAATGATAAAACCTGCTGGCAGTGTCTGGTGTCTTCCATACTGGTATCAAGATATTATAGATCCTATAAAAACACAGATGTAAATAATTTCCTGATTAAAATCGGACATATTGGAATTGGTTAATAACTTACTCGTTCACATGCCAGAAAGACGACAATGTCTCCCTTCTCTTTTGAGTGGTGTATCTCAAAGAGCAGTCTTAGTGCAGACAGAAAGGGGTCTTTCTGAATGCTGCAAGAGTAGACAACCTCTGCTTGGTGTTTGCTTTCCACTCTTATGAGGGGGATGCTGCCATAATATTGTTGCAGTTTGCTGGACATGTGAGGGGCAGTGAGTATTACCAGCCTTAGTTCTGGTCTTGATAGCAAGACATCTTTAAGGAGGGCAAGTAGAGCATCTGTTGCAACAGTTCTTTCATGCACATCATCCAGGATGATAACACCGTAATAGTTCAGAAGAGGCGTAGACATCATTTCCCTTTGTAGCATATCATCTGTACAGTATCTGTAACAAACAAACAGAAAACTCTGTGCAAACTTGCTTGGAATATCCGGATGTGGCTGTAAGAAATTAATTCAGGATCTTGGAGACAGTTTGGTCCTTTCTGTTCAACAAGAAAGATTTGCTAAGAACAGAGAGTCTATTCTGTAGATGTTATCACAGTCTCAACTACGTGTTTAAATGTGAGCTACCTGGTCTAATGGAAGATGTCCCAGCCACTGGCAAGGGGTTAGAACTAGGTAAGCTTTAAGGTCCCTTCCAACCCAAATAATTCTCACACTGTAAGGCTCTCCTCACTTTATCCTTTTTATTCCCACTGATACTGAAAATGTTTTAATTCTAATATTTTTTGCTCTTGCTCAGCAGGATTTTGGATTCTTGAACCGGGTTGCGATGCGTGAGAGGATAGGATTTGTTTCCCTTTCATATCAGGAGCAGCTGCAAGAAGATGTGCTGCACGATGAGGTTTACAGAGTGGTTCGTAAAGGACACACAAAAGGAAGAGCAGTCGAACCTGATCTTTCAGAAGTGGTGAGTGTCCTCTTCTCCACTGGTAATCAGTGGCTGGTTTAGGACCTAGATCTTAGAGTTTGTGCCTGACATATTAAGGAAGCAGGGAAAATGAATCTCCTAACTTTCAGAGAAGCTAAAAATCTGAATCCCTCTATTGCTGCTGTCACCTGCCTGTATTTAACATATGAAGTGCATTTCTTATCTCTTAAAAATCCTCCTAAATGATTTTTTTTTCCCCCTTGTTACTGAATATACCCTTCTCTAGCTGTGATTTTTGGTTACTTTTTAAATTCCAGCTTTACTTAGTGATAGATTATCCCATGTTCTCTTATGGCAATGAAGACTCCTGGAAAATAGAGAAAACACAAGTAGAATGATACGGGGGTTACTGAGGTGCTTAATGAAGATTTGCACAGATGATAACCTTGCCCACTTAAATCCCTACTACAATTTAGCACAGAATACCTCCTTCAAGCCGTTTACAGTTTATGATTCATCACTAGATCTTCGGTATCTGCACTTTACAATATTAGACACAACTTTACAAAGCAATGTTGGGGGGTTATTTTGTTTTCATACTGTATGCAAAGATCTTTGGCAGCTGCAGCAGTGTTCCCCCATGATTGTTAGGTTGTCTGTCCCGACCACGTTAGTAGAGCAGTGCAATGAAGGGCTGGAGTGCTGTCAGCTGCAAACAGCTCTAAGCTATGGGTTAGTTTGAATTAAAACCCAAGCACAAACCTCAGGATAGTTTCTGTTGTGCAGCAGCTTTCAAACGGGATGAAATACCCCACTTCATGGCCAACATTGACATCCATTTCATCAGCTACGCGCAGCGCCAGCCGCACCGCTGTCTGCTTGTGAACCTGGGTGCATACAACTACACCGTGTTGATAGCAGGCAGAGAGGCAGTACTCAGCACACCACTGAGGGATCTGGGAATGAATAAGAAAAGATATATCTGCTATTTGATGTGCTTAGCAGGGACTGTAATGCAAAAGAAGTAGACAGAACTAGAACAACCTGAGCTCCCATTGTGTGACTGCTGCACTTAACAGAAATGATCTGCCCTGATACATGTCAAGACCTAGACTTTCTTCCGTAGTCAAGTGTTGGAGTGACGCGGGCTAGGAGGTTCTCCTGGGAATTTCTTATTTCTCAGCTGGACTCAGATTAGTTTGAATATAGAGCAGAAGGGACAGAATTGGCCTCTGAGGAGCACGTAGCACTGGCAGTGTCATCCTTAAGCATCTGCTGATGGATCCAGCAATCTTAGTGCAGTTGTTATCGGGGGTTTCTCAGCTGGCTCAGCAGTAAATTTGCCTGTGCCATATCCTATTCAGGTGCTTGACATGAGAAACATGTCCTGGGAAGAAGAGGATTTCAAACTGACAAATGCCATAGGAAATATATGTAACTTCGGATTAATTACTCTCTAAGCAAAGACAGCTTAAACTGAGCTGCTCCAGAAATGCATAGAGTGGCTCTCTAACTTATATAGTTACAGTAGAAAATCCACACTAGAAAATACGAATGTGTCAAGAGAAAGTAAAATGACATTATAAATATTATTGTGGTGAAAGCATTAGGTTTCAAATCCTTGACTTAATCAACATACGTAACCTGAGTGCATGAGTCACATATCACTTATTTCTCTATAGCTACTTATGTTTCTAGAAATGTCTAAAACTTAGCCAGCAATGCGTTAAACTTGTTTAAGGATGATTTAAATGGCTGCCCTTTCTTAGCAAGGAGTTTAGTGTTACACAAAGTTTGTTTTGTATAAATTAAAGTCAATTACAAGGGGTGAAGACTTTGCACTCCAAAAAATATTCCCAGCATGAGATAGGTGTGTATCCATTTTATAGGAATGCAGAATTTCCAGTGAGATGGATGTCTCTGGTTCCATATGTAATCTCTAGCAGTGTCCAGCACAAAGTCTCTGGCAGATATGAGATGCCCTGCAGCAGTAGTTATCCTGCAGCTTTACCTGCAGGGAAGTTTTCTCCTGATCCCACTCATAAACAGTATTCCAACTTACAACGCTTGAGAATTCTCTGCTTACTATGGTAACAGACTTAGGTTGTTCTATATTATTACAGCAGAACTTGATAAGTCCTAGTGGCTGTTTGTGTGTTTAGGGTAAATTGAGATCTTGGCTTCAGTGATGTCTTTTAACCTGAGTTCTGTAAAGTGTGTATCCTCTGAAAAAGCATTTGCTCTTGGCTGTAGTGAGGGAAAGGCCATTACTTCTCCCTGCGAAGGAGCCGTACTGATTTCAGTCCTTCATTCCATGAGGACTTTTTTCACCTTCTCTTATGACCTGCCTGCAAATCCACTGTATTTCTTTCCTGATTTAGCATTAATCAGAACCCAAACACACTTTCTAATTAAGAATATGTATTGAATCCAAGACAGGCATTGCGGAGTTGATAATTTCCACTTGGGGTTCAGGGTGATGGTGGGCAAAAAAAGGATAAAATGGCAAGCTTACACTTAAGAAGTTTAGACATTAGGAAGAATCTCTTTCCTATGAGGGTGGAAGGTATCTCTGCTTGTGGAAGGGGGTTGAACTAGATGATGTTTGAAGTCCCTTCCAATCCGAATCATTTATGATTCTATGACTTGTCATTGTTAAGGAGAAGGCAAGGAAATTCTCCAAATGAGCAAAATAGTGCCCAGCCAAATGTAGAAGGAAAGATTTATTTCAGGTTGCATTAGTATTTTACCAGTGAGTCCTGAATATTTTACACTTAGCCTTGGCCTCTCTGAAGGAAACACAGCTGTAATTTCAGTCGGGAAGGATTTCAGCTGATACATTCTGTATTACACTTGAAAGCATGTGTTGGATAGGTTTTCAAGTTGAGATGTGATGTGGTACACCGAGCAAAAATGTACAGTGCACATACAAGTAGATGCAATAATGTTTTATACAGGATTTTTCTCAGGTTATGTGTGTATTTGGTTCTGAATTTTAAGCTATAGTAGTTAGTGCATTTGGTCTTTAGTGTTCAGAAGAGGGTCGAGATTTCTAAGTTTAGTATTTAGTAATAAAGAAGTTGTAGTTTGAGATTTTTGTTGGTGGCTTATGACACTGTTTCAGACAATTCGAGCCTGAGAAATGTCATTCTTCACTGCTCAGCTTGCCCTTAAGCTCAGAAGACATCATCAACCAAATAAAAATGGTTTGTAAGGGAAAAATGTAGTCAGTGTCAACTGTTGGTGAGAATTTGCAGGACGTTATTTAAATACATGCTCTTATATTTTAAATCTGGTTTTGTCCACATTAATCTTTGTTCACCTTCTGTAGTTCACGTTCCCTCTCTGGCCTTAATACCTCAGATTACAACAAATGGCTGCACATCTCTTTCTACACTGAGAACTCCTGGACTCAGTATGTACATACACTGTGGCTGAACTCTTAACTGGAGATTCTTGTAGGGCAATACCATACTGTACTCAGCATAGCAATAGCCCACTTCTAACAGAAAGCAGATACTAATAGAATATAAATCTAGATATTGATACAAGTAAAGGACAACAGCTGTGAATAGTGAATTCATGGCAAAAAGGTTTTGCTGTTTTCAAAATATGTAATGTCAGTGAAATAATAATAGTAAGCGTGCAACATTAAATGTTCTAGTAATAATTAAACGCACCCCCCCAGCCAAGTGTGTTGTACTGACCTGGGAGCTCTTGCCAGTCTTAGCATGTCCTGACACAATCACAATTTGATTATGAAGCAAACTTTCCAGAAAAGTCTGTTTCTCTTTCCATACTGGGAGTTCTTCTCTTTCTTTCAGGAGTTTATAATAACGGGAAGAGTAAGGCAAGCCATCAAAAGGATTAAGCTCAAAATCTTCTCCACATACTAGTATTTCCTCTTCATCACCATCGCTGCAGTCAAGCAATTCTGAGAAGCAGTGGATCTCTGGAGAAAGGCTTAAAACCTCCATTTTTCTTACATATATTATTCCCAGCAAAACCACATTAGTGATGGAAAGAGTCCTTTGTGCACTGATTGATCATTCAGCCCCCCTAAACCTGTGGAAATCCATTTCTGCTTGCTCTAGGATTAGTATTTCCCAGCTCTTCAGTTTTAAAGTTCAGTCCAGCTGCCTCCTTTGTGGTCTGTTTGTCACCCTTCAAGTGGTTCAATCACCAAAATGAGCCCCGAGGAAATAGATTTTAAACAATCATCCAAACTCTTAAAAATAGCAATGATTAAACTGAAAGATGTTAAAGAGAAGCTGAGCAGCTTTTGCACTCTAGCAGCACGTTCAAGCCAGCCCGTGAGCACTGGGCAGTGTGCTTGCTCTTGGCTGCTACTGCTCGGCCAGGCTGGAGAATAATTGGGAAAGAGCACGCTGAGCCTGACCTTTATCACTCCCGGCTGCTTGAATAGGAGGCTCTGGAGCAATTGTTGTGATTGCAGAGATGTTAACGTGGCCAGCTAATCCCAGCACAATGGCATTCACTCCTGGGTGCAGTGAAATCGGGAGGTGGCGGCTGCGTGAAAGCGTCCATCGGGAACAGCCGCTCTTTATCTGAAGTTCTTTGCTGTGCTTTAGAAAGACAGGGTGGTAAAGAGTCATTTTATATCCTCTATCAACTCTACTTGGAAATATTTTAACAGCTTCTGCTGCGATTAAAAACCTGAAATACACTTAATACATTCAAACATCGCAGAGCGATGCCAATTCGAACCCTTCAAGGGCACCAGAAGTGGCCTTGAAAGATGAGGGAAGAAAAAACTACTGACGTAAAGTAACTGCAACACTTAGGACTCAAAAGTAGCAAAATAGTTTCCTAGTCTTGACTGATCTGTGCTGTACCACAAGTATTGAATAACGTCGTTTATTTTAGTTCCAGAGGCAAATGTCCTCTTGAACAATGGCTCTGATCATGTCTTGATGAACAGACTGTGAGCACAATACTTGTGTGCTTTATCGAGCTTTTTCTGCACTAAGTAATATAATAAAAGTTATTGCCTCTTCTTACAGATTTTTCTTGTTTCGTAGCTTTGGACCATATTGGCTGCAGTGCTATTAATGAATTCTCTGATGACAGCAGCATAGAAAACCATCAAAAAGAAGTAGGAGAAACTCTTTTGTTCAACAGTCTGGATATCTAAATCCAAATGAGATAAGTCTAATTACATGGTGCTCACAAAACAGGCTGATTCTTGGCACTTAGAGTGGCTGGCAGCAAAGACTGACAGATTGACCAGTTTGAAGGCCAAAACCAAACGTGATCTTCTAGAGGAACATTTCTGAAAGGCAAAAGGACCACGGGACTTACTTGCGCATTATCTAGTCTTATGGTACTGCAAAATACACACTGGATTAACCACCAGTGGGGATGTACCTGATGGGTCTAGGGAAGGTGTCCCTGTCTCTGGCAGGGGACTGGAGCTTTAAGGTTCCTTCCAACCCAAACCATTCCAGGGTTCTATAATACCTGTGAAGATGACAGGAGTCTGGTTTCCATGCTCAGTAACACTGAATTAGGTCACATTTAGCTGAACTTGGAAAACACTCCTTCCAGTGACCTTGGTGGATCCCTTAATATGTAATGTTTTATCTGAGTCTGTGTTACATCCTTCTTGATTTATTGTTGTAAGTTAACTGCCATTGAGGTCTCTGCCTTTCTCAAATGTGGTTGAAATCCCTTAACAGGGCATAAATGTCAAGAGGGGACTGAAAGTGCAGTCCTACAGAGGATGTCTTCTGTGAAATTCTTCTCAAAATGACATGACACAAACAGGTGAATTGCTATTATCCTGTGTTCTACTTGGTTTTCCCGTGTTTAGTAGCAGTACGTGCTCTCTGCTTTCCTCAGTTGAAGTATAGGCTTGTCTTCAGAACATTAAGACTTGGACAGCAGTATTTTCTGGTTCATTAAACAAATATGAATGGTCATAACACAGCAATTCTTTTGTTTTTCCTTTTGGTACCTGTGATGGAAGAGAGCCAGTTTAAATGTTACCAATCCAAGAAGGATGCTTGCTATTTGGCACCTAAATATTATGAAACTGAAATTCCTTCCGTGTTAATGAATGTTTTAACAGGACAGGCTGTTAAGTGATTTACATTATTTATCTTTGCTAAAAAGGGCTGTGTTCAAGCTTTATCCTGATCTTCAGCCAGGTATGTGATTGAGTACTTTGAGCCTCTTCCTAGGGCATCAGCCCAACAGCTCTCTGCAGGCATCTTCTCTGGCAATCGAGGGGTCTAATGAGCTAAGCCAAGCACTGGGTTAGGAGCATGATTGAGCATTGCCTTTGTAAATGAAGACATTAAAGCTGTAGCCCTGTGCTACTCAATACGCCTCATTGCTTTACCTCTGCCATTTTCTTCCAGACTACTAGTTTCTAGTCTTGCCTCCTTAGTCATTGATTTTGACCTCATGATCTCTGTCGATCCTGGTCCTTCCGCCTGCCTTTGAATGTCACCTGTAGTGCCCGTGCAGTTGTTCTTGGCTTTGGCTTTGCTATTGAGCAAGATCTCTTCTTCCCTTTGGAGTGTTGCACCTTTTTGTGACAAGGCTTCTCGATCATCTCTTCATTGCTGTCATTATAGCAGGCCCCTCGGGATTTACAAGCTATACATTTTAACATAATACAGAAGGATTTAATTAATTCCAACAAATAACAGAAACACTCACTGCAAATGAGTGCTTTTAGTAAATTAGGGTATAAGCTGCTTTCAAAGATATCAATGAGAACTTTGCTATTGATTTAAATTATATGTTGTTGTGCAAGTGCTTATGAGAATGTGCTGTAGGAAAGCAGTAAATACTACATAACATGTTCTGTGTCTTTAATACAGCCCTGTTAATATATAGGTACTCTATGCAGCTTGGCTATTAAATCTTTCAGAGGAGGAGGATTTTCTATGGGTAATTTATACAGAATTTGGATTTGTAATATCAGTGGTATTGCAGAGTTCTTTCTTCTCTGTTCCATTTTTCTTCCCACATTTTGGCAGCAATAGGAGTGGGAATTCAAGGGTATCACTTCCTTTTTTCCCCAAGAACGTTGTTTAAATAGAGGGTGTCAGATTAAATTTGCTTCATAATGAAGCAAATGAAGCCTATGAAATATGAACGTGAAATATATGACATTTGGAAAAGCAAAATTATAGTTTATTCTTGGTAGATGAGAACCAGCAGATGCTGTCAAGAACAGTTCCTCTTTCTACCCTATTTTCCAGCACCAAATCTTTTGATACCAAATCCTTCCAGCACTCGTGTATGTCCACTGGGACATGGAACTGCATCTTTGCAGCTGAAAGTAGATGGGCTGTTCCTAACCTTGAGTTCCATTTGTCCTGGAGGTTTGCTAATTCTCCCTTTTAGCATAAAGAAAGATGTATGCTGGTAAAACACCCAATTATTCCTCTCCCCTACCCTTTAGACCAGGGGCTCTGAGGGTGCTTCACTGTGAGGAGCTTCCCTGTGAGGGTGCTGAGGCACTGGCACAGGGTGCCCAGAGAAGCTGTGGCTGCCCCATCCCTGGCAGTGTTGAAGGCCAGGTTGGACACAGGGGCTTGGAGCAAGCTGCTCCAGTGGAAGGTGTCCCTGCCTGTGGCAGGGGCTGGAGCTGGGTGAGCTTTAAGGTCCCTTCCAACAGAAACCATTCCGGGATTCTATGATCTGTTTGAACTGTTTTTCTCAATGAGACCAAACGAGGGTTATATGGAGCCGATGCAGTTCAGAAGACAGACAGCCTCCAAAAGCAGACATCTTTCTCTTTTACCCGTGCAGATACCTTAGTTGATTCCCTAGGACTGCATTATCTTTCTGAGCCACCTCTGGGTTCCCATGGCCTGAGGCTGGTGGCCTCAGCTGTGGGATTCCAGTGTCACAAACATATCTGGGACAGGAGGAAACCCAGGCTGCCCCTGGACCATCCTCAATACTGTGGTGCTGCACCAAGGGCAGCCCGCATGGCAGGGCAGGTGTTGGAGGAAAGACAACTGGGCAATACCTAGATTTTGACCCAAGTTAAATCCTCTTTGAAGACCTGAGTAGGGCAGGGGATGGAGACAGAAGTGTCCTTGTCTGTAATAAACATTGAAACATAACCTGTATGCATCAACCCGCTGCAGCAGATTGCAGGGGGAGGCAGTGCCAAGCACTAGTAGAATCTGGAGGTGAGAACATCACCATGATTTATAGAGTCCTATTACTAAAAATGACACTTTAATAGTCTCGGCAGGATTTTTTTCTTTTCTGGTTGCTTTTTATACTGCTATGAATATGAAATCTTGCTGCCTGGCCAACAGGCAGCAAACGTGGGAAATAAAAGGCCCTCTCATTTGAAGACAGCTTCTCTGTTAGCCTACTGACAGCAACATTTAACCTTGGTTATACTGTAACTATATTACTGTTTATTGAGCAAACTGCAAAGCTAAAATAGAGAATTTCCATCATAGAAAGACTGTAGCAGCACGGAGGAGTCACGCTCCTATTGTGTTTTAATTTCCACTTAGGGTTTTGTTGGCTGGTAAAATACTATTAGTTTTGCATTACTGCTGTTAAAATTCCTGACAGTCAGTGATAGATTGGTGTAGAACAAAGGCTTTCAAGTCCCCAAATAAAAACAGAAATAATCAAGCTTTAACTCACCGGTTGCCCAGGATTAAATGAAAGCGTTGTGGGTTTTGAGCTGAAACTGTGCGTGTGTAAGCAAAATATTTAGTTGTTTTGATATTCGTTATTTTCACATCTATGTGAGTGGGAAGGAAACTTATGTAAGGCTCTTGTTTTTTCTTGTTTGTTAATTGTGGATTGAAATGTTAATTGTGGATTTAGCCTGGAGAAGAGAAGGCTGCGTGGAGACCTCAGAGCAGCTTCCAGTATCTGAAGGGGGCCTATAGGGATGCTGGGGAGGGACTCTTCATTAGGGACTGTAGTGATAGGACAAGGGGCAACAGGTTAAAACTTAAACAGGGGAAGTTTAGGTTGGATATAAGGAGGAAATTCTTTCCTGTGAGGGTGGTGAGGCACTGGAATGGGTTGCCCAGGGAGGTTGTGAATGCTCCATCCCTGGCAGTGTTCAAGACCAGGTTGGACAGAGCCTTGGGTGCCATGGTTTAGTGTGAGGTGTCCCTGCCCATGGCAGGAGGGTTGGAACTGGATGATCTTAAGGTCCTTTCCAACCCTAACTATTCTATGATTCTATGAAATTGAAATTTATTTAAAATCACAATGTAATTGTTTTACATTTACATAGTTAAATAATATTGAATATAATAAGAAAATTAAAATATTTTACAATTCCATTCAGATTTATTAAGACAAGGAAATGTGGGCTAATGACATGATAGGATGGTTTCAGATTAGCATAAACCTACAGGTTTCAAACCAAGAAAATACTCACTTTTCACGTGGAGTCTTTAATGGTCAGAAGCTGTTTTACCATTCCAGCAAGTTCTCAGTATAATCACAGAATCCCAGCCTGGTTTGTGTTGGAAGGGACCGTAAGGCTCCTCCAGTTCCAACCCCCTGCCACGGGCAGGGACACCTTCCACTAGAGCAGCTTGCTCCAAGCCCCTGTGTCCAACCTGGCCTTGAACACTGCCAGGGATGGGGCAGCCACAGCTTCTCTGGGCACCCTGCGCCAGCGCCTCAGCACCCTCACAGGGAAGAGCTTCTGCCTAAGAGCTCATCTCAGTCTCCCCTCGGGCAGGTTAAAGCCATTCCCCTTGGCCTGTCCCTGCAGGCCCTTGTCCAAAGCCCCTCTCCAGGTTTCTTGTCAGTCCCTTTAGGGGATGGGGTGGTGAAGGAAGAGGTTGGAAGGTTACTGTACAACCCTGTGTCCCCAGGTCATCTCCAGCAAAGGCCTTGCTTGGTAAGAGGCACAGGCTGAATGTCCTTAACTTTTATTATTAAAAAGAAAAGACAGCCCAAACCAAGTTTTACTTGTATATTACCGTATTTATCATCCCCATTTGCTTACTAGCACCATTGCCTATCTCATCTGTACTATAGCTATGTTAGGGCATCTTCCACAAAACTGTCAGCCAGGCATCAGATCTGTTTGTTTACTCTTCATTTGAATGGTGATATGGAAAGCAAAGTAGTAGCCATATGTATCTTTTGCAAGTACTTTTTCTCCTGAGCTGTTTCAAAGAATGGCTTTAAGTGTTATTTAAATGCCCATACATCTTAAGAAGATAGATGATGGGAGGCCTAAGTGGATTTTTATTCTAATTTATTAGTGTTTTTTGATGCAATGGGATATCTTCATCTGTTTTCTATTCACTTGATGATGTTTAGAAAAGCAAGACCAGCATTCTTTTTTCAATTCATTAGTGTAATATTCATGAATACTGTATACCTAACACTTTCCAGAGCTGGAACAGCAGGAGCAAGAAAAAATAGAGATAATTCTCATGGAAGAGAATAAAGGATATTTAGAACTTGGATTTGAAATGAGATGAAGAGTCAGCTAGACAGTATTAGTACAGTTTGTTCCAGATGAAAGGAGCTACAGACAAGAAGATTGGGCAGAGGCCAGAATGTCTGATGGGGCGGCAACAAAAACTAGTGCTGTAGCAGTGCAGGGAATAGACGAACATCAGGCTGTTTGTCACAGAGTGCTTTTGCTTTATAAGCTGATGAAAATACTCTCTGGAAAGTCTCTTGGAACAAGCTGGGAACTGTGTGTGTGAAAATACTGGTGATGTGGTTATATTTCCATTGTATGAGACGGCTGAAATATTTTTATGGCTTGGAATATGAATTCTGGATTTTGGGGAGGTCAAATGGAGCATATGGAAGGGATGTTGAGCAATGAAAGAGGAAGGTGTGTGATATAATGGAAGATGAACAAGGTGAAGCATTTAGAGATAGTGGTAAACAGTGGTAGTGATAGATTTATGGGCACCTGACAGGGGATCAAGTGGAAGGCAAACCTGTAGTCACCCAGCAGTCAGCAGGCTTCTGCAGGTGTTGAAAAGGAGCCATGATTTAACCCAAAGAGGCTGAGAAGGAGCTATATGGGTTATTCAAATGACCTGCCTCAAACTCAGGAGATGTTTGTGACTGAGGAGAGGTTACTGCAGAGACGAGCAGAGCTGCTGGGTCAGCAGAGTGTGCCTGAGCTGCTGCTGTGTGAATTCATGGCTTACAGCATTTGGCAGCCGGCGCGAAACAGAGTGGTCATTGCTGCTCTGATGGATGAGAGAATGAGAAGTCTCTTCATAGAATTAATCTTCTGTATTCTAAGGTATTCCGAGCACCTCTTTAGGGTTTGATTGATGTGGCTGGGTTTTATATTTGCCCCATAAAATATATTACACACACACCCCCCAAGTGTTTTTATGTCACAGGTGTCTGCCTTTCTCTACATTGAGGTTTATTCCTTTCTCTGTGGGTACGGATTTCGATAGCTTTAGAGCCTGCAGAATGGAAAAGGCATGCATAAATTCATCTGGTTTATTTCTTACTATAAAAGGAAATATATTTTTGTGGCTACTTTTTAAGACGACTTTTATGGATTTGTTTCATATTCCAGAATTTTCCATTTATTAATCACAGAACACCACGTTGGAAGGTATCTCAAGGATCATGTGGTCCAACCTTTTAAGGCAAAGCATGATCTAGACTAGATGTCCCAGCAGCCTTTGTTATGTTTGTTAGGTGAGGTTTGTCCAGTCAAATCTTAAGAGTCCAACACTGGGGAGGCCACCACTTCCCTGGGAAAACCATTCCAGTGGCTGATTGTTCTCATTGTGAAAAGTTATCTTCTAATGATGTCCAACCAGAATCTTCGCAGAAGTAACTTGTACCTATTCCTTGTTTATCCTGACTAACATTTAAGGAACTTGTAACTTAATAACTTACTTAATGAAGCATGAGATGTGAAAGTGTTGCGCATTACGAATGTCTTCCGAGAAATGAATGCTGTGCTCCTGCAAAACACAATGCTGCAGTACTGCAAATAAAACCTGAGGCAACGGGATGAGAACTTTGCCTTTGTGAAGGGCTGACTTTGCTCACTGAGGCTGAATGTTTTTCTTCAAGTACTGTTTGAGCTGCAGTTGACAGGGCTGTTTTCCTCTCGTCACACAGTTACTGTCACTGGGAACTGGCAAGGATCAATGTGCTCCCAAATAAAACTTGGTTTTGTTTTGACATCAGGAGATTGTTTTCATGTGACACTGCCCTGGCTCGGTGCCTCTCAGCTGCATTTGGTCATTGCCGCTGTTGGGTTTCATTACAGAGCTGTTGTAATGCTGTAACTGTTGACCTGAGACCCAGAACATCCAATGTCATTGCTTTGGCCACCATTTTGCATTGATTTTGCCTGAGGTGTTACAGTTTTCCAGCCCAAATCAGGTCAATAGGAGCTTTGTTGCAGACATAAATGTAGTCAGTCTTCATTCTTTGGCTTTTACCCTACAGTCATTATTCTAGCCAAAATATTAGGGAAGTCAACACGAATTGGCACGGCTATACCCTGCCAAATCAAGTCTTTCTTGTTGTATAAGAAGATAATATTTAATATGAATGTCTGCTTCTTTGCAAATGCAGAACTAAACGTTTGGCCTTTGAATTTAATGGGATTTTTGCCATTGATATAAATCAAGCCAAATTTTCTTCCAGAAAATGTTGTTAATACCTCTGTAAGTTAAAAGAATTATGTGTGGTTAAAAGAATTGTGGAAATGTAGCTTATTTTCTCAAGGTAGAATAATCCTTTATGAGGGGTTATAGCTTTCAGATGCAAGAAAAACAAGTAAGCATTAGATAATGAGTGATCTCTTGATCTTGAATTTCCTTTTACCTCTGTAGAAGAAAACAAATACAATTTCACATGTATCTGCTTTATTATTTTTCTTCATTCTCAATAACTATGTTGCTTCTTCTGAGAAAATGTTACCTTTTATGTCACCTTAACTTTGGAAGTTTCCAGGAAGACAACTTTGACTTTTCCCTTTTATAGCGCTTAAAGCAAGCTGCAGCACTAGAACCTTTTTGCAGTATGTTAGGAAGGGCTACATGGTCATGGTAATGAAGCCTGGTAGCTCTTATAACAATATATACTTCAATAAAAATAAATTAGAGCCTCTAAAATGGGAGGCAAATACAGTGTCCTTTGTAAAGGTGGCATTTTCTTTTGCACATCAGAATATAATTGGATGAATTAAATAGTCTTGTTTATTTTTAGGAACTACACGTTTCCATAAGCTTTGAGTGAACTGTTGAATATTCAAATTCACCTACTCGCTCTTTCTACGCTCGTCAGTTACTTTCACTCATTGCCTTTTATTGAGTAAATCATTAAGTACAATCTTATTCAAGTGGGGCAATATAACACAGTCTTGGCTCTAGCAACATATAAAGGAGGAGGGTTTTGTTTCCTTCTTTCTTTGGTAGGTAAAATATCTCTAATACTAAGCACTGTGTTGTGTGTGCATTCCTGCTTAATGGAGAGCCATGCGTGTTTGATGAAATAGGATGGGGCTTGGAGCAACCAAGTCTAGTGGAAGGTGTCCCAGTCCGTGGCAGGGCGTTGGAGCTGGATGAGCTTTAAGGCTTTTCCAACCCAAACCATTCTGTGATTCTATAATTCTATGAAATGACAGTGAATTGAATCAAACGTGGTTCAAGTTAAGTGGTGGTGGGTGAAAGCTTTTCAGAAGTAATAGCTAAAGCACTAAAATCATGCCCTTTGAAATCTGCGTGCAAATAACAGTTGGTTTCTTAGGTGGGGAGCCCAATGACCAACTGATGTAGAAATCCGAGGTTGAAAACCCTCAAACCACACACTCCCCCTTCAATCCCTCTCCCCTTAAACCCTCACAGCTTAACGTGTGATTTCTGATCCCAGAGCAGGAGCAGAAGCATTGCATCCTGCTTGCTTTGCTCTGTGCCTAGAGCCAAAATCCAGATTATGCTTGTAGAAGCCAGTGAAGAGAGAGTGCCCAAAATGGACTGAAATTGCCTTATTTCTCCTGCTGTTGTTATTATTCAGTGGGTTTAAAGTAGAGCAAATTCTGAGACATCCATTGTCTGTTGAAAATGTGATTTCCTCGATAAAAATGGAAAGATTTTTTCTAATTCTTTACAGATAAAATATTTTTAACAACATTCAAATTCTTGATCAGTGATTAAAATTGCCTTGTACATAGCAATAAATACAGGACAGTATTTGCTATTGCTCAAATGTAACCAGCGAGCAGAGATTTAACTAATTCAGCTGTTAACTATTGCCAACGAAGACAGTCATTTCATTTAGAGAAAATGAGATTTAAGTATTTAAATGAGGGCAACTCATGAGGTGGAAATGGTAGTAGTATGCATATGGTAATAGAAATGTATGTGTGTGTATAATAGGTTCCTTATACACAAACAGCTGTAAACATTTTAGGTTAACTTTTTTACTACAACAGTGAGACTATTTTTTCCTTCAAACTTTGCTATTCCAGACTGTAGGAAACCCATAGTTGGGAGGGAGGGAGGGATATAGGCTTCTGACAAATCTTTTGTTCATACTGTTTCTCTGTGCTCCAAAAATCAACAGAGGTAAGATGGGATTTGAAAATCATTCAGGAAATGTTTGAGTTTTTAAGTTCCTTTGAGTAGGATCTAGTCACCTAGGCAGGTTGACAGCAGTAATGTAGCCATAAAACAGGGGTTATGTGATCCCGGCTCTTTCTGAAGGCTTCTTTGGCCAGAAAAACATAGCTGGATGAAGAGCTCAGTTCCTCTAGTACAACATTGCTCCTTTTCTGGTTTTTAGCGTTTATGAAGGTGGCGGTAAGTCTTGAAGGCTTGTGTTTGCTGATACACCATTCTCCATTGTGTGCTTCTGGAAACTGTGCAAATTGTAGTTGACAGGGTGTAGAAGTGTAATGAAAGAGGACGCTTACAGGACTATCCTTCAAATTAGGTGATGCTTCCCGATTTTGCAATGAGCCACAACTTCTCTTCAGGGCAGTGAAACCATTTCATTAAAGAGCAGGCACCAAACTCAGGTCCTTCTAACAAGAGCAAATTTAGACACTGTAATAATTCAGATTCTATGTTGAAAGGGAATGTGCCCTGAGAAAGGGATGTCTTACACAAAGAAGATGTAAAAACTTGCTCGAAGCATTGATCCCGCCTGGATGGAGAACATAAAATCAGTTAGTTATGTTCTATGGATGGTGCTGAACCTAGTTACTTACTAAGCCCACCAGTTTTGGTGGTTACCGTGTGCTACAGAAGTGATGAGTTTTACATCCGAGAGGTATAATTGACTAATAACATGCTCAGAATATATTTGTAAGGTATTTTTGTCATACACCAACATTGAGCTAACATAGGCTTAAGCAGAATGCAGAATAGTGTGAATCAGAGGGAGAATAAATAATGAGTGCTTTCTGTTAAATGCAGCAGGACTTACTGTTACTCTTTGCCTTAACAAAACACAGTACTCATACTGGTTTAGTACAGTGTAGTATGGAAACACTACTGGCTGTTTTCACACAGAAAACACTACTGGCTTTCTCATAGTAGTTTCAAACCAGTAGGTATATCTTGTAATTTAAAGCATAACTGAAGAGCAATCTGAATTGTCCTTAAGATTGTTACATTCACACCCCGTGTAAATGGAAACTTCTTAAGGAATCCTAGCAATATTTTTCTGGATTTCAGGTGATATTTATGATCCCGACACCTCAGAGTTTGGTTTTTGTCCTTTATGAAAGGAAATTTATGTAAAAATAGCATTTTTAAGAGTAAACTGCATGTGTTGGTATTGGGCATCGCAGATCCTCAGGGGTGCTGAGGTGGTTTCAGAGTTTAACTCTTTCACTCATTGACTTTTTGAGAAATACTTTCTTGCCAGCCTGACTGTCAGACACCCTAATAATTTACAAAATTGAAAGTTTTCCTCATTTTCGCATTGGAAACGCATCTTCCACTGTTCTGCCCTTTTAATGGGATTTTATTTTCCTTGAAGATCCATAACACCAAAGTTTCTTGTCTCTTTTCATCCTTTACACAGATTTTTTTTCTCATGTATGTATTTTTCTCACTATACTAATGCCTTATCCAGAGTCACATTTTGTTTTCAAAATTATCTTGGAATCCCAGCCTGGTTTGTGTCAAAAGGGACCTTAAAGCTCCTCCAGCTCCAACCCCTGCCACGGGCAGGGACACCTTCCACTAGAGCAGCTTGCTCCAAGCCCCTGTGTCCAACCTGGCCTTGAACACTGCCAGGGATGGGGCAGCCACAGCTTCTCTGGGCACCCTGTGCCAGCGCCTCAGCACCCTCACAGGGAAGAGCTTCTGCCTAAGAGCTCATCTCAGTCTCCCCTCGGGCAGGTTAAAGCCATTCCCCTTGGCCTGTCCCTACAGGCCTTTTGAACATCCAGATTGTTACTGGAAGTAGTTTAACCAGAAACAAAAGCACAAGTTGGGTTTTAAAGTCACTTGCTTTAACCGAGCATCTCTTGCCTGATTTGAATTTCCTGCATATAGATTGTTCTTCTCCTCACTTTTTGTGTGTGTGTGTGTAAAGCAGTGCTGTCTGGGTTGGGGCACCATGTGTTTTCTCATCTAGGCTATAACAGCAGGGCAGCCATCTCTGCTTATTGCTGTCAGCTCAAAGAGATTTTCCTTTTATAGAGTCAGGAAACTCAGTATTTGAGGTTGAATAGTTGTTGGTTAATTAAGCAGCTCTTTGCATGCTGATTTACATTGATTTTAACATTATATATTATAATACCAATATGTTTTGTTTGTCTAAAGTTTTTTATATATATATATATAAAGAAAATATATATGAAAACAGCAGGGAACTTCTGAATTGTTATTCCGAATTTTTGGTCTTTTTTTCTGTTTTGTTTTTTTTTTCTTATTTCCTAGAATTATTTGCTTTGTGACATGAGCTGCATGTTTTTATACAGCAGCCCAAAGCCTTCCTGCAATCATGTGCTATATCAGATGTGTTGGAAAGGAACTTGGTAAGAGGAGCTCTGTGTTTATGGCAAGACTTATAGTGAGAAGTAGAGACTGTATTGAAACTGAATGCATAGGCTCAGTGTGCTAGCATGGCAACTATGCCACAGTTCTAAAGCAATCTATCTAATTCAATACGTTAGATGTTGGTTTCTCACCAAGTAGTGAATTTAACAGTTGATTTTGTTACTTAGATGCAAAATACGTGCATAGTTTTTGTGTTCTCTACCTTATTACTTGTGGTTCGTCCACCTATTACAGGTACAAGTGCTAAAAGAAACGATAATTCATTACTGAAAGTCCGAAATCTATTTTCTCAGATGTGAAAATATTTATACAAACTATATTATGAAAGTAATGTTTTGAACTATTTATTCATTTTTAGGAAAAAGAAAGAACCATCAATAAATCTTATCCTCCGGTTATAGAAGTGACACTACACTGCATTCAGTTGCTTTGGCTGCAGAAGAACCAGCAGATAGAAGAGTATTTAAGGACAGTGGTTATATCATTCAGTTGGAGACAGGAGATCCACCTTTGCATTCTTATGGATGCATATATATGTAGGTGCAAAGTTGATGTGGTCTTCAGATTTGTAAAGCATTTTAAAGCTGAGAGTGGTTGAAATGCTGAATATTTGCAGTAATAAATGTATCTTTTGCAGAATTAAAATGTAAATAAGAATTTTGTATTGTAGTATTAACAGTTGGAGTCATTTATTGGTAAATACCTTGACTAATATAATTTTTACTGTAGATATAGAACTGTTATTCTACTCTGCTTCATATGGATTTTTTTTCCAGAAGAGAGCATTATAATCTGAATTATATTATAACCTGAATAATCTAAGTTATTGAATACCTGGGAATCTGCCACATCTTCCTTCCTTACATCTTTCATAGCATGATTGCTTATATAGAGAGATTTAGTCCATGGAGGGATAACATGCACGATTTCTATTGACTTCACCTGGGCTGGGTTGTGTGATTTTTAACCCTGTTTATGTGTTAGGTATCTATCTCTCTCCCAGATAAGCTCTTGACCATTCTGGAGCTGCTTGTACCAAACCAATACTTTCTGTATGCTTAGAAGTAGGTACTATCACAGAGGAACACGGAGTCTTTCTGTTGCCATTTCCTTTGAACTAAATATGAAGTGGTGGTGGTAGGAAAATTCGGAGTTTGCTGGGTTGGTTATGAAGGCTCTTTGGTCCTTTTCCTACAGGTGACTGTTTTCTAGTGACACATATGGAAATGTCCTTCGAAAAGCGGAAAAATTGGGGAAATTTGTCACTAGGTGGCAGAGTTAGACTGTATTAGTGCTAGCATTTTTTCATGCTTTGTCCATTTGACTTCTTTCTATTCCATAAATACCTGTGACCATACCCAGCATTCAAAAATATCTCAATGTTAAAATAAAGGCTAATAAATGCATCTCTTTTGAAGGAATAATTTTTACATTAGTAGCAGGTTTAGCATGCTGGCATTTGGAATTGTTGTAAATATTTGATTAATCCTTGACTTCTGGATTTGTGCTAAAATCTACTCGTCTTCTGAAATCCCCACTCCTACATTATACAAGGATTTTAATATTCAAATCTGTAGCTTATCTATAAATGAAAACATACTGTTCCCCTTTGGTGTTGTCCAGAGATGTATAACATTCATATATTGCTTTTACTACATGTCCAGATGAGGTATTCGTATGTGCTGATGTCTTTTGTTGCCTTTAAATGTCTTTTTTCATATGAGAACAGTTAATTCACAGGCTCAGTTAAGGTCACTTACAAATTCAGTTTTCCCTGTGTGGGACAATTTTAAATCTCTTTAACTGGGGATATAAGCAAAACTGAAACAGCTTTGCTCTAATTGGAAAAACAGTGATTGTAGCATCTTTATGCTGGTCTTAACTTATGATTTAGCTTGTATTGAATAAAATCACTGTGTTCCAATATAGATTTTATCTTGGTGCCTAGATCTGACAGATGCAGCAGCAGGGAGCAGTGATGCAGAACTTGAGGACGTTTCATTGCGAGGGATAAAGCATTTGTTTTGAAAGCATTGTAGGAACATCTCTGACCACTTGCTACATGCTGAAATGTTTGGCATACTTGAAGGAACATAAGAGATTTCTTTTGAGAGGATACACTACACAGCACGTCGTAGGTGGCTGTGAGACAAGAATGTCCTACAGAAGTCGATTAAAGGTCAGTAGCCCTAAAGGAGCTTTTGCTTATAGGCCAGTTATCTCTGTGTTCCCTACTGGAAAGTGGTACAGATTTTAAATGATAATGAAGTGGCTAATTCAGGGCCTCCTCAGGCAGATTTACATAGAAAGGGAAAAAAAGGAATGCTTAAAAAATGTGTTTTCTGAGCAAACATTAGGAAAATCACATTATTTTAATACTCAGATTAACTAATATGGACAATACCTGTAGATTAAATTACAATAGTCTCTCGAGTGCTCTCTAGCATAATTTTAAAGGTGAACAATAAAATGTCAAGTGAGGGGTTTTTTTCCTTCCCCCATCTCTTTTTTATTTGCTTTTTAACCTCTTTTTTCCTTAGCCAAGATTTGGTTGTTCAAGGTAAGCAGGTGGAAAAGTAGCCGTGTAGTTTCCATGTAGCCCATCTCATGCCAGCCAAGTTTTGGTTGTTCAAGGTAAGCAGGTGGAAAAGTAGCCATGTACTTTCCATGTAGCCCATCTCATGCCTTCTGGATTTAGGGAGAATAAGATTATGATACCAGAAACGATTCTATCAATGAAAGTGTAGAAGCATGCTCCTTCCTGTGAGGTAAACAGCATTTTTAATTGGGAGTCTAAATTACATTCCAGGTGTGTGAGACACTGGTCAGTGAATACCTTGTCCTTGAACCCATTGTAGTTCTGAAGTTGCTAAAATTGCTGTTGGAAGTGCCCAGAGGGATGAGACCAACTACAGAAAGGGTGTTCTTCAGCACACAGGAGCAAGAGTAACTTCATCACTCATGATGAAAGTAATAATTACTGTTTTTCCTAATAAACATTCTCAGGCTTGCATAATATCTGCTTGGAATCAGACAACTCATTTTCAAGTTCTTAGGATAGTCTGCCTTGTGTATTTTTGGGTAATACCTGAAATGACTTCAGGAATTAGGTTTTTACCATGAGCCGTTTTCATTAAGGCTCCAAGTTGCAGATGTTTTTTCTGCAGCAAAGGAGAGCCCTCCTAAAATGTGAACATAGATTTTTATTGATGCTTTTGATGTTTAAAACTGATACTGTCTAAGAATTGCTGCATGGAATGTTTGAGAGACTTAGATGCAGTGGGGTAAGCTTAAGCAGATTCACTTGTTTCGGAGCAGATCTTCCAAAGCTGGGATTTATTTCTTCAGGCACTGGTAGCAAACCTGCAGCTTTTCAAGTAATCAGAGATTGCTTAAAATAATTTTATTTCAACTGAAAAGTGTTACTGGACAGGTTGCCGCGATGATTACATGCATTCTCTGGCATAACCTAACCAATAGGATTTTCTTTTCACGTTCTTGCTCAAGGCTGAACTGGAATGCCGTGGACAATCCACTACAGTAGCATGTGAATTGTTGCAGAGATTAATTGCCCCTATTGAGAAGGTACACCTTGTTTCTGGCGTATACTTCATTAGTTTCAGCCTCTAGTCAATGCATCTTACTCTGCCTTTGCCTACTACACGGAAGAGCTGCGATGTCATCACTTTTTTGCTCCCTTTTTTAGATACTTTCTAACTGCAATCAAACTTCTGTATTTCATATTTGCACAAAGCAGAAATCTCTTTAAGTGGTTGTGCTGCAGGTTGGTTGCATTTCAGGTTAGACCATGGTGGTTCCTAGCAGTCCTCAGCTGGGTCAAAAGTCTTAATGCCAGTTCATACTATCATACTTAATGCCATGCCAGTTCTGACTGTCTAATATGCATATGTATGTGCATTTGTGCGTGTATCTATGTAAATACACACATTTAGACTAAATAGAAAAGGAAGTATAGCTTAAGCCTGAAATAACTTGTTGCAGCGTTTCTTTGCAACAGTTTATTTCTGATTAGCATTCAAAATAGTTTGATTCTTAAATTAGTGCCTGTATATCTCAGGGGGTTGAACTAGATGACCTTTGAAGGTCCCTTCCAAGCCAAATCATTGTATGATTCTATGATTCTGCACAATAAACCAGAATCAGTTTCTCATTTATATTCAGCTGGAAAGATATTCAATAAATCAGAAAAAAAATACAACCCTACTGTCTTTGAAAGAAGTTTTCTCTCTCCCTTTGCTAAAGTGCAAGAGAATTCTGCTTAAATGAAGCATGCAATTTTAATCAATTGTACCCTAAGAAAAGGAGACAAACAGCTGCTGCCTGTTAATTGGCAAATGTCTTCACCAATGGACTCATCATTTATTCACTGCTTTCAGTCCAGCCCTAAATTCTGTAAATAAAGGTATCAAATCACCATGCAATTGGACTGCCTGCGCATTTGCAACTGAGCAGCGCAGATAATGCGTGAAGGATCTATTTCAAAAGACAAATTCATGACCTTCAGCCTCAGAGATCCATTTATTTTCATCTAATAATCGCAGTTCCTCTGAAAGGTCAGATCTCTTGTGTGAAACCCAGGGAAAAACATATTTAATCTCCCTAGCTAAAGGACGGATTTCTTGTTACAAATTATACCCGGCTGTGAAGATTTCCCCACTCTGAAAAAGGGGTCTTGTGTAGAATCTGCTTCCTGTGGGTTGGAAGGGACCCACAGAGGTCTCCCTGTCCAGCCTTGTGCTCAGATCGGATCTGGTGACAGCAGGTTGCTCAAGGCCTTGTTCAGTTGAGTTTTGAAGCTTTCCAAGGATTGAGATCCCACATGTTCTCTGTGCTCCATTTCCACGTCATGGTAAAATAAAGTGATATTGGAAATAAAAAATGGAGCTATAACCGTTTCCTGATAACAAGTCAGAACCTTCCATCATCCAAGGTGAGTGCATTACCATCCATCCTTTCATTGTACACCCAGGGAGGGGTCTCTTCATCTTCTCTGCACCCTCTCTTCAGTAGCTGAGGGCAGCCATTCTTTGTTTTTAGCTCTTCTCTAGAGGTCTTCATTTAGCTGTATTTATGTTCCACAAGCTCTCTGATACTTTAATTTACAGCTTCTCTCTTGGGTTGGGATTTTGTCCTACTCCCTCTTTCTGACTGCTCAGTTGCAGGTCTGCAGTGAAGTTGCAGGTTTTCAGGGAAGTATAAAATAGAGAAATATAAGACTTCAACTCGACAAAAGTTCTAGTGTTTTCTTCTTTCCTTCCTGCTCTTCCATACTTTTTATCTCATCTTGTTCCCTTCTGTATCTCCTTTACTCCTCCATGCAAGTAATTTTCCCGCTGTGCTCAGTTGTAATGTTCTTCTCTTTTGTTTTGCCCTTGCCTCCAGGTTTGTTCTTCATATTTCGGATTTACAATTTGATTCTTTGAGCCTTCATTCTCCTTGTTTCCCCTTTTTGTGCATGCAGTGGCTGCTGGAGGATGCTCCACATGACTCTGGGACTATGTAAGTGTTATCTCTCTACCTGAAAAACATTTGCTTTGGGTTTCCTAGCTAAAACACAAAGAACTCTAAAATGCAAAATCCAAATATAAGCTCTATTAAGATAAAAAGTTAAAATTAATTGGTGAGCAAAAGGATTCAAACACTTCATTTCATCTCATTTTGTTTCCTTTAGAAGGTATTTTTAAGACACACTGAAGCCATTTCGAAGCCTTCAAAAAAGGCCATATCTGAAATATTTTGTCACATTAATGATATAATATATATAAATATCAGCTTTGAATAATACATAACATGAAATGCAGCTAACTGACTACTGTGATAGGGGTTCTGTTGTTGGAATAAGCAAACTGGAAACAAAAAGATAGCAGAATATTGTACTAGTATATGTTGTGGTTTAACCCCAGAAGGCAATTCAGCCCCATGTCGCTGCTCGCTTGCTCAATGCAATGGGATGGTGGAGAGAATTGGAAGGATGAAACTGAGGAGACTTGTGGGTTGAGATAAAGACAGTTTAACAGGTAAAGCAAAAGCCATGCATGGAAGTGAAGCAAAACGAGGAATCCATTTTCCACTTCCCATGATCAGGCAGGTGTCCAGCCATCCCCAGGACAGCAGGGCTGCATCATGGGTAACAGAGACTTGGGAAGACACAAACAGCATCACTTCCAATGTCCCCCTTTCCTTCTTCCCCCAGCTCTATATACTGAGCATGACTCCATATGGTGTGGGATATCCCTGGGGTCTACTGTCCTGGATATGTCCCCCAACTCCTTGTGCACTCCTAGTCTGCTCACTGGTGGGGTGAGGAGCAGAAAAGGCCTTGACTGTGCAAGTGCTGCTCAGCAAGTACCAAAACCACCTGGGTGTGATCACCATTATTCTCACACTGAATCCAAGACACAGCACTGTACCAGCTACTAGGAAGAAAATGAGCTATGTCCCAGTCAAAACCATTACAAATGTGAAGATTAATCATCCAGCAGCAGTAGCTTAGTGCTATACAACCAAAATGAATAGGTCTAAAATTAATATGTCCCACTATGTTTTAGAAAAAGTGCTTTATGCTTTAATTTCTATAGGAGAACCAATGAATGGAGAACAATTCCATTGGCTTGTAACATGAACGATTGGTTCTCCTATAGAAAGTAAAGAACAAGGCAGCTTCTGACATTCATTAAGGAGGCTAAGCAAATGTTGTGGTCTAACAGAACAGATTCAGAAATGTTAAATAGCATTATTATGTTATTTCAGTGTTCTAATAATGGTGTTATTCAATGTTCTGTAAATGTTATTTACATTATAATTACTATTATAATGGTAAAATGCCATGAGTGACATGCTATTGTACTTTCCAAATTCAATTATCTCTGTATCTTCTCTTGTATCAAGCTTAGCTGTTATATTTGCAAAGATTATCTAAAACTTACTCTGCAAGCATTCATTATTGAAGGAAAAAGGGATGGAAGAATGGACGTGGAAAAGACAGGTATAGTGTGAATCTATTTTGTGCATGATACATACAGACTGTATAGCACATAAACATTGCTGTATGTATCTAGAATCATATCAATACCTATATTAAAATATATGAAGTAGAATCACAGAATCCCAGACTGGAAGGGACCTTAAAGCTCCTCCAGTTCCAACCTCTGCCACAGGCAGGGACACCTTCCACTAGAGCAGCTTGCTCCAAGCCCCTGTGTCCAACCTGGCCTTGAACACTTCCAGGGATGGGGCAGCCACAGCTTCTCTGGGCACCCTGTGCCAGCGCCTCAGCACCCTCCCAGGGAAGAGCTTCTGCCCAAGAGCTCATCTCAGTCTCCCCTCGGGCAGGTTAAAGTGCTTTGTATATCGTTGCTTTTTCATATCTTGAGATTGTGATTTATAATGAATTTAGATTATTCATTTTTGTCTTGGGTTTTCTGGTATTTTTCCAGATTTTGCTCTATGTGTTGAGGGTGAAAACAATTCAGTGCTCATTCAGACCCATGGCTGGAGGTTGCCATTCCCTTAGCCCCTGCACAAACGATGCAGGTTCTCATCTGCTTGGTGTAAACCACTTAGTTGAACATCCAGTGCCTATGGCTGGAGCTGATTGAACTTGAGCTGAAGCCAATTAGAGTTTGCTTGAAGACTGGAGGGGGTGATGACTTCCAGCTAGAGAACTGGTCTCAAGCAGCTGAGGGAGAACAGCCTTGTAGCCGGGTCTAGCACAACTACGTGTCTGTGCCTTCGTGTCTGTGGTGTTTGCTGTGAGGCTTTGGTAACCTGCCTTTGCCTCTGTTCAGAGCACTGAAGGTTGTGGGGCAGAAGTGATGTGGTTTAGACGGGATCCAAAGAGAGGAAACATTGTCTGTGTTCTTTATTACTGAAGATCTGTATGTGCATAGCTCTAACCACCAGTGATTTCTCCCCCGTCACTCACCCCTCTATGTATTCTTAGGTTTGCAATGAAAGAAATCAAGCAAAATTTATATCTTTATTTAAAACTGGCTGCAACAAGCTCTAGCAAGCTTCCACATAACACAGGAGCTCAGCCAGGCAATCAGCAGGCACCTTTTTCTGTCAGACCTCTCCTTGTCTGCAGAAAACCTGTTTCTCCATATTCAAAAGCAGACTCACTGTACATCACTGTACACTGCGCTGTGTGTCCTACTGCTCATCTTCACTTCTATCCCAAAAGAAGTATTATTCTGTTTTCATTGGAAGTCCAACATGTAGTCAAAAGCCAGTTTCTATTTGCTGTAGGTCAGTTTTATGTCCCTTTTGCTGAAGGATTAAAAAGCTGCAGTTAAATAACTCAGGCCAGTGAGTTCAGTGTGCTGGATGTGCAGAAGCACTGCTTAAAAGCATCATGCTGAAGTAAAAGGGAGGTAGCTCTGTATTAAATTAACCTGCATTATGCATTGCTCCTCATTTACAGATTTTTCTGTAGATGAGATGGTACCATCCAAATAATATCATTTCAGGTCTAGGGCTCTTTAATGTAGGTAATTATGTCTTTAATTTCTAGGCTGCCAAACACCACCTCAGGGTTACAGGGCATGAAAGACTTCTTTTGACATTCTGCAGGTGTTTCTTAGTTAAGCTCTAGATCCATAAAAATCCTTGTGTGCTGATTGCTGCATTGTTTGACGCCTATTCAACCCTGATGGTTGGCAATCACAGAACTGATGAGAGTGGGGAGGCTCATCACGTTGTGGCTAGCCTCCAGCAATCCTGTGCTTAAAACCTGTGTTCCTTGTGATGATTTGTGTTAACTGCCTTAGCTTTTTCTTCCCTGGGCTCTGGTCATCCACAGAGGTTATTTCTCCTACGTATAGTTTAACACTCTTTAGTAAGTAATTCGTGTGCCTGTTCTTGCAGTGTTTCATATTTACTTACCTGGAGGGACAGTTGCACAACTTCTGTAGGTCTTCCTTTGGAGCATCCATGTGTCTGTCAAATGCTTTCTGCTATTGACCATTATTTTGGTCAATAGTGCTGGTTTTCCTGGGCAGCTTTGTGCCCCACATGCAGCTGCACTGTTCTGCATGGAAATTTGATAGGCTGAACGGAAGGAATGGTGTTTCTTGATTTCTTTCATGACCTGTCCATCGTTCTTGGACTGCTTAAAGCATTTCAAGAACTGATGGGCTCACTCTTCTGTATCTGTTTTCTTGCAAATATTATCCCAAAGTTTGTGAGATTTCTTCTGCATTCGTTGAAGGAGTGAGTGTTGTGATTCTTTGATTGAAAATAACGCTTTATGTCATGTTTTCATCTCTGCCCAAGCACATACCTGCAACCAAAGAGTCAGCGTTGGAAAACTTTCTGAGCTTACAAAGTATTTAAGGTTTACTCCCTACAATCTCTGTGCAACTCTACCTTCTATGGGTACAGCGTATTATAACACAGGCTAGTTAATATTGCTCATTGGGATATTGTTTTTAGACTAATTTTCTGAATTATGAATTGTATTTACCCTCTTCAAGCAAGGTACATGACGTGCTTTTGACACTGCCCCATGGGCCTCATGCACAACTCTTTCTACAAGTCCATTGCATTGCAGTGTCAGCTGGACTGGGATTCTACAGCTGACTGTTTAAGGATGATGGACAGTGATTACACTTGCATTCTGTTTTCAGCTTAATTTCCTTTATTTACATTTTACTCCATACTTAATAAATGTATTGATGTGGTGTAGGTTTATTATAGATAAACCAGTATAGCATTGTATTTTGAATCACATACTTTACTATATCCAAGATGACAAGCCTTTTAATGTGAATTTAAGCATAGTGTAGCTGACACTTTGCATATTACTTTTCATGGTGGTTGGTCTGCTTACTAGTGGACTATAGTATTGCTTGGAAAATCACTGTAATAAATAGAAATGATTTCTCATTTGAAAATGAAAAAAAACCCCAAAACCCAGAAAACTTCATCTGTAGGTAACTGGAGCTTGGTTTTGATGTGATTGATTGACACCAGTGTTATTTGGCCAAGCACTGCACTGAAGACTCATTAGTTGTGTTAATTGTAACCTCTAAGGGATAAATGCAGATAACTAAGCACCGATCAGGTTTGGATCTGACTGTAATACACAGAACTGAAAAAAGATAACTGTCTCCTCAGTAAAGACAGCAGGTTTCCCACATCACATGGTGGGGTTTATGGAATAGTTATGCAGAGGAAAAAATCTCATTACACTGAGAACGGTGTGTGCTCAATTTCTGAAAGGCACAGAATGATATGGTTGCTTCTGGTAGCAGGAGGCTAGACTTGATGAACTGGAAGAGCTCTTTAATTCAAGTCCTGCATTCATGAATTTTAAGATACATGTATATGTATATATAGCTACTCTACATAGATATACAGTATCACATGAGAGGTGCTGTGGAACCACGCTGAGGGGCAGGAGAAGTGATGGAGCAACACACGATGTCAGATGAAAATCAACGCAATCATCTGGTGTTTTAATTATTTAAGAAAATAAGAATAATCTCTGAGAGGATAGTTCTTTAGCTGGACTGGTACAATATTATAGGATTCTTTCACTTTTTTTTAATTATTCTATTTGATTATTTTATTATTAAATTGATGCCTCTATTTTCATTTCTTACTATGGTTCAGCTTTTGAGAACCAGAAGGATTTTAAACTAAACCAAAAACCTCTGGTGTGGCCAGCACAATGGATGATATTGAGATCATTGGAGGCACAGAATTCAACAAAAAGAGCGAAAGAGTGAAAATGCAAGACAAACACTTGTTAGTCTAATGTTTTAAATACCAGTGCCTTCAGTCTGTCTAACCCTATAGAATGTTAAAGACCACCAATGACGTGGCGACAGATATGAACTCAAGCATGAGAGGTTTCTGACTGGAAAGCTCTTCACCATGAGGAACATGGTACCCCAGAGAGGTTGAGCCCCATCTTCACCCTTAGAAGCTTTCACGACTGAACTAGATAAATCCCTGAGCAACCTGGTCAGACCCCAGAGCTGACCCTGCTTTGAGCAGGAGTCAGACTAAAGGCTTCAGTGAGGTCTGTGCCAGCTTTCATGTTCCTATGACAAAGGCAAATCTAGACATTCACTGAAGAAAAGGTGCACAATTTAAGACCTCATTTGTGCTGGTGAAAATGCTTAACTAGAGAGCTGATGGAGATGTCAAACAGCTGCCAAAAACTGTTCCAGGCACACACACTTGACTGTATTGAAGCATGGGAAGAACTATCAGAGAGACCTACCTGCTGGTTTTATTTCAGCGTTTAGTGCCACTGACCTCCAGCAAAAGATGTATAGAAATGTAGTGACAAACCTCTGGAGACTAAAAGCAGCTTAAATACGTTTGCCTTTTCAATATGAAAAAGATGCTTTAAGAGTTTACACAAGGAGAAAGAAACCTATTTTCAGAGCCACACTTTGTCTCTTTTGGAAGTCCAGGTCCTTTAGGTTTCAATAGTTTCCAACTGGTATCTGGAAATAGAAGGGTCATACCCTTGCACCACAGTTGGAACTGAGAATTCAGTAGGAACAAGAATGACATTTGGTGTAAAATAGACATTGTAATGCCATCCCCTTTAAGGCAGTAGGAGAGTTGAAATTCCAATGTGGATTTTCTAGCTTGTTTCTGCACTCTTGTCTATGCTTTTACCCTCCTCTGAAGTGAGGCAAGCCTCAAAAAGGCTTCAGAAAGCTCTTAGGAGTGCATCGAGCTTTTATAATATAATTATATTGTTATTCCTTGTCTTCACATGGTCAAGTGTCATCAGTTCAATCACATGTTAGAATTAGGCTACCACTGGTACACTTTCCCTCTTATTTACCAGAAGCTTCCACAGTAACATTTTCATAGTGATGAAGATGTCCTGGGTTTGCAGCAGGTCAATTGCCTTTTCTTCTGTATTTTCAGCATTACAGCCTGACCTTAGCTACTTTTGCTGGTCACCTGAGTATGGTGAAGTACCTGAGATTACAAGGTGCTTCTTGGGAGGCCACACAGCTTTGCCCTGGGCTGCAGGCAGGGGTTGGAACTTGATGATCTTAAGGTCCTTTCCAACCCTAACTGTTCTATGGTCTGTGATTCTATGGTGCTGTCATGTTATAGGATGGATGATTGAAGAGAGCTATAATGTAGGTGTTTCACCTATACATTTTGCAGGGACGACAGCATTGTCCCACGTGTGAAGAGGTTATTCTTTAGTACTCATTTAGTCCTGTCCCAATACATTTCTAAATCCTTTTGGCAAAGGGGTGCTGCTGTTTCATTGAATCTTGTTGGCCTGAAAGGCTGGTGACAATGGCATGGGTTCAGAAGAGCAAAGAACTGTGCAAATGGCTGAAAAATGGAGGGATGAATAAAACCTACGAATACAATAAATAGAATAACCTCTAAGCCTTTAGGACAGTGATGCTTCCATCGTAGTGGTTTTGTAATTAGATCTCTCCTCTTTAGCTGTATTTAATTAATAGGAAAATAACAGTTTCTTAATAGAGAACAGGGAATAAGGAAATTTTCTCATTAGTAGTTGATACCGTATATAATAGGGAACCCTACTTGCTTATAGTTGTACCTTTCTAACAAAATAAGTACATACTTTGATAAAAGTATGATATTTTATTTGCAGGTTTCCATGGAGTAGGAGATAGGGAGGATTGCCTGCTTTTGGTTTCACATCAAAGAGAGATACAAATGTGCATTAGCAAACAAAATTGGGCGTATTTAGTAATGGCTCAGTAAATATCAGCAAATGGATGGTATAATTTAATCAACATGGTTGCAGTTGATAAGGGTTTGAAAAGCTCTGATCAAGACAGCTGGCTGGCTAATGAAAAGCTGAAGATTCAGAGATAAGCATTAATGGATATAATGTTATTTTAATTGAGAATGGTAGATAACCTAAAGCACTGAGAAATTAAGTTGATGACCTGTAAAATAAGTGTAGGTTAAGAAGAAAAATCAAGTTGATGGAGGTTCCTGCAAGAGTGCTGAAGGAGCAAGAGGAGAGTGAAGAGTAGGTGTGTGTTAGACAAGTTTTGCCTAATGGTGTTCTAATGGTACAGCTGTCACTCAAAACTCTGCTACTTGTGTGATAGTATTTAGTCTCATATTCCTTTCCTGGGTGTTTTGAGGGTGAGGCTGTTTTTTTTCTCCCCTTGCAAATCCCTTTTCTTCCTAGTGCTGTCTCATTTGGGAGCTGTGAGATGGGATGAGGTTCTCTGTCCCTCACTCACATCACTGCTCCCAATGTTAACTTTAGCATATGGTTACTCAGTTCTGGCATAGGATGATTTGCGTTGGAAGGGACCTTAAATCTCATCCAGCTCCAACCCCTGCCACGGGCAAGGACACCTTCCACTGGAGCAGCTTCCTCCAAGCCCCTATGTCCAACCTGGCCTTGAACACTGCCAGGGATGGGGCAGCCACAGCTTCTCTGGGCACCCTGTGCCAGCGCCTCAGCACCCTCCCAGGGAAGAGCTTCTGCCTAAGAGCTCATCCAAACCTACCTAATCTAAATCTCATATCCCTGTCTCAGCCATCGCTAGGTTACCAGAGTTTCTGTGTTAATAGCTTCAATGCTACTGGATATTTGTTATACTCATAATTTTATCGCTAAGGTGCTCACAATGATATAATTTTTATTACTTGATGTATTTGTAATGCTGTACAGTGTAATGTGCTATTCATGCTTATGGTTTGATGCTTTTAGATGAGAAAGAAGGAAAAGTTATTTACTGGGAACTGCACCTCTCCAGGAGGCATGTGCTCTGCTGTGGGTGAACGTGTCCTGAGAGGTGAAGTCTGGAAAGCTTCCCTTATAGCACTAAATGCTGAGATGCATTTGTCTTTACTTTTCTCATGCTGTTTCTTGAGCATAAAGGGCAGTAATGCTTTTTGTTCCTCAAAAGACAAGAGACTTTGAAGATACAGGGTAGTGCTGCTTCAGGAGCTGCATTGCACTGGGAAACAGCTTTTCTTCTTTAAACGTTTGTCCATTCTCTTGCTGTGTTGTGGCTGACTTAGGGCTGCTATTGGAGATGAATATCAATTGGAAAATTACCAAATTCAACACATTCTCTGTAAGTTTCTTGCAATCACAGTGTTTTTATTGTTGCATTTCTGCAGTGCTTGAAATAGGCACTTTCTGTAAGAAAAGCATTGAAGTTGCTCCATATATGAAGGGATGAGCTCTGGTCACCAGTAATAAGATTGCTGAACCAATGCTGTATCTGTATTTAAAGCATTCCAAGACTCCAGTGACTCGGAACAGAGATTGTTATGACTTTTGATTTCCACACTGGTTATGTCATGTCATAGACTTATACAGAAAAGTTGGTCCTTTTTGATGTGGAGTGCTTGTGGCTGTACCCACTCTAACATAGTCAGATGGTGAATACGTTTACTTGGATGAGTTTCTGATAGCAGTAACTGAGCCCTCAAGGAGACCTTATCCACACTGAAAACAATCTAAAGCATCTGTGACTAGAAATTGGTGCTGGGAAAAGTACTGGCTTTGCAATAGTAAAGATTTTGTGGGCAGAGGGAATTGTTAGTAGTCGTGATTGTCTTGAAGTGGTGACAGAAGTGAAGTTAAAGTTCCAGCAGTAACCAGACCTTTCATTGGAAAGATTTGGTTACAGCCTTCAGAAACTTCAGTGTGTTCTAGATGGGGGGAATGTGAACAGTCCATGCTGAGAGGGTGTGCAGGTGCAGCCTGAATGGAGAAACAAGGGCTCAGGGCATTTCGATAGTCTGGAATAGTCAAAGCTGTAGGAGAAAAGAGATCTGGAATGTGATCACATTGCAAGTGTAATTCATCAATTCCAATGATCAATTTAACTGTCTTTCTTGTTATTTATGGTAGTGCTTCTGGGGATTATCAATGGACATCTGTGGTTGCAAAGCTTCATGGAAGAAACTAGAGACACTGGGAATTACTCAGGTAGTAAATCTGGAATTTAGCTTTATAATCTGGCCTGGTTTAGGAAATGAGCAGTGCTTCTTCTAGGGACCCAAGGCTCTCCTCATGTACACAAATACCAAGTGTGCCCATCTGAGCCAGGCACAGTGATGCTGTGGGAATGTCTCAAGTCTTCAAGCCTTGGAAAAACAAAGATAATGCTCAAAAGGCAGGCCTGGCTGAAGTAGGATGGGAAAGGGAAACTCATTCATCTGGAGGATGTAGTTAAAATTGGCTGGGGTAGCCATAAGTCTGTCAAAAAGACAACAGAGCACAAAGAGGATACAACAAAAACAAGGAACGCATGGGAGAAAAAGACCCCAAAATGCAAAATAGGGAATATGTGAAGGAAGAGTGTGCTGGATGTGGAAGGGCCAAGAGTGCACAGGCTTTCTTGAAGAGAACTGAATAGCAAAACGCATTTGTGGATGTGCTTATTTCAGGGTTACTAAGGTGTAGATGTGCACTATGTGGGTATTGCGGGGATGGAGGGATCTCTGGGCTCACTATATGCTCTCTCAGGTGATGGGTAAGGATAGCCAGGAAAAGTGGAAACACAGGTGTCCTGGGTTCAGCAGTAGCAGTTATTTTTCTTCTTCTTAGTAGCTGGTGCAGTGCTGTGTTTTTGACTTTCAGCCTGGGAACAGCGCTGATAACACCGATGTTTTTAGTTGCTGCTCAGTGATGTTTACTCCGACCAAGGACTTTGTGAGCCTCATGCTCCTCCAGGGAGGAGGGGAAGCCAAGAGGAAGCAGAGACAGGACACCTGACCCAAACTGACCAAAGAGGCATTCCATACCACAGCACGTCATGCCCACTCTATAAATGGGGGGCAGTTACCCGGACGGGCTAGATCACTGCTCTGGTCAGGCTGGGTATCAGTTGGTGGGTGGTGAGCGGTTGTATTCTCTTCCCTTGTTATTTCTCTTATTATTATTATTATTGGTGGTAGCAGCAGTGATTTGTGTTATACCTTAGTTACTGGACTGCTCTTATCTCAACCCATGGGAGTTACATTCTTTCCATTCTCCTCCCCATCCCTCCAGGAGTGAGAGAGTGGCTGTGTGGCTGAGTTGCTGACTGGGCTTAAAACCACAACAACAAGTTTCAGAAGGTTAAAAAGATCCAAATCATATTAAATCTAGTGCCCTATAGCTTGTTATGTCTTACTGAACGCTTGAGACTATCAGAATTTTATGTAATCTTTCTGCTGTAGTAAATCTAGGACCTTCTGTCTTCAGAGCTCTTATTTTTCTTTAATTTAGGTTAGTAATTTAAGGTAATAGGTTGAAAATAATTGGAAAGGAAGGAATAGTCCGAGATTTACCCAAAATACGTTTTAAGGGAAAAGAATTTTGAGCACTGAATGTATTCATTGAATTAATATATTTTTGTTACATTCCTAATGCCCTTTAAAAACATGCCAGTGAGTAAACAAGGAATTTGATTTATGCAGCTGTTTCTGACCTATGTTTTTATATAAATTCATAAGTTTCATGCACACTACTTGGGCATTACCTAAAAATTCTTTTGGGCTATCTATGTTTGATGCAGTTTCTGAGTTATTAGGCTTTACTTACTGCCAAACCAAAATGAATGGTTTCTGTACCAATCTAATGACCCTGTGCTGCATCCTTGTGTGGGCTGTAGGTAGCACCAGGGGTATAAGTGCTTTTCTACTTCATGCTTTGCTAAAAATGAGTCTACACTTCAATGCCAGCCACCAGCACCCTGGATTAGATTGGTATAGGATGTAGATTATACATTTCAGACAGGATTTAGGGTTATTGTTCAATTACGTGCTCCTTGGGCTCCAGAAGAACATACCCAGAACTGCAGCTACACCTACTAGCTGTTGAGATTGTTTTCTCAGGTAGTTTTTAGGATCTAATTTCTAAGATTGATGATCCTCTGAAATATTGAGCATTGTGGTTCTCCTTCAAGTGTTGTCGTGATTGGGGTTCCACAGTATGAATGGAGGTTTGCACAGGGCAGGTAACGTAACGCAGCTCTTCTAAAGTGCTCTTCATCAAACCTACCTGTGTCATTACACAAGAATAGAGAACTTGCTCTTTAGCTGCTGGAAAGTGGAGGAGAAACTGCTGTTAAAAATGAGATATGTAACGTAAATGTAGCTTTCTTTCTCTTTCGTTGTTGTTAAAAGCAATATGCCATAGGTTTTGCCTTCTAGTATTACAAAGCAGTCCTGGAAGACTGTAAGCTTTCACAGGCAGATATGAATAATTTCTGTATATTGATTTTCTGGCTCTGAGTTTATATTTTTAAATGTATTTCCTTCTCCATTTTTTATGATTTTAGTTTGCTTGGTGCTTGGTCAATTTGTTAGAAGACAAGATATAAAAGTGAAGAGAAAAACTGCTATTTCCTTATCTTCCGGCTCAGAGGTGGGTCACACATGTAACTGTTTTTTCCATCAAGAAAGTGAAAATATGAGTACTGGACCTCAGTTAAATGCTGTAACATGCCTGGTTCACCTCTAGTATTTAGGTTTCTGGGTCCTTGGTTCTCATTAAATAGTGGAGCTCAGCCTCCTCTTCAGCATGGTCGCCTGTATTTAAGTGTATCTGTCTACAGGGCTTACAGTCACTGTTTCCTTATAACAAACCCCAAACCCTCTTGCATGCAGAGTTAGATGTAAAGCAAGAAACTCAAACAAGCAAACATATTCATGTTACAAACTGTCTTTAAGCTGCTGGAAATTAAAAGCTGAATTACTTGTTTTGTTCATCTCTATTGCTTCCCTCTCTTCTTCAAGACCTTTCTTACTTTCATGACTGTCCCTTTAGTAAAAAAATGGCATTTCTCACCCAACCTTGTTAATAGTCATCTTTAAGTTTTCTAAGGAGATGCTTCTTTATTTCAGATCTTCTTGTCTGTTTTGCTATGAAGAAAATCAGCTTGTAGGATGCCGGAAACTACCTTTTGTTGGTTTAAGTAATGGTAGCATGTATTTTATAGGCTATTTGAGTTTGCTTGCTCTTGTTTCAGATAGGGAACTATGATTTGTTTTCCAAACAGCTAAAGATCTCTAGCTTTAGCCATGTCTGCCATAAGATGGTAAATCCGTTAGCTAATATATGCATTTAATCATGCATTCTGAACTGTAAGACTACATTCCATGTCACTGGATGCATATGCTTCAGCTGCTTGTTTCGGTGTCAATAGTTAATAAATTTGACATATACTTTTGTGCATAGTAATCACAGCTTGTTTAAATGTATTTTGTTCCCAGATTGTGCTCTCTATCAACGAATTGTTAAAAGCAGTAAAAGGTATCACATTAGTGATGCCCCATTGCCCCTGGGCTCCTGCTGCTCAACTGCAGAAGCCTCTGATGGCCTCTCCCACCTCATCCATGATGAATGGCTGGATGGACTTTGCCTTCCTCTAGCAACAGCAGATGTGACACCACGCAGTGTGTGTTTATGCTTGTGGTGTTGGTCAGCTTCTGGTCCATCAACCAGGTAATGGACACCTTGTGGGCTGCACACCAGTAAGACCATCCAGGCCTTTCAGTCTTAAAACTCCACTGTGTCTAACAGGTTCTCAGCATCACCTGAGCATCTTTCCAGCTTTGATGTGCTCTGGTCCCAGGTGTGTGGATGGTTCTAAACTCAGTGTGGGTGAGACGGCTGCTTACAATTACAGGGGTAGGACTGCATGCCTTGCATGGGTATTTCTATATCTATACTTGTAAGACTGCATAGGTGGGTCACATTTATGTTTAAACCTAAAGGTTACTTCAAAGCTTTAAGTTTATACACATTCTAAGCTGCTGCTGATAAATTCAGGTGATAGAATTTCTGATGGAGGTAGATAACACAAACTTTTTTAGTCATTTAATTTCACCTTCTTCTTCCACTACATACAGTTTCAGCTTATGATTTTCAGCAGTTATCAGAAACGTTTTGAAACAGCATGATGACTTGTCATTCTAAAAATGTGAGTATTCAACAATGAAACTGAGATGATGTATCTGCTTCAAACTGAGATTCCCTCCCTCTTCCCCCCTCGTTTTAGATACAAAGCTACAGTTGACAGGAAGAAATCAGTGTTTTAAACACAAAACAGGTAGAATACATAAAAAGCATCATTTTGGCTTTAACTCCATTGCTGAGCCTCAGATAAGTTAGCACCCTGTTGTAGTGATTCTTCATACATGAAGTAACGTTGTTGCTGTTAAGAGTTGCTTTAAGAACTAAAATGCTTTTTGTGAAGCATTTACTTTTGCTATTCAGCAACAAACTAAACTCTGGTTTATTTTGGCTCATTTAGTTTATCAAGCAACCTGATTTTGGGGGAATATCTGGGAAAATGAAAACCAATTGCATGTACTGAAACGAGATCCAAGTCTCTATCAATGCTTTTATTTTTGCTTAAAGAAACAAAAACTACAAGCAATGAGGAAACTAACCTATATAAGGCATTAGTTCCTTCTCCCTCTATTTCAACTGATATTTGAAACTTGTTTTTATTACAGCATAGGTGAAACAACCGTATTCAGCAGTGCTACTGAGATGGTACAGATCAGATGTAATGCTACCACATAGTAAAGAGATGATTTTTTTCCCCCCATTTTTTAGAATAACCAAAGTCTATGGATTAAAATACGCATTTTGATGTGAAAATTAAAGAACCCAGAGCAATATTTTAGAAGTTAAATACAAAACAGTAGTAAATATGCAAAATACAGTTGATAAGCAGAGCGACGAGGCAAAAGAAATAAGGATAATAGTTGATTCTTAAAATGTAATTTGTAATGCTTGGCTTCCCCCACCCCCTGTGTGTAATTTCATGTCAGTTTAAACAGGACAGCTATGCATCATAGTAAGATGGTACCTTACACAGTGTAGTTGAATTTAATCACCAAAGCATGAAGAAGGTAATGACACTGGGAGGCCAGATATCTGCACTGGTATGTGATAACCATACTGGGTTGAGGAAAATGAGGTTAACAAAAATACAGTTTTATGATATACAGTACTTCTTCAGTAAAGAGAACTTGTCCAAAGTGAATACATCCTCTTTCAGCACAGATTTCTCATCGATTTCAAACAGGAATGTGAAAACTGGACTTACAGTACAGCTGCTAACACTGACCGGTACTTTGGTTACATACATATGTTACACATCTGTGTGCAGATATCGGGCGTTTCACCATGTTCCAGAAGAGTTTCTTTTTCTTTACCCTGACATATTTCGTCAAAACCTTGCTATAAACCATTGAGACTGAGTTGCTTATTCCTTTGATTTGTCCATGAGGATCAGCACTCCTTAAAGAACAGATCAAAACTACAAACTCTAAGTAGGACCAATAGAGCAGAATTATTCAAGTTCAGTGAAATATTACAAAAAAAAGGCTTCCTTCTTAGGAAAACTCAGCTATGGTAAAAATATCTACTACAGTGCACTGCACTGTAATAAATATTCAACATAAATTAATAATTTACAAGTACCTGAGCAAGTATACAGAGCACCATAGCACAGCACAGCACCAGAGGCAGTAGCTCAGAATTCTTAAAAATGCTGTTTTAAACATTAAAAATCCTAAGTATTGTCATAAAAATGAACTCCAGCTGGAGTTTAAAGATAGTGCAAACTTCTGTCTTCACTTATTAAAATAAAGGTGTCGGATTTTTCTAGTCATTTCACATCAGCAGTGTTGCTGGACCTGGATACTTGTGGTGGATGCTTAGGAGCAGGTCTGTTGGAAAGAAAGAAAACAGCAAATTGTTATTCAAGCTTCTGTTGGTTCTCAGTGCCAGCGTCATGCTTGGGGCATGGAAAAACCTCTTAGAGGCATCCAACTTCAGACATGTAGCACGGGACTCTCATACTATGGGGGGGGATCAGACATTGCTATATATACACAAGTCTCATCAAGAAACATCATGAGACTCAGTTGCTGCCTGGCCAGTTGGATAAGCTAGCTCAGTCTTTCAGGTGCTGTTCTTTAAACTCTTTGTTTCTCTCCTTATTCAAAAATCATAGAATCCCAGCCTGTGTTTTGGAAGGACTCTTTGTTTCTCTCCTTATTCAAAAATCATAGAATCCCAGCCTGTGTTTTGGAAGGGACCTTAAAGCTCATCCAGTTCCAACCCCTGCCACGGGCAGGGACCCCTTCCACTAGAGCAGCTTGCTCCAAGCCCCTGTGTCCAACCTGGCCTTGAACACTGCCAGGGATGGGGCAGCCACAGCTTCTCTGGACAGGCAGGAGCTCAGTCAAAGTTCACCCTTGCAGGCTTTTTATTAGAAGTATTAGGAAACTTCATCCTAGTCTTAATTTATATGAGCCGTTAAATGTCTCAGTCACAGAATTCTTGACACTTAAAGTATTACTTTTACCTTCCTAGGAGTTCACTTCTTATTTTTAGGAAACCAAAGAATATTGAGTGAGAAAATACCATGGGCTTTGCCCATTAACATTGGGCATGGTTATTTCATGTCCATTTTACCTTTTTCCAGCATCCTTTTTTTCTTGAAGGGTACAATTTGCGTGCTCTCTGAGCGTTTGGGGTATTATTTTCAGATGATATAAATTGACGTTCCATTATGAAGTGTGTGAACAGAAAATTGCTTTTATTGGTGGTTGAACTTAGCAGCATTCAGTTCTCAGCCTAATGCTGTAGGTGGTCTGAGTAGGAAATTAGTCTTCAGTGAGAGCTTTGTTTCTCTGTAAATTGCTGCTTATTAACCCCTTTCTTTTGAAAGGAACTGTATTTCTTGGGCAGGTTTTGGAAATATAAAGTCAGGTGCTTACAGTCAAAGCTTCATGTGCAGTATCAATTCTCATACTTCTGTGGAAGTCAGTGCAATTATGCCGATATGCTCCCAGTGAGAATCAGCCCGATATTGTGTGTTTTTATAACAAATAGGAAATGGTTTTTGCATAGCTCTCAGCAATAGTTACAGCAGAGCATGATTACTCAGGACATTCTAGACCTGCCACTGAGCAAAGTGCTGTAAACCAAGGTGTTTTAAATAGAACTAACCTTACAGGAGTAACGTGAGGCAGAGGTTTTGTGTGTCCAGGCACTGCTGTGCATGCGCTGTTGTAGCGTGCTTTGGTCAGAGGGTCTGCTGGTAGAGGCTTCCGAGGAGGGTTTGGTTTGTGGTTTTCCTATTATAAAACATGAAAGCATATTAATCTTTGGATTTGACATGGCATAATTAACATAGAAACAACTGAGAGAAATGGAAGGTAAGTAAGTTCAGAGTATCTTAGAACCCCTGACTGGTTTGTATTGGAAGGGACCTTAAAGCTCATCCAGCTCCAACCCCATGCCACAGGCAGGGACACCTTCCACTAGACCAGGTTGCTCCAAGCCCCGTCTATCCTGGCTTTTTACAACACTGTAAAAGTAGCTATATAAAAAGATGGAAATACTAGAAATGACTTTAAAATGCAAATTCAGATGACCACAAAACCAAACTGCTCAAGTCCAGTTTGAATTGGTAGCATCTGTGGAATGTTTTTAGCAATGCCGCTGTGCTTTCATTCTGTGGAATTAAATGATTTGTTAATAAAGAACAGAAGTCATCTGCTGTCGGGCATGAGCTAATGTCTCTTCTGTGTGGTCCTTGAAACACTGCAAACATGGTAACATGTCTATTTGTGGTCTTCATTATGAAGAACTGGGATAGATTAAGTGACTTGCTCAGGGCACACAAATCCTCTCCAATATATCAAAAAACATCAGATCCTTCTGTTATTTGAACTGCGTAGTCATGCCTTTTCTAAATTATTTTAATCTTTATTATTGGTTTGCCACAACTGCCATTAGTAAAGCTGACAAAAAGAAACAAGAAGAGCATAGAAGCATGGTCTAGTTAAAGATCCCCTAAAAGACGTAATCAAAACAAGCAGAGGCATGAATTGCTCAGGAATAAAATACCACTTTTCATTATTTGTTTTGAACGTCCCTTTGTTTTCTTACTTTTCACGGCCAACGAATGCTCTTTCAAGAAGGAAATGCAGGTTGACTATCAGTAGGCATTTTGACAAGGAAGAAAATGTGGGAGCTTAAATAAACTTCATATATAGTCATTACAAATTTACCACATTTTCAAACTGTGTAGAATGTCCCTCTATGTCCCTCTTCTTTTTCACTCTTGGCAGAACATGTACTAGCTCTTGAGTGAATGAGAAATTGCAACATGAAAGAACTTTCTTATTTTAACTTATTGTTATGGCCAGATCTCATGTTCACTATTAAAATTAGCCTGAGTGTCACCCAGAAGGAATCACACCATAAACCAAGGTATGAGAAATTTGTCTGTGAGCTCTGCCTTTGGAGGTCAAAATAACTGCAAATATCCTGAAGCAATCAGGCCTGGAAAATGATGAAATAAACAGCATGCTTGTAAATACTCCATGTAGCTTTGTCTCGTAGGGCTAGCCTGTTCAAAGTCAGGCTTTAATTAAACACTAGCAAAGGAAGTCCTTCAAGACATGATCGTTTCCCACGATACAGAACTAGAACCTTGAAACTCTTAAGAAGAGAAACCTTACCATCAGGATTTCTTAACCAAAGTTTACTTTGTGCACTGTATTTCTTACCCAATGAAATCTTCATGCGTGTGTTTTGAAGTGAAATGTACCACCCAGAACAAGTTAGATCACAGCAGGCACTGATACCTTTAAAATAACTGAATTACCTCTGCAGTTAAATATAAACAGAAGTTGTTTCTGTAATAATTATTTTGTTAAAAGTCATAATGTGTGTTCATTGCTTTATATGTGTATGCATCATCACCTTGAGTGTGACAACAGTTATAAAACCAAGTTGTAATGAACACACAATCAGCATTATGAAGACAGCAACCAAAACCTTCATTCTCTTGACTGCTTCCACAGAAGTGGCCTTTTTCCTCAAGTCCTTTTACATGATTAATCTCGTGAATTAGTCTCATCGCATGAGCATTCAGCTGTTTGCTTGCTCAGTCCCTATTTGTTATTGCATGATTTGTATTTACTCTTCAACTAGCAGAATGCTCAGGTACCACTGGAAGAGGGACGGATCCAGGTTCAGCAGTCTAGAGAAACAAAGGTCTGAAGAGCTCAAGATCTGGTATGGATGAATGAACAAAAAGAGGGAACTGCCGTGTCCTGTGTCTAATCACCACTTGTAACACCTGACAGTAAACTGACTTTATGAGAAGCTCATTGTAGCTAAGTACTAGTGGAATCCTACCAGTTTCTTTTCACCTGCTTCTTTCTGCAGGGGAAGCTGGCTGAAATGGCTAATCTAGATGTGCTGACCTAAAACAGTTCTTCAGCTGCAGAGGGAGCATCCTCCCACAGCTCACCATTAAGATCATCTTTGATGCCTAAGCCAAACTAATTCTTTAGGCCCTTATTCCAGAAGACTCACCCATGAGAGGAAGTTTGTTGAAACATCAATCATATTATAAACATAACTCTATTTTCTTCTTTCTTTGTTCCCCAGAGCTTGCAAGAATGAGTTTATGCTCTTGAGGAGGAAGCAGCAAAGTGGCTTGACAGAAAGTCTAATGTGGCAAGCTGGTAAGAAAGGGTAAAAGAAAGGAGTGGAGAGGGAATTCAAAGAAAATGGAGATGGAGATCCTGTAACGGCTGAGATGTAGCAAAATGAAGGAGCACTTCATAGAAAGGAGATGCCAGCACAGGAAAATGACACCAGGAAAACAAACATCCTTGGAAGCAGAGGAAAATAAAATAGAAGAAATAAATCCCCTCCCTCAAACTGGCATTACAAGGTGGTGTTTTTATATTCTTTCTGTGCCACAGGAGAACCCAAATTGCATGGTTTGTATGTTAAAATGTGTGGAAACTTGCTGTAGCCTCTGATGTCCTGGCAAGACTAGAACACAGTTCATAGCATCACCATAGCAGTGCTTCTCTGCTTCATCTCTCCTTCTTCCCAGCTCATTTTTAACCCTACAGAACTACAGCTCTTCAGTACAAAGAGTTTATGGATGGATTTCTTTGTCCAGGTTTATATCAACAACTTAGCATTTAATGCATTTACTCTGCCTGCATTTGGGGAAGCATTGTTCTAAATATTGCCATGATCTCTTTTTCTGCTATTGAGCAGCTACAAAGCCATCAGGTGCATGAAGCTTTAATTTTTGTCTCTGACTTTTAAATTAGCAACTGGAAAGGTTCTTGCCTGCGATGCACTGGGTGAGAAGGGTTATCTATCTTCCTCAACCTATTTAGATGGGATCTTAATTTGTGTTAGCCCTCTATGTCAACAGCCAGTCTGAGGCAAGATATCAACAGGAGTAACTGCGGCAGAGTGAGCAGAAGGTGAACCCAGCTCAGTTTTACTAAGGGGGAAAGTAAAAGCACAAAGCTGTATTTCCTGTAATAAGGATGACCTGTAAAATATGAGACATATTTTGGTAATAAGATGATGACAGCATCAGAGGCAGCAACTGAATACCAACAAAAGCAAGTGGAAGTGATCAAATCCGAGTGCATGGACTGAACCCATGGTTAGTATAAACCTGTACCCTTTCCTTGTTTTCAGTGGTGCTGTGCTGATTTATGCTGACTGTGAATCTGCCTCATATATTAAGTTTGCCTTGTAAGAGCATTTGAAATAAGAAAAAGCTGTTTATTAATCAAAAGATTGCTAAATATTAAACTTGGCAACAGATAATTTGCATTTAATTTAGGTTATTTTTGTTGTGGTCTTTTTTTACTATTTAGATCAGAAAGGAAGTTTTATAGCAAAATAATATGGATCATTCACTGCTTTCTCAACAGGCACTACAGAGGAGAAGAGTTGTCGTAGAGTCTGCTTAGTATGTTGTGCCTTATCTATCCACTGCTCTAAGCCCAAAGGCAGCAGGAATGTAGCTTGTGCTTCAATCTCCTTCTTGTAAGGGAGTAGCAGAAGGAAGCAGCTGTGAAGCCATAGAAACAGTGAATGGTTTTGGATACTCTTCTTCCACGCTGTGCTGCAGTACCGAGCATCTGGAGGATATTATGGATGTAGTGATTTTTAAAGTGCTTCCTCTCGATGACCTGATGGATGCACTTCCAAGAGAGTGCTGAAGCAATACATTAAGTAATATCTATATAAACTAGCCCCATAACTATTCTCAAGTTAATTTACTTGTTCCAGGCTTTGAGGGAGCGAAACTCTTCAGAAGAGATGATTTCCTTCCCATACAGTGTTTTCTGGGATATAAAAAGTAGCTGTTTCTCACAATCTTGAACTGAGGGTACGGACATAATGTTGGAAGAAGCCATGCTGGTTTATTCAATAGGCTGCCTTGCGCTGGTCCCGTTTGTCCTACTTCTACTTCATGCAGCAACAAAACCAGTGTATTTTGCTTGATGCCACAATTGATTTGAGCTGCCAAACCAAAAAGCTTTTTGGCAGTTTCAGATCTGTCAGTCTTTTGTGATGACAGTACTAGAGATTGGTATTCCACCTTGCACTTTATGTGGGGTTTGAAGGGGAGGGCATTTTGGAACATGAATTGCAGTCATGCATTGGGCTGCTTTGAAGCGCGATGACAGGCTGGGGCAGATACAGACACACCATCAGAATGAAAAATGGTTACTTTTCTTGGAAGGCCTCTTCTCCATCTGTCTTCTGCTAGTGGGAGACAGTGTAAACTTATAAGTAGCTACATAAGAGGAAATAGAAGAAATTTCTTCTTCTAAAGACAAAAGCAACCCAAACCAACACTCCTTCATTTTTCCTATAAAATTGATTTTAGAAAGAATCAGTATTTCCAATTCCCCTGCAAAGGAAAATAAGTGACTAGCAAGATGAAAAAGAGAAGAAGAAAAAGCTTAAATACTTTGAAAGCAATTAAACTGTCTACACTTGTAGAAGTTGGGTCTAACCTGAATGATTCATGTTCAGATTTAGACAAAATGATCCATAGCTCCATTTTTTCTGCTGTCATGATACGTAAGCACACTGCCATGGCAGCTCAGAACCGTCTCATCCTTTTTCTTCCTGTGTTATTTTTACAACTGCTTTTCAAAGCACTGCACTTCAGCAACTGATTCTCATAGCTATATCCTCCTATAAATCACTGGGGAGGTGTCTCAGAGTAGCTCACAAAGTTGCTGCAGGAAGAAGATGCTCTGTCCTTGGACATCCTCGCTAGGTTTAGATAGGCACAGTCACTCAAGGCACAGCTATTTGAGTATTGAATTGCTGTATGAGCATCCAAATCAATGTGGTGCTCATTTAAGATAGTTGGTGATAAAGATATTCACTTCATTTTAATCTTGTGCTATATCCAGAATAGCACAACATCTATGGAACAGAAATAGCTGGGTGCCTGATTCCTTTGCTTAGACACAGTCATGCTACAAATGCAACCAAAAGAGAGAAGCTGGTGACAAGAAAAGAGACAATTTAACATAGAAAATTGCACAGACAACTTAATCTACCCTGAATATCACTTTCAAGTGCATCTTATTACAAAAAAAAGGGGGTTACCAGCTCTGTTTAAACGCTGCAATGAAAGGTACATCTACATTAAGTAGTGCAGGTAATTACAAGCCTGCTTTTTACATCTCTGCTCTGGGGACATAACCTTGATTCATACACCCATTGGCAGAACAGAGGCACATCAAGCTAATACATCTTTTGCTTTTGCAGAAGACATCTGCAGCTTGACTTCCTAAACTATATCAATGTACTTGGCACCTTGCTAATATACTGTATAGTTTCGCCTCCGCTTGGGCATCTGGCAAGATGCGCCTTTTTGCCTGTAACATGGAGCTTGTTTATGCTGTTGTGTCTTTTGAGTGGTGAAGAGAGAGTTCAGGATCCTACATTTTAGGGTCATGGCCTCATCTGGAATAAAGCAATATGTCCACACCGCATTTCTGAACTTGCATGGAGTATAAAGGAAATACTGTGGGGAAAGGCCAATGTGAAAGATGAGAAAACACCTCATTCCTCTTCACCACATAGAGATACTCACATTAGATATCCAATAGAAAAGAAGCTTAAAGAAAATCAGTGGTTACCTGGGTGAACCTCAGCAAAGGGTTAGCTGGCAAAGGTCTTTCAGGCACAGCTTGGTGACACGGTGGCTGGGGAAGGGGTGGTAGGACTCTCTGAGGTGTTTTTAATGGTGGCAAATCATGTGTCTTCACAGGGTTACTAATGTCAATGATCTGATATGGCAGCGGTCTTCTTGGACCATCTCTCTATAAAAAAAACAACAACCAAATGCTATAAACTTCAAACATAAGCATTGCTGCTTTCAAATCTGTTATTCCCTTTTCTCTTCTATTCTGCTTTCATCTACACTCAAGACCTCTTCAACCAGAGATGCAAATAACAGCTTCCAGAGTCCTACTGAAGCACTAATCCTTCGCCCTTCGGATGTAATGTTCTGGTGTAAGATGTTTGGCTCTATCCTGGAGACTAAACTATCCTTTTCTGCACTTGATATTTCCAACTGTCTAAAGCTTGGAAGCCACGAAGGTATTTTGAAACCTGTACCTTCTTTCACTTTACATACTGTTAGTTGTATGTGATATTAAGATCATGTAATAATTGTGCTATGTTACTTAAATGAGATCCTGTATATATAAATATAGATAGATTTTCTTTTTAAAAAGCACTATTTAGGGACTCACTTTTTGCATATTTGTATTTTGTGGCTTCCTGATGACATTTTTACTGAGAGATGTGGTAGGAACATGATGATTAGGCTCAGATGAACTGGAAGGTCTTGCTGGACTCACAGACCTGCAAAACAAGCATTTATTTATAGAACACAACATTCTGTTTTATCACATTTCTTTTAATCTGGAGCCTCTTTTCAGAGGGAGATTTTTGCAATGAGTTCCTGACTTTTTATAGCAAACAAGGAAAGCAAAAATTGTCAAGTGCTCCTGCAAGAATAAACATAAATATTGATTTTTCAGAAACCAGTAGTCTGTTAAATTAGCTTCTGCAATCTGTGGAAATACAGCTTTGTAACACCCAAGAGACTATTCTAATGAAGCTAGCATTTAAACAGTAATGACCTCAAATGTGGAAGTTTCAGCTCACTCGACTGAGTTTAGATAAAAGGCCACACGGTGTAATGAAACTATTTCACGCAAATGGAAATGAAGGCAATGCTTCCTTCACTTCTTCATTTTTTATCACAAAAGGAAAGAGTATGTGGTCAAACCAAAACCTACATTCTTTACTGACATCAATAAAGTTAAACTAAACCAGGAAAAACACTGCTGTTAACACTTGGTGAATACTGTTAGTAAGGTTGGCTCTAACGTGTTCACACTGTTCTGTGATGAGTGTCAAGATGAGAGCACCCACGGTAACAGTTACTTTCTACTAAGGTCTATTAGAGTGTAATTAGGGGAAATGATCATACCTTAGTTTCTCTATTGTTGTCTTTTTACTTGTAAACAACCATCTCATGAAAGTCTTCCTTTTGACATACATGATTGATCCAGCAAAGATAAGGCACAGCATGGTTATCAGCACTCCTATGGTTAAACTCTTATTATCTGCAAAAAAACACATGGAGTTAACTTCTATCAAGAGCCGTCTTCACTGAAACGTGTTGTATACAGGGAGCAGGACATTGCTGCCTGGCCTGACTTTCTAACTGCAATGCAGGTGAAGTGAATTGTGAATTAAAGACTAATAAACTCTAATTTCTTCTAGACTGATGCTTGAATTTTGGCCTGTTTTTAAAGTTACTTCTTTCACAATGGGGAAAAATTGGTTAACATATAAAACTGTAGGTTCCTTCTACACTAACTATTCTATTCTAATCAGATGTGCACCCAAGTGTGAACATCTCCATGTCTTCTCTCTACGTCTATGCTAAGGTCCTGCTTAGGTTGTCACCTGCAAATGAGGCCATAAGGAGTGCAGGCTGTCAGCCACATCCAGACACCCATAGGATGATGGCTGTAGCAATGCCGGCTGGTGCCCTCTTCATGGGTTGCCTGCTGCCAGAATGGGAGGGAGACAAAGCTGAGAAGGAGCAAAAAAAGGACAGAAATGCCTAGACTGTGATTTGGTTACGTGCAAACTTTCACATATTCTGCCCTTAAACATAGGCAGTAACCGCAGCTCTGTTATAAACAGATTTGAAGGGTTCTATTCTGCTTTAATACTGGGCAAGAAGTCTGAAATCTGGACTTCTGTGGTCCAGCCCATAAGGCTATTAGCTTGAATCTGGAGGAAAGCCTTCAGCAGTGGTGTTGTGTGCTCGCAGAGGGATGCTCTGCTTAGCGAGAGGCTGCAGCCTTCTGTACTTGTTCCAGCTTTCAGAGTGCTTAAAGCTGCTTTAAGTACCTTGCTGGGACCTAAGTGAGGCACAATAGTGAGATGAACCCTGACTAGATGACTTGCAGCTGAAAGAAAGCCTTATTTTTAGAAAGAAGCAAGCAGCAGCTCTGATCATTATGGCTATGTGATAGGGTCGCTGCCTGGAGGAGAGGATGTGATTCTTGAGGACTGCTGACCTAAAAAATACACACTCCCACAGTAGGAGAAACATCTTTAAACTTTGCTCTGGTAACCCATCATCACTGTCTCAGCCTTATCCTGCTTGATTTTCAGCTAGCTGGCTCTCATCTACTTGCCAAAGCTCACTTGGATGGTGGTGAACAGTCAGCAGCGCTGACTGAACAAACTGCACATGGGGGGTGATGGGGCACACTTTTACCTTGTAGCACTGCAGAATAATAACTCCCTCACCATCTCTAAAAGATTAATAAAATTAATAGGCTAAGATGATGCAATTTAAATTAATTAACTTCTCTACCTATTGAATATTTAGGCTGCTTTGTAAGAAATATACAGAGTGTCAAACATAAAGGTTTATTCTAAGTCAGCTGGGTAAAGTCCAAGTGTCAGCTACAGAAAACTGTGTCCTCTGGGAATTACAGAACCCCAGGCTGGTTTGTGTTGGAAGGGACCTTAAAGCTCACCCAGCTCCAACCCCTGCCACGGGCAGGGACCCCTTCCACTCGAGCAGCTTGCTCCAAGCCCCTGTGTCCAACCTGGCCTTGAACACTGCCAGGGATGGGGCAGCCACAGCTTCTCTGGGCACCCTGTGCCAGCGCCTCAGCACCCTCACAGGGAAGAGCTTCTGCCTAAGAGCTCATCTCAGTCTCCCCTCTGGCAGGTTAAAGCCATTCCCCTTGGCCTGTCCCTACATCCCTTGTCCCAAGCCCCTGTCCAGGTTTCCTGCAGCCCCTTCAGGCACTGGAGCTGCTCTCAGGTCTCCCCTTCAGGAGCCTTCTCTTCTCCAGGCTGCCCCAGCCCAGCTCTCTCAGCCTGGCTCCAGAGCAGAGCTGCTCCAGCCCTTGCAGCAGCTCCATATTTGTTTATTCCCAGTATTCCCAGTATTATTGAATGTAGCACTGTCATTAGAGAGACATGGTGAAACTACCCCACTATATTAAACTACTGTTAAAACAATTTTCTCTTAAATTGAAATGTTTGCTTCCGAAACACAAACCATGAGAATTATCAAAGATGTCCTATATTTGTCTTCTGCAGTTAGCATTGTGTATGCAGCTCCTCATTATAACACATACTGCAGCTCCCTAGGTACTCAGCTTTCAGGTAAGCTGGAAAAGGACTATAATGCTTTAGAGCAAATCTCAAAAGAAAACATTAACACACCCGTAATCCCACTTGTTCAGTGCCTGAGCACGGTTTCTTTGCTGTCTTACTGGTGGGTAGGTATTTAAAAAGATTTTTCACCAGTGAAATTATAATGTGAAGCTTTGTCATGTAAATGGCCCTGATGTCATAAATCCAGAATTACAATTCACGGCAGGATTTGGCATGTAGAGAATACAATCCATTTTGGGTTTGAATTATATTATTCATACAAAAAGGTGCAGATCATTTTCCAGCAAGTTTTTAGTTTATAGATATGTATGTGAGCAGACTGCTTGTCCTCTCACGTACTCAGACATAAATCAGGAACATCTTCCGTGGAAGTCGCTGAAGTTACAGTACTCCGGAGGAAAATTGGCATGTGATGATTATCAAATCCTATAACATTCACAATGTGTAGAAACTAATTCTTTCGGAGGTTGGCCAAAGGTGAAGTAAGATACTACAGCCAATGTTCTGCAGACTGAACAAGGGGAAATTGAAATGCAAATTATGGAAAATGTACATCTCCTACTACTGTCATATGTGAGGGTAACTTCTGCCAAATGTGTGGAAGCTATCTATAAAACATAGTTTTAATCTGACACAGTCAGAAATCTGCTATTTCCCACAATACAAAAGATCCTCCTTGGAAGAACAAGATAAAATAGATTTCTGATTGTTGATTATGCAATAAATTTGCATGTATAATCCTTGCAACATCCACTCTTCATTAGGCACATAACTATAGGAATAGGTTGCGTGTACAATAAGGTATTTCTATCCTGAAGCACTCAGTGGAGAACACTGGAGCTTGGTGTATCTCAAGGTGAATCCAAGAGTACTGCAATGTTCATCTGCCATTGCAATAGGATTGTATCAAGTGTAGGAGTTAGCTCCTCACCCTCAGCTTAAATCAATGCCATTTCCTACTTACTACAGTCAACTACTAAACTTGATCATGTATCTTGGAAAATAAAAAGGCAAAGAAAGGGAAAAGAAGGCAAAGAAGGGCAAAGGAAGGCAAAGAAGGGCAAAGGAAGGCAAAGAAAGGCAAAGAAGAGAAGCAATGGAAAGGCAAAGAAAAGGCAACAGAAAGGCAAAGAAAGGCAAGAAAAGGCAAAGAAAGGCAAGAAAAGGCAAAGAAAGGCAACAAAAGGCAAAGAAAGGCAACAAAAGGCAAAGAAAGGCAAGGAAAGAAAGGCAAAGATAAAAGAACCTGCCAGGATCACTGTGCCTTTTGTTATGCAAGAAATTTGATGCACTCTGCCTTGGATTTGCTACACTAAATTTTCAAGCTGGTGCCAATGTGTTTGGATTAAGCCATTTGATTTACTGCCGCATTTCCCAATCTTGCAAGCTCATCATTTACAAGATAACACTTTGTTTTTCCACTCTTTATCATGGAAACAAGTAAAGCATGAATTACTACTGACCTGCTTGCCTAATGGGTCCACTGTCCACGCTGCCACCAAACCCCGGCTTGTCACAGAACGGGGGGGCCCAGTCAGCCTCGCAGTGACAGTTCTTTTTGTTGTTGCAGACCTGCAAAGCAAGACAGATGGCATAACATGAATCTGAGAGCAGCACTGGCTGACAAGGCCTCCTGATCAGATAGTGACACATCTGAAAGAAGTAAAGCTTACAGAAGAAAAGAGATGTTCTGGTGTTTGCTTATTAACACAACCAAGATGGCAGAGAGCAACCCTGTGCACACTGGGGGGTAAGAGGGATTCTAAGAAATCATTATTATTGATTATTTATTCATTAGGAACTGTAGTGATAGGACAAGGGGTAACGGGTTCAAACTGAAACAGGGGAAGTTTAGATTGGATATAAGGAAGAAGTTCTTTACTGTGAGGGTGGTGAGGCACTGGAATGGGTTGCCCAGGGAGGTTGTGAATGCTCCATCCCTGGCAGTGTTGAAGGCCAGGTTGGACGAAGCCTTGGGTGCCATGGTTTAGTGTGAGGTGTCCCTGCCCAAGACAGGGGGGTTGGAACTGGATGATCTTAAGGTCCTTTCCAACCCTAACTATCCTATGATTCTATTTGGCAGGTAATTTGCATTGCACCAGCTGACAACTTCAGTAATATAAGGATAATGACACACCTCTTAAGTCTTATTCTCTCTCTTTGCCCCCAGCAGCAGCACTATCTGCTGTCTAACTTCTATTCCTTCTGCCTTCACAGGAACAAGAGTCTGTCTCTGCTAAGCCTGTAAAGCTTTGTCAGCCCACTTGAACATTCCTGTACATCAAGGGCTTGCTCGAGGTTGCAGAGTGATTTTTCCACTGCTTGGATCCCTGGCTTGAGGATGTTCTTCCAGTTGCTGGAATCAAGGTTGAGGAAACCCTCCCTTTCATACCATACCTGCAGTGTCTATAACAAAACAGCCCTCAGGGTTCTGGTGGGTTTAATCTGAGTAAAGGAACAACTAGCAAGACCCGATTTACTCCCTGCAGAACAAGATAGCTCCAAAGGTCTGGAGTCCATCACCAACATCAGCCTGTTCCTTCTGCATGGAGCAAAAGGAGCTGGAAGACTCATAGCTTTTCCATCAGGAGGTCCCACAGTTCAAAACACCCACCAAAACCAGGGCTGCTTTTTATTTCTACCACCCAAATAACAGCTATGACTTATACAGGTGTTAAAGCTCCATGCTCTATTGACACAACACATGAACTGAATGGGTCCAAAAGTTTTGTTGCACAGCACAGAGATGGCACAGTCACATGCAGGTGCTCAAACTGATCTTTAAATAAAGATCTGGGGCTTAGGGCTTGTTGTCAATATGGTCCTTAAATATGGCCTAACACTGACCATCAGTGATCCACCAGCACCAGTGTGGAGAAACCACACAATAGGTTAATAAATGGGTTTCTCAGTAAGATACTGGTTAGTTCACAGGAGTTTGAAAATATGCATTTTTCTGGCAAGGTCAGCTGGCAGGCTTTCAGGAGGTATTAAAGTACCATTCACATAGCTTAGACCAGCTATGGTCACTTAAAATGAAAAACAGAGATTTACTTTATAAAGACAGCAAGATAATGAAAAATATAATTTGTTAAGCATTATCTTTAAAATTAAAGCACTGCAGGAGTTCCCATCTACAATTCCACAAGGTCATTTTTTGCTCCTCAGGAGTCACCAGAGGTTCTCCATTGTAACAACATGAAGATGCCAGTCTAAGCTGATGCTCATTCCAGCACAATGATAACATGCAGCGTCATCAACAGTGCTCAGTTTTTCAGCTGAGGGATGATAAAATAACAGATATCAAAGATGTTCTATATTAAAATTAATAGTCAAATGAAAATCCCTTCTCAGGAGAGGGCAAGGAATTTCCTATGGCTCTTGCAATGGGGGTGCCACAGCTTTTCACAGAAACAAAAAGACCATCAGCAAATCCTTGTTAACAAGGCATAGCTTGTCATAATTAACATTTTCATGATATAAACTAGGTTTGAAAACGTTTTCATATTCTTAACTGATATCATCAAGTTTTTCATCCTGCATCACTTTCATATGATGAAATTCATCAATATGGTTTTGCAACCTGCTTTGGTGGAAGGTGTCCCTGCCTATGGCAAAGGGCTGGAACTGGATAAGCATTAAGGTCCCTTCCAACCCAAATCATTCCATGATTCTACTTTATTTTAATACTTTTAGAAATGCTTTTCCCTTTGAAATATTTTAACTTTTCTGTAACCAGATAGAAACTGGATTAAAAAAATTATCATTTTTTGCAATGTTAATGGGACTTCTTTATGAAGGAACTTTAGACTTAAAATTCCTATTTATGAAAGATTGTTAATTAAGAATAAGACAATGACTGCCTGATAGATATTTCTTTGTTAAATAAAAATCAGTTCATTGCTTGCATTTTCTACAAGGGACACTGAACCTGGAAATACATGATAAAAAAAGTACTGCAGTGACTTTGATATATTACAATCAATCATAGACCCCAAAGCTATTACACAAAATGATTTCTTGTCCAGTGTTTATTGACTGATTGTAAAAAAAGCATTCCTATAAGGCTTACTCCGCGTCCATGGCACTTTGTTGCACATTTATGTACACCAAAAACGCTTGTATTCTGGCACCGGCGATTAAGGCAAATCTGCAAGAGAAGAGAAAAGAAGTTTTAATAAGGAGAGAACTGCTGGTGCTCACAAAGCATCACGTCCCTCTCCGTATATCTGCTCATCCATCAACAGTTCTTTCAGCAGCTAAAGATTTCCCAATACACGTGCTGCATTGACAATGTTATATTGACAAAAAGATACGGACACCAGAATTAGGCATCGTCTCCTTTTAGGTCCAAATCTGCAGAAGCTGAATCCTGCTCTCCACAGGCATCCAGGCCAATACTGCTTTTCAGACATCGCTCGTATTTGGTGGCCATGCTGAGCTTGTGTAAATAAACACTCACAGCTTCACTGAAGTGGAACTAGTGGTGAGCTGCTGGGCTTTGGGGATTTTCAAAGCCAATCAAAAACCCCAGTAATTTGCATTTTTTCAGGACCAGGAATGCACTGAGCGGGCTTCCTCCATGGAACTCATCTGGCTGCATCCATGTCTTGACAAGAGTGGATGATACCTCCTGATTTGGATTTGATAAAGGTCTTTTCCAACCTACTTGATTCCATGATTCAAGGAAAGTTTTAGGTCCCTTCATGGTGTGAATTAGCACAGGTCTTTTTATAGCAATAGTGTGGTACGTTTTCATGCTGGCACAGAACCTGGACCCAGGACAGCCCAAATATTCAACTGAGGTCACTGATATACATGAGTTCATCATTGTTTTTCAGCAAAACTGAGACTTTCTGAAGAGTTTTTTTTGGTGTTAATGATAAACCAGCTATATTTAAAGTGTAATAGTAATCTTATAGGAAACTAAAAAAATAACACATGCAAAGTAATGAAATTAGTTTTGTTTTCCAGTTATTAGGAGTAAACTTTACTCTGCCAACATAGCTGAAAATTGAGTTAAAGCAATATTAGTACAATCTAATAACACCATCAAGTAATCGAATGAGTGGTGAAGATGTCAGCAATGAGATGGTACCCTACATGAAACTGAAAAAAGAAGAAATTAGGTCTGGAGTAACTGTTGCAAGGCTATGCTGACCTCTCCCAAAAAAGGGGGAAAAAAGGCATTGCACAATTTTGCTCATGTTTAAATGCAGTTCAGTTCAGTAGCACTAAAAGTCAGTCACAATAATTAGCATTAAGCAGGGAATAGTGTTGAAGGAGACGACAGGGAAGCTTAATCAGGGCACTTATCCCCCGGGGAGAAGAAAAAATGGAAAGGAAATTAGAGTGAATTGGCATCAACATGCACGCATGTAGAGAATATGGTCTGATTACAGCAGCATTCTCAATTCAAATATTCACAGTGCAGTAGCACACAGAATTTTGATCACATTAAAATGGCTGCATTTCAAATTGGGTATCTTCAGCTCAGAAAACTCAAGAATATTTAAATTCATATTCTTAATCCGTAATACAAATGCACTAATGTCCTCCAAGTAAAACATACAATTTCATAAGTATTAGCCTGTGTATTCTATAGTGTGTATGTGTATGATTAGATAGATTAGAAAGATTAAATACTCATTAGTAAAACATAATCGGGTGATTTCCCAGCATTGAGTTTCCTTTGAAAAGACATTTTAGAACAGATTGACTTAGAAATGTTGTGAGGGTTGTTTCCCTGTAACAGAACTGTAGTTTCGCTAGGGATGTATTTTCAACCTGTTCCCAGTGCACTGTGATAATTCAACGCAATTCAAAAGCATGCAGAAATTCAAAGGCTCACTTGAATTTACCACAAATTATCAAAGCAATTTTTCTTTCTTTCTGCAAGTTATCCACTGAGGGTATGGAAACCGTCTTCATTTCAACAGTTCTTGGGCTCCTTTCCATTCCTCCCTCCCTATAAACTCATGGCTGTCTCCCATCTTTCTCAGTTTCTTTTCTCACAAAAGAGAGGCTAGGAATGAGACAGCCATATGAAATCTGGATTGCATTCACATTGGAAAATTCACAAAGTCTGTAAAATATGATTGCAAAAATCACCATTGGTGGCTGAACATCAATGGGTTTATCTTTTTTTCTAATAGCAAATACAGAGATAGCTTTTCCTGCAAGAAACTACAAGGCGGGGGGGGGGGGGGGGGGGGGAGCCAGAATCAGCAGATATAACACATTTTGAGACCTAAAGTGAAGTTAATGTCAATTTTTGCAATGCCATAGACTGGAAAATGAATACATTGAACTCCTCAGAAATTCATTAACAAGCCTGCACTGTTTTGCTGTACTTATTTTACAGAAAGCCTTTAGCCTACTTGGGCAGGTACTTGGGACTGTCTTCAAAAAGACAGTTTTAAACTTAAGCAACTTGTATTGCAACTGCAAATCTATAATACAGAACAGTGGGCAGAAGGAGAGAGTAAAATGCTGAGTCAGTGTGAGAATGAGCAATTCTTTAGTGGAAAGAAAGAAAATCCCAAAGCAAAACCCAGTCAGTTTAGTACAAAGAACTTGGCAACATGAGGTAGTGATGTTCTCCTGGCTTAGAGTACTTCAGAATCTTACTTTTCCATCTTCACACTTGGTTCCTGAAAGCACAAGAGCAGGATCGGGCATATCGTCACCCAAATACACGTGGGTACCACGACACAGAATCTTGCCACCTTCCTGAAGCGGGATATTAGTTTCTATGGAAACAGCATTGGTACCGATTACAGGTCGATTTGCTCCTCCTTGACACTGGATTTTTCCACATTTAGCATCTCTGAAGGAGGTAAATGAAACCAAAGATTAGTTAAAGAATTTTAAATGTTATATCCCTTTCCCACCACCCTTGAATCTGTTCCCTTGTTTGTAGGGAGAGACCATACCTGGGTTCACACTTGGCAAAGGAGCTCTTGGAATCTTTGCCACAGTTGCCATAAGGATCACCAGCAGAATTGACTCTCTCAAAGCAGATCCCAGGAGCAGGTTTCGCACCTGAAACAAAACCTAATCAGAACTTTCCTCTCATAGAAGGTGTTGTTAATAATTTTCTTTGAGCTCCACTGATGCTTTAGGGAAAGGTGGGATGTGATCTGCATGTTGATGAAGCACAACAAAACAGTTGTGCTTGATCAGCATGCTAATTGAAGAGCCTGAATGTGTGGGTTTTCCACTGTTGTTTGTCTCTCTTGGCAATGCTGAGCAACAGAAAATGCAAAACTCTTTCTCTTTCAGAATCTCTCCAGATAACATCCGTCCTGTGAACCCTCCTAGGACACAAAAGCTTTTAGCAAATGCCAAATCTGGTTTGGTGAAGAAAGACACAGGCCATCTGGTGAGTTAACTCCCTTCTTTTTGCAGCAGTCCACATGGTTCTAGTGAGACCCACAAGAGCTGAAGCCAAAGGACATACTTCTCGAGAAAGGCCTTTTACAGTGTAATTCAGAACAACAGGAACCCCCCCAAAAAATCCAGTTGCAATCTGGAGTGTTATGTGCCTGTATAAACTTGACCACATTACATGGCAAAGAGCATAAGATGCTGTTAGCTCAAGCTGGGGAGAGGAAGGGAAACCATCCCCACCTTGATCCTCAGTAAATCCACTGCTGAAAGGCTGACTTGAAAGAAGGGCTGTTTCTACTATGGTGATACAAGTAGGAATCTGGGAAGACAGGCAGCATCTGGTTGTTATCTACTGTAGCCTTTTATGATGGAGACATATCCTAATGGCAAAGGAACTTCCCCAGTGGGAGTATACTGGAAATGTTTGTGCAGACAGATTACTCATCCCTGCGTTATAGAAGTCAAAAGGTACTGTTAGAACATCTATTCTAATGTCTTATACAGACAAGCTCCTGTCCATTTTCTCCCAGATTGTGACCAACACTTTAATATCTTCTAGGGGAAGATACATGCCTTCACCTGAAATGTTTGAGAGGTAGAGGATTTACTTCCCCAACTGCAACAATTCATTAGTCCATGTATTAGAATGTAATCCCTTTGTTCTGTTGCCAAGAGTGGCTTTTATTTCTAGCCAATAATTACTGTTCCTTGCAAGATTAAGAGGCCCTTTGCTAGGGCCCTTTGCTACCCCATATTTTCTTTCCATGAAGATTACAAATAGCACAATCAATTAAATCATTGCCATTACCTCAACTACTCCAATAGGCAGACTTGCTTTGAGGACCCAAGATGGTAAGGAGATACATGGACTAAAACTCTGAACAGATACTTGCTAGATTCAGTTTTGTACTTTTGATAGATCAGGCAAACTAGACCAAAACGAACTGGCAGCAAACGATGTGATAGCCTTAAGGCTGAGAATATAGCATTTCTACAGTGTTCTCTGTTCCCTGATCTGTATCAGAAACAGAATATCTGAGTTAATGTTACATTTTTCCGAATGCATGAAGCCACTTCCAAGAGTGCATGTCTCTGACTGAAGGTAAAACACATCATTTATTTAAACCATCCTGAAGATTTCATTTGAAAGCCTTCAAAAAGTAAGTTTTTTTTTAAAATGGGGTCAAATTCCTGGAGAAGAAAACACAAATATGATTGTAAAACTCCCAGATAGTGTGGATCTTTTCACTAATAACTCCGAGATTAAAGCCTCAATTAATTATCTGCATTTCACAGTCAGAAGCTTGACTAATGCTATATACTGCTGAACAGCAATCTAATGCTATTAAGGACAAAAATATTACAACTTGAAGAGGCTTAAGATGGCACTCTCTTCCCCTTCTAACAGTTTTAGATACTGAAACTAGAAAACTCAGAAAGGCAGGCACAGAAGGAACTGAGTATGAGCTGTTGGTTCCCTGGAGAGCAGGACAAGAGCTTGAAATTCTTTGGTAGATTACGATCGAGCTTGCTGAGCTCAGAATATTTCTCAAATCCGGAACTATTAAAAGGGACTCACACGGGATTCTTTCACTTCTTTTCATTAAACCACAAGCCATAATCAAAAAATCAACCAAAACATCCAGACAAGACACTGTACAAAGAGCAAAAGTAAAATTTCTATTATCAGCATGTTGATTCCTCCTCATCTTTCCAGGGCAGGCACATTAACTATTCAGCTTGATACAAACATTAACATGAGCATATACTGTGCCAGCTTTAAAAGGGAAGGGAAAGAAGAAACATGCTGTAAGCAAGAGGCCAAGTAAAATTGCTTTTTCTCTCACATCTGTCTTGCTTAGACCTACCTAGTCAAAGGAATAAGCCCCCCACCCATCTACCATGATCATACATAATTGCTATGGGTCTCATTTTTACTTAGTTGGGAGCCTTGTGCCCAGCTAGTTCACCCCATGGCATATCATTGCAATGACTGGAGGCTTCCTAGGAGATGTGGCAGCAGCATCGCAGAGCGCAGACATGCTTTCCCTTGAGCCTTGTGTGGCTCTGAAACCTGCCAAGAGCAAAATGAATGTTCATGTCCTGTGCCAAAGACTCATTTAAGAAACGGTGTTAAAAAGAGAAAGGGCTCAGTGAAATATTAAGAGAGTTGAAGGTATCTATCTTCCTCTTTCACCCAATGAAACTTTTTTGTTTGGTTGGTTTTTGATGAAGTCAAGTGCTCTACGTCTGATGGAAAGCAGCCTGCAGGAAGAACATATCTGCAGCATCCTTGCAGGGCTCAGACAGTGAGTTTTAACTCCAACCAATAACACTTGACAAGAAAAAAGATCTCATGGAGTACAAAAAAATGCTCCCCTGCCAGCTCGGAGCAGTTTGTATGAAAACACCTGGTACCCAATGATCATCTGCGGCTTGGAAACCATCATCTAGCTTCAATTCCTGTCTTTGGTATCAAACCAAAGCACGTTGCTGCTTGGGAGTCAGATGGCTGTTCCCTCTCCTGACTGGTTTCTCTCAATATTTGGACTATTTTACAGATGAAAACATAGCAGAGTGTAAGAAGCTGAACAGATGGAGCTACCAAGTTAAAAGGAGGTTTTTAGAAGGATGCTTAAGGAAGAAAATTGTAATGTTGTGTTTCTGGAGGAAACCCATTTATCATGATTGCTCCATATTAACTGAAGCAGAAAGTCCTGTCTTTCTCTATTTTCCTACCTCCATAGGCAAAGGCAAAATGATTTGTGAAAGATTTCCAGTGGTTATTAAGTCCTTTGAGCTGGACGAACAGAGTTTATTTCACTTTGCTATTGATAATTATGGTATTGTGACCCTATAATTAAGGTCCTGTCAGCTTTTCCATGCCAAGCCTTATTCAAGGGATTAATTCAGCCGTTTGAAACTGCAGGAGGTCAAAGCTCACCACTGCAGTTGTCAGCCTGAAGACTTTTTTTTCCCTCTTCAAACGTGTAAATTGATGAGCCCATTTCTTTCCCTCTATGGTTGCAAGAAAAGAGATGTTTTACACTTTTGGAAATGATACAGAAATGCTGTGTCATTGCAGATCAGTGCAAGACCTGCTGCAGTGAGAAAACACTGTCACGGGCTCCTGAAAGAGAAGAGAGGAATTTCTGACCATGGTGCTGATTCCAGGAACACAGAAACACCCGTTAGCAGGCTGACAGTGGAAAAGAAAGATATTGCAGCTCAGTTCCCAGCACTGTCTCAACACTTACTTAAAAGAATTATAGAGCTTCTATGGGTGTGGAGGGCAAAAAAACCCCCAACCTCCTGAAGCTCTATTGCTCAGGCTATGCCAACTAGCCCCATGAACAACTGTATAAATATCAGCATAAAAATACAGTTCTCTGCCATGTGATTTGCACCTGGATTTTACATCTCATGCAGTTCATTTTACTGCGCTTAATGGTGCAAAGCAAACTTTCCATAAGCTCCCCATGGCCTCTGTCTTCATCCAGGTGATCCCTGTTGTTATGTGCGTGTAAGAATGAGATGGGGTTGAGCTGTTATATTTTGCATTTAAGGATTATGCTAGCTCTGACTACCTCTGAGAATATGAATGTCTTTCACATCTCCAAAAGAAAAGACCTGGCCATAAATATGTGATGATCAGAATACTTTGATTTCACTGATTTGGAATCTTCATGGGTAAATCAGTGTTTTTGCAAACACCAGTTAGCAATGGTTTGGTCAGCTAACTTAGAGGGGAAGCCCACCTATTTTGCCTATAGGGTTGTACCTGGGAAAAAAACCTGCAAAGCTCTTACCCCAGTGGCAGCCCTCTGTAACAAGTATTGACATTAAAATTAAGATCATTGCTGCTTAAACAAATGGCCATACCTATGAAACAGATTCAAGTATGTTCTAATTATTATGTCAATGGCCACTAACGGCTCCTCAAAGTCACTGGTTTTTATCTTCTTGGGAAAATACAGGGAAACACACTGACAGACATCTCCTTTCCTTCCCTCCGGAGTCATTTTCCATTCAATGCAGAAAATGACATGAGTCTAAAGATGAGAATCTTCTATTCTTTGGTAATCAACAATTTCTCTCTCTTAAGTGACTTTATCTGTGTATCTAGTTGCTCCCAGAAAATGCCAATGGAGTCCCAGACATTACATAAACATGCGTTGATTGTAGTCCAACTATTATCAATAGGTCAGATCAGTGCAATTTGGTAGTTCTGAATATGAAACAAAGAAGGTCACAAGCAATTCATGCATGTTGCTCTTTAAGGATATGAATTAAGGTAAGAGAGAAAGAGATTTGTGAGTTCTGGGAGCAGACCTGAATGAATGTGGTCTTTAAGGAGAATTTGTGGTATTTTCAGAGACGGTCCCCAGGTGCTCCTGTCCTCTTTCACCCATGCTATTGCAGTTAGGGAAAAACAAAAAGATATTCCCCTATTTGATTTGAATTTATCTGTTGAAAGAAACAAAAAACCCCTCCAGGAAGTGCAAGTACTTCTTTCTGGAAGCAGGCTCCTATTGCTTACCCTGAAGTAAACAAGCTCTGACAGTGCTCATCATTTCTCTTTAACTAGATCTAAAAATATGAAGATTGATGTTTATCATTGGGCTACTGGACATCTGTAGCCTGATGAATAAAGGAAGATATACAAAAGAAGATCTTGATAAGGAATTTAATATACTGAATATTATTTTAAAAGGAGTTATTGTATTTTGTTCTGCATGGCTTTCTCCAACTGGGAAGAAGAAAAAAAGGAATTAATGTAAATGATTGTGATCAGGTTTTTCTTTAAATATAGATTTTTTTTTTCAAAAACCCCACACTTCTTCACTCCACACACACATTGTTAACAACAATTCTAATCAATTACAACAATATGTAAAAGGTTGAAATGTATCTTTTTGATAGGAAGTCCAGAGACAACATCTTCAAACGTCAAGTCCCACTTTCTTCTGCAAGCAAAGCTGGAAAGATAGGATAGGACAAGGGGTAATGGGTTAAAGCTTAAACAGGGGAAGTTTAGACTGGATATAAGGAAGCAATTCTTTCCTGTTAGGGTGGTGAGGCACTGGAATGGGTTGCCCAGGGAAGTTGTGAATGCTCCATCCCTGGCAGCGTTCAAGGCCAGGTTGGACAGAGCCTTGGGTGCCATGGTTTAGTGTGAGGTGTCCCTGCCCATGGCAGGGGGGTTGGAACTGGATGATCTTAAGGTCCTTTCCAACCTTAACCATTCTATGATTATAAGATAGATTTTAGACCTCTACCATGATATTTTTCAAACTGCATGGCCCAACTAGCCCCGTTCCTATTCCACCCCACATCTACTCATACTCCAACCAGATGAAGTGTGATCAAACAGCAGATATTAACATCCATAGTCTTTAAATCCAGAATAGAGGCCTTGTTTTTTTGCTGGAATCCTATCTGCTCCACTGTTTGAGGGTTTATTTTACTGGCATTATTTCCTATTTATGCTTCAAAAACTATGATGAGAATTAAGCGTTTCAGTTCATGTTTGGTAATGTCCCATCCTCCCTTTCAAAATCTCTATTTTTGGGTATTCCCAAGACAAATAAGGGTATTGCAGCTAAAGTGTTTTTGAACTCTGTTCTTAACAAAATCATCTTTCTCATAAGCAGACCTCTGTAGCTTCAACCACTGGAGACTCCACGCACAGCAGTGCCCATGTTGAATAGTTCCAAGAAAGAAGACAAGAAAGAATTAGGGTAGCCCAGGGGGTTTGGAGGACTTGCTGCATTAGGAAACAGACCTGGCAAGGGAGTTGCAATAATTCAGCTCCCTGACCTTTAGCTGAATTTTTCTCAGCATCTGAAATCATTAGCAGCCTGACTGAGCATCTTTCCATGGCATGGGAAACTGGTTCAGGAGGAGATTTTTGCTTTATACAAGAGAAAATGTCTCTGTATCCAGGGGACTAGAAATCCCAGTAAGTCTGAGTGGAGGCTATAATTGTCCATGCCTATATGAGCTCATATTACCTCTGCGATGTGACAGGGGTTCAGAGCAGTGTATCAGATGCATGTTTCGTTCCACATGAGGAGTTTGAGAACTCTTCTAACAGGTTCTTAAACCCACATGACCAAGCTAACCTGCTATCTGCATCAGTGACATTAGTTCTTGACATGTTTTAATGTTTCTTTAAATAAAACATAAATTCTTCAATAGACTTCTGATGAGGGTTTTGACCAAGGGAAGCATCTGTGTGTAAGTATATTGATCCGTGGGTTTTGGCACAGAGTTAAAGGCAGAGAGATACAGAACAGTCTAAGGAGAGCTTAGTTTAAAAGAAATAATTAAATCTCTCTCTAAATAATGCTCCTCAGGAGAGGTAAAAGTGGCTTTCCCATTTGAGAGTGGGGTAAGTGAGACGAAGGAGGACTTATCCCCAGTGATGCAGGATGTGATAACAAAATGCAGAATTAATACTTGTATTGCTAGCTGATCTGAAGGTCCTTTCCAACCCTAACCATTCTATGATCCTATGATTCTATTTCAGTGGGAGGGCCACAGGAAAGATGAACGGATTTCCTGGGATAGCATTCATTTAGGCTAACCCAAGACCTCATGCTATCAGAGTTTTGCAAAAAGAAAGTGAATTAACATGGAGAATAAAATCTCTTTTTTTCCTCAGTGCATAGTCTGCATACACTAGTCAGGAGACAGGTTTACAGGTAACACCAATCAATAAAATATACACAATGATCCAACAATTTTATGTTAATATCAAATACTCAAGTCTGTTTTGGGATGTAGACAGACATGTATGTTTTGCAGATGAGCAATTTAGAGCACAGAAGGAAGCTTACACACCAGTCAGAAAAGGGATGTGATTTCAACCTGTCAAGACCATTCAGCACTTTGCAAGATGACATAAGGCCATATCAAAGTCAAAGTTAAATGACTGGTCTAAGTTCACCTTGCCATTTGCTGCAGTGCTGTGGAATGAGCCTAGTTACTGTTGCTCTCCACCTCCTGCTGCAAGAAATGAACATGACTGCAAATCAAGGATAAAATGATTCTCAAAATGATCCCCTCATTATTCAGTTCTCCCTTTCAGAGAAGAATAGATGCAGATTGGTACTGTATAAACCTCCTCCAAATCACAAGGTTTTTTTTGTCCCCAAGTCTATCTCATAAACAGATCTCCTGGTTCTCAGACTCACCTTGGCCCCAGAGCGTGATGCACTGCTGCTCATGGGTCTGGCATATGCCGTTGTAGCAGTAGCCATCCACCCTTTGGCACGCATGCCCATCATGCAGGTACACGTTAGCTGGGCAGTGAGGGCTGGCTCCTGTGCAGAACTCTGGCAGGTCACAGGAATTACTTGACTCTCTGCAAGGAATCCCTGCTGGTTTTAACTGCAAAACAAAGAACAACTTTAACTGCTGCACTTCCAATCAACGAGAGCTATGCAGCGGTATAACCCATGCATGAACATGGGTATAATCCACATGAATAGCTTTTTCCAACGGCTTTACACCAGCTGACCACAGAGGACAGTGTAAGGATTATATAGCTCTTTAAAGACATTTATTTGACACGTGTTGTGAAGGGTTTTTCTGGAAGGAGGGCTGAACTGAAGTTGCAGCTGCAAATATGGCTCATATGGCTTGGGTTAGAAAGTAAACCCAGGGTTTTGTTCATTTTCAAATAGGAACCATAGTTTCCAGCATGCCTCCTTCAATCACACCTAAACACCTGGGCACAGAAACATTTTGGGCTGTAGTGCCAAGGATGCTCTATAACAAAAAAAAGGCCAGAAAAGTCAGAGCAGAAACATTTTCATGCCTGTGGCTGTAACAATGCTGCAGTGACCAGGGCAGCCAGCTGACCACGTAACATTACATTACATCTTCTGTTATGGCTCACAAGGATACCAGCCCACTTGACTCTGGATTCAGCTTCCTGGGATGGAGGTGCATTTCCTCATGGAAAAGTCACTCTGTTGTGGACATCAAGATCGTCTTCAACTCAGTTATACAACTAGTCCATGTAACTGTTCCTGTCCTGTCCTGATTTCCCTGGATAACTACATTATTTCAGAGCTGAAGGCAACCAGTAGGCAATGGTGGAATGTGCCAATCTGAACATTCACTGATCAACAACAACCACAAAAGATGGGTGTGCTCTGGGAGCAGCACTGAATTTTAACTGCATCACCACAGCGCCTTTGGTTAAAAGGCAAAAAGACATAAAGATTGATTTTGCTAAAAAGCATTTTCTGGCTGTTTTGATAGCTTGCTGCTACTGAGCTTTTAGGCAGATGGTTGCCACCGACACAGCGGAAACATGGTGAATGCTTTATTAGCCCATATGCAAGACATGGGCTGAGAATTCAAGAAGGTAAACACCTGCAGCAAGTTAGCTTTTATAGTAAGTTAGGAGTCCATGATAGCTGATGATCTGCCATTAAAAATACATATGCTCTTGATAGAATTAATATGCTGTCTTCTCCTAAAATGTGGCCAGCATTTACTGACTGCTCACCAGAGCACATGAAAAGCATGACAAGAAACCAAAGCATACAAAAGTTCATGGAAAAGGAGAGGTTTTGCATGAGCAGGTGAAGGGGCTACAAACAGCACAGACACCATTACAAGAGTCTGTTGATCTGCTCTTTCCATAACTGTTACAACATGAGAAGTGTTCTAATTGCCTACAAGAAACGCGAGTGTCTTAATGCTTAATGATACCAATTTGATTGTTCTCCATCCTTGCTTACTGCTCTGCAGTTGGGAAGATTATGGACTTCTACCCGCCCCGTATAGATAAGAAAGGTTTCCGCAGGTTCACCTGGCAGTCTTCGCAGCAAAGTCCATGCGCGCACACTGCTCCCGGTTTCAAAGTACAGGTAGTTGCATTACAGCACCGGTTTGTACATTCCTAGATGGAGGATAAATTTAGAGCAGACAACTTTGAGTCACAATGAGCTGTAAATCAAGAGGCTGCCTATAGCTCCGCCAAGAAAAGCAAGGCATGAATTATGCATGAAAGTCTATAACTTGATCCAAACAGTCTTGTCTGTCCTTAGCTTCAACAAGCACAATAATTGTAGTAAAACCAGAGCAGCCATTGAGGAAGGCTGGTTTATTCTAGCTATGGATCTAATCCCAAATACCACAAACAACTCAAGTATGCTGATACCAGTCCTGAAACAGTGCTATGGTGTCTTATTTCCACAAAATCAGTAGAATGATTCCATTGCCTCCAGTGAGGATTCAGGACCTGCGCTGCAGTTACTGAGCATCATGACTACAGCTCTCTGTTTTGTGATTGTTCCTCACCAGACTTCTGTATTGCGTGGGGACTGGTAGCTGCCACAAAGAAAGATGATGACATGTAATGTCTTATCAGGGTATGTCAGTAATAGAGCTTTGAGAAATAAAATGAGTATGAATTGCACTCTCACTCACTGATACATCCCAATTTCACACATACAGATTAGATGGTGGCATGTGTGGGCTTCTGCAAACTTTTTTCTCAGTAGAACAAGCTAGTAAGAAAATAATGGATTTGTTTTTCCAAGATTATGCTCACAAGCTGCAAGTTACCTCAGCTGTGCTGGAATCTCATCTCTCCCTAACAAAAATAGCAGCAGATAGAATTGCTCTTCAGCTGTGTTAAGTCAGTTTGACTTAACAAGGGATCACTAACAATATAGGGAACACAGGAGAAATAAGTGGGTTAGAATGATGTTCACACCCTCTTGTTACTTTATTGGCTTTTACAGAGCTTTCCAACTAGATGAGAAGGCTGCCACTGCACTCACAAATAAAGAGCAAACTGATTCTTAGCATTTCACTGCGTTCGTAGACAACATCTGCCTGAATACACAAAGGTAACTGCACCGCTCTGAAGCAGTGGAACAACTTCCAGCACCTATTTTGGATCATGCCGGAAGGCAGCAGGCTGCGCAAGTGTTTCTTTGCAGCTGCTGTGTTTAAGAAGCAACGCTCCCCTGCACAGAAGCACAGTTTATGAATTCACCTCAGTAGCAATCTGAGAGTGGAGGAAAGCAATGTCAGTCCAACTAATGTACTTCTGACACAGTCAGCCTCCATACCCCATCATATACCAGCCAGCCAAGGAAAGCAATCGGCATTCCACAGACAGACTGGGATAAAGACACAGCTCTTTGAATGATGTTGCTGCAGCCTCTGAAATTTCCAATAGCTCACTCACTTATTACCCATTGTAGGGAATGAGCTTGGTAAAAGGTTTTTGTGCCTGGGCTATTAAATTGTCTGGAATGGTTTTAATATAAACAGGAAAGCAAACAAAAAGCTCAGAAGGCTTTTGCAGGCTGGAGGCTGCTACCCGAAAGTACTGCTGTGTTGTAGCTTATTACTATTAGTTATTATTGATAACCAAAGCAATAATGGGAGCGGGTTTCCTAGTGTAGTTCTCCTGGGCTCATTAGAGCACCTCAAACATACTAACACACTGACAATACTGGCATCACCTACACGATGCCATAGAATCATAGAATCAATGTTTCTTAATGTGGTTCTCCTGGGCTCATTAGAGCATCTCAAACATACTAACACAATGACAATACTGGCATCACCTACATGATGCCATGTACAACTTGTTTTCACCCCTTCTTTTCTAAGAACACAAGACAGACCACATTGGGTCAGCCTATAGCCCTTCTAGCCTTGTGTCCCTGAGACCAGCCAGCACAAGATGCTGAAGAACAAGAATGTGAACACACATACATGATACCTTCCTAGTCTGGCTCTCCTTGGCTCCACAGGCACTTTTAGCAACCGCAACATTCAATGGAAAGGAACTGGAACACACTCTGGGGAGCAGATCCTGCTGCTTGTTTGAAACCTACCATCTTCTACCTTCACGTGCACAGTTCGTGTTGGAGACAATCTCTCCTTTCTCACTCTTTCCATTTCACTCACGATTTTATCAGCTTCTATTGTGTTTTCCTTCATTTTCTTCCTTTTCAACCCAGAGCCCTTCCAAAACTTTCAACCACCTTATTGCTTCTTTTTCACCCTTTTTCATTCTGCTTTATCCTTCCTGAGATCGGGGGGGGGGGGGTAGGAAAAAGCTGCACACACAGTTTCAGACTCAGCGTGGCGCAGATTTATGGAGGCCTACTGGTGCTTTGTTTTGTTTTCCTATTTCTTTCTTAGTAATTCCTAACAGCCTATTTACCTTTTAGACCACTCTTGAGCAGGGAGCTGACATTTTCATGAGACTATTTATTGCAATATGAAGTCTTGTCCCTCTACGGTCAGAGTCAGCTCGGAGTCCATCATCTTATATGTGATGTTTGGAATGCGCATCCCCCCATGCTGAATCCCATTTGTCATCTTAATGCCCAGTCCAGCTGCCTCAGAAGGTTCTGCTGCAGCTCTTCACAGCCAGCTCTTGTCTCTACCATCCTAACTAACATCATCAGCAAATTCAAGACTATTCTTCCCAGGCTGTTTATGAATATGCTGAATTGTGTAGTCCCCACGACACATCTCATGGATACATCACAGCAAATCTTCCACTGCATGAAATGGATGCCTTATACCCAATTGTATTTCCTATCTTTTAGCCCATTTTTTGCCCGTGCAATATTCTCTCATCCTACAGCTGCTGAGTCTCCTAAAGAGGCTTTGTTCTAAAGCCTCACTGAACTCCTAACAGGCTGCACTAACAGTGTCAGTCCTATCCATCCACTTGTTAAGTCCTTCAGAGCACTGTGCTAGGTGCATAAGACAAGATTTCCTGGCACAAAAGCTGTATTGACTCATCCCTGGCATGTCACAGCTGTTCAGGCACTAGCTCTTAATTACATTTGGAAGTAATTTGTCTGACTTCTGATTTACCAATTTGTACTTTTCTGGTCCCCCTTGCAGGCCGTTATAAGATTAGCCACATCTGTCACCTCTTACTTCTCAAGGACCAAGGAATTATTTTCTTCTCTTTCTTCTATCTTTCCTTTAACCCTCCTTTCACAGACACTGTAGCACATCGGATGTTTTTTGGTAATATGATCAAAAATTAAGTTGGATCTTAATCAATAATATCATCCTGGGTTGGGTCTTACACTTTTGGTCTGGTGGTAGGCCTGCCACCATCATTATACTCAAGATGACAGCCAGCGGTTGATGAATATGAGACCATAGTCTGGACATAGGTGCTCACACAGTCCCTATTGCATTAGCATTTCCCAAGTCCCCTGAAGGGTGGGATGTGTGCTACAGTCATGACCCTCCACCCTCATAAATCCATTGCTGTCCTACTGATAAGGAGCACAGACCTCAATGCAAGGCTAACATTTTACTTAAAGGAGAAATACCCCTATCAACCACCTACATCTACATATTCAGACTGATAGTTCACAGAATCCTAGAATGGTTTGGGTTGGAAGGGACCCTAAAGCTCATCCAGTTCCAACCCCCTGCCATGGGCAGGGACACCTTCCACTAGACCAGGTTGCTCCAAGCCATGTCTAACCTGGCCTTTACCTCCTCCTACTCTCAGAAGATGTTCTCTTCAACTTGCCATGGTCTCGCTCCACAAGACCACAGACATCTGTCCCCTTGCTGTTTCTGGCTCTGAAGACAACCCTGCAAACTGTCACATCCTTTCTGGCTCTGCTCAGCATCCTAGTTTTGTTTTTCCATAGCCTGGCTTTGTTTCTGGTACCTCTACCATGACAGCCCTCACTGATGTTACTAATGAGTTGCACATAGCCACATCCGAACATCTCACTTCTGCCCTCTTTTCTATTCTCTTCAGCTCTGCCTGTCCAGTGTTTTATCCCCACCTGAATGATGACTTCAAATTAAATATCACCAAGAGAGGAAAGTTCACATACAGAGATCTCCTCCATTTAAACAAGCAGCAAAGCTCCCTTGACTGTACCTTGGAGACAGAGATTCATTTATTGACCCTTCCATCCCTGTCTTCCTTCCCTGCATGTCATATTCTCATCCCAGTCACACCATGAGATTTGATACCATTTTTGAGGAGAAAATATTGTCAATTCTTCTGTTCTGATACAAGGTATTTAATTCTGATCACCGATAAAATACCACTAGCATGCCTTACTGTACAGCTTTCTACACCATCAAATACTGCAACACTCCTGACAAAACTCAGCTGGTATAAATGACTGGGCACTGAATTATTAACAAACCTTATGGGGTTTCTGGTACCACTCAGAATATTGCAGTAAATTCCATATTAATTTTAATTGGGCCCAAGCTGCAGTTTCCCAATATAAGTAAAGAAAACCAAACAACATAGAAAGAAGAGGCAAAACAAGTCAGTACTTGCTGATGTTAAGTGCCTTTGACTTGAAAAGGTATTACTAGCATTCAAAAATGAAAAAGAGAAAGATAACTGGGTTAGAAAGACATTTGCAAGCTGCTTGCACTCTATTGACTTTAAACAAGATAAGCCTGCTTCCTCCAACCTTGTTACCCTGAAGAATGAGTGAACTGTCAGGAAATCCTTATGGCTTGTGTAAATCCAATACACTGCATAATAAGGATACAGCAAGATCTCGCTGTTTTAACTGCCCTGATCTATTTTGTCTGCAGAACCATATTTATCACAGGAAGCAAATCCTCATCTACTGATATATTTAATTCAGGTCATCTGAGAGTTCAACATAACCAATAAGCATGGGATGCCAAAGGGATAAGGATGTCAGCTCAGATATTATTTGACCCCCCCTCCAGGTTTTCCTATCACCTCCTGATCCGAGTGGTCTTCTGACACATTCACTAAACTAAATGGAACAATCTTTGAAGTAGTAGCAACCTTTTGGGGAGGTGGTAAATACTATTTCTGTTAGTAAAGTTATTGGCTAACAACAAAGAAAAACCTCATAGCAAAGGAGGGAAAGGTCTTGGACCTAAAAACTGAAGCTGTCTGCAAGGAAATATATATACTTAGCTAACAGTAAGTTGTATATAAGTATTAATATTAATATAAGAGTGGCTTCTCACATATGGAAACAAACCTTCCTCCTATATCTTGGATGGGGCTTGGAGCAAGCTGCTCTAGTGGAAGGTGTCCCTGCCTGTGGCAGGGGTTGGAACTGGAGGAGCTTTAAGGCCCTTTCCAACCCAAACCACTCCAGGATTCTATGATTCTATGAAATTTCTCTTGAGTTTTGCTTCTTAGCTATTACTTAGAAGAATTTCTGTTGGCAGTAACATGACAGTTAGCAATGGATAGTCTGTTAGAGAAGCCATGAGAGTTTGTTCTTCAGGGGAGAATCAAGCACATTATTAACTAAAGCCCTGCCTGAACTTGAGCAACTCAAATGCAAGCCAAGCAGAAAATCCCTGCATTTCTGAGGACTTTGAGGTTTAAGCTGATAAGACAGAAGCAGAAAAGGGAGAGTTTTGTTTCACACTAAATAGTGCTAAACATGCCAAACCAATTCTTTACTGTTAAAAACCTGCAGACAGGAGGTGAGCAGCAATTCGCAGGTGGTGTCTTACATCAGGCTCCCCGCAGTCGCACTCCTCTCCATCTTCCACATAGCCATTCCCACACTTCTGTCCACCAAAGGACTCCTTGACTTCAGGCAAGTTAAACAGACACATTCCCACTCCTTTTTCCAGGCTGTTCTCCAGGTCCTTTCTACTGCAGCTACTGAATACCATGGGAAATGGATAGCTAGAAGAAAAGCACACAAAGATAAAAACAAAGGGAGTATTATCAGATGAAAACATCTCTCTCCTGTCACACTGGTGACCTTTTAGCACATCTGTGCAGTAACAAGAAGTTTGTGTTGAATTTTCTAACCCTTCGACATGGGATGAAGATATAACAATTTGCTGTAAAATTGAGCCAAAGACCTTTATAATAATTTCTGACTATGAGTAAGGGAATTTCCATCTTTTTCACTTAAATTTGTAGCTGCTGTTAAGGATTGGAAGTGTTCACATTTGGCATTCCTTCTCCCTCTTTTGCATAAGTAGCTGTAACGCTAATTTTGATCATGAGCCTAAAGAAATGCTGGGCTTGCAAGGAGGACGCCTGCATTTGCAGGACTGCAGAACATTCTAATCCTTCTTGGAAAATTCAGCCTCAAGTGGCAAATTAATTCATCTTGCTCTGCAGTACAGCAAAGTCCCTGCTCTTTTCAGGAAAAAACAGAAGAGAAAAACCACCATGTTACTTGATAAGAGCCTGCTTCTGCAATTCATCAAAGTCGAGCTTGGGAACTACATGACTAAAGCAAATACAGTTCTTATTTTAAATCAGGATGACTGTAAAGACACAAATGAAAATGCCCATTTTTAAATTCGTATTTTGAGAGCAGGATTTGGCCCTACTCTGCAGGCACAGAATGGCTTTGGTTTCTTTTGCAAAACACATGGGCAGTGTTAGCAAAATGATCTGATATAATACGAATATCACCAGATAATCTGTGGTTTTCTGTTCACAGAATCCCGAAGTAGTTTGGGTTGGAAGGGACCTTAAAGCTCATCCAGTTCCAAACCCCTGCCACGGACAGGGACACCTTCCACTTAGAGCAGCTTGCTCCAAGCCCCTGTGTCCAACCTGGCCTTGTTGGAGGACTTAATTCCATTTTTACTAGTGGATGTTTTCAGACTGACTCCTTATATGACATAAAGTGACCTGGATCTGGCCATCAGTCTCATGTCCTAAACCCTCTCTGCACTGGAATGTGCACATGGTTATGATGAATCTGCATCGCAACCAAGGGATACAGATCGTAAAACAGCATTCTCCCCTAAATCTCAGTACCTTGGTCACTGCCTCTCCATGCTCCAGCAGCAATTCAACATTATAGCAGCACAGGGAGCCAACCTGATAATGACTTGACTTTATTCACTGAATGCTTTGCATCACTCCTGTGTTATTAGGGCATAATCTTTATGGACAAGCGAGACAATAGGTGGAAGGCCTGCACTGCTGAACTTCAGACTTCGATTAATCTACTGTTGTTTTTAATATCCTGAAATGAAAAGCTTGCTTTGTGAATGATGATGCCTGTAGGTATCAGAAAGGGATCGCTTCTATTAAAGAAAAAGAAATGTTTGACAATCACAAATGCAATAGAGCTTCCTGTGCTGACATAAGGGGGTTAATTAGGATCTTCTAGAAAGGTTATGGATACCTTACAGAAAGGAACTTATTTTGTGCCTATTCAAAATTGCCTCTTACAGATTACTTTGCAATAAAGCAGCCAGCTCATTGGAAAAGAACATAAACATGACTCTGAAAAGAATAATTTTCGTGTATCACTGTAGGGCTTGCCTAGTTAAACTAAACAGTTCTGCGATTCACTGACATATGACCTCAGAAAGTTAATAGGCATTCCCACTTAAAAACTGATTTCTGGAAAATATCAATGTTTAGGCATAATGAGAGAGTCTAAGATAAATAAAGGAATTTCAGAATGGCATGAGGTACAGGAGTCAGGCTGCTAACTGCAGCTCTGGGCCCCAGGGGAAAACAGGGGAGGTACTTGGAGTAATGGAACAGAGAACAAAGGCACTTAGGAAACCTCCTACTGACCATTTTATATTGAGTAATTGGAGATGTTCTTAAGTGGACACCACAAGCTGTTGTCCTGCTCTTAGTCAGGTTGGAAAAAACCCAACCACAGAATTTTGTGTACGTGACTATGAACAAGTGGATGGATGCTCACTGCTGTCAAACACCGGGAAAAAGCAAGAAACCCGGAGATATCTGACTGATAAACCCTGCACAAAGTAGGTGACTGCTTGATCAGACATGATCCTCATATCAAAGTATGAATAAATGAATACTGCATCATCCAGGCAAGACCCTTCACTCCTGTGACACAGATTTACTTTGATATCCACTGAGATGAGACAGGGAGACGTACATACCATACCCAGACTGAAATCAATTCAGGAGCACACATAATGTGTTTGTTCCTGTGCCATATGTCTCAGCCACGCACGGATCATAAGAATAGCTCACCACTCAAAACTGTCAATATTTTAGGGTGTCCCTTTGTATCCATGAATGCTCAGGGTCGTTTGCATGAATGTGAGATGTGTCTGTCCCTTACTGGCAGAACAGACTCCTTACTCTCTACCAGAGGTGAAATAATGCCATTGTTAATGAATGAGGTTTTCTGTTCCCCCCCCCCTCCCCGAGGAACTTCAAGCTGTTTCCTATTTTGAACTAAGAAATCCATTCATCTTCTGGCTCTTCCTGCTCCTGACGCTGATTTCCTCAGCTGACATCAGTGAAGCACATGTTATTCGATGGCATTTTCTGAAAATGCTCTTTCTTTACTAAGCAAGCCCCAAATAAAACCAGAAATGAACACAACTAGTGGAAACAGAGCAACTGAAGGGTAACCACACCATGCAAGAGAAGATCCCACATCAGTTGATTCCAGTTAGTATTTCATTGGAAGCATAACTGAGCTTTAATACTGTGACATTCTGACACACAACCATTCTTCATCTTTTTTGACAAAGAATAATCCCATATAACAGCCACTGCATTTGATCATTTTGATTTTGGGTTACATTTTGGCTGTCTTTGCAATTTTAAAGCTGTTTCATCAGAAGCATGACATCCTTGGCAGATGGGAAGGGAAGCTTTAGGTATCAGATGTCAGCAGCATTAGGCACAATGTTTAAATGAATCTGGAGCTTGTGCAAAATGATAAAGCAATGGTCATGTGAAGGAAACATCCTCTAAACAAATACAGGAAGCTTTCTCGCATTACTCTGTTAAGAGGCTTCAGACCTCATCTAGAAGGACTACCTTTGGGTGGGAAAAGGTAATGGGGTCTCTACAGTAAAGTCAGCTTTGACCCATCTCCAACATTTCAGTAACATGGTAAACAGGAATATTTGTGCTTTCTGTAGTAGCTCAGGCACTTATCCTACTGGAAAAACCCTCAGCCACCAGCTCATATAGGCCATGGAAGAACATTCCAGAGGTAAAAACATTCACTAGCAATCGCTACATGCCATTATTTTTAGGCAGTTGGGAAGAGAAACTTCAGTCCAACCTAATTTCTCTTGTAGGATGCTGAGTAGCCAACACGTTTTCTACGCTGTTTGAATCTATAGATTTAATACAAAATGGATCATGTTGTCAAACCATTCTGGCTGCGGGTACAACTCTACAGAACTCAAATTTCGCCCAGCACTACATCAGTCTCTTCAGTGGGTTTACAGCAAGGAAAAACAATTTCAGATTCTTTCTACCCCTCTTGAATCCACAGTGTCTCCTTAGTGCATAAAAGATGTGCTTAATCTCAAGCACTGCATATCCCAGTCCCCGGCAAAAATAGCTTTGTCTGCTCCTGCAAATGAGACCTTCACAGTAGTAAGAGGATGCCTGGTAATTGATTCTTTTAGAAAGAGAAGTCTGGTCTTGTCCCATTCATTTATATTTCAAGCACTCAAGCCATTCAAATGCCAGTTTCCTTTCTGCAGTTTTGCATTTAGCCTGTATTAGATGGCTCCTTTCATTAACTAAGTGAAGTGGCATCACCACCGTGTCAAGTCCCTTTTCAGAACAGAGAATTCTTTGTGATAGCACCGAGTTACCCAGCATAGGCTTTTTTTTTTTTGTGCCAATTATGAAAGTCCATCTCCATCATTTCCATTTCAGAGGCACTCCCCTTCCTAATGGGCTGAATAACAAGAAAGTACAAGCACAGAAACAGTCACTGCCCCAGAAAATTATAGTGTTAAGAGATCAGACAGCGAAAGCATCCAGGAGAAAGAGTGGCTACTGATTCATGCAAGGTAATACAGGAGATCAGCTACAGACCTAGCACCAATACCATCACCGAGGCTGGTGTGCCATGATTGCCACCACTGTCTTTCCCATTGCTCCATCTGGAAAATGCCTGGAGGCGCACTGACAGGAGGTCTTTGCTCTATTCCAAACCCTACCACTGCGTTGGAGCTATACCTTGGGAAAGCCATCTGAAGAGAAACTCCCTTAGTTCCACCAAACCATGTCTACCTACATCCTCAGCAACCTAAATGTTGAGTACCTTGGATCTATCTCCTCCTTGTTCCTCCATCATAAACTAACATATTTTGCTGTTTCTCAAGAGGCTTCAGTGAAGCTGTAACACCATCAATGCTTCTGGCAATTCTCTATGCATTGAACAGGAGGATAAACTGCAAGTTCACAATATCTTGAAAACTAACATTTTTGTTATTATGATTATCACTATCCAATCTCAGTGGTTTTTTTCTTATTCAAGAACTGTAGGACTTTTATAAAGTAACTGCCTGTTCTCTCTAAAACGTTGGTACATATACACACATACATTATATGTATGTATAAATTATATATCTATTTATAGGGTTCATTTATTCCAGTTCATGTTGCAACCTGATTATTCAGCATTATGGTAATGTTTATACAGAGCTTTTTACCAAAAGGCCCTGAAGTGTTCTACAATTATTCACTCAATTAAAATGCACAACAGCCCCAAAGAGCTCTATTAGGTACCACCAGGCCCTCCTCCCTGGGGTAATATGATAATTGGAGATTATATTAATTTTAAAAGGGCATTTTGTTTTTCTGGAGCATACTTATTGAAACAATTGTTGACTACCTCATTTCCAAAGGTGCAGAAAACTGGGAATGGGCTTTTCCTGGAATGCATGAAAAACCAAGCCTGAAAGGCTATATCTGGAAATAACTAAGGCACAAGCTGCTTTTTAGGACATGAAGGTACTCAAAGACAAGAGGGGTGCTGAGTCCCAGGCCTCTGAGTCAGTAATTCCACTAGTCAAGTGCTTGAATTTCCAACACATTCCATGACACCTTGTCTGAACTGAACATCACAGCATCTGTGTCTGTCTTGACCCTAGGACCCTCTGAGATTCACACATAGCAATACTTACTCTCCTTAGTCCCCATAATTCTTGATTTTTGGCTACATACTGGCTCACAACTGGAGACAAAGAGAGCAAATCAGAACCTTCTACTTGAGGCAGAAGATGTGAGTTTGAGCTCCCTTTTGATCAGACTCTACAGAATGACTTGTGTGCAAATGTGTATGTAGGTTTCTGTTGCATATGCCAGGTCTTCTACACAGGACCCTAAAAATAGGGGGTTTGTAACTTAAAAAATAGAGGTAGGGTTGCTTTTGCTAATTCAGGTATAAGTGATTTTTCAATGGAAAAAAGTCAGCAGTAAAGAGAGTAACACAAGTATAAACCTCCAGAAGGGGGAAGCTCAAGCGACATGAATGCTTCTAGGCCCAGTGAGGTGTTGATTTCAAGGAACTATGACAATTCTCCAGCCTCCTCTAACTCCTGATCTAATTGACATAATTCTTTCCCACTAAAAAGCATCCCTCTTGGATTTAACCTTCTAGACATTATGACTGCTCTCCATCTCCTGAGAACAACTTCTTATGGTCTCCTAAGACATGTGAGCCTAGAATAAAACTGAATTTGTTATGAGATGACATTTTTTGACACTTTAGCTATTCTGTACAGCATGTATGTTAATGAATTAGTAAGCATAAAGAACCTCACAGAATTAGGTATCAAGCAGGAGGTAAAACTCAGTTTCCTTTGATATTGAAATAGGTGTTCAAATACTACAGCCCCCTTCGTGTATCAAGTTCTGTCATTACACATTACTTCATACACCTCATGTTTCAATAGCAATTGTTTAAAATCAGACAAGTGCCATAATATGGAAAGGCTTTTTAATGTCTGATTGAAACAATGTCTTCCTTTATAAGCACTTTTGAGGGGGAAAGACACAAATGCAATTTTAAAGTAGATCCCACAAGCACAATAAAGGGAGACACTAAAGGTAACATGCAGGTTGTCTTCCACCCCAAGCTTTTGGAAATGGCAAACATCCAGGACAACTGGGAGGACGGGGTAAACTGAAGGTTCCTTTGGAAACTTCCTGGGAGATGTGGAGGCTTGTAAGCAGCACATAATAGAGCTTTGTACAAGACATCAGTCCCAGAACTGATGTGGCACACCTTTTTCTGCAGTATTAGAAGGATTTAGAGTGGTTACATATATACATATATATATGTATATATGTATTGAAATAGGAAGTTTGCTTCCAAAGGCAGTAGACGCCCGACAACTCATTTTCTAGCCTATTTTTCACTCTCTTGCTCCTTTTTTATAGTTGTAATCCCTAGAGCATCAATAAAGTAGAGCACGGAATTGGGCCATGTAGTTCTATGTGACATCAAAGCTCTTGCTGTCTGAGTTCGCGGTCAGTGATTTAAAAACAAGCCTAGATTTCTCCTACAGCTTTTGTCATGTTCACTACGTGGCAGATTTTACACATCCAATAAATAACTGTGGATATATCACCCTAGTGGTTAATTTAATTGATGTGCAGTGGCAATGGCTTGTTGTGCTACAATGAAATTTCCAGGATTATTGAAAAGAAAATCTTTCCAAGTAAATGATTACGCTTCACACACAAATGCTTTAGGTTCATTTTAATATCGCCCTGGGGTGCTGCAGACTCCCAGAATGCATTCAAGTAATCTGGCTTCAGGTGTCGAGATCGGATTGTCATAGCCCAGGTTGAGATTTGACCTCTCCTATTACACTGAAGGTGAAGATTTAACTACCTGAAGTATTCAAAAAGGCAGATTTATAATAATGAATGTGGGACTTGAGGGCAGGAAAATGCTTTCTGCAAAGGAACAACGCTTAATGGCTTTATACAGTATCCACTGTCATGGCTTGATGTTTCTGCAGTCACAAAATTGCCAAATAAAACATTATTAGCAGTTACTTCTACTTTGACAAATGTACAGCCAGAGAAGTTTTTGCTTGTTGAGAGGCCTTTTGTGACTTTCTTTTCTGCGTTCTGGGGGTGAAGCGATACTGAACCAATTTATCAATGCTGACAGTATTCTGACTCTATGCTGGAGCTATCTGCATTGCAAAAGCTCTATGGGAATTGAACTCAGACAACTGTTCTTCCTGTTGGAAACCAGACAGCCAAGGGAAGTAGCTATAATCAGTTTGAATTTGCCTCTGGCTCATCTTTTGCTCTGTTTCCTTTCAGACCACTACCTCATTAATAAAAATTTGCTGGATTGCTGAGAGTTCAAGTTTCACAATCTACTACTTAGAATTTGAGGTTAATCCAATGCTGACTACAGTAAAAGTGAAAAAGCACCACATAGCAGAGGGAGGGATGAAAAGGCCAGGTCAGGTTTGGTCCCAGACTAAAGAAAAGCAGGGCAGCAGGCGCACAGTGCCTGCCAGCAATGAAGGAAACTGTGGATAAGATGCACAACCAGAATGGCCTGTGTTTAAATTTGTCACACAAAACACAACGCCCTCAGCACTCCCAAACAAATAAGGAGGAACGGTCCATCCTCTTGCTCAAAATACCTTGCTGAAGATCAGCTTCCTTCTGATTTCTGCTTAGACAAAAGGCACTTTTTGACCTGGCTTGAAATACTTGGGCAGCGCTACATCATGATGACACTTTATTTGGTTCCCAACATGATTTTACAATCAGCTTAGGCAGTTATATTCTGATTTTATCCCTTGAAAAACCATGAACAGAAGCAGATTGGGAGAAAAATAATCTGGGAAGTCAGTTTTGAGAGGATCATTTTTTGGAGAGCGCGTTTGGGTGAGGGACAAAGCAAAATAAGTTTTCAGAAACAGAAGCAGACCAAACAAAAGGGAATATCAAACCCAAATTGTAGCACAGAAAAATCAACCCATGCTATTTATTTATGGACATTTCCCCCTTCAAACTGCTGTCTTGCTTGTGTATAATCCTAAACACAACTCATGTTATACTGCACCCTAGAGAACGGAAGAAGCATACACAGTTATTCCTCCCAGGCAGTGCGATCAGTGTGACCAGCTTGATTTAAAAGACCTGCTACGCTGTGGGTACTTGGCCTCAGCAGATGGATGAGCCTGAACATCAGGTGAGCAGATCAAACAACAGCAAGTTAAGGGAAGAGGACTCTAAGGAGGACTAAACCCCACTGGGAAGAGCCCAGGCCAGGGAGAAGAGATTTGGCTCTCTGGCCAAAGCTTGTGAAGAAGTTGCCCATTGGGGAAAGCAGTGAGACAAGCCATAAGAGAATGAAAGGTATGGAAACAGCAGTCAGTGAAATGTGGGTGCTAGAGAAAAACATCTGAGCCCTGCCAAACCTGGAAATAACCTACTCCTGGGGCACAGGCTTGCGCTGATTTCGCTCAACATCTGTGCTACCTGGTCTCATAAATCAGGGCTTTGAGACAGGAGTATCTAACTTGCAAGCAGCATGGCTCAGTTTTTATTTTCTTCTTTAGAAGATCCAAAGGAAAGATAAATGAGGCAGAACAGTGCCAGAAATCAGACTGCATTTCCCCCCTGCAGCATTTCCACCTTCCCTTCTTCTGCTACAAGATAAGCACTGGGAAAAAAAGAGTTTATCCCGTATCACCTACATCACCTCAGACAAATGAAAGTAGAATTCTTTCAAACAACGTTCATAAGCATAAAAATGACAATGAATCACTTTCTAGCTTCCCTTTTTCATTCACAGGAGTGAAAGGCTTCTGAGAAACATAAAGGAATCCATAGGTATCCTGATGAAATCCTGACCTTATTGAAGTCCATAGGAGCTTTCCTACCAACTTGGAGGTAGCCTGGGTTTCACATGTAGTGTTGGTCACCTGCCAGGAGAATACTACTGACAAAGACAAATGCAACTTCCATGTTATGTTAGAAGCAGCCAGAAAGGCTCCCTAGGACACCAAAGTTATTTCACCTCTTATTTTCAGTGCCTTTACAGTAAAATAGGCAGTTGCTTACCTTAATCTCACCACTGGAGCTGTGCCATTCAGTTTTAAATGCTGTTATGGAGCCTACCTGCATTCTGCCATGAGAATCCCACAATAAATGTGTCTGGGACTTTGTAATATGCTTTGACATTAGAAGAGAAAAAGAATGACTTTGCAGGAAGCAATTGTTGGGGTAAAATGGACATCTTCCCTCTCTGAATTTTAAACATTTTGCGCATCTATCCCAGGCACAAAAGACTGTGATTCCCATGACAACTGTGGCAAATGCAGCTGTAGGCATCATTTAATTACAGTGATTCAGCCTTCCAAGTCAACATCAATTCCTTAAAGTGCTTCAGGCCATACAACACATGTTCAAAAAGGAGCGTTCATGTGACTGTAAGGATATGCCCTTTAAGGTATGTTTCCATTTATACTCTACGAATTTGGAATTCATTAACAGTAATTAAAACTGGACATTGTGTGCTTAATTCTCCATGCACTGCACTACAGATTTACCCCTGCAGGTTGAAAAGGTTTTTTGATGAAACAGAAAGCTAAGATAGAGGGAAACGTCCTTATATGATTTGTTCTCATGGGTCATGGCAACAGCAGTAGTGCAGGAGAAAAATGCCCCTTACAGAGCTATATTTTCTGTGGATATTATACCAACAAGACAAAACGCAGCTGAGCTCTCACGTACCAGCATCCCAGTCAGTAAAACTGTACCCATTCTGGATACATCACATAGTAGAAACCACGACATGTCCTTAAGTATCTGCTATAAATAATCACACCCAAAATAAAATGTGTTTTCATTTCAGAAGTAACATCTCTCCTTGTCAGCTTCACTTATGGAAAATGCATACTGTAAATCCGTATGGCTTTTCCTCTGGAATCCACCAGAAAAGCCAAATATTTGCACTTCTAACAGCGCATCTACTGAAATGTGAAAGACTAAATTCAACCAAAAAGCAATACCTATTCTTTTAAAGGCCTGCCCTGTACTCTCTGTGCTAATTGTTAACAGTGACCCACTCCTGCAAAAGGCTGGGGAAACGTGCAACGTATTTCAACCAACACCACTAATTCTTCAACGCAGATCTCATTTACCACAACAATTAAATCTATCTGCAATGTATGGAAATTATTAACAGCAAGGAATGCCAAATGCACTGCAGACGTGGGGCTACTTGGAGTGGAGGGAAAGACTGACATAAATCTATTCTGCAATCTCAAGGCTGTTTCCTACGAAAGGAAGGACCAGAATGCAATGTGCTAAATTACTAGGGCATAGGGATATGTTGCTTAAGGTTTTTAAGCAGCGGTTGCACTGCTGGCACACCAGCCCTTGCTTTGTCACAAGTAATTTATTACATCAGTATATCAACTTTATTAAAAAAAGGGAAAGGCAACAAAGGAGCCTGTCTTTGTGCAGAGCTCAGCTCAGGCTGGTTGGGAAACAGAAATGGCTTCAGAGTTTAATTAGAAGCTGTTTACATCTTAGAGATAATTTCATTTTCTTCAAACTCTAACAGAGGTAATTCCAGAGGGCTCTGCTGACTCCACACTTCAATGGCTCGAAGCTGCCAGACCGAAAAATGCAAAGTGAGGTCTGCACAGCTGAAAACAAACTGAGAAGGGTCAGGAAATACTGTGCTAACTAATAACGGTTTGATTAGCTAATGTTTAACAGCTACAGGATGCTGCGAGATGTCTCGAAAGAAGGAAAGAGAGCCAGTGAGTAAATTCAAGCGTCCTTCCCCACGCTGTATTTCTGACCTGTGTCCCATTTCTAGCTTTTTATATTATTTTTAACCTTTTTTTTTTCAGTTTTTAAAATTACTATGGTTTTCCTTTTTCGCCTTGTGAAGCGTTGGAATAATTGTTTTTCACTTCAAGTTGTTTTGGTACCAAAGCAGAGGTGCTGTTTTCATGGCATACCTGGCTGTCTCCTGAAGCTAGTGTGCTGGAAACCTCTGTATGGTGTATGTTTTCATAGCCTGGTTCTGTAGATTCCAGTTCAGAGTCTGAGTAACCAAAACCAAGGTGACCTTATATCCTGTTTCCTTGAGATCGCGTTTTTCAAGGAGAAATGTGATTGAAACTAATACTTAATACAATAAATGACACATGTGGTTAGTGACTTCCTAGCTTGCCCTTAATAGATTTTAACTATGTTTTATTTATTTAACTACATGTTTATAATGAACTTGATTGTATTTTGTTCTTGTTTAAACCCCCAAATCAAACAAAAGCAGATGACAAAATAACACAGCTCCCCACAAAAGCTTTTGAGAGCCAACTCTATTGAGCAAAACAGTTCTCCAGGAGACATCAGGCACCCATCTATCATGCAAATGTATACTTATGCATTACAAAATCAACATTACTGTTACTAGCCTTCTTTTGATGTGTAGTCCTAAATCCCATTAACAGTAATGGGTGATACAGGAGGGAAGAAAAGACCATCAGCACCATCAAAGGACATCAGATGTATAACACACTTTAATGATAGGGTGCTCTTCCTCCAGACACTGATTTTGGTGGTGAAAGCAGAAGAAGACGCTGCTGAGCATCTCCTCACCCTGACCCAACCCAGCTGTTCACAGTCATCCCAGCTACATCTGGATAACTGTAAACCTCAACTGCCAGGCAGATCACTAAATAATCCTATCAGTATACGTTCTGTACCCACAAGCCTTGGTTTAACTTGGATAATTTTCATCATCTGAGTTACCACGTAGCCCCACAAAACACTACTTCAGTTCACCACTAAGTAAACTGCAGCACAGGAGCAAGCCAGGTTGGGGTTTCAATCCACAGGGCAATTTCCCTGCCCCAAGCCCATATTTCATGGTATGGGTGTAACATGATAATCACAAATATCAGGTGGCTTTTGGATAGACACCCTGTACCCAGACTCACTAATTCACATACCTGTTACCTACCATTTAACTTGAATAGAGACAATAAATACCTAATCCAAGTTGTGACACTTCAGTGGCTCTGGGGAGCATTTCCAGAAGCACCCTTAGATCCCAGCAACTGGGGGAAGAGGGAGCATGCTGATTGCTGGACTCCTGAGATAGCAGCTACATGTGCTAAACCTTCTGCTAACCCTGCCTCTACATTGACCATGAGCACTGAAGAAACCTTGGAGTACCGAAGAGTTTAAATCAGGGAGTTTACACTAGGAAAATCAGGAAGCAAAACAAAGTAAGACCTTCAACAATGTGAAACAAGCATTAACGGGGTGAGAGGGAAGAGGAGAAAGCAAATGAGTAGCTATTTCAGATGCCTCTGATAATATACTTGGTAGCACAGGGGGCTGTCAAACAATTTTTGTTTGCCAGCAGAAAGTGATGCTCTGAGTGACACAAGCTAAAGTGTAATGCACCTCCCCTTGGCCACTGAAGTTAACGCATGAAAAGGAAGCATCAAATGTAACTGCTTCTCCCTTATGGGAAAGCTGCCTTTCAAGGACAGCTTCCTCTCCCGGATCACACAGCACTACACTTTCAAAACAGTTCAGAATTGGCCTGTAACATGCAACAAAGACCAAATGTTTCCTAACCTATCCTTGGATGCGTGAGCCACTTGTGTAACAAACCCAAGGACCAGCTCATCACCAGCGGGGCAAAAGGGAATGTTCACATTTATGATGTCTTCTGTGCAATTCATGGTCTTGCTGAGTGTCACATTTTAGCTACTCATAGACATCTGGTAATATTACACAGGAAAAAAGTCTATGGTTCTACCTAAATATTTTATTTAGCCTTAATTGTAACTAATGCACTCAGTGTTCAGTGCAGAATACCTAATTATTCCTAGAGGGAATTCAAATGTAGTATGTACCAATGCTCTTTCTCAGTGGTACCTGCAAGAAGCCCACCTGATGGTCCTTCCCATCTTTAGTGTTTCCCCATTTCTCCCCAGCAGTACTTAGACCAAGTCAATCAGTTTAATCTGGGACTGTCACTCAGTTGACTCTTAATAGATTGTGTTTTGCCCTCATTCACATTCACAGATATGCAGCTTCCCATTGGCTAATTCTGACATAACGGTTTTAATTTCACTTAAAAACATACTGCCAACAGTGGGTGGGGTTTGGATTGGTTAAAAAGTCTTCAAATTTTAACAGTAAAGGAACCAGTATTTTTCTAGGTAAGATTTTTATTACATGCTCTTTCTTTGTTCCTAATTATTTGCCTCCCTCATACCCTGCTTCTCAGTAATTAAAGTGAAATTATGTACTGAAAGGCAATTACTCAATATTAGCTCTTATTTTCCACAGAGAGGCAAAAATCCTCTAAAGTGATGATCAGTAACGGAGAGGTTAAAGAACTGATTTCAGTTCCACGTCTCCTTTTTCTTCTCTTATGATCACTACACCAAACCTGGTCCCCTGGTTGGAGCAGAGCCCCAGAGTGTTCTGCAGCATGGGCAAAACACAGGTATCTCCACCAGCATGAAGTCAAAGAGTCCCATTTCAAGTTCCATGTCCCTGTAACATATGAAGTCATAAATGATAGAACCCCAGACTGAGTCAGTTTGGAAAGGACCCGAAGATCATCCGGTTCCAACCCCCTGCCATGGGCAGGGACACCTTCCACTAGAGCAGCTTGCTCCAAGCCCCTGTGTCCAACCTGGCCTTGAACACTGCCAGAGATGCTGCTTCCTTGTTTATGTTACTGCGTGGCACCAACTAGCTTTCTGCCCCTGAGCTTTGTGCCTCCAGTGGGATGCAAACCAGCATATGCATTGGAACTACTAGAACAGAAAAATTCCAGGTCAAACTCCAAGCTGGTTCCTTTTTTCATGTGTAGTTTCAGTGCAATGGGGCAAATGGGGTCTGCTGAAGCGGTGTGTAAAACCCCCCTGTGATTCATAGCTGTGAAGACAGCTTTTAGGCTATGGTTAAAGCATGCAACTTTCCAGGTCAATAAAATGTTATTACCTCTCACAATACATGGATGGCAAAAGAAATGGGGCATGGGCAATACGATAGACCTGGAGAAACGTCTCTGCCATTCTCACAGCCAGGTGCAAAGGGGACTGGAGGAGACACTACAAAGCAGCCCTCTTCCTGTCATCCTTTTTTCCATCCTCATGGTGAAAAACCTGCTTCTGTCTATGGGAGTGCAAAGAGAGACAAAACCAATGGGTCCATCCTAGGAGCCTGCCTGGCATCTCAATTAACCAGGATGATGCAGCAACAAGGAAGGAACCTGCTTAGTGCAACACACTTCTGTGAAAGAAGCTTTCATTATAGCAAGTCATGGGACTCAGCAAAGGGATGGAAACGGCAGTAGGATCAGCTTCTGATGGTAAAACTTGATGTCCTTAGTGGGCTCCTGGTCTCTCATTAACACCTAAACTAGTGTCTGTGTGTGGGATGGAAGGGCATCAAGGAGTACTTTCTGTAAGAGGGAAGGAAGAATGTGTTTCCAGGATGCTCAGCCTCCCTGATGACAAGCTAACTGTGTAAGTCATCTATATATAAACTAGAAAAGCATGTTATTGGCAAGGACACGCACATGTGGGTGAGGTGAAGTATAAACCCTCGGGTTTACAAGAGGGGAAAAGACTGACTGCAAAGATTTTGCTTCCCTTAAGGCTGGCAAGAAATTTCAAGCCTATATGAACTCCTCAGCTTTCAACTACTTTGGGGAAACTCAGACCAATTTCAACCCCACATTGAGATGTCTGTGCTCAATTCTGATGAAGGAGCACGTAGAAAGTACATTTCCAAAGTGACTAAACAAACAAGCACTGCTAACGGGTATAATTTTGCTCTGCAGTTGATGCCAAATTCTGCTTTTAGTTGCAGTGGTATAAATCTAGACTAATGCCTTGGGTTTCACCAGAACTCTTCAGTATTTATCTAGCTGTCAGGAAGAGTATTTTCACTCCCAAGAGTAGAAACTTTCAGGGTGATACTTGGAAAACAAGTGGAATACGGAAACGGCCTCACTGGCTCAGCCTCCTGCTTTAGCTGTCGGATACTGTGATCTCAGTAAAGAGATTTGCAAGTTTCTTTAAGAATCCTTATATCCTTCGTTTTCACGTGGAACAGTCTGTGGTCAAAACAATTGGAAAGAACTGCAGGAATATCATTAAAACATATGGATATGAAAGGGAACAATGTGTTAATATTAAATATTTCCTTATTGATCCTATCTTTATGGCAAATCCCCAAACTTCTGCATTATGTGATTTCCATAGCAGATATTTGAATCTCTAAAAAGCCTGGAGTGCCACAGTTTTGGGGGTTTTATGTGCTTAATTCTATGCTATAGAAAATGTGTTTTCCCAATGTAGAGGATCTTTAAGGCATTTGTAGCTCACACACAAGTGGTATACATCTTGTTGGCATTTTTAAGAGTAAAACCAATAAGAAGCTCATTAAAGGATAGAACCAACAGAGTTTAAATTCCACACTGATCCCTGGAGATTCTTTCTACCAAGAAGTAATTTCCAAGCCCTCTTCAAAGAATGAAACATAAGAACTGAAGGAAATGGCAATAATTAATGAAATCACTTTTAAGTAAAAAGCCTTAAAACATTCCTTTTTGCTGCACAACCACACGAATGACTCCAAAGTGACATTTACAGAGGCCTTCCTGCTATAACCTAGATATTTCCTATTAGATGTCAGATAAGGACTTTTCAGGGGTTCGGACTTTTTGCACCAGCTACAGGCAAAAGATTTTGCTTCCTTGCACTTATTAAATCTACCTTAAACCAACAGAAATTAGAAGTGCACAAAGTGAGTGCCAATGAATACACTGAAAGAGCAGGATATCTCTCTAAATGTCTGTGCCTACCCTGGGATGTCCTTTGGTTTTGCTATTCCAAGAGTACATTTCAGGTAGGGAATATTCACTTGGCCTTCCCTTAACAGACATGTACTTCCAGAGCCAAAATCTCTTCAGTTCCTTGACTAGTGGTGCTCTGAGGAATACTGCTATTGGTCAGGTGTTGGGTAAATATTCAAAGTATTAATTTTTAATTGGTAAAATGCAGTTTGGCTTCAGGCATAAAGAATTCTCACAGAATGCTTGTTATAGATCGACAACACAGTATGAAGGTAAAGCCCGAGGCTAGAAACCTGATGTTAAAATTTCCATTTATAAATCAATAATAAGTGCAAACAAACCATCAAATTCAGTCCTGGGAATGCCACAGCTCCTCCTCAGGCACAAGTTTTATACAAAGTTTGGTAAAAATCCAAAGGGAGCATAAGGAAGAAGTTCTTTCCTGTGAGGGTGGTGAGGCACTGGAATGGGTTGCCCAGGGAAGCTGAGAATGCTCCATCCCTGGTGGTGTTCAAGACCAGGTTGGACAGAGCCTTGGGTGCCATGGTTTAGTGTGAGGTGTCCCTGCCCATGGCAGGGGGTTGGAACTGGATGATCTTACGGTCCTTTCCAACCAGAACTATTCTATGATTCCAAAGCTGAAGTGAACCTGATGGCCCCCTCCCCAGACTGCCCAACCTATGGGGTGCTGGGGTTGCTGAAGGAAGCACAGCCTCTAGGTTATAAGACACTACAGAAACCCCAACATGAAGTGAGCTGAGCCGCTTGGAGTTGCATCTGAGGAACATGTTGAGCTGCTACAACTTTGATCTGTAAGGTCCCTTTCAACCCAAACCATTCTAGGATTCAATGATGATTCTATGTCTGGCACACCCAGCACAGAGGAAGTTTCAGATACACCCAAAGGACTCTGGTGCAGGAGGCAGAAGCAGGGAAGAGCTATCCAATCTCACATTAAAGACATCTTCACAAGCTGAGTTCAGGAAGTGTCCAGACATTTCTGTCCTGAGAGCATCTTCTCTATTTAGTTCCTGAAATGCAGTGACTGGATGCCCAACCAGTAACTCAGCTGAGATGACTAAAGCTGTCTCACATCTGTCTGGAGCTCAGAGACTAAGCCTGTCTGCCCACTCCTTACCAGCTCTCACATCACCTCACCTCAGAACCCTATTTCCAACCTTAGCTGGTTTTCAGTGTGCAGCCAAGCCCTGATGTGCTGCAGAATGCAATTCCATGTGGATATTTACTACCTATTGTTTCAGAAGAGCCCAGTTATTTTTCTTTTCCACAGTGTAGAAGTCACTCTCATTCTCCTCCACACACACACACATCTCTCTTTGGTTTGTCTCTTAACTTGCTGTGCTTGGTCTCTGGCCAGGATCTCTTTCTCTGCCTTGAAGGAGGGTGACAGCATGCCTTTGAAGAAACGCCAAGGCTGCTGTTAGGCTGACCAGCAGGGAGAAATCCTGCCCAACGCTCCCTGGCCTCTCCCACATTGCTGTTCTCCTTTCCCAGAAACATGCCTTCTCGGAGAAGGCAGAGGTTGAGCTGATCACAATTCCCAGAAGAGATTTTTAAGCAACAGATGAAATTTAAGCACACACAGAGAATGCTGGAGCTGGAAGAGACATCACAAGATCATCCAGACCGTCCTCTTGCCCTGAGACAAATCCAGCTGTACCTACAGGACACTGCTGACACATACTTGTCCCACTGGCTCTTCCCTGCTTCCAGTCACAGGCAGGAACATTTCTGCAGGCAGTCCAGCCCAGCACATCACTTCCCATCACAAAGCTTTGGTGAACCTGCTGTCTCCTACTTCACTTTAATCCTATCCATTCTTGTCTGAATATGGACACGGAGAACTCAGTCATTCATATATCATTCAGTTTCTACCAGCACTTTACAACACAGAGAAGCAAGCTGCAACTAGTTACCCTGGTCATGGTGACTGTACTTTTTGTGTCTAAAAACCCACTGTGCTTCTCCACTGGCATAGTGCCTTTATCATCAGTAATGGACCTGCATGGACACAGGGTTTATTTTCCATGGTGTCTTATATCTTTTCTTGGAAGATCTCCCTCTGGCCACTGAACTGCCTTAACCCTACTGACCTTACAGATTTAATTTGCTCCTTCTAAAACTGCTACATACTTATAACAGAGGGTGAAATGCAAAAGTTTGTGCAAGACTAAAAACCTTCTCTGCACAAGACAAAGGCTTTACAGAGAGTCTAAGAATGCATTTCCTCCGTTACTTTATTTCCTATTCATCTTAGTCTTGGCCTTGGGATGCGGCTTCCTATTATGACTGATACTCAGTTGGCAAGACGAGAAAAGGTGAAATTCCCATTCCATACTTGCAATGCAGCTTTGTGGAACTTTTCTTGTTTGTAATTAACCAGTTGCTTACAGCATTTTTGCCTCTCATGCTGCTAACGTAGAAACAGAAAGGTACAATGGTACATGCTGTGCTCTGACAACAAGTTTAATTGTTTCACCTCAAGGGGGATAACTGCGAGATTTGACAGACATTGAAAAGGCTTTTTAGTTTTTACCTTTAAAATGTTCCTGAAACATGAAATGAAAGAAAACTTTTTTCACTCCAACTGTGACGTCCCAGTGTTTTCCCTCGCACTTACCCAGTAGAGGGGTTCATGATGCAACCCCCTTTATCCGTAGATGCTTTGCAGTTACAGCCCCTCTCCAATGTATCATGATTCATCCCAAAGTTGTGTCCCAGTTCATGAGCCAGTGTGACGGCTGCACCTAGAGGGTTTTCTGAGTGATCCTTGAAAACACCAAAAGAGCTAGTCAAATCCACATGTGAAAACGCCTCAGAACACACATTCCCCCTCTAAAGTCCTGTTTCTTATACTTTGAATGTTTTATCGCCTCAGCAGCTGTAGTTGCACTGCTGTTAAATAGACCCAGTTTAAGATTCATCCACATATACCAAGTGCAGCATGGGAATTTCAGGACAGCCTACCTGTCGTGGCCACCCCGATTGCCCAGCACACAGAATCATAGAATGAACTAGGTTGGTAAAGACCATTAAGATCACCAAGTCCAACCATTACCCCAGGACTACCAAGTCCACCACTAAATCACATCACTAAGGGCCTTGTCTGTGTTAGACACTTGAGACCATTGGGCAGCTTTGAACATTGGGGCCATCTCTTTATTTAGGGCTTAAAATTCTCCTGTTCAATAAATACCCCAAACTCCCAAGACAAGGCAGTAACAGAAAACAGTCACCCAGCTGTGGAGTGTTGGAAAGGGTGATCATCTGTGGGTGAGGATTAGTGTGACGAGGGAGATGTGAGAAGATCCTTCATATCAGTGCAGCAAGAGATTTCACTCGGTCTCTTTATTATTCTTCAGACTCTCTCTTTAATATCAGAAAGTCCAAAACTTCACAATACTTGTAAGAAAAGCCAAGTACCTTTGGAAACCTCCTTTTCACAAGGAAAGGATAAAGCAAGTAAAAATCTTTGATGGTCTTTTATTAACACCTATGAATATTCTAAATTCTCCAAGTATCAAATTGAAATATTAACATTAATCCTCCTTGAAATGCTGATTTTTGGGACAATTATTTCTGAGCAATTGACTGCATGATCTCATTACAGGCTGATGTTTTGGCTTAACCACAAGTAAGAGACCTTTCCACATCGATCATTTTCCTTAAGGGGAAAAAAAATCCACTGTACTCACAGGAAAGCTTTCTCTAAAGGCATAAACATGGAATACAAATGCATGATCCACTATTTATCAGTCAGTAAATGGAATGACTATGTACTGCTGCCTGCTCTAAAAGCATATATGAACATATTCAGTTTAAATAACTCTTCCAGTATCAACTAAGCCAACCTTAAGACTAAAAAGAACTGAAAGGTAAAACTGTCTAACACATTAGCTATATACTAATGAAGCCCTTAATACATGACTTGGGGTAGATTTAAGAGCTTCTTCTTTCATCTGTCTGTGCTAATGTCTTTAATAAATCATTTCTTAAACAGAAAACAAAATCAAAAAGAGAATGCAGTCATACTGAAACCAAGAACTACTCCTTCTGCACTGGGAATAAACTCAAAAGAATTTTGTCCTTTAAGAAAGGATCTCTTTTTAGCTTTACCTGAACTTTAAACTTTTAAGATACAAATCTTGTGACAGGCAGTTTGTTTGCAGTTATAGCCTAAAATGCCTGTTTGCTGAAAGAAGCTGTGCAACCTGTCCTAGTAAAAGAAACAAGAGTAAATCTATGCAGCAAGATAAGCTGTAATAATCAAGGAAATACATAGTTCTGCATAACGACTACCTATGGAGATGTCTTATATAGATACTAGTCACAGATTGGTATATGATATGTTTGTACTCATAGTAATTGATGAAATATTTAGAGAATTCAATGAAATTGAGAGCGCAGCCTCTCATTCAACTGGAAACAAATCCAGGACCGAAGATAAAGAAAACAATGAAATAATTCCTTATAATTTACCAGTGACACATTGGAGTGATGCCTTGAAATTAGGAGTATGCGGTCAAGACAGAAACTCCTCTAAACACTGGGCTACCTAGACTCAACAAACTGAGCTCAGTTCTTTACTTTGCCAGTGCTAGCTGAGCAGAGAATGTCTATATCTGAACACCCCTGAAGATGGCAATTAAAAATAAAACCAAGAATTCACACAGTCCACTCCAAAACTAGAGCAATAAACGCTTTGAAATGTAATTTGGGTCTCGACTAGGCAAACAATTATTGCAGCCCATGCGGTTCTCATTACTTGCTCAGATCCCCTTGGAATGCAATTTTATCAGTTTCTAGAGAGGGTTTTTAAAACGAGGAATGTGATGTCTCAGCAAAAGAGGTTATTTGAAGACAGCATAAATGAAGATTATAAAAACAAACACTGACATGTCCCATTTGATACTGAGACCATTTAAGTATCACAAGGACTGAAGAAACGAATAGCAACATGACTTTGATTTATCCCACCAGGGTCTTTTAAAGTTAACTTGAGCAGTAAAAGTCATTACCAAACAGTTTCACAACCACTGAATAAGCAACCATCTACTGTTAAGCCATTATAAGCTGTTGCACAAAACATGCAGCTGCTTTCAGCTGAACTCTGCTCCATTCCACTGAGATTCAGATCAAATTGTAAATAATAAAATACTATCACCTACAGCTAGAACAGGCAAATGCCCCAATCCTGGTGATTCCCATGCAGGCAGGAACAAGTTTCTTAAACCATATTTTTATTTAATTTAAGCAAAATATAAGTGCCACAGTTCCACACTTCTCATTTAGCCTAACTTCCCATGAGTGGTAACACTACATTGCAGTAACATTTTACTTTTAAATCCAGGAATTCAGTGGGTAGCCTTTTGAAACAGAAGAATGAAGACCGAATCATGTGTCAAAGACTTGCTTTAACATCAGCTTCTGTTTCGTCTTTCTACTACACAACAGAACCATCACAGTAAAATAAAACTAGAATGCTCTTGATACACCAAAAGCTTTTCATACTCAGATACTGCTCTCCCTGCTTTGAGTTCCTCTTAAAACTAGTGAGGGACAGGATGTCACCTACCACTGAGAGAATTCAGCCCTACAGAACAGGCATGACAAGAGGAATTTGGATCATATGGTAGAGCTGACCAACTGCAAAGTCAACCAGGAAAATCAGATCATACAAGGATGACTACAGTTGCTGTATTCAAATGCTAGTTCTCATGCAACTTGTTCATTGCCTCTTTCAGTGTGTGGAAACTTTTTGGTACTGAGCGTTCAGGGTGGGATGGGCAAGAGGGTGACTGAGTTATTAGGATTACCAAATGTTCAGTTGCCCAGCGTTGAGACATTTGAGCACTATAGACTCCAGGTTATTCTTCCATGTGTGCACCTTCCAAGTTTAGAGCTTTCTTTTGTGCATACTGGTATATAGAAAACCCTTCTTTATGTACCCCTGAATCAGCCTTTATTGACTTGGGGGAGGGAAAGGGGAGCTGCCCATTTAGGTTTTGGGAATGTTTGCTTTTTTGGATTTGCCCCCTTTTTGAGGCTTAAATACGTGGCAAAGTTTCTAGTTTTGCTGTACAAGCCTCGAACTAACTTGCGCCTCAAAAGTTTCAGTTCACTGAGGTGAGATCTCTGGGAAACATCATGTTCCCCTGCACAACTGAAGCTGCAGCCTGGCCCATGAGTCATGCACTGACACTGAGTTTCTCTTGGACATCCAAATCAATGTCTCCTCTGGCAGAGCCTCGAGAGCGCTTTTAAGAAATGCTGATTCTTGGGGTTTTCTTTGTTACTGGAATGAACTATTTTTCCTTGTTTCTGTGCAAAATGAGTTACCAGAGTGAAGAGCACTGACTTTGCTGTAAAACACCCTGCAGATTATTTTAAAGCTTACGCTAAAAATTAGAAGGACAAAAAGGCTGTCGTTAAGGGCATCTCTGACTGCAGATAAAGCCAAAACAGGGACTGCTGGCCAGAAGGTAACATGTTTAAAACAGAGCCTTGTATATGTCTTTGTCAGGATTTGGAAATGCACTGCGAGACTCCTACAGCTTTTTCTTCCTCTTTTCCTCCTTTTCCTTTGGTACCTATGGCCCAGGTACCCAATGAAAAGCCGTTATAAACACCACTTAGAGACTCAGCTTCTAAAGCTACCAGGAGGCTGAAGTCTTATCTATTATTTTGGCATGGCTTTCTCCAAATTCTGTGATCTGATTGCTCTTTCCAGCTCTCCTACACCTCAGCTTCCCTGCCCACCTTGTAAATATTCCCCATCTGGAGCGTATACATCTACCATGTACGGATACATCACCCCAGCTTGGCTGCTTGTCCGAGACCACAAAGGGGCTATGCATTGTGGACCAAACTCAACTTGGACTCTAGTAAAGAAGGAAGGAAAAGGAGGAGTTTCAAAGGGACTGCCTCTGGGATTATCCCACTATTTGGATTGTCACTTGTCAGTAAGTTCCCACCTCATTCACGTAGAGATCTGCAGCTGAGGTGTCCCTCAGAGCTGGAGAGAGCTACCACATCACCTGAGGTGCGGGAAGTCTCAACAAAGCTGTAGGAAACAAAGGTTTTCAGCACATGCAGGCTGAACTCAGAGACTACCTAAGAGTTTTTGGGAGCTCCCTGCCTTTTCTGCTCTGGAGCTGAGCTCTGAGGTTAACAACTGAGCCTGTTAGTGGCCTGCAAGCTCTGGGAGTCCATATCTAATTTTATTTAAAGTACTCCTATCTTAGTTAATGCAACACCTCCTTCCCCTCCTTAGCACAAAGCACTGTTCAAAATTAGAAGAAAAAAATGAAATAATTACTTCCAAAAGTTGGCCAAAATATTTGCATTTATGTTCATCATGCCTAGCGTCTAACAACAGCATTAGTACTAATACTCTTTGAGAGAGACTCGGGTAGAATAAATGCTGCCATTGTTTATTCTTGTCTGGCAATGTAAAACCATTATGCTACAAAGATGAAAAAGAAGGCCTTACACAGGAGACTTTGTAAATACAGGATAAAAAAAAATATAATAAAATATTCAGGACAGATCTTGCCTGTAACACTAGGATACCCAAGTACATAATAAATACATCTTCTGGTTCTCATCCTTCACAGCACCTCAGCACCTGATTTACTACTCTACTTTGTAGAGGATCCCTACAAAGAATTTTGTATTTTAATGCAATATTTTGATTTTTTTCACTATGGAAACCACCATTTACAAGCAATCTGAATGTAGATACAGGTAATGAGATTGAAAATGGGACAAATGGGGCTGACATTCAGCTACACAATACAACACTATAAAACTTGAGAACGTGTTGCACCAGTTGGGCCAGTTTCAAACCCTGTGTTTTTACTACTTACCATGACGACCCCTCCAGACTGCTCTGCAGTGCACATGCTCATTATGGGTGCCATGCCAATGGTAGTCCCTTGGAAGTACACGCCGCTGCAGGAGGGCAGGAAAGGAGAAGAATCACAGCGCCACCATTCAATATCAAAATGCATCCCTAGTATTTTCAGCCTTGTATTTCTGCCAGTCTCAAAGATCCCATTTCAAATGTGGCAGCTCCAGACATTTACAGGTTTAAAACAATGAAAAGCATACAGATTAGTCATGCTGACTTGCCAAACTGACAATGACAGCATCCCTGCTATGAGAAAGGTCCGTTTGATCACCATCCTTTGTGCTTACTGCTGTAACAGGACCCCTCTTCCCTTTTTCTTTTCCATGACTGAAGTTGGGAATAGAAATAGAAACATGAAAATAATGCCTCTAGTTCAAAGAAGGGTTATTTTAATGCAGTATAAAGTTTATATGCTGCTTGCTATAATATACAGCCTAGAATATAATAGAATAATAAAATATCTCACGAGGGACAGTTTGGAAGGACTCTATTCTTAAACAGCTAATGTAAAAATACATATGGAATGAGTAAAGAGCTTCTTTTAATTACTAAGTCATCAACTATCTGCATAATATAAAGAATAGTTAATTGAGCAAACTGATACCTGGTTCAAGAAAGAGATGTTTCTCTTCCTATTTTGATAGTGCTTTTACTTTGAGCATGTTTTAATTCAATTACTTGAAACAACAATTGAGACAATTGAGGAAACAGAAGGGTAAATGTTGTGTATGATTTCATTTTGTAAGTCACAAAGGCAAATGAATTATCCAATTTATAGACTGTGTTTTAAAGTTTACTGAGGTCTTCCTACTAAGTAACAGGTTTCACATAGCATCCCCTTAGCTCAGCATTTGGAATGAAGGCCTTTGCCAGTAGCAAATTGGACTGACATGAGCTTAAACTGCTTGTATATTCATACCCTAAGTATTTAGGAGTTTATTACACATCTACACTTCTACATGAGTTGTATTCAGGAAGGATCTACAAGTAACAGGGCTATTGCAGAGGTATGGAAGGAAATTCATCTGAAACATCTGCTGAAGCTTTCTGCAAAGCTCTTTAATGTTTGATATTTGCAAAGGGGAACAACAAACCCTCAGGAGCACAGATGTTCCTCCCAACAGCTTAGCAACTGGGGAAGAATTCACTACAGTTATTCCTAAATCACTGAAATCCCGGCTGGTTTTAAATGCAGTGTGAAGTCTACCTTATCAGCTGTGCATTGTCATGGGGTTTACGAGGTAGTAGTTTCAGCTTTCTCCAGTCCAGGAACTCATGGAGGCTGGTGAAAGGGTCTTGAGAAATAGAGCACTTATCCATGTCATTCCATACTTCGACTCCAACGAGGGCTACTCGAATATTTAGTGGCCTATAGAACTAATGAGAAAAGAAAAATATAATCATGTCTCTAAAGCATACTTTAGGCCACATTGGATTAGAGTATTTCAACAGAGCATGCATATGAACCTTTCTTGCACAGGCTTAAATGGTCTCTTTTGTAGTCTGATAGGACTGACTCAGACTAAATACTTCAATGGCTTACAGAAAACAGTTCTGACCTGACTAAATACCCATAAGGCATTCAAAGAGATCCAGAGTCACACTACTTCTCTATGTGCTTCCCAAGTTTGTTATCTTCCTTCAAGATATATCTATGACCTTCACTTCTGAACAAACTTGCTATGGCAGATCACTCTTTCCATGGCTGCCCTCCATCACTAGCACCAGTGCAATTCAAGAGGTAGAGGCAGCTCTACTGCAGTACTACAGTTGTGGTTACGACAGCTGTGGTTCAAACCCAGAGCTGAAAATTAGCTAAAGTCATCCAGTCTTGCACATGAAAACGAGTGATTTTAGCAGAGTGAGCTACATACAGTATTATCCCACTGGTAAATGCCACAGTTGCTACAAGAGGGGAGCCACAGCAGCATGAGCAATGGAGCAGACTTAACAATTCTCATGTGAGACTAATGTGAAGAAGGATTCAAGAACTGATCAATAGGTTTGGCTGACAGCTGGAGAAAAGCATGTACTACATATCTGTCTTGTTTATGTGCATTACAGTCATTTGGATAACGCTGGCATTTGCTGAGCATAAATTAAGCATGAAACACAAATATATTATAATATGCAAAATTAATTTTGAGCAGGTAACATATAAACACCTGTCCTCCAGTAATAAGTCAGCAAGACAATTACAGAAGAGGTGGAGGTGTCTTCAGCAGCTTGTTTTTAATCACGAATGCTTCTTCTTGAGTTATTGCCCTTAAAGCATCACTTGATAAGTTCTCAGCTAAATTAAGGCTCCCTCGGTTATAATTTCACTGCTGGACACCTAATATTTTCTGGCTGTACAGCACAGCAAAAATAAACTTTAATTTGTTCAAAAAACACCACAGAGGATCCTTAGGGTTTCTTGTTTGTTGTCAAGAAATGACTTCAAATTCAAAACCATCCACAGTATGTGTCTTTCTTATTGCTCTTACTCAGCCATCAACTTCTGCTAACTTAAGGACTATATATTTTTAACTCTGCCATCATGTTTGGGCTACATATCTTACAGTCCATGTCATCGCAGACCTTTTGTTGGCCTTACAATTGGACCATCCCTTGCTGCTGCAAAGGTCTTTGTTCCCCAAATTCTTCCTTATAAGTATCTTTTTCCTATGGGCTGTTCCATATGCGATTATCTTCACTGTTTTCCGAGGTTAATAGAATCCTAGAGCTAAATTCTACATCTTCTTAAGAATAGTGCTTCCATAGATATATGCACACCTCATATATTTATTGTATATTTATATACAGAGCAAATATTGTATATTTAATATTGCATATTTATATAGAGTATATGTAGTATGTATATTTATATACAGAGCAAAGCTCACAGTTCAGTATATTGAAGGGTTTCAACACAGAAAAGATTTCAGTTTGCTTTTTTGCTTTTACTGGTTGGAGAGAAGCATTGCTCTGAAATACTGGAGTATTAGGAGAGCAGCAGAGTTAACTCCTTATAAAGGTAGGCGGACAAAGAGATGTGGCAAAGAGTGTGAAAGCTGCTGGTCTGAGCACGAGAGCTTTCTTAACCTACTAGTAGAAGAAGTAGAGATTTCACAGCAACATTCTTCAGAAAGTGTAGTAAGTTTGGGAGAAGTGAAATCAAGCTCGTGTTCTTACCTTATCAACGTAGTTTGCAATTTCTATCAGCCTCTGCTTAATTTTTTCCACATCCTTGCCTTGTCTCTGAAACTTGGAATGTAAAGGATCAATGTACTAGCAGCACAAATGCCACATTTTCCCCCCAACAGCCACCTCACTCTGCCAGCATCGTCGGTGAAGTTTGGGAATTACACAGTGGCAGACTCCTGTTGGCTTCATGGGACCATGGTCTGCCTCAGAATAAACACAAGGGATGGGATGGGATTTTGGTTCTGACTAGAAGACTTTAAAATCTCTTAAGTCTTACATAGGGTTCTTTCAGGGACTGATGTTTTGTAGAGAAGAAAAGGCTCTTTGGCTGTTTTGGCTGTTGCTGTAGAGTGATTCTAATTCCCTAGCTAACTGTGTCCAAGAAGACCAGAAAACAATATAAGCAGGGAAATAAGTCAAATGGAGATTTACATCTTTGGCTGCCATTCAACTCACTGGAACATTCTTACAGCCAGTTCCGGTTACTCGCTTTGAAGATCTCTTTGCAAACCGTCAGGAAGGTAAATGACGTGATGGTAAAATACATCTATGAAAGCAAGCGCAGGATCCTACTGTGTCTTCCAGTGTCAGTCCTGCCGAGGGCAGAGGCAATGGCAATAAAGACTTAGCTAGCTCAAGGAGATCTTGAGTAGTGAATTCTTATTTGCCTCTCCTTCAGCTACTGCCAGATATCCCAGTTATTCAAGAGTCAAATTCCTTATGAGGTATTGCAAAAAATTCTACAATTGACTATCAGTATTATCCTATCTTGACAGTGCCTTCCATTGCTTAGCCCTAATTAGGGCAGGAGCTTTCCTTTTGAAAACCATCATAATGCTGTCTGAAGCACATTATTGGCAATACCGTGGCAGCCGAACCGAGCTACGCATTTCCTACCCATGTTTCCCATAACTTTAAGTTTCTTACCTCACGATTATCTGCCACAATTACAAGCTCCACATACTTCGTTGTCTTCAGAGCCTCCCTCTTGTACTGCCAAAAAAATATGAAAAGAGTGTTTTGTTTTTGCAGTAGTGACCTTTGGAATCAGCTCTGTCTCAGCTTGCAAGAGGAGGTACACAACTTCTCAGACTTCACTGCATATGAATTGTTATTGTATTCCTTGTCCTCATGGAAGTTTTCCTTTTATCTACTACAACACATAGTCTATGTGGTACGTACAACCCCCAACCCCAAGATTATATTACAGCAAGCAGGAAAGTGGCACAAAGTCTCTCAACCTTTCAGCTCTCTGCAGTTGAAATGTTTGAGTTATCTTTCCTCGGCGGAGCAAATCATCTCTAGCAGAAGGACCTTTGCTATTTTCAAGGCACATTTAAAGAAATGATAAGATCACTTTTAGCAAACGGTTCACATAGTAGACCAAGTGGCTACTAAGAAAAATGAGATAAAGGGATATTGAGTGAAGCAGAGAAGAGATCAAGTGGTCAACTGATAAAGTATGGGGGAAGAAAAAGCGAAGAACAAATACTGCAGGAAAAGAAAGGAATGAACGGTTAGAGTCTGAGGGCGCAAACTAATACTCTAAAACTGGAAGGGATACACCTCATTTTGTATCTGTGTATTCATATAAAACAGCTTGCAGTTCTAAATGCAGGTCTAAAAGAGTGATAATTCTTAGCGGCAAAAAGATCACCGAGGAAAATGAAATAGTTTTGTAATAGTACTAATCATAGCACAGTTCCTCTGCTACCCTAAATTTAAGTGACCTATTAATGCCTGTAAAAGTTCTGTGATTTACAGCAGCTGAGTATCTGCTCTATCATTCCTCCCTTGTTTCTGGAAAAGAGGTCTCACCTCTTCTTGGTGCCAGAACTTAAGGAGCTTAAAGCAGATGTATGACCTAGTAGTGACCATGAAGGTTTGAAGTAAACTAATGCTCTATAAGCTAAAACATGACTAAAGCTTTCCAAAGCAAACTGTTCCAAAGCAAACTCTGTGATCCCCTAAGCTAAGTCAGTGCTGGATGTCACCTTCCAACCAACTTTGACAAAGTTCTCTTCACATTACCAATGTGTTCCTCTTTATTACCTGCTGATTAATGATTTTGAATGTTTTACAAGAAGCATTGTGTTTAGAGGAAAGCGACAGATGTAACCTTTAGTAACTCTGACTTTCAAACTCATATTTAATAGTGTCACACAGCCCTCAAACTACAGTAACTGGAAAACAAGTTCTATTTAGAGGGTATTTATGAACTGAGATAGCAATAAAAGCTATAATTAATGAACTAAACATCAGTAATACAAACACTTCATGGGATTACATTTATTACGGTGCCTGGTAAATGGGCTCAGGTAGATATTCTTACAGCTTCTCCTGGCATTGGGGTTCTCTGTCCCCTTCTCGTGCTCTGCTGGGGACAACTGTCACCACCATTGGGTCATGGTGTGTGCACAGACTTGGTGCATATGCCCCTGCCCTGTCTGCCACACCGGTCATCAGCAGTGCCTGGTGATATGTTGGCTGGGAAGCAGGACACCAAGGAGTCAGCGTGTCCCCTCCTGCAGCTCCTGGAACAGCAGCAGATGCAATACAAAGGGGCCTGCCATGTCTCAGATGACTTCAGCAGAACCTACAATGCTCTGACAGAGCTCGATTTATCTCCCTGTCAGACATGAGAAACCACATAAGGCAAAAGTCCACGTGGGTATTTTTTTGTGATGGAACTGATCTCTCAGACATCACAAATCTAAAATAGCCTGAAATATATCATGTGGTCCTAATCAGAGATGTACACCTAAAGTGCCCCTAGTCTTCTTCCAGATGAGACATGAAAATCCAGGTACAAAGATACAAGAAAAGCTCTGTTCTATCAGTGAGTTTAAACCATTTGCTTTTTATCAAGATTAAAACCCTTTGGACTGGAGAGAGTTAGCCTCACAGAAATTGGCTAGCAGGGTATGACCATGTAAGCCTCAAATGAATGACTGGCATAACAAATCTGTTCCAGTGATTTGCCCAAAGGCTATGGGCATCCCTTAGGTATAATATTTATTTAAAATATATACCTAATTATGACTTCTGTCAGCTTGCTTTCTGCAGCCAACTGCATCAATGCGCAGTCCATTGCCTAAGTTAATCCTTCAGAATTAAAATGAAGAGTCAACAATACAGCTAAGGAAAGCTAAAGTCCTGATAGAATTAAATCTGACCAGGGACAGCAAGCAAAGCTTTTACATTGGGAACTGGCATGGCTTGGATTCACACTGCAATGTTTCAGCCTCTCTTTCTCTATGATCCACTTGCCCCATATGGCTCACCAGCTGGATCTGTGGTCCACCAGCACCACCAAAATGGCTTTTTCTTGTGACTAGAGAAAACACCAGGTTCTAGGGGCTGCCTTACACACATCAGGCTGCGTGTGATCCTGTCTCAATGGAGCTCAACTGGAAAACACTGCTGCAATTTGAGGGTCTGCTGAGTTATGAAATGACCCAGTATCTATAGAGACCCAACTTCAATAAGGCAAAACATGTCTGCGCACATCCACTACATTACCTGACTTGCTCTATTAAATCTCATGCTTGGATCTGGGAAGCCGAGTCCACTGTTTGCCCCATCATTTATCTATATTTAAATCTAACCCAAAGGCTAGTCTAACTTTGGGGTATATCGACCCACATTTCATCTCTGCTCAATAAGAATTTAGTGTGTAGGCAGTTGAGTGAGGGAAAAAAACAAGTGAAACAAAAAGCTCTCCCAGACCTGTCAAGAAACCAAAAGTTTTCATCATGCCCTGAACCCGAAACTATATTTCTGCTTACTTCTGCACCCAATATAATTTGAAGCAGCCTTATGTCTTCGTACTTCGCAGGTCATCGTTATTCAGTATGTCCTGACAATCTACTTAGCTGTTGACAACACTGAAATGTGAAAACTCACTCCACACATTACATTTGACAACTTTTAAGTTTTATACATTAGAAGTGCATCCAACATCCTCATTGTATATATTGTACCTCTCCATATGATGTGTCTGTTGACAGGTTTTATAATTATGCCCAGTGAAGCACAGCAAAAATGTTATTTAGATATTTAAGGTGAATTCTGGCACAGAGTTGAAGCCATCAATAAAACGTGAGAACTGTGAGGGTAATAGTGAAATTGCATTGACTGCATCAAGCTAGTTGTATGCACAGTTTTGTTTCCTGGTGTTATGTTGATTGCTTCAGTGAAATTCAGTCAAGTCACAAGGATTTGAGGAAAACTTCAATAAAGTTGTGAAAAGTATTTTTCCATTGCTTCCAATCTAAACACAGTTTTAGAAACACACGTAGCCCATAAAATGGTACATTCAGAGGCTAACGTGTTAGATGTAATATTTAATATCTCAAAAAGTAAAATAAATTAGTTCCACCACACAAATAATAACAAGGGATTTAGCCATGTAGGTTGCTTTCCTTAACAATTAACCTGATGCAAAACTGCACATAAGTATAAATCCCATAATGTGACATCTATCAAGTGCTGAGCTCAGATTTGTACCATTGTATAATTTCTGAACACCTAAACAAGTCTTTCCTACAATCCAATATGCAGATGAACTCAGTACAGTATTTTCTCGTCCTCATTTAATTTTCTACAGTTTCCATTAGCTAGATGCATTTCACATTAAGTGTATTTCTTCCTACATAAAAAACCCTACATTAATATATCTGTAAAGTAATACAGTGAGATTTTGTTTTGTCTGCATAAGATACTTTCCTACTAGAATGTAAAGGTTCAAAACCTAATATTAGCAAAGCATCACAGCTATCATGTTCTCTTCCACCTTGGTGGGTAAGAACATTTCCAGACATCGCTCAGTGTCCTTATGGGGTCTTAAATTCCAAGTATAATCATACATGAACTAAAATATATTACCATAATGTGAAACCATAGACTTTTCTGTGCCATCTCATTACCAAAAGGAAAGTAAAAAGCAAGCTATACACACAGGATCAAGAAAAAGGTATAAAACTTTAGCAAATCATGTAAGTACGTGCTTAATTTTAAGCATGCACTTTAGCACATGATGTCAACAGAAGTTGACTATATGGTTTAATGTTTTGCTCAGTAGGGACTCTTTGTAACAGAGAGTTATGATAGGCAGTAAAGTGGAAATGCTGCCAGTGATGTGCTCAGCAAACTAGAAGCATAAAAGTGCATCATCCACCTACCCTGCCAGCTTGAGAATGGTGCGATGCGTCACTGTCATCAGCTCCCATGGCAGGGATGTCCAGCTGGTGGCCACAAGATCCTGGGGCTATTTTCAAATTCTCTGCTCGGTAGATCTTGTGTTCGTTTATAGCACCTTCCAATGGCTCCAGAATGTAGCTTTTGTTTTCAAATACAATAATTCCCCTGTTACAGGAAAGAACAGAGGAAGATGCATGGTTTTCAAGAGTTAACGTATGTTTGTCTACAACAAAGTTACAACAAGTTTTAATAACGATGGAGTCTGAAAAAGCAAAACGTTGATTTATAACGTCATGGTCGAGGGGAGCAGGAAACATCAAAGCTGTATATTTGCCACTGCAGCACACTATACTTTAAAAGAAGCAATGGCTCAAAGAAAATTTGCCGCTTCTGAAGTGCTGTTGTGTAGGGCAAAATTATATTGGTGTTTTATGTGTTTTCCATTCTCACAGTGATGCATTGCCACTGCTGAGTGGAGTCACGATGTGTGTGCTTCTGAGGACCCATGGCAAACAGTAATGAACGAAAGCATGGTGAAACACTTTTATAAGGAAAGGTACAGAGGGAAAGTATTCATGATGAATTGCAGTGTGCATTATACCTTTTAAACCAAACGCTGATGCAAGCATCAATTCTGCCAGATGAAAGAGGCATTGCAGTAGTCAAAAGGATTATTAAATATTGCACTGTGGTGCAGCAGAACGAAGCTCAGATATATTAACCAGTGGGTTCCTTTTTAATTCATTTTGCTACCAAAAATAATACTTTTTACAGCAATACTACCTGCTCTCTGAGGATCTCAAAGATTTTCCATTAATGACAGCGCTCCTCTTGCACTACTTTGAGCAACAGTATGCAAAAAGGAAAGAGGGCGAAAAAGGGAATTAGGAAGAGATAGATACAACACCACGCTCCAAAAGACATAGGGAAGAACCTAGGGCACATAACCAATTATGGGGTTTATGCGCTGCCTCGTAATCAAAAATACTCTCCATGTATACACCAGATACATACATCTAATACATCAACTCATCTAATAAAAGCCCTGCTTGGATTCTTGTTCTTCTTCCTGCCCTGTTATTTTGACCTGCTACAGTAAAACAGTTTACAAAAGGTTGAATATCTTCCCAATTCCTCGTGCTGAGGAAGCTGCTGACATAAGGCTGCTCTTTCAGCTCAGCACAGGAAACACAGGCAGTGTGGTTTGGGTGTCCATGGTCTAGGCATGCTGGAATAGGATTTCTGGTACTACATGGCATAAAGTAGGATGATCTCCAACAATACCACTGCAACTAGTAATTATAACTGCAACTATAAGACCACAGAGTGTGAACACTGCTCTACGTTACAGCAGGATTGGCACAGCATAAGAAAGAGTGAAGCAGGGTTACAGACAGGGATCACAGAAATTCCTGTAAGAGAAACCAATTTCATATTCTGTGTCTCACTTGCATCCTGAGCACACATTGCCAACCACACAGGAGGGGCCCGGATAATTCCTATATTGAGCTGCATGTCAGGTTCTGCTGGGTAACCGTGTAACCAGGGAAAGTCACCCTTTAAAACCCATTTCTCGTTTCTAAACTAGGGATAACCATTTGCTTATGGGGTGTTGTAAGCATTTAGCAATTAGATGCTACACTGAATAATGCACTGTGCTATGCACTTCTTCCCTGTGTTTAAATTATGGAGACATTAATCCCTAAGCACTGGCAAAGGTTCAGCAGCAATAATTACAATCTACCTACCTGGAATTCCATGAAACCTTTAATGGACAAGGCATTCTTCCTCAATTCCTCCTCTGAATTGCCCTGTACTGCCTATATATGCTATTGAACAGCAATAATTTTCAGCCTGAGGCTGGCTGTCTTTTATTAGTGAGTCTTTTCGGTGTACAGGAAGTGTCTGCTCTTTTTATTTCTATCTGTTCTGCGACAAAGGGAGACACTACAGCTATTGTGAGACTGATATGTGTTTCTGTACAGTTCTTCTGCAGAAAGCTAAAGAAAGATAAAAAAGGAGAAAGAGGAAGGACCCAGAAACAAGTTAACGACACTATAAAGACTGATTTAAAAATAAAAAGTCAAATTATTAGGAAAAGTCTGCCCTAGCTGTTCTATTCTTAGCAAGGTACAATGAAGAAACTCCAGTCTGCAGCCCTCTAAGCAGTTAACTGACATTTTCATTTGAAGCTAACTGCACAGATTTGCTATAAAACATCATTAGCACCAGTTCAGCCAAGCCAAGAGATGACCATTTTCCTGTTAACTAGAACAGCTAGATGTCTGGGAGTAAAAAGACTGGAACCCCACGGTATTAAAGGCTGTGCAACAGCATTCGCAAGAGCCTGCTTTACTGCTGAGAACCAAGAATCAGAGTCTGATAATTCGTTTGTAGATTCCTCAGCACCCCTGGCAAATCAGGTAAGATATATTATTTACAGGCATGCTGTGTATTATGGATCACAGTTTGAAAAGCAGTACTGATTTGTCACAGTAATCCTTGTAGCTACAGCCAGGATACGCTACAGCATACATGACATATGGGAGACCTCCAAGCAGGTCACCCCATGATTTGAGTAACCTTACACCCTACAGCTTTACTTCCAATTTGCCTTATTCCTTGAAGAATTTAGGAAAACAGGATAACGTATTCCCTTTTACTCCAATAATCAGCAACTCTGTAATCAGCACAATCAAATAAGGGTTGTTGTCTTTCCCTTGTGCAATTAATCATTTAACTTGGGAGGCAGCTGGAACCAGCAATGGAGGCAGAAGTCCATTAGTCATTAGCTTGAAATGGGCCAGCCTGACCATCTCCCTTTACTGACAACATAAATCCATGAGGGTTTTTATTGTTAATGTTAAACTTTATCCTGCTTAGAACATTAACTTAAAAAAAATAGAGTTAAATAATTTACACTAGAAAGAGAGAGACTCAGTAACAGCCTTTTACTGGGTAAAGCTCTCTCATTTCTTTATTGTTACATTGACAAATGATCAGATACCAGAGTAATTAATTTTGTTTTCTCTTGAGCACACCAGAGCCAGGGCAGCCAATACAACTTGCATTGAGACTCCCATCCAGCATAAGCCTTTAAGAACACTTCCACCTTTGCACATGAAGCAATCCCAAGGTACAAAAAAAATCTGCACATTCGGCATAAAGGAAAATATACTTTTCCTTTAATGCACACTTAGCCTTTGAGTGCTGCCTCCAGGCTATCAGCGCTTGGCTTGTGACCATCTCTAATAAGATAATGAATATCAAATATGAATTTTCTTGGCCAGCTCTCTGGTTTTGACTCATTTTCTTTTCCTGCAATTGCATTTTCCCCACCATCGATCAGTGCCAAGCACAGCACCTTAAAAATGTAACTCATCCGAAACTATGGTTTCTTTCTTTTGTTGGTGTGGCAGGATTAGATGAGCAATACCTACCAGTCACTCAGTACTAAGAATTTGATGCAAATCAAATAAATGCACAACTTTTTCCTTCTCCTTCTTTCAGGTGTTTCAAAGAAGCCTCTGTTACTCCTACACCATCTCTGTGCCTTCCTTTTGAACATGGTTCTCCACGCTCCCGAACCAGCATATGTTCTCCAAAGAACAAGATGGCACAGCTCTTCCATTTTTCAGAAGCATTAATGTTAAATAAAACTGTTTTCCAATGTGGAAAGTAGACAGCATACTAAACTACATCTCCCCAGCCAAAAATTGTACAAGGAACCCCAAAATGATTTCAGCAACGCTTCAGTTACTTGAGAAGTGTCTTTTCTTTATGACCAGGTTTTACCAAAATCCATTGGATTTCTACCATTACCTCTACCAAGAAAAAGACTACCAGAATTCCCAAGCTTATAAATATTTGGGAAAAATGAATACAAAGCATGCATTTTTTGGCCACCACGTATCTAATTCATGGCATACGTATTTTTCCCCAGTCACAAACCATACTGATGCTGGGAAGTCAGAAAGATCTTGCAAATGAGCTGGGCAAGGAAGACAAGAGACAAATCAAACCCTATCTAGAACTATCAGGCTCTCCCTTTCATCATTAAGAGGGAAGAATAAAAAAATCTATACCATACAGCATGTCCAGACACCACTTCAGAGGCTCTAAGCCAACTGGAAGCAACTTCAGTGCGGTCTTGAGTCTGCACTAATATTTTACTCTACCTCTCAACAGGGTTTGATTCCTGCCCATGTCTGGTGGTCAGCACCAAATAAACCACATCCACATTGCTGCTATCAGGTCCAAACATGAACAACTCATTGGTATTTGCCCATTGTATGTTATTACATGCCACATGGACACATGGGCAATGCGTATCTGAGATGGACTATGATGGGAGAACTCCTCATCTCAATGAAAAAGAAATTAAAATATAACTTAAATAATTAATTTGTTATTAATTCCTATGGAACTTGCCAAGAATCTCTCAATTAAGGAAATACAATTTGATTGAATAATCCCGCTATTTAAATTATCGATAAAATCAAATGTGATACTGTTTTCTCCAAAAAAGAAAGCCCAAAACAAAGCCTCATGCAAGCCCAGTCATATTCCATAAATCAACAGGCTTTAGGAAATCTCAAAATATAAATGGGATTTTTCTTTTCCAGCTTGTCAGCAGAAGCAAAGGCCCAGCCAACATAAACCATCACCACATACTTGTCTGAGAAACTGTGATGCTGAAGTAAAATTTGGCTAGGACAGCACCATATGAAACTGTTATATATTATTCTGGAGTACTATATAGGGAAAGTTAAGTAAATCAATAAATCTGATATCCATGAATGCAATTAAACATTTGGTTTTAATGAAGCTCAAAGTTATACTCATTGCTAAACAATAATAATAAAAAGCTCTATTACCACTGGAAGAGGATTCTAGATGTCTTCAGTTTGTAGGAAATCAATTGACTATAGAGGACTGTCATCTTTACGCACCACATACTCACATTAAGTCGGCTTCTGCCCACAGACACTGTGAATAACTGTGCAATGCTCATGTGCCACCTAAAATCCTATAGGACCTTCATGTCATAATTAATGCTACAGCTGAAAAAGTGAAGGATCTGGTCCCACAGCTGCATCACTGACTACAATGAAATGCAGGTGAATAGATAACACAATTGGAGCCTTATGGCCCTGAGGAGCTGTTCTCATGATGCTCATGATGGATGTACTGCAGTTACTCACTACAGTGTTTCTCAACATGCATGATATCAGAAAGTAATCTGTAAAGTGATGGGGCATTTTAATTTATTTTTCTTATACATTCTCCATTCCTAGGACTTTGTGTAACAAATTCCCAGGACAGTAAGTAGAGAAACAAACAAAAGAAGAAGAAAAATGTAGTAATGATTGAAAACTTCACTTTTAGTATGTGTTAATAGTTGCAGATGAATACTACTGGGATAAATGAAAAGATGATGTATTGACTGTTTTTCTAATGGTCTGGGTGATCTTTGGATATTTTCCAAATGGTTTGGTCATTCTTTCACTTAAAAAAAAAAAATGGGAAATATAGAGAATGGGACTTGGACTCCAGTGACAGAAGCACTCCTGTCTCCACCACAGCCTTGGACAAGCAATTCACATCTTTCTGCATCAGTTCCCCACTTTTAAAATGGGGCAAATTTTAGTAATGACAGACAATAATTATCTATTGATGGACCATCACACAAGACCCAAGTAATACCGTTATCCTACTCTACTGCACATCAGGGTTCCATTAAAATAACAAGTCTGACCCAAATCAGCAAAGGGCAACATCTCAAAGGGAGGTTAAAGCAGTAGCTGGTAGAGGTGCTCTCACGCAGACACATCATTAGTCAGATAGGTTTTATTCCAGCCAGTGCCTTTCATTAAGCTGAAAATATATTCTGTAGCACAGTGTCTAAAACACAGTCATACCCAGAGACTACTGTAGCACACACTTAATCATTTCTTGGTGCAAGACACATTTGTCCAGAGTGAATGCATACTGGTCTGCAACTTTGATGCCTGGAATTTAAGCAGGGAGTTACTTGAATTGAGAGTGATAATGCAATTTCATGTCCAGCATTTGGCTTGCAAGAAGCAGTAATTGTGTTATCAGAGAAAGCGTCACATGCAAACTCAACTGGGAGGATGACAAGGCAGACCAAGGAAAGCAGAGAAGAATGAAGAAAGAAAGAGACATTGGCATCAGTGCCAATTTAGTGAGCACATTTTCTACCGCTGTGCAGCAAAGGGCATAACAATAAAAGGAGGCTTGATTTAAAACTGCACATCACATTAAGGCCCCTATGATGCTTTTTCAAGTTACACAATATAAAAAGATATTTAGTTTCAGTTTCTAGGGTTTTGGGTTTTGCTTTTAAATTAAGTGCTGTCAGACACAGACTTGATGGAGAAAGGGCAGGCTCAACCAGCAGGGTACACATCATCTGTCATGCTTGTCCTGGCAGCAACAGTGATGCTCGGGGGATTACTGTGCACCTAGGGACAGTGTATGCACAACTCTCAAAGAGTAGACATGCTGTTCATCTCAGAACACAGAGGGGATCATGATCCAGGAGCTGTTTAGCACTCAAACAGCCAGAATACAGAAGCTATGAAACCCCAGATGCTGAATGCCTTGTATGTAGAGCTCAAAAACCTCCAGTAGTTTCACGGTCAGATAACTTACAAACCATGTGAGATGTTTATATGAACCAAAAGCTCTTCAGACAGTACCGGGGGAAAGCACACATCCAAACCGGAGCTTTCCTCAGCTGGGATTTTCTCCTAACCTCATTCTTGGATGCAATCTCCCTTTCTGTGGGGAAATCATGCTTGAGGAACATGAGGAATTTGAGGTTTTTTTTCTCACTGGTTTCCTACTTCCATTCCCTTTTTAAATAGTTGATGTCTGGAGTGTCATATTTAACCCCCCTCTTCAGCTGACTGTGTCTGGGACACCGTGAGTTCAGCCAGACCATGTGGAAAATGGATGGCTCTAATGCTGGTGGCCTCATGTACCATGACCATGTAATCCCATTAAAAACAATAGTCTGATCAGTTCTGGGGCCTTATCCCCATCACTTTTTCTGTGGACACATCGTTCAGCCACTGATGGGGTTGGAAAACGATGGAATACGTTCTGTATGTGTGAATGGGTTTATTATCTAGAAATTGGGCAACTCTAAGGCATTCTTAGGACTTTCAAGAGCATTTTGGTGTTTTCAAAAGGCTTCCTATGAGATTTCTATCCTTAGACTAACAAGGCATTTCTGACAGAAACTTCACCCACCGTAGGGTCACTGTAGCTGAACATCCCCATGTCAGCATCCTCTGCCAGCCCCCGGACCATAGAGATTGTGCCCTTCTTCAGGCTGCTTTTTTTTTATGTGTGTTTACTAGGTTCTGCACTTGCAGAGAAAGTAACAGGGGAAAAATCATTTGAGTCTGCACAAATTCATCACAGAAGATGTGTCTGGTGGCTACATGCCAAGATTATTTGCTAAGGACTTGAAGAGCCTTTGAGCTAGACAAACAGAAGGGTGTTTCCCGAGGACAGGAAGGAAACGACTTGACTTTGTCATACCTTCACCTTCCCACAGGCTTTGACAGTCTAATTGGCTTTCTTATCCAGATGGAAGTGCTGGAAATCCTGATTACCCATTGTTCCCATTTCCTGCATTCAGCATTTACTGTCTCCTCTCCGCCATTCAGCTCTTCCTCCTCTGGAGATTATGGCACGATTATATTCTCCTCTAACCTGCATTTTAGGCAGCTATCAGTGTCAATCCAACTATTTATGCCATTTCAATCCTACGTGAAGCGAGGCACTTGAATGTTATGTCTGAGAGGATGTGACATAGCTGGGATAAGTGAGTGTGTATAAGAGAGATGGGTCTACTTCTCATTATCTTCATACCTCACCCCCTCTACATGCCTGAAAAACGTCAGCTAGTCAAACCTAGACAGTCTTAGTTTGCAGATTTAACACGTGATTCTTCTTGTATCTCATCATAGAGTAACCATGCTGTATTTACTACTAGCTAACAACACCTCTCAAAGGATCAACTGTGTGGCTGTACTGTAAGAACTTGATGATTGCAGTAGGTCAGAGCAAAGTAGCTCCAGCTCAGCACCTTGTCTCTGGCCCTGGCCAAAAGCAGATACTTGGGAGTAGGACACAAGAACATAAGCAGCACAGCAGAGCTGGTACCCCCAGCTCTGACAGCAGGAGCACCAGGGCCATCTTTGGGTTTGACAGCCCTGGAGATGCCCCTTCTTGCTCCCGTCCCCATATTGTCTCATCTTTCTTGAATCTACAGATACGTTTTACATTGACACCCACCGATGACAGGGAGCTCTACAGCTTCATTAGTTGATGAATAAAAAAGCACTTTCCCTTTGCTCTATAATTTCATTTGATGTCGCCTAATTTTGGGGTTACAAAAAATGTCAGCAATTGCCCCCTCTTCAGCAAGACATTCAGTCTCGTCTCATCATATCCCTTTTCTCCATCATCTCTTCCAAAAGTGACAAATCCTAGTCTATTTTCTCTCCTTGGATAAAAGCTGTTCCTTACCTTTGATCATAAGTTTTGCCCTTCCCTGTAACTTTTTCTGGGTATAATGCTTCCTTTTTGGAGATGGGGAAGGGAAAACCAGAACTGAATTCAAGATGTGAGTGCACCATGGATTTATAAAGTGGTAACGAAGTTTTTTTTGTTGTTTTTATCCTCTATTTCTCAGTAATTCCTATGCTCCTTTTTGCTTCTTTGACTACTGCTGAGAACTCAGGCTTCAGAGCATACCAAATGTGGAACCTATTCTTTATGACTAGTTTCACATCTTTTAATGAACTCTCCTAATCTGGGGGAAAAGACACAGTCCCTACCTATCCACGCCTGGAACAATGCCCAAGGTGCTTGTCTGTAGGAGTGGGAGGATATTAGTGCTCTGAGATTTCAGTGAGCTAACAGCTTGCACTTCCTTTCCTTAGATGTTTTTCAGGCATTTAAACTTCAGCTCCATGCAACAGCTGTGTGAGGTAGGTAGGGATCATTAAATGAATTTCACAGATGGAGAAACTGAGACAGAGAGATTTGTCCAGGTCACTTAGAAACTGTCACAAAGCCAGGAACAGACCCTGAGAATGAGACCAGTCTTTCCTTTCACCGGCTGCTGCAAGTGAAATGACTGCTCCAGGGATTGCACCATGTGGCTCCATCACCACATGATGGTTTATGTCTCTATGTCCCTGCAGTCTTTGTCATGCCATGGGAAAACAAGAGTCCCCACTCCAGCAAGTTGGTGGGCAAGTACATCATCCTATCCTATCCTATCCTATCCTATCCTATCCTATCCTATCCTATCCTATCCTATCCTATCCTATCCTATCCTACCCTACCCTACCCTATCCTATCCTATCCTATCCTACCCTACCCTATCCTATCCTATCCTACCGTATCCTATCCTATCCTATCCTATCCTATCCTATCCTATCCTATCCTATCCTATCCTACCCTATCCTATCCAACTATTCTTTCAAGCTGTAATACTGGTAAAGTTGCCCACAAAGTAAGCCATGAGGTAGTTTTGAACTGTCCTATTACTCCTCATATTATTTCAGACTGGATCACATCTAGTAAATCAGAGAATCATAGAATGGTTTGGTTTGGAAGGGACCTTTAAAGGACATCTGTTCCAATCCTCCTGCAATGAGCAGGGACATCTTCCTGATCACTGATCAACTTCCTGCAACATCAATCGAGATCAACTAGATCTTTCACCCACATTCTGAAGGGATGCATTGGCACAGTAATATTTTGGTGGCAGAGGTACACAGTGACCTGTGGGTCTGATTCTGGAAGGTGCCTGGTGCTCTCAGAACCTCAGAGAAGCTTCTTGGGATTTCACACCACCTGACAGTTGATTCCTAACCAGTTTTAATGAGAAAGCCTGGGTGGTTCAAGTTGCTGACAGTGCATTATGATGGCTTTCAAACAGACATCACTGACTTGAGCCAAACACAGGTAGTGACTGGAAGTTATTACTATTGGCCATGAGGCTGCCAAGTGAGTTTTGTGGAGTAACTCAACAGGCACCCTTACCATTTACTGTTCTCATGAACACTCTCTTCACATACCTCAGGAGAGAATACAGCAGCTAAAGGCACGGATACTGAGATAAGTCCTCAGTTGTTCTCCTGCTAGAGCAAAACATGCACTGCAGGGAAACTTATGAAACTTTGTTCTGAAAAAGATGCTGCTACACTTTTCCTATGGGGAAGGAGCTTAATACTCTCGGCTTGCACTTTGGGGATTAGTCTGCAGTAGTGCCAGATGAGACAAAAATGTCACTGCCAGCATATGTTGCCTTGACATACCTGACTATCTAAAACTGAAAAACAACTCTGTGGGCTCAACAATGGCAATAACAGCACATTAGAGAAGGAAGAAAATGCTTTTAATGTGGAGAAGAGTGATTTCTCTTGAGAGTTTATAATTTCTTAGGTAGCTCCTGAAAAAGACATCAGCGCAGACCCTGTCCTACATGGTGCAAGTATTCCCTATGGAGCTTGCAGCAATGCAATACCTGTAATTAAAATACTGGGAGCACCACATTGTGTGTTTACAGACTGAGAGCATGACTAGTGAAGGCAGAGTGGTCCATGCAAGGGGTTAATTAGAGTAAACCTGTGGAAGATGCTATAAAGCCCTTCTCCACGTAGGAATGAGCCCCAGGAATCCATCTGCTACAGCAAATGGGTCCCTTGAACAGGGATAAGGGTCTTGGTAACAAACTCTTTGCTCTCTCTGCTGCTGTCAATCCCACAGTTCTGTTACTAAAGCCTTGATAATACCACTATTGCACAAAATGCAAAATCAAGGGAAAACGATTCCAGCTACTCATGCTGCTTGTAGATAAATGAAACCCAGAAAGGTTGAGACAGCTGGAAATCTGACAGGAAAACTGGGTTTTCCAGGGAGAACACTAGAGCCAATTTACAGTTAATTACTGTGATTTGGAACAGCTCTGTGAGTAAATACCAGTCTCTGATTGTCCAAGTAAGGAAGATAATTGTTTCCTGAACTGTGTCCATTGTGCATTTAAACTGTTGTCAGCCTGTTCCTTTCTCAAGCTCAGAAGAGGTTTGGGTTTCAGCAATACGAATCTGTTACTCTTGTGGTAGCAAGTAGCTAAATCCTAATGCTGAGCATCATATCTGCCACGAATGCAATTTATGGAGCTCCACAGCCGTATTTTTAAAGCAATCTCTCCTACTGCTGAGGCAGCTGGACCATGCATGAGTTCACAGCTGCAAAGGAGTCCTGCCATCACTGGTGACACAGCTTTGAGGACAAGGGGGACTGGAGGGGTACTGGACACTGCCAGCTCCAAAATGTGATAAGCATCATACTGCTATAAAGGGGTATAGAGAAGGATGGGCAGCAAGAGAGAAGGGACATCACGGAAAACACCCTAACTGCTATCTATTATCAGAGCAGCTAGAGGGAAAATGTTTTCACAGAGATTGCACCATCATTTGAACAAAGGGTATTTGGAAAGTGGATATTGACATACTCATTAAAAGGCAAACCAAAACCTCAGTGGGTACAAGGATGATTTCTTAAGGAGCTCAAGTATTAGTGAAGTATTGGCTTACCTGAGTCCAGAGCAGGTACTGAGACTGACTGAGGAGTCCGGGTACCCTCGTACATGGCCGTGGTAGTAGCAGTGACCCTGATTGTGAAAAAGAGAAAGCATCTCAGTAGTCAGGAACACCTTTTGCTCTCTAGTTTCCATATTGCTTTTACTCCCCTTACTTGAAAGGGAGCATCTTTTTGAGGCTACAGCATTCAGAAACACTCACAGCCTCTTTCCTGTCCCACTAAATCATAATATTCACTAATAAGTCCCTCTACTAAAGATTCCAGACTGTTCCTAAATGGAAACCTTAGGTGGTTTTTAAACCCAAAGGGTCAGAGGAGTTTTTTGGCTTGTAATGTTTGCTCTAGATGGCTGCACACAAAGAGTTGTGGTCAATGGCTCAATGTCTGGCTGGAGACCAGTAACGAGTGGTGTCCCTCAGGGATCGGTGTTGGGACCGGTCTTGTTCAACATCTTTGTCGCTGCCATGGACAGTGGGATTGAGTGCGCCCTCAGCAAGTTTGCCGATGACACCAAGCTGTGTGATTTGGTTGATACCCTGGAGGGAAGGAATGCCATCCAGAGGGACCTCGACACGCTTGTGAGGTGGGCTGATGCCAACCTCATGGAGTTTAACCATGCCAAGTGCAAGGTCCTACACCTGGGTCGGAGCAATCCCAGGCGCAGCTACAGGTTGGGCAGAGAAGAGATTCAGAGCAGCCCAAGGAGAAGGACTTGGGGGTGTTGGTTCATGAGAAAATAAACATGAGCCGGCTTCAGTGTGCGCTCGCAGCCCAGAAAGCAACCGTATCCTGGGCTGCATCAAAAGGAGCGTGACCAGCAGGTCGAAGGAGGTGATCCTGCCCCTTTACTCTGCTCCTGTGAGACCTCACCTGGAGCATTGTGTGCAGTTCTGGTGTCCTCAACATAAAAAGGACATGGAACTGTTGGAACAAGTCCAGAGGAGGCCACGAGGATGATCAGGGACTGGAGCACCTCTGTATGAAGACAGGCTGAGGAAGCTGGGGTTGTTCAGGCTGGAGAAGAGAAGGCTGCATGGAGACCTCATAGCAGCCTTCCAGTATCTGAAGGGGGCCTATAGGGATGCTGGAGAGGGACTCTTCATTAGGGACTGTAGTGATAGGACAAGGGGTAACGGGTTCAAACTGAAACAGGGGAAGTTTAGATTGGATATAAGGAGGAAATTCTTTCCTGTGAGGGTGGTGAGGCACTGGAATGGGTTGCCCAGGGAAGTTGTGAATGCTCCATCCCTGGCAGTGCTCAAGGCCAGGTTGGAGGAGGCCTTGGGTGATATGATTTAGCGTAAGGTGTCCCTGCCCATGGCAGGGGGGTTGGAACTGGATGATCTTAAGGTCCTTTCCAACCCTAACTATTCTATGATTCTATGATTCTTGGGTTATATTTTTAAGAGGGTCAATAGAGTTTAAATTGCTCATCTGACCACCATTTTCTGTGTTATTTTAATTAAAGCTATAATATGGAATATTTTATGAAATTAATCAATTTAACAAATTGGCTGACACATTACTACTTTCTATAGAGACACATATTTTTATTTAAGGACATTTGCATGTATGTATGCCTATAGGAGGCAGCTATGCATAAAGACAAGTACTAAAAGGCCAATCCCAACCCTATAGGTTGAAAAGAATCACAGAGCAAATGAAGGGGGATGGAAACAAGTTGGAAAGGAAACCTTTTATTCAATTACTTAACCGAGTGGCTGCATGTTATTAAGGACAACCAAGTATAAGAGGGTCTTCTATTTTGAGAGGCAACAATCCAATTTCATTTTGTGGCTAGGTTATTGTATTTCCTTAATAATCCACTGCTTGCAAAAGGCACCCACAACAGAGATACTTTCTCAGCACACACACATATCTGTCTGGGATCAAGGTTAATTTTATTGTTGACTAAAGGTTATATTACATTCCCAATTACGTGGCTGGCTGGAAAGCCGTGACTGTGTCAACGTCCAGCATTTCTTTTCTCATGACTCCTTTGAATGCCACCTGGAAACTGAAAACACTGTTGTAAAAGGTTCCTATCTTATTAGTGCAAAGGAAAGTTATCACTCATGCTTCAACCTGACAGTCATCTCACTGTGCCTTTTTATTACTGGGTTCATTCACATCCATCCCGCTGCATTAATTAACCTTTTCAGTTTTGGGGCATGGCTTTCACTTGCAAAGCCTCACACACAGCAGACTTCTAAAGACCACCTTGATATTGTTAAAGAAAGCAATAGCCATGAAATGCTGGGCAAGATGCAATAATTCAGATATGACTTTTCTGCAAATAAGGTTATAACCATGAAAAATAATTGCTTAGGCTTAGAGCATTTGTATTTCCAACATGAGCAGCTGAACATGGAACAGTAACGTCAGACTTGCTAAATCTCAATAGCTTTTCTCAGTGAAAGAAACAATGGAAACAGGGTAATAGGTTTTAGTCTTGGGTATTTTTATCATCAGGACTCATAAAGACCGAGTAACTCATTAGAAAGGATAAAGTGACAATAGAAGGGCAGAAGTCATACACTGGATTTTTTGGGGGGAAGGTTGCTTCAGTCACAATTGCCATGGTTGTGAAAGTTTTCAATGTATCTTACAATGTATACTATTTCTCTTTAATTTAATATTATCAGTTACATGCATTCAGTTGATAAGAGATGAGAAAAACAAAGTCCCCCACCTCAGCACTGACCCTTATATAGTGACTATGAAATATAAAATAGGTTTATTCTCATCACTTCAAGTTAAGTATAAGGCAGAGCTCTTAAGAAGGCAGTCTCTGGAGTTTAGCATCACCAGTCTTAAGCACAGTAGTGAGTGGAATGGGGAGGGCAAGCTGACATCTCGTTCCACGCAGCCTGCTGCTGCAGTCTAGCTGTCTTTATCAAAGTGAATTATGGCAAAGGGCCTGATATCTTTCCCGCTCCACATACAACTTGTCATTTTATTAACTTTGAGCTCCCTGTTGTGGCCCATTTCACAGTTTCTCTCAGACCCACCTGCTATATGATGCCGAAGTTCAATACCAAAAATGTAAACTTATCAGACCATGGCCTGCAATTGGACTGGTAGAAAATTGATTTCTAGCTCAGTAACTCCACTGAACTGCAGGATTTCTTTTTTTCCCCTCTCCTATCAAAGCTTTTTTACTCCTGTAAAGCAGTAATAAAATGGATGACCCCCTAAAAACAATTAATTACCACGGCTGATTTGTCAGACTTAAAGCAGAACTCTACCTTTACCTGAGATCATTTAATAAACACCAGCTTTTGACAACTGCAGATTTTTCAAGTGCTATAAACCAGAAAAATATTGTGGACACTGATTCATGTGCTGGAAACTCCCCAAATGACAAAACTCCACAAACCTGACTCGGCTCGACCTCCAAGCAGAATTTGACTAAGCAACTTTTCAATAGGAAATTGGATTTGGTTACAACTACAGACTATATTGATGTCCTCAGTGAAGACGAGATATAAAAATAAAATCACAGGGACTTATCTTTTCGAAACCATATTGCAGCATTTAATGAAAAATGAATTCAGTGATCTCTCTCAAAAAAACTATCTTTCAGGCAGCAAAATGCACTGTCAGTATTAATCATGACTTGCTGCCATTATGAAAACAGATATTTTTTTGTAAGGGAAAGCCTAGCTACCATTAGCCATACACATATTCATATTAACGTAGGTTAATCTGTCAAAGACTTGCGTGCTTCATTTCTTCCATTTATTTCCTTTAGGAGTCTATACAGCCTTCCAGTTTCTAAAACAAATGACTATTTACTACTAAACCGATTTGGAAGAAGATATGAGCATCCAGCAAGAAAGAAAATACTGAAAGCTTTCAGAATGATTGCTTTACTTGGAGCTATAATGAAGATGCTTTTTCAGAAGTAAGATGTTATGCATAGAAATAATGCCTTTCACTGACACCAGCAAAGCCTGTTACGGATGGGAACACAAAGCACGATGCCTCTTCTGACAGTGTCAGTAAATAAATAACGTAATGTAACCAATACTTTATAGGACTTAGGCAGAGAAAAGATAAACTTTGTAATTAAAATCACTTGCTGCATTGTTTCTAATTAAGGCGTTTGTACTGTCAGAGGAAAACAACATTACTGCTTTAAACTGTTTCTATTTATAAAAAGCAGTTTTTAACTACTGATTTTAACCAGGATCATGTTACCCATATTTTTATATATATGCATACTTATAAATATACACATACCTACCTATCTACTTGCATATACACATATATATTTAAGTATCACGTATATCCACAACAGTCTTATGGGCTGGTTTAGAAAGTATACCCAAACAACCAGCCCCCTCTAGCAAACTCCCGAATGCAGAAAGATACCCAAGCTTTCAAAACCTCCGATCTGAACTTCTGCACTATGGAAATGAGATATTTAGGGCTTTTTTCCTGACTGAACCTTGACTTTCTTCCATAACTGATCCACAATGGTTTCACTTATTTTAAAGTTTTAATGGGTATATTTTCAAGCAGCTGAATAAATCTTACGGCTTTTAAAAGTCACCTGGTTAAAACCCCACAGCTTGCCTTTAAAGCCTTCCTCTAGAAATTCATGTGTAGGATCACAGCAGTCAAAAAGGTACTGAAGGCAACAATGAGAAAAGATCACACGTGGAGCTGTTTCATCCCACAGCTCAGATCCTGGCAGAGAGAACCTTGGCGTTTAAGGATGAAGCATCATCTACCTGCGAAACACCAACCTTACCGTGTAATTGCGTGCGAGGACCACGTCAGTGCCGTCTTTCAAATAATGGGTCTCTGTGAAGCTGCTGGATAACAGGCCCCTGGAAAAAAACAGAGCACATGTAATATTAAGGCCACATCCACCTTGACTTTGTCCTTTAGTGGTTCCGTTTAAGATAGCAATCAAAGCCAAGCATTAAAGATACAATGACTTACCGGGGCTGTGAGCGAAATAAGGAAAGATATAACTCCAAATACTGACGTTGCAGTACATGAACACTTCCTTCATTAACTGTGACTACAACTTTCCAGACTGCTTTCTCTTCTGTGTGAGGACTGCACATTTCAGTATTGAATCTTCCACATCATTTTCAATATATTTTACATTAAATCTGACGTTTGGAGCATTGTTAAATAATGATGTTTGTAGAAAAGTAAAACATTCTCCCTGTGTTACTTAGTTTGCTATATAATGTGTTGTATTCAACAGCATGTAACCACCCAAAGACTAGTTTAGCTCTTGGTAAAGGGAACAAACTCAAGCTAAAACACTACAAGAGCATATGGAAGTTAGAGAACTGGATTTATTCTGATCATCTGAAAAGGATATTCATGAATGGAAATCTAACAACTTGAAATAATGCATCAGGAGACAGCAAAAGACCATGTCTGTGATGAGACGCTCTGTTCTCATGCTCTTAGTTCTTCCCCTCCTGCTTTTGGCAATGATACAATGCAATTGCCATTTCCTAGAACTCTCCAGAGAGGGGCATGTGTGTGACAACTATGAAAAAATCATTCCTGTAGAAAACCCATGGGATAGGGAAAGCATCATCTGCTTTTTATATATATATGTGTGTATATATATATATATATATATATATATATGTAAAAAAGAAGTCTTGCTATCGATCTGGTTTTCAGCTAAAGAACATTTTTAACAAGGCCAGAAGGAAGAATACATATTCACATTTACTCCTAACATAGGTCTTAAGCCGTACTCAACACAACCGTGCTTGAGTTTTGACAAACACTCTAGTGAAATGCAGAAGCCCAGTACAGAGGAAACCATACATAAATGTCACCATCATATTCAGAAAACTGGTGAGTTTGGACTATTGAAAATCTTTGCAATATGGTTTCACCATGCTCTGTCTGTTCCACTTCAAAGAGGTGCTTCCCCCTCGGGATGTTCATTTGAACAAATCAGGCTCTTTCTTTTATTTAAAGCTGCTTAATGCTGCACTAGTGCATATATACTAGTGGGAAGTAGTACAGAGTCTTGCAATTTATATAAACATTAAAACTGGAACCTGAACACACATTTAATTTTCATTACTGATTTATTTCCACCACATTAATGGCTCAGTCATGACCAGGATCTGGTTGTGCTAGGAACGGAACAAAGAGTTATTAGAAAGAAAACCCATCTTTAAAAGCCTCTATCTTAAGAGAGAAGAAAAAAAATAACAAATGAAACAAGACCACATCAAGAAGGAAAGTGCAACACCAAAAGATTAAGACAGCAAAGCCCAACATAAAGAATATTCTCACTTCACATTTTTCAGCTTGTGGGAAATAAAAGCGTATTAATAGATACTGAATGTTCAAACACTGCAGCGTTTGGTGGCTTGTACAGGACCTGCTCTGGATCTCAACCACCACACCTAGAATGTGGTGCCAAACAAGCATCTAGTGTTGATTTAGATACTCCATATATTTCACCAACCAGCTCCACAGGGACACCTTAAACCACCCCGTGGTAACACTAGACACACTTGACACCAACACTTGTCTCACTTCTTGTGCCTGCAACCTCTACAAGGACCTGCCTGAAACAACACATGCTGTATCCATGTTTCCTACGGTCCCATTATCACAAAGAGCAGCGGCATTATTCATTATCATTATTATTTATATAGCAACACTGCTAAGTTCTGTGCTTAGCAGGCAATAATTGCCTTTGTAAAAGGCAAGATCCCATTGTTTTCAAAGCCAACAGAGTTCTGCTCTGCACTTTTTGGAAAGGGGATTTCATATAGGAGAGATTTTTTTATGTGATGGGACAAAATACAGGCAAGGGATACAGGAACAGATGTAGCATAAGGTCAAAGTGATTAAGCAATACACTTGCCTTGTGCTATGCTATTTCCAAAGGGTTTGACAGCAGTGATGATAAAGGTGACCTTTCTGCTTCTGTTCATTCTACCCTCAGGCACAGATTCAGAAAACATTTCATAGATTCATGGATTTTGATACCAGAAGAGAGCACTGTGATCAGCAACCTGACCTGCCACGTTACCCAGGTTGTTTGACTTAAATTAATCCTCTAGGACAGGTAAACAAATAGCAGGTAAACATATTCCTGGTGTAGCTGTCATCAGTGTCCCTATCAGGATGAATTTTGCTATCTACCCTGATGAAAATACCAGCTGAATGTAGGAATTCTCAGGGTGAGTAGTAAAAGATTGGTAAGAGAACCAATGTGATGGAGTCCCACTGTTGGAGTAACCTAATAACAGAAAAAGTATGCCCCGATGTAGAAGCCAGAGTAGGATTTCAAATCATGGAAATTTCATGTACCACCTTTGTAAGAAAAAAGCTTTTCAGGAGTCTGCATTAACACTCTTCCAGTTTAATAACTGAGACATCTGTTTTCCTGCCACGTACAATGCTAGGGCTAGTTTGGGAGCAAGCCAGAGGAAAGGTTTTTTCCACACTATAGAGGCTGGGGACCTCTACAAGACGTGTTGCCAGGCAGTCCAACAATTTCTGGCAGAGAAAGAAGCCGTGAGCCCCACTTTCAGCATGTCTATTATCTTTAAAGCTGGACAGCCATACAAGCACACAGCATTAGTGTCCAGGGACAGCAAGTCATGTAAAGGCATTACTTGAAAGGTTATGAAAACTAAGCGTAACAAGCACCCAGATTCCACTCCGCTTTCCAATTAGAGCAATAATGTTTAACATACCAAACAAGGAATTCAACATATGTATCTATTAGGTAATTTAATAACAGCCCTCCCCACCCCACAAAGATATGCAATGTAATAGCTTGATTTACATTTGTGGTTTTGACCCACAGTAAAAAAGATTAATAGAGGAAAGTAAATTAATTTAGATGGCAAGCTACTTAAACTAATTGGATCAATGTAATTCTTGAAGAGCAGGGATCAGAATAACCTTAATATATCATAGTGCAATTCATCATCATGTCTGGAGTTTCAGATGCTGTCAGCTACAATGCTCAGCAGTACCAGATGATTATCAGGTTTTTGCACTCCATGAACAGACGGAAACCACCGTTATCTAGAGCTGTATCAACTGCTGGCTATGATTAAAGAAAATCAGTCGAGGCAACACCACAACTTTCTCATTCCTTCTCCAAAGATGCAATTCTGGAGTTAAATTACTTATGCATTTAGTCACTGTGTGTCATCACTGAGGATTCTTTTACATTTCTTAGAGCCAAATTAACAAGCAGAAGCTTTGATGGCTCAGAAGGACAAGCTTTATCCCCCCTGATCTGCGGCAGACAGCATAGACTTCCTCATCCTCTGTAAATCAGCAGGAAGCTTACCTGTCAGATTTGTTGAGCCATTTTCAGGTGTCGAACAGCTTCCACTAACCTAAGCCTCAGGGAATGGGGTGAAAGTTATTTAAACCTGTAATCCTCACCTTCCCAGCCCCCTGCAACGTGTCTCAGGCAGTTTGTTTGGGGAGGAGGGAAATGTCCTGTTTTAAACACGTCAAACTTTTTACTCAGTCCATCCAGTGACAGGAATGGCAATTTCACACACTGCCTCTCACTTGCAAATGAGAAAGTCAGTCCCTGCTCTCCAGGCAGCACTATATTATTTCAGAAGGTTGCAATGATATTTCATCACCTCGGGAGAGTCAGAAAGACAGAGTCACACAAGTTAGAGATGGAAAACGATCTAGTGGATCACACAGATGAACTCCCTAGAAGCCAACTATGCTATAGATCAAATTAGGTCTGTCTTATCGAGCTGCAAATCAATGCTGATCCCACCAGTCTCAGAGGGAGATTACTTTGCACCCAGCAGATGTTATTGTCATGATGCATTTCCTGATACCCAGCCTTTTCTAGTTTGTCCTAGCTGGAATAAAACGCTTTTCTTCCTTGGTACATCTATCATTCAGCTATGTGCATTTTGTTATCAAATTCTGCTTTAATGTGCCATGTATAGAATATCAGGCTATAAAAAAGCCAACAAGAACTGTATACTTTTCATGTTAGTGCTGCTCAGGAATAATCTAAGCATCACCACAGCAGGAGCAGACACCAGGGTTTTCCTTGGTGGTGCAGGAGAAACTGGTAGACAAAAGCCTAAGGAGCAAATATCTAATAGCACACAGGCTTGTTTTTCTATCTGTCTTTCAGCATGAAACTCCCTTGCTTACCTTCCCTTTTCCAGGTCATCCTGCTGCAACACAGATACAAGGGGGAAGGAAGACACCAACACTGTTATTTATCAAAATGAATCTACAAGTTTCTCTAAGCTGCACCCAGCAACTGAGACTCAACAGCACTGCTTTAAAACCAAACAATATGACATCTGGATGATCTGGTACGTGTTTCTACAGCAGCCTGGGTGGTGTGTGACTCACTGTTACCCATCTCAGAAGGACTATGCCTTGCTCTGGCTTGACATGGAGCATAAAACTTGACCTTTGTTTCAGCAGGAAGCAGGGCCAGCAAAATAGACCCAAGATTTTACAATAATAAATCTCTGCTTCTACTAGCACTGTCTGACTGTTAGTATTACGAGTGAGCAAGCAGGAACCTGGGCCTCTTTCCTTGAGCAGGCACCCAAACCCAGTCACCAATACCAGGGATGTGGTGTGATCTGCCTACTGCCATCAAGCATTAACTAGGACTTTGAGATGGGGTAAAGTGAAGTCGGAAATGAACACTAAGCTAAAATCCCATGCTTGAAATAGAAACACCTTAATCAATTTTCTAAAAGCAGCACTGTGTTTTCTTTTGAATCTTCTGGGGTATAAAGCAGCCTCAAATATGAGCATGTGCTTTGTGCTTTGTCAGCTATTTGATTCAGAGGTCTAACTTGCCCAGGAATGAATCTTGGGTACCCTCCGTATACACTGCAACACTCACAGCACTGAGATGTATGATCTGATCTTTGTTTCTGCAACTTTTTATCCTGTGGAATGGTTTGGAAACGCAAACCCTAAACTTCATCTTGAATCTTCTTTCAAGTATGGTCACACATGGACATCTCTGTTCTGGAGTAAAGCATCCCAGCAATGCACTCTTTGATTAGGAGGTTTCACAGGGATGCTTTTTATGACAGACAGAAGGTGTTGGGAACCTATTGAGCTTTTGAGAAGAACATAAACTTTTCATGCTCTTAAGTGTGTTTTTCTGCTTACCTTTGCTGTTGATTAACATCTCAGTCCAGATACACTCCTTTAAGAGCTGGTGTTTTTAGGAAGAACATTAAGCGTTCCTGTGGCTTCTTAAATGATGACAGTATGCTGTTGTACCTGCTCTGTGGGAGCATTGGTCATAATAAGCCACCAGTAGTGCAAAGCTGACTGAAATCTGACCTTGGTGCTTCTCCTTCGCAGCAGCTCAGACACATATCTGACCTTTACTGATGCTTGTTACCCTTTCTTATCTTTCCACATTATAAAGTGCCCATTTTCTCCCCCATCCAAGTACTGCCTGACTCCACTATACAAATTCTTATTAAAACCCCTCTGGCTATGAATTTCAAACCTTGCCGACAAATGGAGGAGGTGAAGAGAGTGAAACAGGATGGCATATAAGCAGAGATAAAAAACGTCATCTAAACCTCTGCCTCCTCACACCATCATACTCCATTAACTCTCAAGCATCCCAAGTCAGGTCAGTCTGACCTTTACACTGGAACTAGTTGCTATTTCTTGAATTGCTGTATTTCTCCACAGGTATATCCAGAGGAATAAGCACATCTGTTAAGCCTGCTGTTCTGCAGTGGTGATCTCAGTGCAAGTACCTCCTGATACCCACAAAGGTGATATTCACAGAGGCGTTTTTCAATTCTTCTTTCTCATTACAATATAAGGAATGAGTGAAACATGGGTAATGAGTTTCCCATGCACAGGCACCTAACATCATCCTGCTCAGGAAACCACCACATATTTTTTTTATAACCAGGCCCCATTCTTTCCCCTTGTTTAATTATCTTAAGAGATGTGAAATGCTTTTGGACATTTTCCCATTGAATGTCTCCACTTCATAATATCCTATCTGCCACACTCCAGTGTGCTGCCATAGAGGGACTGCAATGTCATAATTAAAGAACCTGAGAGATGGAAACTCACAGCTTAATTAGCACAAACAATTCTGAGGGAAAGAGGGGAGCAAAATAAAGCTATAATACCAAGGAAATCAAGCAAGCATCCAAAGTTTCAATATTGACTTTATGGTAGTAGCCCTTGGCCTGTTTCAGATTGCCTGTCGATAGACAATTTGAGTAGATCATACAGTACACTTGAAATAGGTGTCTCTGTACTCCTACCCAGTTTGTTTGTTGATGGAATTTATATAATCCTATGCCTACTGAAGTCCACACTGAAATCCTACTCCGATCCCCTCGCATGAGTGGAGCAATATCTGTCACAAAGACAGTAACCTTTCATGCACACACACTACGATGTCAAAGCTAAAGCCATGCTTTGAGCTACCCCTGGACAGTGTGTTGAAACGTAGGTTCTCTATCAATAGCTCCTCTCTGCTGTGCTGGGAGTTGGAAGACAAGAGGGGCAAGCACAGCTTTTGAAGCCTACAAGCATCCTGCCTTCGGAACTAGTCACTACATCTGGTTGCAGCATATAGAAAACTAAAGAAACAGCCCAAGCAAACAAATCTGAACAACTAAGGGAGAAAACCGCCTCCCTGGCTGGCAGTCACTGAGTGATTGAGAGCGTTCTTGTTTCCTGGCTGCTTGGAAAACAAACCATAAACCTCACCTCCCCAGACTTCAATAGGAAAGGATTGAAATGAAATTAAGCCCGTCAGTGGCCTCCCATGCTGTTCCAGGCTCTCAGTGCACACCCTGCTTCCATCACTTATTGTAATGTTTATAGCAAACATTTATTTGCCAAAGCTGTATCATTTAATCATTCTAATTCCAAAATATTAATGAAGATGCTAATGCTAACCAGTGTTGCAGTGATAGTATGTTGGACAACGATAAACAACCCATCCAACAAAGCAGATGGGCAAAACACAAATCCTCTCTCTAAAATGGCTTAAGCTTGCCCAAACCCCTCAGGGTAGTCACTGATAATGGGACAGCGTTAGGTACCCTGCACCTCAGATGGTCATTAAAGGAAGAAGCAACCCACATGGGATGTGTGGTGGGAATGAAAGGAATACTATCAAGGTTTGCTCTGTCCTCACAAGACGGCTTGGAAACACAGCAGAACTTCTCCAGCAGAAGAGGCAATGGCACCAACTTCTGTGAGCTTTGACTAAAACTGCTCATCTTGCACACACTGGAAACCTAAGTCAGAACTTCTGACAATGGCACAGAAGGACAGACCTAGTGGGAATGGCTTTAACCTGCCCGAGGGGAGACTGAGATGAGCTCTTAGGCAGAAGCTCTTCCCTGTGAGGGTGCTGAGGCGCTGGCACAGGGTGCCCAGAGAAGCTGTGGCTGCCCCATCCCTGGCAGTGTTCAAGGCCAGGTTGGACACAGGGGCTTGGAGCAAGCTGCTCTAGTGGAAGGTGTCCCTGCCCGTGGCAGGAGTTGGAGCTGGTGAGCTTTAAGGTCCCTTCCAACACAAACCAGGCTGGAGTTCTATCATTCTGTGGACTGCATCCCATCCATCTTAACCTCAAAGACGTTCTGCCGTTTTTTCCAACAACCAACTCCAATATAGCAGAGCAGCATTTGACAGTTTTCACCATCTCTCTCACAGAACTGTCCTAGAAGAGCTCCTTGTGAGGAATATGTTATATTACCTCCTTGAGGTTCCCTGTGTAGTGGCAGAATAGAAATCATCGCTTCAGCCGGGCAGTATGTCATGAAAAACAAACACCTTTAGCACAGGCTCCAGAATAACACCAGCCACAGATCACAGTCAGCTACAGAGAGATGGCAGTGCTTGCTGGCTAACTGACTTTTGATGGAAACAATACAGTTCCATACATTTAGGCAAACTATGCAGACTGACTGCTTTAAGGATACTTTACTGTGTGAGCTACATCAAGTAGTTTTGACTTAGAATAATGGAGGTGGCTGTGAAACCCTGAAGCAACATACCAAAAGCTAAAGCATTATGTAGGGAGTAACTCCTGAACTACTACTACACCTCTGAAGGATCTATGGCAAAGATCAAAAGCAACGGGCACTGCAATGCTGCAGGCTGAACCCGGACAGATTTACACAACTCAGTGCTCTAAATTGGCTTTGGCTAGACTAAGAACTAACACAGCTCTCAAACAACTTGGCTCCCCTTCCATGGATCTGGTCCTCAGACGACGATACTGTGGTTTCAGATGAAATACACACTTCCTATTATTATACTTCCGCTAAACTTGTTCAAGATAATCTAGAGGCTTTCTTAAACCTTTTGATCTTGCATGAAGAATACAGCATTAAGAGTTACAGGTGCAGGCAACACAGTACTGTAAAATCATGGCTCAAAAGGTTCACTAGAAAACATTGAGATGTTTCAGAAGAAGTACATATACCGTAAGTGACAGACAAAATATTTTAATGCACTATTTTTTAACATCACAGTACTGCCTTTTGTAAAAGAAACTCTTTATAGTCCCTATAACACTTCTAGGATGGCATATTTTTATTAGGAGATACTGGGTTGTAAAGCTGTCAAATTCTATTTGAAATGCTTCATGTAATTAAATGTGTCATTCATAGGGAAGTACGTGAACAGATGAGATTGGGCAAACTCTCTAAGTGTACTTTCATCCGAACGTTTTCAGGCTAGCACAGAATTCTATTGAAAGCATCCAAGGAAACTAGTCAGAACAGGAAAAATTTATAAACAGAGAAATGTAAGTAATTCCAGGAAAAATCAGAACTTATTAAAATCCAGCTAAAAACATGCGAATAGTGCTCTGGATTACTGAGGGTTATACGCAAGCATCTGCAGTGCTTTCAGAAGCCAGGCTCTTATATTAACGAAGTCACTGAGCTTAGGCTTATTCTTAGACTCTAACAAACAATCACATCCTCTCCGTATTTTACTCTTGCTTTTGAGTGTGTGCCTGCAGGTTTGCATTTGCATTTTCATCTAAATGAAGCTGTCTTGCCATTTCTGCCAGTCTGCTGAAACATAAAATAGTGGGTTTGTTTCGTTAAACCCTCAGTTTTCCCCTTGCCACAATAAGGAGACATTTGCTCTAAGCAGGCCATACTTACATTTCACTTGCAGAACACTGCTGACTTTTACAGATATGCCTCCATTTTGCCCTATGTCTCTCTGTCCTTCTCACAAACCCTTTTAAAACCCTGGATAAAGACAGCAGAGATGTGGAAGCACATTTATGTGCAAAAATCTATGTTTAATTATCAAGCCTACCAACCTGGTATGCATCCTCATTTAAAACTAAGCCATAAGATTTGCTACAGATTGTGAGACCAAAGGTCCACCTAGCCCTGTATTCTGTCTCCAAGTGGTCAATACAATAACTCATGGTGATGACAAGCATGCTACATTTCCCTAAAATACTGCTCCTGCTCTGCCTCCAAATCCTTTATGAGCCAGGGACAAATGTGGAGTGGAGACTGAGATTAAACAAGAGCTCGCAAGGGTGTTCTCATTCTCTTCCTTTCCAATTAAAGCAGTGACTTCCATGAAGATCAATTAATTTGGTAGCACAAGACTGCAGCTGCAGATTTCAGGCAACGTGCTAAAGCTAATGGCAGCAATTACAGCATGGTGTGCTCTGAAGCCCATTCCTGTGGATAAGGCTGTGATTTTCGTGTGTGGGACAATTTTACTGGGACAGAAAACCAGCCAGTAAGATACTGACTGTCTCAGTACCCTGTATGCTTTTGTTTGCAGGCTGACTATGAATGCTTGTGTGGTTTTCAAGTGTGTAAGGGTTATTTTCACCTGAGCAAGCAAAGCTGCATGAGATCACAGACTCCTGCTAACACTGTTCTGATCCAATAAAAACACAGTCACTCTCTGGCTTTGCTAGAAACATCATTTCTTGCACAAAGATTTACCTGCATGCTTTCTAACCCATTTCCAAAATAAGCACATCCTCCACCGTTCAGGCTCAAAGATGCTGGGCTGCTCTTGCCCTGTACCAACTGTCTCACCCGCTGCAAAAGGAGAGCACATCCCAAACTCTGCATCTGCTGCTGGCATATGGCATTTCAAGTGACTTTGGAAAGCCTGGAGTGATTTTTCAAGCAACGTTAAGCTATACTCACAGAGGATGATGGCTCATTTCCAACTAATTCTGCTTCAACATAAGACTTGGAATTGGGATGAGGTGATTCAGGTGTTTGCAGAAGAAAAACATGGGCCTGAGGCATGAAGTGAGCTTATAGGGAGGAGGAATCTAAGAGCAAAGATGGGGTTTGAAATATTTCTCCTTCCTTTCCTCTTTCTTACCCATTAATTGCTTTCTTACATTCCCTGCATTTTACCTTAGCCATTTTTATTCATCCTTTGATTCCTTCTCCTTTTCTTGACATTGTCCCTCCACAGCCCTCCTTTTATCACCTCTTACATGCTTATGTTTATTATTATTATTAAACAGGAGATACTTGGTAAACAAGTACACCAAAAAGCAACACAGCCACATTACTGCTTGTCTTAAGTCTCTAACCTGTGGCTACCACAACATGGTACATGAGGCTGGTTGTCACCAACTCTTGACTTCAGTGGGACCTCCAATGGAGATAACACAAATCACTATCTCTGTTTGTCAGGTCAGGCTCCACGTTCATGTTTTTCAGGCAGGAAAGAAGGAATGGCCAGCAAAATCAGGACACTGTGGTAAGGGTAAATTAGGGTTTTAGCTTTTTTCTTTGGGTTTCTTTTCTTCACCTTTTTCTGCTGCACGCTTCTGCTGCATCTAATTCCTTGACTCGGCCACGTGTTCATTTATGAACCAATTAAACACATTAACTCAATAGCAAAAGTCTGCAGGAAACCATCAGATCAATGCCTGTGGCTTTAGTTAGGTGAGCTGGCTCACTGGAGGCTACAAGTGTGCAGAGCTGCAGTAGATGGACATGGGAAAGAAACAGGGCAGCAGGGCTGAGGCATAAGGATCCTTCCTCCCCACTCCAGCAGCAAGCAGTCAGAAACACAAAGAAAAACTCCACAGCATCGACTGCTTCTGCTTTTACTTATTTAGCAATTGATGAAGTTCAGAAACAGATTCTGACTTCTTGCTACAGAAAGGTTTTTTGGCTGGCCCAGGGGTACAGGCTTGCTTCTCACCCACTTCGAGGGCATCTCATGGCACTGAAAATACACTGGTAGAGCTTAGGCAAGAGCAGGATCAGACACTGTCTTTTAGCAGTTAAGACACAGTTTTCTTTTCAATTCAAGGAAGTAATTAGTTTATAATAACATTTAACATTTAGTTGCTGACAGAGATATGACACTTATCTTACATAAGTCATTTTAATTATTCCTACTAACCAAGACCTCAAAACTATTGTGTAGTCTAAGCTAACAATGCCTTTCTGGATATTTTTGGTTCTAGTGTCACTGGAAAAATTGACGCCTGGAGCATCAGCATTTATCAAGCTCATTATAGATTTCATCTGAATGACTACAGATAATTAAAAGTATGCCTCATTTTCATTGTAACGTTTCCCCCTCTGACACTGCAAAGCAATGCTGTGGTTGCTCAGGGTTTTAGGAATTAATGTAACATCCTCTGCTAGGAAATAAAGCTCCAAAAGTTTTTATACAAACTATTCATATACACAGACACGAGTCAAACATGCAGAAATGATGTGTGCACACACACAGGTATACTTTGGAGCACTATATATATTTGTACTTACATAAAATATTCTTATAAGTGGATGGTTATTTCAGATACACAGCTTGAGACCCTTGGGTAGCCATCCTCTGAAAACGGGTCTTCTCTATGGGACTCGGTCAGGTTGGACACACAGAATCTCTTTAGAAAATGTTTGTCACACTTATATGTTGCCTATATGAAATATATGCACTTGATGGCACATCACCTTAAATAAAGCACACATATGCTGCTACTGCAGTCATCAGAGGAGACATTTCGGCAGCACATTGCTTCATTTTGTGGGGGTGTTACTAATTTAAGAGATGCCCAGAGTGAAGAGTACCCATCCGACAGGGTTCTGGAGAGCAATCCTTCCTGAGCTGAGATTTAAGTGATATATTGATACATGTTAAATGATGTAAAAACCATTGAGAGAGTTCTAACTCAGCTTCGTCTGCATTGGGAACTACGTCATTCACATCTAAAAAGCTGGACTGCTGTATGAATGCAGGACATGCATTTCCACACAGTATTGAATTAACATCAGTTTAAATCTTTTTTTCTACTACTGAAGGATCAGGCTATGTCTGTCTTACCTGGAGCAATAATTGTTAATAATGCTCATAGAAAACATCCATATGAGTTTTTTACCTATGAGTTTGCAATAATTAGTACAACACTGAGTCTGACTTGCATAAGTATAACACATTACACCTAGAAACCTGCTGCATTCCAGGATCCTTAACAGTATTTCAATGAAGTACCATCATGTATGATGAATTTTCCTTGGCACGGCATTATCATCAAATGCTTTATGTTTTTACATGACTTTCCAGGTTACTTTGAAACTAAAATTACCCATGAATAGCAATGGCATTAAAAAGCAATTACAGATACATGCCTTTTTAATGCCCCTATTATAATCCACATTCTGGTAAATCAGAGAGAGCCTATTTAATGATACAGGCACAGAAGAAACTCTAATGATTTAGTATTAAGGTCCATGGGAAGCACTGCTAACAAGAGGTTGGTGAGGTACTTGCAGACTGAGGTAAGAAAGAGGGAAAAAAATTTGATGAGTAAAACCTGACATAAATATTAGGAAATTGATCCATATTTTATAAAGGCCATTTCATCCAAGACAGTTCAGGTTTCCTCCCACTCACAGAGTGGATCCACAGCAAATAAACCCTTGACTCATGGGAGTATTTCACATGCAGATTTGGCTTTTATGTAAATTATTTAAGTATGTTGCAGAAAGTTTGGGCAGTGATGTAGAAATGCTCCCCTGCCTGTGCATATCAGTCAAAGGAACAGCACTCATCACTGAGGAATTCATAAGGGTAAAAGTTTTGCCAACAGGCTTGAAACTAGGCTGTGGCATGGAAAAGGTGAGACTATATTATCCTATAATATTGTACTATCCCTGAAAATCACCTCCTCCTGACAGCAGGAAGGGAAGGCAGTGCCTTGGACTGGACTGGACTGGTAGTACAATCAACCTCTGACCAGAACAACACGTTGCAAACTGGAGAAGCCTAAACCCAGAGAATGTGGAGACAGATGTTAATGCCAGTAAGTATCCGAAAGGAAAATTTTGCAACCTTCACATCTGGAATATCAAAAGAAAGGTTAATTACAGGAAAGGATAGGATTTTTTCGTTGCTTTTTTCTCCCGGTTATTTCCAAACCACGCAAAACTATCTTTATTTTATATGAGTTACTCTTGAACCAGAACATGCTCCTCCATGTTTTAGTGTTGAATAGTGTCAGCTAAGGCAGGAAATTGTTTTTAACAACAGAGAACTCAACCAACAAAACCCTTAGAGTAAGTCCCTCCAAAAGAGTTCTTCAGAGAATTGTTGAGACACTACAAGAGCCTCGATGTATAACTGCCCACTGCATTGCTAATGCAACCCCCCCGTTTTCTTTCTTGTACATCACTGATTTATACTCTTTAAATAATGCCCAAAAAATACATATTATATCTTATTGTTCATTTTCCTACCTGAAATAAAGGGTATTAGTTTTATTCAAGCCGGGTTCTGTCATTAGGTCAATCCTAACAAGGAAATGCTGAGGTTATTTTACTTGATGAGAGATGTTACACTGCACTGCACTACAGGAATTAGTTACAATGCTTTCACAGCAAAAAAGAGGAGATACAATTTTATCAGTACCATGGCAAACAGCGCAGCCCACACTGAAGGTGCACAGACCTGTGTCTGTTTGCTACCCAAAGCCGGACAAGCCCATAACAGCGCTGTCGTCAAAGGTTAAAGAGAAAGCACCCGTTACAGAAGAGATGCCAGGTTGTCAGGGAGATCCAGATAATACTGCACAAAAAAAAGCTCTAGCCCAGCTCAGTTAGGTGAGGGAACAGAAGACACAGTCGGAGCTACTAACAAAATAGCAGGGAATTCAACAATTTGGCCAACGTGTAATAGGATACTGAGCCTTTCCCCTCCAGACCTCTGGTTTTAATTAGATCCTTGTCCAAAATAATGGAAGGGTTCTTAGCAACTGATGGCTGATGTGTAGATTGCAAAAAATGAGCTGGTCTGAGGTTAGACAATGATATCATAGCACAACAGACTCCATCTAGCCCCATTCCCTTTTCCCCCCTCAATCCTGCCAACTCTCTCAGTCTGAGCATCAAGGAGATACTATAAAAATTCCCAACTATTCTCTTGCCATTAGGAGACAGGAGGCAGAGGAGAATTGAGGTAAATGAAGTGGGCATGGTGATAAAGGGTAAGCAGTAAAACTGGCTTACACGTTTCTGCATGCAAAGCTCATCAGTTCCAGGGATGTTAGTCCAGCATCTCAGACAGCTAACTAATGCAATAAAATGGACAAAAGAAAAGCAGAAATAAAGATAAACACCTAAGAAAATCAAAGCAACAACCCCCAAAGAAGTATGTAGCATTTCCCTTTAAGATTTGTAGGCATTTTCCAGGTGTCAGTAATGCTTTGGGGCATCCTTGTACTGCTCTAAATGCTTTTCTTCCCAACCTCCTGACTATTTTTTATGGAAAGTGATGTTTTGTCTTAAAAAACCCACCTTCATTGCATTCACATTTTGTCCTAATTTTCCACTTAGGAGTCAGGCCCTTCCTTTCAGTAACAAACCACATGTACCCAGCATGGCTTTTAGGTAGAGTAGCATAGCCCTAACTTTTTTAGATGCCACTAATTAAATACCTCTACTTGAGTCTGCCTTTTAAGGCCAAACTGCTTGGTCCCGGGTTTCCCCTTGATCTGCTCCCATTTGTCATGCTCCAGAGAGGGTGACTATTCCAGCTGTACTTCAGAAAGTGTAATGGCTTGCAATTCGCATGACCTTCTGCAACATGCTGTTTCCTGTATCTTAACATACCAAGGGAGATGAGCTTTGGTCTACAACCCAAGATGCTGGCTTGTTTGAGTATGAGGAAGTTTGCCTTGGAAGACTCAGTGAAGTGGTTCATGCCTTTACTTTGGTCTGATAGAAGTCTTTACTGCTAAAATGCTCATTAAGTGATGAATGTCCATGCTTGGTTTCATACGCATATTTTGGACACACCTAGAAAGTGCACAGGGAGCAATATTTCATTAATATTAGTGAAAATCAGCAGAATCATATTATTTCCGGCTGAGCTGTGGGGATTCAGATCAGCTGAAAGAGATAGAACAATGAAAACCAGAATGCAAATAACAGAATGCAAAAGCCCTTCAAAATCAGGCAGCAAACAACTGAAGCCGAGTTTGGAACTCAGTGCAAGACAGTAATTATAGCTTATGAAAGAAGAAAAAAACCGACCCCATCACAACACTGGAATTCCAGAAATCTGCTTTCCTAAGAGGAAACTTTCTTACACTTTCTGATGGATGAGGGTCTCAAAGTACAGTGTCACTGAAACAGGAAAGTAACTGCAACTACAGAGACCCAAATCCGCCAAGATACAGTGAGCGCTGCCAAAAAGGCATTTTAAACTTTAACAAGACCTGACCGGAGACTATTTGGCTTGTCTCAGCTTCCTGATGGTTAAAAGCTGGAAAGGTAGCAGACCCTTAGCAGAAATACCTGGAAAGCCTAGGTGGCAGAAAACCAGCCAGGAGTGTGTCTGGAGAGGACATCAGTTTCCAGTGAGGTTTCACCTTGCTGTCACTAGATAGTTTGCTGGTATCAACAGGGTTTAGATACTGCTTCGTTGAAAGCTTTTCTACACCTATCAGCTTGGCTTGCGACTCTACACCTCAACAAACAAGGCAAAGCTTCCTCTCTTCTCAAAATACCTCTCTGCATCTCAATGTCATTTGTATTTCCTCATATATATATTTATTTGATGGTTTTGAACCAGGAGGTTCAAATGGTTCCAGTCGGAAAGCAATGGCCAACACAAGGTTCAGCAAGAATCTGTCGATGTTTTGTATGCTTGTTTGTATCTGAAGAATCCCCATTGCCAATTACAGTTGGCTGCTGTCAGGGAGCATTACCCCTAACAAGATCTCTAGGAACACATCATGAATATGATCTTGAAGTTTCTAATACTCCAGATCAGTAGAAAGCTCGAGGACTCCGATATCATGCTGCCAACAGCTGTCATAAGTAGTATGGTTTCATCTTGTCGCTGGCCTAACAACTGCCTTTTCCTTTTCTATTTCATGCTTCAGCATATCTTCAGCTGTCATAACAGATATGTCAAGCTATATTCCGCTCCCAACAATATCAGTTCAAATTACTTCCCAGAATATTCCTCATTTGGTCTCTCAAAGGCAGGAGTCGATTTTCTCAGCTGCAGCCAGTGCAGTGGAGCACTCTGTATCAGTGTATCAGAACTACCAAATTCAAGATGTCAAAGATTAATCCGAAAGGCAAATTCATTTAAAATTGCTAAATCACAGCACTTACATGCTGAACTGCTATGGAGAACTTCCCAGCTAAAGGAAGAAAACCTTGTGCTTACAGCATCAGTGCCAATGTAACAGAGAGACATGTCCTGCAGTCCAGACCAAGCAAGTGCCTGCAGGCTCTTACCCACCAGCAACATCTGGAATGCTCATTTTAAACTTCGCTACTTCTAAGTAATTGTCTGCTTCTGGAGTGACAGACGTGAAGAACATAACAGTTTAGAGAGAAATCCTCAAGGAAACAATGCGTTTCCAGGGGTATAGATTTAAACATGCCTACAGAAAGACATCCAAGACAGGGAAGGAAGGGAAACCCTCATTCTAAGGGCTGCAAATACAGAAAAGGCTGCCAGATGTAATAAACACATCACAAGCCAGCCTGCATTCACTGATGCAGCTCTCATTGGAACATTCAGCCTTCATTTCCCCTATGCAAACATCAGTTTAGGAATCCTGTTCTTTCATAAAGACCTGACTCTTGCTGTAGCACAGCCTTGAACCTACCATGTGTTTATCGTAAGGTGTCAGCTCTGGGTAGCAGTGAAGGAGAGAAAGCTGACAAATCCTCTTTCTCACTGTGTTAAAAAAAGCAGCTGTGCCATAGCATGAACACTTTGCTTCCACAGAGAAATTATTTCCTCATTCTAATGCACTAGCTGCTCAGCACAGCTGATTTCACACTTGGTTGTGTAGATGATGCTACAGGTCATACAGTCGCTGTCTGATACACAAGATAAAAACCTGTCTGTCCGAGTCAAAACCCAAACTGACTTCATCAGAGTCAGTATTTCACTCCAATCATTGCAGGAAATATGGTTTATCTGTGGGCAGAGTAGGGAAGGAGTCAGCCAGCAAGACAGCATTCAGTCTAAGACAGACATCCAGAAACATACAGAATAACACAAAGGAGAGATGAATTTTGCCTGTGCAGAAGTAGAGATGCATCAAGTATCCAAACAGTGAACTGCTGCCACGAAAATGAAGTCTGGTCAATTTAAATTGCAGTGAAGAGTATTTTCAAGTATTCTTTTTTTCTCCCTTTATTTGCCTGCCAATTATGGGGGGGGGGGTGTTACAATTTCATTTTCCTGTTTTGAAAAACATCTCCTCCTCTTCTCAATGGGTAAAGCCTACCAAAACTAAATAGGAATAATAGGAATCATGGCTAGGATCCAGCGGAGATTTCAGCACCCATTTAAGTAAGAACACATGCTTACTTCCAGCTCCCTTTAGAGAAGTCTTTAAGCACATGGCTGAAGCATTCTTAAGTGGGGTTTTCTGAAACTGGTTGATAAAAGTAAATGTGAAGCAACCAGGTCCTTCTGAAGAGAAGCAGCACTCAAGTGTGTGGGTCTTAACTGGGATTTAACAGCGTAGAAGTCTAGGTTTGTTCATGGCAATTTCTGCCAAGACATTTCTATATCTAAAAGGCCAACATGCAAGAAACGGGAAGAAAAATGAATTGTCCTTCATCTCCTTTGTGCACAGCACCTATTGAAACATTCAGATAGGAGCATGACTCTTAAATGTGGCCAATTTAACAAACAAAGAAATCACAGTAAGACACAAAGCAACAGAGCAGTAGCACTCAATGTACCTGTTAGACGTGAGAGCACAATTTGGACTTCAGTGGCTCTTATCCAGGAGTAGACAGAAAAAGGCTGGCTCCTTTGAGCATGAAAGCAAGTCAAACATCAAGAGAGTAACACAAGTACCACTCTATCCTATTATTACAATGGCATGTAGTGATAGGTCAATGGGGAATGGCTTTAAGCTATCAGAGGGGAGACTGAGAAGAGCTCTTAGACAGAAGCTCTTCCCTGTGAGGGTGCTGAGGCGCTGGCACAGGGTGCCCAGAGAAGCTGTGGCTGCCCCATCCCTGGCAGTGTTCAAGGCCAGGTTGGACACAGGGGCTTGGAGCAAGCTGCTCTAGTGGAAGGTGTCCCTGCCATCAATGGTCTTTATGCTGCACAGGATGCAAGGCCAGTTCCTGCTTCCCCCTGGTGTTCATAGTCGTCCATAAGTACCAAAATTTTTCTGCCTCACATCTCATCAACTACCATACAAGCTTGGAAACACTACAAAAATCTTCATTAGAATAAAAGAAGGGATAACTATAGAAAAGAGTCCCTTTGAATCATGGTATCATCACGATATTTACAGTTCTGATATCAGCAACTTCTATACTCCAAGCAGAATGAAATCCAGTAAAATTCACTGTATAAATTTCAGTACACGTAGAGTAAATGAAAGAGACTGCAGAAGCCTCAGAGATAAAGCACAGTGTACAATCTTCCCAGTTTATTTATAGCAATTTAAGACTGTCTGGAGATTGCACAAGGAAAATGATGGTTGCTTCCACAGCTCCTCATGTCTTCTCCAAGCCAACACCAGGTGCTGACTAACACAGCAGTCTGCAGCATCAGTGATCCCCATAATATTGAGGCCCTCCAGCATCTTAAGCCAAGCAGTGCAGAATAGCAACAGAAATTGCAGCACAGGGGAAGAGAGGATCATTATCTTAGATAAGTGGTCCAAATGGTACTCTGAGGTGTCAGCGGTTACACAGTTTCCAAAATACAAGCATCTTTTCCATGGGGCCTCCAAACTGTCCATGAGCAGTTTAAGCCAACTGCTATGACTCATCAAACATGCAGCTATTTCACTGTTTCTTGTCACTTTGCACCCTAATGTTAATATCTCCTGCTTCAATCGCACTGCAGCACAGGGTTAGATATCTGTGTGTGTTTGTAAAGTGCTGAGTCACTATAGATGGATTTAAAACATCAGCTGCTAACGGGAGAGGATTTTCAAAGCAAACATGAGAAAGGAAAGAAAATGAGTGGCAAGAAAGGCCATTAGTCTAACTGCTATAGACTGCGAGGGCATTCATCCTGGGTAAAGGCTTTTGTGAGTGTGTATTGATCCATCATTATAAAATGAAGTAAGTCAAAGGGTTAAAGTATAAAGAGGTTCTGGCAGACTTTCATTTATGGAACTGCACCATGATTGTCTCTCACAATGTGAAGGTGAATGAGCTTTGCTGTTTTACTGGACGACTGATAAGGAAATTGAGGGGTATGTCTTCAAGCATAACTCATAATTCAGTCCCCAGTTGAGGTCTGGTTACACTGGGAGGAGCTAGGATAGACTTAACTTTTCTATCCCGTACAAGAACTACCTACCATCCCTGAAACACACATTGAAGCTTCCTTAATGTGATGAAGAAGGCTAAAAAAGAACATCTGATACTTTCATTTAACTGAAAGAGAAACATCTGAAACAACAGTTGAGAGTAGTGAGCAATGAATGACACGAAAGAGAAAAACAAACAGTGAGAACCCCTTGGGTGTATTCCTAACCCCTCTATACTGAAGCGCCTTCAAAAATGCTCTTCATTTGTCCAACTCCTTAGTTTCCTCATCTGTGAAATGCAGTTATGCTGGCATGCTCCAGCACTTCAAGACTAGACAGCAGTACTTGTAGATCTTCACCATTTATATCCCACAGCCCTGTGGACGCTGGTGCTAGGTGGAATATATAATTCCAGGGTTATACAACTGCACTAGGCAATGGGCTGGTGCAAGCAGCAGCATCATGGGTATGATAGTAGAGTGGTCCAGCCACAGGAGGAAAGGAACACTTGTATTTATACATGTACCTTGGCTACAGCCATAGGCAAATTAGAGCTGACTACACAACATCCAATACCATTCTCATGATGGAAAATTCTAGCCAAGTGGTTAGCCTGGTTACTGTTAATTATCCACACAAAACACATTATCGCTTCAGCAGCAGAGAAAGACTTTATGCCCATTACATGTTGAGCTCTTAAGAATTCAGGAAGTGAACAGAATTGTCTTGTCATGTGAGAGAAGATCCAGAAGAAATGGCAAAGCAAAAACTACTCCTGAATAATTATCCACCATAATGTATGTAATTACGGATTAAGTAGTGATTGTATCCCACAGAAGCAATTCACTACTGTCTGTATATAAAATATATAATTTCCTATTGTTAATTCATTTTAGAATTGCATCAATACCTCTACCTTTACCTTTCCAATCAAATTCTAAAGCAACCTTTTTAGACTTCAAGCCATGTATGTTGTGGCTTTCTGCTGTCAGGCGTTCATGTTTTAGCAGTTTTAGAATACCTCCAATAGCTGTGATATTCTATTAAAATACCTAGTATTCATTACCTTCTAAAAAAGGTATTTAGCCAGTAGGAAACAATGAGAAACAGTGCAAGCACAGATGAAAAGCTGGTAGCACATGGCTTAATGGCCTCCATTTTTCTCTTAGTTACAGAAGTTTCCAAGCACTCATCTAAAGAGGTTATTATTACACTCACACTCTTATCTATTATGTTTGTCTCATTTCACCAAAAGGCAAAGCTCAGATTCACATGATGAGTTACAGGTAGAAAACAGTTACAACTTCTTCCAAGGATAAAATTATTCTTGCATAAAATATTCAAAAAAGAATCTTGCAGTCATTTATTTTTCAAAGAAATAATCCCCAAACTATTAATTTTAACATCAATTATTTGGGTGACGGAGAACCTGGGGAGGAACTCAGTATTACCAGCTAAAATGTGCTAAAATTATAACTCACCTTTCCTATCCTGTGTATTTCTAATATGTTTAAAATTATACCTGTTTTTCAGGAGGACAAAGCTTTCGAAGGGTTTGTAATGGGTAATACAAAGGCAATACAAAGCAGCCAAACCTGGATTCTGGTATTTCTAATGGTTATTTCTCCAGCTCTATAATTGCAGTGATTCTATAGAAAGTGACTTCGGCACTTCTTGCACTTGGAGACTCTGTGATCTTATCATCTTGGCTGCGTCTTACTGAAGAGACCTCTTCAGCTTCCCATTGTACTCTTCTGTCTCATAACTTTAGCATTTTACTCTCCTTGCCTGTATTCCAGCCTTTCTTCCACTCACATATTCACTATTGTGTCTACCTGAATGGCACCCATTTGCTTCACATATTAGGAAATAGAGATTTTAAAAGGGAATACCTGATGGAAGTTCTGTCACTGACACCAAAAGGCTCAGAGTCTGGCCAACTGCTGAGTACAATCTAAAACCCTATACTGAGCTTGTGAGGCAATGTTTAGGAGGCTAAAAGCTACAGGTAAATAATAATGATGATAATACAATTGTATTGCAAATCAAAACAAGCATGTTCATGAGTCTAATCCAACAAGCAACAGAAACTGGTATGGGGCTATATTAAATCCGTTATATTTAATATCCCAGACTTCATTAAGTTAAGACCATTTCTTAACGCAGCATCACAGAAGCTTTTATGTGTTTTGGTTTTATATCAGGGCTTATTTCAAAGCTCTGATTGCCCTTTCTTTCTTCCCCCTTTATCAGATAGCTGCAGAAGACACCAAACTGAGAGTGACTTCCAGCTCGCCTGCCCCACTTTATGGAGTTATATCATAACATTTAGCCTGCAGGGTTTACACTTTGTGCGGCTCTCTCTATCAAGAATGTAAGAGCTTAACCTGGATTCGGGACAAAAGCCACTGAACTAGCATTTTAAAAAGGCTGAGACTTATAAAACAATTATAAGCAAAGGGAAGTTTTGTAACCGAATCCATGCCAGCATTGCTGGAGGAAAATAGGTTATGTCAAGCAAACGTGATTTCGTTTATTGATATGATTACATGTTTGGTTTTATAAAGATGATTACATGGCTTAAATTGTGGTAAAGCGTTTGACCTAGTACTGTGCAGTGTACTGGCTAAAGATCCATGTACAAGACACGCTAAATGAAACAGGGATTAGTGAAGCAGGAAAAGTCCAAAAACCGAGTGCCAGTGCAGAATGCTCTTATCCATTTCCTGGAGGAATTCCACAGGCTCTTGTAGCAGACACTGTTATTCTGCATTGCAATCAACAGCTTTGAAGTAAACATAAAATATGCAGCTCACTCAAACTTGGAAGGCATTCATCTGATGAGAAAGAAAGGACTACGCTGTTAATTGGGCTGCATCAAGGAAGATCTCTGTTAGTACAGCAATATACAAAGATATTGACCCACTAGAAACATCTCCACATCAGTGGTGGGTTTGATTTTCTTAAGCAAGTATGAATGCTGGATATATAGCCACAGAGTACTGAGAAAGAGGGAAGCTTTTTCTCAGAAAGCAGTGCCTGTATAAGAATACGTAACAACATCAGTCATCCAAGTCTCTGAACACGACAAAAAATGGCCAAGTGAAAGAACAACCCAAAAGTGAGAGAATCAGGAAAAGTGCCCCCAGGTAGCAGCAAATTGAGACAATTTGGTGGGTAGTTCAAATTGTAATTACAGGACCATTAAGAATCATCAAATCCCAGACCGGTTTGGGTTGGAAGGGACCTTAAAGCTCATCCAGCTCCAACCCCTGCCATGGGCAGGGACACCTTCCACTAGAGCAGCTTGCTCCAAGCCCCTGTGTCCAACCTGGCCTTGAACACTGCCAGGGATGGGGCAGCCACAGCTTCTCTGGGCACCCTGTGCCAGCGCCTCTGCACCCTCACAGGGAAGAGCTTCTGCCTAAGAGCTCATCTCAGTCTCCCCTCGGGCAGGTTAAAGCCATTCCCCTTGGCCTGTCCCTACATCCCTTGTCCCAAGCCCCTCTCCAGGTTTCCTGTAGCCCCTTCAGGCACTGGAGCTGCTCTCAGGTCTCCCCTTCAGGAGCCTTCTCTTCTCCAGGCTGACCCAGCCCAGCTCTCTCCGCCTGGCTCCAGAGCAGAGCTGCTCCAGCCCTCGCAGCATCTCTGTGGTCCTTCTTCTAACCATATAGCTAAAGAAGAGTGACAGGCAGCTTAACACCTCTCAAGGCTTCATAAATGAGGGGGACCTTCTTTCTCTTTGAATTTAATGGAATCCTTCTCAACCGCTTGTAAATCTTCCTTATAAATATTACACATCCATCCAGTTACTGTGATGCATGTTTAAATATACATGAGGAAAAAAATGGGTTTTTGTTTGTTTTGGTTTAGTTTTGTTTGGTTGAGATTTTTAAACACAAATATATTTCTTTAAATTATGCTGTGGTCTGAAAACACAGTTGGCCAGTTTGTGCATGTATTAATTTCCAGTAAGGGCTTTGTTCAGAATGAATGTGAATTCTCCAAATACCATATTTTTTCCTGGATAAACAAACTGGACACTGCGCTTCAAATGGACAAGTAGCAGATAATGGTGTTCAGAGGGCCAGCTGGCTGCCTGGGAATGCAAGGTATTCCAGTATAATGAGATATTGCACAACATGAGACTTGATACTTTAACAAAATGGCATTTCTTTGACAGTTTTTCAAGGTTAAGTATGTAGAGCAGCTACAATTTATGTGAACAAAACCCACCCTGATTCTTTGAACTGATCACATCTATTTTCCATCTCAAGTGTAATCTAAAAACGTCAAAAACATCTTATTTCCCTCTTCTCCCTCTCAGCCACCCTTTACTGAAAGTAGTGGTGGTGCTTTCAGGAACAGGTCCTTGAAAGCACCACTGTTGCTCGGAGTTCACTTGTCATTTTCAAGTGTGCTTACTTTGACAATGTATTTCTTATCTGGTTTGGGGAATATTTTAAAACCACTGATCCATGTTGCAGTATATACCTCTTGCTGCAAAATTCACCAAGGAGCAAGTCAAATAGAAAGGAGTTGAAGGAAATATCTGTATGTGTGGTATGAAATAAGTAACGTGCAAGCTCTGGCTCTTACTAAACACAATCTGACTCAATAGTTTAATTTACTTTCTTGATACATTACCCTCCCTCTTCCAACATCCCCTTTATCATAGCATGGACCAGAAACTTGTACCATTGTGAGTTTTGTCATAATTTAATGTTTCCCTTAAAACACTCCTACTCTTCGTATATGAACATTGAAAACATGATTTATTACCTCGCTTGTCATTTCATCAGCCCGTAATCAGATTCTTAATGTGACAATATTAATGCCAAGTAGATGTCACAGGAAGAAATAGGAAAACAGTTTCCATATGCTTCATCCTTCCTGTTTCTTACCAGCAGAAAAAAAACCAGAAATCTGTAGGCAACGCATGAGGCCAATTCCAAAAGTTCTCAGTGGTGACATAAGTAACAAAACCCCTAAGAAATAATCTCAGCTGTTTTCTGGCTATCCTAAATCACAAAGCTTAAACGTTGCAAATTGGTAAATCAAGCTAATATGTGTGCCATGCGAGGCTTCGGGAAGTATATATATTAAGCATCTATTTACAAGATAACTCTGCCTTCAAATCACAGATGAGCCCCTTGGAAATGAACAGATCTCTAATTAAAAGGAAAATATTGAATACCGGTCAAAGGCGCATTTGCTCATTGTTGGAAGATGTCACATGAAACATGTTGTTAATAAATACCCTTCGTTCCCTGCTCTGCATCAGAATAAGTCCAATCTGTAGTACTTGGCCCAGTGAAGTGTCAGAATGAAATGTAGCTGCAAGTGTTTAATAGAAGACCCTGAATTTAATAGTTTCCCCTTTGTTGGCAAGAAAACCACGAGGGTGGGCAGATGCAGACAGTGTTTTCACTGGCTCTTTCAGCGAGACAGTTGCCATCTGGTTTGTTGAGGTAAAGTGAGTTGAGAGAAAAAGCCAAGATCTCTCTTTGAATGTTAAATGAGTTGTTTCTGTTGGAGAGAAGATACTAAAACCCAAACTGCTTGGGTAGAAGGTTCTTTCTCTTCCTTTAAACAACCATTCAGTTGTTAATACGCTATTCAATTATAAGTAATGCAGTATATATGAGAAAATCTAATGGCGCTGTAACATTTATAAGTTAAAAGCAAAGGCTTCATATGCTGACAATGAATTGCAATTTTTATCTCCAGGTATGTATGCTCCCCCTTTCCGATGTTCACTTTCAATTCTGTAAACTACTTTTTCACATATCATGTATATTTATGAATATACTATTACTGCCAAATTCCTAGCTTAGCTATCCTTGCAGAGCTTAATACATATTCAAAAGTCACAGCTGTGACTAGGAGGAGATGAGTATTTTTGTGGAAACCAATTTTGCTCACATATCAAAACGTATTTCCTTAATTTATTGTCACATGCTTGTTAAACCATATTTGAGATTCTTTTCCTAATGCATACTTATGCAGAATATGTATGGCAGTTGAGAAGACTTCTGCAATTGCAGTCCATACTTATTTAAAGACAGATTTCCTTCAGTTATGAAGTACTGTGGGCAAAACACTGGCAAGAGCATTTGGTGTTTAACAGGAATATTTGGAAAACTAACAAAACACTGTAATTTTATTAACATGCAGAATGGTGATGACTCTCCTATAATATCTGTGACAGTTATTATGGTTGCGCTCAGAAATTACTAATTAAGCAGCTCAGTAATAAGGATAAAAGATAACAACTGAAATTGATTTAATTCAAGATAAAAACCTCTCTGTATACTACAGAACATGCTTGTGCTTTAGAAACTTTGGGAAAAGCCATCTTACAATAAGAAAACTGGGAAATTTACTGTTTGGGATTCAGGCTTCACTGAACAGATGACTTTAAGAATCTTGCTTTCATTGCAAAATGTGACTTGGGATAGCTGTAAATGTCTGATACACGTGATGCTACTCATAGGTAGAGTGAAATGGTATTGCTGCCCTTGGCAAAGATCCCATAAAAAGGGAAGGCTTTGTGGAGGTCTATAAAGGATAGTTTTGTGGAATACATAGATATTAATTTTCCCTAAAAGTGCAGCTAAATGGCTAATTTAAAATGTTATGAAATTCAGTTCAGTAGAAATTTAGTTTGGACCTATAAAATTATGGAAATTTTTAAATGGTATTTTGTATCAGTAATGAACTTTCATTCAGACAAAGGCTACAAGACAAATCAATAAGGCTAGTGAGGCCAGCAGAAGAGGCTCACCTTGCTAAGCAATGTCTAAGCCATTTCCAGGCAACAGAAACTCCCATTTATTCCAGTGGACTTGGTTGTCCTGACTGGCACAAGAGCTATGTTTTTGCAATGTTACTTATACCATGCTTTAAATCCAAGCATGGATGAAGCAAAATGAGTTATGTTATATGGGCAACATGAATAACCAGGAGAAAGCTGGTAAATAGATTAACTAGGTAGAACATCCTCTGTCTCTACCAGACAAGCATTTAGTTAGTGCATCTAAAATACACTTTTTCCTTTCCTCATCTGGACAAACTCAAAGAACAGTAATTGTTAAGTTACAACAAGATATGCAAAGAATAAAACATCTGGCATTAAGATACAGTCTGTTCTGGAAAACAATATAGATGTAATGTTTTTGCATACTTTGCACATTTCTAATGGAATGGCACTATCTCTAGAGCATGGATTTTCCCAATATCGTTTTCATCTGGTGAGTGAGCCAGAGTTTGTTAACCGTCTGCATATGTGCAGTATAGATTTTAAAAGTAATTATTTTTATAGCATTCCAAATTGCTATTGCATAAAAGAGCATATATTCAGTTAAACAGCCGGAGGTTACATAAGTCATAAAATACCATTTTGCATTCGTTTTAGTTTAGCTGTTGTGCAACTACAAGACTGTGCCTATATATTTTGTCTCAAAGAAATGAAAACATTTGGATTGAAGTTTTCAGGCCCCTTGCTGGTGACAATATTTGATGGGAAGGGTTTGGGTGTTTTATTTGCATGCCTTTAGGGATGTATTTGGGATGATGTCTATCATGAGCAAAGCCTACAAAGATTTAATTCAGATGGAAAGTGTTCAGGTGATGCTTTGCAGAGGAAGGGGCTTCATTTGGATACATGACACTGTTTTCGGCTTTTTCCCACTGAATGAACACTACTGAAATTCTCATTTACAAAGGAAGAACAATGTCTACAACACCCACGTAAGGCTAGACATGAGCTGTGGTTGTGTTGTCTTTATTGTTTGGGAACGCTTGGGGTTTTGAGGGGAGAGAAGGATTCGGTCTAAGGCCTCCTGCTGGATAATTTGTGACTTAAGTAATTGGAAACACCCTGGGTTTCTGAAATATTTACAAATATAAATGCAGCAGGGCCCAATTGTACCGAGTAAAAATGACTTGGCTTCAAATGGCAACTTTCAGTAGACAGATTCATGGAGACAATAAAATTAAAGCTGTAGTTAAACCTTCATAACAAAAACCTCCACTGAAAACTCAGTGAAGCCTAACTAATGTATTTCCATTTTTCATGTACCCAAAACCAGTCATTTCTCTTCAAGATAGACAAAATCCCCAGAATAGCTGCTCAGCACAGTCCCAAACTGTCTAATCTGCACCTTCAGTAGAACAAACTGCTTGGAAAAGATCTCTAATTATGTGACAGCTCAGAACCATAGAATCACAGAATGGTTTGGGTTGGAAAGAACCTTAACATCATGCAGCCCCAACCCCCTGTCATGGGCAGGGATGCCTCACACTAAACCGTGTCACCCAAGGCTCCATCCACCCTGGCCTTGAACACTGCCAGGGATGGAGCATTTATCACTTCTCTGGGCACCCTGTGTCGGCACCTCAGGACCTTCACAGTAAAGAACTTCTTCCTTATATCTAACCTGAACTTCCCCTGTGTAAGTCTGAAGTCAGAATGAGACAAAATACCTCAAAACCACCAAAAAAGATCACTAAAGGCTCTTATTTTAGTTTGGTCTTCCTTCCTTCTTCCCTTCCATGCCCGGAGAAGAGCATGGTTAGTAGTTAAATCCACGTAAGAATTCATACAAATTTAGGAGGCTTCTGCCAAGCGAGTCCTGCAAAACACTGCACTTTTTTGGCCTCAAGTAGTTTTTTTCTGGTGGATGAACAGCAACATCATCCCACTGACGTGTAAATTCTATTCCTTCATACACAAATTCCATAATTATTTTTCAGGCTTTGATAAACAGCATGAATTCTATATTATGCGTGGGCCTCTCTTGTAATGAATAAATTTGCTTTTAAAAGCCTGCAGCCCTAATAACTAAATAGGAAATAAACAAGAAATATACAGAAATAAAAACTGCTTGAACATGGTGATTGTAAATAAGGTGAAAAACCCCCAAAAGGAAAAAAACCTAAAGTGCATTCAAAGTTTGATAATGATTCCCAAATGAGACTGTTCTAAATGTAACACCTTCCAACAGCTGTAAATTTGATCTACAACAGGAACAACTGTAGCAGTGATTTCTAATCAGGAATTACTAGCTCTATCATGTCTGGTACATTTTTATTCATAGTTTTGTTTTTTCCCTTTAGCTCTCTTTTTTAAAAAGTTGCCAATTTTTTGGCAATAAAATGAGAAAAACTGTACAGGGGCTGAATCAAATTAAAGCAAATACAGAAACGAAGGGGTTTGCTTTTGAACCGCCACTGCAGTGGAATTCCTTTTCCTTAGCAAAATGCATTCACCAACAACAAGAAAGCTGTGAGATTTTAGACCCATTTCTATTACAGGTCTATGCAAATGTCTGCACTTCCACACCCTCACACACACCTTAAGAACAGCCCCAAAATTGATCAACACTATTGTGGAAGACTGCGCATAGGGTTTTTGGTCGTATTAGGCCTGCTTTCCCTAATCAGATGCTTGTATACATGAGTGTGTGGAAAGTACCACTGAAATCAACATTATTCACATGCTGAGAGCTTGCACGAGCCACAGGCTTGAACCATGATAATGGTAGTTTTGACTGGAAAAGTGCAAAATGCTGATTTCTTTTCTGCTCTAAAGGAATATGCTCGTGTTAGTCTGTTACTACTAATTATTCCTTTGAAAACAAAATCAAAAGAGCCTAGGCTACACGTGGAATGATTTTCTCCATGGTGCTAAACCAAATCAGAGTCCTAAAGAGCTTTCTCTCGGTATCTCTGAGCTTAATTTCTTTGTCATAGAAGACTCCCATTATAAAACAGACCAATTACAGATATCAAAGAGAACCTGCACACTCTGTGACATACTTTAAAAGTCAAATTATTTAACTCTTTAACAAGTGTTTAAGTGAAGGGAACTCTGTTATTGCAACCATGCGGGAGCCCAAGGTGGTTTTGTGCATCTGCATCCTGTCTTCAATGACATAGTTGTTGCAACCAACAATTTCTTCTACTCTGTAAACCAACTAGTTCTCTTCAAAATTACATGAAGGTATGAAAACAACGTGCAAACTGCTGCACTCTGAAGCTCTAAAAATATTAGTTAAGAAGTCGATGTATTACAGTGATCTTTTCAAAGTCCATTTATTATCAAAATATCTCCTTTTGTGCAAAAGGTATCTGCTTTTGTCTGCATAGACCGAAATGTCTTTGTAATTTTCCCCTTCCGAAAAAGTAGTGCAGGAAAAAAAGGCAGGAAATAGTAGTTAAAAAGCTGGTGATTCCCACCTGGCAACTACTTTGTGTGCAGCTCCAAAGGGCTGCCATGACAGTGTAAGGTACTGTCACTACTAATAATATTTTATTAGATCAGGATCTAATTCAATTACAGCTGTTCCCCATATGATCAGTTCACTTCACTGGAGAGAAAGGATTTCCCTCTTCATATGTTGCAGGCAGACCTGGTGTGCAATATGATTATTCAGCAGTGCGAGATGACAAGACAATTCAACTGCTTCTCAAACAACCCCATAAATCTCTGCTCGCATCACCCCGATCAACAAAGCACAGCTCTCTTAAAAAATACTGCCTTTTGTCATGCTTGCTTGATTCCATGCTCCTTTCTTGGTTTCCCATCTGTCCTGGGCTTTCTCTTTCTGCAAACAGTTGTATGCCATGAGAAAAAGAGAAAGGGAGAGCAGGGGAGCCTTGCATCAATACCCACAGTTCCAACAATAAAGGTGCAGAAAGAATTGCCACCTCTGACCTGTCAGCCCTGTGGTTATGTCTCCTCTATGCAGAAGAGCAAGATTCAGTTTTGAAGCCATTACATTTATACAGAAACAGAACTCTCTTTACCTTTTGACTGCCTGTCTTTTGGTGATGCCCTTAGGGCACACAAGTGCTGAAAACCTAAATGAAAACACAATTATAATGATGCCCATCGTAAAATCAGTCAAGTTGACAACACAGACCCGGCGCTGAAAAGAACAACCGAATCAGCAGTATGCCATGCAAGAAACACTCCTGCCCCACCAACAAATGTCGTGTTGGAAGGGCTAAAGTGACCACCAAACATTGTGTGTCTTAGCACAGACCCCTCCACCCTCAATGGTCTTTTTGGTTTCCACCCAGCACAAGTGTTTTGCCTGGGGACAGTGGAAATGCCAGGTTCTTTCTCCTCTTTTGCAGCCCAGCCTGTTTTCTTTCAGGGTCTCCTTGAAGTAAATCCAGGGAAATGAACACAGTCAGTTACAGCTCCCTGCCCCAACCCAATGGGTTTCCTTCTGGAATCCACTTGCAAAATCAAAGTCCTGTGTAGCACATAGCACAAAGATCCTTGCTCCTGCAAGACCATCCATCAAAGTATATGAAATTATTACAACTGACAGCTACTTCTGTACTTGGAAACTGCATTCTTTTCCTGGTATATTTTAGTCGACAAGCCAAAAACAATTCTATGACTGTCCAAGGGTACAAAGATTACAGCAAATTAAGGGCACTTCACGTTTGAATGAAAGCATCTGCTGAAGGGAGGGTGGCGAGAGTGGAATGTAGATATCTGTACACTTAGTTTGTGTTAACTTTATATGTCTGATTAATTCATCTTAACATTCCCAGCGTCCCTCTGTAGAGAAGTCCCCAGAGAGCTTGCCGGAGCCTGTCACTCACGCTGCTGTAGCAGCTCCTGTCACTGGAGGGCATGCTGCTGCTGCTTTCGAAGGCTCCCACAGGCTCATCTCAAACATTTTTGGGTAGCTAATCTTTGTTTTTCCTTTAAAATAAAAGAGTTTATCACCCCAAATCATCCGAATGCACCCAGCTTCCCTTTAGAGACCTGACTGCTAAATAGTGCAAGAAAGAAAAACCCTAATCTCCCCAAAATGTAAAGCAAAACAGCCCTATAGTTTTTATTTCCTGTGTAATGTTCCAGACAGTGTAAGTATTCATTAACTTTAAAGCACACAGTTTAAAATTCTGTTTTTCTTTTGGTTTCAGCTCTAAATCCTGGAGTTCATTTAGACTAAAACCAAATCCCTGGCTCTGATTTTACCCTTAACATTAGGAAAATTGGGCTTCCATACACTTAGGCTGTTACGCTTATTCAGCATTTCCTCTAGGTACTTGAAGAAAAACCTGACCCAGGTAAAGCTCCTTCTTCAGGATATGCACTAAGCCCAAAGAAAATCCTTTTTCATTATGTCTGTGCTCCTCTGGCAGAGCTGTCTCTGCTGTTGAGTATCCAGATAGCGAAACACTGAACTATGGAGCAAAACAAAAGAATTAATTGGAAAACCAAAATAAGCCATCCTAAACGTTTAAATCTCACACAGTAGAAATGGTAAAGCAAGGAATTCTCTGAGACTAATTGCCTTGGGCAACCCCTGTGTAGCATTTAGGGGTAATTGCAGAGGAGCAGCCTCCCTCTATACTCCTGCCAGGCTCCTCCACATGATGCTTTGCTCCACCAGACCTGAAGAGGGAGACCACAAAGCCAAAAGCACAAGCAGATTCCTCAGCAATGGGCCCTCTGTGTGGTTTCTCCTTCCTGCCACAGCTTACAAGATGCAAATTTAAGCCACCCAGGGCCAGGAAATATGTTTCACAATGCAGCCGGGCTCCTCAGGCCTTTTGAAATCATATTGTGACCCATGGCTTGGAACGGTTGGACACAACCACTGGAGCAGCTTTTTGGAAAGCAATTTCATTAGCACACAATATTGGCCTGACTCTGCCGGAAAAGTCAATGGTAGAACTCAAAGTGATTTTAATGAGAGAAGAAGTAGGTCAGTACTGGAAAATCTCATGCACAGCCTTTATATTCTGTCACTGATTCCTTGTGATCCCCAGAGAAAGAGGAATAATTCTGACTCTCCACGACCAAAACTGGGCAGTCAATTTTACTGCTTTAGCTGGAGTTTTACATGATCTGCAGAAAAGCCCTTTACAGTACAACAGTAAAATTGTGACACTTGCAAATGACTATCAAAAGCATCTTTGCTGTTATCCCAGTCTTTCAGACCATCTCACTGCAACAACTTCCCTTAAAAAAACTCCAAATAGCTCAACATTAATAGGGGTTTAGATTAAGACGTTTCAGAGTGCAGTGTAACAAGGCTCACGTAGATGTAAAACCCTCTGGAGGACACATATGAGTGTCAACAATTGAGTGTCAGTCCCTAAATGGATCAATTCTTAATTCCCTGACCAAATCAGGTTAGAACACAGCCTCTTCTGTTCAGACTCAGAGGGTTTCTTAGCTCCATTTAGGAGTTTGACTTTGCCTTGAACGTGTGTTATTCGAGCCTGCATGCCTCCCTGCCCAGACCCTGAATGCTTCATTTATTAATCTGATATTATTTCCTCTGTAGGCAAATGAAAGGATTCACAGCTGATGATTCGGACTGGTTGCTAAACAGCTGGGGCTTCCTCCAAGCTTTTTTCACGCTATGCCTTTTTGCATGCGAGAGAGTTGAGCTACAGCTATGTTATACAAACTTGTCAGCTAAAGGAACAAATTAAAACACTGGAATCCAAACCACTTTAGATTGGCAACCACATGCAATTGCTGAACCTCCCTAAGCCATAACAAAACTGTCATGGAGATCAGACCCTTATTTCCAAAGCCTTCATGGAAGTTTTCCATTCTGACCTGGTTCATCACATCACTGACAGGCAGTGACACTTGGATCCCCATGGCCTTCCCCATTTATGCCATAAATCTTAATGCCTGCTCTAATTACACACTTCTAATTACAGCATAGAGAAGGACTAGCACACCCTGTAAGGCTCTGATTTACTGCACATCATGGAATGCATAGGTTGCATTCCCCACTCTTTCCCCTGGAAGGGTATGGTCCTGCACTAGGGACAATTCATATACTTGGTCAGCTCCAAGAGGCCTCTGGAGAAAGAACAGGTAGACATAAACTGCACGTTTGTCTTCAAGGTCACACAACCCCCTGCCACAGTTACATTTCCAAAGCATCAACTTCCTACCAGTGAGGAACACCACAATAGAACGTCTGAAACTGGATAAACATAGCTAATTCTCAAGGGAATGATAATTGTGACAGTGAAATATGATGATTTACTAGGTCAAATATTTTCCTCAAAGAAAAATGCTTGAAAATTATATTGAAAGCTTGACTTAGACAGATTGCAGGGAACTGATCCAGCACTATGGTCAAAGATATTTTTTCCCTGAAGAAATCAGTCACTGCACTACACAAGACTTGCATGGACATAAGCACAAACACAAAAATCATCGCATGTTTATTCTGACTTATCTTCCTATGTTAACATCATTAGCACTGATCCAGAACGGAATATTAATCAAATCTTGTGTGCATGTTTTCCTGCAATACAAATCGAGGTCTAGAATGGTATTTTGAAAAGCTAAGTTCAAGACCCATTGGAAAAAAGAAACTGTTAATATTGACATAGCACCATCTATGGATAATTTGTACCTGGTAAAGTAATATTTTCTTTTCAGCCCATAAGAGCTCCTTTTACACATCAAAAATGGATTCTATCTTTGCTTTCAGGGAGCCTAGCATTTATATGCTTAGATATCATTCAAATTCAATAAGCTGCAAAAGTTCACCCAATATTCTAAGTCCCCAAACTTTACATTTCCATCCTCAAATGACTAAATTATGCTGTTGCTTGATAAAAAGACATAATAGTTTGCAAAAGATAATAGAAACATAGGACTAGAAAGAATCACCTGGTAATAAATGTTTACTTTGGAAGGACGCATGTAACGTCAGCCCTATCCACCTGAGGTTGAGAAAGTCCAAGAATCTCATAATAAAACAAAAGCCTTCAGAAAAGAAGCCCAGAAGCCATGGAACAATGCTGTGTCACCAGAGGACAGCAGAAGAGATCAAAAGTATTGACACCATCTTATATCCCTCTACCAGCAGCAGATTTGCAAGCTGAAAACACCCAGACAACCAAATTATCTGGAGACATTTGTACTTGTTCATCACCTTCCATATTATAGAAGAAATCCTACACTACTATCAAAATAAATAGATATTTAAAAATATTATGAATACAGCATTATGTTCAAGCAATGCTTCTGCAGATGAACATCTAGATATAATAGTAACCATAAATTAGAGTACAGTGGCTTCCAGATAAGTTACATTTACATCCAGATAAATTGCAGTTGCACATTGCTATCCACATCCACCCAGATGTTCTGGAAATCAGTCATTCTGTAACTATAGAGATAGTTCCATTGTATAAACATCCGATGACTTATTATTGTTCTAATTGCTATAGGAGTGAGTCTAGCTGTCTAGAGCACATTTTATTGACCACATCAGGATACAAAGCCATCCTACTGAGAGATCTCAGCCAGAAGGACATTGCTTATCACGGCTACAGACCATGAATGATATTATGGACTTCTTTGGAAATCATGATTATAAATTTATTAACCTAAAATGAGCATTACATCAATTAATCATTAAGCTGACGATGAACACTAGCTCATTACACCTACTCTAACACGCTTTTTCTACTACCTGTTGTAAGAGATCACCAGCTACTGTAAGTCAACCCAAATCAGATACATTAGTGTAGGATCATTGATTTTATGTCAATGACAGATCTCATCCAGCAGCTACTTTGCTCTTATTTTTCAGCTATGCCTGACTTAGGCTATTTTCTCTGTCTGCCCCTGCCATGCTGTCTAATGCTCTAATATAGTGTCATTCTGGCAAGCTGATGCATACATTAAAACACAAAAGAAGATGGAATTTGTTAAAAAAAAAAAGGTGCTGGCAGCTGCAAGATGTCAGCTGCATTTGTAATAATAAAGCACTCTTCTGGGGAGCACAAATCCTCTATTTTCAATAATTAATACAAAACCCAAGCTAAGACAGTAATGCGAGCCAAGGGTGATAACATGAGCATATTTTATTAGTAGAACATCATCCATTTCTTCTTTTCTGGCATACAACATTACTGCTTGCATTTTTTCATGGCATGCGAATTTGTATTATGGTCCTACACGCTACTCCACCCTCAAAGCATGAGAGCTTCTCTGTACGTCATGAAATGTCTATCTGTTCTTTTTGCTACATTGAGCTTTTTCCCCCTGCACTGAATTCTCACCTCAAAAGTGTTCATTTGGAGAAACCTTTTAAGCACATCAAGCAGCAGAGTGCTAAGAGAGTGTTCTTCCCTTCCCTGCATAGGGCGTGCTAAAATCCTGCTGAACCACTGATGACTGCTCCAGGGATGATAAAAAAGTCCCTTGTAAAAGATAAAGAAAACTGAGATTTCATTTTAATATCAACAGACTTTGATCTAGCAATATATCTACCAAATGTTATTTCAGTATCACACTCTAAATCTTTGTCTCTAAAATGAGGTGGATTGTCAGAACTTCATACATAAATTTATAAGGCACCATCTTTAATTTCATGCAAATGACAGTCCTAAATGGCCCCACTAAAATAGTCATTGTCTTCCGCTATCATAAATTTCAAACTTCTTCCAGTTTTTCATGAACTCTGAAGATGAATGACATTCTAACTGTTCTCATCACACATCACAATGGCCTTGGTCTTGCACTGTGTTGCTATGCTGAAACACTAAGTTCCGACAAAAAAAAAATAATATCAAGAAAAAGTTTTAGTGGTTCTGAAATACAATTCTCTATGAAGTCAGGAAATTAAATGTTTTAACATGATCTAAATAGCTCTTGTATTTCCTAGCTAAAAACGTGTGCTATATTCAGTTCAAATTCATTATTCTTTCGGAGCTGCATACTCTGTACTGTGATTCATTTGTTAAGTTGAGGGCTTAGTCCAGCTATCACATTTTTGTTATACTAATGACACTATCTACTTCTCCTTCCTTACTGAATAGCTAAATTTTCCCCTTCAAAGTATTTCCTCAGGAGAAAAATTAGGTTATAAAGACTTTTTCCAGAAATGCCGGTCTTCAGGGCAAAAAAGTAGGAAGCCAAAGGATTTTCCAGCTCCACTCCTGTATTCATGCTGCTATCCCTATGTTTTTACTAAGTGTAGTGATAATCATAGAACAGTTAGCAATAAGTGTGCCTGAGATAGTTCATGTAGCCAGGCTGCAATACTGGGACCTAAACATGGCCATAATTTGGACTCCTAACTAACAAATGAGTCTCAATGAGTCCATTTCTATGCTATTTGTCTTGCAGGATTAAAAAAGAACCTGTCTGGTCACCAGGGGCAAGGTACTGATTGCCAAAACGCATCCAGAGCTGTGACATGCTGTAGCAGTTGGGTCACAGATATAAATAGGTCATGCCAACTAACAGTTATAGGGAGCAATTCTACATCCAAGCCCCTGCAGAGCTTCTGTGGGCATTAGGGACATGAATCAAAGACAACCAGAACTTCAGGGGTCTTATTCTACATCATTACAGACATTTTCTTGTGGTCTTTCAGAGGTAAGCAAGTCAGAAATGAATGCACTGTTGCTCATACAAGCCCACTGAAAAATCACAGTCTCAAACCTTTCCATAAAGATATGCCAAAAGTTGGCCTTGGAAATTCACCACTATATAATTAATACCTGTACTACAGAGTACAAATGCTACGTGTATGGTTCAGGGTCAATATAAACACATGCAGTGAATTCCCCTATGCCATGATAATAACAAAGAAAGAAATTCAGAGATACCCTGCAAGGGAACGTGGAACCTTCAGAGTTTCTGTGACTTAAGTGAATGATTCATTTTCAAAACGAGGAAAGAAATCAAGTGGCAGAAATGAATGCTGCTGGGATACCTTTCCCATGCAACAGAATGAGAATAGAATAAATTAAATTCACTACTGAGAACATGAAAATGATAAACAAACCATGACTAAGGAATCACAGGAAATAAGAACAAGGGTAGAGCACACTCCTCATTCCTATTTATCCATGGCGAGATTAAGAAATCAAAAACATTTCTTAGCCATTATTTGATGCCTTTATTTCAGAATAAGGGTGTTATTGTCCTTCTGCATTTAGGACACCGCTGCTCAAAATATACTTGTGAGTATAAATATAAGACTCACTCTTTACAAATCTTTCTCTTTTGTTCATGATAGTTGTATCACATGAAGTAGCTGTGTCCTAGCAACACCATAAGTCTTACTAAACTCAGGCAATTGGAAAATCAGTCAAATTCAGACACAATTAAGATTAAATGTCATAACTGACAAGGTATGAAAAATACTAGGACTTTCCAATTTAACTTTTTTTTTTTCCTTATTCCCATCTCCATATCTTTTGCAATGATTCATGGAATGACATTAGTAATACACAGAAATAAATTAGAATTGACTTTTGCTAAAATATCTGAATAGCACATTAGCTCTTCTCCGAGCGTGTCTGAGTGGAGTTCCCATTCTCCTCTGAACCAAATGCACACAGCTGATACAAAGCACAAATACATCCAAGCTCCAAACTGGGCTATTTTAATACTTAAATCACATCCTAAACCTCTTTCTAAGCCTGAAGGTTCCTAATTTGAGTTCAATTCAACACCACTGCCAAGTCCTTGTTCATTTGCTAATGGACACAAAGACTTGTGTCTGTGCTCCATTTGATAAAATCCTGTGCTTCTGAATCCTGTGTTTCCATCCCTTCTAAATATAAGGTTTTCCCTACAGAAAACAGAGTTGCTTCCTCTTCCATATAACCTTCAACAATAAAAATCAGTCAGCCAGTGCTGGTATCTATAAAATTGTTTCTTTAAGATCCCAGAGAAAATTTAAAATTACACATTTTTATGGAATCAGCATATTTTCAGGTCACTTTAAGTTATTAGGTTTCATTTTACTTCTCTGCTATGGCATATTTTCCAGTAGTTTTCTTTTCAACGTCAGTTTTGCGAAACAAAGAATCAAACCCGCGACAAGTTTTTCTCTCCTATTCTGCTCCCTTCTACCTCTTTGAAAACATCTTTCATTTATGCAACTGAAAATACTGATATGAAGAGCACACAGGAATTGCTCGTGGTTGACATTCTTACAGCTTTACAAATGAAGATGACCCTAAATGAGTAATGTGCCCTCTTGCCCTAACCTATTCTTCCTGTACAAGCTGTAGTCAGGGATTATCACGTCACGTTGGTTTCCTTATACATCATTCCTGAGATAATTTCCTAAGGGGAAAGACAGTTTCCCAACATCCTCTTCCAATACCAGCTGGGCACTTGAACTTATATGTGGTGTGCAACTTCCAGGGTTAAAGTAATTTGTGTATTTTAGTCCTATCAATAGTTGCACTGTCAATCACATCCTTGACATCCTTGGCTTGGGCTGAGGTGTTATCTTAATTTTGCCTTATCTCTGGATTGCAATAATCCCTTCTAATAACTTCTGCTCTCGGAATCCCTCCAGGAGTGAAAACCAAAACAAGATTCAGCAATCCAGCGAGGCGCATACGTGATCTCCTGACTTCTAGGGCTCACTGCAGCAACTCCATTTCCATTAACACATAACTTTGCTGCACAAGAAAGGCTTTCCATAGAAGATTCCTATGCACATAGCTTACCTGAGCCTCTTTTCTCTGCCATCACCTACACAAAACACACATCTGCCTCTCCAGTGCTCCTTAGCCTGCTGCGAACAGCTAGAAGCGGCATGCAGAGCAGAGCACTATATGGCATATATACTGTGTTATGTAGAACAGGTTGCAGCCACAGTCTCCTCTCATTCCTTCTTGGGAACCACCTCACTGCATGATTTCATGCCTGTGTGAAATCTAGGTGAGTTAACTGTGATCTTGTGACACCAGCAAACCCATCAGACTGACTGAATTCCCCCAGGTCCCTTATGCCTATAGTGTCAGCACTGCCTCAGATCTTTCAGACTGTTAATCACAACTACCCTGCTAACTTCAGCTCTCTTTCATATGGTCTTTTTCCCCCCATTCTCTTTTATCATCTCAATAGTATCACAGGGTTTTTTCCTACTGCCTTCTTTATACTTCAGTTCTAAACCTTTACCAAAGGGGGCTCAATTTCTCCCCTTTTCTCCTAAATCATCAATGATTGTAAAAGTCCTTCTCCTTCTTCCACAAAGGACTTGCCCACACCTATTTTGATCACTGTCTACATCCAGTTTCTTACTCAGGCTTTTTTGCCACTACTTCACCACACTGTTTCTCTACATTTGCGCACTAAACTGTTAAACAATGAACATGACAGTCTCATTTACCGACTTTCTGCTCTGTGTCTCATGTTCTTTATCAGTTAGCTTACAACAAATATATTTCTGCTAACAGTGCAGAGCTCTAGAAGAGTTAACTACATTCTGATCCAGCCCGTGTCTAAAGTGAATTATGGATTTATATCCACATGGAGATGCATTTCTGTTCAGTTACTCCTTATCTGATTTACACTCTCCAAAGTGAAAGTACCCAAACACTTTAGTACTCAAAAGCTGAAGTTTAAATTGTTTCTTTCACCCTCAGGACACTTTTCCCCCGTGCCACAGCACTGTGAATCCAACATTTCACATGTGAGCCAAGGATGGCATTTCTGAGAAGTGACTGTCAGTCAAGAGCCTCATCCCCGGTGGCAGTGGTTTCATTTTGCTGTTGATATGAAGTTATAATCAGCTACAGAAACTGCACATATCCCACATTCCCATCTTACACATTTGCTTAAAAACTGGTACTCTGACTTGTGTGTCACCTACGCTTAAGTCTTTTCTTGCATTCCTCCTCAAACGCTTCTAATAATGCACAAGCACTACATCGTGTTTTACAATCCCCCAGCGTGTCAGGGTACTGCTCAAGGCAACTGTCACAAGCAATAGTGATCTTTTAGCTGGTCCCTTTGGATAAAGTAAAGCAAAGAAAATTGCATCTGGCTGATGCTTAAAATTCATTCCATTTCTAAGGTAAGGAAGGGCTCAGGTTGTAGACTGCAAGCGCCAAAATACACTGATGCCTCAAAAAATAAAGAGTGATGCAACATTCTGGAAACTTGAGGGATCTGCAGTTCAGGGAGATTTCAGTTATCACCTGCCTTCAGGAAGCATGAGAAAAATCATAGAATCCTGGAATGGTTTGGGTTGGAAGGGACCTTAAAGCTCATCCAGTTCCAACCCCCTGCCATGGGCAGGGACACCTTCCACTAGGGCAGCTTGCTCAAGGCCCTGTCTCAGATCTCAGGATCTGAGTCTCTTGCAAAATGTTTTGTGCTGCCGGGTGAATGCTCTCCCCATAGTCTACCTGTGCGGAAAATCCATAGCTTGCTTTTAATAAGAGCACCATAGGAAAGACAACAAAAGAAGGATTTTCTCCTTTCAGTTCTACTGCCAAAAATGAGAGTTTTTGTTTTCCCACTGAACTGAAAATACGTAAGGCCACATCCTGCTCTGTTTTAACCCTCAGACGTTGGCAGACCATTCAAAACCTACCTGGTAAGACTACTCAAGCACGAGGGGTGTTATGGCTTCAGCTGATGTGTGAATGAAACTAACCATGAAAAAACTAACTTAATAAAACTGCTACACCTCCAACTGTCTTAATAGGTGAGTAAATATTAGGAAAACCTCCATAATTCACCCCAATGCAGAAAGCCTACCCCAAATTCCAGCAATGGCAAAAGCCCTGGAGACGTGGTTTGGGCACACTACATGATCTTCCACTGCCCCTCTGCTCTTAAAGTGATTTTAAAGTGATTTCCCTGCTGGAACTTTGTAAAAAAAAAATGGGTATCAAGAAGTAAAAGAAGAACATTTGAAATGAGAAAAGCAACCCTGTTATGATTAAATATGTATGGTATTGCCAGTGCTTCTTGTAGAAGTATACAAGAAAAGCTACTGGCGGTTAAGCCAAGTTACGCAAGACAAGGCATCCACCTTTGTAGGCTTCTAATATTCTAAGGACAGTTTCCAAGGAGAAAGCTAATATCACTGTAATACTTACTTTCTCCAGTAATATATATATGCTTTTGCAGAACATGATTCATTTCCAAAGCTGTACCAACAGTAAATTATTCATAACAGAAGAGATAAAAGACAGAACATTTCACAGAGTAAAATATTTAGACACCCCCCAGCTCTGAGAGTGCAATAGTCCTAACTGGGCATACTGGGAATCAAAATGAACCTAAATTAAGTGGTACAAATTATGCTTATAAAATACATAAAGTTGATAAAAGAGAGAGCTCTCCTGTACCTACATTTCATCTTTCATGTTGAACCAGTTCAAATAGAATTAAACAAAGATGCAATTAATCAGTACTCTTACACCGGGCTACTCATCAATATGTGAGTGTAAAACTTCAATAAAATAGGATGCTTAAAGTGCTGCTAAATGTATCAATATTCAATTAAATAATGCTAATAAAACCATTAAAAGAGAATTAACAAGGGTCTACATAGGAAGTATCCCTGGCTGACATTAGGTGGCTCTTTAAACATTTTCTAAAGAAATACTGTAAAAAGCTACTAAAATATTTATGCAGTGCTTGCATTAGTTCTATTTAACGGGCATAGCAGCAATAATATCAGCGGTTTAAAATGCCTTGCTTCTTAACACCACATGATTATCTACCAGTTATGAGACAGAAACAAATTCCCAGGTTTAAGGTCTTAATTCTTTTCATTACAAAGGAAATATCTTTAAGCCCTTCATTAAAGCTCATAGCTTCACCAAAATTGGATACTCCCAACTATATGTTGAGAAACTAGTATTACAGTAGGCTGCGCAGGCTCTTAGGCTGGAGTTTGCCACTGGGGCTCTCGCCTGCTGTTCAGCTGTTCAGGTAGCCCCAGAGGAAACTTGGGTTTCACCCCAAACCTTTGTTCATGGTGAACTCGGGCCTCACAGGCAAAACCTTCATGGAGAGCTTAGAAAGCAAGGAAGATTATTTCACTCAAAGAGATTGTGCTGGTGCAGCAGTTCTGGGGTTTGTGGCTCCTCCTCTATCGCCGAGTAACAAAAAAGCCTCCTAGGACTTGTTAAATTAGCCAAAGTAATGAAGTCCAATTCTGTGTTATTTGCACAGGGACTGGAAAAGATTTCGTGTTTCCATGTACATAAACAAAACCTGGCTCAGCACACCAGGGACTTCAGAGGTTTATAAAATATAAAAGACATTCACATTAATCTGTTAAACAATTCATTCTCTACCCTGCCCTTTCCTACCATCTGAATTCATTACTTATTAAAAGTATATATTTGCTTCTGGCTCTTCCGCTCCCAGTGAGTCACTGCTGGACCCCAACACCTTGGGGCTCACTGGTGGGGCAGTGACACTGTCCTTGGGGCACATCCTGGGGTGAGAAGGAGAAGACAATGCACTGGCAGCACAAGCCCTAGCAGAAAACTTAGGATGCAAACATATCTCTTACTGTTATTACAAGGATTTAAGTCCTTGCAATAATAACATCAGACTTGCTGCAGCAAGTCTTTGGGACAGCACCATTGATCTGAATTAAATTATTAGGAGGTGTGGAAATGAAATAAATGAATTCACCCCCTGGAAAACAAAAAATAAAGCAGTCTCTTTGATGCTGTCTAGACACTGATGGGTATTTTTCTGCCAGGAATTGCTAAGCTGAGGGAAAATGCTTGTTATTTTGCAGAACAGCTTGGGCAAACTTTGTCAAGATAAACTCATCTTTACATTCCAGCATCTGTGACACGTCTCGAGGAACCATCACTTGCTATTTTGATGGATACTCCTCTAAACTTGTATCAAAATCCATTATTTTTTTGCCCCTGAAATTAAAAAGATCAAACTGGTGCTAATAAATAAAAATATCTTGACAGAACTGGTTTTGTGCCTCTTTTTTTTCTAAGATCATTAAACCAAATCACTCTGAGTTCAAAGGAAGTCAAATGCATGATGCCCCTCATGAGCAGTATTCCCACAATAGTCTGGAAAGACATTAATTTGCCATCCACATTCAGACATTCATTCACATCCACAAAACAAAGTGCTGAAGTCTTTTAAAGATTATGCAACTCCTCTATGAACAAAGCTCGTACTACTCTGCAACCCAAATGCAACCGAAAGTGCAGAGTAGCTGCTTGCTTCTGATTGTTTTCTCTTCAGAAGACACTAATAGCTACACGTTTCTTTAACAAAACCAAAACATCTTCCTATCACATCTGCCTTCTCTCCTCCCCAGATTCTTTTGTTTCAGAAGCATTTCTGTTGCAGCCGTTGCTGGGTTTTATGCTACCTCAACACTATCGCCCAGCTAATAATATAACATTCTCTGCTTTATATTTGAGGGGTTTTCACTGTTTATGTAGGGATAAGACATATATTCTATTTTTCATTTCTTGTGCAGCCTTCAAAACCCCTGCTGCTTCCTAAATTACATTTTTATTTGTCCAACTAAAACTCCATAAGCTACAGCGGGTCTTTGGAACAAGTTAAACTATTGTAGCTTCCACCAACCCAATCCAATCTCCAACTAGATTAGTTTCAATTCTAATCAAATTATGATACACCTAACAGGCACTAGCTAGTCTTTAATGGGAGAGATTTGCCTATTTTCTATCCAAATGCAGTGGGTCTGAACACTCTTATTTTCATTTTGACTCCTCTGCCAAGTCATCCTTCATGCAGTGATTGCACAAGTGTCTTTTTTAAAGCCCATACACAGCCAGGGGACACATCTAATGCAGGAAATGGTGTTGCACTGGTCTTGACACGTACTGCAAAGAAACAAATGTCTACATTGAATTTATGAGTCACCCCAATACATTTATTAAGCATTAAGCTGTGCTTTTACAACTGGTCTTCATCAAAGATATTTCATCTGTTAGCCAAAGCGTCATCTTTTCTAATGACTCATAATGAAGACTCATTCCATTTAGCTTGAGTTTTACTGGCTCATCAGGCTCTTGTTCTCAAGGGGCTAAGCTGTGCTTTTCAGCATGTTCAACCCACATATAAGTGGCCATTAGCTATACTTTCTCATTATGTAAGAATCAGCTAATCAAGACTGACCAAGAAATAACTGATGTTGTGATTAAAGAAAAAGAGACATCTGCTTGGAATTATCCAGACCGCTGTTTCCAAACTGATAAGGCATTCACTGCCTTAGTATTAAATTATAACAAGAATAAATGATTCTGGGGGGCAGCAGGGAGAACGTGGAGTTTGCTTTACCTATCGCTTGGAAGGGGAAGGGATGGAGAGCACAGAGTGTAAGCAAGGACCTAGGTTGTAGAGAAAAGGTAGAACCTGTAAAGTGCATCAGTGCAAGTCACAGAGGGAAGCAGACAAAAATTCTAGGCTATCTATGAGGCTATATGTAATGTAAAGAAAACTATTATTTCCATGGTCTTCAGAGATGTAGCAAGGCTAAGTTGTAAAAATAGCTCTACTTCCATTTCCCAATACCCATTCATTTTTTTTTTCCCCTTTTCTTCCAGTATCCAGAATAAAACTAGCATTCATATCTATCAAATCCTTTTCTCATGTAAATGGGGAACCATTTCCCTGAAGTCACAGTGGGCTGAATATATGTATTTCTGATTAAGGCTGACTAGGAGACTTGCTTTACTTGATTTCTAAATGTCATACACAACTTTTCTGAAGCCAAAAGTTTACTTATTTTGATCAGAGCATAGGAGATAGTACACTTCCTCTCATTCCCTTTAAAGAAAACCTGCAATAAGATAGGATCTTTCTACCCATAAGCACCAGCAAAACATGGATACCAGAATGCTAGTCAGATAAAATATGGAATGTGATAGAGGCTGCATTGAAACTGCACCATAACTTGGGCTGTAAGTGAATATAACTCTTTTTTTCTTCTTTAGGGCTAAGAAAGAGCATCAGATAGGAAGAGGACAGTGTGCTTTTAATGGACTGAACAACACTGAGAAAGTGCAAATATGTGGGTCAGATGAAGGAACAGGCAAAGCTCTGCTCTCATCCCAAGAGGACTCGGGAAGCATAAATTGCCAAGAACAGTCGTGTTTAGGGGGAGCATTACAGTGGACTCAAATTACCTTATTCATACAAAAAGCATACTTCTGCACACAGCCAGGTACTCCATCTTTTTTCATAGCTACTTCAAATGAACAAGTAGCAGGTAGTGAGATGAAAGCACAGAAATAAATTGAACCAATTTCTTGAAGGAATCTGTCTGGATTACTGAGGCCAGACATCAAAGAAGGGGGGGGGGAAAAAGAGTGCCCTATTGCCAAGCTTATGTTTCCATATATGTATTTCCTCCACACTCAGCCTCTTCATATAGACTCTGCTTTTTGAATCATCCCTCTTGGCTGATATTGCAATACTTGGTGCTCATATGCTGCTTTTCATCTTCAAAATGTGAACAAATTAATCCTCAAGGCTCTGCTTGAGGGAAATGAAATAAATAAATAGGATGAGCCCTATTTCCCAGCTGGCCAACCGGTGGAGGGGAACTGAATGGACCTGGCCTGGGGCTTGCAGAGCTGGAGGCAGCGCAAGCACCTCCTGTGCTTTGCAAGCCGGTATTTATTCCTTCAGCACTGCTTTCTGCCATCCTCTGCAGCCCTGAGAAACTGCTCTGTCACTTGGAAAGGAACTGACATTTGCTGGAAAGAGTCTCACATTTAGCATCCAGGAAAGTATCTGCTTCTCCTCTGAATGCGGCCCTATAGGGGAGATTCTTGCTCTTAAGGACCTTGAGACCAGCTTTTTCTCTCTTTCTTTCTTAATTTCCTTTTTCTTACTCTTCTTCTACCTTTTTTCTTTTCCTTTCATTCAAAAGAGGAAAACCTTCCCTAAGCAGATGCAGAGAAACAGCTGTTGCAGCACAGCAGCTCTGCAGACATGCCTGCTGCCTGAGTCATATACGCCTCTCTCAAAAAATGTAGGAGAAGCCGTTACATCAGTTATGTTGAGTCGGTTCGTGCCCAAAAAACATCCAGGAATCGCAGTCTCCTCCTGTCGACCCAGGGTATTTGTTTCTTCCTCCTCTTTCCCTGTATTTTGTGAGACAGGAGGACTACAGTATTTTCAGAGAGGGGTCTGTGCACCTTGGCTTTTTTACCTGCACCCCTGACCAGAAAGGAAAAGCAGAACAGAAAAGCTTGAAGTGCTCAAGGCTGCCCTACTTTGTCTATGGAAATTTATATACACCTGGAAATCACTCTCAAAGGAGTTTCAGAAAAGGGCAAAAAAAGAGCAAAAAAGAAAAAGAACAAAAGAAAGAAGGAAGAAAGGAAACAAAGGGGAAAAGAGCCAGATTAGAGCGGAATTTATGTGAAAGTCTCTGCACTCAAATCCCGACTGAGATTTTTAAAGGAAACTAAGGTATGAGCTCTCCACGAGAGCAGGATGACTAATTTCTCTTCAGCCCCTTCAAAAAATTCCTGCACTCAGTTCTACATAAACGTTTGTTCTTTTAAGGCTACAGGAATATCAAACCGTGTCCCAGGACCTTGATACACAAATCACTTGGGGCAGAGTGTGGGGAGAAGGCAAAAAAGTCTCCTTGGACCTTCATGTATCTAAACTCCATGACCACAGCACAGCAAAGCTGCCAAACCTTTAAGATTTAACCATGACTGTGACAATATTGTTAGCGCTTGTGTTTGGGTTTCTTCTCCTTTCAAATTATAACAGAGCAGAAAAGCTTGAGGATATGAATCTTAAGTATCACAACAAAACAGAAGGTTAAAAAAGACCTCAAATACTTGCACCTTGCTTCTTCTTTTTCACTGTTGTGATTTTTTTCCACTATGTACTGACATGGAAATGTGTTGACAGGACATGGTCGTTCTCCTCCTGCTGTTATCTCCCTTCTGTTGCATCCACCACCCAGCTACAATCCTAGGAATGCAAGCTCGGAGATGGGATGATGATTACCTGAATGGGCCACAATACATTAGCTGCCAATAGCAGCAGCAATCTCACATATAGATAGTCCGCTGTATAAAAATACATGTGTTTTAGGAGAACAATACGGTGGACTTCCTCCTCACAGATGTGTAATTGTGCTTTGGGGATGCACGTGCTGTGCCCAGCCCCCATGCCTGGCGGGGATGCTGTTGATCAGGTTCCCAGACAAGGATTAGGAGCAGAACTGAACTGCTCCTTTGGAATACTTCATTTCCACGTGCAACATAAAATAATGGAGAATTCATCTGAGGAACTGTACTGCAGTGTACTCGGTATTTACTAACCCTCTAAAAATAAACACATGAACCAGTGAACACAGTAAGCAAATTAAATGGCTGGAATCTTTCCCTATAGAATTCCATGAAGGCAACAATGTCCTTCTTCCTGCAAAGCCTTCAGGAGGTCCTGAGATCCGAGGAAGCGAGTGTGTGCCAGCAAAATGGCACTAGATGGAGAAAGACTAATTCTAGAGATGCTGGAAGCACTGTCACCTATCTGTTCTTATTCAAAGACACTGGACTCCTGGGACTGAGCATCAAAGGGAGAATATCTAATAGAAAATTCATGAAAAGCAGGTTCATAGAATCATAGACTCATAGAACAGTTAGGTTTGGAAAGGACCTTAAGATCATCCAGTTCCAACCCCCCTGCCATGGGCAGGGACACCTCACACTAAACCACGGCACCCAAGGCTTCGTCCAACCTGGCCTTGAACACTGCCAGGGATGGAGCATTCACAACTTCCCTGGGCAACTCATTCCAGTGCCTCACCACCCTCACAGGAAAGAATTTCCTCCTTAGATCCAATCTAAACTTCCCCTGTTTAAGTTTTAACCCGTTACCCCTTGTCCTGTCACTACAGTCCCTAATGAAGAGTCCCTCCTTATAGGCGCCCTTCAGATACTGGAAGGCTGCTATGAGGTCTCCACGCAGCCTTCTCTTCTCCAGGCTGAACAGCCCCAACTTTCTCAGCCTGTCTTCATACAGGAGGTGCTCCAGTCCCTGATCATCCTCGTGGCCTCCTCTGGACTTGTTCCAACAGTTCCATGTCCTTTTTATGTTGAGGACACCAGAACTGCACACAATGCTCCAGGTGAGGTCTCACAAGAGCAGAGCCTTGTTCAGGCTCAATTTTGACTTGAAAACTCATTTACTCACTCTACCTGTGTTTCTGAAGCCAGAAAACAATACTCAGCAATGTTTCTGGAAAGCAGGAGAATCTTCTTGCATTTGGCTTTGGGCACCTTTACATGTATTGTGAACAGAAGACCAAACACCCCAGGTAATGATGGGGCATGGGATAACGCGAGGCAAAGTTCAGTACTTCCTCTTCCATGTAACACTGCTGCACCACATGGGCTGGCACAGGACTACCAGTGGGAGATTCCAAGGTTTCCAGAAAGTTGCTTTTCTCTCCTGTCTCTCCCCTAATTATTCATTTGGCAGTCCCAGATGATGACATGTTGCTTGTGTGTTCAGCATCACTGAGATCGTGCTGATCCCAGCCTGCCTGAAGGAGGGGGGAACACAGAATCCTACTGGCTTCTGAGAGCCAGCCCTCCTCCCCGACCTCTCAGCTGAGCAGTGAAATGCTGGAAACCTCACATTCTGCAGTATGAAGGGAGATTAAACACAGTCCTGCAAATAGAATACCCTTCTGCTGTAGGATATGATGTAGAGAGCGAAGTCTAAAGCAGGCACTTCTTTATTTATTGCACCAGCAAGTATATTTCTCTCTCCATTATTGTTATGTATTTAATCGGAAGACACAGCTTGAGGGGTTGCTGTGACTGACAGACACTGAGCAAGCAAAACCTTGTGTTAACTTGGTTCAAAGCTGTCAACTGATGCAGCTCTGGAAAGTACTATTCTCAGCAAAACATTTGTGCAGAAAAACAGTACCTGTCCTACCCATCAGACTAGTTTGTTTTTATATATAGGAATTAAGTTTGTAGTTCTGCACTACACGGGCAGGGACCCCTTCCACTAGAGCAGCTTGCTCCAAGCCCCTGTGTCCAACCTGCCCTTGAACACTGCCAGGGATGGGGCAGCCACAGCTTCTCTGGGCACCCTGTGCCCCTGCCTCAGCACCCTCATACTGAAGAATAGGACACAGTCCTCCCTTCTCTCCAGGGGAGCTGGCACACAACATTTGCCTTACTGTTTTATGGGCATGGGAAGAGAAGAAGCTTGACCAAATTAAAGCTGATGACATTCAGCCACAAGAAGGTCTCCAGAATACAAATCCCAGTCTTTTTTATCCTCTCCACTTCCAGCATATTATGTCAGCACGTATACATCTCCTCTTATTGCTCCTTTCTTTTTTTGTTTTCCATTTACATAAGGAGAGGAAAAGCGATCAAGAAAGCAGCAGTTTTTTATCCTGGTGGAGCTGATCCCATTCACTCCAACACACAGCTCCAAAATGGCACAGCCAAATGTAGCCCCAGCCGCACAACCTCAGTTACCATTGCTAATACCATCCTATGCTAATACTCAATTACAGAACAAATCTTGGTTACCTCAATGCCCACACTAAATTTGCCATCCTTATACCACAAAACCATAGCAAATGCCAGTACCCTTACAGCCATGTGTTAATACCATGTTACTGGAGCTGTGGTAGCTGAATCTTCACATTTCGGTGTGGTTTAGACCATTTGTTGCTATTACAGAAGGGAAAAAGTGCTACTTCCATTAAAGTGGAACTTTTACTTCAATTAAAGTGAAATCCCAACTGTCAGCTCATGCTGAAACGTTGCAGTACAGCTGCCAGCTCCAGCATTCACAGATAAAACACTCTGGGGTCACAGCTTTTTGGCTAAGTTACAGCACACAATTATAATAGCAAACATATTCTGACAGGTCCCGTTCCTCTATTTGGTATTTGTGTGCTTAGATTTGTTTCCTTGAGCTGTATTTCAAACCATTGATTGCGTATAAGCGTGTCAATTCATTAACAAATTTTGTCAGCTATTTTCTTTGGCACTGGCAATGGGTTATTTCCCTGTTTCCCTGCTAAATTAATGCAGCTAGAATGTCACTTGCACACCAATCACTGCTCCTATTCAGGAAGGTCAGGCAGCAAAGAAGAGAAAACTACTTCTTTTCTTTTAACCAAGAAAGAATACAAAAGATTTCTGAACACCAAAGCCTCACTGGAACAGGGCGAATTAGCACTATGCATGAAGACACTTATAGCTTGCCTTTCAGGCCCAGGGAATGCTGCTGGAAACTGGAATGCTTCCTGGAGTTAAGCTTGCAAAGTGCCCTTCAATACCGGACCTTAACATCCCAATACATCCCTGGTACTGAGTCTCCACGTAGAAGTAGTAACCATGCAAGGGGGCCAGTCAAGAGATGCTCTGAACTTCTGGAGATCTCTGGGATACTAGGGGATTTAAAGGAAAAGATGGAGACTTACACCATGCAAAAGCCTGGGGTGGATTTTGCTTCCTGCTAAGATAGAAGAATTTTTACTGAGGGAATAAAAGGCAGCGACCCAATCTCATATATTCCCCTTTTTATATTGCTTTGTTAAAGGTCGTGCTATAAACCTGACAAGAAAGAGCACAAAGTATTGGGGAAATGAACAGTGAACTCTAGTTCTCTAAAATACTTGAGATTGTCCATTCCATATCCATGTTGCCCTGGACCAGTGGCGGGGTCAGCCACAATCGCACTGATGGCACCCTTACTGCTCCCTTTGCAAAGCTGGTCAGCAAAGTCCCACCAGAAGGAAACTGTCCAGGACACACCTGAGATGTTGCCAATGCCAATGCCCTTAGGGCAAAGCCATCCTACCTCTATACATGCCTTCACCTGCTCTCAACTTATCTCCTCTTTTTATCTCTATCTGCCACAGACTCCGCTATAAACAGGAGTCAGCACAGCAAAAGCTCTCTAACGTCTGTTCAAAGTTATATTTCTTTGACATTCATAATTATAACCTTTGTCAGCAAATCAGTTAAGCATGAAATTAACTTTGAAAATCATTCCACTGGCTTTACCTGGCTTACTCATATGTTTAAAGTTAACTGAACACTTCAGGACTTCACTGTACACAGACCTATTTCTGACAGAGCGTAAAATGCTTCCAGTTGTAGAAAAATGGCCAGTAGTCACATACTGTTCCCCTCTCCAACTCAGATGTAATCTTGAAGGGGTTTTCTGTCATTTACACAATAGTAAGCCTACTTTCCTGCAAGACCCACATGCTGCAATCAACTTGAAGTCATTTCTACATGCATACATTAATGTCCCTTGCACAACAGACGTGCCTCGGCTGTATTGATGTAACGCACACCAGTACGGTCAGCTGCTTGGAAGAGCGGTTTACTCTTCAGCTGATGGATGATTTGTTGGTTCTGGAAAGCTCTCCATGTGACAAGTGTTTCTAAAACATTTAAGGTACTACAGAGTGTAAGGTTCTTGAGAGTGCAATCGTATTTTGCACCTAAATCATAGTAAGAAATGTGCTTGCAACAGAAGCTCCCTGGCAGGTTTTCTACAATTGACAAATTGAGTTCATGGCAAATAACTTTGGTTTTGCAATAACAAATGTGCAACGCCTGAAAATTAATCACTAGAGCATTTAATGAATATGCACAAAAGTAATCCTAACAGCTGGAAACCATAGAAGAGACTTTAAACCCTAAGCTGTGAAGTTAGGTACCAGCAACTCTCCCAGAACTAACAATATCTTGCCCAGTACATGTGAACACATCTTGCTGAGTCTAAATATCAGAAAACACCAAACTGACATTAAATATTTCCATAGATAACAGATGGTTTAACACATCACTCCCCACTTGGGGCTGCCTAATGCATCTGAATCACATTTCGAAATACAACTCAAAGTTTGGAAAATCTCTAAGGTTTTCAAGAAATGGAGTTTAATGTCAAGACTACTCAAAGCAGCTGTTTCTACTAACCATGGAAAATCACATCCAGTTTTTTTATGCATGACCCAATGCAGAAATGATGTATTTTAGGGGTCCTATCTACCTCCACCCCCATCATTCTCCAAGGAATAACATGTTTGACATGAAATTACAGTACAATAACAGCACACTTATCAGGGCTTCATGTGTGTTGTCACTTATTACTCAAGAAAAGATGTTTGTGTTTAGCACTTCTGCCTGAAGCATGCCAATTTAATGGTTACTCCAATGCTCAGCATCGATGCTTTCGAGATATTTGAGTTGCATGTTTCATGCCAACATCAGGAAGATGGAGCAGGCTGGAGACGGGGTCTGTATGTACATCTGCTGGTCCTCACTAGGACTTGTTGCGTGGAAGGACTGCTCCCTTTTCCAGATATCTGATGTCCTTTTCATCCTCTGGAGACTGGACCTTAGACCCAATCTATCCTGCTGCCACCCACTGTTATTCCCCATCCTCTGCTCTGCAGAAATCCATTCTCTCCTCTCACCTGGGCATTCTGTTTCACTATTACTTAGAAGCTCCTGCTAAGAAGAGGAACCTCATGTTGTTAACACCATACACAGCTCTTCTAGAATGTGAATCTTCAGGTGGACACCCTGACACAGAGATAGGTAAACTAAAAAATAATAACTGATAAATACCATTTTTTTCTCAACATCTCCAAATCTGATTAGTCAGACAGATGTCCACTGAGTTAATGTATTGTACTTCCATGTCCTGCTTCTAAAAAAAGCTGGAGATTGCATCTTACTGTTTTCTAAGGTGCCTTTATTACAGGTGCAAGAGAGCTGGGTATGTTCAGCACAGCCTGTATTAGCAGTTTTATGCTCTTTTAATCGCTGACATGGAATGTAAATAGTTTCCTCAATTGCTGCATACTTCCCATTCCTGAAGCAAGGCACACCCTTTGACAAAGATTAAGGGAATATAAAGTTAAATCCCCGTTTACTAAAGGAATTAAATACCCCTCTCATTACTGAAACAAAGCAACCTATGCATGGGGGATCTATACACCCTTCAAGAATAGGAAATGAACAACTAAGGAGCACTAAAAATAATGTAAAGAAAACTGAAGATTTGAGCCTGATGATGAATAATAAACTGAACTGGACTTTATCACAGCTGGGTAACGTTGGGGTTCATCCAAATAACTGGAAATAAAAAGAACTTTGTGTTGTTTTATTACAGAGGCCTAAAGAGGTGCCCCACACAATTCCATTGAAGTTGTCCATCACTGGTGTGAGGCAGCATGTACTCGGCCTCCCTCGGACAGTTGCTTTCACGTGCACATTCCTTCCTGTTAACTTACAAAGCTGCAGCACTTACGTCTATGGTCTCTCTATTACAGCAAAAAAATCTCTCCGCTGCTTTGATTTCACAGCAGGGAAACCTACAGAACACAAAGATCCTGGCTGACATTCATAAAGTTTTCTCTGAGTTGATCCTTGCTTTTCCTTTGACAAGCACCATGTACTTGTCCTGGCCTGGTCTCCCACTATATATTCTTGAGATGCTCTTAGAGGAAAAGCAGTTTGAGAAGGCAGATTAAGACTTTGATGACTTCGGCTCTATTTGTCAGGTACTTCCAGAGAAGTGACTTCATTTCTATATGGTTTTGTAGCCCTCTGTAAAAACTCTGCAGGGTTTCTGCCTGTGGGACCACCTCTGCATCAGCCCCTGGTATCCCCCTCTGAAAGCTGACGGACATAGGTGGGAGTTGTGAAGAGCACATGGAAGAAGATGCAATAGCTATAGCCCACAGCTGGTTCAGGCTCAGCTTTGGTTATGGGTGCTGTGAACAGCACAACCATCCCTTAACCACCCCTTTACCAGCAAACCCAGAGAGCTCCTGTTTAAAAGGAGGTTAAACCCAAATGCTTGACTTGTCTTTCCTGAGCAGACATCAATGGCCGCATACGGAGGCAACCATAGTCAAAGGCAGTACTAGGAGGGATAAGTCCACCAAGGAAAACTTTCAAAGACTGTAGGATTTTCCCCATTACTGTAAATAAAAGGGCTTACCAAAGTAAAGGAGAACAAATCCAAATCAAATAAAAATAATGATCAACAAGAAACACCAAGGGGCAACATGTCCATTTTCAGTCCCACATAAATGCAGATGACCACAGAGATTCTTGCCCTATAAACAGTGTGCAAATATGCACTGGAGCAGAGCTCACTGTTAGGGCTCTGTTCCATGAGTAACAAACTTCCCCCCAGGTTATTCTCAAACCATCAATTTTAAATTACAACCCTTCTCTGAGAGCCTCCAGTACAAAGTGAACATGCAACAAGGGTACTTACTCATTCCTCTCCAGATTGATGACTAGATGTTTGCTTTCGGCTTGTATTACAAACTGCAGCAGTGCTGGGTGATTCTGAAAAAGGAAAACAGAGTTGCTTGAGGCCAAACCCAGAGCCTGTCATCTTGCACCCAAGATGCTGGGTACACATTGTCATTGCAGGATCAGGCCCTGTTTGGCAGGAGCAAGAAGGTACAAAGAGAAGATTTTGTGGCGTCACAGCTCTTTAGCCACCGCTTCCAGCAAAGCTACATTAAAGACAAATATAAAACCTTATTGATTCTCAGTCTTCCTCTTCAATTTATATTAAGTGAGCTACAGGTGTTCAGGTCTGGGCTTCTCATGACCATTTTCAGCTTAAGATATCCATGTTCAAAGCTAATCCCTGCTGCATCAAGGGAAGGCTTGTAGTACTGTGATCACGTTCAGCAGGGTGGCTACAGCAGAAACACTTTTTCCCTTAAGGCTGAGCATGCTAAATATTTGCATGTAGAACTAAGACCATCATACAAACTAAATGTAAATTACAAGTACACTGAACTATTCCCTATAAGCAGCTAAATATTTTATTAGATATTTTAATTTTTTCAAAAGGTATGATTAAGTTTTAGCTTAAAATAACAGAATTGGCATCGGAGGAATTAGAAATAAGGTCAACGGTATGATCAACTATCTCCATGAGAACAATAGGCAAAGTATTTGCATGTATAGAAGTATTTAAGAGAATTTTCTAAACAAGACATCGATAGCAAAGCACACAGAAATCCCAGTTGCACGACAGCATGGAGCAAGGATCAGGACATCTGGGTTGCATTTTCAGCACCATCATGACTGCATGTGATCTTCATATTGCTGTTCTCCTGATTATAGAAGAAGTTCTTTTCCATCTCAAGCATCTGCAGGTAAATCCACTAATTTTTTGGAAGCTGTGGAAGAGCAGCAGAAAGGTCTGGGATCCTGGCAGTGTTCAAGGTCAGGTTGGACACAGGGGCTTGGAGCAAGCTGCTCTAGTGGAAGGGATCCCTGCCCGCAGCAGGGGTTGGAGCTGGATGAGTTTTAAGGTCCCTTCAAACACATTCTATGATTCTGTGATCCACTCGCCCTCAGAGGCAGAAGGGAGTGGAGGCTCCAACACTTGTTTGGAGAAAGGGGCAGTGCACCTACACAGGCTCTTAAAACTCTGCTTCAAACAAGAAAGCACAGTTTACAAGTTACCCTTACTCCAAAAGGCTGAACTCATATATTTTTAAGACTGTTTACACTTAACTTACATTTCATTAAACAAACTTACTGGATTGCGAGACACTATTTCCTTGTTTTGAAATTCCAACAGTAGCTCAGTTGTTCCTCTTCACATGCAATGCGTTCTCCTCAAGATTTATGTCAGCCAATTGCAGATCTGAAGCAGGACCATTTTTGGGTTATAGCATTTAACTGGTTTATTGAGAAATGTGTCTGAATATGTGATTGCTACAGCGGTGCCTTGCTGGAGCACCCCGCCCATGCAGTGCAATGGGTTTTAAATGATACGGAAAAATGGAGATATTTATTAAAAAGTGAACTTAAGAGAGGGCTGTCGTAGACTAAACAAAATAGTGATTTTGCTATAATGAAGAAAAAGAGCTGACGGCTCCCCAGTGCTCTCGGGTATGATTAAGCACAGATTGTGACTGAGGCACTATTGCCTTCTTCTAAGTGTCCTGCCCCACTGCTTGTGCAAATTAAAAGGTATTTTCATCCTCTTCATGCACAATAGCAACACTATTGAAATTCTGCATCTATGTGCACGCTGCAGGAACTAGATCCCACCAGAATGGCAAATAAATGCTTCAGACTATCCTTGGCATTTGGCAAACACATGGGAGTTATTTATTGACATGAATATTTAGAAGCAGTGTTGATTACCACTGTAATATTAGTGCACTGGTTCCAAACCCCATAAGATACACATACTATAGAGTTTTGAGAGACTAAAATACAATTAATTACAATAGAACACAGTAAATAATTAAGATATTGCAGTAGCGCTAATGGATTCTTTTCAGCTAAAGGGCCTCTGTTAATATGTAAATGATAACTGTGTTTATTCATGAGTTCACAGTGGTACTTATTTGATAGGCAATTGATGTCAGTAAGTCGTAAGTTAAAAAAGCAGCTGCAGGATAAAACAGGCTTCTACAAGACAAAACCATCTCCCAGAGAATTCCTGAAGCTGAAACTTCTTAGTATGGAGCACAGTAATGTCCCCAGTTAGGATGCTGGGCTGCTTTGCATGAGACCCAGGTTCAGATTCTTGCTTTACCATAGATTTGTCTTTCAGACAAATGGCTCATTTCCTTGTTTGCCTTCTGGGAAGAGATGAAACAATACTTTTTCTTATTCTGACTGGCAGCCATAAGCACAAATACAGTAAAAATTACAGGTGGTATGGTGATTTGAAACATGTAAGCACGTAACATGATACATTTCTAATGTGAAAGAAAAATATCATTCAGAAAGGGCATTTTAGGTTTGGTTTTGGGGTGGGTTTTTTCTTCCTTGTTTAGTGTGCACGCTTGTGCAATGAACCCAGATCTTTTACTTTAGTTTTGTTGCAGTGGTGGTAGAGTGTCCATCAAAAGTATTTGCACAGTTCTGCTACAAGATCTTCGAAGCTCATTTGGAATCTCATAAAGCACCAGAACACTCTCCCCTTACAATCAATATCATCAAAACTATGAATACAGATACTAGGTTGCTGCTTTGTGTTTTCTATTCTGAATAATTGAGAAAGCACACTGGGAGGGCACAAACTCTTCTGCTCAGCTTCAGAAAGAACCACTTGTTATAAGGCTTTCTTAAGAACCCCAGAAAATAATTTCCATGCTGATATCATGGTTTATTCTCACATGATCCCTTTAAAATTATCAAATACGAATGTAAAGTGAACCTTGTGAGAACAGCAGTATTTAAAACATGGGGTTGGAACTGGATGATCTTAAGGTCCTTTCCAACCCTAACTATTCCATGATTCGATAATGAATAATTTCATATGGTTCTATCTTTTCTCCACAGATTTATGCTTTCTAGTTCTTTCTACACTTAAACTACAGTTTGCTGCTTGCTTTCTGGCAGTGTTTTTTGTGGCATAAGAGAAGTTTTCATCAATGCACACAAACTGTTCCCTGATGTCGTAAGAGGCAGAACTGACTTGAGCATGATTGAAGTAGTACCCTCCTTAACATTCCCCTCTTAGTTAGGGGATTTACTTATGAAATCTACATCAAATGGTATCACCAGAAAAGGAAAAGCCTTTTCCCCATTAACTTGTTCCTTGCTCATTTGGTTGCTGAGGGATGTTGGTTTGAATTGGGATCTTAAGTGAAATATCATCTTCTGAAGGAAATTAGTGAAACAGTAAGTTAAGGCCAAGGGAGAATTCTCTCTGATAAAGCAGATAGAGACAATGAATAAAGCACTATTTGAACAATGGGAAGCTAGGGACAGTATAGCTGTTTCTGGGTCAGAGAAGTTCTCTTGCTTTCTTACAGTGGAATTAAAATCACTATACACTAGTAAAAATTAGTTTAGCTAGGACGTGGTTTTAAAGTACTATTAATTGTTTCATTAAACTAGTTTAAAATGAAATTAAAATTACAATTAAAGGACAACCAACTGGTGGAAGGTATCCCTGCCTGTTGCAGGGAGTTGGAACTGGATGAGCTTGAAGATCCAACCCAACCTATTCTAAGATTCTAGGTTTTTTCCCTTTTAACTGACATTGATCTCCAGCCCTTCATATGCAAAGAGAAAAAAAAGGATGGTTAGAGGATTCCCCTGTGAACCTGGAGATCTAGTTGGGAACCTGCTTCTACCATGGACCTGTGTCTTGGCTGGAACGACTGCATTTCATTGTGGAAACAGCAAAACCCTCCCACTGAGCTAACCTCTTATACCTCAACCTTTCTGGGCTTCACTTACCCTTTCTATCCGTTTCCTCCAACTTGTGTCTGCAAAGAGAACATGGCAAAAGGTTCCATTCTCCTGTCTATAGCTGTGTAAACTGTTTTAAAGGCATGCTTCCCAAACACAGAGGTGAGGAAATAGGCACCTTCCTTCTGGTAAAGGCATCAAGGCAATACAAGAGCAGTGGCTAAAAAATAGCAATAACACTTTTCTCTTTTAGTGCTCATGTATTATCACAACACCATGAATACAAATCTTCAGTAGCAGATTTTGAACTTCTCATACTTTCAGTGTCTACTTTATAGTAATCATAATAAGATAGCCTAAAAAAATACCCCAACCACAAAACCAGTTTTTATGCCTGAAATACTAGTAGCTTTCCATGTGGAGTAGATTTGTGCCCCTTGGTGGGATGCCCATTCTGGAGTTTGGATACAAAGAAGGTGTCACTGAACATACTTTCCTGCACAGTAATCTAGGAAAAACTCTTAATCATTGCTGGATCATCTTTTCCTTTTGGCTGTGGAGCTGGCATGCACTGTGATAGCACTGCAGTGCTGTGAGCTTTTCCCTTGATACTCACTGTTGAGATTGGGATAGAATAGTTTCAGTCATTTCTTATTAGATTTGAAGAGATAGAAAACTGATGGAGTGGACAGTCCTAATCCATGTATCTTTGCAACTTTCTTTCTAAAGAATAAAGGATTTTCTTGGATTAAGATACATGGGTTAGACTAGCACATACAACTTTAAATTAAAACACATTCTAGCAATTACATAATAGAAAGAAAATGACATATCTATAGACAAAGGAAAGGGTATAAATAACCTCAAAAGAGCAGCATTAATTCATTTGGAAAGAGAAATGCATTTTCTGCCATATTAGATGTCCAAATCCAGTACCTGAGAGTAGAGATCGGCACAAGAAATAAAACCAAAAGGGATGATTTTGCTTCTCTGGTTTCAAAGTTTTAAATTATAACTTAGCATGGTAGACTGAAATAGGCAGGTCTGTTTAATCCAACAAAGTGGTTTCCAGTCCCTTCAGAGCTGCTATTAACTTTGCTCAAGCCAGCGTTGCAATAGGGTCAACTTTGCTTGGGCAGAGAATTTGACCTACAGCCACATGCCAGGCAGCAGTTTACAAGAACTGTCCCAGCTGCTCAGTGCTAAGACATTCCTAGTCTGAAACGGGTCAAAATTGGCAAAATGGTAAGGAAAAAAGGTAATTATAAGGAGAACTAAGGACTGCAATAAGTTGTATGCAACAAGGCTCCTGACATTCGACATGGAGCAAAAAGAGAAATGCAGCAAAACATTATAGCTGTCACATTTAATAGCTGCCTGAGCTTTAGTTTAAAGTAATAGAAATCACATTGTTAGTGACAAGCACAGGAAAAGAGATACTGGAAACCACTCCAGCCTTGCACAAAGCTTGTCATCGCTGTATCAGACCACAGCAACAAAGCACAGTTTTCCCATAGGATGCATAGAGAACAGAGATGCAAGAGATGAGCGTCATCTATTTTGACCAGCTACTGCAAAGCCAGCCTGACTCAGATATGTATCTGGTTGTGGATGGTAGCTTAACACAGTGTTATACAAGGCAGTTGGATGCAGAAGCAAATCAATGTTTGTTCATGAAAACAGCAAGAGGAACAGGGAAAAGAAATCTTAATGTGGAGAAACCAGAATATGTTTCTGAGCCATCAGCATGTATTTAGAATGGAATTAAATCCCATAGCTCCTTCATGCAGAAATTACCTACTCACAACTGGCCAAAGACAAGCAACGAAGACCGGTGCTTTTCAGTTACTTGGTTTCCCCCAGCATTAACACACATCAAACCAGTCTTGATGATGTGATAGCCAAAGTACTCTATCAGGGGATAATTCGGGAGTGCTTTTTAATCCAGAGTCTTAAACTGTGCAAAAAGCACCAACAGTTACCCTAAGGATCAGACCTTATTTACTTGCTCCTCTATGCTCTTGAAAACAGAAATTCCAACGCAAAGAAAGTGAGGGTCATAAGTTTATGTTATCTCTTAAGCATAAATCTGGAAACAAAGGACTTCTGAGGTGTATCAGATAGCTACATTGCACATAAATCTAGATGCTTTTTCTTGTCTCTGAAGAGCTTACATCAGGAATTAGAAATTGCGTAAGTGAGAAAAGATAATTTCTCTGCTGTTTTCTGCTATTTATAGGAAATACCTTTACCTCCCTCCGTATTTGTCACACAATGATGCTCTGTGTTAGTGCCTTCACAAGCTAAAAGGTATATTTACAAGAATCAGAACTTTGGGCTGGTATTACTCCTCTAGTACCTCTAATACACAGAGGGAAAAGCTGGAAAACCTATAAGAAGTAAAGCCACCTAGGGAACCTTAACCATGATAACTTGAATTCAATCCAACAAATACAAGCTGTCTACAAAGTATATATATTTAAGACAATTGCAATCAGCAACAACTATTATAAATGGCATACATTGCTTTTAAATCAATATGTATTTCTTCCTTTTCTTTTGGCTTTAGTTTAGAAGGAAACCCAAGAGGCTATGTTTCGTGCAAACACCTCCAAACAAAAGTGATGTTTCATGCAGACATGAAAAGTATAAGCATTTAATTCATACTGTTTTTCAAGTTCCTGAGGGCAGTGGATTCAGCTGTGCTTTCCTTACTGTCAAAGGACAAGCATGTATCCCCTTGGCTGTATATAATGAGTAGCAACGAAGAGAACAGGGTGTTTTGCACTTGGGTTTTTTTCTAATGGCATAGCAAAGAATCACAACCCCTTAACAAATTGGCTCAGCCACTCCAATAACGTAAGAAACCAAAGAACTTCCACATTTGCTCCCAACTTTCAAATAAAGGGATTCTTTGAGAAACAGAACGATCATACTCCCTCTTTCTGACTGTACAAATAGATGCAGGATTCTTCTATGTGGAAGGCATAGTTTCCAATTTGAATTTCTTTTTCTTCTTCTTTTTCTTTCCTCCTTGTATAGTAAGTCAATCTACTGCTTGGAGGTAGCCAGGCTTTTCCACCCTCTTCTTTTCCTACTTCCTGCCAATCAGCTATTTGTAACCTGCTACCCACCACATGACACAGCAGAAACCATCACACATGAGGTCCTAAAACAGGACAGGGTAACAGCAGCAGCAATTCTGCCCTTTCTCTTGCAGGAATAGGAAACCCCATCCATAAAATAGGAGCAGTGGGACACCCTTGGGAATAACCAAAATTTACCAGACTTCATAAGTTAAAAAAGAATTTCAATTAGAATGAAAAGAAACACCCCAAATACTTGGGCTGCTTCTACAGCACCGGCAGTCCCAGCCTCTGGCCATCAGAGCTGTTATCTGGCAACACCTCCCAAAGCTCCTGTGAATCAAAGGGCTGTTTAAGTTAACAGTTCCTTGCTCCTTATTGTTGCCCCAGCATCCCTACCCAGAGTTAAAAATCCAAGCATATAACACTCAAGAAAGAGGAAACTGAGAAGTTAATTGTGCCAGACCAAAAATCAATAAAACTACACAGCTCTAGCACACAGTTTCCTGGTTTCCATGCAGAAATAAAAAGCTAATGACTACTCTGGGAAAGGGAAAGCATGCTTACAATTTAGCTGCATCCTTTTTGTGAGGTATTCCCAATTTCCATGTTCAAAATGTCATAGCATTATGGATCAAATATTTCAGGAGCAAATCCAAGAGAAGTCTGATGCTTTTAAAGAAAACTGCATCTTCTGAGGCCGAGTTGTTATGCTATGAATTTCTCTGGTGCCAGCAAAAGGCTGGACATGGAAGCTGAATTCAACATTAACACCCTATTTTCATTATCAGGCACTGAAGCTGCACTAAACCATATTTATGTGCGCTTGGCTAGCTGAACAGGGACGAACAGAAAGTTCACAACTTTATACATTAAAAACAGGAAAGTAAAATGTGCTTTTCCTTTCTTTTTAATTAAATCTCAGCAGTGCAAATTGGGCAGCTCTGGGTTTTAAAGCAGCTATCCAATTATCTGCTGAACTATATTGGTTAAAAATAGGTCAGAAATCAATACACCCCTGTCAGGACACACTTTGAAACAAAAATCTCTCAAAAGATTCCCAAAAACAAGTTCAGAGAACAAACAGGAATGAGTTATGAGAAAGGGGACGGGTGTTGCCAACACTTTGAAAAAGCCGGTTGGGAGCAAGCTCCTCTATCCTCCTTTTCAGGATGTGGTTTAGGAGAAAGATGCATGCTGTAACACAAACCAGCCAATGCAAGGTATTGAAGCCCTTCCTGTATCTTTGCAAGCAGGATGGATGCAAACCAACATAAACCAGCATTCAGCGTGTATTTATTACACTTCTCTGCGTGCCTGATGACCTGCAAGGAGTCTGCTCTGCATCTGGGAGAGGGTGATTCGTTAGACTCATGAATCACAAAGGAAGGAAGAAAGGAAAATGCAGCAACATATGGTTTTGACTGAATGGAAATGACTGCACCAAACTGTGAACTCAATTCTGTATTAAGAACAACTAATAAAAATAATGAAAAATACACAATGCTTTTATCCAGCTCTCATTTGAGATGCTCCAAGGGCTGGAGCAGCTCTGCTCCGGGGCCAGGCTGAGAGAGCTGGGCTGATTCAGCCTGGAGAAGAGAAGGCTCCTGAAGGGGAGACCTGAGAGCAGCTCCAGTGCCTAAAGGGGCTGCAGGAAACCTGGAGAGGGGCTTGGGACAAGGGATGGAGGGACAGGCCAAGGGGAATGGCTTTAACCTGCCAGAGGGGAGACTGAGATGAGCTCTTAGGCAGAAGCTCTTCCCTGGGAGGGTGCTGAGGCGCTGGCACAGGGTGCCCAGAGAAGCTGTGGCTGCCCCATCCCTGGCAGTGCTCAAGGCCAGGCTGGACACAGGGGCTTGGAGCAAGCTGCTCTAGTGGAAGGTGTCCCTGCCCGTGGCAGGGGTTGGAGCTGGATGAGCTTTAAGGTCCCTTCCAACCCAAACAATTCCAGGAGTATATGATTTATTGGGATGTATCCAAAACAGACCCCTGTTCAAGGTGCTGCCCACCATCACTTTGAAGGACTATCTCCTCAAAGCTATCTAAGGTCACCATATTTTGCCATTCAGATACTGACCCAGCTCCATGGAGCACAAGTCTTTCCACTCAGAGCATCAGTACAAAGGGTAGGCCCTCAGCTTGGAAGCAGCTCAAAAGCGATGGTTCTTTTTAATCTGAGCCTGATGGAAGGGTGTGTAGTTTGCTATCACAACCCATTCCCAAAAAAATCTGGAAAGACCATGCCCTGCCTGTCCTCTGACACACTGGGACCTCACCAGAGAGGTTGGGCAGGAAGTTGATTGCACCAATGAAGATTTTAGCTTTTTGAAAGACCTGGAAATATAAAGGTCTTTTGAATAATAAAAACCAAAACCAAGAGTCTGCTTAAAAAAATTAATCATCCCCTATATTGTTTTTCCTTATTGCATTACCCCCAAAGGTTAAAACAGAAGTACTCAACCCTGTGATCCCTGAGGGAGTGCCTACATGACTTTATAGACAGAAAAAGCAACTAAAAACCGTCCAGCCTTTGAGGTGCAAGAAGCATGTGGCAGCTCATCCTTGTACCTGTTGCACTCTCAGGTCTGCTCATGGTAGCCTTTTACTACCACCTCTGGATAATGATGGTCACTGTTAGAGGGATGAATAACACCTGAAAAGTTCAGCCCCAGCATCAGCAATTTTTCCTTTGCTCAAGAACGGACTAAAACCTGGCACAGGAATGAAATAACCTGGAATTTGCTCAAAGTAAACCCGTAGTCATTATACAGTATTTACACTGCACGTATGAATCACAACTGTTCATTTTGCTATCAAACAGATGGGAGCAAAAAAGTACCTTATTGTTGGAATAGATTATGTGCTGCTTAAACAATGCTTCGTGGAAGGCTGTGCAAAGAAAACAAACATGTCTGTTCTGTAGTAAATTGTTACAAAACAAAATTTAATAGAGCTGGCAGCTAGGAAGCAATTGCAGCGGGGTTGGGTAGTCTTAGTTAGTGAGCAGAACTCTTTGCAGATGGTCCTTTGCAATCTGGGTAATTATAATGTGAATGAACAGCTGTTGATATCTGCCAATTTAAAACGTACATGAACCTCTTTGAGGCCTATCCCATGTAAATTTAGTAGACCCCGTTACAACTAGGCGTAGCTTTGAAAAGAAAGTTCCTCCTCTTTGTAAGGACAATAAACCTCCTTTTGTAACCTCCTTTTACAGGAGGTTTGGTTACATCATCATGTTCTTCCAAGGTACTCAAACACTCAAGGTCAAGCATGGACTGCGTCAAAGACTGTACTTCAATTAGCTACCCACTGCCATTATGCTTTATGCACCTTACTCCTTTTGTCCTGTCTTACTTTCAGCAAGCATTCCCATCTAATAGCTCTACATTTTACCACCCACACATCCACTGTGTTTTAACAGAGCTGAACAGCAAACCTGACCCTCTTCAGAAACATCTCTCTGTCTATGCACTATATTATTGCAGCATACAATTGTGGGGAGCCCACAGCGTGCTGTGCACTGTGGGGGAGAAGAATTATGATGATAATTACTTCTAAATGGAAATGATAAGAAATAGCACGTCCTCCAGATCGTATCTCCACAGTGGGAGTTGCCTGGCACAATGAGGGGGTCACAAGCAGATGAGCTCTGTGTATTGTGCACAGGAACTGTAATGCACCGTGTATTTGTGTATGCTGGGGAAGCAGCAGATCAAGAGAACTGTGATTCAGGACCGATAGCAAATTAAGTCTATTATGCACCATGCCCATTACAGGCATTATCTGAGCCACCTGCCTGCTTTTCACATCCCTTCAGTGTCACCTGCATCCCCAAACCGCCTTGCAGCTGAGACAGACACAGGATGGAAGTTCCTGTAGGTCCATATAGAAAGGTTACAAAGGCATTTCAGAGCAAAACCCAAAACAGTAGCCAGCCCCAATATTTCCATGGTTCAGCTAACCAACACGGAAAGAAACAACAGAAAATACAGTAGTGTCCACTGGGAAGCAAGCCGAGATGGCCACCCATTTCACTGAACTGAAAGTCAACTCAGAATGCTTCAAGAAAGCCCATAAATTATTCTATCACAGAAAGCCCATTTCAGACGCTTTTTGTTTCCCGTCAATACAAATCTGGCTGGGTTCAGTAAGTTATATTAAATGCACATGTATCTCCTTCAAGCCACATTTCATGCTCTCCAAACATCTTCCTCTAAATTAGATCCTTTCATATTCCTTGAAAAGCTTCGTTCTTAATTAGGAAAGAGTTCTGATTTTCCATTTTCATTAATTCATTTGATTTCAGGATTCTGAAGCCAGAGCAATTGCAACTAAATGAAGCTTATTGAAAGGCAAGAAGATACAATCAGTTTCAGACAATGAGAAATTTAAGGATTTTATTTTAATGCAAGGGTAGGTCTAAATGTCCTGGCTAAACTGAATCCTTGACATTGCAACAATCTCCAGAGAAGCAATGATATATGTTTTGCTTCTCTGAATGAACTTGGAGGGTTGGCTGGATTAATGCTTAAATCACTTAATTATTTGGCTTAATTCACAGGCTGTTCTTCACTCTCAGATCTCTCCCGCTCCCCTCCAATCACACCACTCCACTGCATCAGGTCTGTGCCAAGATCTCTGAGCTCAGCCTTTGTTCCCTCTAAACATCTTTTCATATTATGTGGCTCAGATTAAATCTTCTTCGCTAATTTGTTATTGCAATCACAGATATGCTTCTGGATTCAAGTCCCCTTTTGCATCGCAAAGACTTGAACGCAAACCAGAAGCGAGGAGTCAGTATTTAATTTCCACTCTTTCAAACTGTAATTTCTCTTTGATGATCTTCTGAAGATATTAATATTTATGAAACTAATGGAAGGGGCAGTTTCACCCCACTCTTAGGCTACTTGGGATAACTTCCCAAAGCTTTACTTCCAAGACACATGAATCATTTTTGCATCCTGGAATGTGCCCTAAAAGAAAGAGAGAGATGAAGATTTCCTACTAAAGCAAAAGATACTGCAAACCCGTGGGCAGCATCTCACATTCTTCGGCTTAATTAGACTTTCTTGACAGACACCCCACCTATCCATTTACATTCTTGTAGAAAATAAATGACACATAGGAGTGCAGAAAGCTTATCTAAGAGCAATCCCTCAAATGAAAAACATATGTTGTATTCTGAATGATACCCAGAGGTTTAAAGTATTAATGACCAGCATATTTCTTGCCTCAAAGGCAAAGACAAAACACAGATGAAAATGCCATTGCCATTAATATATATGCAAAAACCTGCAAACAGAATGTACCTTTTATATATAAAATGCATTCCCAAGGCCACTTAATGAGATTACAGAAGGCCAATATGCATCTAAGTCCTCCTGTAGATAATTTGCTTAAGGATTTTCAATTGCTGAGCATAGGCAAAATCTGTTCCTTTTCTTATTACCCATAGGTTCAATACGAGTAAAATGACATTTCTCGAACAAGATCTCTCGTGACATATTAGATAAACTTGTGGATGCAAAAAATAACCCTGTAGGGAGGTTATATAAACTGATATTTAAACTCAACAAAGATCTACTTTGCACTAAGTCATCTAGAAATAGCACACCCTTTCTCCATCGAAGGGCATGAGGTAAATAACTGAGGAGGAGGTAAAAACAGATAATCAATTATTTCACTTGGCTTCAGGGTTAGTGCTGAAATTTTCAGCCCCTTAGAGGAAAAAAAACCAACCAAAACCAAAAATCAATATAGCACAGCATTTTGAGGTAACACAAAGAGAAGCATCTCAAAGGCATTTGTAACATGTGATAAGAGTATAAAGAAAAGTCCGCTGTCACCTTCAGCTGCTCCACCACGCAGTGTAAATGAACAAAAATACTCTTGCTTTGTGGCTGAACTGGCTGCACAGGGTTAGAGAACACTAAAAAAGGGAATTCTGCAGGAGGCTCGTAAAACGTTTCAATTACCCAACCTCAGTCTCATGGACCAAGGCAGCAGGACAGAACGAGACATTAGTTTTGGGTCAGCCAGTGGATGCTGCAGTCACCCATAGGGAAAGTGGGGAAATGGACTTGACAGTAGCTCTGGAATAATGGAAGAAAGCAGGAGTCACTCCTGCAGCTAAAAGATGAGGAGCAAGTAGAGTTATATGCTGCAAACTCCATTTTAATTGTTCTTTATGTGATTGGACCTCTTTCCAAAATCTGCCTGTGCAAAACCCTACCAAAGCATTCCATCATGGAAGAAGACTGTCTATTCATCTTTCTGGACAGCTTTTCATTGCCTCGATGCTAACGATTCATTCAAGTATGTATTTACAATGTTTCCTCCTCTTTTTGCCACTCAATTATTCATATGATTCCTGCTCTGCTTTTGCTTGCCTTCCCCAAGATCAGAAGCCAGTGAATTAGCACAGGTAAGAGACGATAACAAAGGTCATCTGAGCCAGTCTATTTGATGCAGGTTTGCCCAAGCACAGTAAAACTCTGACAACACGTTGACTTAAATGTTGGTGAGGGTCTGAAACTTTCTGCTTCTTAATTCATTTTCAGAGATTTCTCCCTCATCCCCCTCCCAGGATTAAACCCCAATGGAAATTTAAACACAGCAGTGTCCCTGGTGATGGGCTATGATACACAGAGCATTTGTGTATTCGCACTAGATGGATTGTGTGCCACATGCTGCTGAATTTCCATCGGCTTTGGAGATTTATTGTCTTCTGAGGGAAAATTCTCACTTTCAGACACAGAGGATCCTTCCTTTTAGTCCCAGAACTACAAACCAACTACCCTTTGTAGGAGGGAAAAATAAAGGGAAAGATAAAATGAAAGCAGGAAAATCCTATTTTCCATCTTAGCCTCGGGAAGAGTTAGCAACCACAAGAGATGTATTAGTGAGGGGCACTGAGTGAAAAGATCTGTTGAGCACCTGACAATGTCTAACAATAGGCCAACTGCAGCATTATCTGCCCCAAACACACCACGATCTGCATCCCATCGACTTCCTTCACAGCTACTGACACAAAACTGCAGGAAAGATACTGGAAGGGAAAGAAAAAGCCCATCGCAACCAGCTCTGGACTGAGCATGTTTTCATTCAGATGATCCTTCAAAACATATCCCCCCCCCCCCACTCCAACAACCCCAAACTCATCACTATGTCTCTGTTCACTGGTAATTAAAAAGAAGACAGCTCTGCAACACAGCCCATGTGATCCACCAGGACTTTACAACCCCAGTGTCCCAGAATGTGTTTTGAATTACTTTGTGCTTATTGTAAACAGTTGGAATTGTCATCTCAGGATTTGGTCTATTTATGATCCACTGCAGCTAAATCCTCTCCTCCCTTCCCCCTTCCTGAAAACCTTTTGAAGCTTTGATGCCTCTCAGAGTAACAGTTGACACAGATACGAGTCCACTGCTGCCACCCAAACATTGCTTACTGCACTATACACCCAGAAAGCCACTGAAGGGCCTCTGGTGAAGCCTGATTATTTCTGTGTCACAAGTTCTCCATAAAATCCAGAAACATATACAAAAAGAGACTGCACCCAGCTCTCGAAAGATTAATTTCTCCCTTCAAGCTTTGCTTACAATATTTTATAGCATATACTCTGGAAAGAGGCAATAAGGAAAGTGCTACTACAGGACACAGTCAGCAGTTCACATGGACACCTATTTTTTCAGAATGGTTTATACATCACTTCTTGAACCTACAAAACCCCTCAAAGGAAGGATTTCCTCTGGCTGTCTACTACCATTCGCTAAACTACCATGGAAGGTCATAAAGCCTCTACTGCTGCTGTAACCAAGTGCCTCTTGAGGCAGAGATCGTAGAATCCTGGAACGGTTTGGGTTGGACCATAAAGCTCATCCAGTCCCAACCCCTGCCACGGGCAGGGACACCTTCCACTAGAGCAGCTTGCTCCAAGCCCCTGTGTCCAACCTGGCCTTGAACACTGCCAGGGATGGGGCAGCCACAGCTTCTCTGGGCACCCTGTGCCAGCGCCTCAGCACCCTCACAGGGAAGAGCTTCTGCCTAAGAGCTCATCTCAGTCTCCCCTCGGGCAGGTTAAAGCCATTCCCCTTGGCCTGTCCCCACAGGCCCTTGTCCAAAGCCCCTCTCCAGGTTTCTTGTCAGCCTCCACTATCTCGATTTACAGATGAGCAACTACAGCATGGAGAAGCTGATCGATTTGTCCGTGATTACATGGGAAATCTGCAGCACATCTTCCTAAGTCCTTTCAGAGCTGTTAAGTACTTCCTCTCTACACCAAAACTCTTCAGGTAATAAATACCCCAACCTCCATTGCATCCAGAACCACCTTTGTGATTTCACTGTCCATCCTTGAATTAAACATTTAAAAGAACAAACAGAAGGCTCAACTTTTGCTAGGCCATTTTCTCTTTGCCCAGTTGAGATAGGATTATAGTTAGTGCTTTAGTTGCCTATGTTCTATTTAGAGTTTGGCTCTAAGTTTTGACACTTAGAAGAGAAAGAAAGCTACGGGGCAGCAAAGTCTTCATCCCAGCAAAGAAACAGAAGTGCTCCCTATGAAGTTTTAGGTAGTTAAAAACTCAGAAAAAAAAAAAATCTTATTCTTTGAAATGTAGAGATGGCAAATACTTGCAAAGCAAGTTTTATAAAGTAGAAAGAATAGCCTCCACTTCACATCAAGTCATAGAAAAAGCAGTGTACAGGACCTCAGATGCTCCTGCTCCATGTCAGGATCAGTTATATCTCTCTCATTAGCATCTGTTTCTCTGTTTTTTCAGAATATCAAGTGCACTCAGAGACTTCAAAGCTTCCCTTCTTCACCATATGCATGTAAATACATCCTTTTCTCATTATCTTCATTACTGAGCTCTTACTTCTGCCTGGTAAGGCCATTCTTCTTGTCCCTGCTTGACAGGGAGCATATCTAAGTGACACAGAAACTAATTACTCCCTCTTACTTCCCTGCAGCCATTTACCTACTGGAAGATTTATCATGCCTCTTCCTCAACAGTCCTGGTCCTTTGTCCTCACCATGGGCTGTAGCTTCAGACCTCAAAACATTCCCTGCATTCCCTACTATATTCTCCCCAGGTGTCTTAGCACTCTCATTTATTTTAATGGCTGTTCTCCTTCCCAGTAATTATTCAATGAGGATCTGGTGTGAAACACATAGTCTCCAGGGCCACAGTCTCCTTTGAGATTCAACATCCCAGTGGTCTGACCCGCAGCTTCTCATCTATACTCGCATCTATACTCCAACCACTAGGTTGCAAATGAACAGGTTTGCACCTCACTGATGCTCTGGAGCCATTCAGTGCTGTTCCCCCCACCCCCCCTTTTCCAGAAAACAAGAAGTCCAACATTAAATGGAGGTTGTGGTGGTTTAACCCCCACCAAAAGCAATGGACCATGCAGCCACACACTATTTTCCCTTTCCCCTCAGTGGATGAGGAAGAGAGGTAGAAAGAGGTAAAACCCATGGGTTGAGGCAGGAACAGTTTAATAATGAAAATTAAAATATAATTATAGCAGTAATAATAGGGAAGAGAGAGGAATAAAATCCAATAAACACAAGTGATGTAGCTGATACCCACTGGTACCCAGCCCTGACCTCACCAGCAATCGGTCCCTCCCAGGTAACTCCCCCCAGTTTATATACTACACATGATGCTCTATGGTATGGAATATGCCTTTGGCTAGTTTGGGTCAGGTGTCCTGTTTCTGCTCCCTCGTGGCTTCTTTTGCCCCTCCTCTACTGAGCATGAGACTGAAAAGTGCTTTATCAAGGTCAGCAGTATTGAGCACCAACTAAAACATGTGTCTTAGCAGCATTACTCTCAGACTAAAGCCAAGCACAGCACTGCACCAGCTACTAGGATGAATATTAACTCTATCCCAGCTGAAACCAGACAGAGACATGCACTTAAACTTCTGAATAATGACTCCTTTACAGCCCCTAAAAAAACCTCAAACCAACAGCAAAAATCCCCCCAAAACGTAATGCTGCACCGTGTTGTATATTTAAATTAAATTCAACAACATGAGTTTGTGAAACTTTGCCTGCTAAAACATGACATTATTCACCAGACTTCTGTTTTTTGTACTCCTGAGTCATATAAGGTAGCAGAATGCATAGAGGAAGGCTTCTGGAAAGGTTCATTATTCTCTCTATAAATAGCAAGCGTTTGCCAGATATGGGTACCCCTCCGTGGTATCTCAGTGTCAGTGAACACTATGTTTAGAGCAGGACTTGGAAGCATAGGAGCAAGCCAGCATCTTCTAGCACATTTAAAAGTATATATATATATATATATATAGTCCTTCTGGAACTTGTCATCCACGCTCATCAACATATAAATAGAGAAGGGCTCTGCAGGGGTTCCTCCTACTGTGCTCGCTTCCTGAGACGATGAGGGAAGGAGCCTTTTAGAGCCTTATCACAAAGCTTGAATGAGAAGTCTTGCTTAGCAGAAGACTGAAGAGTTTCAGAGAAGAGCTGAGATGGACACTCATTGAGATGTGCAAGAAAATGACATTTCAGGACTGAATGCATTGCTTACACTTGGAGAAAGAATTAGGAAGAGCACAGTGCCATGTGTGTGCTTGTCCTCTGAGGGATTCCTGAGCAACTGACTCTGAACTGCCTCAGCTGAGGGATGCTGCACTAATCCCTCCGACAACAGTTGCTTGCTTTTACATAGAGACTGCTTTTAAAGAAGCCTAAATTTCAAGATACATTTGAGAAAGTACATCAACTGTGTGTCCCCCCCATCTAAATCAAATTCTAGTTTGCAAATCAAACCCCACAGATCAAAATTCACCTTGCACATGCAAACTTTACCTTAGGCTAAATACATGGGACAAGTTATTTTCTTTCCATACGTCAAAGCTGTGATGGTGACATTGCAAGAACCAAGAAAACAGCTCCCTAAAATTGAAGAAGCAAATTTGCACACTCCGAGAGATGCAGAGGAAATGATTTTGTGGGATAGGTAAAGACAGCACCAAATTGCATTATGACTTTATTTTACGCTGAATCAATTTCTCACCAGCTCAGGGTAGACTGTCAGCTTCCAGACTGCACACCTAAAGAACAGATCATAGAAGTAATTTCTTTACTGTTCTTGAGGAGCTTTTAAAGCTCCAACCACTATGACAAGAAAATGTATGCATATGATACGAAAATATAGCACATAAGAATGTAAAATGGCACAGGGGCTGCAGAAAAAAAAAGTATTACCAAATCATTTGGCTTGATTGTGATGGCTTAAGTGATATACCTTGGTGAGACACAGCTTTGTGTTTGAGCAGGGATATTTGATTCATCTTTCCCTGAGAAAGATGAAGACTTCGCACGAAAAACAAGCCAGCATTGCCTTTGGAGCCTTCAAGCAGAGACTGGACTCTTCATCTACGTTGTGTAGTAACAAAGGCTGTTAAGAACTGGTTGATATTTCTGTGCAAAACAAGCACCCCAAACTATTAATATTATAGGAAATATTGTTCAGCTCTAACACACAATAATGGGGGAGCCCCACAAGACACTTATTTCATATATATCAGTCAAAATGCCTGTAGCAGCTGAATCTATTGCAATTTTTAAGTTCTTTAATGATGACACAGAAATTATCCACACTTTCAGCGTCTGAACAATGGTTTTATTGCTTACACAATACGCTTCTGTTTTTTTCCAGTGCCTTGTCCTAAAATTAGAACAGCTTTATCTATGTGTATCTCTACCTAGTATATATGAAGTTTATGACATTGGCAAGTATGTTACAAGGACATGCTGATAATCTCTCTGCTTCTAAATGTAATTCCTTCCTAACACCACGTCGGAAGTACTGATAGGAATTTCACTCAGTGGTATGCATCTTCCCTCTCAGCTACTGGATCTGATGGTTTGACTTTGATGCACAATTTTGTTATAACCTTATTCAGACTTTTTTTTTTCCATACATATGGTTGCAAAACATTTTCAAACCAGGATTTAAGAGCTGAATCCTGAGACAAAGTTGGAAACCGAGTAGCTGTATGCATGTATAAATACAGAATGAATGAGTGAATGAATGAATTAATAGCACTATAGATATTAATATACCTCCTATATCAATATAGATACAGATATACCTACTGGGAAATTCAGCAATGAATTGGGGAGTCGTCAGGAACTCTTAAAGAAATGGCTCAAATCCAGCTGTCATTCTCTCCATCTCAAACTCAGAGATTTGGAGAAATTGCTAAATACTAATTCTGTGAAGGCTGCAATTAGAGTTGATTTCAATTCCACACATAGAGATTTCTTTTTGCATTAGTTAAGAAAAGATGTAAGGAAGCATGTTAAAACTAAGCAATTCAATTTTAAAACAAATTCGAGGCTCAACGATTACTTTGCGTATTTGAGAGCAGAAAAATGTAAGAGATGAAAGAAAACCACACAATAAACTAAAATATTATTTCTCAAAATGTGGCTTAAAATGAAATGTTCTCATGCCAGCGTTAATCTCCCTCACAGAAAGGTGATCGCGCTAAACTTGGGCTGATTAATATGGCTCGTCATACGCTATAAAAATCTCAATTAATGCTCTTCATAGCACTTATAAGGTGCTCTTAAGTTGCCTCCAAGACTGGAACAGTGGCAATCCTTGTCCACAGCATTGCAAACACTCCTCCTCCTTAATTCTTTGAGATCGAGAATCTTGGAAATCCTTGTTCCCTTGTTCTCACAACACATGCGTGACTTATCCTCAAGCACACAACATCCCTCTTCCCCCACCCAGAGCACCAAATCCTTCCTCCCTAAAAGCTGCACAGCAAGAGCACAAATACAAATAACACTTCTCCTCTGAAAAGGCCATCACCAAAATCAAATTGATGCCCCATGGCTTGGATTAAACTTTATTCCCATTTTATAGATGGAAAAGGGTAAGGCAATAAAAGGGGAGATGTTTGACTACACAAAGCAAACAATTTAGGTTTCCATCTTAAAAAGAAAACCCCAAACCCAACTGTTTCTATCAATATATTATATTTGCCCTCTGAAACTCTTAGTGTTCCCAGGCTCTTGTTGCTTGGTCTCTGTAGAACAGTGGTTTCCTTTCCTCTCTCCCTCCTATGGGGATCCTGGGAAACAACCACTTTGGTCTGGAGGGTTCCCACAGATCACAGTTTAAATCAGTCCTGCCCTATTCCCTTTCTTCCTTTGTAATCCACATACCATGGCAGTAAGCAATTCTGCACGAAACTTGCAATGAAAAAAGAAGGTCAAGGTTTTGAAATCTCTTTTTTTGTTGCAATTGATGCCTTTTACAACCAGAAATGCTAAAATAATAAATAGAAACTCAATAAAGTATGAAATATAGCGCTTTATGTTGAATTATGGGCGTTTACATTGATTTAAGCTCCTCTCTCCAGGGTGCACTTTTGGGGTTTGGTTTTGTTTTTTACAAATGCCACTCATGCACAGTAATTTACATGCCTCAACGTTTCTCAATGGCTGCTTCGTTAACAAACTCAACATCTCTTGGCATTAAAATGTTAAAATCCACTTTGCCCTCTGACTATAACAGAAATACCTTTGCAAGCTAATGATTGTAACAGGCTGGTCTGCTCCCGAGTAAACATTCTAGGGATTTCCTGAGGTGTTGTTTTGTTTTCTCTTTCTTTTTCTCCCCCCCCCCCCCCCCCCCCTCCATCTTTTTAATTGAGGGCAAAGAATTCAGAGGGCACAGCCAGCTTAGATGTTATTTCTGTGAAAAAATGTGTATATGCTGTCTCTCTATATGCTTTTTCAACTGAAAAAATGCATTTACACAGCTTCTGGATATTCATTTTATAGGGGAAAAAAAAGAAATCTTTAAAGCTTATCCAACTCATCTCCTTCTGCCAGCTCTCCTTGCCAACTCTTTCTTAGTAATGCCAGTAAATGCCAAAAGAAGTCTGGTTTGAACAAGGTTTCTGTCTGTTGAAACCAAGAGAAAGGCAGTTGCTGTTGGAGATACTCGATTTAGGGATCCCGCTTTGTCTTGCGCTGCTGAAAAACCCACCCTGACATGTCAGCGTGGGCAGGAGGGAGTGTGCACTGTTAAAAGAGTAATAGGGTAGAAGTTGCTCTGAGGACAAAGTTACACAGTTCCTCTTATTGGCTTTTTCCACTACACATTCATTTCCAGAAACTCTCCTCTCCTTTGAAAAAGGCAGATTCAGGATCTGCCAAGGAAACGGTCCTTTTTGGGGCAAGGATACCATGGCTGTTTAGATTAACACATCGAAGAGCTTTTGTCTCATCACCCCTTGCCAGGAGCTGAAGCAGACCCTCCTTCAGGAGCGTTTCAGTACGAGATGTACTTAATGTGAAAACATCTAGGGGAAGGTGATGGAATGGGTGCAGCTAAAGTAAATTATGTCCTCTGAGAGACACCCGGGTAGGATTTCATCCAAGATTGCTGCCCGAAGGAGCCTGCCATCGCCAACACTCACACAAATGAAGTGTGCCGGAAAACAGCATCCACCAGCGTGCAAAACCTAGACATCTCTATGAAGAGCTGATCTTCCCCTAGCTAGGCAGCAGCTTGGAGTGAAAACGTTCACTCCTGTGCCCGTTTCAGTGGCCTCAGGTAGCAAATCCTGTTCTGAACAGCAAAATTATCCATAGGCTTCACTTTAAACTCACCACGTAAAATGCTGCTACACCAGGAGGCAAATCACTCCAGACAGTGACAACTGCCTGGGAAGGCTCTGGCAGGCTCATCCCCAAAAGACTGATTTTGTGCTGGAGTGTTTAAAAAGCTCCTCAAAGGATGTGGTCAATGGAAAGGGAAGGAGAAAACAAGGAGATGAACCCTGCCAAGAAACCACCCAGTAGCTCCTGGTGGAGGGAGATGGCCAGAAGAGGAAGGGGGAAGAAGTTCATTCAGCAGAAGCACAATAAAGCTGATCCTAAGACAGGAGACACAGTAAGGGCAAAGGAATGAGGGCAGGACCTAGGAGAACTTCATTTCCTGACAGTGATTCAAACTTCAGAGGAAACAACATATTAGCATCCTAGAACTTGGAGCAGAGGATGAAAAGTCAATGACAAGTCAGAGCTGTGGCAATCCCCAGCACAGACACAGGCTGCACTGAGACGGGATGGAGCAGCCCTGAGGAGAGGACTTGGGTTGTTGGTTGAAGAGAATCTCCCCATGACCCAGCTTCAGTTGTGTGCTTGAGCCCAGAACCCGCCTATGTTGTGGGCTGCACCCCCAGAGCGTGAGCAGCAGCTCAGGGAGGGGATCCTGCCCCTCTGCTGTGCTCCTGGGAGATCCCCCCTGCAGCCCTGATCCAGCTCTGGGGCAGCAGCACAAGAGGGACGTGGAGCTGTTGGAGTGAGTGCAGAAGAGGCCACGGAGATGCTGCGAGGGCTGGAGCAGCTCTGCTCTGGAGCCAGGCTGAGAGAGCTGGGCTGGGCCAGCCTGGAGAAGAGAAGGCTCCTGAAGGGGAGACCTGACAGCAGCTCCAGTGCCTAAAGGGGCTGCAGGAAAGCTGGAGAGGGGCTTTGGACAAGGGCCTGTAGGGACAGGCCAAGGGGAATGGCTTTAACCTGCCAGAGGGGAGACTGAGCTGAGCTCTTAGGCAGAAGCTCTTCCCTGTGAAGGTGCTGAGGCGCTGGCACAGGGTGCCCAGAGAAGCTGTGGCTGCCCCATCCCTGGCAGTGTTCAAGGCCAGGTTGGACACAGGGGCTTGGAGCAAGCTGCTCTAGTGGAAGGTGTCCCTGCCCGTGGCAGGGGTTGGGACTGGATGAGCTTTAAGGACCCTTCCAATACAAACAGATTTATCATTACACTGACCAGAAATATCACATGCACATCCTTGCAGGACAGGGATGAGATCAAGCTCAGTAAAACACCTGTACTCTGGCAGCACCCCACCATGCAGATGCATGATACAAATGAAAGTGCATCACACAAATTACTGCCAACTGCATTTTGCCTCCTGTCTCACTAAGCTTCATCCCTCCACCGTGTCTACAATGTCATAAATTGCAATAGTTTTGTTAAATTAAGCTTCAGGGGCTCAATCCTACTTGAAAACTGTGCCCTTGAGGAAAGGCAGTGCACAAAAGGAAGAGACAATCTCCTCACGATAGAAGCTGAACGCAAACTTTCTGCTAGGATATCAAAATGATACAGATCATCTTTACGTCATCTACACAAGCTTTTCAAACCAAGTGGCAGGTCTTTTGGCAGTCCTTGTATATCTAGAAAAATAGCAACACTGAAATCCTTTTACTGTCAAGATATTACCACTGCATTTTAAAAGGGCTTATGATCGATCCTAATTATTTTTTTCTTATCAAGCTTTGTGCTGCATATATAACCTCTATGATTTCTCATTGCCATTCTGAGAAATGAGAAATATTCCTTGAGAAGATGTAAATCAACTGGGGTTTGAGTAAATCATATGGAAATAGAATTACAATTCGACAACAAAGGCATCAGGCTCATTAACACTAGCACGCAGTGGATCAACCAGCTACATTTAACTCTTCAGCCCTAAAATACACCTTGCAACCGAGGTATATTTGAGGTATAAAACATAATATTGCAACTGAATGCAATTCAATTTACTTTGGCTTCTTGAGATAAGGGTCTGCATCACAGCATACGTCAGCAGCTCTTAGTTTCCATGCTCTTCCCCTGCTCAGAGAACTTTAGCCCAGGGAAAGGCACCAACTTCTTTAGGTGCTACTTGCAAGCCCTCAAACAACCCCTTGCAGGAGCTGAACGCTCCATGCTCCAAGAGCACACGGTGGGAGAGAGCCCGCAGTAGGAACCGTGTTGTGTTCAGTTTGTCTCAGGGCAATCACAGTGAGAAGTAAGCATAAGAACAAGGGAGATTCTCCTTTTGCCTGTAAAAAAAATGATCACATGTTCCTAGCTGGAAAGCAAAGTATTATTTGAATCCAACACTGAAATTCATACCTTACGCTCGCAAGATCTGTTGCAAGAGACATGAAATAGCCAAGTATAAGCTAAATTAATTCAATATGAAAATGCCTCGGTACAAGCACTTTACAAACCCAGCACACTGCTGCATAATTGCAAGAACTTAGTTTTAGATTCTAACACCACGTTAAAGCGTTGCTTGCATTAACTGCATCATTAAGATCAGAATGTATTTTTCCATTTTATTATGGAAAGGATGATCTGTTTGTTTGGGTTTTTTTTTCAACTAAATACCAGTCTGAAAGCTCATGTTAAAGAAGATCGCCTTACAGAGGAACGGGTTCCTCCAGCTCAAATCTGAGACACTACCTCATAGCTGGTGGGTCACAGGCAGCAAATGCAACAAAGCCCTTCTGCAGAGTCCCATCATATACAACTGCTGGCAGAGGGAGGCCGGGTGGTACAGGGAGACAGAGCTCACCCAGGACTATTATATCACTGGCAATCTTTACTGGCCAAGTATGACAGAATTCCTTCCAACAGCTCAGCGTGATACAAGCTCTTGAAAGGGACTTTCACCCTATTGAGGGCTCCAAGATGCTAAGGGGAAGGGAGGGGGGGGGTGTGTGTGTCTGGTGGATGGTTAATATAAAACTCTACTTTTTCTGTTTATTGGAATAGCAATCTCCCTCAATAATATCTGTTATTTATACTGTGCATAAACTATAGCACAAAACCTTACAAACTTAACACACTGGATCACTTAAGCTAAAAATGAAATGGACCATTTTCTGGGATGAATCCCAATTGCTTAACACTTCCCAGTATGCCCAAGTGTTTCAGGCAGGAAATGAATACTAGTATATCTAGTTGAAACTAGGGCACTGATTCAGTGCAGACAGAGAAAAGAATTTCCCCTACTCAATCACCAATACAAAGTTTTTATTGGTGGTCCAAGCTCCAGGAATTTCTCAAGCCTGTAGCTGCGTTGTGAGATCCAGCAAGTCCCTAGAAGCAGGATATACCTACTGACATTTCTAAACCATTCAATAAGTGCAATTATCAGCTTGATCAATTGGCTAAACATGGGTACAGGGCTGGATGGGAAGGAGGGAATATGCTTTGCTCTACAAAGACCTTCCTCTTGCAAAAGATAAGGTGAGAGGGATGGATTTAAGCCGCTTTTGTGCACCCAGTGAAGCAATCCAGCCCTAGTAGCATAGTTACAGACATCCAACTGGGTAGCAGAGGAAGTGACACACTCCCTTTTCCTAAGAGCTTCCATGCAAAAATATGCTATTTCTGAGTTAAACAATTGTGGAAGAGGTACTAAATAGCAGAGGATATTTGAACTGATCAGCCTTCACCATGGCCCTACAAGGCAGGAGTATAGGTATAAGAAAAAGCACAAGAACTAACAGATTGCTCACTAGGCTATGAAACTAATGACTACCAGGTCACTAACGAAAGGCTCAAGGAGCATAGCCCAGATAATTCCATCAAGGATTAGTGCAGTTTCTCACACCCTGAGGCTGTCAGTGCCACGCTGCATTCCCAGCTGATGATACAGCCTCAGCAGCATGCAGAGCTCTGCCTCTTCCACTTGATACTCATGAGTCATAAAAATATAGAGAGGCCTATAAATTCTGTTTATGCTCCTCTCTCTCTTAAGATATGTAAAACAGCTATGTAAAAGAGCTATGAAAGCTGTCCTCTCAGCCTTCAAAGACTTGTTTAAGCAGCACTGTATGATTCCCCTTAATACAACTGTCTGGAAGTCTAAACTTTGGTAATTATTTCAAATGAAAAAGAACAGCAGGAGGCTCTGTTGAAGGGAATATAAACAATTATCACTTGCACGAAGGCTATGCCAGTTATGAAATAAACTTGAATGGGTTTGCTCTTGAAAACACGGAGCACTACATCAATTATCTGACATAGCAGTCCTCTCAGCTGTACTCCACGCATCAAACCTGGTATCAGAGTTACACAAGAGCACCAAGAGAAACAGAAAGGAGGGGGAAATGTGAAGCAACAATGAGGTCTTGTTGAAGTAGGGTCTTTCTAATGGGTACACCAATAACTATAATACTGAAGCTGGCGTGCACACCATAACTCCTGATGATAGACTGAGCCATGATAGACTGTGCCTGTTCTGGCAGTTTGCAAGAGAAATGCAGCAGTGCAAGAGCATAAAGGTGAAATCAGATGGGTAACGCTCATCCCTGCCTGGCAGCTTTGAATATGTTCTTGATTCTCTAGCATTAGTCCTGTGACCTTTTAACAAATTTAAAGTTATTTCTTGTTCCCTCCAGTGATTCTTTGTTTCAGTGGCCAAAAACCCCTATCTCGGGAGGTGTTGAATTAGGACCTTACAACGAGGGAATGAAAAAAAATACGCAAAAAGGGGAAAAAGAATCAGTGTAATATCTGGATTTGATAAATCCAGAAAACCTTAAAGATAACCAACAGCTGTCAGAGCACACGATACTCTTACAGACAGTGGTGAATTTCACATTGAGATTCAAGTAATCATTGTCCAGAATGACATCCAGATGATCAAGAGTCTGATGTTTGTTTATGAACATCACCCATAACTTCTTTGCAAGCTCAATGAGATGCAGTGCATGCTAAGAAGTAAAAAAATGGCAATCTTCTGCCACTTACATGCAGAATCTTTTGAGCTGTAACAAGCATACGTTTAAAAAACAGAAGAAATATGGTCTAAGGATATATTTATAGCTGGCCTTCATCTTTATCTTTGCATTTCATTGCTAGAGTTTGTATTCAAAGTATAGCATCACACCAAGAAAGAAAAAAAAGAGTATTGCTACAAGAAAGGAAAATCTGTCTCATCTTTCTTTACTCCTCTTTTGAAAACACTTCTTTAAGATTTCAGTTTGCAAACCTGATTTATACCAGCCTTAAAAAAAGAAGGAACATAACTAACACTACCTCAGAATCTGGCCTTGGAAGCTTAAATTAGGTGAAGCAGTTTTAACGTTCTCTGAATCCATTGCCTCCTCCTCCAAGGAAAAACCGATTCCTGATTTATTTGGATTTAAAAGTCATTGGTGCTGCAGCCGTAGCTGTTCTTCATCAAGGAACCCTCTGCAGGTCCTCCCATCCTCTCTGCCCACCATGAGCATCTTTATTTTCCTCTGCTTGTCTCTAACCCCAACGGCAAGAGATCCACACTCTGGTGTGTGGAAAGCCATCCATCATTCACCGCTGAACAAGAGGTCCAACTCTGAATGCTGGGGAGAGATTGCTTTCCAATATACTTTTTATATACAGAGGCAGTGGCAATGCTTTCAAAAAGCCAAGTGAGATTCACTATGATTCTGGCACATTAAGAGTCTAATCCCTTAATAGATTTATATCCCTTAATAGATTTCTGATTCTATCTTAATAAATATTCTATGATTCTAATCCATTGACAGGTGTACTGCGTGCATCTACTTTCTCATAGTTAATTATTTTTAAGAAGTTATACAGCAAAATTTGCTCTTTCTTCTAAACCTCACCCAAATGTAATGCTAAAAAAACAAAGTGTTCACATCATTTGAAAGCAACCTGGACTGGCAACTTGCAAACACAAAGCAACCTGAAGTATTTCAGGGCTTTCCACCTCCTCATGCAGTGCTTCAGAAACCACAGAATCACAGAATGGTTTGGGAAGGGACCTTAAAGCTCATTCAGTTCCACCCCTGCCACAGGCAGGGACCCCTTCCACTAGAGCAGCTTGCTCCAAGCCCCTGTGTCCAGCCTGGCCTTGAACACTGCCAGGGATGGGGCAGCCACAGCTTCTCTGGGCAACTGTCCATCCCAATGCCTCACCAACTTCTTAGAGAAGAAACCACACTCAGCTCCATGTGTTGGCTGGTTTCAGGTCCTCCAATACCTGCCCATGTTCAGCTACATTAAAATTTGTTGTTACATATGGCAATCATAGCCTGATGGAGCATACGCCTATGTATGAAGCAGTTTAATACTGCACTCAAATGGATACAGAGATCAGAATTACAAAAGTATGTGCATAAGCGTCAAAAGAAGTAAAGCATCACCCACTAAGGAGAAGTTGCACCTAACTTGCTCGTGTGCTTTTACAAACCACAGAAGATTAAATCTTTCAAAGCACTTGATCAGCTTCATGATTATATCTGAGTCCTTCCAGGGGCCAGCAATGGCATTTATAGATCTTGCACAGCCAAGAGTAGAGAAAAGCCCCATACCTCGGTGACAGATGCCACAACCTGAGGACTCTGATGTTTACTCGCATAATTGATCATATCATATATGCACAAAATGCTTTCAATTTCCCAGAAACTTAATGCATTTTAAGGTCTGGGCTAAACCCTGGATCCAAAGCCAACTTCATTAATGGAGTGTGTCACTCTGGGAGAATGAATGTCAGCTCAAGGCAATGCCACACTGGGATCCCTCCCAGCATGACAGCTATTATATATCTGCCCTGGATGGTCTCTGGCAGGCAGTGTTTCCCCACAGTTATGACCTTTTAAACATAGAAAGGGAGCCAAGAAACCCTTAATGCTCATGTGAAATGCTTCCTGCCTGGGGCTTGTCTCTCCAAGAGAAGACACGTGCTTCAGGCTCTGGCCTAACACAACCAATGTTACCTGAGAGCTCCTGTGATGCAGGATCTGGCACATATTAACCAGTGTGCGTCCCGAACAGGGTGTGAGGATAAAAGCTGAAGCCAAACAGATGGTCTTCGAAAAATCTTCCCTAAAGTGTTCTGTGTACTCAAACTTCACTTACCCAACTCTCATCAAACTTGGCTTGATTTGCACATCTCCAGCCAAGTCTGAAGAAAAATATTCAACTGGAAACATGCAGGGAAAAGAGCAATTTTCTTGCACTTGAATAATGTAAAAACGAAACAATTTTCTTCAAACCTTAGAAAAATTTAAGCAAAACAGAACCCAACCCTCTTGGGTTGAAACCAAGCACTAGGAAAAAACCATCAAAACGGAATGCAAAATGATGCACAAATGAGGATGAAGTGGAAGGAGAGCTGGAGCTGCAATGTATAACGACCTATCAACACATCTGTAATGCACACAGCATTTCAGTGAAGACGGAAATCACATCTGCACCGAGTATGGGCATCTATTGTTTGAAAGCAGAGAGCAATGTTGTGCACTTCATGATCCTGATTTCGCCATCACCCACCCATAAATACAGTTACTCATCAGTAGCCCTGACTAGCAACAACTGGATCCTCAAAATAGTAACCACTAATTTTAGCAGTGTGCTCAGGATTAGCAACTGAATATCATATCCAGTTAATACAAGAATGTAACTGGGCACTATTAAAATGAATCTGAAAATGATCTAAACCTTTTGAATTCAACAAAACTAACTAGATGAACAGCATCGTACAGTTGTAAAAACACGGACTTCGTAGTAACTCAAAGTAATTCATACATGGTAACTTCTCTTTATTTTCTTTTTTAAAAGTGCATCACTCTCTGAAGTGTTTGCATGTAAGAATATGCCCCTTTTTAAACAAGAAAGAAGCAAAAGCATTTCTGTAACCACACTACCACAATGAAATCCCAGCCTTGGTCTACTTACAGCTTTGACTTCGGGTGGGGCGAAAATTGACCTGCCCAGTAAAAGAGAGGTTCTCTCTAGATACAAACCACTGCATTTATACTTAGGGAAGCCCAAATTCTTTAAATATAATTTAATTACATGTCTGATTTTAAAATTGGATTTTTCCTACCATTAATTTGAACTGTCATTCTTAGGAAGTACCTAAATCATTAGATGTCCTTGAAAGAGTACACCCTGACTGTATTAAAGTTAAACCAAGTTATAGCCAAGTAACATTCATATTATTTTCTTCTCAACAAATGTGATTTTCTTGCTGCCAGTGAACAGGTCTGTGTGTGTAAATAGACAGGAGAATAGGTTCAGCTTTCTCGTTCGTGCTCTTCACAGTGTACTGCATAGATGGCCCTCAAAGAGGAAGTCATTAGCTTAATAATAATTCCTCACAGACTCCAAATGAGATATTCCAATAGATATTGCAGTGGCTCCTAGGGTAAATAAAAGGAGAGTTTTATCTTCAAGATGGGAAAGCGAGAATATGAGGCACTAAATGATGAGTGGGGGTTCTGAGACTAATTGTTAAGCAGGAATATTTACAAGCAAAGGACTGGAGAATGGGTTTATCATTGCAAGGCAATTATCTAAACACAAATAACTTTAATACTTTGGCATTTTTATAGCACCACATTATTTATTTTACTATACAATCTATTGAAATACCATTCCCCTGGTTACAAGTACACAGCACTGCATACTTTTTTTTTACTTCATATAAAATTGAAATAAAAAGGAACACTTTGAAATGAGTGGAAGAACAATAGGTCCTATTTAACCATCAACTACAACAGTATTTAACTTTTGTGCTTTTGATCAATATTTGTGTGACAAGCTATTCATTACTCCTCTACCGCTTTAATGCTGTTGTTCTTCTTACAGCCTGATCTGCACTTTTGTGTGTTTAATTTATAACAGTTTCCATGGAAAAGAAGTATTCAAAGAAAAAAAAGTGCTGAGACAGCACCTTCTACCAAACCACAAATCTTTTCTAATGTTCATCTTAAACTGAAAGTAATTCTGGGAAACAAATTAATGATATAAATCACATTATCATTACTCACATAAAGATACTCTGTTGTAACTCTTTCAGAAAGCTACAGTGAGTAGTAGCTAAAAGACCTCTATATGGAGAATGCCTGTTTCTAATTAAATTCTCTAAAAATAGGGTTGCACATACATCTAGGACCAAGCCATCTGTGTTATCTCTCTAGGATAAGCCATTCTACACCCACAGTGATATCCCTTTCGTCACTGCAGATATTCAGAACGAGGAAGGGAAACAAGAAAAAGGAAGCAAAGTTTTAATGCAGAGAACGTTCTTTAAAAGTTAGATCCCTTGTTTTGGAATCTCTTTTCGCACCTACTTCTGTCAATCAGCAGAGAGATCCAAAACCACATCCCGCAAGCAGTGGCAACAGTCAAGTATGATTTCTCCATGAAACACTTTCCCAGTGTAGTAAAGAAAGCTGTTTCTAATGGGCTGCATTGCTTGTGTTTGATGGTTTTGATCCCCCCCCTCTTCTTTTTGACCTATTTGAAAATGTATCTTTATTCTCCTCATTCTGACAATTAACAGAACAATATAAAAAAGCTGGAATGAAATGGGACCTGTGTCAGAAAGGTTGGATAAGAGATTCCCATGACATCTTTGGTGATACTAAACAACAAAAACCTGTCTTCATACTTCAAGCAGGAGACCAAGGAGACAGAAAACAGCCTTTCTCTCTTAAAAACAGCTACCCACATTATCTGCCAATGACTGAGGGGAAAAAAGGAGGAATGCTTATCAGGGCCTGTCAAGAGGAGGAAACAATCTCTGTTTAGTCAGAGGCAGTGACAGATTATCCCCTTGTTAAGCAGAGAGAAAGCAGAGTGTGAAGGGAGGCAGGGGGTTGGAACAAGATGATCTTTAAGGTCTTTTCCAACCCAAGCCATTCCGTGATTCCTTGATTTCAAGGGAGACTTACTCCTGATCCCCCCTGCAATACACAGGACGGCATTTGGGGGCCATTTCCCATGAGGGGCTCCAGGTAATGCCTCAGGCTGCAGCCAACAAAGCAACATTATTTACACTTTTCCTTAGGTTTCTTGCTGTCAGACTGCATTTAGTGAAACAAATGCATTTGTTATATTTGCCCATCCCTCAATTTTGGGGCTATTTTGCTGTTGTATGATACAATCACAAGCAATGTGTGTTAAACTCATTAGACGAATTGCTTCATTTCAAGCTTCCATTTCTGCCATCAGGAATAGGAATGCCACTTTACAGTAAAAAGGTAAAAAGGTATTAATTTCAACCAATTTCTTCAATTAAGTAAGTATCAGTTTTAGACAACAGACTTCACAAAAAACACTCTTATAACCAGTATGATGAAGGGTGTTTAGTTCCCCCTAAAGCCTTCCGATTGTTATATACCTTAGAAGAAAATAACAGGCAAAATGAAGACTAACCTTTGAATAAATGCCATTTACTGGTCTCCACTGCTCTCCATTCAAAAGGAAGGGAATTGTTATCTCGTAATCTTTTGACTGGTCCTTTGGCATCTGCTGTCTTGAGGATTCCAATTTGCTGTCCACATTCTCACCTAAGGACAGGGAGAAGCACTTCATGTTAGTCAGGAACAGCATCTGACAACATGAACCTCGTCATTTAAGGGACCTGGCAGCATATTGCGAAAGGAAATACTTCAGGGAAAGAACTGAGCATTAAAACATTGTGGGGTCATATTCTCAGAGTCCAAACCTACACGTTTCCAAGAGAGCTGGGATTCTGGGAGAAAAGTGTTGAGGTTCATTAGATGTGCACTTCCGTAGCAGCAGAAGACAGAGACTGCACGTAAAGAGTAGAGATACCAGGATGCAAAGACAAGTAATTGGGGTGCAAGACTTAACTAAAAACGTTTGAAGAGGTATAGGCACTGCTATTTAAAGTGTTACATTAAAAATCATACTAGAGTTTGGATTTATTTTCTCCACTGAAGGCGACAGCAGGAGGGAATGCAGAGGGTGTCTTGTCGTTTCGGTGTCTTCATTAAGAGGTAAGCAAGCTACAGGGATTTAAGAGGTAAGATTTTATCAGGACTATGTTTCCCTAATTAAGGTAAGAAATTAGCCTTGATCATTCCACTCCCCAATCCCTCTTTGCCTCATCCCTCTTCCAAGATACAGTCACACTGGATCAGATTCAAAGCTGAAGTGGTGGTAGGAAGAGGGATGGTGCCCTTGTGAGTGTCACTAGAGCCTTAATCACCCTGGGATGAACAAACATTGCAGTTGCTTGACACGGGCTCCCTAAGGACAGACAGAGACCTGAGATTTTCCTCATGTCCTTCCCATTCCTGTGAAGGGGTCTGCTGGTCCTCACACTTCACAAGCTGGAGTTACAGCATGGATGCAACAACCCACTCCTGAAAGGCTCTGGGTTTATGACACACAGCAGATTTACCATGTGTAGTCTTTGGTATTTTATGAAACCCCAAACACTTCTTAATGCACCATCTTACTTTGCTAAACACAGAAGTATAGGGCTGTACTCCGTTTTAACTAGCCTGAACTGTATACAACAAAAGACTGAATATTTACTTAGCAGCTCAGCATGGACATGTAAGGAGGTCACAAAGTACTGACAGCCCCATAACATCATGGATGCACTTTGTCATTTAGGGGGGGGAAAGAAGTCTGAAGAAGAATATAAACTCCCACTGAATTAATGCTCTACCCCTACACAGTCAGACAACTTCAATTCATACCACAGTGTCAAAAAGCCATTTGCATGCAACATTTATCAAGTGGTTTTCCTCTCACTAAACATACGAATGGTACTGTGCCCGTCAAAGCCAAGTCCTAAAAACAGTGTCATGGGACAAGAGCTGGAAATGGGATTGAGAATAAATCTTAAAGAGAAGACAAAGATGGCTTTCAGGCGCTGTGAGACAGTTAAAACACCAGTGGGGTTTGACACATGCTTCACCTACCTCCACACCAAGCATTCTGGTGCACTTGGACTCCCTGAGGATGAGATCTGAGTCTTTGCAGGTGCTCTAAAGATGTGTCCATCTTCCATTAAGATGGAGAAAAGCCAGTGTTACCTTTCTTCCTCCTTCCTCCCATTGCCTTTGGGCTAGGAGGTGAAGAGGGAGGATGGTGGGGTGGTGTTTTAGCAGCTCAACCATGGCTCAGGGCTGAACTAGGTATTGTAGTGAAAGGATTGCTGTGGAGTCAACCTGCCCACACAGCTCAGTGCTCAGTACTTGCCACCCCACCAACCTCACCTAACACGTTCTGAGGATCCAGAGCTATGTTTTGAGCAGAATGACCCCAACTTAGTCATTGTTACAATTAAAACCATCTATGCAGTCACTATGATTAAGCCAACGAGAGAAAAACAAGTCCAGTATTTTCCAGCATGCTTGTAAAAATATGACACTTTCCCTAAAACACCAAAAAAGGGCCCAGATAAAATGATAAAGTATACTGGAAAGAGGAAAGTTTCTTGTTATATGGGTTTTCCTGTAGAGAACCTAACCCTCAGCACAGCCCAAGCCCAAGCGACAGGGATCTGGCAGGACACAGTGTCAGCCCTTGGAAGAGATGGTCAAACGATACACACAATTGGGTTTGCCCAGATACCATCTCATCTGTCTACAAGGGTCTAGACAGAACCTCTTTATTCTGATTACCAGGCATGAAGTTGCCTGCACAGAACAGAAACTTATGAAGCATATCTCAGAGAAATGAGAAAAGTTTGGCTCTAGCCCTGATCTTGGCTCACTAAAGCAGTCTGAGCTCTATGAATTAAATTACCCAGACCCTTCTATTACTCTGTAGGATTCGCATTCTGAAAGTTTGTGAGATCTAACCCAGTGAGCATCCTTTTCTTCCCACAAATGCACTGTCTACATCACTTCCATACAGCCTCACCATGGAACTGCAGCTAGATAGGAAGAAGCATCAAAGTCTTCATGGTATTCCTACGTGTGCAAGTTGCCTTTCTTATTAATTCTGCAAAGCATTAATATCACAACATTTCCCAAAACACAGGAAAAAGGAGAAGGGAAGGGATCAGCATTCACAAGCATTATTCACTATGAGGGTGGTGAGGCCCTAACAGAGTTTATAGAGAAGCTGTGGCTGCCCCATCCCTGGCAGTGTTCAAGGCCAGCTTGGACACAGGGGCTTGGAGCAAGCTGCTCTAGTGGAAGGTGGAACTGGATGAGCTTTAAGGTCCCTTCCAACCCAAACCATCCCAGGATTCTACGTGTTACTTCCTCATTACATGGCATGGTCAAGAAGGTGCAACTGCTATAAAAATATCATGGGAAAAGAGAATAATATCTACACAGAGTGCGGTTCAATTTCACCCCTCTTATTCCATCAGGACAAAGTAATGCCTGTGGTGCATAACAAAGTATGGTTACAATGAGCAAATTTAATCTTACACACATGCTTATTTATCTGCACACTGAAAATGCATATTGTGCAGCAGTGTTGATAGTCTGGAGACAGACATCAAGACAGGTTTATAGGCAGCAGTTATATCTTTATTGGAAAAGATAATTTATTGGGGTGGAAACAAACCAGACAAGCTTTAGGGCTTGCAAAGGCTTCTGAAGCCATAGCATTTATAAAACACAAGATCAATTTCTGTCTTGTTGCTTTCCTTCAGCCAAATATTCTGCTGCTTATCTGAGTGTTTTTATTTAAATGATTGGGTGTGATTGATAGAAATCACAGCTCTCTGCAGAGGGCAGAGAAAGCTCTGCAGCCCAGTCACAGGGCCTCACGCAGATAAGCACTGGGGCACATGCTTAACGTTATGCACTTGCTTGTCCTCAGTGTGATACATGCACATTACAGTTACTTTTGTAAACCAAATAACAGTGGTTTTCTGATTTAAGCTTATATTTACATCGTAGGCATATTTCTGAAAGACTTCAAAATGAAGAAAACACTATCACTGATAGATAAACTCTAGATCAATCTTTAAATTTACAAGTAAGAGGAAAATAAAGTGGTGAATCCTTTAAATAGGATTCTGCAGCCTGATTGCAAAGCTTCCCAGAACACATTGCAGAAAATAGGGGATCACAGCCAAGGAAGAGTGACCCACACATGTCCATGTGGGATGGGAAAGATGACAGCATCTGAAGGGCCTGACTGGACAACAGGACACAGACATAAGAGACATGGGAAGAGGAAGGCAGGAGAAAAAAAGCCACGTAAAATACATAAGAAGAGGGAAAAAAACCCCAAAACATAGGCATAGATATTGAAGTATGCAGGAAACTTTAAAACAAAGGGACAAACAGATATGCAGCCTCAGAATAGCCCTGAGTTTGGGCTTCTGGAGAGGTACAAAGCTGGGACAGCTTCGGCACACAGAGCCCTAAAGTCAGAAACACCAAAGAATTTATCCCAGTGAGGGATATTTCACCCAGTCTCTTGCACAATGGCTGAGCAAACCACACTCCCAGTTCTCTTCTGCTGGTGTCAGGCCACCCACCTCCAAGCATAAGCCCAGCCTTCCCAAACAGCATCCGAGGGGCACCGGGAAAGGAGCGCGATGGGATGGGACTGGACGTCTGCACTAACGAAGGGTTTCCATCACCTTGATCACACCCCGTGAGCTCCCAGCGCTGCAGTTCTTCATGCACACAGACGTGCTGGTATTTCCTCTCTGCCACTCTTCATCTCCTTTACTCATTTTCATTACAACTTCTTTGAAGCTGGGACCATTAGATTTGTTTGCGTTACATTAATAATGAGGCCTCTTCTCTATGGGGACTCTTGGTGTTACAGCAATATAAATAGTGTAATAATTGAAATCAGAGAATTGAAATGGTAACTTGTCGTGAGAGGGGATGAAAATCAGGCCATCTGTATCACCAGAAACTTCTATTAGAGCCAGGTTTCCTATCTCTTGTGTCACATGCACCTACTTACTCACCTACTTATTTCCCATTTCAGTGAAATTCCGTCCCGTTCTTCCTGACACAAGCTCGTCTCCCACTTTTTCACATGAAAAACTTCTCAGTTGTGTCTATCTGTTTTCTATTTTCAGCCTGCACTGAAGGTAACGCTTTTGATCCACAAGCAGCCCACAGGCTGATGCAGCATACCTTATTCTTCTTTTTTTTTCCAGCAATATAAAAGATGCTTTGTACAACTCGTGAGATGAGTCGGTGTTATCTGTCAGTGGCTTTTGTGTGGCTTAAATATTCTTCATCTGCCATGTACTTCTGCAACCTTCCTTCTTTGCACAGTATCATACAACCTTGTTGGCAAAGAAGTTGAGAGCAGTTTTCATCTTTTTGCTTTATATTTCAGTTCCTTCGAGCTCTGCACAAAATAAACTCTAAGCCTGCAATGTGATGTCTTTGTTTAATGGCTGCTGCCTCCTGAGGAAGCCCAGACATACTTCACATTTGTCTTTAGATAAAATTAATAAGCTTTTAGTCAGGCAGTGCAATTTATTTGTCCTTATGATAAATAAAAAGGTGAATGTTCTCAGTACCGATTGGGTTTGGATAAAATGGGACGAAGTGGAAGGAAGAAGAGAAAATGTCCCCCCCCCCAACTGTACAACCCTGCCATCCTCTTAGTGCTGGGTTTGCTCCACACTCGCCTGGCATGCCACAGAGAGAGGAGTCTGACTAGGGATGGTTTATAAGTACCATCCATCTACTAACATACAGATTTATTATAAAGCCAATGTATGAGGCTGTGCATCCTTCCTGTTGTGGACATGCATGTTCTGGGAGTCCCATCATAGAATCACAGAATCAACCAGGTTGGGAAAGACTTTTAAGATCACCAAGTCCAACTGTTCTCCAGCACTGCCCAAGACCACCATTAAACCACGTCACTAAGGGCCTTGTCTACATGGTTTTGAACCCTTCCAGCGATGGTGAGTCCTGCACATCTTGTCCCATGCACATTAACACGATCCTGTCAGGGTCCTGAGGCACCCAAGGGCTTTTACAGCCCCACCACCTCACTAAAGCCTAGCCCAGCGATTCTGTGAGATGCCCATTACCAATCTAGACCACAGCCTTCTTCCCAGCACACTGCATCCAGACACGCATCATGTCACCCACTGCAGTTACTGCCAAGTTATGAAAATAACAAAAGCAGGACAATAAAAAAAAAGCTAAATTAAATTATATTATCCTTGTGTTACCTTTCATATTACAAATGGACTCAGAACTGTAAGTCACAGCCTATCTACTTTTTCCTCAGCCACAAAACAACAATGCAGAGGAATAATCTAAGGATAGAAAAGAATAATAGACAAGAGTAATCTTTCTGCAACCTGAAAACAGCTACCAGCACTGCTCTGCATCGCAGTGCTTTGGCAATGCTGTGGAAGACAAAAAGGGTGTACTCTATCCATTTCCTTCCTCGCTTTCCTCAGCTTCCTCAGCTTCATTCACAGTCAGTGGGATCTATTGTTTGGATGGGTCATTTCCAGCTGTGGAGAACAGACTATACTCATGGCTGCATCCAGCACTCACTGGACCATTGGCAATTAGTTTTGTGGCAGGGCACTGGGGCATCCCTATAGGCTCTGTTGCCAGATGGCCTCCCCTATAGCCCAGGACCCCTTGGGTCAACTCTGCACCACCAGCCCTACAAGCTGGGCAGGAATCCCAGCGGAGCCACCACTGCCAGTGGGGCACCCGTCAGATGGGAAGGAGGTTTATCCCTCTGATCAGTTGCTTTTCTCCCATGTCTTATTTGGGATGATTATTTTAACACCTCCAGACTCACAAGAGAACTTCTTTTTAAAGTTATTAAGCTAACTTACACACGGAGAGGAAGACCAAGCATTTGCCCTTCAGCATGGAAGTGAACTTAGGAAATATAAGAAGGGGATGGTACTGGGTAAGGAGCAGAGAGACTACCCACCAAGTACATCGCTAACCAACCAGGTAACGGAAGGTTTCCATCAAAGTTCAATATTAGGATCAGTATTAGTATTTCTATCAGCAACTTTTACTCAATGTGTACAAGTGTCCTTCTGCAATCCAGTGCTCCAACAGGTTTGGAGACAATGTCTGCACAGAGGACAGGAATATTACCAAAGTAACCAATAACTTGCAGGCTGGAGCAAAGGAATGAAACCAAGCAGTACAGAATGCAGGTTTGTACCCTTGAGGACTAGTAAGTTTTCTGCTCAAAGTGGTAGTCTTCAAAGGCAAATGACAACGGAAAGACCCATGTATGTTATTCAGTATAACACTGATATCACATGAAGCAAAGACAGCCCTGGAAAGCTGCATAAAAAGAGGTGTTCCCAGTTTAGATGCTGACGTCACTCCTGAGAGCTAACAATAGAAGCACATCTGGAATCCTGTGGGCATTTCTCCCCACCTGCATTCACGAAGCATTAATTCAGCCTGGAGCTGGTGGATTGGAAAGGCTGCCATGGTGAGCAGGGAAGTGGAAAGACTGAAGTACAAGAAGGGAACTAAAGGAATTATTTTGCATAATCTGCTAAACCGAAGATGACAGGACCCATGATAGTCTTTTAGCTTTATACACCTCTTGGTATTTATCTTGCCGGTGCCGATACATTTATAGGTGGCAAGAGTTTAAAGTGGCTATACATAAAGTTGGATAGGATTGCAATGCACAGCTTCTGAGCAAAGAGGATCACATCCAGCTCTCGTGCATCAATGTAAAATTAAAAATCAACTTGCTTTAAATGGAAATTGTGAACATTAGGACTGAGACTGTATCATGCCAAACAATAAAGAAGTGTCAGCTATCCAAGTATCTGGCCAAGAAGTGGGGATGTGTGCTTCCAGTCCTCTCTTTCACTCCATCTGCCAGCAAAAGCCAAAACATTACCCAAGCTAAACACTATCCAGGCACAAATCTTGCTGAAAACACTTTATAGAACAGTACCCATTCTGACTGAGACAGGAAAAATAATGAATTGTCACTTATTAAATATAACCAAATGTAAATTATGATAGTATGATAAACATGCAAATGCTGCAAAATAAACCAGCACAATATTTCCAGTACACAATGGTTAAAGAAAGGCGGGTTGGAACTAGATATCTTAAAGGTCCCCTCCAACCCAAACCATTGTATGATTCTATGATAAAGCGAGCCCAGTAACATGCACAGGATCACGTAAGCAACCTCTTGCCTTAAAGTCAGACAATCATTCATCTTAAACATTACTCTAACCACCAGCTGAAAACACAGACACCCTCTCCAGAGAAAGGACAAAAATCAGGAACTCCACCACACTGATAAGATACTTCCCGTTATCCCACTAACAGCCCTTCCACAGCTTTAAATAAGACGGCACAGAACAGAGTCTGCCTTCAGCTGTGTGTAACCACAAAAGTCTGGGCAAGACTGGGGCTGTGCATTAAATAAAACTCTTATCTCTCGCAGTAAAGGTTTTATGAGTTCAAAACCGTAAATTATTTTTCCAGCTAAGCCATGCACATCTAAGCAGTACATTGATTCTCTCCACAAAAAAATATAAAATCCAGTAAAATCGCTCCTTTCATGGCCTGCCTGGAAAATAATTATTAAAGAAGAAGGCAAGCCACCTAACTAAAAACAAAGTTTTACTTGTTTTCTCATTCCTCCCCCTAGTCCCAAATCCAAGCCCTCAGGCATTTAAGCACAAGTAACTTATAGAAAGCAACTCATTCCATGGATCTTCTTGAGCTCAAATCATGTCTTTTCCTTCACGTTGCAAAATTACTACTCCTGTGCATCAGTTTTAAAACACCAAAAGTCAGCACAGGTCTTTGATGAGCCCAAGGACAGGCAGCAGCAAGACAACTCCATGCATTTCTGAGGTTAATTTTGTGTTCTTGCTGCTTCTAATGGAAAAATATCCCTCTCCAGCTTGACAGGCCTGTCAACTTTGAACCGATCCATGTGTGACTTTGCAGGATGCCTGCTTCATCTTTCACGCTGAGCAGCTTCACGAGCACTGACCGCTCGGATGAGAAATAGGAGTTTGAGACACACCGATCCCCTTTAAATAAACAGCATTAAAAACATGCTTTTTAATATTGCAGTTTTATAATCGTAAGTGCTATCTCCTGTCATCACTTGTTCTTGTATGAGCTATTCCCTTCTTAAATCTAATTCTGCTGATGAAATAATCTGAGAAAGGGAGCAGCCCTTGTATCCCTCTCCCTCGAAATCCCATAAACTCCATGGAAAAAGTCATGTGTTCAACATTTTACTACAGACATGGGAGTGAAAGCTTCAATTTGAAGGTAACTCGCTGTTCTTCTCCACCAAGGGCTCTGCTGCCAGTGTCACTGTGTGGCCAGCTGAATAAACTAATGACACATATTAAGGCGAAAAAGGCAGAGAGAGGGGAAAAGAAGGAAAATAAAATGTTCATTGTGGAACATACCCCCTAAGCAGTTGGATCATCTTAATCTTCAAGCTTCTGTAATACAACTGTTGGAAGGCTCTAAGTCTGCACACAATAAAGTGCTTTATTCAGGGAACCATATGACTCCATCAGTCATTCAAGCACATGTTTGGCACAGATTGAAAGTGAAAAGCATAGCTAAGTCAAATATTTCAAAACTGAACTTGTCTTTCTAACACACATGGTTTATATATTGGTGTAATATCTATATAACTTTTCAGTTCTCATATAGGGTAATGTCATGGCTGAAGTACAAAATGATGTCTGCTGCACCAGGCAGCATCGCTCTTCTCAGGAGTTAAGACACGCCAAAAAGCCATTTACTAGAAAATTAGAAGGAAACTATCACACTTGACAGGTCCTCAAGAAAACTGTAAAAATAGCTTTTGTTCCTTCTAATTCCTGAATATCAGTTTCTCAAATCAGGATGCTACACCATTCCTTGCTAGAGAGCTGCGCTGTAACAAATCCAGGACAGCCAGTTCCTTCCTCTTCCCATGCCCAAGATCTGTCTCCTCTGTTTGCAGATGAAATATTGCTCATCATAGAGAGTTACTCCTGCTGATGCAAATGCGATTAAAGCAATCTTGGGAGAGCACAGTGTGATTAAAGCATAAGTAATGTGAGAAGGATTTGGGCTTTCATTATACGGAATACACATTGAAATGCACTCAAGGAAAGAAGCCAGTATATCTCAATATCCTCCCTGTTCTTGAGAACAAAATGTGACAAGTGGAGTTTTGAGAACAACATTTGCCATTGACTGCAGGAGGGGGCAGGGAGGCTGCAGAACATTTCAAACAGTGAAAACCAACCTTGGTAATGTGTATAGAATATATACATATACTGTATTTGGGAAACAGCTGCCCAGCCTCATTTGTGATGTTGTTATGCTTGACTGAAGAATTACTATTCAGGAGCAGTCCAAAGAGTTGCCTTTTTTCCCTGGATGAGAACATTTCAAAATATGACAGACCTAAAGCAGCAAAGCATTGAACCAGAGGGCATTTTGACACACAAGGTAATGGGTATGGATTCCAGGATCCCCCCATGGAAGAGCTCAGCACTGGGAGTTCATAGAAGAGGGCAAGTTGTAAATGCAAGGTTCAGACTAAAGCAGCTTTGAAAAGTAAGTGACAACGGCTTAGGAGAACTTGTGTCCTCTTGCTGTAAATCCTGTTTTAAGCTTGCTCCTGTTCCAAGTGCTGATGGACACCACATAAATTGGCCCAGTCATTCTAGAGTGTGAAAACAAGCAGGACAGGATTAAAACCAGGTGAAAAATAGAGGGTTGCACAATGCCTTTCCCTCAGGTATTTCCAGGATGCCATGGTGAAGGATGTCCCATCTTAACTCCGCATCAACCCAACCAACATTATCCCAGCATGAAGCTGAAGCTTTTGACAAGGGCCTGTAGGGACAGGCCAAGGGGAATGGCTTTAACCTGCCAGAGGGGAGACTGAGATGAGCTCTTAGGCAGAAGCTCTTCCCTGTGAGGGTGCTGAGGCGCTGGCACAGGGTGCCCAGAGAAGCTGTGGCTGCCCCATCCCTGGCAGTGTTCAAGGCCAGGTTGGACACAGGGGCTTGGAGCAAGCTGCTCTAGTGGAAGGTGTCCCTGCCCGTGGCAGGGGTTGGAGCTGGGTGATCCCTTCAAACCTAAATCATTCTATGATAATTACACAAAAATCCAGATCCAGCATTACTCTCCCCCGCCAAAACCTCAAGAAAGGATGCTTTCCATTAAATGAAGTAGCAAATTACTCCCCAACTTACAATTTCCTCTCACTCTCTTCAAAGTACAGCGCAATCTTTTTCTCCAATTATTTACTTGCCTCCCTCACTGAGTATAAGGAATCTTTAGTATTGAGGGGTGTTCCTTCCCATATATGATCATCAGTGAAAAAAACCTACTGAGTGGGAGCTGGAGTGGTGCTCATCCCATGCACACACATCATTCAGTCAGGCATTCTGCAGGAAATCACACTGAAAACACGGCAAATCCAGCTGAAATGAATTGCAGCATCAATTTAGGTAAACGTGCATGGAAATGATTTGTAGCTTTTTCCCAAACCTAGCAAATGAGCTACTGGGCTGGGGAGTTAATATCCATCATGCGTCGCTGTTTGCATGGGGAGTACCTGCTACTTGCCTTACACAAGAGCAGAAAGGGAAAAATCACCTGCATCTGTATGAGCATGAGCTGCCTCTGAAGTCTGTCTCCCTGTTTTTTGAAACATGAATGAATGGGAAACTTAAAGAGCTACTTAATGTTCTTGAAGCAGAGCAGAGGTTTATGTGTGTGACCTTACAACAGATGTCACCATAAGGACTGGATCAGTCCAGAGCTTCACAGGCTTCTTCAGGAGATGAGCTACTGAAGTAATGAACATTCACTTTTATTGTTTCCTCAGGGCTGGATATGTTCCCAGGTCACCAGCACAGCTTTGCTCATCTAGCCTAAACATCCTCTGATCCTGTCAAGCAGGTTTGAAGTGAATAGCACAGAACATCAGCACCAGGCTGTACAAAGGAGACAGATCCATGGAGGTGAGATAGTTCATCCCAACTGAGGATCAGACAAGGAGCATACCCGACACAAAATAAATAGACAATCTGCTTCTTTCTGGAGCATGAAGATCTCTTCTACAACGACCCTGCGCTTTTCCCTTAACAGCAAGAGTTTACCAAAATGTCTCTTCAGTGGGGTGCATTTTCCTCACTGAAGAAGCAATAGATAAAGAAATAAACACTAATTCACTTGGAATGCTTACCTCACACTTTAAAATCTGTGTCAAAACGCAAGAGTGGTTTTTAACCTGAATACAGTTTTATTACTTCCAATTCAAAAAGGAGCAGGGATCAGAAGTGAGATGCTGGATCCTTCCCTATCAGGCGCAGAGGCCACATTTCATTCTCAGCTAGAGCTCTGTCACCACAGTGTTCTCAATAGCAGAAAGGGAATAAAGACTTAAATAATCTGGACTAAACAGTTCTGCTCCCCACATCTTCTCATTGTTGAAGTAACACAGGATCTTCATCACGCTACCATCACTGCATACAGACAGTGCTGCTGAGTAAAGATACCAGTGATGCTCACCTCCATGCACAGTCAGGCGCCTATGCTCACCTTAATAAATGTAGCATTGCAAAGTCCAGATTAAGTTTTTTTGTCGTATTTTTACATGACTATATCAAAACCAAATCCCATGCACACCAGGTTTCGGCGAGGTTTATATTCCAATATGGTTTTTCAAAGGTCACATACGAGGCTTACTCCTCTTGCTCAATCAGCTGTTCTCAGAATTAGAGCACATTAAATAGAAGCAAGAAAACAGCACCCTTTCACCATTGTCAGAAGGTTTTTCACTTAGTGCATATGACACATACTAGTAGACTAAATTTACAGGGACTGACACAGTTCCTCTTAAAGAGTATCTCAAAATAAACTAGTTAAAGACTCTTTTGTGCCAAACTCTGCACACCGTTTTTATGCCTTGCTGTGTATTATCCAGCGTGGCTAAAAGGCCATGAAACCTTTCACTTCTTGCCTTATTAGATCATATTTTTTTGGACAAGAAAGCATGTGTTCATCTAATCAGTGGTTTTATCGTGTTGACCTTGTGAATGGATAATCCTCCATCCCTGATTTAACCAAGTATTTCTCATCCTAGCTCCAAGCCATGGAAAGCAGCAAGCTCCTCTATAGAGTGTGTAAAACAATAATGAAACAACATGAAGTGATTTAACAAAGGAGTCAGCATTTCTGATTAGATGATGCAGTTCATTAAGTCGCTTCCTGAAGCACCCATAACCAAGTCACACTTAATATCGACATAGTCTCAAACTCATGTGATACTGAAACAGAGATGGGTTAACATCCTGGAGCAGGGATCTAGTAAGAAACAGCATCTTTCCTTAGTGTGATCCTCTTATCATAAAGATAAACATTTAACATAATTGAAGCAATTTGCCTTGTGTTAGCAAGAAACAAACAGTACTGTCATTTTGGATTGCATTCTCCTATCGAGAATCAACTATAACCCTCTTAACAGGGCTTAGTTTGTTATAGACACAGCAGAGCCTAAGAGAAGCCTCTGCAGATGTGATTTAGGCCTTTAGTACTATAACATTTTGGAGACGGTGGGCTTTTGTCCTAGGAATAATCTGAAAAGCTACTTGAAACGCAAGTACAATGTGCATGCAGTAGGAAGAGTGAAATCTGAGATGGCATGGAGTAAAACACAAGAACATGCAGAGGAAAAAAAGCCACCAGAAAAGGGCATTAAATGAAAAATCCTTCCAATATGAATAACATGAAAGGCCTGGCATCCTAAGAGGGACTGGATGCTGTGTGAGATACAGAGCTGGGGAGAGCCTGCTGGAGAGCCTGGCCATTCTCATAGATCCTGGAATGGTTTGTGTTGGAAGGAAACTTAAAGCTCATCCAGCTCCAACCCCTGCCACAGGCAGGGACCCCTTCCACTAGGGCAGCTTGCTCCAAGCCCCTGTGTCCAACCTGGCCTTGAACACTGCCAGGGATGGGGCAGCCACAGCTTCTCTGGGCACCCTGTGCCAGCGCCTCAGCACCCTCACAGGGAAGAGCTTCTGCCTAAGAGCTCATTTAAATCTACCTACATCTACATGCATAAATGTAGCTGTACTTCGGACCTAACTGCAAACACCCTGGAAATCCCAATTCGCTGTTTACAAGTCTCATCGCAAAACTGAAGAGAAAACCCACCCCATCAGCCCTCAAACATGCAGTCTCTAAGCCAGGTTCTGGGACAGGAGGCTTGGTGGCACCTCCAGCAGAAGCTGGGATGCTAAAGCACCTTGGCCACACATGCAGGCTGCTCTGCTGGCTGTATCCTGCTGCTTGCCTGGCAAATGGAGCTTGCTGCTCACCATTCACATGCAATACTACAGCTCAAGCAGGTATGCCCAAAAGGATGCACATGAATACTGACAAAGCGAAGCCCAGCTGGATTCCTCAGACAATTTGCACTGGCAACGTGAGATATGTTAGAAACACAGCGACTGCAGTGATAAATCTGTCAGTTTAGGATATGTGAAGCAAGAACCAGGCTGCTGGAGGACCAAATAAGCCTTTTACATGAATTCAGCCTTTTTAAAACAGGTTTCCCTGATCAACAGCATCGGCAGCAGCTGACAACTTCAGTGGAAGTAACAGATAAACACAGCTCTGACCTGCTGCACTCACTCACGTGTCATTAGACAAGTGCCACCGGGGCAGGCTCAATGCTGCGAATGGGATGAAAAGCCACCCAAAACGTAGCCTGTCAATCATTAGTTCAAGGATGCTCTTTGTGGCTGGATGGAGATGTTTCCAAAACACCAGTGAATAACACAGCAGCTCCCCAGAGAGCAGGAGAGTTAATGATGCGAACATGACTTGAAGAGTGGGCATAATACCCTCGGCTGGTGGTGTATTTTGGCATGGATCTGCAGAGCCCCATGGACACTGAGAGCTCATGCCAGGCTGCCTGCAGGGGACTTGATAGGGATAATCATCGGACAAGAAGGTGATTATCACACACAGACCATAATATCTGCCACAAACATGGGAACGCTCTGAGAGAAGGCTGGATTTGAAAGTGAGCTCTGAAACACAGACTGTGCTGGAGACATCGGGTTTAAAGGGGGAGACATTGGGTTTAAAGGGAGCGACAAGGGAAGATTTCTTCTTCCATCAGGTATTTCCAATGCAGCTGCCATCAGTAATGAAAACAAAAGCTGACGGAAAAGTTATTTTAATTGGAGGCCAAGAATTTCAGACTGCACTTGTAGGATTTTCATTTTCCCTCCAGCTAACACCTAATGCTTAAAAGAGATTTAAGAGCTTCCCCCACACACACTCATTTGGAGTTTACCTATGCACACATACAGGAAAGCTTTGACTCTGCAAAAGGCTTATATAAATGTAGATTTTAAGGCTACAGAGCCTGTAAGATGAGCTCTTACCCTCCCATATATCATCCGCCACCGGGATAGCAAAGCTAATTTTGCTTTATTAAGGCCGGTACATCACTTAGTTTGCCTTTTTGTCCATGAGGACCTTTAGCCAGCAACCAAGGGCTGGCAGTACTGAAAACCAGAAGGGCAATTGTAAAACCATAAGAACTGGAAAAGAAACTCACGCTACAAGTGGGTGGCGGGCGAGGCTACTTTTAAGTTGTCTTAACTGATGACCTGATAATGCCTGTTTAATAGCAGAGCTGTTCCTAGGGCAGTCCCACACCCTGCACGTCTCTTGCCATGTCATATCGTAACTGCGACTTCCGTCCTTAATCACTAAGCACGTGTTTATGTAAAAATTAGGATATCCTGGCAGCTCCTCACATCCCTGACACCGGGCCCGGAGCAGGCGCAGCACCAGAGGCAGCTGAGGCAGAGGCTGCAAAGCTTGTGGAGATGTGTGCCAAGCACGACGAGGACTTTTCATCACCAGGCAGCCTCACCGGGTCCCGAAACATGCGGCTGGAACTTTCAGCACCTCTGTGACCAAGAAAGCAGCACATGCTCTGGCAAAGCTAAAGCTGTTCTCTACTTCCATAGAGAAAAAACATGGAACGGAAGGAGAGGATGCTCGCTGAGCACACTGGCTGCAGATGTAAATGGGACGTGTTATGGAAAGGAGTGGGGAAGATGCAGCAAAGCAGACCCAAACCCCAGCTGAGCTGTGGGGGTCAGCAAGCACTGCTGTTGCTCAAGCACAGACATCTAAATAGAGGCACTGTAAGGATGAGCAGCTTACACAAACTTTATAGGGAGCTTAATTCATCACTGCAAATGTAACCTTAGAGCTTCAGCTGGGCTCTTAGGGAACACAACACGATTTCCACCCCTACCTACTATCGTCTCTCATCTGTATGTTAGATCTAAGTCACCTACCATTTGCCCTCTAATTTTATTGCAGGTACAACTCCTTCGAGGTATATTCATGTCTTCATTTCTGTCATATGTGAATGCTTGAAGCATTGAAACTCAAACTTTTGTGGAAGTGTAGTCAAGTTCACCCTCTGTCCCAGCTCACCTCCAAAACACAGAGGAGCCCACTGGCCCCACCATCATAGAATCAGCTAGGTCAGAAAAGACCTTCAAGATCCAGTCCAGCCATTGATGCTGTCAGCATAGACACGTCCTGCCTCAATCCAACCCACCCTCCATCTATGCAAAGGGAACAGCCACTAGGAAGCAGGGGATCTACTTCTCATCTACCTGACAATTTCTGCCTAGCACTGATTTGGTGCAAATGCAAATGTCGACAAAGAGAAATTAAGACCCCTCACAGAAGCAAAGCAAAGCTTCAACTCCTGTTAATTCATTCACACAAATCCCAAGTGCTCTACTAAATGCAACAACTTGCTCTGTCTACCCTAGGATTTCAATGTGCTGAAGTATCTCTCTGTCTTTCCCTCAGCAAATCCCGAGCCAAAGTCCCAGTGAAAGTTGCTGTGAATAGATCTGGAGACAAGCAAACATTTGCCAAGTTTAAAGTTACAACGAAAAAAAAGCCCCACGACAGGAGTTTGTAGTAACCCATGGGGACACACGCACTCCTCAGCGCTGTTACATGTGCTTATACAAGAGAATCGCCCTTCCTCTCTCTCATAAAATATGCATTGTCAGCTGCCGATTAATGAAGAGGACAGGGTCTGGGCTCTCCAGTGATTCCAGAATAAGGCCCAGACTTGCCATACAAAGAGACAAGTCACTTTTCCAGGCTGTTCCCCCATCTATAACACGGACAGCACAGAGCCAGTGCTGCAAAACATCTTTAAGACAGACTGCACCGATCACTGCCTTGTGCTGCGTTTGAATGAGCACAGCAGCCAGCAAACTTCTACCCAGCGAGGACTCTTTTACCATCAGCAGTTGGCTTTTCCAGGCGATCCTTCCCGGCTGGAAACAAGTCTGAGCTCTGACAATCCTCTCCAATTCGGCCCCAACCCGCAGGGGGCTGTTTGATGGGGACCCTGCGGGAAAAACTGCTGCATGGGATGGGGACCCACACACACACACCGGGGGGGCCCGGGAGCCCACAGCGCATCCCGCATACCGGGGGGTCCCGGGGAACCCGCAGCGCACCCATACACGCACCGGGGGTCCCCGGGACTTTGCAGGGAACTCCCATACAAGGGGTTCAGGGGACCTTCCCATACACTGGGGGTCCGCAGGACCCCAACGGGGCACACTCCATGCAGCGGGTCCCCAGCATAGACCCTCCACACTGGGGGTCCCAGGACCCAGCACGGCACCCAAACACACCGGGGGTCCCCGGGACCTTGCAGGTCAGCCGCCACACATAGAGTCTTGGGGACCGGACAGCGCATCCCCTAAACCGGGTGTCCCCAGCACCCCCTCGCACTGGGGGTCCCCAAGGACCCCCAAGAGCACACACACCGGGAGTCACTAGGACTCTGCAGCGCACCCCTACACACTCTGTGGAGCCCCAGGACATCCCCACAGCGGGGGCTCCCTGAACCATTCCGCTCACCCTGGGGGTTGCAGGGTCTATTTTGGGGGGGGGGAAGTCGGGGTTTCAAAGCGGAGTTTTCCCTGGAAAGGCTTGGAAGTCCCCGCGCCGCGCAGAGAAGCGGGACTTACGCGTCCCGGGGAGAGCGGAGCGCAGCGTGGCGGAGGCCAGGAAAGGGGGGGGGGGGGGGGGGGGAAGAGCGGAAGGGTGCGCAAAACGAGCGCAGGCAGCGCGGCTGGATCCTCGCTCCGGTGCTGGTCCCCTTAAAAATGGAGCGTCGGGTGAGGAAGTGTGTGAGGGGAACTCGGCGGGGCTGCGTGGGGAGCTTACCTTGAGCGGCGGGGGATGCTGGAAGCAGGCAGCCGAGGCTGAGCAGCAACGCGGACACCCGCGCCGGGGGGGGGAAGCGCTGGGCGCGGAGGCGCTTTGACATCTTAGCCCAGGCTGAGGGAGACAAACTTTCATCAGCTGGGGCTGGAGAGCAGCCCCATAATATACAGTTACAGAGAGGAGCGAGCTGGGACTCAGGATGTGAGAGATTTCCTGCATGCAGTTAACTCCAAAACCCCTCCTGCTGATGAGCTGGGCTCTGCTTTCTTAGGAAGGAGAAGAAAAAAAAAAAAAGAAGAGTTGAAGGTGGTTTTGTTGTTTTTTTTTTTCTTTTTAAAGCGGTTTGGGGGTTGGTTTGGGGTTGGTTTGTGGTATTTTGGCAAGAAAAGCCTTGCTGACCGCTGCAGCCCGTCCTGCGCTCCTCGCCGTGGAACAAATGAGCCCCAACCGCCCCTCCGCGGGGTCCTACTGCCCGCCCGCCGCACCGGCGGCACCGAGCACAACGCTGCTCTCCCGGGGCTCCGGGGTGCCCACAACATCATCCCCCCCCCCCCTTTGCCAAGTGTTCTATAGCACAGTCAGCCCTGGTGCTTCCTTTGGAAAGTTATCTGTGTATGTTAGAGCTCAGGGGGTATCTACTGGGTTTAGAATCATACAGTTTGTGTTGGAAGGGACCTTCAAGCTTACCCTGTTCCAACCCCCTGCTATGGGGCAGGGACAGTTTCCACTAGAGCAGGTTGTTCCAGCCTGGCCTTGAACAATGCCCTAGTTTGGAGCTGTTTCTGGTGTCTCTGACTTAAATGTGGGGTTTTTAAAAGAGAATAATAATACCAAGCCCAACACAGCCACAGTTGCCAGATGCATTTTTTAAAGTCTTCCTCATTCAAGTTATTACTACTGACAGTCTGGGAGAATAACCAAATGCAGATTATATATTCCTTAAATTACCACCAAAACACACGCAATGCCCACATGTTGCACAGAATGCTGTTGAGGAGTAGAAAGAAAGAACTTAATCCTCTAAATCCTCACAGGTTTTTACTGGGCAGTTTTATTAAGGTTCTTCCCAAATCTCACTGTTTGGATTGCAATGCTTAATTCTGTGGATTGGCCCCATGTTCTCCATGAGACAGCTGGCAAAACTGGCCTCATATGTGTCTGTACACCAGCATGCAGAGTACCCATGCAATCCCACTTAAAAAATGGATGTTGGAAGGAGTTGAGGCACACAGGGGTGCCCAGAGAAGCTGTGGCTGCCCCATCCCTGGCAGTGTTCAAGGCCAGCTTGGACACAGGGGCTTGGAGCAAGCTGCTCTAGTGGAAGGTGTCCCTGCCTGTGGCAGGGGTTGGGACTGGATGAGCTTTAAGGTCCCTTCCAACACAAACCAGTCTGGGACTCTATGGTTCTATGATTTGGGCCAGTTCTGGAGCAGAGGGTGGTAACTATCCGCAGTGAACCGGACTGCGTTTCCCCAGCTCAGAGGACAAATGAACCAGCAGAAACTCAGTGGGAACAAGAAGCTGCAGTTCCCAAGCTGGAGTCCTGCACCATAGCCCCTTCAAACCACCCCAGGGGACAGTCACATCCCCAGCATAACAGCGATAATGTCAGGTCATCTCAGCAGAAATAACCCTGGAAAAGAGCTGGGATCAGGGAGCATTTGCAAAACTGCTTTGATGGTTGCTTTGCTTCACAGTTAAAAAGGCCATTTCCTCCCCTTACTCCTCCTCCCAAAACTAGACCCATGGACTCACCTCCAGTTGCTCTGTGCCTTGTGTTCCACCTACATTTACCCTTGCAAGTCTCACTTCAGCAGCATTCAGCCTTAAATACCCAAGTGCTGAATTTTCCCGTCATTATCAATTCTAACAGCTCTAGTCAGCACCATTTCCTCCCTTAAAATATAAACTAATGAACTCTATCTACTGCCTCATGACGGGCATACATGCTCCCCACAGCACATTGGTTAATAATGCTAAAATTAGAAGACTTGCTTGTGGAAAGCCACCATAACAGCCATATAGACATCTTTATCCTTTGAAGGTATTTTCCCCATTAAAAAAGAGTCAGAGGGAGCTAAAGACTTCTAAATGGAGTTTTGGTAATCCCACATGGCTTTTCACTTAAATGGTAGTACTTTTATTGTGAGTAACACTCTTTGCCAACAGTGAATGTGGAGCCAATTATGTCTTGGTAATTCACTAGCATCAATGAAGTAGATGTTATCAGTGCCTCCTCCTCCCCCAGAAGTTAACCAAAGGGAACACTTGCATTTTACCACACCGGTTTTATGGGCTTGAAGTTGATAAATTGATGGTTTATCACAAAGCAGCCCCAAATAATGCTATTAACGACATCCATGTAGGAATGCTACTGACTTAGTTACCTCTGGCTCTGCAGAACAGCAGTACAATCACCGCAGATTCAAAAGCCTTTGGGAAGAAAGCACCTCAAGGACAAGGGAAGTTAATCTGAAGCGCCTCTGCTTCACTGCTCAGTGCATAAGAGAGGCCAAACCTCGACTTCCAGCTCCTCGTGTCAAACCACCTCCCACAATTAGTTTTACGAGGCTTGGTTTATCCACTTCAGAAAGAGCAAGGCCGCGCTTCCCTGCAGGAAATGAAAATTGCATCCAGGTTGTGTGGCTGCTTCAAAGGGGGGCACAGTCCCGATTCTCCAGGTTATTCCCGCGGGCACTGGCTCTCCATCCATCCTTCCCTGCTTTGTTCTTTTGCATTGTCAGGGGGGTTGTTGTGATGCAGAGGGTTGACCAATTACAAGGGGGTTGTACAAGGGGGTTGTGCAAGATAGGATAAAGAAATTTTGCCTGTTTAAGAGGAAGCATTGTTTGCAAATACCTGTCAAGCTTGCCATGCGGTAGCAGGACAATAGGCTATTGATAAGGGGGAGAAACAGTTACTTATTTCCAGTGAAGACCAGCTTTGTGGTTTGGACTTTGACCAAACTCCTAAAGAGCATACGTGATGACTAGAAGTGAAAAGTTCAGGCTCGAGGAAGACTCATTTACTTCATCTTGAAGACCCCTACTCACAAGAGGAAGACTCATTTACTTCATCTTGAGACCCTCACCCACGACCGGGGGGGGGTGGCACTGTGCAAAGGACCTTCTAGCTCATTATAATACGAAGAGGGGATAAGACATGAATATGCATAGGTGTATTGTGCAACCTTATGAATATATATAACTTTAGAGAATAAATGTAGAGGGAAACACTAGTGAGGCACGCATGCCTTTGGAGGAGCTATCCCCCATGTGTCTCAGTGCTGAATAAAAGCATACCTACTTTACAACTTTAATGAGTTGCAGAGTCTATCTGTGTATCAGTTGTGGTTTATGTGGAGGTGTCTCACTGCTGCTGGGGCTTTCTTTACCTTCCTGTCTTTTGCTACTGCTTCTTTATGAGCTCCCCCTCCCGACCCCACATTTTTGCCCTCCTTATCTTCTTTACTTCATAGTTTTCCTTCACTTCAACCAACCTTTTCTTTCCAAAGCATGCACTCCACTTTAGTTTAGGGCTATCCTGCAAACCACCAGCATATGGACAGCTAAAGTCATTGTGCTCTTTAATCTTCTTGGGAGAGGTAAACCTAGCACATTGCCCTCTCTTCTCTACCGCTATAGACAGAGGCCGGCATATGCTGGTAGCTTGGTTTGCGCTCAGCTTTGAGCCTCAGGCAGCTACCACCTACAAACTGAAAAGGAAGGATCCCACTGCTGTAGCACCTCTCTGCTTTGAGACGTGTGGCTGAAATGTCTCACCCTGCCGCTCTGGGTCACCTGTAGCTAGAGGGAAAAGCAGGGAATGAAGTGACAAGGATCTCTGCGATCTTATCAGGTCCCCTCTGCAGGCAGGTCTTTCAACTGCATGGCCCCTGCTTCCCCTTGAAGTGGTTTGGAAACATTTAACAGCCTCTTTCAGCTGTATGTTGTGAGAATCGGTAATGCTCAGGAATGCATCCTGCATTAATCGTTACCTCTTGTCATTCATGGAGCAGGGCTATAACTACTGCATCCTTTTCTCAACAACTCTTATAATTGCCTTTGACTTGTGCCACTGTGTCACTTGAACAGGACAAGCTGAAGTCGCTTAACCTTCAGGCTGCATTTACATGTGAAAACGATTTGATGTAAAGAACACCTGTGATTTTTAACAGTTAATATTTGACTGTATGACAACATAGGCAGTTGCCTTGGACTCTGGTTATCGAATTACTAATTCATGCAGGAGCTTTACTTCACATGGCGCTGAAAATGTCAATTCAGAAACGAGCAGTACGGGAAGAGAGCAGAGTGGAATAACTTACCTGGAAACAAGCATAACATACGGCTTAGTGCAGACACTGGAAAGGAGGAGGATGCGCTGAGGGAAACATCAACCTCCATTAGTTTCCCCTTGGTTAAAGGAGTTTTGCGAAGGAATTAGTGACTGATGGAGACAACACGAAAAAATTAAAAGGGGCTGGAGGGGATATATATATTAAATTTAAAACCTTCAGACTATCATATTGTGGTGCTTTGGGGGCAGTAGGTGGAAGGCACCATAACAAGGTGTATGGCACTTGTTAGATGGATTATGGTACATTATAGGGTATGGTGTATAAGAAAAGGAGAAAGGAAAAGAAAGGGAAAGGAAAAGAAAGAGAAAAAAAAAGGGGGGGGTGGGAAAGGGAAAGGGAAAGGGGGGGAGTCAAAAAAGGAAAAAAAGATAAAAAGGAAAAAAGGAAAATAAAAGGAAAAAAGGAAAAATAAAAGATAAAAAGGATAAAGGAAAAAAGAAAGCTACGTCTGCTACACTTCTCTGCTAGAGAAGGAATTGCATTTCTTATGACAGCCTGAGTTAAATGAAGAGAAAGATAAACCACCTCAGAACAATTCCAAGATAAGAGGTCCTGGTCAGGGAAAACACCTCAGCTCTCACATCTTCCCAGATAAGCCATGATATCCTTTTGGATAGCCAGGAAACCTCACTGTAATTATACATTGAGCATTATCCAGAAATCCAAGTCCTTTTATTCCCATGTGTGCCAAAACGCATGAAGCCTCGTCTGGGCTTAGCTACAGGGATCTATGGGTTTGGGGCCTCCAGGCTGAAGTTTTTGCCTCTTAGAGTAAACAAAACAAAACAAAGAAGCTTTTCCCTTTGAAATCCGCTGTCCCCCAGCCAGCTGCTGAGACTTTGTGTCTCCAGCCCTCCCTCACTTCATTAACTCTCTGCAAAATCAAGATCCGGCTGAGTTGTGGCTGCGCTGGTAGATTACAGCCCGCTATAATGAACAGGCATAGATACGGCGTGACCTTTAGCCGCCGAGCTTTGCTATAGACCTCTGTCACAACATTCAAACCAAGATAGCGAGCTCCTAAGAGCAGCATCCATTAGGTCTGCGCACTGGAATAAAACGCTGGCTGTAAGTATTGTCTACTGCACATTCGTGAGAGATGGGGCATTCGATGGATTTCCAGGTCAAGTTTCCAGCCTCCTTATCTTTAGCCAGTGTGCACCCCAGCATGCCTTGCTGAGCAGCAGAGCGAGGCTCAACCGAGTGGGTAAGCCCATGAAATGCAGTGCAAGGCCAGCAGACTTTGCTTTCTGTTGTCAATAAATACAGAGAATCATAGAATCATGGAATGGTTTGTGTTGGAAGGGACCTTAAAGCTCATCCAGTTCCAACCCCCTGCCATGGGCAGGGACTCCTTCCACTAGAGCAGCTCCAAGCCCGGTCCAACCTGGCCTTTCCTACCCTCCCCTCCACTCACCTTTGTAGCTCCATGCTTTGTTTACGACCTTCTCCTCCTCTCCTAAAAGTATCATAACACTGAATTCATCTCACATTTCTGCCCTGAAGCTTTGAACTTGCCAGTGCAGCTGAGAGAGCAAGCACAGGGAAAAACAGCCAGGACCTTGCAGCAGCCAGACCCTGCATATCAGCAGGATATAAGACTGAATTACTTTTATCATGGATCACAGAAACCCCAAAATGAAATGTTTCTAGATACCAACCCCTACTTTGAATGATAAAGTGTTCTAACATATTCAAGTAAAATTGACACATCCATTCTGAAGTTATTTATACATTTACGAATGAGATACAGTAGTTTTAGTCTGTCAGGGATAAAACATAATCTGAGGGAGGCAGTCCCTTCCACTAAGCTGTGTTTGGAGAACACTGCCTGATAGCATCACTTCTACCTGGAAGAAGGTTTCAGGGCTGATGGAGAGCTGTGCGTGCCCATCACCTTCCTACCCTGCCTGCTCTGCCCAGCTCATCCTACCCCTGCACTGCAGCATCCTTCTGGAAAACAGCTCCTTTTCTCTAACAAAGCAGGGGAGTAAGCTCAGCTTTAATGCTGATTAAGCTGTATATACTACTTTATAGGGTAACTACAGAGACTGTTGCAGGCTGCTGTAACAGGGCCAAGGGTGAAAAAGCCAAGAGGAGCTCAAGGAAGAGCAAACAAAGAAACCCACCGCTCCAAGGATGCAGGAACTTCACAACAACAGCAGCAACCCCTAAATTCTTGGGCAGTTAAAACACAAAAAGACCCAAACCTCACACAGCCCCTGGTTACATTCTTTTCCTGTAGCATAAACCCTCGGTCATGCAAACACAGAGCTCTCCATGAGCACAGCCACCGGCAGCTGGGCCTCCTGTGCTCCCACCCTGCGGCTGAGCCTCCTTTAGGGCACCATCCCCACCTTGGGTACCCTCCTGTTGTGCCCAGCACCCTGACCCAACAGCCTCGGTATCCTCAGGGAATGAAGGCTCAGCTCCTGGCTTCACCCCTCACCAATTGGGCCATTGACACTTTCCTCCTGCAGCCTTCCTCGAGGAAGAGGAAAACCACACTAACTAAATGTTCTTCTTCAGTTTCAGTAACACATCACTAAATACTTCATAAATAATAAATAAATAGATAAACAATCTTCTCCAATGTGCATGCACGCCCCTAAATCTCCTCATTTCAATCTGGCACTGGCATTTTCTTACTTGTTGCAGTAACTGGTGATCCCCACTGTCCCTTGCAGTGCACAGCAAGGATTGTGGCATGCCAGCTTGTTCAGTGCCGTCTGACAGGGATTAATACTCTGTTAAATAAAGGAATAAATAAAAAGGTGCTGGTCTCTCCCCTTTCGGTGCTCTGCTGTTCCCCAACCATGACTTACCGTAATGAGAAGGGAATTCGGCTGTGTAGGAAGAAGGACCAAGGTTCTCCTGCCTAACAGCCTGCCACAATGAAATCCTGAAGCATCCAAACCAGAGTAATTTGGGCCTATGCTGTGGACATCTGTATCCTCTCCCTGAAGGCCTGAGTAGCTGCTTAGTTTTCAGACCACCTGAACTGATCCCTGTTTTTCCACAGTGGAAGAAACATCATTTTAAGCTTTGCTACTGATTTTAATACTCATGCTGAAAAGTGATGGTTCTCCAGCGGAATCCTTCTATCAGACAGGACATACCTGAGAGCACGGCAGGAAGGACTCCTGTGCTAAAATGCCTTGAAATACACCAAAAAATAACCCATTAAAGGTCTTCTTTTTACTTCAGACAGACACTGAGAGCAAGCCCTTTGATCTGCTGCTCCAAATTTCATGGCCTCCCTGAAAACAAAGGGAAGAGAAGAAGCCACAGATCTTTACATGGCTCAGCAGAGGACAGCTTTCAACTCACTAAAAACTATGAAGTCACATATCTTTAATATTCCTGTCTAGCCCTCTGCAAACCACAGAACAATGCAACATCCATCATTATAAGCGGTGGGACAGCGTATTAGGAGGACAGCGTATTTATGGGGGTGTTTTAGAAGAAAAAGAACTATCCCTATTGGGAAATGGGAGAGAAATCATTAAAAAGGCCTGTGGCATACATCATGGGAGAGCGAAATCAATTAGGTCTTAATCTCATATAATTCATGAAAGGAAGAGTGAAACAGAGCTGCTTTTAATACAGGCTTCTGTTGGAACAAGTCCAGAGAAGGCCACGAGGATGATCAGGGGCTGGAGCACCTCCTGTATGAAGACAGGGTGAGAAAGTTGGGGCTGTTCAGCCTGGAGAAGAGAAGGCTGCGTGGAGACCTCAGAGCAGCTTCCAGTGTCTGAAGGGGGCCTATAGGGATGCTGGGAAGGGACTCTTCATTAGGGACTGTAGTGACAGGACAAGGGGTAACGGGTTCAAACTGAAACAGGGGAAGTTTAGATTGGATATAAGGAGGAAATTCTTTCCTGTGAGGGTGCTGAGGCACTGGAATGGGTTGCCCAGGGAAGTTGTGAATGCTCCATCACTGGCAGTGTTCAAGGCGAGGTTGGGCAGAGCCTTGGGTGCCATGGTTTAGTGTGAGGTGCCCCTGCCAATGGCAGGGGGTGTTGGAACTTGATGATCTTAAGGTCCTTTCCAACCCTAACTATTCTATGATTCTATGATTCTTGTGATAGATTCTATTGCAAAACTTACATTTGCTTTGGGTCACAAACCCAGCAAGTGAAACCACTCAAAACAAAAACAAACAGAAGCAAAATGTTGGGTTTTTAACATCAGCTAATAGTATTAGACAGAACAGGCAGCCCATAATTATATATCTTTCGTGCAATTTAACTTCTGCCATTACATAATTAAATTTTGACCAAAGTTATATTTTTACATAACAACAAACACAAAAATTATATATGTGCTCCCAGTAGCATTACAAGTTAAGTATATATTTGGCAACACTTTACAGTAAGTGGGTATTCATTACTAATTCCTCTGGTATTCATTGTAACAACATTAGTCACGAAGAATGAAAGTGGATATAATATTCGAGCACTGGTTTATTTCTCTATAAATCAGCAATAGAGAATGCACTGGTAATTCCCTGTCCTTGACATCACTGCAAGGCTGGTGAAGACCACAACCCTGTCATTGGGGATTATTCAAAATACACGGAATCCCAGCCTGGTTTGGATCGGAAGGGACCTAAAAGCTCATCCAGTTCCAACCCCTGCCACGAGCAGGGACACCTTCCACTAGAGCAGCTTGCTCCAAGCCCCTGTGTCCAACCTGGCCTTGAGCACTGCCAGGGATGGGGCAGCCACAGCTTCTCTGGGCACCCTGTGCCAGCGCCTCAGCACCCTCACAGGCAAGAGCTTCTGCCCAAGAGCTCATCTCAGTCTCCCCTCTGGCAGGTTAAAGCCATTCCCCTTGGCCTGTCCCTACATCCCTTGTCCCAAGCCCCTCTCCAGGTTTCCTGCAGCCCCTTCAGGCACTGGAGCTGCTCTCAGGTCTCCCCCTTCAGGAGCCTTCTCTTCTCCAGGCTGCCCCAGCCCAGCTCTCTCAGCCTGGCTCCAGAGCAGAGCTGCTCCAGCCCTCGCAGCATCTCCATGGCCTCCTCTGGCCTCGCTCCAACAGCTCCACATCCTTTCTGTGTTGGGGCTCAGAGCTGGATGCAGGACTCCCTGCCTCATTCTGCAGTGACACAATTAGTTATTACCATTCATCACAATGCTTGCTGAGGGAGCTTTCTTTCAGACTCCATTATCAGGTAATAGGAAAATTAGTCCCAGGTCAGACTGGACACCATTCTCTTGACCACTCTTTGGTCATGGTCCTTATTAACTTCCCCCTATGACTCCAGAAGGGGTTGCAAAGTCCCCACTTATTTCAGGCAACAAAAAGCTCCAAAAAGCACAGAAACATGAAATAAAAATGGAAGTCTCCTCATTCTTCAAGAACAGCTTCAAGAGCTGCAAAAGATGGTGTATTAATGGATGGCCCTAGCAAGGAGATGAAGCTAAAATGGTTTCAAAAGGATCTTTGCCATTTTCTGCTGGCAATTTCTCAAGCCAATTGCAGACCTGCAGTAACTCTAGAACCACAGAACAGGCTACATGTAATACGTGTTTGCATAAGGTCTCCCTAGAATTATATATCATCTAAAGACTAGTCATTGTAAGATACTGTAGGAGATAAAAGTATTTAAACCATGAACCTAAAAAACACATTACTGTGACCGAGTTCTAAAAACCAAAAATAATTCTGCAATTAGGGGCTCTTTTACGTCTTCCCATCTATGCAACACAAACCTCAAGCACTTAATTGCACTTCGCCTATTTAGTTATTTTATATAGTTGTGTGCATCATGAGCACACTTGGGCCATTTCTTCTCCTTTTTTCCCCCCTTTAATCACTCTGCAGCTGGTAGGGAAATGATACACCTCATTGTCTTATTCTGTGGGTCATCTAAAGTGGATGTTAAGTAATCCTGCCTGCTACATCTTTGGTACGGAACCAAGGAGAACTACGAAAAGTAAGATGCTTGACTTAGAGAATGAGGATGCTTTTTATCTTCAGTATGGAAATCGTAGAATCGTAGAGTCCTGGAACGGTTTGTGTTGGAAGGAACCTTAAAGGTCACCCAGTTCCAACCCCTTGCCATGGGGAAGGACAACTTACATGCCTCTTTCAACAGTTTTGTCATAGTTAAACAGTGCAATCATAGCTTCCCAAAACATCTCCAGAACCCAATACATCATCGATGCGGGCAGACTTTGTGCACTGCTCAACAACCAACACAGGTTCCTCTCTTTGAATGAGGACTTTGGGCAACCACTTTTGCAATTGTGATATCACATTTAAATAAAAGCTTACTGCATATTTTCCTACATACATCAAGCTTCTCTACCTACAGTTATTGACAAGATTTTCAGTATCTTCTTTTACCCTAATCAATCTCTATGCCTAGGTGTCCTTGCATTTACTTCGTGCCACTTTCTAGACACCTTCTATGCAGAAGACCTCAGCTTGGGAACGGTCTCAGCTGGGGTTGGGACTTTGCACAGCTCCCATTGCATGGTGCTGACCTGTGGCCAGGACAGCAGGGGAGAGCAGTGAGGGCACCTCACAGGCATCCAGCCGGCTGTAACCCAGCTCAGCAAGAAGCAGACTGAGTAATAAACTACACAGGCTCAAGTCATAGCCCTTAATGAAATATGACCTTGTGGGACAACCCTATGTACTGTGTGTTCTGTCTGTGAACAAGTGGCCAGTCAATGCTCCTGGAAAGATAATTACCCACCCATCAAGGCACACAGGCATTTTTGTCCCTGAAGCCAAAGGGCAAACGTCTCTGCAGACAAGGCAAGCTGGGTGTTTTTAGCCATGGAGTTCTTACTGGGATGGCTGCATTGGGGAATGGTTTCCTAGAGGAGAGCTGCCAGGAACTTTATCCCTGCTTTTTGTGTTGTTTTCCTTGCAAATCAGCTCCCTCACAGAAAGCATTACTCTAACGTGACCAACCCCAGATCCTCAACAACAAAACTCCTAAAAAGCCTTACCCAGACAGTCTCCTCATCTATCTGAGCAGCTGAGTAAACTTGAAGAAGTAACTAATGACTCGCATACACATACACAGGAAAATATTTGGGTTTAAAATAAATCCCCTGAATACTGTAACCTCAGTGCTTTACATTGCAATGACTTTCGATCCTTAATGAGGTATTTCTGTCAGATGAAATTAATGATGCCAGCAAGCAAACAAACGCCACGTCTTGCACACCTAAACCACAGCATTCCCCATGTGGGCTCCATTTTGGGTAATGCAAAATGACAACTCTACTGAGAGGCTTTCTGTTTTGGAAGGAGAACACCAAGTCAATGTGTTGGCAAGCCTATGTAGGCTCTGTGCTGTGACACCCCAAAGCCATCTCAGCATCTCACCTCAACCAACATTCATTAATAAATACCGTTCTGTGGGCACATAAACGTCAGTGGTATGAAAGAGATGCCCCAGTGCGGGATATGGGTAACAAATGGCAATGCATGTTACCAAAGATGTTAATCCTTATAGAGCTGTACCAGCAGGAAAATGTGTCCCTGCTGAAGACACAGGACATGGGCTGACAGGCAGAGAACCCGAACTCAAACAACATCCAACAAGAAGGAAAATCACAGCATTTGACAAGTGTGGGTGATCCCCAGTTTAGGTTGGGAGCTTTCTGTGCCAAGTACTATGCAATGGCAAATGTACACTTTACTTTGAAATGCCTGCAAGTCCACAGTGGAATTATGTCTATTTTTTTCCTGACTCTAAACCTCATTAACTTGATGCCTACTTGCATAGGGCTCATTTTTTTTCTGAAATAGCATTTTCCGGTACAGTCTATTTCCTATTACAATGACTAGATTGTAAAGCTGAAATGAATGTCAGAATTGTTTGCTGGATACATTACCAGATACCTTCTTTTCTAAGGCCCAGAAAGAAAAATTAGGTTTGCAAGAGAGATCTTTTATGGTTTTCTGAAGCAAAGGTTTCATATCATATGAAACATTCCCAGACAGTGATTTGCATCATGCATTTTGCTCACTAGGTTTACTCACGAGCTTATTTATACAGGAGAATTTCCACCTCAAATTGCCTTGTATTTGTCCTACAGATTTTGAAAATTACATTTAGATAAAATAAAAACATCTGGAAATAACCTTTTTACAAACCCAAAGGACTATGTGAATAGTGCATAGACTTTAAGCCCTTGAGAAGCTCAAGTACCTCATGAGCCAGTGAAGGTGAGGATGCAGCAGACCGGTGTGGTACCCTGTCTCCACAGATGGCCAGCAGAAGAAAGAGGAAACTGGATCAGTTGAGAAGTGTCTTGCCCTGGTCAGCATGACAATGCGGGTGCCAAGGGACAGAAATCTGGCTGAACCATGTCACACCAAGCCTATGCCATTCATTTCTGTTTCTCATGTGGTTCGTATTATCAGGAGGACCTAGGTGCTGTGATTTCTAGGGATGATCAGCTTCTCTCTTTGATATTCCCAGCCAGACAGTGAGAAGAACATCAAACATGCATATACGTATAAAATTCTATGGATATGTGGGAAGGATATTTTATGACAGATTAAGCTATCTCCCTTCAGTTCCTGAGCATCCTGCAGGACAAGTGTCCAATTTCAACATAAAATACTCTTTCACTTCTCATGAGGAATACTCTGGTTCTTCCACTCTGCCAGAGAAGAAGTGGGAAAAGAAGGAAAAGCTTTGGGGCTCTCTTCTCCTGGTGGCACTAGGGGCCAGTCCCACATGAGGAGACATCCCTGACAATGGGCATGGTGCTATGTGCCCCACAGATACTGAATATCAAATACCTTGTCTCAATTCCAAAACCTCTCGCTCTAGGGTAAGATTACAAGCAGGCTTAAATATACACAGTAAAGCAGGCTGAAATGTGTATAGTATTTCTGTATGGATGTGTGCAGGAAATAATGCTCCTTAAGGGTACAAACTTGATGAACCAAAGCTGCATTTCTCTGAAGTTGAGAAACTAGAGACTAAGAAACCAAAGGGAAGAAATGCTAAGCTCCTACTGAAATCAAAGGGGATTTTGGCACTGACTTCTGTAGGAAATGTCTCTAGTTGTAGTGAGCTATAACCAGACCAAAGCTTGAAAGATAATCCTTCAGATTCAGTCTAGGATACCATGTGTGGGTGCATTTATGGCTATAATTTATCACTCTGGTGGAGATCCAGCAGTCCACCAGAGAAAGGCCCTCCTTGTTTAAGGCAGGCCACATGTTTTTCCTGGAGAGCAGCAAGGGGGATCAGTGAACCCACAGGAGAGCAGCTCTACCAAGCAGCTGAGCTGCAAAGCTTGGTGGATGCTCCTACTTGCGGTCCCTTGTACAAGTTCTACTTGGAGCCGTTGTCTTCCAGACTTGACTTCAGTTTCCAGTACAGAACTTGCTTAAAAAGACTTCTTTCTGGGGAAGAACCATGCCAATTTCTTCCTCACAGCGAGCATCACCTTACCTTAGATGTCCTTTTGAAATGTATTGAACCAATTGATGAGGTTTTAAAGGCATCTATCTGGAACGCAATGTATTTGTTCAATACATCTTCTCTGTGAGCTAAAATTAACATCATTAGTCCTACTTTACCAACTAGGAAGCTGAAACACAAAGAGACAAGGTAATGTAACCGAGGCAGTCAGAACACAAGATATAACTAAGTTCCCCATGTCCAGCACAGGCCACACAGCTGGAGGCTATCGCTGTGGTCAAAGCCCAGCTCACAAACATCCTTCTTTCAAAAACCTTGACCTTACATCTCGAGCTAGATTAGAAAAATAAAGCATAGATCTCCGAGGCCAAATTCCAGCCTCATTCAAACACGCTCAGTTGAGTGTTTGTGCAACAGAGGTTAACACTTGCTATGTTTTTTATGGGCAATATTTTTTACCATAGGATTTGCGGCATGCAAAGGCCTCTCAAGCAGTTTCAATAATTGTGTTATATTTAACAGTACCAAATAAAAACATAGCAGTTGGATCAATATTATATTCATGTTTTATTCCATAAATAAACTCCATTGGTTTGTAAGCTGGTTGTTTTTGCTTCCAAAATGTACAAATAAAGATTTAAATATTTTTGGAGGAAACATTACAGATGGTTTTAGTTCTGCAGTTTTGATGCAAACATACTTCTTGGCACCACTTCTTAATATGCCATTTCTATAAATACTTAGTGATCATAGAAGTGGAGTAAAATATATATTACAATGAAAAACACAAAACCCTGTTATAATCAAGTTTTAAAGTATTGCTCTTTAACAGGTAAACTTGCTATGTAGATTCACTACAGAAACAGGAATAGAGTTCTCCAGAGAGCTAAAATATTGGTCCCTTTTGGTATGTTAAGTATTAATGTGAAACTGCTGCTTCTATGATTATGAGAGAATGCTATTTCAGCTTGTTTCTAAACATAACAAATAATGCTTTTCATTTTTCTTTACTTCAAGGGTTTAACTCACAGGATATCAATTAATAGAATACTTCAGTGAAATAAGTTGTCCAGATCTTATAAACCCATGTCTATGGCTACAGAGATACATCCTTTTTAAAAGATTAAGATAAATAACACCACTGTCATTCAGTATTTGCATTTAAAATGATTTAAATTATTTCCTCTGGGCAAACCAACCAAAAGGTGATGCTCTGAAACAGCTGTGCCCTTTTTAGACTGGTTTTGATTACCTGAAAGTTGCCTTAAAATTTCAATTGAAATATAAATGTCCTTTCTTCATATAAAGATCCAAAGATAAGAACGACACCTCCAGGTAATTGAGATAAGAGTGACTTTTATGGCAGTCAAAGGCATTCAAGATCCAATTAGGATGATGGGCAAGAGAATCCTTTGTCACTCCGTGTTTCTTTGAAGGAGCTGGTCCAGTAATTGCTAGGGAAAAACAATGCAAAACAACCTTAAGATCTTGTTAGAATACATGAAGTGGATGCAACTGATGCTGTAAGTGAGACGGTTTTAATATTCTCAGACTTCAAATCTGCTGCCTACATTGCTTAAAACTAATGAATAAACCCCCAAACACTGAAAGGTTTTTCCTTGTTGGACAGGAAAGGCGTCATTAGATGAGCAGAGAACTGAAACAAGAGAAAACTGATACTTGTGTGCAACATGGAGCAGGATTACCTGGGAATGCCTCAGAGCTGCTCTGGGATTACCTGTGCTTATGCAGCTTTCTACCACAACTAATTACTCATTTCTAAAAAACCCCAAAGTTTTGGATGCTTATTCCAACAAGGTTCAGCTGTTAATTCCAGTTTAAAGAAGCACCTAAACCCAAGGGCAAGGTTTAAAAACACAAAGCTTTCAGGGCGTGCACATGGTTAGCACAGGATCGCCAGGAAGGTGCTGCCTCTACGGACCCCACTCCCAGGTAAAGAAGGGGTTACAAAACTTGGCATTCCAGTAAATCCTCACCTTTTTAAAGTTCTCAACACGCAGTTTGTTACTCTGGATGATGATCCGTTTCTGTTTTTCTTCTTGTTTCTTTTTCACTTCAGGTAAATTGTCATAAATCCTGCAATGAATTTAGAAAGTTAACTCCACATGTCAGCCCTGGGACTCGCAAATCATTTGTTCTTCCTATGGGAAACGTTTGCATTCATTGCACTACTTCTCATTAATGGGCATCTCCAAGTACTTGAATGAGATTTATAAAATGCTTTTAATTGTAAATTATTAGCAATAATGTTTTTATATAAAAGCTGACTTGTTGAAAACCGCTTCTGGACTAAAAATGAAAGAGATGGGATCAGGTTATCTCAATGCAACAGCAACATTCTGCACCAGCTTCTAATGAGCTCAGTGGAATTGGTTTCAATTTATAGCAGCATAATTCAAACCAGAATGTGGCCTGTACGCTTTTTATTTTTCTTTTTTTTTTTGTATTTAGGTCACAAAATCAATGCCAAACAATTATTTTGACTTATTTTTCTAAAATATAAGAAAACCATCATTATATGACTGTAGACTGTTAAAATTTTTTGCTGTCATTAGGAACTCTTTTCATCAAGGAAAACATAATCTGTCCATCCTATAAACAGCATAAGTTGCCCTCAAGAAGGTGACTTCTGGTCTGATATTTTCCATTGAAGTCAATGATAAAATTCCAAGGAGTCTGAAAAGAAAGTTGGGCTTGTTCTCTGCATGCATAAAAAGCCTGTTTAGTTCTGATTTTAACTCATGATATTTTGTAATAGTGAGTTCTTGAAGCAGCCCGTGTTGGCTAGAGATTGCATTTTGGAGGAGAGAAATGGGACAGATCTTGAGCACTTCTAAAACCAGGATGAGTTCTGCATGGAAGCCATTTGCAGCTTTCCTTGCTGTAAATGATGGCATGAAATACAATGCAGTTAAACCAGTCAACACACTCCTAATAGTCTGCTGGAATTCCCATTCTCTGCGACATAATCATGGTAAATAAAAACCCTACCAAAGTGACTGTACTGCTTATATTTTTGAATGTCCAACATGAGATGGAACTGGATGATCTCTAAGATCTCTTCCAACCCAAACCATTCTATGGTTCTATGATTCTAAGAGGGGGTTGGAACTAGATGATCTTAAGGTCCTTTCCAACCCTATTCTATGATTCTATGACTTAGTTTTCATGCCATCAACCCCACACTATCCAAAACTGCTAGAAAAGGGCAGGGATGTCCCAGATCTGTCAAATTGATACGGTTGAAGAAAACCATGGGAATTGCACAAAAGCACAGCAAGCAATGTGACAGACCAACCCTCCAGGGTGTGAATATGACATGGAAATACTCCGCCTTAGGGGTGAGATGGCAGTGATCAGCAGTGAACTCAAGACCGAAGTGATTTGTACCTTTTAGATCTCATATGCATCTCCTTCTCTGGAATGAATCTTTCCTTTGGTTTGAAGAGGTTATCTAGAGGGAAAATAAAGTTGACATCGAAGAAATCTGTGTTTAGTGAAGTTTTATATGTCACACTTTATGTAGTCATGATATTATGCTGTCTCTGGTTAAACTTTTGATGCCTTAAGGCTGGATATCCAAATCTCTGCAGGTCAATGGGAACATATTTAACAACTTCATCTGGAGCTGGATTGGTTCCTGAAGCTGCTCTCCAGAAAGGGAATGATGGATAAAACCAGCAGCAACCACTCCTATAGCAGGCTTGTGATTGTCACATACAGCTGTGTGAGCCCTTTATTCAGAATAAGAGCCAGCAATGATTTCTGCTCTATCAAATAATCTACTTTGCCCACGTTCTCGTGTGCACAGTGGCCATATCCTCAGCTAGTGGTTGCACTTGATGATCTTAAAGGTCTTTTCCAACCTATTTGTTTCTATGATTGTTGGGAACCTGGCCTGGTGTGATTATTTCTGATTCAATTTACACCTGTTTTGCAGGGCTGTGAATTATTAGGGTGAGCTTTACGAGGAGGAAAATTATATTGCTCTTTCCTGATCAAATGCAAAGATATCTGAGATAATTCCAATCAGTATTTCCCTGGATACAGGAAAATAATTACTGATTTTAGAAGTCGGTGAGTGTCAGAAACAGGCAATTTCAACACCTTCCTTGCAAAAATGGTTTCTGAATGGGGAGGGATGGTGTTTGCACAAGGTGGGAAGCCAGTAAATACGTAATCAGAACTGGTTCTTGATGAAGGAGATTCTGTTTAACCACATTTATCAGGGAGAGGAGGGGGGATTGCTGCCTGCACATCTTCGTTATTTAGATGTGCACCAGGATGATGAAAGAAAATTCAGAAGTACAGAAGAACTGGTTTTACACACTGGTTTCTGAACACAAGGATGAACAAGAGCATTCTCTACACCCAGCCACATCCATGTGGTTTCTCCAGGGTATGAGCTCAGGGGTATAATGCCTTCTACAGTCACAAGAATCTGAATATTAAAGGTATTTGCCACTATCTTTGCAGGACATATGATAAATATACATGCAAATTTTAAGCACTTCCATTTTCCAAGACATAATATATATCACAGCAGGCACCGCATCGGCGTCTTGCTGCCATCTCACTCAAGAGGCAAAATACAATAATCAAAGCAGAGAAGTAAATACAGAGAATAATTCATTCCAGAACTGCCCCTGAGCAAGACCCAGTGACTGCTACCCAAAAAAGGCTCCTTCCCCACTAGGTTTCCTTCCCTGCTGTTGAACACACAAAATGTTTCAGGGATCTTTAGGGGAGATGTTTCAGCAACCAAACAGCCCCGAGCAGCTTACAGGGCTACACCCAGAGGCAAAGTCATACTCAGATTACTGCATTTCTCAGGAAAACACTACGTGTCCTTTAAGATCACTGTTGTGTCTCGATGTAGAAATAAAAGGGAGCTTTGCAGCAGTTCCTAATCTGAACACAAACTGAGAAGGGGTGGAAGCTTCCTCTGCCTGAGGACTAACTATCCCCCACTCAGCAGTTGCCTACTCTTAATCGTGCTTATTAAATCTTCAGTCCACATAAGCGACATGCCCAATTTGCTAGGAAAACATAATTTGTCTTTTATTTGTTAGTGGGTTTATGTTCATTTTCATGTTGATTAACTTAAAAGCAATAAACTCTTGGATGTTATTGCCTAGACAAGCCTGAAACTTAAGGAAGCAGATTGCCCATGACCCAGCTGGTCCTGGTGAAGGATTAGGGTCCAGGCCCATTGATTTGCTGAGACCAGTGTGGATCCCAGTGCAGTTCAGAGGAGCCTCAGCATAGCCCCTTGCTGCTTGAGGTTGAAAACCTCATTCTGATAGCTCAAGACTGCAGGATGCATCCCTTCCCTCAAGGCATGTACCCCTAACCTGGAGAACGGTATGGGATAAGTCTGAAATCATACAGAGCCATCCCTATGGGTTCTCTGCAGTGCCAAAACAAAAGCAGGAGGCACTTCGTGCTGCACAGCAAATCCAGGCATTTTTTTTTTTGCCTATGTGGTCCTCAGTACGAGATCCCTCATAGAACAACCAGTTCTATGTGTTCCCCTGTACTTGGGCACAGAAGAGAGGCTGAGGGCATTGGAAATAACACCCCAGAAGAAGCTGCACCACCTCCACCAAGCCATCACACAGTAAGTCAAGGCAAATCTCTCCTGAGATGCAATATTACCCAACAGCTCGACTAGCCAGTGCAGAGCCTGACTTTCATATGATTTCCTGTACACTGGGAGTGACATCTGCTCTCAGTGCATAGGAACATTATGAATTCTTATTCAGGGAGTTTTCAGGCATAGGATTTCTGGTACAAAATGAATTGTTTTATGGATTCCCCCTTGTTTTTTTTTCCTAAATAGAAGCTGTTAATGACACATTAACACTTCCAGACCTCTGTGTGTAGACACCAGAACATGTGAGGGATGAAAAAAACCAGCCAGGGATCTGCAGGCCAGTGACCTATCTTGTAAACAGCATGACAAGCTCATCTCTGTGCTGGGAGGCACTGCAGAACCCGAAAGCTCTATTGGTGAATCACAGAATAGAATCATAGAATAGTTAGGGTTGGAAAGGACCTTAAGATCATCCAGTTCCAGCCCCCCTGCCATGGGTAGGGACACCTCACACTAAACCGTGGCACCCAAGGCTCTGTCCAACCTGGCCTTGAACACTGCCAGGGATGGAGCATTCACAACTTTCTTGGGCAACCCATTCCAGTGCCTCATGACCCTTACAGTAAAGAATTTCCTCCTTATACCCAATCTAAAATTGGTGCTTGAGCATAAGGCTCTAACTCCAGAATAATCCTCTCCTGATGGCACAGAAATGGTCTTGAAGGGCATCAAACCCTGGTGATTCTGCCTGGAACAACGTGTGTGGCTGTGCAGGTGGCTTTGAAGGGAAGGATTAGAAAGAAACTCTGAGGAAAATCCTCCAAGAAAAACAGAACTCTACCTTGGTTCCAAAAGTACCCTTTGTGAAACAGCATGGAGTCAAAAGGTTAACACTTGTGGCTAAACATCCACATAGTATGGCTTAGCTCACTCTCAGGTAGCGATGTATGAGAAAAAAAATCATAAGCCAGCATCAAGCAGAAGTAAGGTTAATCCTCAATGGGTTTTAGGATTAGAATTCAAAAACATAATATATATATATTATATATTGGTTAATGTAATATATATATATTTTGTAAGGAAGAAGTTCTTTACTGTGAGGGTGGTGAGGCACTGGAATGGGTTGCCCAGGGAGGTTGTGAATGCTTCTTCCCTGGCGGTGTTCAAAGCCAGGTTGGATGAAGCCTTGGGTGAGATGGTTTAGTGTGAGGTGTCCCTGCCCATGGCAGGGGGGTTGGAACTGAATGATCTTAAGGTCTTTCCAACCTTAACTGTTCTGTGATTCTATGAAATGTACTGAAAAATACATAAAATCTGGTATAAACGAGAAAAAAAATCGTACGTGCATTTAAATAATATTCAATATTAGGAAGTGTATTCATTATTACAATATTCAATATTAGAAGAGTATACCTCAAAGTGGAAGAGCAGCACATGTTCGAAACCATAATAACCTGCCAAACGCATCACAAAGACCTGAATTAACATTCTTCCCTACCAAGCAAGGATCAAAGTGGGCTATAAGGCGGACAATTCCCCAGGTTGATAGTACTCCAAATTGCATTTTATCAAAGTTCCTTATCAAGTTTCATAGCTTTCTACTACTTTTGGAGAAAACTAGTCCAACGGCTAGAAAAGATGGGGTTTCAAAGCAGACATTCAGCATTTCCAGTGATGCCCTGCAGTTAAAAGAGGTACTGACAGATAGGCAGGAAACACTTCACTGGTGTTTTATTCAAACCTTGTGAAACTACTGGGATTCTGGTGTCTACACCAACAGTGTATCCAAAACACCTCCATAGCGGGTGAAAGAAGCTATTTCAGCAACTTGCAAATGAAGGTAAATGGGTCATCATGGTAATATATGTTAACTAATGCTAAACTGCACCTCAGACAGGATGAGTAACTTTCCTGCTCGGGAAGTTAGTAAATGTTTAGACAGAGAACAGATAAAATGATTGTGTTGGAACCATCCCCTGACTTCCTATTTACCAATAAATCACTGAAACACTTAAAAAAAGAGGGGCAAAATTTATCAAAGGCTGACCTCTCTGTCTGTCAGAATATGCATAACGTGTTCTCCTAAGATAAATGCAAATTATAAGTGTTAGGAGCTAAAATGTGCCTTTGAGGATGTGTCGCCAGTCCCTGAAAAGCAAAGCACTCATAGAGGCAGTTCCTTATTAAACTGCTTTTTTACTGAACTGAAAAATAATTCACTAAAAACCCATTCACCCAAAGAAATTTTATGATATAAAATATTATTTTAAATACTGCTTTTTAAAACCAACGGTCCCTTCAAAAATAAATTAGACTTGAAGCTAAGATAAATGTCAAGGTGGCATTCAGCTTAGCATCCCCATAACACTGGACTGGGAGTTCAGCCGGGGAATATAAAGTAGCGCCTATGAGCAGGGGTGCTGCACAAACCTTTGCACATTGTATGTCCATGATTTCATGCAATGAATTACTTCAGCTGCAGTCAAAAGATGAGGTTTTGGTATTATGAGAAGTGTAATAATCCATTAGTTAAAAGTCTGATGCTGAAGATTTGAACTTCCTGCTCATCTCAGAGAAATGCTGAAGCTCAAAAGGGGTCCTTCACCCAAGAGATGGTTTATGGGCTTTCCAGCTGCTCAGGTCTATCCTATTGAGACTTCTGGTCCTCCTTAATATTTCAGCCTTAACAATGGAAAACATCACTTGTATGTCTGAAAAAGCTGTTTTGAAGAATGAAAGAACCCCTCCCTTCCCCCCTTTTTCATACTATTTTCAGGCATCATGCAGGAGATTTCAGTCCACTCTGTCCAAATGATACCTGAACGTTCTTGGATTTCATTCAGCAAAAGAATTGCACCCTCAGCAAGTTTGCCGATGACACCAAGCTGTGTGGTTGGGTTGATACCCTGGAGGGAAGGAATGCCATCTAGAGGGACCTCGACACACTTGTGAGGTGGGCTGATGCCAACCTCATGAAGTTTAACCATGCCAAGTGCAAGGTCCTACACCTGGGTCGGAGCAATCCCAGGCACAGCTACAGGTTGGGCAGAGAAGAGATTCAGAGCAGCCCAAGGAGAAGGACTTGGGGGTGTTGGTTGATGAGAAAATGAACATGAGGCAGCTGCAGTGTGCGCTCACAGCCCAGAAAGCAACCGTATCCTGGGCTGCATCAAAAGGAGCGTGACCAGCAGGTCGAAGGAGGTGATCCTGCCCCTCTGCTCTGCTCTTGTGAGACCTCACCTGGAGCATTGTGTGCAGTTCTGGTGTCCTCAACATGAAAAGGACATGGAACTGTTGGAACAAGTCCAGAGGAGGCCACAAGGATGATCAGGGGCTGGAGCACCTCCTGTATGAAGACAGGCTGAGGAAGTTGGGGCTGTTCAGCCTGGAGAAGAGAAGGCTGCATGGAGACCTCATAGCAGCCTTCCAGTATCTGAAGGGGGCCTATAGGGATGCTGGGGAGGGACTCTTCATTAGGGACTGTAGTGACAGGACAAGGGGTAACGGGTTAAAACTTAAACAGGGGAAGTTTAGATTGGATCTAAGGAGGAAATTCTTTCCTGTGAGGGTGGTGAGGCACTGGAATGGGTTGCCCAGGGAAGTTGTGAATGCTCCATGCCTGGCAGTGTTCAAGGCCAGGTTGGACAGAGCCTTGGGTGCAATGGTTTAGTGTGAGGTGTCCCTGCCCATGGGGGACAGGATGGATCTGGATGGAGCTGGAACTGGATGATCTTAAGGTCCTTTCCAACCCTAACTATTCTATGATTCTATGATTCTAATTAATTTGCATCTTACCTGGCCTTTCTAAGTCATTTTTGTTTGATTAGAGCATGTAGTTTTGAAAAGCATAAAATACTTGCAGAAAATAGCAATTATGAAAGAAGGTATGACAGATCTTGTAAATTTATGAAGTCTTAATTCAATCCTTGGTAAAATTTGCCCCAGCTCCTTAATCCTAACTTCTTATGCTACAATTTCTAATCATAGCTGAAATCATAGATGAAAAGACATTTTACTCCTGGATTAAAATGTCCATCACCAGAAATTCAGTTTCCTATTTGGCTACTGTAAGACTCCAATGAAATTCTCCCCCAGCAAACTGACTGAACTTTGTGAGTCACCCATGACAGGGCACATAATTTCAATGCTGCCATCATCATGCAGAAAGCTCTTCAGATTTGAAGATTCTCCGATTTATTGCCACCTTCCTTGCACAGGGGCTGGCTATCTCCCCCCTTCATGAGGATGAGGGCACAGAGGGGACATGATGCCACCCCATTCACTCCATCACCTCTTCCCCTGTCGTCACAGTAAGTCTGAGCATCAGGCTCCCAAGGGACCTTGTCACCCAGTGCCAATGACCTGCAATGATGCACTGCTGTGCTGACTCATCGCCACTGCTCTAATAAACGTGATGAAGAATACTATCTCAAAAATAGGTCATTCCTCTTCCTAATTCAGTTACCTTGCTGCAGCTTAGTCTTCATTCAGAGCTGTCAGCCTTGACCAAGAAACCTGGTGCCAACAGGGTCGGGGGCACTACTGCTAACTGTGAGTGATGGAGAAAAGGAACCTGAGAAATGGCACAACTGAAATCACACGTGATTAGAGATGTGCTGGCGGCTGCAGACATCTCCTCAGCCACCAACGACATCTGAAGACCACAAGGGATGCACATTAACAACTGCAGGATTTGCTGGCTGTGCACTTACTCTAAATCCTGCGATTACCATCTCCTCCTCTCTCCACAGCCCAAACAAAAACCTCCCTGGCTTAAAGCTTCTTAAGAAACCAACCCCTTGAAAACACCAGCAAACAAACAGCAATCCTCACCCCCCCCAGGCTTTTTGCAGTTACAAGAAAGCTTTTTGAAGAGGTTTAGAATCACTACTGAGGAGGTATAAACCTGACTCCGAAGCAGTACTAAAGATACAGGATTTGGAAACAAATCCAGAGAAAACACAGCAGGCACCATGGCAGGGGTTGAACGCTAACATTCAACTTACATTGCCGTTTCCAATGAACCACCACCCTCGCGAAGGGAAGGAAAATGGAAGGTAAGAAAAAACCATATGTGCCTGAGAAATTTCCTTGAAAGCCCTCAAAGTGCTTGCGTACACTAAGATCACAAGGCTGTTCATTATTGTCCTGGGTTCAGCAGTAGCAGTCATGTTTTTTCCTTTGTGTTAGCTGGTGCAGTGCTGTGTTTTGACTTCTAGTTTTGAGAACAGCGTTGGTGAAGCCGATGTTTTCGGTTGTTGCTAAGTGATGTTTACCCTGACCAAGGACTCTGTGAGGCTCATGCTCTGCCAGGGAGGAGGGGAGGCTGTGAGGAAGCAGAGACGGGGCGCCTGACCCGGGCTGGCCGGGGAGGTATTCCATACCACAGCACGTCATGCCCGGGGTGGGGGGTAACTGGGAGTTACCCGGAAGGACAGGAGCTTCCGGGTGGAACTCGTTTTCTTGGCCGGTGGTATCGTATTCTCTTCCCTTGTTATTTTCCCTTATCATTGTTTTAGCTGATAGTAGCGGTGGTGATTTGTTGCTGGACTGTTCTTGTCTCAACCCGTAGGAGTTGCACTCTCTCGATCCTCCTCCCCGTTCCTCCGGGAGCGGGGAAGGGGAGAGCCCCGGTGCAGGGAGGGGGGGGGAGACGAACACGGACCTTGATTGTTGTCAGCTTGGCACCACTCACTGGGAGTGAGTGAACAAGTTACCTGACTGGGTTTAAACCACGACAGTTCTTTTTGGCGCCCAACGTGGGGCACGAGGGGTTGAGATAAGAACAGATCTGACTGGATTGATAGTCACTCGTCACAATGCTGATTTATTGGCTCTCAAGGTTTTTCCTCTTGATCTCACAGTTTCAGTATACCATATCTTACGTCCATCCGGTATTGGCTGTATTAGTGTTTTTCAAGTGTGGGGCTTGGGCTAAGGTTTTTATCCCATTGTACTTTATGGTAATGACTTGTAATACAATAGAATCATTGATCATGAAACTGATCTGGCTTATGTTCCCAGTGTGGTCACCACCTTTATACTTTGGGAGGTATATGATGGAGGTGCTTAGCAATTACACATCTTTTTTCTCCTTCTCAGGTGCTCAACCTGTGAAGGAGACATCCTTTTACCCTCCTAGTCGTCCCCCCAGACCATTTACATTTGAGAGTTTCGAATTTTTTAAATGGCCTTTTAATGCTCTTGAGACTTGTTTGCTGATGGTGATGGGAATCACCATGCTAACACGCATACAGAGTGTGTTTTGCCCACTACTGATTTCAAGAGTTAAGCAGATTCAGGTTTGGGTCTTGTCTGGGGTCAAACGACGATGTAGGAGGACCGAGAGATTTTCCCAGAGGCTGGACAGCCATGAGTGGCAGGGTGTGTGGGATAGTATGGGCAAGTATCTAGGTCAGTGGGCCCCCCCAGTATTTTGGAATTTCACTACCGAACAACTGCAAAATCCAGAAGAATTAGTAAAACACTTAAATGAGGTGTGTGGTCATTCTGGCCATACCAGAGATGGACAAATCACGGCAACGTGCTGGGGCTTGGCCTATGCTTACAGGGCCTTGTTCAACACTATCCAGCACCTTCAAAAGGAAAAGAATGTCGGCGGATTTGAGGGCAAAGCGACAGTCGCTACTCAAACTTTGGCTGCAATGAACTGCGCAGCTACCCCAGTGGCAAGTACAGCAGCTGCTCAAACTTCAACTGCAACAGACAGCGCGGTTACCCCAGCTCCAAGCACGGTAGCTACACCACCCCCAGCAACAAGTACAGTCGCTACTCAAACCACAGTGATAATCACTGCAGCCAAACCAGAGGACCAATTCGTACCAATATCGGTTGCCCCTGTACGCAAGAGAACAAGCAAAAAGGAGGCAAAAAGGGTGAAGCGAGATGAAGAACCAATGAATTCACCACCCGGCCCAGAATCTGATCAGGAGTCATCCTCACATGACGAAGAAGAAGAAGAAGAGGTAACTTCTCGACCTCGGACCTCAACCGAGCTGCGGAATATGCGAAAAGATTTTACCCGTCAACCAGGGGAGCACATCATCACCTGGTTACTCCGATGCTGGGACAATGGGGCCGATGGTCACGAACTAGAAGGTACAGAAGCCAAGCAGCTGGGATCACTTGCTAGAGAAGGGGGAATTGACAAAGCAATTGCTAGAGAGAAAAAGTCCCTCAGCCTTTGGAGGAGGCTCTTGGCAGCTGTGAAAGAAAGGTTTCCGTACAAGGACGATGTTACGAGTCGTTCGGCCAAGTGGACTACTATAGACAAAGGCATCCAGTCTCTGAGGGAATCGGCCATCGTAGAGATGATCTATCACATCAAGCCGAATAACGGGGATACACCTATAGATCCAGATGAAGTTGAATGTACACGACCCATGTGGCGAAAACTTACACGGAATGCACCGTCATCATATGCCCATTCATTGGCAACAGTGACCTGGAATGACATAGTACCACTAACAGTGGATGAAATGGTTCATAAACTCCGAGAGTTCGAAGACAATCTCACTCCTTCCATCATCTCAGCTGTGAAAAAACTGTCCCAGGACCTCGACAAATTGAGGGACGATGTATCTGATTTATCCAGCTCCTCACGTGTACCAACACGCGTCTCAGCTATTAACAAAAGACGTCCTATTGTTCAAGAGAGGAGATACAGAAGGTATACGCCACGGGGTACCCTATGGTTTTACCTGCTGGATCACGGAGAAGACATGACAAAGTGGGATGGAAAACCTACTTCAGCTTTGGAGGAACGGGTGAGTGAACTGAAGAGGGGAGCAAGGGCCAAGACTGATCGTCCCATGAGAGCTACGGCTTCAGTTTCTGGTGAGCAGTTTCCCAGATGGAGTGGAAGAGCTGATTTTACTCCAGCTCCTGTGATAACGAAGAATAATCCCTTTCAACACGACTTAAGTGTCCAATGCTGTGACGACCATTAGAGGGGCCCTGCCTCCAGCCAGGTGGAGGTAGGGGACAATCGGATTTACTGGACTGTGTGGATCAGATGGCCTGGCACATCAGTCCCACAGAAGTATAAGGCTCTAGTAGATACCGGTGCACAGTGTACCCTGATGCCATCAAGCTGTCAAGGGGTGGAACCCATCTATATTTCTGGAGTAACAGGAGGATCCCAAGAGTTGACTGTGCTGGAGGCTGAAATCAGCCTGACTGGGAGGGAGTGGCAAAAGCACCCTATTGTGACTGGTCCAGAGGCTCCATGCATCCTCGGCATAGACTACCTCAAGAGAGGGTACTTCAAAGACCCAAAAGGGTACCGGTGGGCTTTTGGTATTGCTGCTTTGGAGACTGAGGAAATTGAGCAGCTGTCCACCTTGCCTGGTCTCTCAGAAGATCCCTCTGCTGTGGGGTTGCTGAAAGTTGAAGAACAACAAGTGCCAATTGCGACCACAACAGTGCACCGGCGGCAATATCGCACCAACCGAGACTCCCTGATTCCCATCCATCAGCTGATCCGTAGACTGGAGAGTCAGGGGGTGATCAGCAGGACCCGCTCACCCTTCAATAGCCCCATATGGCCAGTGCGAAAGTCTAATGGAGAATGGAGACTAACAGTAGACTATCGTGGCCTGAATGAAGTCACACCACCATTGAGTGCTGCCGTACCGGACATGCTAGAACTTCAGTATGAACTAGAGTCAAAAGCAGCCAAGTGGTATGCCACGATTGATATTGCCAATGCATTTTTCTCCATTCCTTTGGCAGCAGAGTGCAGGCCACAGTTTGCTTTTACTTGGAGGGGTGTCCAGTTCACTTGGAACCGACTGCCCCAGGGGTGGAAACACAGCCCTACCATTTGCCATGGACTGATCCAGACTGCACTGGAACAGGGGCAAGCTCCAGAACACCTGCAATACATTGATGACATTATTGTGTGGGGCGATACAGCGGAAGAAGTCTTTGAGAAAGGGAGGAAAATAATCCAAATCCTGCTGAAAGCCGGTTTTGCCATAAAACGGAGTAAGGTCAAGGGACCTGCACAGGAGATACAATTTTTGGGAATAAAATGGCAAGATGGACGTAGACAGATCCCCACAGATGTGATCAACAAGATAACAGCAATGTCTCCACCAACTAATAAGAAAGAAACGCAAGCTTTCTTGGGTGCAGTGGGGTTCTGGAGAATGCACATCCCAAATTACAGTTCGATTGTAAGCCCTCTCTATCATGTGACCCGGAAGAAGAATGATTTTAAATGGGGCCCTGAGCAGCAACAAGCCTTTGAGCAAATTAAACGCGAGATAGTTCATGCAGTAGCCCTTGGACCAGTCCGAACCGGACCAGATGTAAAAAATGTGCTGTACACTGCAGCTGGGGAGAACGGTCCTACCTGGAGCCTCTGGCAGAAAGCTCCAGGGGAGACTCGAGGTCGACCCCTCGGCTTTTGGAGTCGGGGATACAAAGGATCTGAGGCCAGCTATACCCCAACTGAGAAAGAGATACTGGCAGCCTATGAAGGGGTTCGAGCTGCTTCGGAAGTGATTGGCACTGAAGCACAGCTCCTCCTGGCACCCCGGCTGCCCGTGCTGGGCTGGATGTTCAAAGGCAGGGTCTCCTCTACACATCATGCAACTGATGCTACATGGAGTAAATGGGCTGCACTAATTACACAACGAACTCGAATAGGAAATCCCAGTCGTCCAGGCATTCTAGAAGTCATCATGGACTGGCCAGAGGGCAAAGATTTCGGAATGTCACCAGAGGAGGAGGTGGTGCGTGCTGAAGAGGCCCCACCATATAATAAACTGTCAGAAAGTGAAAAGCAGTATGCCTTGTTTACTGATGGCTCTTGCCGTATTGTGGGAAAGCATCGGAGATGGAAGGCAGCTGTATGGAGTCCTGGACGACAAGTTGCAGAAACTGCTGAAGGAGAGGGTGAATCGAGTCAATTTGCCGAGGTGAAAGCCATCCAGCTGGCCCTGGACATTGCTGAACGAGAAAAGTGGCCAGTACTTTATCTCTATACTGACTCATGGATGGTGGCAAATGCCCTGTGGGGGTGGTTGAAGCAATGGAAGCAGAGCAACTGGCAACGCAGAGGTAAACCCATCTGGGCTGCTGCACTGTGGAAAGATATTGCTGCCCGGGTGCAGAACCTGGTGGTGAAGGTACGTCATGTAGATGCCCATGTACCCAAGAGTCGGGCCACTGAGGAACACCAGAACAACCAACAAGTGGATAAAGCGGCTAAGATTGAAGTGGCTCAGATGGACTTAGATTGGCAACATAAAGGTGAATTATTTTTGGCCCGGTGGGCCCATGACACTTCAGGCCATCAGGGCAGAGATGCAACATATAGATGGGCCCGTGACCGAGGGGTGGACTTAACAATGGACACTATTGCCCAGGTTATTCATGAGTGTGAAACATGTGCTGCAATTAAACAAGCCAAGCGGTTAAAGCCTCTTTGGTATGGAGGACGATGGTTGAAGTATAAATATGGGGAGGCCTGGCAGATTGACTATATCACACTGCCACCAACCCGCCAAGGCAAGCGCCATGTGCTTACCATGGTGGAAGCAACCACCGGGTGGCTGGAAACATACGCTGTGCCCCATGCCACTGCCCGGAACACCATCCTGGGCCTTGAGAAACAGATTTTGTGGCGACACGGCACCCCAGAGAGAATTGAGTCAGACAATGGGACTCATTTCCGGAATAACCTTATAGATATTTGGGCCAAAGAGCATGGCATTGAGTGGGTATATCACATCCCCTACCATGCACCAGCCTCTGGGAAAATCGAACGGTACAATGGGCTGTTAAAAACTACACTGAGAGCGATGGGTGGGGGAACTTTCAAGCATTGGGATACACATTTACCAAAGGCCACCTGGTTGGTCAACACCAGAGGATCTGCCAACAGGGCCGGCCCAGCCCAGTCAGAACTTTTACATATTGTAGAGGGGGACAAAGTTCCCGTGGTGCATATGAAGAATTTGCTGGGGAAGACAGTCTGGGTTATTCCTGCTTCAGGTAAAGGCAAACCCACTCGTGGGATTGCTTTTGCTCAGGGACCTGGATATACTTGGTGGGTAATGCGGGAAGATGGGGAAGTCCGATGTATACCTCAAGGGGATTTGATTTTAGGGGAAAACAGCCAGTGAACTCAATTGTATGCTGTTGCCTGCTGTGTAATGCTTTTATAGCCCATCAACTAGATGTCTCCAGGTCACCAGCGACTGGCCCTGACTTCCCTCCAGCCATCATCCCAACAGAGAATGAACTTGGAACATCATGGACCGAATGGACTCGGCAGCATTATAGGGATTGGTCCATGCACTAAGAAAATGATTTTTTTTCCTCTTGGTCTGTATGTATATGGATGTATATATGTGGGAGAGCGATGGTGTATTGAAAATGTGGGATCTGAGCACGACGTGAATGGTATGGAATAAGGGGTGGATAATGTCCTGGGTTCAGCAGTAGCAGTCATGTTTTTTCCTTTGTGTTAGCTGGTGCAGTGCTGTGTTTTGACTTCTAGTTTTGAGAACAGCGTTGGTGAAGCCGATGTTTTCGGTTGTTGCTAAGTGATGTTTACCCTGACCAAGGACTCTGTGAGGCTCATGCTCTGCCAGGGAGGAGGGGAGGCTGTGAGGAAGCAGAGACGGGGCGCCTGACCCGGGCTGGCCGGGGAGGTATTCCATACCACAGCACGTCATGCCCGGGGTGGGGGGTAACTGGGAGTTACCCGGAAGGACAGGAGCTTCCGGGTGGAACTCGTTTTCTTGGCCGGTGGTATCGTATTCTCTTCCCTTGTTATTTTCCCTTATCATTGTTTTAGCTGATAGTAGCGGTGGTGATTTGTTGCTGGACTGTTCTTGTCTCAACCCGTAGGAGTTGCACTCTCTCGATCCTCCTCCCCGTTCCTCCGGGAGCGGGGAAGGGGAGAGCCCCGGTGCAGGGAGGGGGGGGGAGACGAACACGGACCTTGATTGTTGTCAGCTTGGCACCACTCACTGGGAGTGAGTGAACAAGTTACCTGACTGGGTTTAAACCACGACAATTATGCAGACTTAAAGGCCTATAAACAGCTGGTAGTCCTGTCACTGGAGTAATTACATTAAGGTTTTGGAGATTTAAATCCAGTTATTTGGGCATTGTTTCTATTCAGTTCATCACAGTGGGATGTCTAATTTGCTCGACATAGTCAACAGCCGAGTAGTCTATCTTGGACTAATTAGCACTCTCCTAATGCAGCAGCACACATTGCACTGCACAAAAGCGAGTGTGAGAGTTGCAGGTTCTCTGCCTTCAAAGTGCTCTTGTGATGTTAAAACCTTCTGCAGGATCAACACTTTCGTGTTGTTAAGATTCCTTTCAGGGCTTCGGAAAATCCTGCCCATGACTTACAATTAAAACAACTTGGGGGGTTTTGGATGGGAAGGTTAAACGGGAACTGCACAGATGTTGGTATTTGTATGGGAATGATGTCGAATGCCAATTATTTCTTTCTCTCTTTAAGAAACTAAAGTTGTAACAACACTGTAAAAACACTGGAATGATTAGTCCTAGCTAATCTTTTCATGTTTTCAGTAAAGACACTTCAGTCTGATGGAATAATCTCGGATGGAGAAAAATCTCTGAAGGTCAGTGCTCTTATTTCTGGGTGAAAACCATTTTATTGAAACAAAAGCTTTGAGTTCAGAAGCACATAAACAAGCTTATTTCAGAGAGATAATTGCAACAAACTTGTCCAGTGCAAAGAGAAAAAGCCTCAGGCTGTGGTTTAATCCCCATTGACATCTGCCACAACAGCAGATTGTCCAAGGGGACAATCCCACCTCTCCTGTGCTGCCTTCCCCCATGGGCATGGATGTGCATGTGGGGAATGGACAGGGAATGGCCTTGGGTGGTGGAAAACTAATTCAATAACTAATGCCATTGCCAGTGCTTGCAGTAAGTGTGCTGCAGCTACCAGCTCTGCGAGCACCTCGGGGCTGCACAGACACATGCTGCTTCTGCACCCAGCCACAGAAGTGCCTCTAATCCATCCCTGGGGTCACTGTGTTGGGGTCAGTGGAAATTAAACTCATCAGACAAATTGCTCTTAGGAAAAAGACTGTTTGAAAGTGTATGAGGGCGTCCTGGCAATGAGCCCTGTGAACCTTGGAGCCTCAGCGCTCTACCTCTACAAATCCCAAAGACATCAGGAAAGAGGAAAAACGAGAAAGCAGGAAACCATCAAACTGAAAAAGACAACCACAAGATCACACTCTGAAGCCTAGAGGTGCCATCAGTACAATTCTGTATACTTAAGCAAGTTTCCGGGTCATCATTTTACTCTCTTGGGTTCTTAATTTCAAGGGTTGTTTCAATGTGTGTTGCTGTGGAAAAGCTGCCTGCTTCCCGAGACCAAAAAACCTGAGGGCTATCTGTGGCTGGGAGAGATTTCTTAAGACTAGCAGGGAAAACAGAAGAACCACCAAATAAAATGCCAGTGGCTATGGGGATGTGGCAAAGCAACTGTCTTGCGTCTACAGAGCTGCCCAGTTCCCTTGACTTCTAATGATGACTGAGGTCTAGTCATCATCACTGTTTTCGTCTTTATACATGGCTGCAAGAGGCATAAACTTCCAGATGACTACAGGAATGTACATGGCACTGTAAGGAGGACATAGGGCAGGGCACCCAGGACAACTGGAGGGTACCCTGGAAAGCAACGATTGCAATAACACAACACTGAGCCTCAGCCACACCCCCTGTTCCCAGGGTTGGTGTCACAGTCATCCACTTCTGGACCACAGCTGACTAACCCAGGTACAACCAGAGATGGAGGTGGCATTCAGGACTTACTGTGTTTGGATAGTACCTAAAGGGGCCAACAAGAAACCTGGAGAGGGGCTTTGGACAAGGGCCTGTGAGGACAGGACAAGGGGAATGGCTTTAACCTGCCAGAGGGGAGACTGAGATGAGCTCTTAGGCAGAAGCTCTTCCCTGGGAGGGTGCTGAGGCGCTGGCACAGGGTGCCCAGAGAAGCTGTGGCTGCCCCATCCCTGGCAGTGCTCAAGGCCAGGTTGGACACAGGGGCTTGGAGCAAGCTGCTCTAGTGGAAGGTGTCCCTGCCCGTGGCAGGAGTTGGAGCTGGATGAGCTTTAAGGTCCCTTCCAACCCAAACCATTACAGGACTCCATGACATACAGACACGCTGTAGGATGGTATTTTTGCTCTTCTGGCCAGTTTGACCCCTGCATAAACCGCAGGCTCTTTACCACTTGAAGAACTGGTTTTGAAATACAGAATCAGGGATGAACCCTGCCATGTGTGCTTTGGGAGGCAATGCTGCTCTCTTCCCTCACCACCTTCCACCTTTCCTCCTGCCTCCCCTGTGCCAGTTCATCTGATCACACCACTGTTTGATGAGCTGGACCAGTCATTTGATCCGAACCTCAAAGAGGGAAACCTAATTAATAATAACCAAAATCCTAAGAAAAAATAATTAAAAATAAGTAAAAAGCAGCTCCTGCTATATCAGCTCACTGATCCAACTGAAATGGGTGGGCCACGGATGGGCCACATGCAGAGACAGAGCAGGCGGTGACACTGCTGCTTGTGCCCACAGTCTGCCTTGCTTCAGGCTGTAATATGAAATGGCATCCTTAAATCACTGGGATATTGGTGTCCACATCTCATCTCAGTAAATGGAACTGTTCTTGCACCCCTACAGTTGCATTTTCCTTCCATTTTCCTTTTGTTTTCTAATACATGACACAAAGACCTTCATTGCTGTAAAAGCACATTTTACATGCTAAAATGGCCTTTCCAGAGAATACAGAATAATGATGACAACAAAGGAAGGGAAGGAGAGGCTGCGACCCTGGTGGAATGGGGATGTAATCAGCAGAGACATCAGAAGAACACAGACATCCTTCGTGAGCATGAGAGAGAAGCCCTTGTCTCTTCTGCAAGCAAGAAAAACTTGGGAGCATGGGTAGGAAACCAAGACCCTCCACTCTGGGCCTCATTAATGATGCTGCTAATCCTTCTGCACAACAGCATCCACCAGGAGAAGCCCTAAAATACCAACTGTCAGGACTCGGAGCAAATTAAATACGCTTGGTACACTCCTACACGGCCCTCTGGACTGCAGCCTATGCAGTTGTGCTTTATTGGGGGTCTAGGATTTCCAATATTAATCACAGTTATGCTTAAAGTGACACTTTTGTCATTACAAAAATATGAAGATCTCACAAACAGAAAATTACATGAGGGCAGATGTGTTGCAGAGACTAAAGATTCTCTTTAGACAAATTTCTCTTTAAAGACTAGCCGCTGAAAGAGGGAAATAGTAATTTACTTGAATAATTAATATATTTCAATATTATGCTTTTATTGCTCGTTAAGCAAGCATAAAGATTAATCTTTAATTATAATTTCAGGAGAAATAGGTTCAACCTTTCTTTGTTGTTTCATAATGTATTTGGAGAATGGTTTGAGGGACTGTTGAAGCCAACCAAAGGGGGAGATATTTGCCGTTTCTTCTAAGATATATGACTAACTCCTGGCCTGTGCCACTGCTGGGAGAGCTTTCTGGTGCTGGTGCAGAGCCCCAGCACTGCAGGGCAGTGTGGCCCCGAGAGCTCTCAACCCAGGGAAATTAACTTGGATAATGGAGGTGAGGGAATGGATTTTAGTGAGTCTTTTAAATACAACTTGTGTTTTGTGCTTTGTTTACTTCTGTTTATTTAGTTCTTACTATAAAAACACATTTCCTACCTGATGAAAGATAGATGCTATCATACCACTACAAACAGCACAGCTGTAGCGAAAGCAATTGGTTCTCTGCAATGCAAAGCAGGAAAAGAGCCCAAGATGGGGACTAGACCCAGCTTTCCTGCACCTAATCTCATTCCCCAGGAAGTGTTTCCCAGTGTTGAGGACATCAAAGGTTTTCTTTCCTGCTTGTTCCAGGTGGCCCATCTCATTTAGTGTTTTCTATTGATTTACTCTTCAGAGGAATAACATGGCTTCAAACAGCCAGATTTAAAACCAAAGTGTAAAGAGCAATGGCAATCAATCAAATCAATCTTTTCCTTTAGTCAACTGAATTAAGTAACAGCCAGATGGCAATTAAAATAAAAAAAAAAAGAAAAAAAAGAAAGAAAATCAAAAGTAATTTATTGAATATCCTGTATCTAGATAATATTTACAGAGGTACTATTGGGAGGGAGCTTCTCAGAGAGAACTATTTTACTCGCTGGATATTAAGTCCTTTTACCACTAGGGTAATAGCCCAACATAATCAACTTGAATGAGGAAATCAGAGTTTAGATGCACTGATTTAGCAGCCTTGCACACAGCTCTGGGCAGACAAGTGCTCTTCCACAGACAGCTCGCTGCTGAGTGCTCCATGAGCCAAGTGGCAAGTCCACATCTGAAGCTGCTATGAAGACTGGACTGGGACTCCTACTCCCAAATCCCACCTATCCCTTTACCTGTCACTTCTCTCCCTACAACTATTCCTTCTGTAAGATGTGAGAGGTGTGAAATGCTATTTATTGCTATCATCTCTACAACTAGCAGCAACTTGAACCATGCTGAACACAATTGCATGTGACAATGACAGAAAGGCACCAAGGTGGTCTCCTTCCAGTGCCACAGAAAAGATCTTATTCCTATTGACCCATCTCTGTGCTTCAGAAACTTTCTGCTTTGAGTATTAGGACAGATGCTGGAGCATTGGTGGGGTGAAACAGAAACGTGTCACAAAATTAATATGGAAACACTATAAATGTGGCAAGAGTTCAAAGACAGCTACAGACCAGTTGCTGGTCACGATTCAGCTTACCACTGAGAGGGTGAGGAACAGTGAATTGCTTTCTTCTGCTCGAAGTGGATGTTGAGGCAGACTTGCGAGGAGGAGCTCCTTGGTTGGTTGAAGGAGTTTCTCTCTGCTGGGCTTTCCTCAGCTGGACCATTTCTTCAAGCCTCTTCAGCCTTTCTCGTGAACGACAGATGAACTGAGGCTTGTGGATTTCTAATGCTTCCTACATAGAATCAATTAAGTTGGAAAAGACCTTTATGATTACTACATCCAAGAAACAGGGAAACTGCTTCATTGGAAAGAGTCAAAAGGAAGGAAAAAGGTGATATGCATCTAACTGGGTTCAGTCAGAGATTATCAATGAAAGGGATTGCTCATCTGTACTAAAGTTAGCAAACTGCCTTTCCATCTGTCTTTACTTCCTTTCACAGTCAGAAAGCTGCCCTGGTGTGACATTACCACATCAGACAAAGGAGAACCTTTGAAAAACCCCGATTTCCAGAACACATATTTGAATTACATATTTTAGACTTACATATTTTTATATGTAATATGTCATATTGTTCTATGTTTATATGTTTTGAGTCACATATTTTATAAGTTATCCAAATCCAAGTTCTTGATGTTTTGCCTATTTCCTTGTCTCACCCTATCGCCAAAGCAGCTTGTCACTGACAGTTCACAAGCTTTCCAGTTTATTTAGATTGTCATGCAGATCTATTCACAGATGAGCCAGAAGCAAAATGCTTTCCAGTCAAAGGCTGCTTCAACATTCAGGAATGTCTTAAGACAGAAAGGATGAGTGGAGATTGGTCTTTAACGTGCACCAGAGAAGACAAGAAAGCACATCTGGGGCTCGGTATCAGCCCAGGGTCCTATCCGCACCTATGGTGGCTGCTCATAGAAATTGGCAGTTTTGAGGTACAACTTCAAAAGTGTCTTTGGAAAATTTGTAAATCCCTGAATTTTTAAGATGCTCCTCTGCAGGAGTGGCAGCTGGGGCTTGAAACGGGCAGCTTTTACAACCAGACAACCAAGGAAATCTTGGCATCCTCAACAGAAAAAGGACATGGAACTGTTGGAACAAGTCCGGAAGAGGCCATGAGAATGATCAGGGACTGGAGCACCTCCTGTATGAAGACAGGCTGAGAAAGTTGGGTCTGTTCAGCCTGGAGAAGAGAAGGCTGCATGGAGACCTCATAGCAGCCTTCCAGTATCTGAAAGGGGCCTGTAAGGATGCTAGAGAGGGACTCTTCGTCAGGGACTGTAGCAATAAGACAAGGGATGATGGGTTCAGGCTGAAACAGGGGAAGTTTAGATTAGATATAATGAGAAGTTCTTTACCGTGAGCGTGTTGAGGCACTGGAATGGGTTGCCCAGGGAGGTTGTGAATGCTCCATCCCTGGCAGTGTTCAAGGCCAGGTTGAACAGAGCCTTGGGTGCCATGGTTTAGTGTGAGGTGTCCCTGCCCATGGCGGGGGGGGTTGGAACTGGGTAATCTCAAGGTCCTTTCCAACCCTAACTATTCTGTGATTCTATGATTCTTCCCTCAGCCATGTCCCAGGAAATAAACAATATCCATAAAATAAAAATAACAAAAAAGAAAAAGGAAAAATAATAATTACAAAACCAATCCCCCTGTTAAGCACAGTGAATGGATGTTTACCCGCAGTGTCCGTGGGGCTGGCGGGTGTTTCTCAGGCTGGGAGCTGGCTTCTGGCTGCCTGAGCGCATCGCTTTGCCCATGAGTAGCATGTGGTGAGTGAGCCATGGATAGCGTTACCCTGCTGGCTCCCTCCTGCTCATCCTCCTCCTCACGCTCCTTCAGTTTGTCACTTGAACCATGGAATTCATAATCGCCTTGGAGAGATTTAAAAGTTCATTAAGAGTGCATGGTTAATTTTTTATTGGGCTCTCCACCTCATTAGACAGAGAGGGCAATTTCTGAAATAAGAATACCAAGGTATTATTAATAGGCCTCATTAAGCAGAATAGATCAAATCTAATCATAGGTGCTGCTCGCTGCCCTGTGACACCCAGAGCATCTTTCACATTAAGCCAGACATCACATCGAAGCACAATTAAACCACTCGGGTGTTTAGCTCCGTTTGCTGGTATTTGCTTCCCAAAAGCAAGATGCTTCTGTGACACAGTTGCATCATGGAAAACAAAGGACATCATGCTGCGACTTGTAGCTTGAGTTCATTTCAACTTATTGCATGTATAGTAGGAAATATCATGTTGTTATGGACCTTAAGCACACACTGTTTCTTTTTGACTATACTGAGACTTTCATAAACACTACTCTCATTTTGATCTTTGTTGGTAATACAGTTTGCTTCTTATCGTTTCTATATATACATTAGCCAGTGGAAAGACTCCATGAAACAAATAATAAACAAAAGGTTAATATGCATTATATTATTAGAAAAGCTGTCAATTCACATTGAGAAAAAAGAGAGATTATTTTCTACAGCTGTAATTATACTTTAATGCTCTGTGACCGATACCCTCAAAATTAGGACCAAAAGAGGCAAAAATCAGAGCTGACAAGACTCTCATATAGAGGACAGAATTAATCCAAACTAGCAAAGGAACTTCAGAAGAGCTCCATCTGAACTCTTTTGAAAAGTCATACTGGAGCACTTCTTCCTTGCCAAATAATTTGATTTCTAGAACTAAATATCTGGGAATAAAGCCCATTACTGTTTTATTTCAATTTTTGGTTACAATAAACTTAAAATATTTTCCTCTTTATGACATATTGTACATATTATATTGTACTTAAAAAACATATTAAAATGATCTGTGTTGGGTACATTTGCCTTATAAAAGCCTGAACTGTATTTCCTCCCTAATACTGTTCTTGTTAGCATTTTGGGGGAAAGGAAAAACCATTGAAGCCTGTGAACATGAAATTAAACTCCTCGATAAGCCAGGTTTACAGAGGTGCTGATTAACTTTATCTTTGATAGATCTCAGTGAATGCTTCGCTGTTGTAAATCTAAGTCACTTCCAGTTAGGGAAATGGCATGATTTTACTCCAGGCACTGAAACCAGAGCATAGGCTTCTCTCATTTAAATAGGTCTTATATTTGGTAGCTTTATAGTCAATAATGAGGAAGTTTTGCCTACCTGCCTACAAAAAATCTGTAAGAAAAATCACTCTGAGAAGAAAAGTATTTTTAAGGTAATTTTGGGGTAAATTTCTTACAAAACTATTAATACTAAAGCTAAACTAATCTACAGGATATCTCAGTTGTCTCCTGCAGAAATACCTTATGCATAAATACAGCTGCTCATGTCATCCCTATTTTAGCTCTATGAATAAATGCTGGAAGTAAGATATCCCAAATGGTGCTGAAATACAAGAAATTGCATTTTACATGTTGAAACCTTGTGGATGATCATAGTTCAGGCTGTTGTGTCAAAAAAAAGAGAAAGACTGCAGAAGTGAAAGCTATCTGAACAAGGCTGTGAAAATAACCTCATTCCTGGTGTTTTTTGGTTGAGCTGGGGCTGCCTGACTCTGCAATTCTAATGTTTTTTCAAGATTGCCTTGAACCTACTTACAAAGTAAGCCTATAGTTCTCATTTTAATCTTGTTTTCTATTAACCATAGCAATGTATACAGTCAGATTAGTAGATTGATCTCTCACCAGATGACTCATGCTCAGCACTTAAAGCTAGACTAAAATGGACTGAATTTCCATTATTTCACTTTTTTTTCTTTGAGTCTGATCTCATCTTATTATTGAAACCATATTCCTAACAACCACAGTAGGATTTGTACCTTACTTTTTAGGAGCTGGTTTTCCCTATGAATGTTTTCTTCCAGGGGGGTTCTTGATGAAGCTGTTATATTGCACAAGCTTCTGGAGACAGAGTTTTTTGGTTTCAGGATGCCCTGTGCTTGGATCTCTTTGGATCTGGAGGTGCCTTTGGAGGGATTTCTCTTTCTCAATGAGCCATCACTAGCAACAGCAACTGCCTTTGTGGATGCTGTATCTGGAAGACAGCCAGAGTCTGTTGTGCTGCTCCCACCTGTGGTGCACTGATTCTTCTTGTTTCCCGACAACATTAGCGTTCCTGCGAAAAAGAAGACAAAAAAACCAAATTCTATAACATAAGAGCATTTTTCTTTCAGCCCTCCAGTCCTCATAATTTCCATTTCCTACAAAACTGCTTTCAGTGGTATATTCTGAAAGTTGCGATAGAAATATTATCATGACTGTCATGCAGCTGTACTGCAACAAAAGAAATAAGAGGATAAACTGCCATTTTAGATAATATAAACACACTGTGATGGGCAGCGTGGAAGGAGTCAAGATACCCCAGACAAAAAGGCATCCTATGTGTCTTGTCTCTTATTCACTTGAAAGAAATATTTTAGAGTGGTTAAATCTGGTCAAAATCATAGTTATGGATTCAATGGTGGCTGTGATGAAAACTGAGGATCAAGTAGTTTCAGGATCGGGGTTTTAACCTCTGTGTAATTGAGTGGTTGCCTCAGAAACATCTCTTGTCTCCAACATTTCTAGTGCCCTGTTCTCCCTCTGTGCAAAGCTGCAGTAGGAACCAGTGGCAAAAGGGTCCGATTTGTACAAAACACCTTTGCCTAAAATCTTTTTGATGAGAAGGATGTTGCACAGCACCTACAACTGCAGGACCCTGCCAAGGCCAAAAGTGACAGAGCTAGCTGGGGAAGCTCTGTGCTATACACACCTTGAAGGATGGCTCAGCCTGACCACCACTACTGCCACCAAAACCCTGGAAAACTGAAAACGCAGGCAAATAAATACAAAGAAGTGTCCAAATGAAATCCAAAGTATTGGAGACAGCAGAAAGAAAGGAGGAGGAGATGGGAACTGTTTCATGTCCCTATAAACCACTCAGCAGCGGTCCCTGGTAGGCAGGCACTCTCATGGCCAGACACACAGCATGACCCTGCTCCTTCTTTTCAATGATGTGCGTATATTGCCTATTGGCAGTCCTAGGCTGACCTGGGACCTAAAGATTTATGTAGATGGAAATTATCAAAAGGTAGTAAAAATCTCTGAAAGAAGGCAAGCAAGAAATCTGGGAGGTACAAGGGATAAAATCAACAACCAATTTCAGACCTAACCATAAACTCAAACTAGGCAGGGACTGTCCTGTTCTATATTGTGGATAAAAGACCTTTAATGAATGACTGGTGTTTCATGACAAATGCTTTTGTTAAAGTGGCAATATAGTTCCTTTCTTTGCTGACTCATTGCCAGCAGCTGCACCTCTCCAAATACTTCTTCCCAATGTCTCAGCTGAGGACATTAGGCATTGAGGCAAATGAAGGTTAGAAGAGTTTTTCTCTGTTTCTCAGTAGATGAGAAAGAGTGAGATGGCACATTGTTAAATCATAGAATGGTTTGGGTTAGAAGGGACCTTCAAAGTCATGTTAGACACTTCCTTATCTCCTAGTCCTTAAGTAAAATTAGATCCTGCAGTGCTGTGCGAGAAGTTTTCGGTTCACTTTCTCGATCCTTAATCCACTCACAGTAGATGAGAAATATTCTTTGACACAAAATGACTATCTCCTACACATCTTAGTGACCTGAATGGCTCAGGCTTCTGTATTTCTGAGGCAATTAAGGTACAGCGTCTAGTGTTTGTCCCTTACCATGCAGATCAGAAAGCTTTTAACATCTGAAGTTCCCTTCTGTAACTTCCCATACAGGGAGAAGGGGCCAGCTTCTCAGGGGATCCTCTAATGATGGATCCCTGAAGATCAGCATAGACATAAAAAGATCCCCAACTTTCTTCTAATTAAATTCATTGAGATAAACCCCATCCTAAGCAATTTCACAGCCATACAGAAAATCTGGTCAAAGCAAAGATGCGCACATAGAGCTCCCAAATTCTAGGCTACCATCCAATCACACCCTCTGCTCTCTGGTATAACTTATTTTTCTCCTTGCTTTTCACACATTGCAAATATTTGCCTTATCTTTTGTCAAAACTTAGCTCTCTCCCCAGATGAAAACAGTTTTGATGCAAGTACTCTCAACAAACTGGATAGACTTGATTCTGCTCATACACTCAGTTGGAGCTCATGCATTTACAGTGATTTCTTCCTCCAATCCCTGACCAAACCCATACCTGCAGTTATACACTGGTTTCTACAAATATTTTATGACATATAGAGCGAAAAAAACCCACTGGGACAGATTAATGGGGTCATGGGCATCAAAGAGTCCTAGTGGGAGGAGGTAGAAACAAGCAGCACGGTAGGAGAAGATGAAAAAAGCAGCAGGTAGCATTAAGTAACTGCAGAGCAGCAGAGGAGGAAGTCTTTTCACAAAGTCAGCCAAGATACTAGAAGGATAGAGGAGGGAAAAAAAGAGGAGAGCTAAACCACAGAAAGAAATCGAATGGAAAACAGATTATCTCTTTAAATCATCTTTTAAATTAAAATAGTTTACTGGCCAGCAGAAATCAGAGAGGGGAAGAAAAGAAAGTGGAAAGGAGAAAAGAGTTTTTGCTCTTCCAAGGCAGCATCACAGTAGGAGATAATTTGCCTTCATATCAAGAAACAGTCTGTGCAACAAATGTGTGTGTTGTGAAGCCAAATGACTTCTTCACCAAGACTGTGGGATTGCTTAACCACTGTGGTGTCTCCAGGAGAGCCTATTTGCTGCTGGGCATCAGTATCCAAAACTGTAGAATCAGTCGTGAGGGTGGCGAAAATGGGCTGCAAGAAAATGGGTAGCAGAATAAAACAGTGAAGACCAGAGTGAATGAAAGACTTAGTCACAATAAGTCACATCTCTTAACATCTTAGAACATGAATCTGCACAAAAGAAAGAAGAGTTGCCTGGAGTATTCACACTCCATTTACTCCTAACTACCAAACTAGCTATTCGTGGATATTGGCTTCCAAGTGTAAGTACAGAAACCTTCAGGAACTGAGAATTAAGCCCAAGGAATTTTCTTACATTTAGGACAAATGGAGACAGCCTTCCTTTCTATACTGCACCCCGTTCGTATTGCACCCTTTCCCTGATAAAAGAAACACCACGAGTGGCATTGTGCCCATAAGGTATGGGGAATCCCTACAAAGACGTGAATTAGAAGAGGAAGTAAAGAAAGGCATGAACAGGACTAGGAATGATGTCTAAAATTAGGGAAATGTAACGGCTGCTGCTTAGCACTTTAGGCCAACAAAAGGTTGCGTGAGAAAGAATGTTAAAAAGCAAGATTCCTTATGCAATTCAGGTATAAGATCTCTGTATCCTTTCTGCATGAAACGTGTCTGCCTTGGATCTTGTGCTAATATTAAAATTAAACCTTAATCCTTATTAGATTCACAGTATGGTGGGGCTTTTTTTCTTTGGTAGTTAATTAAGGCAGTAAGAAAAGGTGCACCTTGTTCTTGTCTAACATTGGAGGCAATCAGAATAATAACAGAGCCAATTTGCTGATTTTTTCGCTCTAACTCCCACTAGAATTAACCTTTCCCTTCAAAAGGTACACCCAGGCATAGTCAGTCCCCAGGAAAACACAGCAAAGCAAAGCAGACATGGGCAATAAGAACAACTCCCTCATCCTCAGAGCAGCTGTCAATTACCTTAACTAAGGAACGCAGATGCAAATGATGTATAGGGAAAAAAAAGCAAAGGTACTTAAAGGTAGGATCACAGAGTTTCACTCTGTACATTTGAGATTGGTTTTAATGTACTGTGTGGGGAATTAGGACTGTTACTCTCATTAAGCCTATCTGGAATGGTGTATCTAAATCCCCACTCACCAAACTTGAAATATATCTGCCCCTCTGAGATTAGCTAGAATTGCAACTGGATGACTAGCAATATATGTTTTTACTATTATCCCAGCTGAAGAAAGACTTTAAAACTAATGAACAAAGACATGTAAGTGTAATGCTTTGGAAGATACAGGAGAACCAAACTCAAAGAAACAGAAAGCAGAATGATTCCATTAATAAAATCCAGTGAATGCAGATACTAGTTGTAAAAGTTCAGCTGCTTACAGGAGAAAAAGTTAAGGAGCAAGATCATAATTATGTTTGGAGAAAAGTCATTTTTGCCCTATGCAAGGATGAGGATGACAAGTTTGAGTTTTAAATAATGACTTACTGAAAACCATATGATGTTGGAAGAGTCAAAACTATTCTGTAAAACCAAGGGTAGGCTTTCAAAAGCTCTTTTTTTTTAAACAAATCCTTGATCTCTGAGTAAAATAACTATATTGTTTTGCTGTAAAGTATCTTTTTACGTTTTCCTCCCTCTCCCTTCAGGGGGTTTTGCTAACAGGAAGTGACCCTGCATTACAGCAGGTTAAACTTGCCTTTCCTTGAAAGACACACAATTCAGGCAAACATACCCTTTTGCATTGTTACTGCTTTTTTCCCCTCTTTTCACTTTACAACAGGATAATGCAGCCTTTCAGACTTTCACACAGCCCTCTTCCCAGTGTTTCAGTGTGGATTTTTGATGATTCATAACAAAGTGCTGCTTTGAAATTGGCCAAAGCTCATTTTAACATGAGCAGCGCTACAAATCCTCCCCGACCACCAAGCAAGCCTGACAAGAGGGGGCCAAGGAAGGAGACACACAACGTTGATTCACTGTGTGTCATTAATGGGATCAGACATCACCACTGTAGGTAGGTTTTACATTATAGACCACCTGCAGGGTATTTTTTTTTTAATTTAATTTAATAAAAGCCCTATGTTGGGGCTGCTGAGCTCTTCCAGACCTCTGCGGTGAGAGCTGATGCTGCTTATGCCCCAAACAGAGAGGAGCAGCAATTAATGTTCCTTAAATGTAAGCAACTTCTACTTTACAATCAGAGAATCCCAGACTGGTCTGAATGGGAAGGGACCTTAAAGCTCCTCCAGCTCCAACCCCTGCCACGGGCAGAGACACCTTCCACTAGAGCAGCTTGCTCCAAGCCCCTGTGTCCAACCTGGCCTTGAGCACTGCCAGGGATGGGGCAGCCACAGCTTCTCTGGGCACCCTGTGCCAGCGCCTCAGCACCCTCATAGAGAAGAATTTGTCCGTAAAAGCTCATCTCAGTCTCCCTTGTTTCAGTTTTAACCCATCGCCCCTTGCCCTATCACTCCAGTCACTGATGAAGAGTCGCTTTCCAGCATCCTTATAGCCCTCTTCAAACACTGGAAGCTGCTCTGAGGTCTCCAACATAGCTTCTCTTCTCCAGGCTGAACAGCCCCAACTTTCTTAGCCTATACAAACTATACCTTCTGTACCTTCTTCAAGATTTAGGCTCAGACATATGTAGGTGTAGGTTGTACAGAACCCATACATGCCTCAAGCAGAGATCTGTAACCCAAAACCAAGACTCCAACCTGCTGATGACAAAGACTGATGACTCAATCCCTATAGTGAATCAAGTATTAGCACAGCTAAGCCACCTGATCTTAGATATAAGTAAACAGACCACATCACCTCAACAGCCTGGTAAGGAACATAGAGGACAATGACAATATTATTAGTTATTTCAGTGTTTGTCAAGGGATGGAAGATAGGATGGATAATTTATTGTTCAGATCACTGCCGAGGAAAAGGCCTCACTTTTAATCAGTGCACAAGCTGTAACTGGCAAGGAGTGCTACAAAACTCAGATGTTTTTACCAACATTTCTGCTGACCAGCAAGGAGATCTATATCCCTAGCTGCCTTCTGATGCTTGTCAAATGGCTCTTTTGCAAGAGGGAGTGCTAGCTGCTCTTCAGCATTAACATCCATGGAAACTATTCCAATTGCAAAAAATCCTGACAGTAATGCAACTCTGCCCATGCTCCCTATTCAAAATGTAATGCTTAAAGAGGTTTTGGATTTACCTTTAAATAAAAACCTGGGGCTGGGTCATGTCCTCAGGTCCATTCCTAGTTTGTCCATTTGTTCCATTCTATATCTCAAGGCACAAAGACAAGGCAATTCTGCAAGCCTGAACTGAGACAATCAACCAGGCTGTTTCTCCTGATGAACATGTCATTGTACCTATACTAATGCTTCTTCAAACAGCTCTGCCTGGTGGGGGTAAGGCTTAATTCTCTCAGTTATATCAATAACAACTCAAGCTAAAGGTTCAGATTAAAAAGTCATCTCTAACAAAAAAGGTTGTGTTATTTCTAGCTCACTCTTTTTGGTTTTTTAATTGCCATTGACAGCTGTGGACACAGTTCTCAGAAGGAAGATGCTTTCTCTTTGCAAAAGCTAATATTTGACTGTAGAAAGTTGTAATCATTGAACAGAGAAAGCTTATCAAGTGTACCTAAGAGCTATTAATCTTCAACATATAATCAGCCCAAAGTAGGAAAAGCCTCTTGATATTGAGAAACAGCTTGTTTAGAGAAGGCTTTAGTGTAGTCCAACACTTGGCTTCAGAGCAAACGATCCCATAAGGCAGCTAATCAACAGCACCTCACACAAGTATCTCTGTGGTGGTGACTGCCAACTCATTGTCTCAAAACACTTTGCAAATAAGTGATCAATCTTCTCCCTTGGTGTTAAATAATTTCTGGGACCTATAGGGTAGCAACGTGCTGCTCAGGACGGGATGTGATGCACTGACTCCGACTGCGCGTGGAGAGCGTTGGTGGAGCAAGGGTGTAATTTGCAATGACTGCACCAGCAAAAAGGAAACCCTCCTGCCTGGCACCTGCAGGAGATCATCTTACACTCTGAATCATGAGAGTGTGTTATTGCTGCAGAATATTTCAGTGGTCAGGATGTAATCCACCCACATGACGTGATTCAACTGCTTTGCACCAGTCAGTTCCCAATAGCTAAATGGTTGACAAGAGCATTTGGATGTTTTGCTAACATTTTCCCCCTTTTCTTCCTATGTGCTGGGACAGGAGGAAAGGAAAAAGTATTCTCTTTTTATTAAATCTTTCATAATTTGGAGGCTGGCCAAGCACCTGGTAATTGTGAATGCCCCATCCCTGGCAGTGCTCAAGGCCAGCTTGGACGGGGCTTGGAGCAAGCTGCTCTAGTGGAAGGTGTCCCTGCCCATGGCAGGGGCTGGAGGTTTAAGGTCTTTTCTAACGCAAACCATTCCATGATTCTGTGATTGTTTTCTCATTGGAGATAATCAATATTAGGTTTTAGACTCATGCCTCAAGTCATCATTGGTTTTCTTGTCATGCCTTTTTGGCCATGTGACACCAAAGCTGTATCTTTAACAAACCCAACACTTCCAGATAACTGGTTCTTAGACTGAGGGGATCTCTGTTTGTATTGTTATGAACCATGGGGGTGGTTATTGAAAATACTTTGCAATTTGCAGCTACACTTTCAAGACATTCTTTATAACATTCACTTGCTAAAAATCTCAGACACCCATGGTTGCATTTGAAGGATGTCATGCTAGAAGCTACCAGGCACTACTGCAGGGACTCAAGGAGTAATCTGATGCAGTGTGGCTTTAAAAGAAGAAAAAGTTCAGGATGATTCGGAACATTTAAATAGTGATTTGCAGGGTAAGAAATGTATCAACCACTTGGTATTCTCATCATATCCAAGACACCTACTTGTTCAGTTCTTTCTGATAATTTACCGCAGCAAGACTGAGCCAAGTACTCAGACTGCAGAACTCCTGCTCCTACTTTAAACCAAGTGTGAATAAGGGGAAAATGAGGCTCTTTCTTCCAGTGGCATAATGCAGTCACTGAATGCACACAGCCCATCTCTTCCTCTTAATCATTAATGATTCTAGTATTCAGTTGTCCACTGCTTGCCCTGAGTGCTAACGAGTGACTTGCCCCCTCCAGAGACTTTCACTTCAAATTGTCTCACATTTTTACCAGCTCTGACAACTCAAGATAGAAGTGTCCACCCTGAACAAGATGGAAAACAGCAGAAAAATAAAACCCTTAAATTTCACATCGTAAAACAGGGAGAGCCGAACTTTAATTTTGCTCTTCAACAGACAATATGATCCTCTTTGGGAAAATAATTCGAATTTATGAGTTTCCTCATAGAAATGTTGTGCATGACATCAAGAACAGGGAAGACATCCTTCTGTCTCCTAGGGAAACAATTTCTAACAAGTTCATTGCTACGTCCTGTGGTATAAAACTGAGCCTTTAATCTGTAACAGGCAGATTGCTGAAGGTGAGGAGATCCTTCAACTTCAAACTATTTTATGGGCATGCCCTTAAACAAGTGAAAACAAACAAACAAAAACCTCCACCAAAGAACCAAACAAAATCAAGAGCAAAACAGCCATCCCTCCCAACTATCCATGGCTGCTTGTTGCCTAAAGCAGCAGAGAAATTGCTAAAGAACAGCTAAATCCATAACATCACAGTGCCATTGAATCACCAGTGTCGTCAGTGGAAACCAGCTTAGAGGCAGCTTTGGCTTACGCAGCCTTGAGCACCATCTATTCCTCTTGCTTATGTCTGTTGCCTATGACCTCCAATAGTATCTATGCTTCTATATCACAGGGCAGAAGGCTGCATTGCTCCTCTGGGTCCCACAGTTTTCTAAATAAAGGAGTAAAAAAATGTCTCTTCACACTGATCCATTGCTTCTTCTCTTACACCCAGTGAGCATCACCACCCCTTCCTTCATCACACCAGATTATGGGGGAACTGGCATCAAGCACTTGAAACAAAGAGCAAAGCTCAAGAGCTTGGTACTCCATAAACAGGAAAGAGCACTCCAGAGAAGAGGAGGCATTCCCTTCCTTCTAAAAATTGATTGAAAAAGCTCCAAGGTAAGAAAAGGCAATTTCTATTACCCATCACACAGGCTTGGGTCTGTTTTAAAGGCTGGACAGCCTTCCAGAGTCACTTGTAACTGAGGGCTGCCAGTTCCTCCCTGAGTTTTCAACATCCATAAAGAATGAGTCCTCAGTTTTTCAGTATCTGATATGGTACATAAAGGTCACCCTGCAGTGTAACACAGACCCAACGACACAAAACGTCTAGACTAAGGAAAATTGACAGCCTCCTCCATTTCAAATTTATACCAGATGAAGTGAAACATCAAAGGAGCTCCTTTTAATGGGCTTTTTGGCATGTGGTCCTTTGTTCTTAACAAGTCAGCACCAGCTGCTACGGCCATAATGCCAAGTCAGTAACATCCCTGGCCAGATTCTTGGCTCATGTAAATCAGTGTCACTCCTCTGAAGGAAGATATTCCTATTGGTTGACATCAGCTGAAGATTTGGCTTTTTGCGTTTGGCAGGTGCAAGCTGAAGTAAAATCTTCTGTGTCATATTTCACATTTCTCCTGTCTTCACCATCACTACTGTGTGATGCTGTACACATTCTCAGGCTGCAGAGTCAATTAGCATCAGCTGTAGCTACTCAAGTTTCTATACAATAAATTCCACATTGTAAGGAACAGCTTTCGTCTGATTATATCTTGTTCATGTATATGTGTGTATGTATATATATAGATATATATTTCCCCCCCAAGACACACACTAATCTTGTATTCTGGGTTATTGCATGGCGACTTTCCCATAAGCAGAATAGGAGGTGAGAACACCAGATAGGCCACATTTAATCATCACAACCTTTCAAATACTGCTTAATAATTGAAAGCAAACACTATTAATAGTGTAATAGTAACCTTCAGTCTCAAGATTGCCTACAGTAGCCAGTCCTGATAATCATGAGTATATATTAGTTCAAAGGTGACCTACACATATTTTCTTGCTATGCAAATGTCTCACATACCAGGAGCTTTTCAATGTGTATTTAAAGCAAAACCACTTTTTTTCCATTGCAGGTAGTAGCATATTGAAATCCCACAGCACCAGCTGTTCTGATTTTACTCCAGTACAAGTGCATATATATGTATATATATATATATATATACACACATGCACACTACATAAAAAATTAAAATAGCTCTTGAAACAATGGAAAGTCTAGCTTTACTCCTTAGAAATCATGCTGGTGGCTTCAACACTTGATAATAAAACTCTTGTTAAGAAGGAAAGAGAGCCTGTAATCATCTGGGGCCATTGAACACCCTACAAGGCCAGATCCCATCTCAGTTTTCTCCATTCACTGTCTTGGGTTGTTTTGATTAAGTAAATTATGTTTTCAAATCACCGACTGCTCTCTCTGGGAAGGAAGTATAAGCAATGACAATACCAGCTCTCTGATTTGTCTTGTTCACGGCTTTAAATGTGGTCTTCCCCTTCTTGAAAGTTCATTCCTGAATTCTGCAGCAGAGTAGATGTCAGCAGTGCAGCCCCTTCCCCAGACACCCCCTGCAGTGAGGCTGGTTCCTAGAGCCCACAGTCGCAGCCATCACCATTGTGTCACATTCACCTTCCGCTGCTGACCCACGCATACCTCATAATCCTGAGTTCCATACTGGTGGGTCATTTACACAGGCGTGTGATTGGCAAGATGCCTTTTGCCATCTCCCCCTGCCCGCCTTGTGCATCCTCCACATCTTCTGTATCTCAACAAAGGGCTGCAGGAGCCAGCACAGCACCTACCATCCAAACTGGAGTTATGTCTCTTTCCACCTCAGCTGTTCTTCCTTAATAACTCAGCACAGCAGTTTTGGGCATGACAACAAAAAAGAAGAACAACCCAAAAGTGTAGATGTTATAAAAGATGAAGCATTAGCAGAAGTCATTTCAGTTTATAAGGTAGCTGAGGTTTCTGAAGGCCCTCAGGCACCAAGAATTTAATGATTACCTAAGCTTACATGGATAAATTTAAGTGTTGGCATTTATGATCTTTCACAGCAAAGCGATCATATTGTTTAATCAAAAGATCAAAATAAATTGAAAGTTGTTCCATTTTCTTCTCTTTGCCCCTTTTTAGTAATTCAGCATAGAGCCCAGTAGGTAACAGATTGTAAAAGATGGATGGAAAACTAGATATTCATGTGGAATATATTCGTTAAAAGGCAGGTGAGAAATTAAGATAAAATATGTTCCTGTCTTCAGCAGAAACAAGACTAATCTTTTCATTTTTAACTTACCTTGTATTTATGAGACATCAGCTACAGACAGTAAAGGAAACTGCAGCATTCACTTAAAAGCAGCGCTAGCAAGTTCTGACAGCTTGTTAAAAGCCATGACCGAAGGTAGGGTGATGCACATCAATCACCCGTGACAAGGACCTCATGGAGCTTGGCCCGGGCTTACCCTTGGTCATATCTCTGAGGTGGGTTGTTTGGCTCTCTGTGGGCCATTTCACATTAATGGCACACATTCCTTAAGCTGTCCAAGGGATGTAAATGCTAGCCACTCACTACAACGAAATGCCAGTAGGTCCTACAACTATGTCCTCCTGCAGTTCAAGTCTGACTTCACATATAACATAAACTTGCCAGCACTTACAGTCCAAATTCTTGCCAGATAATGGAAGTAAAGTACCCAAACCATTGGAGCCCATAGAAGATACAGTCCATGAGGGTGAAATCACAAAATCATATTTCATCCTTTGGATGCTATAGCATGAAACAAGGTTTTGAACGCCAAGTCTGAGAGATTTGGATAACTATAACAACCATCTATGAACGTAGCCCAGGATCTACATTAATATTCCTAAAATATCCTTTTCATATGTGGCACACTGTGGAAATACATACCTCTGGAAATTATGTGGACCGACCTCCTACTGACAGCAGGGCTTTAGATTAGGTTGTCCAGGTCCGTGCAAAGCCAAGTCTTGAGTACTTGGATTTGAACATGAAATAGTGCAAGTAGCATTCTAAGTAGAGTCATGATTACTTTAGTGAAATCACATAAAAAAATAGAAAAAAAGACACTTCAAAGAGGCCATGACTCAATTGGCCCTATAGGAAACCACAAACTTGGCCCCAGTTTCTGTAAAGCAGATAGGTATTTGGGTGCTCATTCCACTTCAGATCCTAATAAGGCAGCCTATACATCCTGCAAACTACATTTACATACTTCACACAGAAAAGTCTAGCCTTGAAAGTAACTTTTTACTTTTCTACCACGGTGATGTTATTACCACTTGTATTTCTGCTGGCAGGAGGCTATTGCCTGCAGCTGCAAGTGAATAGAAACTCAAACTTTCTGGGTCATCAGAAATGGGACAGACAAAACGCTCTTCACCTGTAAGATAACTATCATAAACTATTAACACCATGTCAGAAGTTGCTCACTGCCCCTTCTCATTAGTCCTTCTTTTTAAACATTTAATTTCACAAACATTTAATTGCATTAAGATAGAGCAAACCAAAGCTCAAAGTGAATGGATTTGAACTAATAAGCAATGGAGGAAAAAATACCTGTAATAATTGGGAATCTGTAATGGTATAAAGGGCTTTGCTGATGGGGTAGTTATTTCGCTGTGCTGGTAAAAGAGCATCTTGCAACACAGGCTGTGTAATTTTGAGCCGTATACACAGAAGTGCCACATCCAAAAGCAGGGAGGCCATAGTGTCCCATTACTGTGATCTTCAGATATTTAAAACTAGTCCAAGAAAAAAAACACACAGGCTATAGGACAGCGTCAGATTCACACCAGAATGGAATATTGGACCTAAGAGGTCACTTCTCGCCCCCACCTCCCCCGTTTTTGGAGCTAAATAGAACTCCTTTTATCATTTTATCCCAGGTTATATTAATACCAACTGCCTTTCATTTTAAAGAGCAGTATGGATGTCTCCTATATTTAACTAGCTTTCTTGCAACTTGTCACATTTCATGAGTGACAGCGATGCAAAAGCCCATTACTTTGGGGATCCTGGTGAGAAAGGCTGTTGTTTTGAAGCATTATTCTGGCTGTTTATACAAATGTCACACAGGAAAGTTGTAGCAAGCTGATAAATACCTTCTTATATATGACAAAGGGTCTGATGGAGAGAAATATAGACCTTTACATTCTACATTTTTGCTTACACAAAAGGTGGAAGCAGTTAAAAAGGTAACGCTTCCCATGTTTTCTTACACCTGTATTCTTGTGTACACAAAAGGTGGAAGTGATTTTTTCCGAGCCCAGTATTTCTCAGCTGGTTATCTCACTTATTTCCTCTTTTCAGTAAAACCGTGAGCACTGCCTTATTTCACTTTCTAATTACTTCTGGTAAAAGTGCTTCTTTCATGGCCACCACAAAGGAAGGTTCGATATTATTCTAATCCTTGTTTCTGTGGTTTGTGGCAGAAAGAACGTAGCGGGTGTTGAACAAAGCCTTGAATATGCAGTACTTCCTAGGGAAACTTCAGGAGGACATTGTTACTTCAAACTATGATGAAGTCCAAAGCTGAAATGCTTAATTTCACATGTGGAAGGTCCTCACCAACCCATGCCCCTTCATATTTCTCCCCTCAGCTCTTTAGCACTGGTTAACATCTTCTCTCTCCTGCTCCTCACTGCGCCGTCTCCCCTTCAGCAACAGCAAACCTGGATCACACGTATTTTATCTCAGGCTTTCTTCACCCTGCAGACCCATGCAGTTTTGATTTAAGCGCCTGACTCTGGAATTACTGACACTGCTGGTTTCTCAGTGGAAAATCCTGTCTCTGCAGATAATGTCTTAAAGAAAGCCTCAGAACAAAGCAGTGCCTTCTCACTGTCTGCACCTTGGTACCTGCGAGAGCAGCCCCATCGATCTCTAGCACAGAGTGCAGCGCCAACAGGAAAGTGCAAAGGGAGGGGCAGCCCAGGTTTTGTACCTTGTCCAGCCCATAAGACAACACGTGATTTCTCACCTTTCTCTTTTTCCATTTACACACTGGGAACGCAAAGGTATAAATGAATCTGAGGAAGTAGCTTATGTTCATATACTGACCCTTCCATCAGAAAGTCCATATAAGAACAGGGCAATTGCAATTAAGCTTAGCTCAAGATCATGGGAGTTAAGTTTTAACCTTAGTGCTCTTGGTAAAAAAACAGACTCACTCATTGACATTCTTCCCATCCACACTCCCTTCCCGGAGAGTCAATAAACTCAGCTGTGGTTATCCAAGTGCACTGTGAAATAGCTGCTGTACCACTCTGGGCATGAAGCAATCCCCATGGTATCCTGCCCTTCCCTGAGAAGCAATGTTGCAAAGACAATTTTATGTTTGCAAAATGCTTGGAGATGCCCGAAACAAAGGTGTTAAAGATTTGCAAGCCGTTTACCTGGAGCCATTCATTATAAAAGCCTGGGCTTATTGCTATAGCCTTCTAAATAAAAGCAGAAACCAAGATCATTTTTAACTGCAAGGAGCACAAAACCAAGCTCGACTCAGCCATCTCTTTCTGAATCTCACACATTGAAATTCAGCTTATATATATATAAAGAAAGACCTGATTATTTTCAGGGACTAGGCACTTGTGTATTGCAAGGATCGAAAAAATATAGTTATAAATGGTTAAAAATAGAGGTTTAATGCAGGAAACACAAGCAGAGCTTTCTGTATCATCTGATGAGCAGCCTGCATCACATCACTAGCATGGCAAATATATTCGTGGTTGTCCTGGAACTGAAAACGTCTGGCTTGTGCTCTGACTCACTGTGCCTTTCCAGCAGCAGAGGATTACTGTTATCTGCTCACATAAAACCACTGTGGTGGGTCTGTTCCAGCCTGAACTTCTGCTCCACCAGACTGAGGTTTATGGAAATTACTTACCTGCTTCACCACTTGAATTAGGAAGCTGGAGAGAAAATGTAGTGTGACAGCTGTCAGACTGCTTACCATCATCTTCCTTTGCTGTTACTACGTTATTAGGTCCTCTGGGTGTATCCACAAATGCTGGAAGTTCAGAGACAAAGACACTTTGTACAGGGTATTTACTACCCAAATAGCCTCCATGTGTTTTCTCTTTATTAATTCCATTGTTTTCTGTTAAGTCTGCGCTCAAGTTTGATCTGAGTGGAGTTTTGTTTTCTCCTAGGAGCTTCGTTTGAAATATCTCCTCAATTGGCTCTCCATTAGCTATGCCATCTACTCCATCTGCTGTTAATCTAGACAAACTGCAATTTATATTGAGGGATAACGCTGATCTATGAATTTTTTGGCATTTAATTTGAGGTTGGTCAATGCACACATTGAGCGACTTGTCTAAATAATAGATGGTATTTGGACACCACTGAGAAACCTGAAGGTGGACACATGAGATGAAGGAAGGTGGTACTTTCTGTCTCCCATCACTGCTTTGGAGATCCACGCTGTTCTTGTTCCCAGAGTCAAAAAGCTGCTTTGGTGGCTCTTTACTGACTTGTGAGCAAGACTTGGACATCTTTAATGGAGAGGTATGGTGCTTTGTGTGTCCATGTGGAGGCCAGCAATGGAGGGACTCTGCGGGGACTTTGCTTGAGGTGGGGGAAACGGCGTTGGGCTCTTGTACTGCCCCAGATCCACGTGCTGGGTCACTGAAGCCTGCAGCAACACGCCTGGCTGTAATAGTTATAGAGGCAAACCCTTTCTGCTGGTTTGGACACTGTTTTCCCTCTGTGATGGGAGATTCCAATGGAGACGTGGTGTCACCCAAAGATGCCTGAATTTCTATTCTGCTGGGAAGCACCATAAATGCTCTGTTAATGTTGACTGCACCATGTTTAGCCAAAGACTCCTTTGTGTGATAAGCACTGGGCTGGGGGATCATGGACAGCATAGGCAAAATGGTCCAGTTTTCTTTAGATTTATTCTCATCAATCATCTGTGAAATGACTATTGGTGAAATAGTTGCATTTTGTGATGACAGAGATTCCTGCAAATGAAAAGATTCAAATTACCAACGTAATCTATCATAATGTATGTATCAGTTTCTCATCTACCATCTATCACACCAGACAGTTCTGGTTGAGATTTCTTGTTGATTTTCTATTCATACTAACTTTTGTCATTCAAAAGCACAAGCTCTTGAAATCAGCTCTGAATTGCCTGGAAGAATTCAGTGAAAACCTTATTGGCCTTGTACAAAAACATTAACATGAAAAATGTGTATTCTATTGTTTTCAATATTTAGCCTATCACAGCAGTTAGGATTTGTGGCTGCTCTATTTGTTTAAAAATGGACATGTCAAAGGCAATTGCCAGCTTCAGGGTCTCAACTGCTCTTTCATGATTATCTGCTGGAATTTAAAATGCATTTAAGTATATTACGGCTTATTAGCCTGAAGGTCCATGTGTGCCATTAGATGGTGCAGAGGACATATAGGCATAAGGGGCATCACTAATCTACAACCTCACCAGTTATAAGCATGGAAAAACTTCTCCATAAGCACTACCTATAACTGAAATAATTACCTCCAAGGGCTCCAGATACTATTTTAATTCATTAGTTTCCTCTTGCTTATGATTACCTGGTGGCACCTATCAATGATGTAAACCCACACATGTCAAAGATTGATTGACACTGGCCTGGATTCATTTTTCCAACCATGACAATAAGCATTTATCTTGATAGAGTGCACATTATTTCACTCAATGTGACAAAGGAGATGCTCTTATATTAAAGCTATCAGACAAAGAGGAAACCTGAGTTTAAAATCTCCTGCTATTATTATCAACACTGGTCACAAAAGTCACATGCAATAAAGCATCTGCCCTAATCTCGCTGACTGCTGTAAATTGGCTGATTTGATGGCTCCTGCCCTGTGTTCCTAGATCCCTTGATCCTAATAGAAAAAAAAAAACCATTGAATTGGCATGCAAAATCTGAGGATTAGCTTCATAATGAAAGCTTATCCAAGTTCATTTGAGGTTTAGGTGCTTTTTGCTAGCTGCACTGCTCCTATTTGTTATGAATTCATCTCGGTCATTCATCTGGGTGTCTATCATCTGATAATCAACTCCAGCACTTTACGAGTGTTTCACAAAACATAATGTTCTTCCTCAAGGAAGACTCTCTGAGTGACAGAGTTGTGACCTCACAGCTGCCAGAGGTGGGACACTGCACCAAAGCCCATGGGGAAAACCATTCCTGTGCTCCTGTCCTCCATGCATGGAAACAGCACAGAAAATGGTCTCCTTTGTAACTTTGGAAGGATGATTTGGGAACCCAAATAGGTAGAGGTAGATCAAGAGTTCATTAATGAGGTGAAATGGCAAGTAAATTTTATCAGCTGTTTAAACCAGCTGCCTGTGCTTTTGACAATTCAATAATTTCACAGCCCCAGGGAAAGCATTTTCTTCCTCCTTTCTTTCTTTCCTGGTTTGTAACAACATTTGCCTCATATTTTTCAGCACCACGTTTACTTCTACCTACAAGTTTAAGACCTTTGCACGCCTTCCAAATCTCTTAACTTCCCTAAGATTTCTACAGAGCACCAAAGAAGAACGTTCCTTGAAATACTTTATTTAGGAACCATCTCTCATGCTTCAGTAGTTAATTTGACATTTATTTATTTTGTTAAGGGCTGCACAGATGGGGACATCCTGCAAGAGTCCAAAGGCACGCAAAAAAATGCTCCTGATTAGCCTAAAACTAAAGCACCAGTATTTAAACTTATTTACTTTTCCTTTCTCTGCTTTAGTATATGCGTTATTGCCTCCTTCCAATCTCTGGCATAGAAATGGATCTTTAGGGTTTGACCAGCTAATCCTATACTTGTTGGGAGCTTTCAAGCTTCACTGCATCTTGTGTAAAAAATAGGCACTAACGCAAAGTAATTGTGGCGAACTGAAAACCTCAGGCTTTACCTGAGACAGAGGGTACTGATATTTGGAAACTACTTGATTTATTCTCCTGGGGTGTTTTTAACAGCTTTCCTCCAAAAGAGCCCCTATGCAACTTCTTTCACCCCTCACCACGAGCACACAGAATCGCGACATTTAGCCCTCGTTTTACGTAGCCTTTCTGCTGCCTAAGCTAAGCGTAGCTAAACAAACCCATGTCCAAACACACTGCTCAGCAATCAGTGATTGTTTTTTGAAACCTGAATGCATTCTGCTGACTGCTATCGAAACATAATGTATTTATTTTACCTTGGTAGAGCTTGGTTTGCTCTCCGCAGCACTCTGCCGCCGAAGGCCTGTGCATGTCCTCTGACCGTCAGGGCTCCATTGCTTTTGTGTCCCTCCTGGGGAGAAAACGCAGAGGAAATAAGATTATTTCCAGTGTCCTGGAGGAGGTGCGTTAGAAAAACGTGGGCTTAAATTGAGTGTAAGAGGGAGGGAAAGAGCTACTGCAAATGATCTGATTGTCCTGAGATGTGATTATCGGAGGGATCCTATTTCTCCTACGTCCCAGGAGAGGGACCTGAAAGACCCTCGGGATTCTGCTGCTGAGATGTGTTCATGGGCAATCTCACAATGCATTCGGGGCTGATCCGGAGCTTGAATATCTCTGCTTTTGATTTCCATGGCTTCAGGCATGGGTGTGGAAGACTTGGGGAAGATGAGAAATGGAGATTTCAACAAATGTCACTTTTCTGTGATCTGAAGTACTAGTAGCACATATGAGCACACTAACGGGCTGGATGCTTACAGGTTTAATCTCATTTGAACTAAGTCACCTTCACATTTAAAGAACTACAGTAATTTTACATCATATTCACAAATTCTATTGCATCATGACTTTTCTAGTTCAGTAATACCTATAACATTAGCACATTGGATGGGGCTTGGAGCAACTAGGTCTAGTGGAAGGTGCCCCTGTCTGTGGCAGGGGACTGGAACTGGATGAGCTTTAAGATCCCTTCCAACCCAAACCAGTCTGGGATTCTATGACCAGTCTCTGTTTTTGACATCTTTTGTGTTCTTTGAGCTCTAGCTTGTCTGCAGCTTTTTACTCAGAGCTAATTTCCACATAACACGGAGTCTGGGCTATTGTAACAAAGCATTACATCTGCTGTCAACAGTTTTGCCAGAAATTACATTACTTTCTATTTTGTACTAAGCATCCAAAATTAATTGTCAAAAATTCTCTATTTGGACTGAAATCTCTTGACACTACTCGCTGTTGCTTTATGGCAACAAGTCACACCACTGGTAAGACCTTCTGCACTACTTTTCTTTCACTCAGACAGCCTGCCACAGAAGCTAATCTTCTACTAAGCAGAATTTCACTTTACATGTAACATTATATTAACAAAGGAATATAAATCAGCTCCGCTTTAAGAAGTGTTCATTAAAGCATATCCACCGTAGCAGGCTTCATCTTGGGTGCAGCTAAGGAGTAGAATTGAAGGAGGAGGAAGGTATCAGGTCTATTCCCCACTGAGATCTCTCCTTGAGTCCTACGACAGAACAGCAATCATAAAACATAACAAGATGCTTGATGAACATTTGGCTTTAATAAAGCATACTAAAGTATACTTCAGCGGCACAGCTCCAAGATGTCAATGCCCCTGTGTATATATTCATAGCAGGTATGAAAGAAAAGGGAGGTTTGCTTTTGTCATTGAGCAACAGAAAAGTCCTGAGCAACAGAGAAAACAGCTGGACTTATTAGTCACAGTATGGGTAAAAAGCGAATAGCCGGAACAGAGGGCCCACTACACGTTTTTATTAGCAAAGAAGTGAACTGTGGTTGCAGACAGTGAAAATTCAATGAACCTGATCTGGCACTGGATCTTGGTAACTGCTAGCACAGAACATGGGTGAGATGCCCTTGGAGCATGCTCTTAACCCTGCTGTGGTATGCAGTGAGAAGGTGGTGCTGTGCTTTCACTGAAGGACAAAATCCACCTGCACCCACCAGAAGTGGGATAGGGGCAACTGCTGGGTGAGCCTTATGAGAAGCTTATTTTCAATGTACCACTGCTCTGGTGAATTACGTGTGAATACCTTCCTGATTAAGAAATGCTGCATATGCTGTCTTGCTTTTTAAACCAACTAAATAGGGAATAACATGCAGAGAACAATCAAAAAGAAATTCTTAGAGTTAAGGCAAATAAAAAAATGCAGAAGTTTGGTGAAAAAAAAGTACATAATTAAAGTGAAAACTTCCACTAAATTATCAATATTTTCCTTGAATACTTTACAGTAAGAAAACCATAGTTGTCTTAGATCGAGCTGGAAAGCTACAAGAGGAGAACATCAACTTGTGAACATCAACCAGTGTACAAGGAAATCTAAAAGGCTGGCTGGAGATGAATCAGATCCAGACAGCCATGCTTTGCCAGATGGCCTTTCATGAATTTCATTCAATGTGTTTTCAGCACAAGAGAAAGACTGAGTGCTACAGGGTCAAACAGGAGCAAGCTGTCAAAGTCCACACCATAAATTACATATGATATGTAAGTTGTTCTTATCAAAGTAACCTCCTGTGGTTAGCAATAATCTGTAGGTAAGACCTTTCAATTTCACATAGAATGGGAATGTATTGGTTAATTCTTGTTTGTATAACTTTAAAAAGTAGTGTTTCTGGAGCAGGAGAGATAGGAAGAAATGAGGTTGGAGAAAGAAGAAGAGGAGGAAATGTTTTTCTTCTTTGCTAAATCATCCAGAGTGGAGTTGTGTGTTGCATTTTGTACCATACCCTGTGTAAAGGCATTCTCATATTACTACAAGAATCCTACTGCTGGAAAACACTCAGACTTTTGGCAAGTCATTTAATCTAGTTGCTGAGATAGACTAAATGGCATTGGCAGCTAAAGCTCTAGTATTTTTCCTGGTATTATTAAATCTATACTTGGAAGCTTTGCATTTGTTAATTTATGTCAACGGAACAACCAACAAACCTTTAAGAAGACCTTGAACCTGTGTTTGGAATGAAGATACCTCAAGGAGCATAAAGGTTTAGCTGAGACCTATCACACAAAGTGTTTTCATACAAGTTCTCATTGCTGACAAAACACATCACGCTGTAATTCCTGTTACACAAAAAAATGCAAAGTTCAGTTTTGCCCTGTGTAAAAGCATGAAAGAAATGGCATTTTGAGTACTTTCCATCCCTGTGGGGAGTATGAGAAACTTATCTCTATCCAAGTTGAAATCCCAAGGATTTGTTTAACCTCCCCTGACCCTCCCTTCCCACCATGACCCACCTCTCCAACTTACAAACAGGAGATGGGAAGAGGAATAGAGGAGCAATTGCTGGCATATAAACTTTGTCCTATTACGTCTTCACTCTTTAGTTTTTCCCTCACAAATACTGTTTGTTGAACCAAATGATACGCTCCTTGGCAAAGCATCTGGACATCCAGCTACAGACCAGGGTTTTCCTAATTACAGAGTGCAGCTGGAATCGATTCTCCCAGTCTCGAGTGCCTGGATGTCTGCCTCGGGCCAACTGGCAGCCGACTCAGATAATGATTCAGAAAAGATGTACTTGTAAATCAGCTTGCTAAAACACAGATAGATTGCAAAGGTGAGGGTGTTGGTGAAAAATAGCGTACCGCAACTACTTGGCATGCACAGGTCAGACCAGTTTGTAGCCAGCTGGGGTTTTTGCACAAAACTTGAGACACATTAAAATGGCCCATGAATAATGCTATTTTCACAGAATCCCAGACTGGTTTTGTGTTGGAAGGGACCTTAAAGCTCATCCAGTTCCAACCCCAGCCACGGGCAGGGACACCTTCCACTAGAGCAGCTTGTTCCAAGCCCCTGTGTCCAACCTGGCCTTGAACACTGCCAGGGATGGGGCAGCCACAGCTTCTCTGGGCACCCTGTGCCAGCGCCTCAGCACCCTCACAGGGAAGAGCTTCCTCCTTATATCTAACTTAAATCTCCCCTGTTTCAGTTTGAACCCATCACCCCTCGTCCTACCGCTACAGTCCCTAATGAAGAGTCCCTCCCCAGCATCCCTATAGGCCCCCTTCAGATACTGGAAGGCTGCTATGAGGTCTCCATGCAGTCTTCTCTTCTCCAGGCTAAACAGCTCCAACTTTCTCAGCCTGTCTTCATACAGGAGGTGCTCCAGTCCCCTCGTGACCTCCTCTGGACTTGCTCCAACAGCTCCATGTCCTACTTATGTTGGGGACACCAGAACTGTGAAAGTGCTGCAAGTGGGGTCTCACAGAGCAGAGTGGTTTCAGGTCTTTGTTAGACATATACAGGCTGCCACCCTGGGGCGGGTTGTTTGATGACACCCCCAGTGACACGGCAGAGCTGGAATGCCTTTAGACCACTGGCCTTGGCCTCTTCTCCAGTTTTTGTCATGAAAGTTGCATATTCATCTGATGACAAACTTCAAATACAGGTCAACTCTTCCAATCTCCTCCACCCTGCTCCAAGCCAAACCTGATCAGGTCTGCCATCCTCTCTGACCCACCAGTATCATCTCAAAATGAACTGCTCTGGAGGCTCCAAGAACTTCCAGCACCTCCCTCACACCACCACAAAAGAGCATCACAGAATAAACACACTGGTATGAAACTTCACCAAATATACTGTCTTTTCTGTTGGTTCTTACACCACCACCTAAGAGACCTGTGAGGGGATTTGGGTCCCTCCCTGTCCATGGCAGCCAGGGTCCCTACAGCCCCCAGGTCAGCACTGTTGAATACCCCAAAATACTCAAATTCCCCACTTGGCACCAGAGAGCTAAAGGACATCAATGTCTTGGCTGCAGGGTCAGGTATCAGAGCAATCACTCAGCTAATACAATGTCTTTGGCATCAATGAAGACTTATTTTTAAACCCTTTTCTCCTTCTGTAAGTTATCAGCAGGTAAACCACGTCATTAAAATCAGCTTGGAGGAACTAATTTATACTTTATTCTGTTTAAAGCATTAGTTTTGTTCAAATTATCTTGTGTCTTTTTACATTCAAATACCTGAGGAAGCCTTTAGGAAAAGAGTCATCATTACAGATTCACCACACCGCCTCTCAGTAAGGGCTGGGAGAGATCATCACTCACATCCTCAGATCTGAAGTGAGTCATCCAGAAAAGCCATCCGGACATTACAGACACATCTAAGATGAAAGCCAAGTCAGAACGAACAGCAGAACCAAATCCACATCTTCTGGTCTTCTTCATGTGTCATAAAGAAAGAATATCATAAAATTGCAGAGACTATTGTCATCTAAAGTAAAACTGAACAATGAAGCTAAAGTACCAAAAGTAGAGACAGGCAAATACTGAAAATCCCACCTTATGCTGAAGTTCCTGCTGGTACTGAATTGATTTAAAGGCAATCTACTGGTGAATGTTGTGTTTACTTATTAGTAGAGAAATTGATGCATCTCCAGAAAGCCTTGGCACTGGCACAGTCATGTCATCCTTCAGGGATGTTATCCTGAGCCTCCAGAAATGATGTTAAATTCAAGTAGAGATGAGGTCTTGTACTGATGATGATCCAGAGGCAATATCCCAGTGAAGATGGGGCACAGGCATAAAGGCAGCCCCACAGCCACATGTGGAGTTTACTCATCCACAGTGTCATAAAAATAGACCTGGTTGTCATCTCTTCAGGATTCGACATCAACCTTCATCTAAGACCAAACTGCAGTTTTCACTAGAGATACAGGAGGAGCACACAATGCCATCCTGATAACTCAAACACAGCTGGAAACCATACTGTGCTTACCCATCATAGAATCCCAGCCTGGTTTGTGTTGGAAGGGACCTTAAAGCTCCTCCAGCTCCAACCCCTGCCATGGGCAGGGACACCTTCCACTAGAGCAGCTTGCTCCAAGCCCCTGTGTCCAACCTGGCCTTGAACACTGCCAGGGATGGGGCAGCCACAGCTTCTCTGGGCACCCTGTGCCAGCGCCTCAGCACCCTCACAGGGAAGAGCTTCTGCCTAAGAGCTCATCTCAGTCTCCCCTCGGGCAGGTTAAAGCCATTCCCCCTGGCCTGTCCCTACAGGCCCTTGCCCAAAGTCCCTCTTCAGATCTCTTGTCAGCCCCCTTTCGGTGCTGGAAGATTGTTATAAGAGAGGATGACAAACGCAGGGTACTTTAGTCCTGCAATGCACTTACTTACAATGGAGGTCAAACAGCAATACAGGTTTAGGGGAGAAGAAAGCAGCTGACAACTATTTACTTGAAAGCTTTCTTGTCGTGAATAAAAGCTAAACCAACGCAAACAAGTGCTTTGCCACAAAAGAAAGTACTTGAACACAGTTGCATGAAGATAATAGTGTTTTAAGGCAGCTTTGCTGGGAAGGTTTTCAAATGAGAGTAAGCGAAACAGCCTGAAATCATTTTAGTCTGAACAGTCTTCCTTATGTAAACAAAATGGAAAAATGTTTTTTTAAGATGTCAGGATGGATTTTCTTCTATTACAAGTAGCATCACGAGATTTGTTAACTGAATTATCTTGCCCTGCTTGCACACCTTGAAGCTGTAGCTGGCTGCCTGCAGGGATGATTACGGGATCCGCCATGGAACGGACAAATGAGTTCTGGTCTGCTATCAAAAAGCCAGAAGTCATAAATCTCTCATTATCCATGCCATTAGAAGCAAGGTGCTCATCAGGGGACTAAACAGAGCACAGGAATTATATCTTGAAACCCATGCAGAACAGAAAAAATAGTGCTTTCATTATGCATTGCTATTATTCTTTATCTTCACTTAATAAAGTGGGAAATCACCCCCAGCATATCCATCACACAGAGACAAAATTAAGTAGATTCTTCTCTTGCTCCTTTTTCAATTTCTCTCCCTCCTCCAAGGGTTATTTCTATTTCTTCCCTATTTTTACATTTTCAATGGTGGGGGGGGAATGCATTCCTATGCTTCCCTAGGCAGAACAAGCTTATACTAACAAATCTCAGTCCCTAGGAGCACTAGCTAGCTCTCCAAACCTGCCAAAGCCCAGCTCTGTGGACATAACTCAGGCCAAGGTCTCAAATGGGAGCACACAGGAAGATTGAACTGACACAGGTTTGATTTCTTCAGTCTAAATAACACAGTCTGTCACTGGAGTTGCCTGTTGGAGCTCCACTGATATCTTTATAAAATGGGGAGCTCAAACCCAGGGTATTAGAGAGGATATCTGTAAGGTATGGAGAATTAGGGTGGATCATGAGGGATAATGGCGTTAAATAGCCAAAACATTCTCTTTCATATTTTTTCTTCAGTAACTTCATTGTAGAAATAGAAGAGATCCCATAAGTGTCACAGGTTCCTATTCCTATAGTAGCAAGAGGAAGAACTGAAAACAAAGAGCAAGCCATCAAGTGCCCCCCGATGCCAATGAGCAAAGAATGGTGCTCATGAATCTCCATGGTTCTCCTCAGTTTGGTGGGGTGGCTTTCACCCATCTCTTTGCACTGCCAAAAACAGTGCGGTAGTGTCCATGTACTTCACCACGATTCTGGGAGATGCAAACCAAGAGCAAGGCAGTTGTTGGAGGCTGTTTTGTGTAAGAAAGAAATACGCAGCACTGACTTTTGAGTTAGATGAATAAAACATTCAAATATGAGCAGTCGATGTGCCAGAAGTTTATACAAAGGAGGAGGTAGACAGGAGACAGAGACAAAGAAAGGAGGAGAGTCAAAGCCACGTTTAATTTTTTTCAGGTCCCACTTCTTTCTAATTTTAATGCATTCTGAATACTATTCCTAGTTCAGATCCTTGCACTAAGATTCATTATTACCTATTCTTATTGTGAGGGTGCTGAAGCACTGGCACAGGGTGCCCAGAGAAGCTGTGGTTGCCCCATCCCTGGCAGTGTTCAAGGCCAGGTTGGACACAGGGGCTTGGAGCAAGCTGCTCTAGTGGAAGGTGTCCCTTCCCATGGCAGGGGCTGGAACTGGAGGAGCTTTAAGGTCCCTTCCAACCCAAACCATTCCAGGATTCTATGATTCATTCTATTGTACCATTACTTGGCTTATTGAGCACTGAGCAAGCTAATGTACTCTCAAGAATAAAGATGTAACTAACAGAAACAATTCATACAAAAGAGCTATTGCAAAGGATCCTCCACTGCTCTCAGAGACCCCTTCACAGCATGTTATTAAGACATCCACATTTTAGAGGCCATGTATGTTTCTGAAAGCACTAGAATGTTTCAGATAGCCAGAAAATTCTTCAGTGACTGTAAACATGACAAATACTATGCATAAGCAAACAAAGGAAAAGCAGTTCTGCAGCCAAAAAAGTATATTTATGAGCAGTTATTTTAGCGTGATTACGTGTATTCATGTAAAGGTCACAACATACAGAGAATTTGATGGTACAAATGGGTTCTGTAAATAAAAATTCCACCCATGTTACTCAGAACTGGCAGTAATTACAAAACATCCACATTTGCCTAAAGCTGCTTATGCATAAGAGAGAGAGGTAATTGTCTGGCCTCGGCATTTCGGTATTTCTTACATTTAACTGCTTTTGTAAGAGCATAAATTTAAGACAAGGAACTGTAGAGGGGATAAGAGGTGCACTCTCTGTTACACGTGCATTTTATGACTCAGTGTATACCGTGCATTTTATGACTCAGTGTATACCTTGCTGCAGGGATTTTTCACAATGCTTTTGCTTAGCAATGATATTTGCTTTATTGATTCTTCTTTTTTCTTCCCTTTTAATACTCTTAATACAGTGGTGGCTTCAGGAAATGATGTGTGCTGCAGGTACAGATGCTTTTGTTAAGACATGAAAGTAGTGATTCCAACACACATCTATACGAGTCCAATTCTGTTTCCAAAACAAAGACACAGGATGTTCACATGAGCCAAATTTGACACTGAGCGATTTGTACAATGGAACTAAACTCAGCGGAGCACCAGGCATGCCAGATTTAATATGGACTTTTCATGTTACTTTTGAACAATAGGAGCATTCATTTCTCCGTAATACTTGGGATATTGTTTCTTTCTGGAACGACACTTTAATGCTGTGATTACAGACAGCAGAAACTGCTTGATAATAGGGGATAAAGTAGGCTAAAACCAAGAGAAAAACATCAGTGTTCACAGGATAAAAACACAATAGCTAAGATTTAAATAAACACAAAGCTTAAAATGTTAAGTTTCAAAGTCACTACTTTGATCACAAAGTAAATAGGTTTATTCTGCATAATTTAAGACTACTCCACATCTCCCACTAATTTGAATTGCCACTGACTTGCCTTGACTCAAATCTAACAACTCTTCACACAGCTGAACTTCGCAATTATTTCTACCACGTAAAACTTTTTGCTTGGTGAAATATTACCCAAGCTTGCCTTTTGAAGGGAAATTGGAAAACAAATCTCTATTCATAGCATGCTTTTACCAGGCGGCTGTGATTTGTTTGATCTTGGGATTAGCCCTTTTGAATTCCACTGCAACAGGTTGAGAAAGACAGATCATGCTAGAGATTAAAATGAAAATGGAGTAATACGAACATAAAACAGGGCATGGTGGATTTTGGGTTTATCACCAGATTCAACAGAAGATAATTGGTAATTGCCTTTTTTTTAATCATTCAGGCTTTGAATTCAGAAATGGAGAGTGCAGAGAAGCTTGGAATTGATGATTAAATGTTAAAGTCCTCAAAACCTTAACTTTGAGCTTCTTTTAGTTGGCAAGGAATGAAATTTAGAGCTCTCAAGCTCTCTTCTGGCTGTGGATATCACACGAATGAGGGGGAGCAGGGCTGGGAGCTGTCGGCCCCACTGGACCAAGCACCCGTGGCTACTTCTCCAAGATGCAATAACCCGCTGCCTAGCAACAACCCACAACTCATTACTGCTTGTATATTCCATTCCTTCTGCAAACCTCAAAGCTCTGATCCCAAATTATTGCATACGGCAACATCAGAGCTGCAACAGATGAATAAGAAAGCACATTTTCCTTTACTTGCTGCAAGAATTCCTGGCTCTACGGTGTTGTATTCATTAAATATACTCAACCCCCAGCAACGCATTTTGGTGCAAGACCAATCTGAAAACTATTTCAATATGTGAATAGTTATTTTTACAATAGTTGGCCCCTAAGGAGCTACTTCTATGAATAAAGTCATTCACATACCTACACATTTCAGTGATGAGGTCACCAAGACTGATTTAGGGTCAGACACAAAGGGTCACGTTCTCCTGGGCATGAGTATGCTGGATAACATGACGCAGCTATGCCTGCAGGGAAGTTATCCCTGTGGTTTAGAAGTCCAGATTTTTTTCCTAATTATTATTTACTGTATGTGGAACAATTAAGGAAAAACCATTAAAAACCCAGCCCACAGCCCTCTTGCACTGTGCTGTCTGCTTGCACCTAATTTTTAGCCTGATTTCCAGGAAGAATTTGATTTATGCCCTATCTTTCTGTTTGTCCAAGCTGGGACTTCTGAGTTTATGGGCTATTTCAAGCAACATGACAGCAGGGTCAATAGCAGATCTCTGACAAGCTTACAGCAAAAATCAATGCCTTTGCAGAAATGAGAGGCTGCCACAGGGGGAAGTTCACTGGGTCTCCCCTGTTTGATGTGTTCAGGACATCCATAGTACATTGCTCATGGCAGGTCCTGCTCCGTGTCCTTGGGAGCAGTGAAGAGGCATGGGTGGCAGCTAGAAGAGGGGATGGAGAAAGAGATGCGAGGAGGAGGGAGGAACAATAGGTCTCAGGGTACCAGCGCATGGGCTTCCTCAGCTCTGCTGCTCATGAAATTACATTTTTCTTGTTGGTCTGTATTTTCAATTTCACCTTTTTGTTTTCATTGTCTAAAAACAAGATGGAAAGCTAATGCTGAGATTATGGAACTGGAGAGGCTTGAAGAAAAGTGCTGGAGGCCAATCTAATGATGCTGTAACTGCCTGAGCCCAGGATTACTGTACCTTAGACATAATCATAGCCCTGTTTAAAGTCCCATAGCAAATTATTACTGGAGTAGCTTTCTTAAATATGTCTACTCTGATAGACACAGCACTGAAAAGCCAGATTTTACTACACAGAATACATGGAATAATGCAGTGTGAAGTAATAGCTGAATAGCTTAGTATAACAAAATGCTGAAGTACCTATCTATCAAAGGCAAAATTAAGTTGTTACGGATGATTACCACCACTACTTTGTTCACTCTACAGTTGTTCTGTTCGACAACCTCTGATCCAGAGCCAACACGTAGTGCATTAAATAATTAAGCTGCACTCCTCATCCAGCACAGCTCCCCCAGATGAATTCTGGCCCCTCTCCCTTTCAGTCTTTCTTCTGGGTGCCTTGGGATGAGAATTGATCCCAAAGGTCTCTTCAGGTCCACCAGTTACAGGAGACAGGCTGCTGAGTGTGCTTTCAAGAACCTCTTGGGTAATCATTGATACTCTCACTAACATTAACTACCATTAAATCCCCATCTAGAAGCTGCAGAATGACTTAAAGGACATTACCAAGCATTTTTGAACTTAACAAGGAGTTTTCTAAGAGCTCATAACCCCATACTGGAGACTCAGATGCTCATGTGGGACGTGATCTGTCTGAAGGCAAGAGCAATGAGCTTGACATTGGAAGTGGGGAGATACATTCTTGTGCAGAGAGACAGTGCAAGCCTGGATGCTTTGGCAAAGGAGAAGTGCAGGTGGAATTCTTCTTTAGGAAAGTTTCAGCTGGAAATACAGTTTAGATGTAAAACTCTATAGCTTATCTGCATTGCTACGGCCCTTGTGCAAGCTGTATTTTGAGGTCTCCACTTTCTATTTTAGGGTGGCTCTCAGCTGATCTCTCTCATGATGCAACATAATTCCCCCCTCCAACCCAAGCTAAAGCACCAAAAAAAATTCCATGGAAACACTTGGCATTTTGTGGAATAGCTTGTAATTATTAACCTGACCTCCTTGCAATGGACTCGCACAAGCACTGTGCCAGTGAGTTGCTGCCAGTCACATCAACTGACTTAGTTAATATGTGTATTGGCACAACACAATACCTAGTTCTACCTGGCTTCTGAATCCTTGTGACATACAGCTTCCACCCTTTTTCATCCCACACCCATGCTGCTGGGGTAACCCCTGCTAACTAACACTGTACTGCGGGTACACACTTCCCTGTCACTCTGCCGTTGGTCCCATGCTTTCTCGTGTCAGGATGGTGCCCTGGCTAAATTCCCGGCCACAAAACCACTGCAGGTAGCTGCAAGAGGCCAGTGAAGTACTTTGTTTCTACCAACTATGCTGTCCCTCCTTCCAGAAATATCACTTCCCCTATGAGTAGCATGTTCCCTCCCCTCTTTCTCACAGTACAGCTGCACCTTCTTTCATACCCTGACTTTCCCAGACTGATAGGCTCAGGTAGAATCCCAGACTGGTTTTGGGTTGGAAGGGACCTTAAAGCTCACCCGGTTCCAACCCCTGCCACAGACAAGGACACCTTCCACTAGAGCAGCTTGCTCCAAGCCCCTGTGTCCGACCTGGCCTTGAACACTGCCAGGGATGGGGCAGCCACAGCTTCTCTGGGCACCCTGTGCCAGTGCCTCAGCACCCTCACAGCGAACAATGTCTTTATTGAATACACGATCTATTGATTTGTAGATCAATTTATTGGATTGCTTGAAGTTACTTTGGTTAACTTCCAAAGGTTTGTAAGATGGGATGGGTTTTTGGCTGTTTTGCTGCTTGCTTTTTTAATTTGTTTGGACTTTTTTAGCATCCGCTCATTAAAGTTACCTGAGTGACTTTGGTGTCCAAAAGGCAAAATGGAGAAGAGCTTGGCCTTTGCTGGGGTATATATAAATACTGAGAGCGTTCCAACATCTGCCCCATCACGGGGAAGCAAACAGGGTCACAAGCCAGTAACATTTTATCTTAAACCATGGACATCTATTCTCCTGTTGGAGCTTAGAGATCCTGTATTTTGTTTCCCGTGACATATACATGCAATTTGGCTAGTGAGAATGACAGACCGATGTGTATACACGAGTATTGAACCTACCAAGTACTGCATTATTCAACAGCTGGGACTAAAAGGCCCAACAACAGAAGTATTTACTGTAAATTAAAACCCAGCTGAAGCCAACTTTAGAAGATTAGCACAAGATTCATGCGCTGCTTTGATCACTCCAAAGACTAAGGTCAAATAGTGCTAAGAAAGAAAAAGCAAACTCAGGGCTATTCTTTTGTACATTACTTAATATTCTGGTAATCACAACACGAAAGTATGTACTGATGCTACACACGGACACGCACTACAGGGATACCTGCAAGGCAGGGACAAAAGGATGCTGAATCTTACACTCATTTGAGCTAAAGGTTTTGACCTCTTTAAATGGATTTAAAAAATGGCTTTCAGGAAAGTGCCTTTAAAAAATAATAACATAAAAATAAAGTAAAAATACAATAAAAATTAAAATAAATGAAAATAAAATAAAAATAGAAAATAGATAAAATAAAAAATATACATAAATAAGATAAAGAAAAAATATAAAAGAATATAAAAATAAAATGAAACAAACAATCAAATAAATAAAATAAATGAAATAAATAAAATTAAATATGAAACCCAAAATACAAAACCCAGAATAAAACAGGCTAGTAAGTCAGGATACTTTTTGGATGCTCAGTGGGATAAAAGTCACCAAAGACGTATTAAAAGAAAAGAACCAAAAATTTCAGCAAGTCATTCATGTTCTTTTAAAGAAAAGGCAAAAAATGTTTCTCACACCCTAAACTGAACCCATCCTTTTGGAATATCAGTCCATTGATTTAGGACCATCTTATTACTCCTAAAGGTATCACTGCCTTACTTAGAGCAATACTGGGATTAACACCTTGACCAGAATATTAATGCTGATAGATCTATCAATGCAGACTCATATACTTAAATGAGCGTTTAAGGAAAGTTTATTAATCTACAATTCGGTGGCGAGAGTTGCCTTTTTTACTAATAAATAAATAAATAAAGTACTGAAACCAAGCTCAAAATGCCTCTGTAGCTTGGGTATAAAGTGGTGTTTCTGGCTCTGGTAGCCATAGTGGTAACACTGGCATTTTCCTACAGACTTTAAGGTCAAGGTTTTGGGGTTTTTTGGTGTTGCCTTGGGTTTTGGTGGTTTGGGTTTGCTTTTTTTCCCCCCAGAAAGCACTGCCAATTTTCTCTCTTGCCTTTAAAAAGCAAGAGCTGAATCAACAAGGTGCTATTCGCTTCCCAAACTATTCGTCCAAACCCTTGTTTTTCTACCAAAGCTTCCAGTCAGTGATTACTTACTGGCAAAGCTGGGTTCAGATCTGGAATATACTGAACCCAAATTATTAAACCTTCATACATGGATCCCTGGAGTAAACTTCTTTGGGGAGCCAATCCCAAGGTTAGCTCCATCAAGCTGGATCCAGACTAACAGAGAAAGAAGCAGGGAAGAAAGCCTTTATGGTGGGAAGCAATGCTGCAATAAAATACAATATTCCCTTGAATGAGGAGTTTCCAGTACCTTTGCCTACAGCAAGTTATGATAACAGCCACTGCTTTATATGAAGAAATGAACAGCTTTATGTTACTGACCTCTATCACATATAGCCATGAAATCAGAGTTGCAATTGTAGTTATTTGCTGCTTTTTAGATATTCATTTCTCTTCCTCAGTGCTTAGGAGAGCTGACTGAAGGCAGCTTATACTAGATTAGGCTTCCAAAACCTTCATGCATTATAGACTTCTAGACACAGGGCTTTTTCCCTCTCAGAAGGTGAAAGTGTTGAGTCATTTCTTTTAAAGAGCTGAATGAGGTTATTGCTTATAAAAAGAAAAAGCTGGCTGTTCAAGGCAAGGCTAAATGAAACCCAGGCAGCGGCTGCAGCACCACACAGCAGCATCTGACTCGGGATCCGGGCTCCCCAGATCCGCTCAGCCTGGCTTAAATCAGCCAGGCACTATCAGTTTATCCACGATCATAACGTGGATTAACAAGGGCTCGTCGGATGGACCCGTGTGCCAGAAATGATTATGGTTTAAAATGCGAGAGCCTGGCAGGAAGGGATTGCCATTTGTGAAGCCAGTTATTTAATGGGGAAATAACCCGCATATTACAGTAGAGGATAATTTGGCAGTTATAGTTTCAATGGCTCAGAGACATAAAATACAGTCTCATCAATGTGTAAGATTAGAAGTAATTAGCCCTTGCATGGTAAAGTCATCAGTTAGAAACTAGACTCCATCTGGGGACTTTTTGTAATAATGCCTTAGGGACAAGTAAGATGGGACCTTTGACTTACATGATTTGGAAAGGACTGAGACCTAATTAGATCTGCAAAGATGAAGTAACTGCAGTAAAAGGGATTTTTAAACATGAAACAGATTCGCTTTCTCTAAACAAACTAGGTATATTACACTCTGGAACAGTAAGAGAATTAATCAAAAGACGGTGAGCAAACAACTGCTGTGCAGCTGCCAAATAGAAGATGATGCAGGATTATAGAGAATTGAAGAACATTTAATAAGAACTAAAGACTATTTAATAGTTATTTTGTTAAGGTTTTACTTAAATGTGGAGAAAACAAAACACACTTAAATCCAAGGGAGCATGTTTTCTTAAATCTGTTTCTCCAAATGCATAAGTTATAATAAACACTGATTGCCTTGAGTAAATAAAAGCTAATTTTCTTGCAGAAATAACATACCATTTACTTTTTCACTCATTACACAAAACCAGACTTGCAGCTTTTCAGAGAGGGATACAAAGAGCTATTGTGTTTTTACTACTGAGTTCCATAACGTATTCACCATCTTCTATTTTCTTACAAAGACTTGGCACTTTGTGCTGGAGAAATGAAAAATCTTAAGTTAGCTTCTCAGCAATGACTGCCTCATTTACATGATCTATCTTCTCCTAAGGAGAAGGAAAAGAAAAACCCCTCACTGTATGATATTAACATTTTTCTCCCCTAACTTAATACTCTGCGTTTTGTCAGTGCAGAGCTGGATCATTAAAGCCTGGAAGCTAAATGGAAAAGTATTGTAAGGCCATGAACTAGGAGTGAAGCAACAGTGATATAGTGATCTCAGAGAGAAAAGAGTGCTGAGATGACACATGTAGGTTTACACACTCAGTCTTGCTGCTTAAAAAAGAGTAAGTAAAATGGCATCTGACTCATAAGTAGGCAGGTCAAGGCTGAAAGAAGTTGCCAACTAGCCAAAAAACCTCGGTATCTTTGTTCTGCATTTGTCCTTGCACATATGGGGGTGGCAGGGCTATATTTTTAAGTAATTTCTTTTATAAAAGAACTATCTTTAGCTATTCCTGGGTCAACTCAGTTTTAATCTACCATAAAATGCCTGTGAAATTACACACTGTTTGGCATTGCCCATAGAACTGTAAGCTCAATAACCTTAATCTGAGCCAGACTTGGTGAAAGGATATCAAACGAAGCCTCCTCCTTAAATACATTATCCTATACAACACATCCATAGTCAACTGTGCAGCTACAAACGTTACTAGCATGACGACCAAGACCACCCACTTAACAAAAAGAGCCTCATATAAACTAGCCACCAACAATAAAGACGTCCCCGTGGCATCCCACTGGGGATGTATACAGCTACTGGAACTCAAACGCTGCCTCTATGCTCTGTGAAAAGGAACCAACCACTGTAAGCATTTCTAACTGGAGCAGTGTTTTCCTTTAACTACAGCTCACACACACAAAATGGTTTCTCTTCTCTAATGCAGTAGGGTCTACACAACTTGGTCTGATACACGCATCCTCTGTGCAGAATGCAGTTCCACCAGCAGCTATATGGAGGAAGCTCAGTGGGGTTTTTCTTTACACAAAAAGAAAACTAACTCTGTTTTTAGGAGAAGAGCACAATAAGCTTGATGGCTAGTCAATCACCACGAGAAAAATCAACAACAACTTAAATGCTCAAGCATTTCAAGCCTTTGAGTGACCTTTCGAGAGGATTTTGGTTTGAAAATACAGTATGAGGAAAAGCTATGGATTTTGGAATTCATCTTATATCCAAAGCCTTTGCTAAATGTCTCGTGGAGCTTGCTAGAAATGTAAAATAAACAGCAGTGGGGATCAAAGCAAGGGAAAAATGAATTAAGGAAAAGGTGGGCTGGTGCTCAGCCGATGATCCAGGTCAAGAAGACGTATTTGGCTTTGATGACGTGTGCTGGAAATACTGCTCAGCTTTCCACTTCTCTTTCCTCAGATAGCCAGACAAACTGGGAAAGAGAGAGGTGGACACAGGGGAATAAAAGAACAACCCTCACAGAAAACACAGTCCCACCTTAACAGAGTCCCTGTGGGGGAATATCCAACAGAGGGAAGGGGAGAGCTTTAGTGGGGTCTAAGGAACAGAACAGAACAGCACAGTGGAACAGCACAGTTAAGGCTTTAAGAGCTGAGAGAGTTTTCTTAGGGTTTATTATTAGTGTATTTGGGTTGTTGGGCTCTTTTTTGAACTAAAAGCTGAAGCAAAGGTGGCTGTAAAGAGAGAAAGTGGAGAAGGAGAGTCTCAGGTGAAAATAGAAAAGCTAATGGCAAAGAACAGCTAAGACAAGGAAGACTGCATTTATGCATGGAGCATAAAAATAGCAACCGAAGCAGTACTAACTGTGTAAGTTTGAATAAGAACACATAGCACAGAAATGCTGAGTAACCCAGAATGTAAAAATGAATAAAGCAGGACACCTGATTACTTTTTAAAACAGAATATTGGGATCACAGGCATCTCAGCATATGATGGGATTAAGATAAAACGTTCCACACTATGAATGAAACCCCAGTATAAATTGTGTAGACCAGGCTGACAAAGGAGCAGAGTGAAAACCAAGGAAAATATAAACTAGGTAAAAAACCCAAAACGCACATAGCAGTACTCCAAAAATCCTCTTAATCTCAATTTCCATCCTAAAGCAGCAGAAGTACACTGAGAACCAACATTTTCCCTGAATGGCCTTGAAAAATACTTACACTAAATTTGTTGGGACTTGTCAGCAAAAGTAAAAATAGAAGTAATATGGTAAAGATTTGCAAAAAATATCCTGAACAGCTTTCATAACATGCATAGGAAGAGGTATGGGGGGACATGAAACTACCAGGTAGATACACACACCTTAGGAGGTGTATTTTTCTGCATAATATGTAATTAAATTGTGAACCTAAATGACCAAAATCAGGATAATGATCACAGACTCATAGAATGACTCTATTGAAGGGTTGAAGGGACCTTAAAGCTCCTCCAGTTCCAACCCCTGCCACGGGCAGGGACACCTTCCACTAGAGCAGCTTGCTCCAAGCCCCTGTGTCCAACCTGGCCTTGAGCACTGCCAGGGATGGGGCAGCCCCAGCTTCTCTGGGCACCCTGTGCCAGCACCTCAGCACCCTCACAGGGAAGAACTTCCTCCTAATCTGAAATCTACATTAATCCTAATGTAACTGGATCCTTGTTCTGACCCACTGTTGTTGTTATATTCCCATCACAGGGCCTCTATAAAGGATATTGTGGTCATCCTTTAGAAATATTTGGGAAAATAAGACCTTAAGAAAAAATGCAAAGGTGGCTTTGGGGTGGGTTTTTTGTTGGGTTTGGGGGTTTGTTAGGAGGGTTTTCTTTCCTGATATTCAAGGCCATGGTGATGATAACTCCTATACACAGCTAAATGGTAAACTGGAAGTATTCACAAATGTGAGCAACTGCAGTGTTTTACTGTGAGATGACATGTAGGAGATGAACTCACCTTTCACAATGACAGTCTGCTAGAAAATTCTACCCTTTCCGAGGAGTAAATTGTCCAAATAACACCATTATGCTATTATTTTGGTACATATAAATTGCAAAAACCACAACAAAAGGGAGCTCATAGCTGCTGTTCTCTTTGATGTATATTACAGAGGAATTCAATAAATTAACAGAAAAGAAACAAGTTTAGAGGTTCCACATCAAACTTGCTTGTGCCAGAACAACATGCACTGGGCTGAGGGAGAAATCTCTGCTCTAAAATAAAAGCTAAGCTGTTTATTGAAACACAAAGCAGCGCATTCAAGGCTTTTGCCCATCCTGTGTTATGGAAGGATGCCCTAGGGAGCTCCAAGTTTCATAGTTTGAATTGCTGTTAGCAAACAATGAGAAATTTATGGTAAGGATTTGTCAGCAACAGCAGTGAGGCCACCGTGCCCCAATATACAGAAAATAACCATCTACGTGGAACTCTTTATGAGTGCAGGCTTTACTTACCCAACCCTTCAGCTTGAGAAAACATGTATTTACCGTATAAAGCTGTAATTCTGCATCAACATCCAGCTAATTGGAGGTTTGCTATCATTAATTTAAGTAATATGCATCCATCTCACAAAAATAGCTCCTAGCAGCTTCTTTAATTTAACCTTTCTTTTAGCCTTCTGTTTTTTCCCTGTCACACAACCAGCAATTCAGTGCTCACAAATGACCTCCCGTGTCACAACCGCGCCGTAACAATCAATGGTAGAAATTTCACAGAAGAGATTAAATTCTACACTGTTTATTTGATGAATTACAGGAATGTAGTTGCTTTAGCTGCTCAGAGTTAAGCTTTCATTTTAAGCTGAGTGTGTTGCATCAGAGACAGTAAACGAGAGACTCGTATTTTTGTTACTTACATGGCTATAACGGAAGTAAAGCCAAATCCACAGCATCTATTGCATTAAAGTTGACATTTAAAGATGTTTGCTTTTTATCCTGTCATCTCACTACTTAAAGCAATAGATAAGGAATAGATATAAAACACAAAGTGTTTCTGCATCAAACTTGTGATTATTGCATTATACTATAACGATTATGCTTTCTTACCTGCTATCATGCCATGCCAGAATGAGGCAGAGCTGAGGATCATTTTCCCACAAAGCTTTGAAGGTGGCAAATGATCCCAAAGTAAAAAAGCAACTCCATCACTGCAAATCACATCACAGTTTAGTTCAACCTGAAGTTATTATTCACCATTTAAATTAAGGATTGCAAGAGAAATGCATCCTGAGCTTTTCCCATTTCCCTTACACTCACAATTTGGCTAATGAACCAAGAAACCAATTAGTGAAACATCTCAATTTATGGCAGGTTCAGGTAATCTTTAGCCAGGGCACAGTTAAAACTCTTGCACTGTGAAAAGAAGACTTTTCATCTTCAGAAACGGCGCTGTGGAATTAATGACCCCTCTTCATAGAAAGCATCAGTGGCGGCCCTATTTGCCCAAAGGCAGAGACCTCATCTCTCTCCAGCAGCACCTACATGGAGGCAGCAGCATCTGGTTGAAACGTCTACACAAATACAACATTTTCTTTCTGTTGACATTTTGCGGGGGTTTAGTGTATTTTGGCATAGAATCATAGAATCGTTAGGGTTGGAAAGGACCTTAAGATCATCTAGTTCCAACCCCTGCATGTGGATCTTCAGTCCATGCTGGTGCACAGCAGAGGTTGGATGTCTATGCAAAGACAAGGGTTGTGGAGAAGCTTCCTTTTCATGTAGCAGTTCAAAAGATCACAAACTGTTTTGTGTTGGAAGGGACCTTAAAGCCCATCCAGTTCCAACCCCCTGCCACGGGCAGGGACACCTTCCACTAGAGCAGCTTGCTCCAAGCCGCTGTGTCCAACCTGGCCTTCAACACTGCCAGGGATGGGGCAGCCACAGCTTCTCTGGGCACCCTGTGCCAGCGCCTCAGCACCCTCACAGGGAAGAGCTTCTGCCTAAGAGCTCATCTCAGTCTCCCCTCTGGCAGGTTCAAGCCATTCCCCTTGGCCTGTCCCTACATCCCTTATCCCAAGCCCCTCTCCAGCTTTCCTGCAGCCCCTTTAGGCACTGGAGCTGCTCTCAGGTCTCCCCTTCAGGAGCCTTCTCTTCTCCAGGCTGACCCAGCCCAGCTCTCTCAGCCTGGCTCCACAGGAAAGATGCTCCATCCCTCTGAACACCTCTGTGGCCTCTTGAATGTATCACCATCCCTCAGTTGCCTCTTTAAGGTATCACCATCCCTCAGTTTCCCATCCAAGGCGTTGTGCTGAAGACTTTCTCCAAATTTACAGCACTGCTCTGGCTGCTCCAAGCCTGTGCTTCACTGCACGGCCAAGGAGAGGGACTATGACAGAGGCCACGTTCTAGCTTCAGGTCAGGGGTGTGCTCATGGAAAGGAAAAAGTCTCACATTTCAGAGACAAGAATATCAAGAGGGCTGATGATTCAAACTGGGGAGGCAGAGGGAAGAGTGCCCAAACCTGGTGGTGGACCAATGTCCAGGATATATCTCAACACTCACGTTCTTCCTACATGCCCGGATCCACAGCTCAAGCCCACTCCTTCACATCAGGTGTCTCAGCCAGTTTCTCTACTTATAACTAATGTCATCAAAGGGCTAAAGAAACAGTAGATGGACTCCAAACCTGAGATTCAAAAGCGTGCTTTCCCAGTTCCCTGAACGAACCCATTGGACAGGCTGAAATGTGGTACAGGTAAAAACAATAGAGGGTTCATGGGATAAAAGGAAACACATAAAGGAATAGGGGAGGGAATCCGCTGCTAAAAGGAATTATTTGCTCCAGGGACTGCTCCTGCCTTTTGCACTACAAAAAGTACTTTAATGAAATACATTAAAAAATAAGAACCAGATGCTTCAGCCCATTCTCTTTTGCTTCTGTATAACCAAGAGAAGCGGCACCAAGCTCTGTGAACAGAATACACCTTTGTTTACCAAACTGCATCTCTTCCATGGGCTTTCCATTCTATTATCACCTGTTTCTAAACATTGTGTTTTACTGATTAAAGATATATGTTCTGCACCAGAGAGGCACGTGTGCACGAGTTCAAGATTTACATCAGTTGCTTCTTACTCTATTAAACAATATCAAATCCTTACACACCTACCTAGAGCCCCAAAATATTGCCCATCTCCCAACCTTCCCACCACTTCTCACCTACCTCAGTCCTCAAGACCACACTTATGACATCCAGAAGTCAAACCCAATCCCACCTCTTCACGGATCAGCCTGAATGTCTTGCAGCTAATGATGTGTCTCAGAGGGGGAGCTCACCAGAGCTGGAAGAGGGGTAGAGTCATAGGGACTCTACATACATACGTACTCTTGATGCAGCAAGGACCTCTACAAGATATGGGTATTTTTTGAGTTACTGCTTGTATGGAAGCATTTATCTCATGCAGCTTAGTTAAGTACTACTTCTACAAAGGCACTGGGGAGTAATCTAATATTTTAGTAGCACTATGATGCACACTTCACAGTTTGGGAATCCCAGGTTTAGAGGAATTTCATTTCAACAGGAGAGCACTTTCCAGGGATGATCCTCTGCTGATACCATCTTGCAGTCAGGGTGTGCAACCCCAGTTGGAATGGGAGAGCAGCAAGAGAAGAAAAACACGTCTGTGGGAAGCGGAGCCTGACACATGCACACTTAATGAGTCTTAGAATTGGACACGATTCAGAAGTTGTATATAGACAGTCTCAGAGCGCTACAAACATGAAGTGCAGGAAATAATTTGAGCTACTCAAACATTATTGAGCTGCAATCAACTAATCACTTAGGAAGAAAACCAAGAGTCACGAACAGCTTAATGTAAACATCTTTTCAGCATGCAAGAATAGGCAACGAGGAAAACAAGTATTAGGCTGCATAAGGAATAGAATGCGCTATGGAAAATACAGTAGTACTAAAGACAATCTAGTGGCATGCTAAAATACTGTGTCTACTGATAGTTCTTGTCTCTAAAATTTTAAGGGTACCTAAGTTGTATAGGTGCATCTATTATTTTCAGCTTTTATGTACTAGGTGCTCTTACAGTGAGAATTTAGGTATGGGCAATAAATATAGGCTTTATCTTTTAAATCCAGTTCATCAATAACCACATCTTCATTGAAGAAAACATTGAACCCAAACTCAAACAAGATTTCATCTGAAGTTTGGGTTTATTTCAGTTCTGGGTGGTAGAAGGAAGCCACTTCCTTTTTCCATTGTAAAGAAAAAGGAGAACGAACTTAACTTTATTTACAGCAACGATAATATTATGAGAGGCATGAGACTTGGTAATTGAGTCAGGAGGAGAAGTGGAAGTCTCCTGTGACAGCCTGCAATTGTCAGAGCTCCAGCTAAATTCAGCAGACTTAGATTTAAGTAACATTTTGAATGCCTGGATAGTACCTGTATCAAACCTGGCCCCCGGACCTCTAGAGATTGCTTCTCTCTGCGTTTTGGTCCTCCTGCTTTAATGCAGCAAATATCAACCAGAAAATTATATGGGAAACACTCCACTTCATGCTAAAAATATTTCATGTGTAAATGCATGAAAAATTCCATCCCCTAGCAACTGTGAGATTCTTGCTGGAAACAGTGATGGGAAAGATGGGGCTCCAGGAATGTTAAGAGTCAAGCAAGGATTCTGTGGGTGTGAAATTGCTGGCAATTACCCCTGATCACTGGCTGCACATGGCTTTGCTGAATGCGTTTGGATTTACTGTGGAAATTGGCCTGAAGTGTTACCAGATTCTGGGAGCCCTGATTAAAATAAACTGTGCTCGAGATCCACGTACTGCAGAGAGACTCTCGAGTCCAGGGAGAGCTCGGCATGAGCAGGAAGTGTCAGGCACCAGAACAACAACAAATTAAAGAAATGAATTGTCTCTGGAAATACGATTGCTGGTTTGAATTCAAGCTAAAACTCAGTTGCTACCTGAGGAGCATGAAGGGGCAGATTAAAAACATCAAAAATAATAACTGGGAAGGTAAGAAGCAGAGCAGCTCACTGAAGAGCCAGACAGTAAATGAGCACAGATGATGAAGACCACGTCATTACACAGTAACCTGCCATGATTATCTATCGGCTTGGAAGGGCTGCAAAGGCAATCCCACCATGGGAGAAAATGCCCTTTGCTCACTCTTCCCTTTGCTGCCTCTCACAGACCCGGAGCAGGACTTCATTTTCCAGCATGTAAACCACAGACAGCAGCACACATTTCCTTGCAGCTCACCGAGTTACTCATCAGGTTCCTCCTCCCTGGCTCCTTCTAAACCTTTTGCTCCCCAAGCTGGGTGAGCTCCTGCAAGGAGCTGCCCTTCGACTCCCCACAAGCCTATCCATGCATTGAGCCCCCTTTCCTTGGATGCTTCCTACAAGCATTCCCTGTGCAGTCCCATTGTTCAAGGAAAGGTTTGCAGTTAACTAGTCAGTTTTGGAGTCACCAGCTTGCCCCAGGCGGGCACTGCAGGAGCTGTGGCCTTGTCCCATTGCACCCTATGCCAGCCTCAATGGTGAAAGCAGCAGAAGCTGTGCAAGAGGGGGCCCTTATCACAGCCCCCCATGAGCCTCAAGGAAGAAAAGGTTTTACAGAAGACGGCTCAGAGACCCATTTACAAGCCCTTTTATCTTTCCACCTGCAAGAGAAAAGAGACCTGCAGTGGTGTTTGGCTCGCCTTCTAGCATCCTCCTCCCATATACCATAACCAAGTCAGCCCACACTTCCCGCAGGAGAAGCACATGAAAGCAGTTGCTAATAGCTGAGCTGCTGGAGGAAGGCTCTGCATGCTGCTGAGGGAGGAGGGTTTGGCTCTGGGCAGCACTGCAGCTTAGAAATTGCCATCAAGCACACAAAGATAAGTTGAGAGACCAATGCAGATTTGCTGGCCAAGAAACTTGGTCTCCTGCCTCCACGCAGGATGCAAAAAGAAGATGAAACCTTACTTAAGGACCTCACGCTGTGAATGTGGGTATCAAAGAAATGATATAAACATGGTTGTGTTACGGATGATTCCCTGGGCCATGGCTGAATTTTGCACTTAAGGCAAAGACTTCAGCTTTTTGAGTAAGGAACAGGTCTTTTTCCCAAGCATAAAAGCACTTCTTTGAGCACAGAAATTACTTTCTGCTATCTTACTCATAACCTTTAGATTAATTTGCAGTTCTAAAATGTTTGCAAGTGATATCATGACAGTTTCCTTCTGAAGAGATTTATTCTGCAGCTGAATTGCTGGTTTGTATACTGAAATCTCAGCTCCACAGGTTTTGGTGGTCCTTAGGATTAATGCACTGAATTCCTGCTTCTCAGACTGCACTATCTGATTGGTTTTAGTCATCCTGCTATGATGCATTTCTCCAAGGTGATTTTCCCTCCTGCTCACTGTACCTTGGTCAGAAAATGCATTTTAGTTCAGTAATTAGATATAGTGGCATTATACATCAAGTATCAGTAATATAAAGCAGTAATGTTATGTCCATTGTGAGAACAAGTTGCAATATACATGTTAACCTGTAATCTATCACTGTCATAGCAACTTAATGCAGCTGTGCTCATATATCTTTGCTTAGCAGAGTGACTACCAAGCATCAGGGTCTGGCAAGTAGTTCTCAGCAAAGAGGATACTGCCACGATGAAGACAAGGATCCTCCTCCATGCATCTTCCCAATGATGCAAAGCCTTGGCTGCTGATGGAGGAGCCAGTGGAGCCACAGCCCAGGCAGCTGCTTTGCTCCCAAGTCCAGCTTTTACCAGCATTTTTACAAGCACTCAACTCAAACGTGCCCGTGTGTTGTTCTTCATTGGGTTTCTGCTTCCAGACACATTTCCAGTGCTTGTGTGAGGCTGTGTCCTCAGCCTTCTGCTCCTCATCTGGCTCTCCAGAGTATTATCAGCTCCTCCTCTGCTTTCTACATCAACTGGTACAGTGCAAACAAAAATTCTGCTCACACATGCCTTGCATGAATCTATTTTGGATAAGACATGCTTATGTGTAAACCCATCTTGCAGTCTCCTTAATATGAACTATCAAACTTCTATTCTGATTGAAAACAAGTGTGTCGCAGCATGAAGATCTAAACTAACCTAAAACAGCTTATATTTTTGCATATGCCTTTTTTCCCTTCCCAGAGGAATCCAGTGTCTCACAAATTGCAATCATAGAATGATTAAAACAAAGCTCTTTCTGCAGCAGTCATTAGAAGGCATATTGATAACTTGCCTCCAATACACATTTCTGTGGAGCAAAAGAGGGAACTCTTAGCTAAGCAAAACACCTGAACATCAACTGAGAGTGGAAATCAGTGAGATGCTCAAAAAGCAGTAAATATGTAATCACAGAATCCTGGAATGGGTCTGGATTGAAGGGACCTTAAAGCTCATCCAGTCCCAACCCCTGCCACGGGCAGGGACACCTTCCACTAGAGCAGCTTGCTCCAAGCCCCTGTGTCCAACCTGGCCTTGAACACTGCCAGGGATGGGGCAGCCACAGCTTCTCTGGGCACCCTGTGCCAGCGCCTCAGCACCCTCACAGGGAAGAGCTTCTGCCTAAGAGCTCATCTCAGTCTCCCCTCGGGCAGCTTAAAGCCATTCCCCTTGGCCTGTCCCTACAGGCCCTTGTCCCAAGCCCCTCTCCAGGTTTCTTGCAGCCAATATATACATGTATTAGCCAGTATTTATTCTACAGTGCAGAGAAGTAAAGAAAGATTTTTTTTTTGTGGACAAACTTACATTGTTCCAAGAAGTGTACTCTTTAGGAATATGCTAAGTCTAATACCTTGCTCGTCAAGTCCTAATCTCCACCCAGTGCGTGATACCTACAGTTCTTGTTGACCCACTCATCTTCTGCCACCAATACCCATAAAATGGACATAAAAATACATAAAAATAAGAAAATATACGAAGTTCTATAAGGAGAAAAGTTGTCAGTACCCATGGCCAGGTTCACTTGGGCACTGGAGGATGTAGGCACAAGGCTCACATACATCTCCACTCATATTTTTAGCCGAAGCTTAAAGAACAATAAAACAAACTAAGCTGTGAGAGACAAATACACATTAGCATTTAGATTAACAGTTATTATCTCTATTTCCCATCACCAGACAACAGTGAAATGCATGGTGATGGTTTAAGGGTTTTTTCAGAAAGGTTAAGGGCTGGGAAGCACTGGCCTTTAAGATCAAGGGCCCTGGCCCTGATGTGTGCTGCATATCCTCAATGCATCTGGACTCCAGCTGGACTTAAAATTCATATTGCAGCAGCAATTAAAAGACAGAACTAGGTCATGAGCTGTTCAAGGCAATATGCAGGCAAAAGAAGGAAAAAATAGAAAAATACCCAAAGAAAGCAGCATTTGCCCTAAAAAAAAAAATCAGGATTGAGAGATGCAGAATTATGAGATGACAAAATGAGGAGGATACAACAGGAGGAGTTTGGGTGATTTAGGTATGTGAACACTTTTTCCCCAAACAAAGGATGTTCTCAGTTCTCATTATGACAACTTAACTTTATGAGAGGACAGGGAATGGCTGAAGTGATGCTCAGCACCCACCAAGAGCTGAACGTTCACCTGTGTGCTTGGTCCTTACACACGGCTTGGTGCTGCATGTGTGGGACATTTCTATACACCCCCATACAGTGCTATTTGCAAGAGTCATTGCTGTGACTGGAAGGCTGTTATAAAAGAAACCATAGCAACCCTCAATCTATGTCCATTCTGGGACACAGCTTTTCTCTTCTGCCATTAAATTCTGTATCTCCATCCAACTATTTTATTCTATAGGAAAAGGATTCTATGAGAGGCACCTTCACATTGCACTCTATGATATATCATACTCAGTGTGACAATGCACGTTGTATTACCCCCATCCAATTCTAGATGTAAAAAGTGAGAATGAAATCACTTATGCTTCAATTCCTTCTTAAAAGTGCACTGGGAAGTTTTGTGCTGTTATCTGTATGTTAGCTCATAACCTCACTGCAGACTGCCCTGCTTTTGCAGTGCTGCACAATGTTATTAATGAGGGTGAGTGCCTGCCTTCAACTTAATGGATGTCTCATTTTCACCCACTCGGTCATATGAGCATAAACATGGTTGAATGACGTTTTAGCCAGCCACACAATAGTTGATTAATCCTTGGGTTTGGTTTAATGTAGCCTAAAGGTGATCTGCTAGCAAAAGCTGACTACAAAGGCAGATAGAACCCTCTTTCTGTAAGACTTTGCCTGCTAAAGCCTGGTGTTATTGAAATAATTAAATAAATAATTAGTTTCTAAAATAGCCTTCACTAGCTCTATTGGGACCTTGAAAGGTTCTGAATTGCTCTTGCTTCCCGACAGGGACTTCTGAGCCAAGTCATGCAGAGTATCTCCCCAGCCTGCCTGGTTGCTCTGTACTCGACCTCCCAACTTTTATATGTGTGCAGCTGTAAGAGATGCTAGAAGTCCAGATAAGTATAAAAATAACTGAAAGCAATGAAATTCAAACAGACACGTTTGAAACGCAGTCCCAGAGTTGTCCACACCACCTATGAGGGCTGCAGCTAGTTACCTTCTACTCCATCATCATAAGGCCCTGAGTGAGATGATTTAGTAGTGCCGGAGTAAAGGTTTGACTTGGTGATCTTGAAGCTCTTTTCCAACCTAATTGATTCTATGATTCCATGATATTCTGCTTTTAAAAACACTTAGCTTCTCCATGTTTTTCCTGGGCTGTCCTACAGATACAAAGGAAACTGTATCTATATTCTCTTGACTCAATTCTTTATCTTCCAAAAGATGGCCACAATAACTGTCAACAGCTAAATTAGTCACTGCTTATTGTATATTCTGCACCATTATGTCCTCTGTCCCTTATGAAGCCTGCACTGATGGTCTTTAATCATCAGGAAAGTTTGATATAAAGGTAAAAAAAGATATTTTTAGTTGTTTGTGTTACAGCCTTATTCAGGACCCTAATTATTAATGGTAACACACCATCAACAGCTAGAATGCAACACTAAGCAAGAGCGGGGTGTACTTTGCAGGGAGCAAAGGAAAGATTATGCATGTTCAAAATAGATAGCAGTCATCACCATATGCCCAACATAGGCAGTTTGTTCTGCATGGCTTACACTGAATGTTTCCAGTTGCTCCTGGTGGATTTTTAGGTGTGTGACTGATGAGTTGCACCATCACAGGCACATGATTAATGCATGTTGCACATCACTGATGGAAATCTGAGGCAGGTTTGGGCCTGGGACCACACACATAGGATTGAGTGTGGCTTTGCTAACCCCTGCCTTTATGGAGAGCTACAGAAACAAGAGCAACGTTGCATGAAGGAAGAACGCTCGTGAAACCTGCCATGGCAAGATAACAGCTTGGGGCTGGCTGGAGCACAGAGGGGGTAAGGACTGCTGTTCCTCCAGGCCAGGCTGCTCTCAGACACGGAACAGGATTTACAGCAGTGGAAGTAATGGAGAACAAGTAAAAAATTATTACTTTATCTGTACTGCATTTTTATCAGTACCGTTGTCGTACTTCATACGTATACTCATACCTGCTCACCTTTTCCACTTGGAATCATAGAATCCTAGAATGGCTTGGGGTGGAAAGGACCTTAAATCTCACCCAGTCCCAACCCCTGCCACGAGCAGGGACACCTTCCACTAGAGCAGCTTGCTCCAAGCCCCTGTGTCCAACCTGGCCTTGAACACTGCCAGGGATGGGGCAGCTACAGCTTCTCTGGGCACCCTGTGCCAGCGCCTCAGCACCCTCACAGGGAAGAGCTTCTGCCTAAGAGCTCATCTCAGTCTCCCCTCTGGCAGGTTCAAGCCATTCCCCTTGGCCTGTCCCTACATCCCTTGTCCCAAGCCCCTCTCCAGCTTTCCTGCAGCCCCTTTAGGCACTGGAGCTGCTCTCAGGTCTCCCCTTCAGGAGCCTTCTCTTCTTCAGGCTGACCCAGCCCAGCTCTCTCAGCCTGGCTGTTTGTAGGAGAGGTGATGTTAATAAGCATATAATTAAGGTAGTTATTTGGTTTAGTCTTTTGCTAAGGGTAAAGACCAAACTAAGCCATCCACAATGTCTTGTGGCTCCCTTTTGCTGGAGACTCCTACCCGGTCATTCACGTGTCAGTGCTGTCCCCAGGATCCTACACACAACAAATGTTGCAAGTCCCATCACAAGGACATGCTGGACCATGGGACACCCCTTCTGCTCCAGGCTCTCTTCCATAGACAGTGACCACATCATGCTGCGTTAGCTGAGGTTTGCTATGTGGCTCTGACCTGGGGGACCACTGAAGTCAGTGCCCGATGTTCAGGCAGAGCTCAGCTTTGCCAGGGCCACCCTCCTGGAGCTTGCTCAAGCAGGGCACTGTGCAGGCTGCACACTGGCTTTTCCAGGCTTTCTGCTTGATCTGCCACTGGCTCCTAGACAAAACAGGGGTGAGGATGTTTCCTGTACCTGAACTTTAAAACTTGCTTGGACTCTCAGGGTGCCCAGAGAAGCTGTGGCTGCCCCATCCCTGGCAGTGTTCAAGGCCAGGTTGGACACAGGGGCTTGGAGCAAGCTGCTCAAGTGGAAGGTGTCCCTGCCCGTGGCAGGGGTCGGAGCTGGATGAAGTCCCTTCCAACCCAAACCACCCTGTGATTCTATGATGCTACGTGGGCTTAGAACTACAGGCTGGTATCGTTTCAAATATCTCAGCCTCACATAACCACTGTTTATACAAGCTTTGCAATGAAAGCCTTAAAATAGGAAACCTCCGTGCACTTCTACATTAATGCAGCAGTTTGTCATCTGCAGCAATGCCCACAGTCAGGCAGAGCAGCCACAATGCACTGCCTTTATGTCACCAACTCCAAAGAGCAGTAATATACATCTCACACAAAGGAGGGAAGGCTGCCAAACTGTAAAGAATCTGCTCTTGCCATTGCTCACAGCATGTACCCATACCTTGACTTTCACTGAGCTTCTAACCTGGGGCAATAGTGGAGACTATGCATCCCCCTGCCTTGGGTGGGAAATAAGGAGACGTGGGCATCCTCTGATAGAGAGAGACATGAAAATGACATGGCAGTGATTACAGAAAACACCTCTTACTGTATGCATTTAGTATGCACAAAGAGAAATCCAGACTGCTCCAAATCACCGAACACAGAGTTTTTAATACAAAATGAGCTGAACCATTCTAAAGCTCTGGTTTTGGCCAAGTTTTAAAGACTTCTCAATAAATTTACATGCAGAGCCATCTCTAAAAGTCACATAAGGTAGTAAGAATTAGACCAAACACCTGACCTCTGCCCACTGCCAAGAGGAGATCTTCAAAGAAACAGAGCTGCATGTGGTTTATTTTGTGTAATCCAACAAAGGAGAACGAATGTAAGAAAAAACACCCTCCAAACTGCAGTTATAGAGTTCAAGTTAATGTGCAACCAATGCTTTTGGAGCTCTTCAAGGACTAGGAACTGACCCCATGGGCAGGGGAGAAAGGGACTCACCTGGAGGAGACCATGCTGGGAACATGCATGGAGTAAGCAAAAAGAAATACTGCTGACAAAGGCCACCCCAATCCCTCCCATGGCAGCAGTTGCCAGTCTGCCCTTCCAGCCTCTTGGCACTGGTCATTTTATTGCCCCCAGCACTCTAGTTTCCTCAAGAGCCATGTAGCCTCAGTATTAAAGAGCTTCTATACAATATCTCTGTGCAAATAGACACTAATAACATAGTATAGGTCATTTCCAAATACAAAACACAAAAATCTTTGCCACGTAATGAAGCTGATTAAGAACAATTGATTCATTCTCAGTATCTCAATGTAACCAATAAAAAGCCAGCAGGTATTTAATGCCAACTTCACCTAAGTGTAAGTTCCCTATACCCTCTGGAACCAGCATCTAGGGCATTATTCACTTCTATTTTGTCCCCTTCAGGGTGCACAAGAGAATATTTCCACAGAGGAACCATCTTACCACAGCAACGACTGCAGTGGTTGTAGGGTAACACTCGTACACCACTGCTGGCATCCAGCACAAACACAGGTTGATGGCTTGCAGAGCACCATCATGACTATTTATCAAGCCCATCACACCAAAAGCTTTTAAGTAATTAGTTTTCCCTCATTAACAGATGCAGTGCCTGGAGAAGGGCACACAGGTGCTCTCAAGCCCCATCCTAGATTACAGGGCAGCACTATATGGTCTTGGAGGGGAAAGCTCAGAAGCATCAAGCTGGGCTGATGAGGAAGGTAACACAGCCACAACATTTATATAGAACTGTTATTCCCAAGGCAGAACTGCAGGCATTATTTGGCAAGATCAGAGACCATAGCAGCAATAAGAAACATTCACAGGACATTACCACAAACCCCCTGTATTTAAATCGGAGATATTATCAATATATATCAGCATCACTTTTATGGAGACCCAAATATACTTTGTGTGACATGAGGTGTCAGAGCGATGTTTTGCTCAAGTGGCATCCTATCCTAAAAGGAGGAAAGTTTATATACATCATGTACCAAAAAGTAATCTACAAACACAGGCAACAGGGTGAGCAGAGTTCTACTACTGCAAAGCACATCTCTAATAAAATATGTGGGGTTTGTATGCTTCTAATGCATCATTCCATTTTCCTCTTTTATACTTTTAGAAGCAGAATAGACATTTGGTAAAGTCTAATTTAATATCATCACTAATGCATTCAAACACATCACTAAAAACTCTGTTGCTAAAATCACATTACAAAGAAAATCCCAGGCAAGACAGACACTGTTATCTCCTTGAAAAATATGGGCCTTATGCTATAACACCTACTGATGCGAGTCTATTGAAACCACTGGGATTACTTACCTGAATAAGGATTGCTCCCATGATTAAGGAGTGCAGGATTACCTCCATTGTTTGCATATCTCCTGTTATTTATTTATCCCTATTTTTACCTCTTGTTTCCCGTCTTCAAACATAGGGCATTTAATTACTGCTAGCACTAGATATTTCTGTGCTGTACTTTTATCTCTTCAAAATCTGGCTGTCTTTTGGATTTCAAATAAAACGCTTTTCTGATCAAAACAAAGAAACCAAAGTCGAAGCAGCAGAATCCGGACTGTGTAATTAAAACAAAACAAACAAAAAGGGGGAGAGCTTGTTATCCACAATCAAAACTTATTCAGGATTCATTTTCTATTCACTCTACTTTCCACGGCCTCTGCTCTGGGGAGCTGACTGTTTATATCAACTTTTAACTGTGCCAAATACCTGAGAGTTCTCAGGCAATGCTGATAGTATCACTACTGGAAAATAACAGAGACAACCGAAACAAATGGTACAGGTAGCTATAATGTATAATGAATAAAGGCAAAACATGTTGATGCTTTTCACATTATACAGAAGCGGTAAGTCTAGCCTTAGCTCATCACTGTCGTGTGTTTCACATACAGAATATATCTCCTTCCTACCCTCAGAAAAAAATGGATGTTGCTAATGCTTTTCAACTCTTTTTGTTATAACAGAATAGTTAATACATGGTAAGAATGTATTGCAGGACTCAGTTCCTGCTCCCCACCCAATCACAAATACCTGAATAAAGAGCAATGCCACAAATTACACTTAACAAGGAACCAACATTCCTCATGAAATATAACACACGCTCTTTCAGGTTCTCCAGTTTGAAACTGAATTACATTAGTCCCAGTTTTGATTGCAGGAAAACAGACTTGAATCATAAATGTATTTTGGTTTAGCAGTGTGCTGCAGGGATTTGAAAACTTAAGACAATTTAAGGAGGTTTGATCATAACTTTAGTGTCAATTCTGTAGACATTATTTATGCATTTTCTAGCGTTAAAAATAAAGATATTGCATGCCTTTTTAAGATTCTTTAAGTCATTTTAAAAGCAAAAAGAAAGCAGCCTATTTTTAGCAAGCCTGGTAAAAGACTGCGCATTACAGTTACCGTAAACTGAAAAGAGCTTGCAGCAGGTTCAGAACACGTCAAAAGTTGCACAAACTCACCAAAGCAACCCGTTTTCTTCCAAGAGGAGTAGTTTATGGTCAAGAACATCCGAGTTACAAAAGATTGTGCTTCCCGGGTCCATTTTGCATAAGGCTTAACCTGAAAATCCACCCGGCTGCTTTGGGCGCAGCGGGGGCACGGGGGTTTTCTCTCTCCAGAAGGCATTTCCGTGCTCTCCTGGGATGCGGAATGGCCTGAGCACGGCTGGGCCAGCTGCCACTTGTTGCAATGGTAACAGGAAAAGCCAGGATCTGCCTGCTCAGGCTGCAAGGGCATGAATAATTCATGCCTTCCACCTCCCAGCATTAGCATGCTGCTCAGGCAACGCCAATGAAGCAATTCATTTTGTCCTTTGTCTTCAGGAATAAACTTGCTGGATTAATGGGGGTTATCTGTGATGATAAAACCTGGGCCTGCTGATTTATTTAGTCTGATTGGCTAGAATGTGTGTCCCTTAAACACAGGTTTTACGTCCAGCATATAAATTCAGTTGTACATCCTCAACCTTCGTCAGGCATGGGTTGTGTGGCTACAGCAATATCTAGCTACAGCACATGAATGTTTCATTTTCTTGACTTAAACGATGGAGCTGGGCTCTTTGAGTGCTTCTTGAGCAAAGTTAAGAGGAAATCTCCAAGTACACTACTCACATGTGGTCCTGTGCATATTTCTGTAAGGACCTCTTGGACTGTTAAATAGCTAACACTTGGCTTCCAAAATGGTCCTCTTCTAAATACAAAACATACAAAAAGCCTGCAATGAAACCCAGCAAATTTATAATTTGCTGTTACATAGGCATCCAATGCAGCGTTATTCGTCAAAGAAGGGTTTGAAGGTGGTATTTTTCAATGTGATACATTTATTTGAAGCTATTTAAATAACTGGCAGTAGCGCAGTGTTTACCATCTAGAAACCTACAATAACTGAGAAGAATATCAGTAAAATAATCATAATACTGATGAATTGACCACAAAAGTATAATTGAACACAACGCAGGAGATTTTATTCTTCAATGACTTATGTGTTTGTATAATGTGTTATTGGGACGTATAAGGACAGATATTACTCCTTTTACCCGATACTGCTAAAGCAGCACTGGAATCTTGTGTTAATTTTGGCACCCACATCCTAAATAGGACCCTGGCAAACAAGAGAGCGTAGAAAATTGCTGCAGAAATTGTTTGAACTCACTAAGGAAAAAGGTCTTAAAAATATGTGCTTCAAGCTGGTTTGCTGTCAAAAAGGATATAGAGAGTTAACTTGACTACAGTGCACAAAGAGCTTTACAGGAAGAAAATACCTTGGCTAGAAGTACATTTTTCTACTGGAGGAGGTGATTACTTACTACAAGCATCTACTGAGTAAACCAGTGACCTCTACCTTTCCCAGCTACCTTTCCAGATGATATGCCTTTGCCATACAAACAACAAAAAGTTACTGGACTCAGAGCAGTTTTAAAGACTTAAAATGTAGAGAACCTCCTTAAAATCCTTTTAACACTGTACTGCATTTATGTGGTTCACCGGTATTTCCCATCACTTGCGTACAGCGATTTTGGTGATCCTTAATTTCAGATTTCATCCAGAGAACCATTACTTTGTAATGCAAATCAGGCTGCTGAACATTTCATGGCAGACTTCGTAATGCTTACTGCTGAGCCTTCCCAGAGCTATCCAGGTGGATGCACTTGTCCTCCCCTTTTCTCATCATTCCAGTTAACACAAGAAGGAAAAACAATTTGGAGCACAAGGATATGAAATAACCTGGTTTTGTCTGAGAAGTTACACATAAAACTGATTTATGCCTCTAATATTCTCATTCCAGACTGTTTTAGACTGAGAAAAGCACAGTTATTCAGCATTTGAGGTAGATAGGATTGAATGACTTTTAAGATTTGATCACCAGCTTTAAACTGCAGCCGGGACAGATGAGTTTGTGATAATCTGCTTGATTTTGACCCAAACTAGAGTTTGATGTTTCTTCCACATTGCAGGTGTGGTAGGCTAGGGCTTCAAGGTGGTGATTGTAGAGACCACTCCTGAAGAACCCTCCTCCTATGGCAGACTTCTGGCAATGGCCAAAAATATGTTTTCACCTGAAACCACATTGTTTCTTCACCTGCACCAAATGTTCAAAATGTTCTTTAGGATACATGCAACATTAAAGGAAAGGTTAGGCAGAAAGGGAGAAGATCAGCAAACGGATACCGGCCAACTCCATCCTTGCAAACATTTCCCCACAGATCCTACTGAGACCAAATTTGCTCTTCATTCTGTATATATAATGATATCTCTGGCTGCAGCTGTGGAAGGGGATTATGCAAGGTGGTATCAGCAGAACAGCTTCAGTAATGAAGCTGGCGTGTCCTGCAACTTCCCTAGAGGTCTCCAGGTAGATGGTAAACAGGAGCGATTGCAAGAGGTACAGAGGAGGAAAAGGGAATAGCTGTCTGTTAGGTGCTATGTGAGTGTTGCCTGAAAAATCGATTGACAGAGTTGTAGCACAGACTACCTATTCAGCCCGTGTCACGTATGCAACTCAGTGACAAATTATGGTTGACTGTGCTTGAACGCTACAGAAACGTTGAGTAGGATGAGCAGGAAGGTGGGGTTCCTATCCATTGCCATCAAAATATCATCTTTTAGTGCTGTTGACAGTTTAATAACTACTTCTGTACGTTGGAGAGCATTGTGAAGTACTGCCACTATATTATTAACCCGAGCTGGAATATTCCTTCAAATGCAGAACAAAAAAAGAAATATACAAATGGAGCTTCTGGCATAGTTTAAGATTAGAGGTGTGCTGTTCACAACACAAATAATCTCTCTCTAATTGCATTTTAGGAGGACCCAATAGCTTTATCTCCCAATTACCTTATATTTTTTCAGATCAAATTGATTCCATCCTATTTTAAACATCCAAATGATGGCACGCAGTTCAAAAGAAGCATTTAATTCTGGTTGTTTCCTCCAAGCAGCTGGGATAGGATGCGTATACGGAGGAGCTATGCAGCCTCCCGATAACTGAGATACGGTGTGTAGTGATCCAGTGGTGACAATCAGAGCTACAACCCTTTAATAAATCTCCACTGCTCATAAAAAACTACCTTTGTGCAAAGCTGCATCCATGTAATGACTTGAAATCATTCCTAGAATATACTAAGCTGCATCATAGCTTGGAAATGGTTTGCACAGACCCAGACTGTCACAGCTCAAGGAAGACATACATAATATCCCACAGATCAAGCATATTGTGTAGCTGGGGAGAGACAGGGTGATTGTGCGACTGCAGAAAAGATTTGGGATTCAGGAGACTGGAGTGCAACTGCCTATTGATACCTTTAAATTAGGTATCTCTGTAGTATCTGGTTTCTGTCAAGGTATTGCAGAAAACCAGTGAGATGCACCTGAGAGGTTAATGAATCGATTCTGTGCTCTGCCCATGGGCTGACCCCTCCCTGTTGGCTGTCTTTCAGCTTGTCACCTCAGCTATTTGGCTTTAATTTGTTATTCCTTGGCACCACTGGCAAACCACGTGTCCCCAGCCTGTCTACGGCTGTCACCTACCCAAGGTGGCACCTATCCAAGGTGGGTCCAGGATGAGACATCAAACGGTGGCTCTTTTGGCATGTGGTTCCAGGAGGGGCAATGCTTCAGGATGCCCAAGGACAACACCATTAACCAGCCCTGGAGAGCTGTGGAGGCAGACCTGCCAAAGCCAGGGTTTGATGCATTCTGCTGTGACATTATTCCCCATCTGTGTTTTTTTTTTTTTTAAGTCCTAGAAAAACAAAGCATTACAGAAACGTCAAGCTGTGAAAAGAAAAGTCAAAAGCCAGAAAATTCCAAGTTAATGCTGATGCTTTAGCTCACATCATTAACTCAGAGGCATGCTTGAATTCTGGGCAGAAGCCTTAGCTGAACTCTTGCTGGATTGTGTAACTGGCTGAGGATTCACACATCCAAGGGGGCACAGATTCATGTATGTGTATAAGAGGGAAAGAGGGACTGGCCAAGTTAAGATGCTAGATGCCACTGGTATGGAACAAAAGAGGGGCAATTGAGAGATTTCCTCCATAATTAGGTAGGGGAAGGAAGGTTAAAGATAGGCTCATCCCAGGGGCTGGCAGGAAGGGAAAGTTTAAATACACTGACAAATGAGAAACTCAAGAGGGAAGACATGAGTTAAAAGGTGGGCAGGGAATGAAGGAGGTTCAGACTGGACAGACAGGGAATAACTGGGGAGGAAACATCACAGTGACAGGAGAGTGACTTGGATAGGGATCTAGTATCAATCTGGTGCCAAGATAGGGACTGGAGGGAAAATGGAAGGAGGACAGCGATGTCTCAGAAGGGAAGAAAGGTAATCAGGAATGTTATAGACTGAAGAAGAAAAATCAAGGCACACAAACAGCTCACATTTGGGGGCAGTGGACAGAAGAGCGGCAGCATATTAGATTCATTCTTCTTTGGTAGCCAGGGCAGAGCAGGATTCAAGTCGCTATTCCTATCTCTGCCCAGGCTGCTTTGCATACTGATCCTGCTACCTGTGTCTATTTTCTATAAGCAAATACATAGACTTTAACTTCTGCTTATTATTTCAAAAATTCAAATTACACAGAAAAAATAGAGACCAAACCAATTATTAAGACTACAGCTGAAACACCCCAAAGTAAGGAAATTAAACTGAGGAGGGAAGGTTCTTACAAACCCTGAGATACACATACATATATAAATATATATATAGCTTTTCTGTTCAAGATCTTAGAGCATTTTGGATCTTTGAAAATACACACAGCTGGATACTTACACTTAATTAAATAGTTTTTAAGATAATGACTATAGCAGCTTTAGCATAATTCACAATTAGAAGCAATCAAAACCAAACTTCAAAATTGCTCTGATTCAAATATCTAGCATCAGTAAGAGCCTATGTAGTTCGCAAGGAAATGGGAGTCAAAGCTACAATCCAGAGTTTACAGTGGTAATAAATGCAGATTTATGAGCAATATAGAAGTAGCTGTGTGTCACTTCTGTGCCTCTCATTTATTAGGCTAAAGCTGAGGCATGCCCCAAAATACGTTTAATTAGTTTAAGCACTTCATTGAACAAAACAAGCAGTTTAAACAAACACAAACCACTATTTTTTCGGGCACCATGTTCATAAAACTAAGATCATTTTTGCAAGATTATAAAAGTCACAGGTGTTTTTATAACAACCTGATTGAAACATAACCTAAACTTAAGAGCAAGGATGTTTGTGTATCAACATGGAGTCAAGGGAAAGAATATTAGCTGTTAATAAATACATTAGTACTGGCTTTGTATGATTCTTCTGTGTTTGCAGTATGGATGAAGGCACTTTAGAAAGCAAGTTGCTTTGCCTATAAAGGCATGCAAGAGAAGGACTTGTGCAATTTTTCCCTTGACCAAACAAGAACATATTTTCTGTTCCGACGTGTAAACCATGCATTAAGGAAGAGCAGTGCAATGATGAGAAAATAATTGAAGTTAGAAAGTCAGGGAAAAACACTAATAAGTGGACTGAGGGGGTATTTTCCTGGCTCACATTTCGCATGCTTTACATAAAGTGGCTAAATATTCGTATGAAGCATAATTAACATTTTGTTTTCCCCTGTAGTAGAACATGGCATTAGAAAACACCGAGCACATTCCACTGCACTAAAATCAGCAGGAAACAAAGAGACCCAGCGTTTTGCTCGATCCAGGTCAGAGCCCTTTTGGCTGTAATCCAGTTTTGGGTCTCTCACAAACCCCCTTCATCACAGGCAGACTCAGGCAGAGGTTTCCAAGGGATGAACATGCTCAGAATTCCCATCAGTAGATGCACCTGCAGGGCCTAAATTCCTACAGCCTTTTGTAGCCACCTCAAGAGACCACAGAACACTTGGGTTAGACGGGACCTTAAAGATCATCTAGTTCCAATCCCTCCAAAATGCCCACCCTTATGGGCCCTCACTGTGTTTAATACTTATTGAATAAATCATTAATCACCAGCACCTCTGCTAAGGAGCAAGGCTTCAGAGCTGGTGGTAGGTAAGAGTCAACAGATGCTGCAGTTGCCTTCAGCTGCAGAAGTAGGACCTTGAGATCAGCAGCATGGGAGAGATGAATGCCCAATGCCTCACCCAGAGACCTTGATGGCCAAGAAAGACCCAGTGGAATTGTTGGAGGGAGACAAAGAGTAAGGGAGGACATCTCATGCTAAATGTACTGTGGGCTGTGCTAAAGGACAACATCATGTATTATAGGACATCATTATATCTTATGATATGATCATATTCAGATACAAGAGAGAAAACGAAGGCTTTGTTAAAGTGTCCTTAAGACTTGGAGTGAAACATGCCTTCCTTTTTCTTATTAAAAAATAATGCCACCTAAATTCTTCATTATAATTTGCTATTGCAGCAGTGGCTGTTATGAAGAACTGTTTGTACTGCACAGCCTGGACTGTAGCAATCAGCTGCACAGAACAGCTCTTCTGTACACCAGCTACAGCCACCACTTAATTATTTGCTTCATGGGCAATTTGTACAAAGCAGCAGCGTTTGCTTTTTCACTCATTTCAGTTTCTCACAATAAATAGAATAATAAACTGATGTGCCAAGTATCCGAACTGAGAAAGCGCCTGTAATAACCTCTATTTCCTCAAATATTTGTCTCCCAAATATCTTTAAAATTTAAAAATAATCCATTTAATTGCTACTAAACAGTTTGCTATTAATTGGATTAAAGGAGTAAAATAGAACTAGATTCAGTAACTGGCTGTGTTGATGAGTCCTGATGAGCAGTAGTGCTGGACTTGGATAATATCTTCATCACCAACAGTTTCAAAGAATCTCCTAAACATGAGATTCTTTGCATGAGAATAAGGAGAGGAAGATGATGCTAAGATCTCTTACACAGATGCAACCATTTCATGGCCTTTTCATCCCAGAAGCAGTTTTATCTCAGTTTATGAAGAGACAAGTCCTACCATTAGTTCACATAATTTGATGTCAGCTCCACTGGAGTTATAGTCAAATCCTGTGCTTTTCCCACACAACATTTCTAAAGCCTTTCTTAGACAACAAATATAAGAGTTTTGCTTTTTAACTGCGCATTGCAAAGTGCTCATATTGGTCTTCATTACCCTCTGCCTTGGACGATTAGAAATATCTCTCTGACCCTCACAAATCCCAACCCACCTCACTTACAGCCATCCTTCTTTGCAGATTATTTTTCTGCCTCATTGCTTCAGCCAAATGACTCCTCTGTTTACAGCCTTCCACTGCCTGCTCTTTCCTACTGCTTCAAATACAAACTATTGCAGAGATGTTGATCCCTGCCTCTGATACCAACACAGGCTTGGCTGCTGCTGTGTTTCACACCTCTGAATTGCAACTCGTGCCAGTCTTAATGGACTGAAAGAATTCCCCTCACAAAATCTGCAGGAGCTGATTTTCCTCTTTCAAACACTCTCTCTTACAGGACAATTCTGCTCCAACTCCTGCAGAGAAAACAACCCAAACGCCCTGACAGCAGTTAAGGCACTGAAGTACCAGGACAGTGTTTGTGATGCTCATGGTAACAAAGAATGGTTTGGGTTGGAACGGTCCTTAAAGCTCATCCAGTTCCAACCCCTGCCACGTGGTTTAAACACAGTCAGGTAACTCGTTCACTCACTCCCCCCCTTCTTTCCCTCCCCCTACTCCCGGAGGAACGGAGAGGAGAACCAAAAGAATGCAACTCCCATGCGTTGAGATAAGAGCAGTTTAGTAACTAAGGTATAACACAAATCACTACTGCTACTACCAATGATAATGATAAAGGAAATAACAAGGGAAGAGAATACGACATCTCACCACCAGCCGACTGATAACTCCCCCCCCCAGCCCCACCAAGATCTGCCCGATACCTCCTCCAACTCTGTAGTCTCCCAGCCCTTCCTGCTAACTCTCCGTTACCTCCTGTCCATGACGTGCTGTGGTATGGAATACCTCTTTGGTCAGTTTGGGTCAGGTGTCCTGTCCCTGCTTCCTCCCGGCTTCCCCTCCTCCCTGGCAGAGCATGAGGCTCACAAAGTCCTTGGCCAAACCAAAACATCCTTGTTATCAGCTCTGTTCCCGAGCTGAAAGTCAAAACACTGCACTGCACCAGCTACCAAGAAGGAGAAAAATGACTGCTACTGCTGAACCCAGGACGACCTTCCACTAGAGCAGCTTGCCCAAGCCCCTGTGTCCAACCTGGCCTTGAGCACTGACAGGGATGGGGCAGCCACAGCTTCTCTGGGCACCCTGTGCCAGCGCCTCAGCAACCTCACAGGGAAGAGCTTCTGCCTTAGATCTAACCTAAATAACGTATTTCTCTCAGTTTTTGTGAGCCACCCATGTTTCCCAGCTTTGACTTTGGTAGTAAATTCTCTGGTACTGTTACCACATTTCAGCCTCTGTTAAGTGGCTGTCCCAATGAGCTGAGATGCCTGGCCAGTACTGCAGTACAGATGGGGCCATGATTCTCAGCTTGGCAGCCACACTAGAATAAATAGATCACTTCAGACTGGATCAATTTAATGCTTTCCCTTTCATATTTTCATGGGTTCATTCAGGGCTCACAAGAGAGGTCAGCAGAAAAACAAGTGGTACATGTGAATCAGGAGCAAGCCTTTATACCACCTATAACATTTCTTCAGTTGATGTTATCAGGATGAGGATGGCCCAGTCTCCCCAGGGAGCTTGTTCTTGGCTCCTCTGCCCTCAATCATGGCTAGTGCAAAGATCTAACTGGTTTGCTCAGAAACAAGCAGATTTGCAGCCCAAGAGTCTGTGCTGATTTCTGACAGAAAGTTACATTATAAAAGAGAGAGAAGAGGGAAAAAAAAACACTGTTTGCCTATTAAAACTCCAGAATTGCTTAGATAATGAAACAGCATTAGATCATAGAACAGTATGGGTTGGAAAGGACCTTAAGATCATCCAGTTCTAGCTCCGCTGCCATTGGCAGGGATGCTTCACACTAGACCATGTCACCCAAGACTGCCCAACCTGGCCTTGAACACTGCCAGGGATGGAGAATTTGCCACTTTTTTGGGCACCCTGTGCCAGCTCCTCAGCATCCTCCTCACAGGGAAGAATTTCTGCCTTATACCCAACCTAAATTTTGCTAATACTTTTTCAATATCTAATTAATCTATAATTAATATTAAAGATATAATAGATTAGAACTGAAAATATCTAACTTAACTAGAAATTTTCCAAACACCTAATCTAAATCCAATCTCTTCAAAACCATCCTGGATGAAATCTTGGCCTCACTGGAGCAGGTAGAAGATGTCTTATTGGCTGCTACAAGGTACAAAGCCTGTATCATCTTTGCAGTGCCATGTGAATTGGTAAGGCTCCCCAGGCTCTATAGGCTTTCATTACTTTGTTGACTGCAGGAACTGGGTCTCAATAAAAATTTACAGGCACAGTAACCTTCTTAACCTGTAGCAAAGAGCAACAAGAAGTAATCTCATTGTGTAGTGTACGGGCTTTCGCGTTTTCCCTTTGGCCACTTCCCAATTCAAGTAAGTGAATTAACTCCCAGATACAAACTTGCACGGGGCTTTCTTCACTTCTCAGTGTTTTGTTGCCTGATTTCCTACAAAATTCATGACCTTCATAAAGAATTCAAAAGGGAAGAGATGATAGAAGTTGATCTGACTGCAACTGTTGCTAGGAAGGGTGTTGCTTCTCAAGAGGTCACATTAATGGCAGGTCTCTAGTAAACTGAAACTTAAACAGGTCAATGAGGTTGATGGCTATGATTATGCACTGGGACTCAGAAAAACACAACAGTGATTAAGGGTAAGGCAAATGCTATTCCCATCTCTAGATCATAGGTGACTGCCATTTAGTTTTTAATTCCTTATGGCAAAAGTAAAGCATGTGAAATTATCCTTTGCAGAAGTTAAAGGCAGAGGGATCGTTAGCTTAAGCAAACTGCACGAAGAGCTCATCTTAAAGTTTTTCTGCACCTAAAGCAATTAAACCACAGGCAATGAAAGACTCCACATTTCATAGAAGACTGCCCACATATTGCATCTATTTAGGCCAAGAAAGTCACTTTTGGACTAGAGGTCTGCTGCTCATCCTCACAGGTATGTATGTTTTTAGTGTTCATTTTAACTGGGACAGAATTTATGCTAGATCCTCACATGAAGGACTCGCAAGAGCAAAATATATATTAGAGGGCTAACATGGGAGATAAATACTTAAATATCTAACATACAAACTGTGAATATTTCAACAAAATACCTTCCAATCTTGCAAAAAGACAAGTGCAAATTCCAAAGAGTTCTGAAGCTAAAGGCTGGTCAGATCTGTGGCACAACAGAACATCTTCCATTGAGTCATGAAGGCAAGTGTACGAATTTCCAACGAAAATCCTTATTCTCTTTAAAACTGCCTATCAATTACTTGTAGGAACTGAACACATTTTACTATTGTGTGCACTTTAATTAAGGAGTTCCTTAAGTGGTTCTCCTTAACGCACTGTTTCAGTTGCTGTCGGGATTGAGGAGGTCCTTCCAGCGGAAGCAATCATAAACTGCTAGATGGGTTTACTCGGCTGTGGCACTCCTAAGCTGGTTTAAGCAGTCTGTCAAAATTGAGTGACATTAATTAATTCACTGGAGAGCTTTGCCTTCTCCAGCCTTAAGTGATGCAAACTAGTGGTAATCAGATCCATATTTTCCAGGCAAATGGATCTAACTTACTTTAATGGTGCCGAAACATGTACTCTTCCTAGAGTGGTTTGTGTTGGAAGGGACCTTAAAGCTCATCCAGTTCCAAACCCTGCCATGGGCAAGGACACCTTCCATTACAGCAGGCTGCTCCAAGCCCTGTACAACCTGGCCTTGGACACTGCCAGGGATGCCTCATCCCTGGAATACGTATCCCTGGAATAATACAGAGGAGCAGATATCTGAAAACAGAATATCTCTCTACTGAAAAAATCCAGAGAATATTATCCTTATCACAACGGAATAAATTTCCTCCTCCGTGGCAGCTTCTGCATTTTGGGTGTTCAGCTACACCACACAGGATCTGTTCAACAGCCCAAACTGTTGCAGGGCTGTGAAGAGCATCTCAAGTACAGAATAGACAATAGTAGCTGGATTACATCCATGTCCAACTGTTGCAGATGCTGAAGCAGACAATTGCCTTCTGGTTCTTACTAAGACTTTTCCAGGTTTAAGTGCTTCCCGGATAGCTTGGTACACAATTATAGGAGGATTAGAGCAGGTGGTAATAGGATATTTTGGGTCTAATCTTCTCTCAATTGTTAATATTAATTAAAGAATTCTTTTTCTTCTTCATTATGCAATAAACATGAAACACTTATTAAAATGAGCATTTCACTTACTAGCTACTTAGTGCTGCTTTTTCCAGCATTTTTTTTTCTTTATTTTTTCTTTTTTCCCAAGATATGATGCTGAAAAACAGGAGGCCTCTGAGAACAGGAACAACCCCAGCAAAAACTATGGCAGGAGCATGGCACCATTAAAAGTAGCTGAGGATAACCTCATCATTGACCTCATGACGTTCAGAGCTGCCTGCAACACCTGCCTCCTCAGATTGTTTCTTTCTTAATAAAGCTGTCAAACTCGTACTCAAAAAGGCAGCACAAAACCTACAAAGTAATGAAGCCATTTCAGCCAGAACCTGGCAAGAAGGGAGATTGAGGAATAATTGCATCCGAATACCTGAGGAGGCTTTCAGCATCTCTGATAGAGCACAGATTCACGTATAAAGCAGTCCTATATCAGAGTGGATTTGGCTGTGAGACACGAGCAGCTGGCCATTCTCCTTGTAACCTTGCAGCATCCCACCACCACCACAAATCTTCAGCTTTTTGTGTTATTTTAAACTACACCCTTGATGTGAATTATGAGCTTTTGCCACAGGCTGGATTGCTCCGGTTGATGGTTTCATAGGCGAGTTTGCACCCTTTTACTGCAAAGCAAACACCGAGTTGACATTTATTACATGCTCAGCTGTGATTTGCAAGGGGGATTTTCTACCTTGCTTCGGGAAGATCCCACAATATGAGTTAGTTTTCAGAAGACATCTTTTCGACTACTCGCAGCTCATCAGACTGACACCGCAGAAACTCGGAATAATAAAGGAGTAATACTCACCCACTTCCCCCCCGCTATCATTATGAGGATACCTGTAATAAGGTGCAATGGGAGCCAACCCCAGTCAGATATTAAAGCAGAGATTATTCTTGCGGGTTGGATTAACTCTGGTTTAACTCAATAGTTCAAAAACTACCCTATGTTTTAGAAAAAGAATTCACACAAGTTCCAGTATTGAAAGGGTGGCTACGAAGGGGATGAGACTCCCTTTTTACAAGGAGTCCCATGGAAAAGACAAGGGGTGATGGACACAAGCTACTCCTGTTGAGATACTGGTTGGATACAGAAGGAACATTTTTCACACCGAGAACAACCAGCCGTTGGAATAATTTCCCCAAGGAAGCAGTGGATTCTCCAGCACTAGTTATTTAAGATTCAGGTGCTGGGATAGCTAGGGCTAGGTCATGCTTTGCCTGGAAAGGTTGGACCAGATGATCCTTGAGGTCCCTCCCAAGCTGGTACTCCTCAATTCTCTCTCGGTGATGGAGGTAGCTGGATTAATCCATGACCAGCAGCAGCCTCCACACAGAGCACCGCTGTGCAAAGATTTCTGAGGTTGCTTTGGGATGTTTTGTGCATTGCAGGGAAAAGAAAGGAGAAATGGAGAAACAGCAAGAAAAGGCAGCAAGGGAGCATTCCTCTGGAGCACAGGAGAGCTGCTGAGCTGTCCAGAAATAAAGCTAAGAAAACATCACTGCGGCTGAGCATTGAGTAGAGGGGGTTTGGTGCAGTGAGCAAGGAAATGGCCTCCTACAGCTCAAATCCTCCTACACTCAGGGAAACAGGAGCGTGAACATGACCTGTAAACAAACAGGGGCTCATCAGAGGGCCACACAACCATCACCATCATCTCTTCCTAATGGAAACAACCCTCAAGTACCGGCTCAGTGCTCAGACCAGGAGGAATAACAGAGCCACACCTTTAACTCATAGAATGCATTTTCTGTGATTGCTTCAAAGGTCCTATGTGAGGGAGAAAGAATAGATGATACAGCAGATTAGAAAATAGCTGGGGTCTCCATATACATAAGAAAGGGGAAGATAAATGGCAAGTGCATGACAAGAAACAAAGGCTAAAACGGTAGGGTAGAGGTACCAGAAGATAGTTTATAGGAGTATAATTAATATTTATAAAGTTATGTCTATATTATATATCTAATTTACCACATAGATACATAAATAAACTATGAAAAGTGAGGAAAACAGCCTCAAAGAGACCTTTGCAGACTGCTTGCTTCCCAAATGGGGAAAACAGGAAAAGTAAGCACTGCGTAGCAAATCAGAGCAAACCACACTCCATTCTGCCCTCAAACCACAGACAGATCACCTGCCTCAGCTTGTATTTTCAGAGAAAAACCGTAAATGCAGAAAGGTGCTTTGCTTTAAACATAAAATGCAGTGAAAACCATACACTGAGCATCAAACTGCTGACTTCTGGAGCGTCAGATCACACCCAGTGCAGCGCAGCAGCAGATCAAAATCTGAACTTTCTCAGCATCGCCTTACAGAGGTGGGATGCTATTACAGAAGTTGTATCAGAGCTCCGATTTGCTTTTATCTAGCGCTGTGTTTCAAGCTCCTTCTCCTGATAACAGGATCTCGAGGATTTGGACTATTAAAGTTATCTGAAAGTGATAATCATTTCCTGTACAGGGAGTACATGATACACTTCCTCTCCTTCTCTCCTACCATTTCCCCCTTTGTTGTTACCTCTCCATCCATCTCTGCAGTTTTAGGCCAGCTCTACCTCCAATAACCTCGTTCTGTACATCTCAATATTTAAAGGCACCTTACCTTTGTCCATTAGCTTGTCTCTGCCTGTAGGGTTGCCATAAAATCATCTACTAATTCCCGTTTGCTGTCCAAACACCTACCGTGTGTTCCCATCCCAGTGAACCTGCACTTTGCTTTGCTTCTCTTGTTCTTTCCCTCCCCTGCTTTGTATGCTGACACTTTTTTTCCTACTGATTTTATTTGTGCATACACCTTTCCCACTCAGCTCTCCCATCTTCATGATACATCTGTCACAGGTTCAGCCCTTCAAACTTCACTTGCAATGTAAGCAAGATCTTGAAGATTTCCCTGTTTGTGGATGTGATAAGGCAGCAGCATGTGTTACCTGATTTGGGCAGACAGAAGCCTTTTTAATCTAGTATCACTAATATGAAAGAGTCAACTGCTGTGATTACAGTTAAATGTGAAATTAAATGAACCATAGAATCCCAGATTGGTTTGGGTTGGGAGTGACCTTAAAGCTCATGGAGTTCCAACCCCCTGCCATGGGCAGGGACATCTTCCACTAGAGCAGCTTGCTCCCAGCCCTGGCCAACTTAATTTCTTGGTTTTGAAGGACAATTTGAGAAGTCAGATTACCCAGAATTACCCGTGCTTTTGCTTTGTTGTGTGAGGGTGCTCTAGGGGTCAGGTGAAAAGTCTCCAGGTCCAATGCCTGACATCTATGAACACAGACTTGCTTCTGGTCAGCATCTCTCTGCTCCCACAAGACAACGTGAAGTTACACTGGACAGGTAAAAGGCAAAATGATGCCCAGTTCTCAAAGAAAGTGAAAAGCTGAGGAATACAGTAAGGAAGATATTAACTCCCCATGCCCTGTCTCAAAATGCATGTTACAGCCCATTACTCCTAGGTTGGGGTTCCTCATCCCCATTCTATAGAATCATAAAGTCAACCAGGTTGGACAAGACCGTTAAGATCATCAAACCCAACCATTCTCTAGCATTTCCAATGCCATCACTAACTCATGTCACCAGGGACAGCAACTCCACCACTGCCCGGAGCAGCCTCTTCCAATGCCTGAGCACCCTCTCAGTGAGGGAAATGTTCCAAGGAAAGCAAAATATCCATCAGTACAGGGATGCTAAGAGAGGCCAGCAGCTGTCTAGGCTTCTCCTTAACCCAAACACTCTTGCAAACACCTTGGTAAGTAGATTTCTGGTGAATAAGTAGGGAATTAACCTTGCAGCAGGTCCCAAGGCTGCTGCTTCCAATGTGCCACCTGTGTCAGGCAGCTCAACAGGAACCTGGAGGAGATGCTCTTGCCTTAAGATAGTGCTGCTGGCGCCTGGTATAAAAGCCACTGGATGGATAGCTACATGAACTGATTGTAACTTCAAAGTTAAGGCAAGCAATGTATTTTCAGCCTTGATTTACATGAAGGCTGCTCTAAATTAATTAGGCCAGGGAGCCCTCATGTCACCTTTCCAGCAGGGGCAGGACAGAGATGCTTGGTGTTGCAGCTACTCACAGCTCTCCTCCTTGTAGTGACAGCCAGGATGTGATCCCTCCTGCTGGCAGCATCTGTCCTCCCCATTCGGTCAGGACCTCAGGGCAAATTCTGCACTTCTCCAGTGAACTGCTTTAGCTGTGGCTCTTCATTAGTGCAGTTGCTACCCCTCATCTCTCACTTGCAGCCAAGGGTAGGAAAAGCAGTTGTGGTTTCTTCTTTCTTTCCTGTTTGTCTTAAGAGGCAGATGAACAGCCCAAAGCTTCTTAAGCTCTTTCCTTTCTTGGTTCTCCAGGTCCACTTTTGAGCTTCCTCTGCTTTTACAGAGATGGGGCAGCGTTATCCTAGGGGACAGAGGTCTTCTTTACAGGGAAGAAAACCCACAACAGACCTTATGGACTTACCAACCTTAACTTCCTGGGAAGAGTTCTTCATATTGGAGGACTGAGGGAAACCCAAATAAGGTGGGAGGTCAGGAGATTACGTATCACTCCAAACCACCTTGAGAGCATTACCTTGATGGTTTATCAGGGCAGAAGTCCTGAAGCAATCTCCTTTCTCCTTCCACCTCTCCTTGCAGGTCACATCCTGGCTCTCTCCATAAGGTAGCTACCAATAAGACCTCAGAAAACATAGAACAGTCCTCCACATAGAGCATAAAAGCCTTAAGATCCTGCACAACTGAAGGTAAAAGGTGACAAATCGCTAAGCAAAAGAACTAAACCCCCAGTCCCACCATAGGCAGCAATCCTCTGGTTGAGCAATCTGTTACCCCAGCCCTCTAATTATATCTCCCCATTAAGTACAAGCACCAGCAGCTGCGCTGGGAAGCCTGGTTTTATCCCAGGAAATGATTTCTCATTGGCTAAACACTGATGGATGGAAGAAAAAGAGCTATTAAATAGAAAGAAATAGAGAAAGAAAGGGAAGACACAGCCAAAGTTCAAATGGGATCATCCCTCACATGCCTGCTAACATGGCTGCACCCCGGGTTATCCCTGAATGTCAAACTAAAGTCTCTGAGTCTGAGCTTAATAATTTCCCTGGAGCACCATTGTCCTGCAGAGACAGTTTGCCTTTTGGTTCCCTGCTGCTGCCAAGGGAGAGGTGAGGGAAGCGAGCCACTTTATTTATGGAGTTGTTTGGTGTAGCAATTTAAACCAAGCTCAGCATCTCTGCCTGCTTCTCTCAGGGCTCTCCCTGGAATTAGTAGGTTTTCCTTCAGGTCTGTGTACCGGAGTCTTTCTCCTTTTGTAACACAGTTTTGTCCCAGCTTCAAACACATCTTCTGACCTGAGACAGGATTAGTCCACCTTTGATATCATAATTCAAATGAACCGGGAGGGGGAAGTGATGATTGATCCTTCAGCCATTGTGCTGATCTGCTGAAAGAGCTGACTTTGACTTATGCCCACGAGCAAAAACATTGACTCACGGGGATCAATAACCAGAGCTGTAGTGGTGTGGCTGCTGCGGGCTGCACTGTTAGACATGTACTGGCAATTAGAGAAACTGGGCTGGCTTGACAACTGCTTCCACAGATGCCCTATAACCCTGATTCTTCCTATGCAAAAAGCCCTTAACTGCCCTTTGAATGGCCTACCAAAATGGCCTATTCCTGCGCTGCTTTCTGCCTTCCTAAAGCAAAAAATGCCCCGTTTGGTAAATGCTTAGAGAATCCTAGAACAGTTTGTGCTGGAAGGGACCTGAAAGCTCATCCAGTTCCAATCCCTGCCACAGGAGGGGACACCTTCTACTAGAGCAGCTTGCTCCAAGCCGCATCCAACCTGGCCTTGAACACTGCCAGGGAGGAGCTCTGTCTTTAACTCATTTTCGTGTTAAACTAACAGGTATTGCAACAGCTGTCCTAAAATGTGGGATGTGCTGTGTTGAGGAGGTTTTTAAGTGAATAAATGATTCAACTTTTTGTTTTCTGGTGCTGCAGGAGGGCAATTAAATGGGATTGAACTTTGATAGTTTGGAAGTTCTTAATGTAGATGATCGCTACTACAAAATACTCAATGAATTATCAAAGAGGCCAAGGGACAGATCACTGTAGATTTTATGCCTCTAATGGCACTTAAAGAATGCCTACAGGAGAAGATACTGTGATCTTCTTAGCTGTGACCTAACTGAAAGGCACCTTAAAACTAAAGGATAAAAGCAGGTAGAGGAGGCTTTGCATGACATTTTGGATACGTCATGCTTTGGAGAGCAAACACATCCTCAGATTTCTTTAACCTATATTGTTCCCAACTGCAGAATCAGAGTAGCAGACCATGATGTTTGTATTTGTAGTGTGTGTTGGCTGAAAGGCAAAGCAGAGACAAAGTTTCTTCTTTGTGCTGAAATCAGCTTTGCAGAGAGTCAATACCAAACATTTGAGATTAGCATTTCACTAGTAAATATCAATACCAAATATTTGGTTGAAACTTCCCAACCTCCCAAATATTTGGTAAAACCCAATCCTAACACCTGCAGGTCAGAATAGAGGCAGGTAATGATTTAAAAATCAACTTTAATTGTTCATGTGTTTGTTATTTTGACATGAAAAAACAAGCGAGCTATCACTGTATTGTTTGATTGAAACTGGTGCTTCGTTTAATCCAAATCTGTAACCCATTCCAGCTTTTCCAAAGCTGAATTAGTGGTTTTAATCAGATATTCACCCAATAAACTATATCAGCCCTTCCTCTACGTAGGAATTTTATCCATTGGCTTTATATATAAGGAAAACTGAGTATGAGACCAGAGTCCATCAAATCACAGAGGAGAATCTGTTTGTCTGATAACCCTGCCTTGATTTGTTCTTTTATTTGGGGGGGGGGGGGTTGTCATCATGTCCTTCATCTTGCTAATAACTTTCATTCATCTATCCCAAAACATTGCCAGGAAAGATTTCACCTCCAAAACAGAAGAGTACCATTGGATGCTTGTAGCCTATAAACTTCTGCTCCATGGAGCTCATGGAATAGGTTCTGTTGATTTTTTCCCATGGCAGAAGATGAGGTGGGTTTAATGGAGCATTAGTAATATGGCTACATTAAATGCCATTTAAAACCCCTTTCAAATTGGTATCGACTATGTGGATATTTGACTATGTAGCTAGCCCTGTGATGGGAAATAGGTATGAATATTGGATTCTCATCAGAGGCAGAATTTTCGAACTGATATAGAAAACCCTAGAAAACACGATCGCATTTTCCTAAATGGATTTGTCTTTCTGTACAAAGGAGCTAAAAATAGACTAGTTGATCTATTAACAGCTACAAAAAAGGCTTTGAAGTAATTATCAACTATCAGCACATGTTGAAATCCCATCTTGTTCCATTGCTGCTTCAATCTATACACTATTTCATTTCAAATAACCATGCGTTAAGGATCATTTGGCTATAGATCCCATAAATACACATTACCTCCTTATCGACTCTTTCTATCCTCTGCTGCACTATTACATTTCACTAAAACAAGCAACCAAGGAGTAGGAATTTAGCAATAATTTTAGGAATCATAACAAAAAGCAACGGTAATGCGGTAATTGCTCCTCCTAATATTTATTAAGGGTGACCAGATCTGTGATTCTGCCCACCAGGAATTGCTTTTCTCTGTGACATTCTTTACAGACAAGTAAATTTAAGCAGTGAGCCTGTGAAATGAGTAGAAATACAGTATTTGCAAAGAGCTGTATGAGGGAATGTACACAAGACAGCTAAATAGAATCATAGAACCATAGAATAGTTAGGGTTGGAAAGGACCTTAAGATCATCCAGTTCCAACCCCCCTGCCATGGGCAGGGACACCTCACACTAAACCATAAGCACTATTTTATCCAAGGACCAATCACTTGCAAAGAGAATGCTAGATATCAATTCCCCAAAACTATTGTTTTAATCATAGAAATCCAATTCCTATTGTTGCTCAGTAATCTAGAAAAGGAACCACCCAGCCAACCCAACCCTGAAAGCTGAACTGTTTCCTCTCTTCACGTGTGGTAGTACAGCAATGTGCAGTGCCATCCTTATGCGACTCATGCAGGGAAATTATCCTCCTCCAGTACTGTGGGATGACTGATGGCTTTCTCATAAAAGATGATCTACTCAGGGGCAATATCAAAGGCTGCAGTGGCAAATTGCCAAGAGCTGGAGGGCTGCACCTCATTTGCATGTAAATTTACATCAGTTTTAAAGCCATAAAGAAGTGCAGTGATAGTACTTGAATAGTTCTTGATAGGTTTAAAAGCTGTGCTGTGTAATCACCAGGAATAAAAACCTGAATGTGACTGGTTTTATTGCCTTCTGTGCTGAGCTCAGGGCTGTGCCTTGAACCCACTGATCATGGTGGCAACTGATCAGCATCGCCCAAGACCCCCACTGTAACAGCCTGATCTTTAAAGCCTTGCTCCCACTGTCTTCACCTTCAAGCTGTTCAACAGTATCCCACTGTTCCATCATTAAGGCTCGATGATATGTTCATACAATCCCAGACTGGTTTGTGTTGGAAGGGACCTTAAAGCTTATCCAGCTCCAACCCCTGCCACGGGCAGGGACACCTTCCACTAGAGCAGCTTGCTCCAAGCCCCTGTGTCCAACCTGGCCTTCAACACTGCCAGGGATGGGGCAGCCACAGCTTCTCTGGGCACCCTGTGCCAGCGCCTCAGCACCCTCACAGGGAAGAGCTTCTGCCTAAGAGCTCATCTCAATCTTCCTAATATTTTCCCAATATCTAATCTAATTAATAATCAAATAATATCAAAACATAACAGATTAGATATGAAAATAGTTAATCAAATTAGAAATTTTCCTAATATCTAATCTAAATCTAATCTCACCTGCAGACCTCGACATCTGTGCCCAGAGAGGGGTGTAGCAGAGGTGGAGGGCTCTCCTCTTCCTCCCCTCCAAGGCTTGCCAAGCCCAAACCAGCCTCACTGATAATGACAGTAATAAAACCATATGGATAGAGAGACTGCTAAGTTTGCAAAATACTCTCCCATGCATATAATCTATAGCAGCTAAGAGTATCATAAGCATATATATGCACACAGTGGTACAGTGGTGCAGCTCTGGGAGGATGAAGTCCATTTTGCATAAAAGCAATATGAATTGCAACAAGATACAGAAGCAGGTGGAAGGGGAAAACTGCCACTACATGGAAAATCACTGAGGGAGGAAAAAGAAGACTGAGAGGGAAGTAGACAGAAAGGATGAGTCCTGCTTTTATGGGTTTAGATTTGGACTGAGAAAGAGGATAATGCAGATGCTTCCTGGCAGCGCCTGTGGCCAGAGTGGGTATCTGGCCACAGGAGCTGCAGTCGAGGTAAGCTTCTGGGTAGCTGCTGTATTTGCTTTATTTCCAAACCTCGCATTCAGGCTCCTTCTGTCAATAAAAATCCCTGCTTGAATAGATAAGCTGAAGCCTGGTGTCTCACTAAGCCTGAGAATTCCATTCCCTGCTTCCAGCTCTGTCTTCCTATCCTACACAATGTCATTAAGAAATACTGAACAAGCTGATCCACTAAATCCCTGTATTAGCCAGTACAATTAAAGGTAATACAAAGGGGGAAAGGGAGGGACTGGGAGTTCTCAGTGGTGTGAGCTCCAGCTAGAGAGCTGAGCAGTGCACAGCAATGGCCAGTTAGCATTCCCAGGATCACACATCTCAGAAAGGCATGCAATCCAGCTATCCAGCACAATCCTCAATCAGTAATGGTTTAATCATGTTTTCATTAATTAGGGTGGGTGAAAAAAGTGTGTTACAACGCTGGCAAACCCGATGTGATAACTGCGACATCTCCACGTATGCAATTGAAAAGCACACAAGCAACAGGTTAGAAATGGAGATACTCACAAACCTCAAATCATTCTATTTTAAATTGCTTAAGAAAATGCTCAGTTTCTCAAGATGAGCTGTGGAATACCTTGAAGTGAGAACATAAATCCCAATGCTGTCATTCTTTTCCTCTGAGGATTTATTAAATGAAGGATCCAATATAAGGAAGTCATGCTGCCGTGCTTCTAGGGTTTCACTTCTCTGTCAGATGTAAACTTTGTGACTTGTGAGTTTGAAACAACCTTCCTAACATGTCAGCCATTAGCAGTGATACTTAATAAGAGTGGCAGATAACCCCTTTACAGAATATGCAGTGATTAAGTTCATTTAAGTGATTCATCTGCACTGCAGCCTTGTTAGACTTGTAGGTAAGAATCATCCACACAGCAATAAATCTCCATCTCCATCTATGCAAGCAGGACAGTTTTATAAAGACATTTCTAACCTTAACAATGTCTGCTCACACTTGGCTGCATGGAAGTTTCCTTTGTCAGCTCCTTTTTGCCAGGTGCTTATCCTGATAAACTAAATAGGAAAGTAGGTGCTTCTGCAATGCCCCAAACCAGTCACTTATCACCAGCATTACCAGCCTGGCAGTGAAGAGCTCTTTGAGCCAAGGCTTCGGGGTGAATTTTGTGGCATTGCTGAAATTGGTCCGTGGCCAAGGTATTAACATTAGCACTGCACTTTCACACATGCATGCACACATACACACAATCACAGCAACTCTAATGAGCCCAAGCTCTGACGGCGGTGTCACCCTGCGTTAACCCAGGACTGAAGCTTCACTCTTCCCTCCACTGAAGGAAATTGCTAAAACTTGCTCCAACTTTAAAAGGTGCAAGATCAGAGCCCTACATCTGAAACAAATCAAAGAGGAAAGCTCTTGCCAAGTGAATCGTTGGCAAATCTGTGGTTGCTGGAAGACCTTATTCCCTGCCGCATGGAGCTGCTTGGCCAAGCCGGCCGCAGGAGGAGGCGATGCTGCAGGATTGTGTAACACACAAACTCCCCTTGCTCCCCCCCAGCCCACTCAATTAATGACTAATTGAAATCACGGCTCCCGAACTGACCTAGAGCCATATGGATTAAACCAGATTTCTGAATGCTAATTACACTACATCGTTTTCCCAATTATTTTTAAAATTGGATTATGTACCGGGAGATGGGATGTTTGAAGCAGCCGCTAATGAGCAAACCATGCATAAAAAACTTGTTTATTATGTTGGGGATTGCACGAAATAAGGTTGCAGGAGTGATGGTGTGTCCAAATAAACAAGAGAAACCAAAGAGATTCTGAGAGGAGCCCCAAGCTGCGATTTAGGTAGCTTCAAAAGCCGTGTTAGAGACAGAGAATGTCTGAGAGTGTTTAAGCAGAGCTTTCCCTTGCTGGAATGGCTCTAGGAGGCAAACACCAGTACCATCCATCAGGCTGGGAAATGAAGCAAAGATGGGCAAATAAAAGGGTAAGCTTGAAAGTCAGGTGAAGGACGGAGATGGGAGCAGAGCAGAGAAGCAGGAGGTACCAGAGGATGTCATGAGAGGCTTGGAATTATTAAACTGGGCAAGTGAAGGAAGCACCATCAGCTCTTGAATCATGGCTTTATCAACATTGGTGCAAAAAAGTCATGTTGCATTACTGACTCCATTCTGCTTGGCTGCGAGGCACCTAGGATGACAGGCACATAGAATCATAGAATAGTTAGGGTTGGAAAGGACCTTAAGATCAAGTTCCAACCCTGCCTATGGCAGGGACACCTCACACCAAACCATGTCACCCAAGGCCTCATCCAACCTCGCCTGGAAAGCTGCCAGGGATGTAGCATTCACAACCTCCCTGGGCAACCCATTCCAGTGCCTCACCACCTTTACAGGAAAGAATTTCCTCCTTATATCCAATCTAAACTTCCCTTGTTTAAGTTTGAACCCGTTACCCCTTGTCCTGTCACTACAGTCCCTAATGAAGAGTCCCTCCCCAGCATCCCTATAGGCCCCCTTTAGATACTGGAAGGCTGCTATGAGGTTTCCATGCAGCCTTCTCTTCTCCAGGCTGAACAGCCCGAACTAAGCAACGTGTTGCTATAGCAGACAGTGAATGTATTGCTTTGAACGCATGGCTCTTTTTTCTTCTTTCTCTTATTTTCTATCAGTGGCTAAAGTTATTGCTGGGGTGTTGAGGGGCTCAGGATATTTCCTAAGAAACGACTATGTTACCTAAGTGACAAAGTTGCTTATAATCCATTTTCAGAAGTTGCTGAGGTGCTTAAGAACACAAATCTGATTATCAAAGGGACTCTGGTACTGTAGTTTCGTAAATGTTTGCCCCAGCTTTCTCATGTAATCAAGAATAACACGACAATTTAATTGCTACAAGTAGTCTTTATACCATGGGAGCTGAAAGTCTTTACATTCCTTGCTCAAATACGATAAAATCCAGTTTTAGTCCCTTTGTACATTTCTGGCTGAACGGTTTTGTTGTGATTCCAGTGCAGCTCAGGACAATAATCCAAATGGGTTTCCAATCCCTGAGTAGATATTTAGATCTATCTGTCAATCCATCTGCCTACCTACTTACCTACCTACCTCCCTACAGACCAGCCTACATACCGACCTACCTACCTACCTATCTGCTTACCTTTAAATGGCCACAATACTGCATAAAAAGATTTATAGCTAATTTGTCCAAGAGATTTTTAGAACACACTTTCACAGCCAATTTCAGTGCTCTATATTTTTTTTATTTCATGGAATTAAGACATCTACTGCCTGAAAAAAAAAGACCCAGCAAAACCCAAGCCGTTTATGCAGTATGCAAAGAATGAGGTTTCTAATTGTTCCAAAGCTTCATGTTTAAGTCTGCAAATAGGAAACAACACCCAATTCTCAACAGTGCAGAATGTATAAATCAAGACAGGCTTAGCTTTAAACTAATTTTTTTGAGTATCATTTGTAACACACAAATTCTGAGCTCTTTGCATCATTTAACTTACTTTTTCTCTTTAAAAGGCATAAATAAAAAATAGACTCTCTAAAACTCCAGGTATTTTTACTCCTCGTATTGAAATGCTGGTACGTTGTGCACTGTTCACAAGTCTCCTTGTCATTTTCAAGGTCTATATGGCCCACAAAGCCTCTCATATTCACTGATTGAATTCTTTCCTGGTGGAACAATTCTGTTATAACTTTGAAACTGAAGTTACATTTCTATCCTGATAAAAAAAAAGACACATAGCGAGAAGAGAATGAAATTACAAACAATCAACGTCTTTGAGTCAATCTCCCATTTACATCTTTCAAACTATTTTCTCTGCTAAGCCTTAAGACAAGACTTCCATAGCAACAGCAACAAAAACTAACCCTACATTGCAATGAATGCTAACAAAATTGCCCTGAGAAAGGAACAGTGGTAGCTTATTTGTTTTGAAGTTATTTGAATGAGGCACAGTAAAGCTTAATGAAAATATATCCAGTGTTTTTCTTCAGCCCAGCCATCAATCAAAACCTAAATTGCATATTCTGTTAATTGCTCTATTTAAAATCTTCTCACTGTTTTCAGTGGAGTGCAGTGGTAGAGAACAATTCTGGTTGGGGTTTTTTGTCATCTTAAACCTGAATTACAAAGTTCTGTTTCTTCCTGATTAAATCCTGACCCCACTGAAACAGCAAAAGGAAAGTCAAAGATCTTTCTGACATTTAACTCAGGTGACCAAGATTTGACCTAGAAGATGCATTCATTGCATCAGCTTTTATTCTGTGCTCTGGGTATGCAGAGAACTCCGTGAGTGCCCAGGAATACATCCAGAAAGCAGCATCACTTCACCAGTTTTCATCTTTAAAGTATTAAAGGAAATGCTTTACTTGGCACCGATAGCATAAATGACTGCAGTGACCCGCAAAGAAAACTTATGGGCAGAACCAGAGCCCTTTGCAGTTCAGTGATTCCATCTTCAAACAGCTAAACCCAGCTGACATGGGCTGAGTGAGAGCTCTGACTGATGAGCAGAGCATGGAGAGCATGACAGGTTTATTGCTTCCTATTACCCAAGATAGCTCAGCTCCTCTGCACCCGCATCCCAGGCTGCTGTCCTGACCTGGTGTGTGTCAGGGCTGCTGCAGCCATTGCAGCCACCACAGACCACAAGGCTGGTGCTTTTCATCCCAACATACCTCCTGGAGGTGCAGCAGAAGATCTGGCCACTGGCAGTAAGTTATTATGAGGCTGGTCGGAGGTTGCGCTCAGGCTGAGAGAGCTGGGCTGGGGCAGCCTGGAGAAGGCTCCTGAAGGGGAGACCTGACAGCAGCTCCAGTGCCTAAAGGGGCTGCAGGAAACCTGGAGAGGGGCTTGGGACAAGGGATGTAGGGACAGGCCAAGGGGAATGGCTTTAACCTGCCAGAGGGGAGACTGAGATGAGCTCTTAGGCAGAAGCTCTTCCCTGGGAGGGTGCTGAGGTGCTGGCACAGGGTGCCCAGAGAAGCTGTGGCTGCCCCATCCCTGGCAGTGTTCAAGGCCAGGTTGGACACAGGGGCTTGGAGCAAGCTGCTCTAGTGGAAGGTGTCCCTGCCCGTGGCAGGGGTTGGAGCTGGAGGAGCTTTAAGGTCCCTTCCAACACAAACCATTCCAGGATTTTATGATTCTATAATTCCTTTGACCCTTGTGCAAGGCAACATGTATGCTTGGCAATGCTGGTTGTCTTTGACAGTGAGTTCTGGACACAAGCAAAGCAGTTGCAAGAATTAAACATTTGTAATAAAGGTTCGTGGTGGCCTTTTTTATCTATTAATATTGCCCCCCCTTTCTCATTGATAATTTCTATTTGCATAGTTTCAGGCTAAATGACTTGACGGTTTCAGGAGTGTCCTGGGTTCAGCAGCAGCAGTCTTTTTTCTCCTTCTTAGTAGCTGGTGCAGTGCTGTGGTTTTGACTTTCAAGCCTGGGAACAGCGCTGATAACACCAATGGTTTTAGTTGCTGCTCAGTAATGTTTAGTCTGACCAAGGACTTTGTGAGCCTCATGCTCTGCCAGGGAGGAGGGGAAGCCAGGAGGAAGCAGAGACAGGACACCTGACCCAAACTGACCAAAGAGGCATTCCATACCACAGCACATCATGCCCAGTATATAAACTGGGGGCAGTTACCCGGAAGGGTTGGATCACTGCTCAGTCGGGCTGGGTATCGGTTGGTGGGTGGTGAGCAGTTGTATTCTCTTCCCTTGTTATTTCCCTTATCATTGTTATCATTGGTGGTAGCAGCAGTGATTTGTGTTATACCTTAGTTACTAAACTGTTCTTATCTCTAACAGTGGGAGTTACACTCTTTCCATTCTCCTCCCTATCCCTCTGGGAGCTGAAGGAGGAAGAAGGGGGGGAGAGTGAGCGAGCGGCTGAGTGGTTCTGGGTTACCAGCAAGGCTTAAACCACAACAAGGAGTCTTAAATCTATAGGATGAAAGGAAAAAGTTGCCTGAACTATTTCAGCCCCTTACCTGGGTTCTTGCTCAAATGGTAGGCTGAGAAACAAGCCAACACTTTCTGCTGGAGAACATGCATATTGCTTTGACTTCAGGGTTTAGACATTGGGGTCCTTTTCTGCTTTCTGAGTTACCAAACAAATACTGTTGAAGTAGCCATTGGATGAATCACGCAGATGCTTCTTCCTGCTTTTTCTTTGCATAAACTATGGATTACCATAGGCATTAAGGTAACACTGAAAAAAGTATGAGTCTTTTCTTACTTGTACCTGCCTCAATGCATTGATACAGTCATCTTTGAGGTGTATTGAAGGGATAATGCCCAGAGGTTTCAGCCCTAGAACCTTCGCTCAAGCATCACCAATGTTAGATGGTCCCTCGACCATCAATGTGAGTGTTGCCTGGGAGAGAACTGCAACAGGACTTGCACTGACAGATCCCTACCACCTGCAGGTTTTCCCATTGGATTCAGTTTTACCTGTTCTGGGGAACTGCATGGAGCTCATTCCTGAGGGTTTCTTTGAGAAACATGAAATGAAGAAGGCAGCAGAGCCTTAGCTTCAGTGGAATCATTTTGTATCTACTTACAGGACTGTCCCCATCCCTGTTTTTTTCTCCTTCTTTCCCTCTAGCATTCCCCTTGTTTCTTGTTTACTTTTAAAATTACATGCTAAACAATTGTATATGAGAACCCCATAAAAGCATTATTTTGTACATTTTACCTTCTAGCTAACATAATATTGCTTTTCTTGCCTTCCTGGCAGGACTTACATAATTCCACTGTTTGAGGCATTCAGAGCTGCTGAGACTCTTTAAAAGGAAAAAGCACTCAAAAAAGCTATTGCTACCTGCAGTTCCCTCCCTGCGTGTAACCTCTCTGCCCCTGATCCACTCACTCTTGTACCTTTTGAATCAGAACTTGGCAAAACCAGGCAGAGCAGACCTGAAGGCGTGGGAGCATGGACCTGCAAAGCACAAACTCCCTAGTCAGCAGGAGGGAAGAGATTTCTGTTGCTACAAGAAGTTGTATAACTCTCATCTGTTGTGTGTATTTTTCCATGTTCCTTGGAGGTTTAGTTAGGATATGATGCAGTAGATGTCAGACAAAGAGCAGGACAGGTAAGCTTCAGAGGGTGACAGGGATTGCCTGCAACAACCTGAATGGCTCAGTGAAGAGAACACGAGTCCTGGCTATATATCTTCTCATACACCATCTGCTTCTGAACTGAAACTTTCCTTTAACCTAATAGCAAATTATGACCATGTATTGTGAAGTTTGTCCCACGCAGATGACACTAATCTCATTTAAGGAATGAAGCTGGATTCGCAAACGATTTATGTTAACACACTGAATGGAAAAGAAGCACTGACACAGGGTGCCCAGAGAAGCTGTGGCTGCCCCATCCCTGGCAGTGTTCAAGGCCAGGTTGGACACAGGGGCTTGGAGCAAGCTGCTCTAGTGGAAGGTGTCCATGCCCGTGGCAGGGGTTGGAACTGGGTGAGCTTTAAGCTCCCTTCCAACACAAAGCAGCCTGGGATTCCATGATGATTCTATGGTATCACTAGTTATAGAACTCTCACTTGTGTGACTATTTCAGAGACGCTGGTCTGCTGCTACAGTTGTTTTTTGGTTTTTCTTTTTGCAGTAGTTTGTAGAAGAAGTTTGCCATCAATATTTAAAATTCATTTTTTTAATGAAAATTTAATTGTATTCCAGGGTGATTTTAATCTGATTCAGTCAGAGATCTTCTGATAGTCCCAAAAGCCAGTACCTCAAATGACCAAGACCTTTCTTGCCTTGTTTTGCTTATAACTGCTTTACCTTTTAAAAAGATTTTGTTTAGAAACCCAAATTTACCTTAGGCCTTGTCTTTGCCGTTATGTTATGCTCTTTATGTACAAACAGAGTGTACTTCAAAGAGCATATATCATCATTAATGGTTAATAAGAGAAATGGAAATAAAAGCTCCACAAGCTGGCCTTGTAGCTAGGAAGCAATTCGCAGCACTTTATGGGCAAGGCTCCTGTTTGTTAGCTGTCTTTCTGAGGCTAGATGGGATGACTTTCTTGCAGGCACATAAAACCAACTCCCTGGTTTTGCACTTACTGGGTGTGTAATCTTCAAATAATGAGTGTCAGGACGCAAACAAGTCAAAGAAGTATCCTGGAGCATTTTCACCCTCTCTCGCTAAGGACAGCAGTTTTGCTTGATTAAGGGTTACAGGATCAGACTCCCAGTAAGCAATTAGCTGTGGAATTGAACGCATGATACATTCCTTCTCCTCTCCCCTGAGCTAACTCTGCCACAAAAAGAAGCTGGGATATTGATGACTTCAAAGGAACTGTAAAAACTAAGCAACAAGCCGTGATCAACCAACATACTTAAATACACCTCAACAGAGCAGCACTGTTAGAGGGGGAAGACTGATTCTGTGTCCTTGGTATTTTACCACAAGGTGCAAAGCAGCTAGCAGGGCTGTATTCCCACAGAACACAATGGGAGAGGTGAAAGGCTCTTTATTCATGTTTAAACACAGTTATTCGCTCAGGAGGAGATGCTGTGCTTAAATTATAACCCAGCTCACTGTGGGTGCTGGCTACAGGCAAAGGATCAGAGTGAACTTTTGACTCAGCACCCCCCAAATTGCAGGACTTCTTTGGTTTCCCTGGATTACAGCAGCTCCTTGAGGTCCTGCTGGGAATGGGTCCCCCGGTGCTGGGCAGTATGCAAACATTTGTATAAAGTACATTGTTGAGGTTGAATTTCCCAGCGCGCTGCATGCACACACTCATTGCTATTCCATGACTACAGCAAATGAGGAAGCTGTCTGTTTCCTGGTTGGGACTCAAGCAGAAGTCCTCGATCAAAGGACAAACACCTTTATATCTAGAGATTCCCTAATCATTTCCTTGAAAAGGTTTAACACCAGCATGTGTCTTTGGTGATGGGATATTTATTTAGCTGTCTACATTGCTCTCTTCACATTAATGACAATGCTATTTTTCCTTCTACTTAATTAAGACTATCTTCAAAGAGACCCTTTTATAAACAAATTAGGGCTATCTAACTCAGAATTTCAAATGGAACACTGTTTGATCAATAAGATTGATTGAAGAGATCTAAACCCATCCTTGGGATACTTTATTTCTGACTTGGAATTTTTTTAATGGTTTGCTTAAGCAGAGGTTGCGGTGCGTGAGAGCCTCACTGCCTCATACACCATTAGCTGGACCTTTTTAGAATGGAGACAAATAGCATTAGAAAGCCTTCAAATGGAGCCATTGCTTTTAAATAAGACTGTGAAAGGTGGGTGGTGAACCTGTCATGCTTTTAGAAAGATTAGGGATCATGAAGAAGATGATGACGGTGAAAGACACCCAGCTCATGCATTTTTAGCTTTCACAAGATGTCATTTAGCAGATAAGAGAAGGAAAATACAGAACTCTTCATCCATCCATCATCCATCCATCCGTCCATCCATCCATCCATCCACCCATCCACCCATCCATCCATCCATCTGTCCAACTCTTCATCCATCCATCATCCATCCATCCATCCATCCATCCATCCATCCATCCATCCATCCATCCATCTCTCCATTACCCATCTATTCACTCACTCATCCACCCATTCAGCCATTCACCCATCCAACCATCCATCCACCCATCCCCATGTGAATACCAACTTGTGCACTGATTGAACTGGAAAGAGCTTTAGTCTGTCTTGTGAAGACAACAGGAAATTCAGATCGAGCACGTTAACATGTGAAGATCTATGCAGATTCAGAAGACATAGACTAAATGCACTATGAATTTATATTTCTTATATGGAATGCACTCTCAGAGTCATAAATCTCACTTGGGATGCTTTGATAGAGGAATTTTCCAGCTTGCCATCATTACAAATAACGTTGAGATTGCAGCAAATGAATGAATTTAGAGAACTTTAAACTATGACCTCCAGGACAACTTTTCACCTGAACCTTTCATCTGTATGCAATAAGCTCCTAACCAGGGAATCTTCATTTCATTTGTGATGCAGACAACATTGCACTGTAAAACTTCTAACGAAAAAGCCTAATTCCATTGCAGGCCTGCAAGCAGATAACGTTAGTCTAAAGAAAGAGCAGAAAAAAGAAAGCACCTGAAGAGTTACCAGACCCAAGCAAATTACATCCTTGGCTCACTGATTCAATACTGCCACCAAATTATGACAGTAAGTAACAATTTCATGATAGTTGTCCACCAGCTCAGCAGGAAATTCTCTTATTCTAGTAAAAGAATAGTCATGCCTACTCCTGAGTAGGCTTAGAAACATATTTATCATGTCTGTACATCACTAGTCTCTTGCTTCTCATTTTTTTCAGTAGATGTGCATTTTGCCAAGGGGAAGTTAGAGTTTATGGATATACTTCTTGTATTTCCAACATCTGGGTATAACGGAGGATTCTGTGTTCAGACTGCTCTGGGATCCATTTCTACCCTATGACAGTAATCAGTTCAATGTGATATTGATAACATTCATTTTTGGATGGCTAATTTAGTTCACATTTATCTGTGCCAAGATATCAAGCTGATAATTGATCTCTGCTTTGTTCTGCAGCATTAATTAAGTTTTAGGAAAGCTTACAGATCCATTTATTTTAGTTAATGCACAACTTCACCTATAACAACATGCCTCAGATATTTATCACTCTGCTGCGATTCCCTTTTCATGCTTCAGCAATTCATGTTTATATCTGGTTTAAGTTTTCCTAATCTAAAATAAATCAGCATGAAAAAGCATTTGATTTCTCATTTAGATTCTCTATTGCCTTTTATGACAAAGATAATACCCCTTGTCTGATTTTAAATGGTAGAATTGTTAGGTTAAAAATAAGGAACAGAAATATTGTCACTCCATAGTTTTTGCAACTGCCCTCACTTCAATTTGCTTTTAAAAAAGTAAATTGAGGTTCTTTTTTATGGACATGATAATGAAATATTATTTCAATGAAACATTGCACATGCATTTAATTTCAGCTTTATGCACCCACTTACAGCTGTAATAATCAGGGGGTATTTATTTATCTTAACCTAGGGGGGCCAGACTGTAAAACAGGATTTAGAAAGATGCTGCTGCTGCACTGAGATGAATTGCTTTATACAGGCTGGTTTTTCCAATGGCTGTACCCACACCATGCCTGTTATTCACCTCAAATTGACAGGGCGCACTCATTTCACATGGGTAAGAGCTTTTCCAGCAATAAACTGACAGCTGCCTGACATCTCTTACAGGCAAAAATCCTTCTCTTATAAATGCTGTGTGCTGGAGCTGTGCGTGTGCTTTTGAACACCATAGAGCTTTGTGCAAAATCACCGTCCCGGCTTGTGTTTCAGCCGGTCTGGCTGTAGCCATGATTCATTTCTGTGCTCTTACGGTGCTGACTTCAAAAACAGCTTAAAGTTGATGTGAAAAGCTCCTCATCATCAGTACCTGACTTGACTTCACAGCTCTTTGAGTGTGGATGGAGAAAAACTCCCAGCTTGGCTCAAATCCGGTCAGCTGCAGTAGCCCCGAGTTTATAATCTCTTATTAAAATGCAAAAGATAGCTGTTTTCAGGTAAATCATAGAATCACAGAATGGTTTGGGTTGGAAGGGACCTACAAAGCTCATCCAGCCCAACCCCCTGCAATGAGAAGGGACTCCTTCAACTAGATAAGGATGCCCAGAACCGCATCCAGCCTGGCCTTGAATATCTCCAGGGATGGAGCACCCACCACCACTCCTAGCAACCTGTGCTGGTGTTTTACCACCCTCATTGTAAAGAATTCCTTCCTTATGTCCAGCCTGAATGTAGATCCTGCACTAACAAAGGGGTTTGTTGCAGTTTTGAGTTTAAAAGTGGCTTCCATTCGCCTCACCACCTTCAGCCCCACCAGTGCTTTGCAAACCCGTGGTGTCTTCGCATGCACATACCTGTGCTCATGGCACAAGCTGCCATCTCATGGCACTTCTTTAACTGCAAAGCATTTTATGCTGCTAAGCTACAAAACGTCCCTGGATTCTCCCACAGCCTCCTCTGCTGAGTCCCTTGTTTCCTCAGTTTTGTTTCAGAGCTAAACCTATGCTGGCCGCAGTGACCTTTCAGCACAGCAAGCAAACAGCGCACATCAACTCTTTTCCCTGTAACCTGACATTGCACATTTCAGAAGTACTCACTTAAATACTCTGCAACCTTTCTATAACACGTCTGCAGTATGGGGATAAAACCTACTATTATTATTTGCCCATCTCAACATTTTTACTGTAGGCAACTTCCTTAGATTTTCCTCAACCTGCATCTGTTACCATTTGCTATCGAGCACTGTACAAGGGAGGAAAAGCATCAGTTCCTAAAACATGAACTCTCTTTATTTTCCATTAGGGGATTTTTTATACATTGTGTTATGCCAATGCGATGCTATTTGTCACATTATTAATGGAGAAGGGGACTACTAATTAATCAGCTAAAATACAAGCCAGTAGATCCACCTTTATCAGGAGCAGTACAAACGGCTGGCCCAAACTATTAGGTTCTGGGGTTTGCATAATGGGATGTGCCTCTGCCAAGCAGTGGCAGCGTTACAGCCGTCGCCGTACTGCAGCCACCGAAGCAGCGCAAAGAATTAAAGGAAGAAATTGGTGAGCTTTTGCTATTTTATCTTTTACTTGACCTCTTCTGAACATTTCAGTGGGTTTTTTTTTCCAGCCCACTCATCCAAAACCCTACGTAGATCCAGTGCTGTATTGATTTTGTTCACTGTAGAAAACCGCTGACTGAAGGAATAGAATAAAACTCCACTCCTCTTAGCTTTTTACAGCTGGCGTTGGTTCATGGAGGTCAGAAGAAAATGCCATACCCCACCTTCCAAATGAGTGGTTGCTTGGGAACTGGAGATTAATGTTCACATTGTTATATACATCATGAGCTGCTGTTCAAACAGCTCCAGCTTCTAAAGAGGGACTGGCAGGACCAGCAAATTCAGGTGTGGTCATTGATTTCTTATTCCGACTCCTGTGTAACTTTAGTCTTCATGTCAGGAGTGTGTCTTGAGTGAGCCTCTTCATTTCTACCTCCTTATCTACACAGATCCATCATCAACAGGAAGTTTTAATTCAAGAACATGCTACTCCCTGCAAAGCGTTGCAGTTAATGAGTCATGGAATCATGGAATGGCTTGGGTGGGAAGGGAGATTAAGGTTCATCCAGTTCCAACCCCATGCCATGGGCAGGGACACCTTCCACTAGAGCAGCTTGCTCCAAGCCCTGTCCTTGAAGTTGTTTTTCTGCATTCAACTGACGGAGTGGGTGAGAAAATAGGTCCATTACACAGCCCTCAGTTTAATCTTCACAAGTCAAGCTGCAGTTTTTATATCCTATCTGCAATATGGGTTGGATATTTTTCCACCTAAATTAGCTTAGCCATACTGATAGAATGGTTCCCCATTTCTATGTTTGATTGTTGGGTTTTTTTTTTGTATGATGTCTTAAAACCAGGAATAAGGCAGCTAAAAGCAAAAATTTCACTGTAGCTTCTTCTGGCTGCGGTATCTAAGGAGAGGACACTCTTTGAAGCAAAAAAAGCAGCATGAAAGGCACAATGAGCCGAGGGAGATGGTGCAACGCACCCACTGCTCCTCCTCAGCTCTCCCAAAATGAGGGGTGAAAGGAAGTTACTCTCCCATAAGCAAGTTTGGCATGAAAGGATGTGTTATAGCAAAACACTCAGCAAAGAGACAATCCTTGCTGTTTCCTCCTCCTGTATTATACTTTTCCTTCTTATTTTATAATCCAAAATATTCCGGGGTGCTTTTTGCATGGAAGACTTAAAAACATTGTCCTTTGCTTTAGCTTTTATTGACAATTTTATCCCTCTGGAACAAAGGATGAATTTAATTTTTCCTGTTAACAGGCACATTTTTACAGTGCTTGCACAACTGTGTGGAAAATGGGCACCACAACATTATTCTTTTTGTCTGCTTATTCAATTATTGCCATACAAAATCAGCTATTTTAGAAACGTCTTTCAAAGTAGGTCAGGACAGAACAATGGAAGTCTGTGGGTACTTTCCAAAAATAAGTGATATACCCTGATTTGAGGGAGGTGCTGGGTTTCTGAACACCTCTTTGCCACTGTATTTAGAGGACTGTTAATCAGGAATGTAAAACTATGCCTTCAGAGCTGTAGACAGGATTGACCTGGCAGATGGGCAGTGGTGCAGCAGCAGCAGTGATGGATGCTAAAGGTGATAAAGGATAGATTATTTTGTTCTCTGTTTCTGATTTGCACTTTTTGGAGTTGTTTAGGGTTATCTGGTTCGATTGCTCCAGCAGATGTGCCAAGTTAGACTTCCAGGGGAGATTCATCTCCTTCCTAGTCCAGGACAGTGATGAAACTACCAAGAGGGATGCGGAAAGATTTCAGTGAGATCCAAGATGAGGTTGGGGTTTTGGGGGGGTTGGTATTTTTACTTCTAAACTTTGCATTGGGCATTTTAAGATCTCCACAGATCTGAGCCTTGGTTTCTCTCTGCTTCAGTTCCTTGCTGTAAAATAGATTAATCACATTTACTCATCTCACAGGAGCATCGTTGAAAAGGCATGCATAAAAAGATTGTCAGATGTTCACATATCATTTAACAGGGATATATTGGTACCTAAAATAAACATCTGAGAGTTTTCCTGTCCAGGGCAGAGAAATACAAAGAACATTTTTCCATGCCAGCAGCCAGCAAGTAATTTGAAGAGTGAGTAATTCTTCCCTTCAGAGACGAGCACCAAACACATCCACTGAGCTGTAGATTCAGCTGAAAATGTGTAGGTATCAAGTGCTTTACCAAGTAAGGGGCCCGTAGGCTGATCTTGATCATTAATCCAGAGTTTGTCATAAAGGGGATCAGAAAATAACCTGTTTCTTTTTTTACTCTGAATCCTTTCATGTCCATCCTTTCCCATTAACAGCAGTGTTGAAAGCATTTGGAGCCAGGCAGGCACCAGGAATTAATCCCCCTGCTAATGTGGTTTTCTGGCACTGACGTGGTGTTGCCAAGTGCAGATGGCTCCTAACACTGAGCTCCTACAGGCGAGTCTGCTCTGTCCTTTGCCTTCCTGTTCTTGTTGTTTCCTTTTTCTGCTTCACGATGAAAGCGTGTTCCAAGCCCAGACAGTCGTGCTTTGAACATCTAGGGTTTTCGAGTAAATCCATTCTACACACTCCAACCCAGAAAATAATTGATACAGCTTCATTTATTATGCATCCATATACATACAATTATCTTAATCCCATGATTTTGGAGCCAATAACCTTTTTGTTGACCTGATTATGATTTTAATGGAATTACTGCTCTCACCCTGCATATTGGCTACAGCTTTATTGCAAATAGAGGAAAGACAAGGAACTTCCTCTCATCTGTAGAGCAGCACTGCAGAGCCAAGTACACCAGCTAAAACCTCCACATCTATGACTGCAAACTTAAAATGAGGAGATTTTTTGGCTAACAATTTATAGAGGTTTTTTAGGGGGGATATAATAGAAGTTTTTTTAGTGTTAGAGCAATGCAAAGAAATTCAAGATCCTGCAAATCTGAGTGAAACTTAATTAAGCTGAAAAGCTTTTTGGTGAAGTTCTTTTCCTGTCTGCATGAGGACTAAGCCAGTGACACCCCGATGGTACTGTGGCTTTTAAGAGGTCCCTTTACCATAAAGCAGAGCTACTGAACTTATTTAGAGGTTTCATCATGTTCTAGCTTATTTTGAACATTTCTGTTCAGTTATATCAGCAATAGCTCAACTTCTCAATACTCTAAAGACCTGTGGAAAGTTTACTCTTTTGCTCGCTTGCCAGCTCCTCAGTTCCTTTCCAGTTCTTCCCGAAAGAATGAAACCAAGAATCAAGAGAAGAACCCTAGGATGTTTCGTAGCAAAGTCCTTCCCTCCCTTGTCAAGAGCAATAATTGCATTGTCAAGCAAATTACATCTTCTGTTTCAGTGCTCCATCTGGTTTATTTAGCAGGAGACTTGTGTAATGCAGCAAACTCCCACCTTCCTTGCATCCACCAGCCCACATACACAATGCGCTTATCCCACAGGATAGGCTGAACCAAGAGGAAATTTCTCAGGTCATTTTACCAACGTTATGCTCTGTTACTGCTGGTATTAACACGTCAGCACTTCCTCTGGTGCTCAAATGAATCCGTTAAGCAAAGCAATGATGCCAGCCTTAGGAGCCGACATGCACCCACCACCCGTCCAGCCCGCAGGACAAGCAGCCCATTAGCAGGTTGTGCCCTCGCTCCTCCAGGAGCACATCTCCAGGAGCAAAACCCAGCCAAGGTTATTGAAACCTGCTGTCAGAAGAGCAGACAAATGGACCTTTCAGTACTGACTGCAGAGTGCTGCACTGCCCTTCAGGACAGCAGGGAGGCTGGTGCTTCAAAAGTGCTCTGACCCGATAATTAACCCAAGCAAGGAAAAGAACATGTCACAAAATGCTGCTTTCTTTTTCCCCCTTTGTTGAAAGATCTTTTCCTAGCCTTGACTTTAAATAAAAACAAATGTGAGACATCAGATTCCTTAGGATTTGCTTCTTCTTAAAAAAAAAATCTAAATATCCTCACCTTTACAGTTCAGCATCCTTATTTGCTGACAAATAAGGAAAAGGAATACTTTTGCACAAAAAAAAAAGCATACCTATAATTTCAATCCTATTTCATAGAATCGCAGCCTGGTTTGTGTTGGAAGGGACCTTAAAGCTCATCCAGCTCCAACCCCTGCCCCGGGCAGGGACACCTTCCACTAGAGCAGCTTGCTCCAAGCCCCTGTGTCCAACCTGGCCTTGAACACTGCCAGGGATGGGGCAGCCACAGCTTCTCTGGGCACCCTGTGCCAGCGCCTCAGCACCCTCCCAGGGAAGAGCTTCTGCCTAAGAGCTCATCTCAGTCTCCCCTCTGGCAGGTTAAAGCCATTCCCCTTGGCCTGGCCCTACAGGCCCTTGTCCCAAGCCCCTCTCCAGGTTTCCTGCAGCCCCTTTAGGCCCTGGAGCTGCTCTAAGGTCTCCCCTTCAGGAGCCTTCCCTTCTCCAGGCTGCCCCAGCCCAGCTCTCTCAGCCTGGCTTCAGAGCAGAGCTGCTCCAGCCCTCGCAGCATCTCCGTGGCCTCCCCTGGACCCTCTCCAGCAGCTCCACATCCCTCTTGTGCTGCTGCCCCAGAGCAGGACCAGGACTGCAGGGGGGGACTCCCCAGAGTGCAGCAGAACTTTGTTTGCTTTGTTGCCCTATCAGACAGGGAAATAGCCAAACCTGCTGTTGCACAGGTACTTGTGAAAAGCTTTCAGCGGCCCTCTGCAGCATTTCACAAGTGGGTATTGTCAGCTCACATGTGGTTTGCCAAACTGAGACACTTGAGGAATTCTTCCCTTTCTGAAAACCAGCCTTGCGGGGTGTCTGAAACTGATAAAACTCTCCCAAACCATTTGTCTTCAAAGACCAGCCATTCAACATGAATTTTATCATCCAGAACAGGTAAAGTAAGTTTTCAGTAATGCCTGTGGCTGATGAACTAGGACTGACTGCCTTCCGAACAGTGCATAAACCACAGTTCCTCTTCCTAGCATCCTTATACCCCCCGTTATTAAAACGACTTGAAACCTTTAACTCTTTGACATTGAGAAGAAAATTCATGACAAGACTGAAGCCTAAAGAAAGTTCATTTGTACATTACTGAGCAAGTCCCTCCCCTGTAAGGCTTTCAGACTGACACAGAAAGGTCTTTGGATGGCTGTCATCCTTCGGAATAACAGCATCAATATGCAGGAAGGTTAATGTCTCATAAAGGACCGGGAATCTGACGATTACATTTATCAAAAGATGTGTAAATGAGCCCTATAGGAGCCTACTACAATGCCTTGCATAATTTATTCCTTGTACAATAAGAAGCTGATCAGATTTCATGCATGTTTACTTTTTGCAAGATAACTGCCAGAGTGTTTGAACTTGCCGTGGCATACAAATAGGGCTCAAAGTAATGTGTTTATCTACCTGACATTTTCATCTTGAAAACTTTCCTATTGTTTTGACAAAGCCATTCCCTCTTGCGAGAATAATCTCTCCCAAACATGAGAGGACTTGCTTTGTTTGAGACACACAATCTATCTGAAAGCTGATGAGATACGCGGAAGTGAAACAAAAGGCTCGCAGTGAAACCATCTGTATTTCTGATGCTGTCTATTTTCTTTCCAGAACTTTAAAGGACAAGACAATTAATTAAATCTGAAGCGACATGGTGAAGTTTTAGAGAAATCCTTGTTTCATAAATCGGTGACAACGTGCAGAGCCTTATGCTGCAATCCCTCGCTCTTGGAGCAAGGTCTTTGACACGTTGCAGGCTGTAAAGTTGAGCCCTTGTTCACCCATTTCCTTCTCTATGGTGGTAAATAGCTACTACTGCGAACTACCTCACCTTAGTCGAAGTATTACCTAAAGGAAAAATGCAATTTAAACTGTCTGGGATTCAGGATTTCACCTTTCTGTGGCATCATTTACAGCATCTGAAGCTTTTCCTGGTATCTAAACGTGCCTGAGTTCAACAGACGGACATTTCCCCCCGCAAACACGAGTTTACCTTTACCTTTACTTGCTGGTTCTAACGTCTTTGTTCTCCACTGCCTAGCAGGTGCAGACGAAGCTTGTTCTTTTGTTAGCTTTCCTATTTCACTTACTCCCCACAAAACTGGTTCCCAGCTCGTGACCCTCTTCAGATCCTGTACAAGAGGATCCTAACCGGCATTTCTTAAGCACAGATTCAGCATCGCTTGAAGACTCTTCCCTGTGACAGATGAGGCAGGTTCCCGAGCCCTTCATGCTGGAGGGAATGCTGTGGCTGTCAGTAAGCCCGGTGAAGGAACAGACCCCTCTTTGTTTTCGGTTCAGGTGCTGAAAGCTTTGTGGAGTTGCTGTTGAACTCGCTCCTTTAACCTGCCTGCCCAACTACTTTCAGACCGTGAGATAAAGGTTTCAAGCCGGCTTTATCTAAAGCTCTGGAAAGATATTCTGGCATGGAAAAACATCACCCCTAGAATACACTACCCTACCATGTCTCTGAGAGCACCGGTCAGCCCATTGTTTGAGGTGCTGCTCCATTGTCCCATGGTTATCAGGTATCTCCCCCTGTTACAGTGTCAAAGGCAGGACCCTGCTTCACATTGGGTAAGACACTCTGAAATGAAGTTTCTAACTGCAAAACAAGCAGCTGTACTTTTCAGCCTCAGACCCCTGGGTTTTAATAACTCTTAAATGCCTTTTATAGAGTCTAAAGAGCACTGGAGTTCTGCAGGACTCCGCAAAAAGGTTCTTCCTTAACATGACTGATAAGTGAGTGTGCATATAATAGATGCAGCGTCCTCCCAGTTAGGAAAGATAAGATATACACTTGAGTGAGAAATAACTTCCCACATAGAGTACATTCTGTAAAATTACTCTTTATTAAAAGAGCCTCATGTGCAACAACACTGCAGTAATGAATCCTGTACGCTGCTGTGTGCTTTTCAGATCAGCTTATTCTTCCCAATTCATTGGATTAGCAGATACTTCTCACAAAGGATTCTGATTTACAGTAACAAAACCTCTTTTCTTAGTTCACATTATCACTGATACTTCATCATCTTCAGGAGGCCAGTGTTGAACCCAAGCAAACAGCTATAGTTTCAATGGGTCTAAAGGAATAAGCCCAAACAAATTGTGTAGTCAAAGAAGGGACACAGCAAAACAATCCACAAATGAAACCTTGGTTAATACTGTGTGGGGGTGAAGTTGGTGAGTGGAACTTGTTCATTTAGAGGAACCAGGATTTTACTGCCTGCTATAGGACATAAACTCTCCATCACCATGCAGAAGTGCTGCTGCGGCTGAATTCCAGGGAGTGTGGTCCAAGGCTGGCAGCTGTTGGGTCTAGAGAGGAGGAATTCTGTGCCAAATCCAGGCAGATTCACTTGAGCGGGTGAAATAAAAACAAGGGAAAACATTTGAAGTACTTGGGGGAAAAAAAAAAAAACAAACAAAACAACAACTTTAAAAGTGTAATGGAGTCAAGCTAACAGAGGGGAGACTGAGATGAGCTCTTAGGCAGAAGCTCTTCCCTGGGAGGGTGCTGAGGCGCTGGCACAGGGTGCCCAGAGAAGCTGTGGCTGCCCCATCCCTGGCAGTGTTCAAGGCCAGGTTGGACACAGGGGCTTGGAGCAAGCTGCTCTAGTGGAAGCTGCCTATTGCTGCCTGTATTAGATCCAACCAGCTTTCTTCAAAGAAACCTCCTTCACATGGTTCATCTCATTCTCCTGTTGCAAGTCTTACACCATTTTCCTTCGGGAGCCATGGGCATCAGGGTACAAGTAGCATTTCTTCATCACAAATGCTCACAGTTCAAACGTGTCCAGCTAATATAGTTGCATGGCTTGAAAAATGTCAATCAACCACTCCTGTCACATACTTTCATGCTTCAATACAAATATGTCAGTAATGCTTCTTTTTTCAGACAAATTTGATCTTTTATCTGGGAAGAAGACTTCATGAGGATGAGTAGAATGACCCTCACTGGCAACCATAGAAACCACATAGAGATAACCCTGTCTAAGGAGATAAATTTATATCCCACCCAAATTTGGATGGCCTATTAAGGTTTGCAGCTTCCTCCTCCAGACTGCTTCAGTGGGAGACCATGCTCATTGGTGTGTGTACAAACATAGAGCCTAGAGATAATGCACGAGTGATTGCACTGAACATGTACTATGTGCATTAAAAACCAAAATCCCGTTGAAGCAGGATCCCTAAAACAAGTTGCCTTTTATGTGACACCCCCCCTGCTACAACAGTGTTTTATTCTGGGTGACCAATTGCCTCTGTGTGAGTCACCAGAGGAGTTGAAGTCAGCGAAAACGTTTGTGATAAAACAATGAAGCAGCAGAACAAGTTTTTCCACAATGAATGTATTCAAAAGAAGGCCTGTGTACTCATACACAGCACGCTGTGCCTATATTCACAGTGAGTGCCGAGTTTGATGCAGGTGTATGTCTTGTTTTGAGATAGATGTTGGGCTATTTCAGGCTATTTTCCACACTGAAATTGAAAATAACCCAGGAAAACTGAACGAACAGATAAAAAAAATACAACCTGACAGCAACAAGCCATACAAATGGGGAAATACGGGAATACTGTTCCATAAAATCATCAAGTTGATGGTGTCGAGACCCCAGGATTTCTGTGCTGGAACCACTCACAGCGACAGAGAGAGACACCAGGGCACAGCAAAGGAAAGAGTCATCTGCTGTGCAATGGTTCTGGGGACGTAGCTTTTGATTAATTGAGGAAAACTGCGCTTTCTGTCAGAAATCTGAATTTATGAATGTGATTTCTGTAATGGCGTTGTACTTGTTCCTGAGCTGCCCTTGCGCTGAGGGAGGCGCACTGATTTATTTCACCAGGGTGTCCAGGGAAAGGAAAGAGTTTTATTACCCTGGAGAGCTGACCATAGTCCTACCCCCTGCTTTTTACACACTAAATTATGAGGGCTGGCTACTATGTGTGAAAATTTCCCCTCCTTGTTGACGGAAAGGCTTTCTCTACAAGCTGTGAAATGCAGCATTTTGTTCTGCTCTAATTATGTCCTGGATCCTGGGCGGTGTTTCCGGGCTATGTCCTTATGTTCCTACTGTCTGAGGAAACCAGCCAAGTGCTAATGTTGGACAAAGAGCAGGGAAAAGACATCAAACCGATGATTTGTTTTGCTTCTTAGATGTAGAGAGACATATTGCTCTGTTAAAGCACAGCCTTGTGTGAGGGGCAATGACAGCTTCAGGGGAAAGAGACATTTTGTTCGTAGCAGTCATCATGTATCTCTCACCACGTTAAACAAGTTCTGGGTAGGGTACAGAGAGGGACAACATTACTTTTCCCTCTGCAGTTTCCCCTGGGGAAACCTAGGGTCTGACTGCACAATCAACCTGATACCACTCAGTCACGCATGGTGTGTCCATTGCATGGGTGGCCAACGATGGCCAAGAGGCAATGCTTAATTTCTAGTCCTCCTATACCTGCAAAGGATCAAACAAAATGGATATTCTTCCCAACCATTCCCTAGTTTGCCCTGTGAAAGAGAAACACATTCGCACAGTTATCCTTCAGTGTATAATCGATGTATGTAATCTCCAGTGCCTGGGGGTTAATCGAGTCTTTTTCTGTTAATGTTTTTCTTGCAATGCACTAGAGCTTGCAATATTTAAGATGCATTTAAGCATTTAAATAATGAATTATTTTGAAAAAGCAAAACAACTGCAAGTGCTCTATGCCAGATATTTATGCCTCTGGATTCTTAATCTATTTTATAATGAGATGATTAACTCTCACTGCTATGAAAGATCCTCCACTGCAGGTTATGCAGCATTTCTGTGCTTATCTGCAGGAGGCTGTGTGGTTCCAATACAGCATTGAGGGGCAGGAAAATAGATTACTCCGAATGCATGAAGTGAAAACTTACGTTTCTTTTGAAATGCTGATGACATGCAGTTTTTTACTTCCAGGTACTTCATGGGCATAGTCTGCTATGTGGTTTTATATTGTTCATCCCCTTCTCAGAAAGAGAGCCCCTGAGGCAGAAAATGCACCTAGAAGTGAGTGTGTTTTACGATGCCAAGGTCTCCTTCAACTGTAGTTATTCAATTGCTGCATCAGCCAAAAGTCTCTTCAAGCCTCCCCAAACCTGCTGGGGAACAATAGCTTCTTGTTCTCTGCAACAATCGGAACGTGAATCAGCACCTCCCAACACCTTGAGGTGGGCGCTGTTGTTACCAAACACGTGGAGAGATAGAAAGAAGAGCTGTATAATGATTTCAATGAAAGGGCATGAACCAGCTCCTCCTTGGCTTGTTCAATGCTGCTCATGACTAAAATCCTGATGCCTCAGCAAAGGAGAAGGAAAGGCTTCTTGGCTGATAAATAAATTGTGAGCAGTTCCAGGGTATATGACTATCATAAAATGAGTCGCTTCCGTGTTTTCCCACTTGTGTTTGCCTTTTAAAGGACAGAAATATTTTAAAACTTCTAATGCTTTAAGCATTTTGAAGAGAAAATGTGGAGGTTTTATCCTCTGGAGAGGATCAGCCGTAAACACTAAAGCTACCAAGCACTTTAAAACAAAGCGGTTAAGACGAGCTTTACTCTCTCTGCTCCCACATCGAGCTTCAAGTGAATTCAGCAGCAATCATTATCATGTTGAGGAGTTTTGCTGTCCAACGTTTCTGCCTAAAAATTCTTTCCTTTTGTGTCTCCGACAAGTATTTTGCTTGACAGTCTCTGCAAATCACTTGGAATCTCTGAGAAAACAGAATCTGTCTGGAATCTCTGAAAAAGTTTACTCTTTCTCAAACAATCTACACCACATTATGAATCCCAGCATGTAAAATGACTCTGTGTTTTCGCTTGGTGAACAAAGGCAGCTCTGTCACAGGGGAAAGAGCCAGTTGTGCAGATGGGGATGGCAGAGGACCGCTGTTCCTTCGCAAGTAGGGTTGGTATCATAGTTCATGTTGTTCTGCTTCTGGGCCCTGGGAAAACAACGCCTGTAGAAATTCAGATACAGCTGCTCTCATTTGCTTTTGTTTGCTCTGAATTAATATTACCTCATAGTGGGGTTAGATTTGGATTTGGGGGTAGTGAAATGCAGTAGGAGGAGCAAGGTAGGTGCTCGAGCTGCCTGTTCACAGAACAAACTTGTTTAATGATCTGAGTTGCCCCATCAAAGGGCTCACTGAATCCCAGAAGTGGCCATCGCCCTTCACATGGTGAAAGCAAGGAAGGAAATTTCAAACCAAAATCAGTTCCAAATTTGTATTTTATTTTCTTTTTATTTCTGTTTCAGTTTGGAAGGGACCTTAAAGTCCATCCAGCTCCAACCCCTGCCACGGGCAGGGACACCTTCCACTAGAGCAGCTTGCTCCAAGCCCCTGTGTCCAACCTGGCCTTGAACACTGCCAGGGATGGGGCAGCCACAGCTTCTCTGGGCACCCTGTGCCAGCGCCTCAGCACCCTCACAGGGAAGAGCTTCTGCCTAAGAGCTCATCTCAGTCTCCCCTCGGGCAGGTTAAAGCCATTTCCCTTGGCCTGTTCCCTTGTCATAAACAAGGATAAACTGCTTTAACTATTGCTATCCTGTGTGTCTTTACAACATGCACACACGTACCAGAAGTGTTGGGCAGCTTTAAATTCACAAACTCTTTCATGCTAAGAACAGGACTTGACACAGGGAGCTGCACTACAGCAAGCAAGAGAAGAAGACAGAATCCCACCGCCCTCAGACCTTCACCTAGTCCACCTCAAAAGGAAGGAGCAGTTATTAACATTGTAATCCTACAATTAAATGTAGAAAACTGATGGACCTGACAGTGCAAATACTAAAAGCAAAATGAGGCTGAAGAGGTAAAGTAAGAACTGCAGTTTTGATGTTAATAGCCTTAGAAATGCAGCACTTGAATCCATCTCATCTCATTAAAACATATACATATATATCCATTGGAACATTTCCATTGCCTGTAAATGGTATCACTCCTGAGGTAGCTTAAGCTTTCTGTCCAGCCTCTGCTTCCTCCCCTTCTATTGCACCTTATCCTGTATATGGAATTTCAGTGACCTTTCAGTTGACAAGCCATTTTAGAAAGGGCTGCTGTCTTTTGGTTGTAGACACTTAACTTACTGCAAGAGAGATTTAGTTAAAAATTAATTTGGTATTGTGTGTGGTACCATTAATCACAATGACTTTATTTGCTATGAAACTGGGTAGGGTGATTAAATTCACTTCCATTTCACTGTGACTTAAAAATGAAATGAAATGAAGGACCAACACTCGGAACTGGTTTTATTTATGGTTTTACTCTGTTGTAAGTTTTATGTCACACATCTGGGTAAGGAGAGAAGGAATCCTAACATGTATAGCCAGTAGGATATGTATCTTGCCATTTCCATGCCATTTCCTTGCCCATTCCAGTATGTTCTAATCATCACCTTATCCATGTTTAGCGTAGGTTTTAGTCATTCTCATCACAGAAGCTTATTCCTTTCTCTGTCCAGGGAAAGATGACACAAGTACTTCCAAAAAACCCCCTTCTGCTTTCCATTCACAATATATAAATTGCCTTCCCTACCTCCACGTCTGAGTACACAATGGTCTTGTACATGGGTTGCAGCAGAACTGAACTAACGTGGGTGTTCTTGGCATCAAGGAGGCGAGAACCAGCTTTCTGCTGCTGTTATTAAAGTCTAAATGAAATATTACGCAGCTGGCACCATGTTTCAGTAGTTCTTAAAACAATACTTCTTAAAACAGGCTATCCACATAACCTTTAGAGCAAAGTAAGTTGTAAAGAGCAGCCAGGATGAAAAAATGCTGAGTAAATAAAGCTGAAAAGAATAAGCTCCTCGGAGCTAGGCTACCTTAAGTGACTTGATTGATACAACAAAAGCAAGTGTTAGACAAGATAATACAAACATAGATCTTCAAGCTATTAATCAGATTAAAAAACAATATGAAAAGCAGCACAGATTCATAGACTGAAAGAAAAAGGCAGAAAATGCAGCTGTAGTGGGCCATCCTAGCAGGAAATTAGAGACAACAATAATGGGCAGTTACTGAATACTGAATTAGTGAAGAACGTAGAGCAGCGGATCAATACTGATCATATCAGGCTCTTGTAATGGCAGTGCTAGGGACTTGGCTAGTATGTGGCTTTTGCAACTAGGGAATGTGCTGGCCTTGGGATACATAACCTATTTTCCCTATGCAGAACATGTGATTCAGGGCTTCAGCTTGAGTTGTTTTATCAAGTTTTTCCGTGAAATAGCATCTCTCAGGGTTATAATGTCCATGAAGCACCACATTGCATTTTGAAGCCAGTATGGCCAGATGCAGCAAGTCACAGCACCTCAACTGTCCTACCTGGGCATTTCTGTCCATTACTTGGCAAAATTTCCCCTTCTGAGTGATGGAAAAATGGGGGAGTTATACTGTTGTCCAGAGAAGCTGTGGCTGCCCCATCTCTGGTAGTGTTCAAGGCCACGTTGAATGGGGCTTGGAGCAAGCTGCTCTAGTGGAAGGTGTCCCTGCCTATGGCAGGGGTTGGAGCTGGATGAGCTTTAAGGTTCCTTCCAAAACAAACCAGGCCTGGACTCTATGATTCTATGTCTAGAGGGTTTCCCCATCAGAGAATTGGACCTCGGCAAAACACCTCCATCCTGTTCACATATGGGTTTAAGGTCTGAACGGGGCACATGGATGGGATATGGGAGGTAAAGGAGTGTTTGCATAGAGGCTGTGAAGCATCACAGGACTCTGGCTGTCACAAGCATGAAGACAAGGAGTTTCCTCTCAACACCTTTGGTCTGCATAATGGCAGTGGTAAAGCTGTTTCAGCAGCCCTCCTCATTTACATGGTCTGTGTTGCAAACTATTTTTAGGCATGATTTTGCAACTGTACTCCACATGAATAGGTTCACATGTAAAACCAGTGCTGCACCAGCAGAAATGTTTTGAGTGTCATATTGTGGGAGATTAGCCCATTTCATAGAGTCATAGAGTAGGTAGGGTTGGAAAGATCATTCAGTTCCAATCCCCCTGCTGTGGGCAGGGACACCTCACACTAAACCATGGCACCCGTTTGCCAGAATTCAGAATAGAACAGGCTTCTCTTTCCATTCTCTAAACCAATATTTTTAACTCAGACAAATAATTAGGCAAGTGGTTTGTCAGCTAATTTCAGCCCCAGCATATTACATGTACTTCTGTTTGTTTCCAGTCTCCTTTATGCCTTGCCTAAAGTCCTAATTGATGAAAATCCATTGAAGTTATGGATCAGATAGAATTCATTCTTCATCTCACACATAGCTGGTACTCATGACTCTTTGTCATAAGATACTCTTGAAGCTGAGTCTTATAAGATTTAACAAAGACACTTCCAAGGACAGAAAGACCATTTGGAAATATGTTAGGCAACCTTAAACAGAATCTTGTTCCATGTCAAAATAGCTGTGTTAGGAAGAACACCCATCGGGTAGCATCCTTCCCTGGGCCACTCCAAAGATGGTTGCTCTGCTCTTGCTCCCACCATGGTGCCATGGCCCATTGTGGCCAGGGCAATGTATTCTCAGTGTCATTTGAAATGGGAAACTGAAAATAAAGCAATGAAAATCCCTTGGTTTAATATTTATGAAGGATCTACATCTGGCTTACTTATTTTTCATTACACATGAAGCATGAAAACATAAGAATGATGTGTGAACATAAAGTTGAAATGACAGCATACAGGCAGGCTAAGCAGATTGTCCTGAGCTCCACTATTATTATTTATACAGAAATGAAACTGTAGCATAAAACTACACATCACATTAAACAGTTTTCTTTCAGATAACAGATCACAAAGATACAGATTTATCAATATACTGTAAGATATACCTCACTGAAGCAGGTATGGATTTAGACATCAGGATCAATAGGCAATCAAAAGGAAGATCAGTGTTTAAAGAGCATTAAAATGTCTGTATTATACCAACAGTGGCAGGGAGAAAAAAGCAGATAAAGGCTCAGGAAACTGCTGGAGCATTGTTCCCATTGTAACTACGGCTTCAGCATTTGCTTGAATGACAATACCTTGAAGCATGAATATAAAATCACTCATTTGGACTGGTAAACTATAGGATCAAAACCCACGAGTTCTTTTTCCTCTGGAACAAATTACTAGTTTTATTTTAGGATATTCACAAAATCACTGAATCACAGAATGGTTTGGGTTGGAAGGGACATTGGGGTGTCCAAAGAGAACTTTTACATTGCTTTGAAAACATTTTGCAGCCAGTATAGTATAAGGCCAGGAGTGCAGGCTTGTGGTCATTAAATATGTGTTCATCATCCAGTTATCAGCAAAGTGAGATACTGCAATAGGAGTAATGATGCAGCCCTGATATGCCCATGCCTGCTTCATACAGATTCATGTTCTGGTGTTCAGAAGCAGTTTATGTCCTTACTGAGCTGCTGCCTACATATTTTTCCCACACGTACTGAGCACTGCCGGATTCAGCTGAGTTGATTTACTCTAGTGGGTAGCTGGTGTGACTCTCACTCACTCCAAGGCCATTTAATATGTGCATCTATTATTCAGTAAATCACACAAAAAATCCACTTCTTCCTATTAAGAGCCCCCATGATTAACTTGAAATACTACCTTGCACATCTCTATCACTTTGAAACTTGACTGTGATTTGAATCTACTCAATAGCTAAGACCTGAATCAGAGGATAATAATAACTGAAGCAATAAAAAGACAAAGAACCAAGTTTCCTATTGATCTGCTGGAAATGAGCGAAGTAAGAGTATTGTACCTAAAAGAGGAAAGCACGTATATTATGAAAACATAGAATCATAGAATGGTTTGTGTTGGAAAGGACCCTAAAGCTCATCCAGTTCCAACCCCTGCCACAGGCAGGGACACCTTCCACTAGAGCAGCTTGCTCCAAGCCCCTGTGTCCAACCTGGCCTTGAACACTGCCAGGGATGGGGCAGCCACAGCTTCTCTGGGCACCCTGTGCCAGCGCCTCAGCACCCTCACAGGGAAGAGATTCTCAGTCTCCCCTCTGGCAGTTACATCTCTATCCTATCTTACACCAGTTTCTTGAAGTATAATGTAGTGTCTCAGAAAATGATCTTTTGAAGTAGCGCTGGTAATACACAACCCATCCTTCTCTACAAGCATATTCTATCCCATCCCTTCCTCTGAAAACATTCGTTGTATCAAAACAAGTACTTAAAATACTCAACAGTAAGAGTTCCAGTAGTGACTTTGGAGTGCACTCATTTCTTATTGGCAATGTGATGCACTGCACTGATTTCAACAGAGCTTTGTGTGGTCAGGAGTTGCATTTGATTGTGAACTCCCCAGAATGATAGGAACAGTAATGATGTGCTAATCATTGTAGTCTGTAACTAGATGCCAGCTGTCATCTCACCTAGGACTTGGATTCACTTTATTACCTACTTCACAGGCTCCAGAAAAAATAATTCATTTTCTGGTGAAATAATCACAATTTTGCCTTTCCTAAGTGTCAAAATGGATTTATTTGCAATCCAGCTATTCCATTTCTACTATCTGTAGAGATTCCATTTCTTAGCCATGCCCATCACCCAGCAGCAGCAGATAAGAAGGTCCCTCTGACAGAGCTCATGTAATGGAGTAGGACTGAGGTCTGTGATAGCAGCACTAAGTAACTCTGTGATGAAGGGAGACTGCTCGTCTGCCACCAGCTCAGTGAGAGCAGCAATGAATCCACAGGAAGCTGTGCCATGTAAGTCACTTCTGGTTAGGAAAAGTTGCTTTTTTGTTCATTCTCTGTGCAGAATCCTAAAAGCTCATTATGGAAATGAAAAATTAACATGCACTTAATTCCACTCATTTTAAAACTAAGCTATCAGGGACATCATCATCAGGGACAGCGCACAACACAAAGGAGCATCAGCAGCTTTTCGTATCCTTGCACAGAGATGGCCATTAGAGCTGTGGGATAAAACCTTGCCTATATCCTCACTTCTCCATAAGAGCAATGAGAAAATCTTAGGAACATGACTAAAGGTAGAGAGAAACAACAGGTCTGTACCGACCCCTTGAAACGGGGCTTAGAAAGTGGGAAAAATGTCTACACACAAGTGCAATGTGGGGTTTTAAACCTGTTAGTGCTTTGGTTGTGAAGACCATCTGATCATACACCTGGTTTTCCTTTGCGTGTCAGCCAATGTGTTTATTTTGCTTCCAGTGTTTTCTTAATAACCTCTAACGATAATTGAATTTGACCTTTATTTAGCGCCAAAAAAGGACTTATCTGCAATCCTCTTATTCGACTTTAAGCGTTTCTGGAGCTCTCATTTCTCTGTCGCGCCTCATAAAGTCTACCTTAGTGGAAATGAACACATGTTCTCATCTATCCATAAAGATATATATTGAAGATAAGAGAAGAAGTTGAAGTTTTCTATATAAACTAACCAGAGAAATTCAGTCTCTCAGATGAGCTCATCGAAGCCAGTGATGCATTCAAAATCTTCATGGGTCGTTTAATAATTAACTGGATTCCAAAAAGCTGGTTGGTGGTGTTTTTTAGATCAAGAGCTTCGGCTTCTTATAGGCACAGTTTAGTGGGTTTGTTTAGCAGCGTTGTAGCAGAGGATACTCTAGAACACAATCTGTGTGTTTTAGTCATCCCTGTGCAGAGACAAACGTTCACGTGCATGAGATCCTTCACCATCAAATTGTTTCAAAGGTAGAATTAAAGCTCAGATGCCTGTTTCTGCATGGCCACACAGCGTGGATGGGAATTTCTGTCTGTGCAGGAGAAGGACAACACGGCTATGAAAACTTTGGTTTCAATATAGCACAAGCTCACGCTGCAGTTATAGGAGAGGGATTTTTGACAAGGAGAGCTACGGATAGGACAAAGGGGAATGGCTTTAACCTGCCTGAGGGGAGACTGAGATGAGCTCTTAGGCAGAAGCTCTTCCCTGTGAGGGTGCTGAGGCGCTGGCACAGGGTGCCCAGAGAAGCTGTGGCTGCCCCATCCCTGGCAGTGTTCAAGGCCAGGTTGGACACAGGGGCTTGGAGCAAGCTGCTCTAGTGGAAGGGGTCCCTGCCTGTGGCAGGGGTTGGAACTGGATGAGGTTTAAGGTCCCTTCAACACAAACCACTGTGTTATTCTATTTATGGAGAGGGTAAAATGTGATGCTGGGTCATTGAAGCACAGCAACACCACATCAGTTAAACTTCCTTCTTATTTCTTCTAGAATGAACATAAAATGAATGAACCCCATGAGTGTGGATTCAAAGGATTCCCCTTAGTTGGGAAATACTGAGTCTATATGGATGCAAGCTCCCTCGGACTACATGGGGAGGAAAGCCCATCCCTAGCGGCAGGGCTGGTGATGAGATCCTGGCTCTCTGTAGCTGGATGAGCTTTAAGGTGCCTTCCGACACAAACCGTTCCAGGGTTCTAAGACTCTGTGATAATGAAGAATGATGAAGAATAATCAGTATGGGCTTTGAGTGAAATAAGCAGTATTTGGCTGATGTCTCTTACCAACGTCATTGACATTTCTCCTGAGTTTTCTCCTCTCCAATATTAGTCCCTTGCTTAAGAAGATTAATTTATAGGTTTCTAGAAGTGTTTATAAAAAAATTGGCAACTGGAGTAGGAATAGATTTGAAATACGAGCGTATTTTTTACTTTATTCTTTCAATATGAAAGTTCCTATTTGTTAAAAGAACCCAACCATTAAATATCTCCAAGGAAAAAGAACTCAGACAATACATTAAGCTAACTGATGTATTACATTTAAAAACCTCGCTTTAGATCACAGGGTGTATTTACAATCGCTGTGTGCTTAATTTGTGGTTCTGCATTTATAGCCATTGATGAAAGGTTTCCATTCCCAGTAATAAGCAGTATTGTTGAAGGCAAAAAGTGGTCATCAGGAGCAGCTGAGGAAAAGATTTTCCATTGTGAAAGCACATTGAAGTGATTGTTAAAAGGTTGTTCTCCACGGTGAGAAAGAGACTCCTCCATGGCATGGTTCAGAGTGCAGCACTCAATGGGCAGAATAAAGCACCGTGCAGTGGCAGGGCATAGGTCTGAGTCCAAAAATGAAATCCCTGTTCCTGGCCCCAAGTCTCTGTTTCTTGACCAAGTACCCTTCTTCTTGAAGGAATCCCATCCCTTCCAGTTTCCTATTTGTAGAAGCATCTGATTCATTGAAGTGCACAGGAGGTGAAGGTAATATGCAAATGCTTCCATGAGTTCTTCAGCAATCCATCTGCAGGTCTGGAAACACCTCCCCATTTCAAACTGGTGATATAGAACAAGGAGGCAGGTTTAAATTACTTCTGTCATACCAGCTTAAGTCCTTATTGCAGCTTCTGCCTCCAGCAGGCTTTATTAGTGTGGTTGACTATCTCTGCTCCTCTCGTCTACCTGCATCTAGAGATGATGACAAGCTTTGTAGGTGAAATAATTTACAATTTAAAGCATAGAAGGAGAAAACTTACAATTCTAACACACATAAGAACTGCAGTGTCTCCATTATATGAAAACTTAAGGCTTAAATTTCCTTTTTGGCATCTCTGTTATATATTCTTTGAGAGGGGCTCCTAGCAATAGTGCAACAGGACCTTGTACAGTTCCTCTGCTCCTCAGTGCGACCATCCCAGAATCATCAGTCCTTCCTATGGGCTGCAGCCATTGGTAATGACTGCCTCATGCAAAGAGATTGGAAATATATATATATATATATATATATATATCTGTCAAAATAGATTGTGGAGTGTATGCTAGGGCAAAATGCATGACAGTGAAATGCGATTTGGAAGTGTCAGGCTTGATGTGAAATGATAGAATGAGTGTGTGTTTTCTCAGGAGATCATGTCGTAGTCATGGTTAAGGAAATGATGAGCTGTATTTTGAAGAATTTCTCATCCCTTCTTTCAAATCAATATAGAAAGAAAAGTAACCCCCTTCCGGAGATTATTCCCTTCCCAGAAGCTGTTTACAGAAGTAAAATGCATCAGGAATTGAATTCCAAGAGAACTTTTTATTCTTATGGGGATTTGTCTTCTAGTTTAGTAAGCAGGAAGAACTATATATATCATGCAGAAGTTATATAAATACTGGTCAGAATGAAAACGGGATGCCTTCAGAGCCCATAATTGAATCTCACACATAATTGCGTGCTCACTGAACCTCAGGCTCACATCCTGCTGCAAAAGAGCTCCGCCTCTGTGAGTCTCATGTGGGGGATCGGCAGCAGCCATGCACAGCAGGCTCCCGTGGACCAGCCCAAGAGCCTCTGCAGAGTGGCAAAGAAAACCTCTGCCAGATGATCAGCTGTGTTGCTCCACTTCCCCTCCTTTCCTCTGGAGTGCTGTGCCTGATTCTCACACTGTGGCGAAGCCCATCCCAGCTGCCCCGGTCACATTCTGTGCTACAGCACATAGTTTATTATGGCACATACAGTCAGATAATCCTAATTCTTCCCTGTGAGGGTGCTGAGGCGCTGGCACAGGGTGCCCAGAGAAGCTGTGGCTGCCCCATCCCTGGCAGTGTTCAAGGCCAGGTTGGACACAGGGGCTTGGAGCAAGCTGCTCTAGTGGAAGGTGTCCCTGCCCGTGGCAGGGGTTGGAACTGGAGGAGCTTTAAGGTCCCTTCAACCCAGAACAGTCTGGGATTCTGTGGTTGTAATATATACAATGTAAGGAAAAACCATTGCATGGGCAATGGCAGCTAATTTAATAGGCTTGGGGTTTTCTTCCTCATAGTGGGTTTTGTCTGAAGCTCTGCAATATTCACCCCTTGAGGGATAAAAGTGACAAAAGTGAAAGGATTTAAATTCATTATTTGGAGGATAAAGAATATTCTGGTCTGTTGATATTTTAACTGATTCTTACAGACAGCTGCATATTCACAGCTCCTCCCTGTACGGAGGCAGGGAATGAAACAGCCAAGCTATAACACACTCACTTCACACTGCTACCACCTCAAAGTCACTGTATTGCAGTAGTTTCTCCCTAAAAGCTGCGTTTTCTTCAGCTAGAACTTTCCTGCCACTGGCCCTGTAGAACAGGTAAATTTTAACCTCAGAGGTCTGGTCTGATATGCCTCTTTTCTCTCTAAATATCCATCCCATTGCCCAGATGATTGCTTTCTCCATTAATGATAAGTATGAAATACTAATTTATTAATTATATACTTTTTTTTTACATTATATTTACTTATATACTAACTTATTTATGTACTAATAATAGATACTAATTATTGGAGAAATTTCTGACTGTTCACCCATTTGAATAACAAGATTTTAGGAAAAAAAGATTTTCCAGATTTTCAGTCAAAAGAAAACAAAAAAGGCACAATCAGGAGAAAGGTAATAAATGAGCACTGGAGAGAACTTCACAATAAAGAGCATTTAATGCTCTGTCTCTACTGCAGTTTTCCCTGTGTCCTTGAGATGGCCTCATCCACTGGCGCACGTGGGAGTTATCTGGAGGTCTCTGGTGAAGCATCTCCTACTGACTATGACTGGATCAGCCCCAAATAGGCCCTCCCTTTTTATTATCATCTCTCCTGAGTTTCCTCCTCTCAAGCCAACCGATATTAGTCCCTTGCTCAAGGATAGTTCTGCAATATATTGATATCTAGAAGTATTTATAAAAAAAAATAGCACCTAGATTTGAAATCCAAGCACATTATTTCACTTTATTCTTTAAATATAAATGTTCCTATTTGTTAAAACAACCCAACCATTAAATACCTTCAAGGAAAAAGAAGAACTCAGACAATATGTTCCAGCAGCCACCTCTCAGCTCTGCATATATTATTTGCACTGAGACACTCTCAGGTCTGTAGCTTATATATTTTTCATGTACCGGTTGCTTAAATGATTTCCCCACATCCTTTATGTCACCCTTTGGTACACCGATGTGTGCAGGTCCCATCCTGGGGTCAGAAGAGACGGGAACCGAGCTCTCTCCCTTCCCCTCCAGCCAAGCCCACAGCCACATGCGCATCCCCTTATGCCCGCCACAATCTAGGCACTTCCTAGAGCATCCCAGGGGCAAACGTTCTCCCTCTGCATCCAGGAAGGAAACACAATATTGCACATCATAGAATAGAATCATAGAATAGTTAGGAGTTGGAAAGGACCTTAGGATCATTGAGTCATTTATAAGTAACAAATACTATTAGAAGAAGTTCCTTTTAAAATCTGGTTACCTCCAACTTCAGATTTGTAACTTTGTTCCACTTTCTCAAATCAAACAAAAATGGTATTTTAAGGTTCTATCATTTGACACAGGGGAATAGGCAGGATACAGAGCAAAAGTTATGATCTTTTTTTCCTTTAGTGTCCCAGATAATGTACTTTCATATTGCTGACAATTTTTACAAGCCTTTTCTTCCTTGTTTCTTAGGAATGAGCAAAGAAACATCACAGACCAAGGAAGGACTCCATCACCATCATCCTATCCCCCTTCCAGCTCTTTCTTTGTTCCATGATCGCATTGTATAACACACCTATTGCAGAACTAGTCCAGGGCTTCAGGCTGCCTCTCTCTGTTATAACTGTTAGGAGGCTCTGATAGAGCCCAAAGTATCTCATTTTATGAGATACTTAAAGGATTCTTTTGCTACATCCATAATCATTTTATCTTTTGCCATCGAGTGAAGGTGAAAAAGCAGTGGAATTGTGAAGGGACATTAAAATCATTATATTTTCTCTCTGCATAGCCAATATTATGAGGTCTGGTTTGAGGGACCTTTCCCATTAGGTCTAGGAAATATAATCTTCATCACTGTGTAAAATAGTTCTGCTTATTTCGAGTTAAAGATATAAAAGTTATTTTAACTTTTGTCCTTTACAGTCATATTTAAACCCTCTAATGTCAGCCAAACACAAGAATAGCCAGAGTCCTTGCCCACACTTGAGAACTAAAGTCCGATGACTTGAACATGTACATTAAAGCTTCTGCAGCAATTTTATGGTTCATACATGTCCTGGGTTCAGCAGTAGCAGTCATTTTTCTCCTTCTTGGTAGCTGGTGCAGTGCTGTGTTTTGACTTTCAGCTCGGGAACAGAGCTGATAACAAGGATGTTTTGGTCTGGCCAAGGATTTTGTGAGCCTCATGCTCTGCCAGGGAGGAGGGGAAGCCAGGAGGAAGCAGAGACAGGACACCTGACCCAAACTGACCAAAGAGGCATTCCATACCACAGCACGTCATGGCCAGGAGGTAACTGGGAGTTAGCCGGAAGGGCTGGGAGACTGCAGGGTTGGAGGAGGTATCGGGCAGAGCTTGGTCAGGCTGGGGGTGGGGGTGCGAGTTATCGGTCAGCTGGTGCTGAGGTGTTGTATTCTCTTCCCTTGTTATTTCCTTTATCATTGTTATTACTGGTAGTAGCAGTAGTGATTTGTGTTATACCTTAGTTACTAAACTGTTCTTATCTCAACGCATGGGAGTTGCATTCTTTTCGATTCTCCTCTCCATCCCCCCAGAAGCAGGGGGAAGGCAAGAAGGAGGGGAAGTGGGTGAACGAGTTGCCTGACTGGGTTTAAGCCACAACAATATATCTTTCATTCAGCATAGCATTAGCCACTTGTTCCCCTCCCTGGAAATAGGAGAGAAGAATAAATAGAGCCACTTTAAACACTGCAGTAGAGGGAAATAAATACTTCATTAATTGGCCTCCATATTTGCCAAGATGTAAATTATTTCTTATGCTTCAAGTTGAAATAGAAGGTGGAGAAGAGCTGGTCGGACTTGGACTTTCCTCTGGGTGTTCCTCTGCTGTATCATATTTGCCACACAGATGAAGCCCTCAGTGCCATGGGTTAGTGGTGGCCTTGGCAGTGCTGGGATAAAGTTTGGACTTGATGTTCTTAAGGTTCTTTTCCAACCTGTTTGATTCTATGATTTATGTCTCCTGTCTTTAAGCGTTGACTCATCTGCAACAAATGCCCATGCTAGAAGTGAACTCAGAGGCTTTTCCAGTCTTGCTCCTTCCAGTTATGGAAGGAAGGAGTTTGAAAGACATCCATAATGCAAATGCTTTAATGTTAAGAGGTCATTGGCTGTTGACACTACACAGTCACAGCTGCTGGTGTGTCCCTTCATGGTGGATACTTCTGTACCTGGGCAAGTACTGGGTGCAATGAGTTAATACACTGTAGTTCTTACAGGCTTTCTATCTGAGATTTCTATTTGTGATAAAAATACTTTATTATTAAAGGAAACCAGGAAAACATAGAATCCCAGCCTGGGTTGTGTTGGAAGGGACCTTAAAGCTCATCCAGCTCCAACCCCTGCCACGGGCAGGGACACCTTCCACTAGGGCAGCTTGCTCCAAGCCCCTGTGTCCAACCTGGCCTTGAACACTGCCAGGGATGGGGCAGCCACAGCTTCTCTGGGCACCCTGTGCCAGCGCCTCAGCACCCTCACAGGGAAGAGCTTCTGCCTAAGAGCTCATCTCAGTCTCCCCTCTGGCAGGTTCAAGCCATTCCCCTTCGCCTGTCCCTACAGGCCCTTGTCCCAAGCCCCTCTCCAGGTTTCCTGTAGCCCCTTTAGGCACTGGAGCTGCTCTCAGGTCTCCCCAGAGCCTTCGCCATGTTCAAATCTACAGAAAGGAATTGAAGGCAGAAGTACAGATCAGTTCAAGAGGTGCATACGTAACACTGGAATAGAGTAACGCTAAGAGTGAGGAAAACAGAGATTTTATGTCCCCTTATTTTAATTCTGAGTTTGTGCCCATTGTTACTTGGAGTACATAAAATACAAGTATTTTATTGCTAATGTCAGATTTCACCAGGAATTCAATGTGGCTTTCGCAACCTTTTTATGTGCAATCCCTTCCTTTAGTTATAGGATGCAAGATTAGACCTAATTTTTCAAGCATTATGTATAGAGCAGCTTTAACAAGATGCTTTGCTCTCAAGGTGTAGAAGGAAACTAAAATGTATGGAATAAATGTACAATCTGAGAACAGCACAAACATTCTGAAGTTCCACTGATCACGGCGTTGTATTGCATGTGAGCTGTACCCCTGAAGGAGATAAGGGATCCAAGCCAGATTTAATGAAGACCTTCATATCTTTGCAAGGGCAAATTCTAGATGAGGCTGCAGACTTGTCAGAAACGCTGACTGCATTCGGTGGAGAAGATCTGAGTTAGGTATTTGATGGCAAAGAATCGTGAAAACAGATTTTCCTTCCTGACTCCTTTCAAGTGAGGAGGAATCTTCACGATAAAGGAGAAAAAAAAGAGAAAAGCCACATTGCTGTACACGTGATACCCAAAAAACATCTGCCATCTCCTGGGGGCTGGAGGAGAAAGAGGGAAGAAGCTCATGAAATATAAAATTACCCTGGAATCCATATTAATGACGGCAGCTTTTCTTCCAGTGGGCTCTACTGTACTCTTCACCCTGTGCTTGATGCTGCTGCTCCGGCTCCCAGGCACTCAGAGAGCAGAGGAGCTGTTAAAGCCCTGTGGCAATGAGGTTCTCTCTCTTTTGATGGAGTAAATCAGCAGCCAGGATATGTCTGGATAAACACCGCTGTGTAACTCGTACAACAGAGACCCTCCTGCACGGGGTCAAGGCAGTAACGTCCTTTTGGGGTTAGGATTCTTGTGTGGGTCCATCCCTCAGCAACTTGCAGTTTCCCACAAAGGAAGCTTTAGATGTGGATGTGCTGCCTTGTTTTCCCAGTGGGGAATCTGATTTCTTTTCTGTCTGGTACCTCTAGGGAAGGTTTTTTGTCTCCGGAGGTTTAACCAAACCCAAAGGAAATTAAAAAGAATATAGTTTCTCCTCATTTAATCTTCTTTTCACTCCAATATCCACAGATGTGGAGCTGTGTGTCCTAGTTAGCACATCCATCATTCTGCTTTTGCTTGGGTAAAGTTTGCCCTAAGGGACTCCCAGGAAATCTGTCTTAAAATTAGCAAACCTACCATGATCTGAATTGATGTAGTTTGTGTGTGCCAAATCAGTCAGAAACTTCAGCTTCCTTCTTGTTTTGCTCCAACTTAGCAAAGAAAGGTGCTTTGAAACTCTCCACATTAATTTAAAGCTCTGTTAAATCTCTGCTCTTTCCCATTTTGGGGCAAATCTGCTTCCACTCATGGGATGCCCATGCAGGAGTTTTCCGTGTCGGTGTGCACAGATCTGGATTCTCTGGTGCTCTCTCACTTTCTGTATAGGACTGCTCAGACTTGCTTTTACATTGGCACAACCTGTGCATCCTCAAGGGAAAACTTCACCCTCGTGCACGACCTGTGCACCAAGGGAGGATCTCCTCCCATGGGAAAAGCAGAATATAATTACTATATCTTGGTACCCAAGAACTCAAAAATCCTTATCTTCCACATTAGCAGCTGACAAATGCCCTGATACTCTTTGAATGGTGGAAGAATGAAACCCTCCAGCCCCTTTGAAGTGTCCTCCTGTAAGTGGGAAATACAGATTTTAAGTGTGTGGGGTCAGGGGAAAATGGGGCTGCACTGAACAAGGAAAAAGCCATAATAAAATTAGGAAAAATGCTGTCCAAGGTCTTTTTGCTTGGCTCGGACACCAGCAAACTGGGGGAGCGTTGGTTTCTTTGTGTTCTCAAATAGCTCTTTCAACAGCCTCCAAACTAACTGAAACAAGATGCTTGTCTAATGGAGTCCTTGAAGACACAAAGGGGTGTCTGAAGAGAACCTGCTGTGGGGTGATGACAAAACACTGGTTATTTATCAGAATTAAACATACCTCACCTTGGGCGAGTCCAACCATGACAGAGCTAAGTGTAGACTCTGAAGCCCTCTTTCCTTGGCTCCTTCCCAGTTTGCAGTTACCTTTCCTCTTGCTTTCCTTAACGGAAGGTTGAATAGAGCATCAGGCAAGTTTTATTTTCTGATTTCAGGAAGCAGCACAGAGTCTTTGTGGCACCAGATTGTACTTTTTGTGCCTGCTTTGACTTCTCGTAAGCCCCAGCCTGTGCATCCCAATTTTCTTTCTGCTTTCCAATCAGCCTTTTATTTGTACCACTAATCATAGAGCCCCAGAGTGGTTTGCTTTGGAATGGTCCTTACAGTTTATCCAGTTCCAACCCCTTCCACTAGAGAAGATTACTCCAAACCCCTGTGTCCAACCCAGCCTTGGACACTGCCAGGGATGGGGCAGCCACAGCTTCTCTGGGCACCCTGTGTCAGTGCCTCAGCATCCTTACAGGGAAGAGCTTCTGCCTAAGAGCTCATCTCAGTCTCCCATCTACAAGATGATACAGGACTGATGGAGACATTGCACATAACCCCGTAAGTAGAAGCTGTGTGACTGCTGCTAAAACAATGCAATGTGGGATTTCCTTGCTCTGTTCCTCATGAGGAGGGACAGCCCCAGCATTATGAACCTAGGAAGATAAATCAGCTTTGAGACTCTTTATCTCCCCATACACATCCCTTCTCTGGCCCCACAGGGTGGTTATCCCCAGCTCAATCTGATTAAGTTTCTACTAACTCTGATGTCCCACAAATCCAGCCTTAGGAATGAAGAGTGCAGTGGTGTGTCCTGGTCAGCAGGTATCCTTTTACCTGTCAAATATTGGCCCAATATTGTCATAAAAGACTTAAAGATGAAACAGGACCAGTTATGCTGCTGCATACAACCTGCAACAGCATCATTTGAAAGAAGCGCTAAGGTGCTGGGTGGGAGATGGGAGGAAGAAAAGATGGAGAATTACAGATCTCAGGTGTAGGAAGAGAATTTGCAGGAAACAAAGCAATTTAACCTTGCTGAAATTTGATGGATTTATGACTTCATTGTAAGTCATATAGTTATAAATGAGTTATAATTAAGGACATGGATGCTCATATCAAAGGTCAAAGTGAGGCAGGTCCATGATACAGGACAAGTACAACCAACCATCCCAGTTTGGCTTTAAGAAAGGAATAGCCAATTTAAGTTATACCAGAGGACTGCTCTCCTTATGTACCTAAAAGTCACAATTTAAACAGTAGCTTGGCCACGGCAGAGAGAATAATACAATTACAAATATGTGTATTATGAAATGGTGACTGAACCCACGCTTTGAGACGCAAACTACTGAAGGACCAATCCCCAAATTCCTTTTCTGGGAATATTCATTTTTGGCTGCTTTGGGATTGACTCGCTCAGTATTCAAAATGTAGTCTGAATTTATTCAAATGCCAGAAAAAAACAGAGAAATTCCACCCACTGACCTAGATTTATCTGCTTTCAGAACTGAAACGGCACTTTACAGATAAAAAGCAATTTACTGTTTCTTGTATGCAGCCATATATAATAGATGATTAATTACTTTAAAATGCATTAAGCTTAAGCACCTTTTCATTCCCCCCTCTAAGGTCAGGAATGCTGTCTGCTATGTTGGTGATAGTATGCAGGACAAGATAAGGACCACCTTGGCAAAATCACCCCGAGGTTCCTTTCTTTCCAGCTGGAGTAGCTTTCTTTTCCTGAAGTGTAAAAATAACCCCCCAAACCCACAAATTAGCAGTCATTTCCCATTCATTCCCTCATGCTATTCTGAGATTTTTACTTTATTTTTAAGATTTAAAATGTACTGAAGCAAGTTCATGTGGATGTGCTGAAATATCAACAAGAGCAAACACAGATCTTTAGGCTTTTCAAAGGATAATAAGCCAATTTATAGGGAATAATAGTATTACAGCATAGGTTATACTGCTGAACTCGAAGCATAATATAGCTCAAGGGAACAGATAAAACTGCTCTCTAATTCTCTGGAAGGACCCAGGGTCACCAGCTGGAATAAGGACAGGCTTTAACATCTGCGGCTGGTGAGCCTCAAACCATGTAACATAGGGACAGTGTTAGCAACTGCTGACTTGGCAATTTTGAGGACAATCCTGGTCAAGGTTTCTACTGCTGCATTTTCTGCAGGAAGATTCAGCAATTTTACACCATCACAAATGTGTAGAAATCAAGGGACTTTGATACCAATCCATGGTCTCCAGGGCCATTCGACATGAAGGCAGTGCCTCCACACTACAAGGGTCATGGGTAGCGGGTATAGGGACATGGATACTGGGAAGATTCCAATGAGTGTCCTCATTTGAGCAGGTACTGCCACTTCCTTCAGATCCAGCATCATAGTGGACAGGAGATTTCTTATCTGAAAAAGGTCTAATTATTGACTGATGCCATGGGTGAATTCTCTTTGGCTCCATCCACCAAGCTTTAAACCATTAAACCAAACTGTAGGAAATTTCAGGTCAAGATGTCTTATGACTTTGCTTATGGGCAAGAGAGCAGAAGAGTTGCAAATGGAGATAACAGGCAGAATCCCCCTTAAAAGACAGAAAGGAAACCAAGTCAGGCAAGCATGCACAATAGGTTCTTAGAACATCTGTGAATCAAAGATGCTTATTAAAACTGCTGCAGCCAATCTTTTCCAGCTGCGTGTTCAGCAGTTAAAGTATATGTATCCTATTACAGTAAGTGGTAGAGGAAACAAGACAAACGTTGTGTTGTCTGATGAAAGGAAATGTCAAGCCTTAAACAGAAAACACGGTATTGCACACTGTTCAACCTCAAGACCATAGAATCCCAGACTGGGTTGAGTTGGAAGGGACCTTAAAGCTCATCCAGTTCCAACCCCTGCCACGGACAGGGACCCCTTCCACTAGAGCAGCTTGCTCCAAGCCCCTGTGTCCAACCTGGTCTTGAACACATCCCCTCCCTTGACCAGAGCTCACTCTCTGGGGGTGCAGCTCAGGATACTATGACAATAAAAGCTCACCAGGGCAGTATGTGGTATAATGATACCAGCTGAACTTGCTTTGCTGCTCCTTGAAACACATTGAAAGGGTTAATAGAAACTGAAGTACCTCTTCCAGTGAGTGATGATTTTACACGTCTATGATTTTATATCCACACACACTCCAGCGATGGATCTTGCTAATTATTAACCTAAACGGGACTTACTGGGTTGGGGCATGGTGTGACAGAGTTCAGTGTCATCAGAATAATGAAAAGCTGATAAGAGTATCTATCTCCACTGTCCTGGCCAGCAACTTCAGCTATATATAAAGCAGAGGTAGGAACAGGATGAAAGTCTGGAAGGGATCAGGATGAGCGAATCTCCTCATCCATGTTCATCAGTTCCTGGAACTGTACAAATTCAGCCAGGTTTTATGGACCTTCCCATAGCATTGTAACCACACTGATGAACATTAATTGATGCATCTATAATTGTACCTAATTACTGACCCTGAATTATTCAATCTACCAAGAGGGAGCATAAGCAGAAGTAATGGGATTAAATTCAGACAGGGAAAAATTAGGTTGAATATAAGGGTAAGTTCTCTGGCAACGAGATTCATTAGGATGGCTCCCAAGGGAAATGTTGGGCACTGCGTTGCTGCAGACATAGAAATTTAAGTTTAAACCCATATTCAGGAAATTACCTACATAATTTGGGATGTCTTTTCCACTTCTAAATTATTGAACTCTTCAGGAGCTCAGCGGCTGAGCAGGTTTCTGTAGGCAGCCCAGGTGCCAGCCAACCCTACCAACTGATGTCTGTGAAGAGATGATTGCCCTCAAAGCACTTCCACCCGAGCAGACCCTGTACTTATTCAAAGCAAGTTGTACTTAAACTTTACTCTAAAGGCAGCGATGCTTAACTGTGGTTAAGTAGTGCTTAAATGCTCCCCAGAGTGGCAGTTAGGAGGTAGCCTGTTTTCCCAGCCTGGGATTATAATTACCTCCCATTCTCCCAGGTAGAAATATGCGATGGGAGGACAGGAGGAAATAAGGGGAACACTTTAGAAGAGACATCCTTAATGGCTGCTTTTTCATCTCCCTTTATCATTTGACCTATGAGAAATTAACTGTAACAAGGTAACGCAAGTAACTGTGAGCATGGTAAGATATAGGCAGAGTGAACTTGTATCATGACATGATTAATGATGTCTGACAGTGCTGTGAGTGGCAGAAAAGGTGAAGGAACCCAAATCAGGAATGAAGAAGACATATCCTGCTTATTACACTCTGTAATGCCACCTTAAGGCAGGCAAAGTATGAAGCTTTACAGCCTTATTCAGTATAAACCCTTTCAGAATTGCCTTAAAACTTCAGTGCGACCACAGGATCTCAGAAGCCAGAAAGAATAACTCCTGTGGCCACCGATGCTTCCTACTTCTGTTCATCTGCTTATGTTCCGAAATGCCTTTCTGGCATTCAAATTGCACAGAACCAGCCTGAGCAGACATTGCCTTTGGGGGAGCTCAGCCAGTCTTTGGTGCCTGCAGGGTATCAGCTGCCTTCCGAGACAGTCCCGGGTTGTAGATGAGATGATGCCCACTCCTTGAATCATCCGTGCACCTCAACGTACCACTTCACGGCCTCCACCCTCCGCAGCACAGAGCAGAGCAGGATATTTCTGGAATTAAACCCTAATCTTAGAAGCATAGCTTCCTGGAATGTGTTGGAAAGGACCTTAAACTCATCCAGTTCCAACCCCTCCCCTGGCAGGGACACCTTCCAGTAGAGCAAGTTGCTCCAAGCCCCATCCAACCTGGTCTTGATTAATAATGGTAATGGTAATGGTAATAATAATGATAAAAATAATAATAATAATATCTTCTTCCACAGCTGAAAGTAAAGGAAAATAGCCCAAATTTCATATGAAATTGCAACTAAATAGGCAAGAAGTCAAACTCAAACAGAAGAAACCTCCTTGATTTTGTGTTCTGCAATGCTGTTAGAAGCTCAGATAAAAATAGGGAAAATATTTCCAGGTTTTAAACATTCACATAGCTATATCTGCACAATAAATACCCATTATTCTTTGTTCCTTTAAATGTATGGGTACGTCAGCAAGCAAAGGTAACACTAAAACTTCTGCATTCTTCACATTTCATAATATTTACGAAAAAGAAAGGAAAACATCTTAATTCTCAGTACCTGCGGCATGAGTTAACATTTGCTTTTCCTGAGTCACTGATTTCTGCTTCTCTGTAAGCCGCAGTACAGCAAGGTGAGTCACTGATGAAGAAGAAGACGACTTTTCAAGGTCCGGAATGTGCTTGTAGGTTTCGGCTGCTCAAATCCTTTCATATCTTTGCTCAGAGCTTTTCTTGATCAAGCAGAAAGCTCATTTAGAAAGCCTTTTTTTAACCTTTATTGATGATCTATAGCATGAGTCTCTGATTTCTAACAGCATCTGCTCCCATGTAAACCTCAGTAACCCATTTTTCAGCTACCACCACCGACGTTGCAATGTTATGGGACCTATGACTATTTTCAGAACTTATCATTCATTCTACCTATTCAGTGCAACAAAGGCACTGTATTGCCCCTTAACCATCAGTGTTATGTACTGTAATTTAATTGCAGTTATGTGGGGTTGGATGCAGTTCTCAGACTAGCTCTCACCATCGAATGGCTTTGCTTTTCATCTTCTGTGAAGATGAAGCTCAGAACTATCATGCCCAGATTCCCAATGGGCTGCAGTAGGAAAGATGAGTGGCACATAAAAATCTTCAAAGATAGTTACTTCAAACTCTAGCAAACTTGCATCTCTCATTTTCTTGCTCATTTTCTCTCATTCCTTTTTTGTAACTCTTTGTTGATAGTTTAATTTCCAGTTCAATTCTCTCTACCCCACATATAATGCAAACCTGGCATCCAAGAGTGGTTTCCTGGCCCTGGATTAGGCTCTCCCATGGCTCAGGTGGACAAAAGCTAAGCAAAAATAGATTTAAAGGTAATGTATCACCTACAGCAACCTATGCTGCAGGTCAGCTACAGGTAGGCATCTTTCCAATATCCCTCATTTCTTGAATCCAAAGTCCCAGCACTACTGAGATCATGTGTGATGGAATTCAACCAAACTCAGGCTTCCTGCTTTCGTATCCCAACCTGGTCCTCTACATATGAAGGGTGAGAAAAGATGAGGAATGCTATTTTATGGCACTGATTTCTGTTGCTGTGTGGGAACTCGCTGATGCCAATGAACTCATTAGGAAGAGTCCCACATAATCCACATGAATTTATGGCTGTAACTACACTGAAAACCTTTTTCAGAGGGCTGCTCAATGGATCTGTGCCATAGGGATGCACTTCTCACAGGTCGTGGAACTGGGTGCTGAGACAGATGCCCACTGACACCAGTGAAACCAAGACTTCCCTTCTATTTTTCAGCTCTACTGAACTCTATTTAAATAGACTCAATAAAATCCATGTGTCCTTCTAACCTCTAAAAGAAGGGTTTGAAATGAATGACATAATTAGAAGAACAACCACCAAAGACTTTTAATCCTTGCTTATTTTCCCATCTGTTCATAGCTGTGCTCCAATATGAAGAGTTACAAATATCCCTGTAATTTTATCTGGTTTTGTTGGTACAATATTCTGGCTAAGCAGTAACAAAGACTGCAAAATCTGAAGTCATTTTGTGTCACACCTGTGGTGTGTGGGAGGGAAACAAGGGATATTTGCTGCCTTGGGGATGCAAAGCCACCATCTCCCGTGACAATGAATGGATTTATTCGTTCTGTAACTCAGAACGTCATGAAAGCTCAATGTAGTGTTATGCAGTGATTCCCAATAAATATTTGCAAGTACCTAAATGATGCTATTTCCAAGTATAAGTAATTATACCTTGAAAGAAGATAGTCAGGACTTCAGAGATTTAGTTTCTTACAGCTAGTTACTAAATCTGTCTTTATTTGCACATTACTCTGTACAGGATCATGCTGCTTCCCTCCCCCGCCCTTCCTCTTCCTCTCCTGCCTACTAGAAACCAGTGAATGTATTGGGATAATACGAGAGTCTTAAGGAAGAATTAATGCAATTTTGACAATCCAAGGAAGGAGTGCAAGAGGGGTTAGGAAGAGTGCATGTACATCACTGGTGACCTCTATGGACAACCAACATTGTCCTAGTGGCCCTACTGATTGATGGCTTCAGAACAGTCAAGAGTTTTAACAAACCTGATGCTCCATTTCAGACCTGTCATATGAGGTCTTTCTTCAGGATCAGAAGAAAATTTTGGACTATGCCAGCATAATTCATAATCTGAGTCTTGAGCTAGAACCCAAAGAATGAATTTCATAGAATCACAGAATCCCAGCCGGGTTTGTGTTGGAAGGGACCTTAAAGCTCATCCAGTCCCAACCCCTGCCACGGGCAGGGACACCTTCCACTAGAGCAGCTTGCTCCAAGCCCCTGTGTCCAACCTGGCCTTGAACACTGCCAGGGATGGGGCAGCCACAGCTTCTCTGGGCACCCTGTGCCAGCGCCTCAGCACCCTCCCAGGGAAGAGCTTCTGCCTAAGAGCTCATCTCCATCTCCCCTCTGGCAGGTTAAAGCCATTCCTCATAAAACCATTTCTCATTTAGTGCTCAAAATTGAATCAGCTGTTATTAGCAAACAATTATTTCTTGAGCATAAAAGATGGGTGATGAAAGACAGAAGAACTCTGTGCAAAGTTACAGTTTTCAAAGGAAAGAATGCTCCTAACCACTGTTTTCCATCACACCAGTAGGTCTCTGCTTTGAAGGATCTCTTTAATTATCTTCTTTGTTGAAACCCTTGAGGGTTTAAATTCAAGCATATTTTAGGGGAGAGCACTCCTGGAAAATCAAAACTCCTGGCAGAAAGTCAATTCTATTCGGATTTTTAATATAGAGATGCCATTTTCAAACCTATAGTTATTGTGTTATGGTTCCCACCAACACATCCATCCCGATGGTTAATAGAGGAGGGGTGAAAAACTTCACCTCTGGCAGTGACACATGAGCATTATTTGGATTCCAGCTCCATAGCAGACACGGTGCAGGACAAGCACCCTGTCAGCAATTAAGAAATAAGGAATTTAACAGAATAATGGATATCGATTAATGACTTTTATTTCTGGCAAAATGAGAAGAGTCAGCAGAAGGCAGAGATGTTGAAACTAATTACAGCCTGAGCAAGCCACTGGAACAAAGTCAATGCAGTCATCTACAGGGATGCTGGAGAAGGACTCTTCATCAGGGTAGCGATAGGACAAGTAGTGATGGGATCAAACTGAAACAGGGGAAGGTCAGGTTGGATCTAAGGCAGAAGCTCTTCCCTGTGAGGGTGCTGAGGCGCTGGCACAGGGTGCCCAGAGAAGCTGTGGCTGCCCCATCCCTGGCAGTGTTCAAGGCCAGGTTGGACACAGGGGCTTGGAGCAAGCTGCTCTAGTGGAAGGTGTCCCTGTCCATGGCAGGGGCTGGAACGGGAGGATCTTAAGGTCCTTTCCAACCCAAACCCTTCTATGACTCTACAATTCTATGATCTGACCTAACCAAGCCTGGGACAAAGAGGAGTAGAAATACCCACAGCCACATAGAAGAACTCCAATGGAGAGGAAACCCCTGTTTAACCTAAGCCTGACTTTGCCAAGTCTTTTTTGTCAAATCTGACTTTGTCTAAGCCTTTGTCATAGCAAGATCAGGCTCACCGAGACCCTTTGCATCTTGCCCTCCTTCCCATTTACAGCCTTCACTGATGTTTCTAAATGCTCTGTTCAATACCAATGGGGTGTACATCATGCTTCCTGGCTTTTAGCACTTGTTTTAAACAATCAACCTCCAAATTAAGCCTGGAATCTACAGGGCAGTTTTGCTGTTAGGATTTTGGGAGAATGACCCGTATCCAAGAGTTAAAGAGGTCACTGAAATCAGAGCCCCTTCTCCCCTGGAGGGGATGCAAGACAGGGAGAAGACTGACTGATGGAAATGGAAACTTCTGATCCTAATCAGAGGGAGAGTGAGGGCAGGATGATGTGACCTGAACATGTGTGCTGAGGAAAGAAGGGAGCTTTGACCAGGATGAAAGATAAAGGAGGAACACTCTGGCTGTACTTCCCCTGATGCTCGTCTGTCCTTGGGCTTTATCCTTTCACTCGCAGGACATTCAAACACCTTAGTTTTAATCTTAAAACTGAATATTCCCAAACACAGGATAGAACATTCCTTGCAGTGTTTTCTTTTACTGACTTTAACCAAATATTCCATTAGTTTTGCTGTTATTATAAGGAAGTGTTTTTCCCCAACAAGCTGCAAAGTTTCACTTGCTATGCCACAGTGCCAATGCTCTTCTCCCATTGAAGGGACAAACCTATCACTTATCAATCAGCCCTGTCCCTGACTGCGTAATACTGGTTGCATATAGCACTTTTAATTCTGGATTTTCCTATAACATATTCAGACAATGTTTTTCAATACCCTCCCCATGGAAGGTGTTTGAACCTAGGGGGCTTGAACTAGGTGATCTTTAAGGCCTCTTCCATCCCAAACCATTCTGATTCAATGATTCATGTTCTTGTGGAGCTATACAGAGGATATCTGCCATGGATTCATTTATTCAGGTACCATCCACATTTTTTCTGATGGATTCCGTGAAAATCTCAAATAAAAAAATTCTCAATCAGTATTTCTCCTGTTCTAATCAGATATAAAATATAAAAAAATAAATGAAAATAATTTCTACATTGGCAAAGAGTCTTATTTTACATCTAGAAAGGCATGAAATCTGTAAGTTTGAAAGGATGTTAACCTTCCATTAAAGAAAAGAAATGATTATTACATTAATCTCTGTGCCATATAAAGCAGAAGCACATATTACACGTGCCTGCAATAAAATTACACCCTGAATTAAACTTGTATTGCTGCAATATTTTAATCCCTTAATTATGGTTTCATTTTCATGTGGTCCCCAGTAATCAAAGTACAGATAAGCTTTCAAAGGAGAAAGCCCTTGAAGAGTGAAGGACAGTGGTGAGGTTGGGGAGGAGGCATGTCTGTCCTATGTGATTTCCTTCAGTAAACAACCAGCAGCTCATGTTAATTATTTTCCTTGTAATTGCTTTAAATCATCCTGCACCCCGAGCCTCAAGGGGAAGGGAAGATCTGCCTCGCTCCTCTGTGGCACATGACACAAGGCATCCCTATCTGCGTGGAGACCTTAGAGCAGCTTCCAGTATCTGAAAAGGGCTACAAAGATGCTGGAGAGGGACTTTTCATCAGGGACTGTAGTGATAGGACAAGGGGTGATGGGTTCAAACTGAAACAGGGGAAACTCAAGTTAGATATAAGGAAGAAGCTCTTCCCTGTGAGGGTGCTGAGGCGCTGGCACAGGGTGCCCAGAGAAGGTATGGCTGCCCCATCCTTGGCAGTGTTCAAGGCCATGCTGGAAAGAGCCTTGGGCTACATGGTCTAGTGTGAGGTGTCCCTGCCTGTGGCAGGGGTTGGAACTGGGTGAGCTTTAAGATCCTTTCCAACCCAAACCAGTCTGTGATTCTACGCTTTTCAGTCGCCTCTCACCAGAGAATGCATTTAAGTAATTTCGGGAAAGGAAACCTCTGGGAATGCGATGACAACACAGTTTTTCAGGGGATGATAAAAGTTTTTCATTTGAAAACTGCAACAGTGACACCACATTCTGTTACAGGCTTTGAAATAAGAGATGCCGGCGCTTGCCAGTAACCGTGTGCCAGACCTTGTAATTCTTTTGCAGCCATAGGAAAGAAATGTTCAAGGAACTCAGCGTTTATTCCCCAAAGGTTCCCTTTGTATGTGGGTAGCAGCAATCTTTCACTTCAAAATTAATACTTCTGGTATCTTTGAAGTTACAGCTAATTTTCTACAGACTCTTTACCAGGCATTTCTGGATGTACTTGCCAGTGGTGAGGGTCCTCTTGGGATAAAGGGAACTTCTAAGAAATATTAAAAGGAAAATAAAAGATAACACTTTTGAGACGAAATAAGTTGAACAACAAAAGAACAACAAAAGAACAAGTCTGTTATCCTTGGAAAGAATCAAGATGCTTTCTCCAACATCTAATCCTCTTTACTTCCTTGAAAAAGACATCAAGGCTAAACCAAAGTGTTCTGATTTTAACATATAAAGCAAAAAAAAAAGTCCCCTATTTTGCTAGTAGGCAACTTTGGAGGTTATCAAGGACCTTGAACCAATTTGAATGCATTACAGTTCTGCATATTCATAAAGATATGCTGAACAGATAGCACAGCAAATGGTTTAATTGAAAAATCAGGCGGTGTGAATATTTTTTCCTGTGAATCACGGAAATGCGACAAGATCTGTTCATTAATATCATCCCATTTATTTGACATTGTTCTTGTCACTTAATATAAACTTCACACAAAGAACGAAAAATGGAAATTAACAGAAGAGTAAAGGGGAAAAATAAACAGAGGAAAATGAAAAAGGGAAGAATGCCCCTGGAAAAGGTGAAAGAATACTGTAAGGGTGGTGAGGCACTGGAATGGGTTGTCCAGGGAGGTTGTGAATGCTCCATCCCTGGTGGTGTTCAAGGCCAGGTTGGACAGAGCCTTGGATGCCATGGTTTAGTGCGAGGTGTCCCTGCCCATGGCAGGGGGGTTGCAACTGGATGATCTTAAGGTCCTTTCCAACCCTAACTATCCTATGATTCTATAATATAGGTTACACTAACCACTGATAGGAAAAAAAGAATTATAATGAATGAGGAAAAAAGCAAATAGAATGCAGAGATAAAGGAAAGAGAAAATGGGGAGGAAAAAAAGCCACAACATTGAGAAAGTGCATAGCACTTGTAAGAGTAAGGTAAGAGCTTCACAACATGCCAGTCTATGCTGGAGGGCAGATAGCAGAATCACAGAGTGGTTTGGTGAGAAGGGACCTTAAAGATCAATCAGTTCCAACTCCCTGCTATGGGCAGGGACACCTTCCACTAGAGCAGGTTGCTCCAAGCCCTGTCCAACCCGACCCTGGTAGTAAAGAAGAATATTTCAGATGAAGAAAAGCAACCTTAATCTGCTGGTACTGCTGTTAGCATCAAGTGTTTGCTTGGCGAACCACACCGGTGAGCAGTGTGTGGCCCTGGTGACAGAGGGGAGCACTGTCTGCTCACAGCTAAAGAAACCAAGCCCTTTAGGAGGGTTCTGTAATGCAGTAGCCGTTTCAGACAACTCTCCAGGTGGATCGATCCTACTCCCGTGCCCACAGATCTGCAAGCAGCAATACATATGGCAGAGCAGACCAACACTGGGATCCTAAAGCACCTCTTCAGTGACTGATGCAGCACAGGCCACCCTTGATGCCACACCAATGCTGTTGTAAGGCATATCCATGGTTAATCAACACAGCAATCATGTGTAAACATTATTAGATGCATTTGAAATGGGATCTAAGATAGAGCATTTGTCCTATGCAATAAAGGGACCAACCCTGCTACCTGCTCTGTTATACTGTGTTTTTAAATAAGCGGATGTTGGTCCTTTCCCATTTATTTACCCTAACAGAAATAGGTCAATTTATTCTTGATTAGCTTTACTAATTTCTTTCCAAGAAGTCCATTCCCCATGGAATGGGAATATGATGCTCCTGGTCAGTTCGGGTCTCTTGAACTCATTGGCGCTGCTGAGCCCTATTGTACATGTTCACCTCCTCTGGCCTCTTTACAGCCATTAAATACCTTGCCAGGTGAGTGACCCTTGGAAAAGACTGAAGTCTGAAAAAGCTATTAAATGCTATTTCTCAACAGCTACATATTAAGTTCTTAAGTTCTCCATACTTTGAAATAGCTATAGGATGGTTTATGGGTGAAATTAAAGATCTCCTTTTGCTTTACGAGATTTTACATGGGAAATTCCCTTTGAAATTAAGGATAATAACTAAGCAAAACTGTAGGAAGAAAAATTGGTTTTGGACCCACATTCAGAACAGAGAAATGTGATTTAAACATAAATAGGTATCAAACCTGTGCTCTGCCTATGCTGGAGTACATAAATTGTGTTCAAAATGGATGGCTTTTGGTCGGCATTCCATCACTGATGCTCCTTCGTGGCCATCATTTCAGAGAGCATCTTTGCTAATGAAATTAAAAATGAATTGTCAAGAATAGTGCACAAGAATGAAAAACTCCAGCACTCTCCTATATGTTGTTTACGATCCTTATGAAGTGTTTGTGTGTTAGGAGTAATTTAAACTGTGAGCTCCTGGTAAAAGCACCATCCAAACTTATGATGCTGCATAAATAACAAAAAGAAACAATGCAATCTATCAAATGCTCAAGGCTGAAAACTCATTTACTCCTAACTTATTTCAATTATTATGACCAAAGACACTTAAATGTGAGATAAATTCTTATAAAGTCAGTTGTTAATAGACTATTAACTGAAATTTATATTAGTAATTGTAGATATTAAGTGTGTGAACTGATAAAAAAGAAAAGCCTAATTGGAAAATGGAGATTAACTTAATTTGAGAGAACAAAATGATATAAAAAATCATTTGACTCCTCCAAATAACTAGGCCTTACAGGCGAGTTGTTTGGAAGGAGTATGTTCTTCACAGGTCAGAAGCTGAGCTTGCACCTACATTACACTATTGAGTAATGCCCACAGAGCTTACAGCAGGGTAAATGGGAAGAAAAATCCCTGGGAGGAAGAAATCAGGGAGGGAGGGAGGAAGGAAGGAAGACTGAATGGATGGATATATGAATGGACAGATGGATGATTGGGTGGGCAAGTGGAGAGAGGGGCAGGTGACTGAGTTGGTGAATGAATAGATGGATGGAAGGAAGATATGCTTTCAAAGAGTATGGGAAAGTAAGTCTAAAAATAACCAGCACTGAATTAAAATCAGTATTAAAGAAAACTGCACTAAAACCGCAGCATTACAGCAAACAGAATCCACTGAAAGTACTAAATGCATGTGAGTTTTAAGATCCATTTCACAAACACTCGCTAGTACAACTGATGGGTATATATAATTTTTCATGAACGTTTATTACGATGCGATGTTATTTTAAACCACATAAAAGCAATGTGCAACAAACAAGCTACGAGAGCTTTATGACTGCTCCCTGCAAAGTCCCATTTATCACCAAGACTGAAGAGAAACAACTTGCAGATATCAGAATGAGCAGGCAGAGGGAATATAAAGAATTATTTCTTTAGTTTGTTATTTTCCCAAGCAGAAGAATAAAAAAAACACCAGGAAATGTTTACAGTGTTTGTTCTGTCAATGACAAAACTCTCATAAGAGCAAACAGTAACACAAGAAATGATAGAGCTTTTTATTTCTCTGTATTTTCAGCCCATTTAAAAAGAGCCTCGTAAATATACATTCTATTTTTACCAGATTAAAACCTGATTTCAATGAGGGCTGCTTGAAATCTGCTTTCATAGTCCCACTGTTTAGCCCATTTTACTTTCTTTACTTTATGACTATGCCTCTCCTATTCACATGTTATATTCTCCCTATGAGACCACCAAACCCGAAATAGGATTAAACACTGAACTTTAGGAAGTCTATCTGCTCTGTTTAAATGGAGACTTCTCCAGGCTAGGTGTTAATGTAACATAACATCTCAGCGCAGTATTCAGTCATCCAAAAGAGAGACCCATTTCGTAGGGATGGAAAATCTTATTTTTAGCAAATTAGGAAAGCGTCCACTTTTCAGGGTCATTACTCACCGCTGTACATTGCTCATGGTGCCTGTTTGGTCTAGAAATGAAAATGAAGAATAGCAGACCATTAGAGGTGCTCTTGCTATTTGATTATGGAATATTGAGGCAGTTGATCTTTTAAAGCTACTACGAATGGTAATTTTCACCTGTGTTCATCAGCTCAGGCCTCACACCAGCAGACAGCCTCAACTGTGAGCAGGTGGAGCTGGTTTTCACTCATGTTATGATGGTTTTCCATCCACCAGTGATTACCAGAGTGAAATACAGTGATTGAGCTGATTGAAATAGCCTGGCCAAATGCTTTCCTTTTATATATAAAACAATCTCAGCTGAAAGGCTTCTTTCTACCAGTTTAATGCTGGTGGAAAGGATCATAGAATAGCAGGTTGGGAAAGAACCTCAAGGATTATCTCGTCTAACCTTTCTTGGGCAAAACCATGAGAATGATTTTTTGACAAAAGAAGAAGTATTCTTTATTTCATCAAAAAGTTGCCCCTGGCTTCTAAGGTCTGATCACTTTGATTGCACATGTTGATGAATGTAATTTGTGCAGCAGAGGTGGAGTCTGGACCTCAAATGTCAACCCCTGCACTACAGAAAGAGTGAATGACAGAGCTGGAGTTTGCAGGTAGGAAAAAAATAAAGGGAAATAACCAACATCTCCTGTACCACAGTCTATATCCTTATTTGTAAGTAAATCAAAGCTGAGGTGGGTAACAAACCTGTCAAATCATGAGAATCACACACACCTCCATCAGCCGGTAGAGCAGCTCCCCATTGGGTGCAGTTGTTTAGACTAACTTTACCCCATAGAAAAAGATGGATTGACTTACACTACCTATGTGACCTATTTTGCACATCCTTTAAGATGCAATGAATTATCCTCCCTTCACTGATTGCTGAGGGAGACTAGATGGAAACATAAACTAAATATTTACCATTTGAACTACTTAAGGTAGAGGAGATACATCCTAGCCAAACTGTTCTGACAGAAATGGTGAGAATGGTCCTAGCCCTTCCTCTCAAATCAGACTGGCTGACATAAATGCCAGTAAATTCCCCTTAAGGAGCACATTCAGCCCCTGTAGCAGCCTATAGGGTCTAGAATCCACACTCTATCCCATATTAGATGCAATATTTCTTTAATCCATAATAATTGGTGGAGAACTTAGACATTCACAGCTCTCTGTTCTGCTCAGTAGACCACTGCAACGCTACAGCCTGAGCAGTAAGATATAGCTCTTGCTTCATTTTCGTCTCTTTATATATTCCAGGGAGCTGACCTGTTTTTTTTTGGTATCCATATCCTGTCCTGCTCATCCAAATTGCACTGCATTTGCAAAGCCAAATTCCCCCCCTCTGCACCTGCATAATCATTTATACCAGAGCAAAACAGTATAAACTGGGACCACAACCTCCCACTGCGGTACTTCGCGCTCTATTTGCAGGGCTCTAACTAAAGACAGGAGAGGAAACTGTGAAATAGGTCAATTATTACTTTCACACCAGCCTGTTGTTTCCTTGGTATGTAATCCAAGCTCATATTTTACTCAGGTTTGCTCTTCATTGTGTAAGCAATCACTAAGCTGACATATAGTGACTTACATTTATTTCTCATCTAGCTTTACAGGTCTTGTAGTAAGGAAATTTTCCTCTCCATGGTGATTCTTAGCATCCAGTCAGCAGGGATATGCTGGGTCTGAAAACTCTGTAGTCTCCAAATTACTGCTGCCCTGAATTATGATGATTGAATTTGTATCTTCATGGCTGAGCCATGGGGAAACAGCTTCAAAAGGTGACAACCTAGCACAGGAGGTGGTGGTGGGCATTAAAGTCTGTCAGCAACACTGTAAATTGGAGAAATAATTCTGAATCAATAAGGCTAAACAGATGTGAAATAGATAAACCTGCAAGCAGAGCCATGTGATGGAGCATAGAATCCCAGCCTGGTTTGTGTTGGAAGGGGCCTTAAAGCTCCTCCAGCTCCAACCCCTGCCACGGGCAGGGACACCTTCCACTAGAGCAGCTTGCTCCAAGCCCCTGTGTCCAACCTGGCCTTGAACACTGCCAGGGATGGGGCAGCCACAGCTTCTCTGGGCACCCTGTGCCAGCGCCTCAGCACCCTCAAAAACTCTCTGCTGCCCACCAATGCCTTTAGCTAGAGAAGGTCAGAATGATTGCAGGGATTAAGGAGAGAATATTGTGTAACTTGAATCCCCATTTCTGCCAGGGACACAGCTCAGTGAGTTAAACTTTCTGCAACCTATCACCCGAAACTTCCTCCTGCACAATGTAGTGAAACCCTAATAAAGTCCGATGTGGGAACAGGATTGCACTCTCATGTTTATCATCACTCCTTAGCACATTCTTCAGCCAATTACTTGTGCCTGTAATTGCATTTCTACGTAATCCATTTTGATTCATTTGTCAAACACAATCTTGAGAGGCGCCGTATCAAACGCTTTAGTAAATTCCAGATGCTTTAATGTACGTCCTTCCCTTCTTCCCCTAATTTAGACTGTAATTAAAAAAGTAATCATTTTTGCTTGGCATGATTTGCTCTTTACATACCCATGTAAGTGATCCTATATTTTAAATTAAATACAACTGTGAACCCTATACAACCTCAAATATTTTCTCTGAGGAAGCACAGCGTTTTACTAGACAGTGTTTGTCTTGAGAGTAAAAACACTTTATATCCTAAAAGACTTCCAATGTTACTTCTATTTTTGTGCTTTTCTTTCAATCACACAGCTCCTTTTTGAAGCCCGAAAGTGAAATGACACATCATTACTACATAGTTTTTACACAGTTTGAGATTGTTCTCAGTATGGCTCAAACGTACAGAGATCTGTATAGTGTGAGAGCAGACTTTTTGCTCTCATGAAGGAATATCTGTTTTATTAAGTTAAATATGACATGTTGGTTGCATAGATCTCTCCCAAGCGGAAAACCTTTTAACTTTCATACATGTATATATTGATGCCATAGAATTTCCAGTTACTGGTAAGTAGAGTTTAAATGTTAGTACCTAAAGAGTTGTCTAGTCTACAGTATGTATAGTCTATACAGGCTGTCTAGTTAAGGAGAAGGATGGACACCATTAGGAGATGATTTACCCCACCCTGATACACCAGAGATAAAGAGGATGAGTGCTCTATGCAGCTATTTCCCTTCTCCGCTGGCCACGAGCTATCCTAGAGGACTTGCTCCAACCAGGTTTCAACTCTTTACAAGCAGAGAAGTTCTATCCGAATTCTTATCCAATGAAGATAAAAACTACGAAACCACAAACCTGAATTATGCTTTGAAAGCTGAAGACAACATTCAGTACCTTCTGTTTGTCTGAAAACGGGTGGGGAATTGAAACGGTGCCTTCTGTTTGACTGAAAATATCTGCTGAAAATGGAATAGTTATAAAGGGGAATTGGGTTCACCTCCTTGTATCTCTATAACATATTCATTTTTCCAGGATCAAAGTTTACACTTCGTCACTTAAGAAACTCTTTATGCATAGTATCTCCAACTTTGTGCACAGTCTCTCCAACTTCTGCTAAAGTAACTTCCAGTAACTACAAACAACAACCTTAAAAATCCAAGGAATGAAAATATACATGGTATTCGTTAAAACTCCTGTATCTTTGTCATGCAGAAGACCAGAATCAGTATCATGTAGCAATGGAAGGTCTGGTAAATCATTTCACACACACCAGTTCATATTTACTTATAATTACAATTCACAGGAGCGCATTCCTGCAATCAAGAGACAGGGATGCGCAGCACGAGAAAACATTTAGCACAGAGCAGCCTGCATGAATAATTGCTTGTCAGAGTGGCTTATTAAAGGGAAACTATGATTTTACAAGACAATTCTTGCATCTGCTTGTCTAATCTAAAGACAGTATAAATACAAAGAGAAATACAAAGAAGGAATATTTCTTACTCTGAAGTTGGATTAAAAGTTCAGGGTTTAAAGCATTAAAAGAACAATCAAAATGTGACAGCTCTAACACACTCACAGATCCTTCCAAAATGGGAAGTTAATCCTTTGCGTTTTAAGGTAGTGGTGGTTTTTGCAGGCAGTGAGATGAAGGGGACAGCAGACTGGCTATGGAAACTGTCCTCTTGTGTGTAAGGAAAGGTATCTCGTGAAGTAACCTGTTGTATGCCCTTGAAATGCAATGGCAGATGTACCCAGTGCATGAGTGTGATCCAAGAAGTCTCTGGGAGCGGGCTGCTGCCTTCCAGGTGGAATCACCAGCAGGCATCTCCGGGGATGACTGGAGCCTGGCAAAACATCCTCCTTCTAAATGCTTTCCTGAACTTGGCAACCTTCAACAAGCACCTCGTGTCCCTGTTCACCCATTGCTCTGGAGGACCTCCCTACCATCAAGATGTCGTATAGCCTCTGCAGCAGGCAGGGTAATGGTTGGACTTGATGATCTTAAGGTTTGGGTTTTTTCCAGCCTATTTTATTCTATAATTCCATGATTCCATGCTGCTTGTGGAGGGACTAGATCCCAATGGGCAGCTCTGCGGAGGTGGGAAGCTCAGCTTGCTGGAAGGAGTAATTCTGTTTTATTCATCCACTTAATGAGTTTTACTTCCTCCTCTCTGCCTGAGGCAGAGGTTCCTAGAGAGCAGGCAGGCTGAAGTTGAAGAAAATTCAACTTATAACACAATAAAGATGGTGGAAAGAGTATAAGGACTATTTACTGAAGAAAACCCAACAACCCAAACCAAAAGAAGGTGTTTTGAATGACCCCATGGCCTTTAGTGATACATCTGGTGACACCCAGTGCCTTCATACATTTCAGCTTTCTAAGAGTATCTTAGCATTCTTTTTATGCCTTTGAGGTCATTCAGAGGTACACACATTGAAATGGAAGAAAATAATACTTCATCATAAAAGTGCATTCAAAAAGAAATGAAAACATCATGTTACAATCCTTAGGAACAGCACCTGCAGCATTGTTCAAGCCAGGAACATTTTGTCAGGCTTGGTTTAATGCTTGTGATTGAGAGATCTAAAGTCTGAAACGTGTTTCATAGAATCATAGAACAGTTAGGGTTGGAAAGGACCTTAAGATCATCAAGTTCCAACCCTCCCTGCCATGGGCAGGGACACCTCACACTAAACCGTGGCACCCAAGGCTCTGTCCAACTTGGCCTTGAACACTGCCAGGGATGGAGCATTCACAACCTCCCTGGGCAACCCATTCCAGTGCCTCAGCACCCCCACAGGAAAGAATTTCCTCCTTAGATCCAATCTAAACTTCCCCTGTTTAAGTTTTAACCCAATACCCCTTGTCCTGTCACTACAGTCCCTAATGAAGAGTCCCTCCCCAGCATCCCTATAGGCCCCCTTCACATACTGGAAGGCTGCTATGAGGTCGCCACTCAGCTTTCTCTTCTCCAGACTGAACAGCCCCAACTTTGCTCAGGAGCTGGCCAGAGCTAAAGCCCCCCCCAAATCAATGTGAGTCTTTCCATTGATTTCAGAGAGCTTGGACCACAGCTGGGGTCAAGAGAACAAAGGCAGCAGCTTTAACAATGCTGCACAGAAATGTCTTACTCTTTCTTCCCACAACCACTGCTGAGACTTAAAGCTGTGTCATAGTCTCTGCCTGGATGCTGCGACTGTAACAGCAGCGGTGAGTTTGATAATGGTCGTAATTTGGATATTCCACTGTGAAAGACACTGAGTCATTTTATATATAGTAACTCGTCATAAAACCCATCAGATGGAAACAGCTCACAGTGACTGAGAGGAAGCTTTGCTCCTTTCCAAGTAATACATTTGATGATGTTTCACTTAAAAAGAAACCCTAATAGCTTTATAACAATCTGAGGGAACTTTTATCCAACGGTTCTCTCCGAGAACATTCCTACTCCAGGAATATACATGGTTTGCTTTAGACAAATGGTTATCAGTTTGGAATGTTATAAACTGGACAGAGTTTCCAGAAAAGGTTGTAAACAAATTATTGGGACTTTCTGTTCCAGGAAATACATTAAAAACATTCAAAGGACAGAAATTAAGTTGCCCAGTGAGAAAACTGTCTAGACAAAGCTTCCATTATACGATTTAACAATCCCCAGCAAATGCTGCTTAAAGATAAAATTGGGTTCCTGTCTAGAATATTAATACTTTCATTGCACTCCACAGAACTACATGTATTTTATAGATAAATGTACATATTCAGACAGAGAGAAATAACGAATGTTGAAAACAGTTGGGAAAAGGGTTTGTTTTATCAGTATTTCTCTCTGTCAAAATAAATACTTTCTCAGGCAGAGGCTCCTGATGAGGAAGAAGATTTCTTCACTTCCAGACAAGGGCTTCTGTATTTCCATTTCAACCGCTGCCAAGGCACGTTTGTGAGTAGTTACTAAGGGTGACACAAACAACTTACGGTCATAGAGTGATGAACAGTGCTCATAACTCTCTATTTCTCCCCATAAATAGTTTGCAAGTTGAAGTTTCAGCATAGCCAGAGCAAGCTCTGGAATACAGAAACCAGCTTGATTGTATTTGACCCATCTCAGTGCAGCATCCTCACGGAAATCAAAAAGTGACAGTTCTCCAGGATGACAGGAGGGAGTTTTGAGATGTTTTCCCAAGTCAGACAAAAGGAAGGCACCGAGAATTAGATCTGCTCTTCTCCTTTTTTCAACACATAGCAATGCACTGCATCAGGTTTGGTAGCCAGCTGCAGCACAACGGCAAAATAGCTCCATGCTCTGTGTGGACAACTGAACCTGACTTCCACCTGAGACCCATGCAAAACATAGGCAGGATCAGTCTTCACTTTCAGGGTGCTGGATTTTATGTGACTGGAAGAAACATGCGGCTAGTTTCGGAAAGGAGCATTTATGCCTATGCGTATTTAAAAACTGTACTGGTGAACCTAGTCACAAACTGCATTCTATTTATTAACACTTAATAGCCAAAAGGGAAATATTTAGGATTACTAAACATCTGTGCGCTAATATAGACAAGAAAAAATCAAAGTGAATATAGTGTGAGCTAAAAAGCCTGTGGCGTTTATTTGAATAGAGGAGCTTAAAAAAAAAGCTTCATTTTAACTTTCTGACTGTTTCAAAATAGAGACAAAAAACCAGACAAAACCAACCTCCTTCAAAAGAAAGGCTAGCATTTATGGAAGACCAAAAGCGAGGGGTTGAGTTCTTGGCTATGTCCCCAGGTGAATAAATAATCATAGAATCACAGAATGCCAGGTTGGAAGGGATCTCAAGGATCATCTGGTCCAACCTTTCTAGGCAAAGGATGACCTAGACTAGATAGCCCAGCACCCTGTACAGTTGAGTCTTAAATGGGTCCAACCACTTCCCTGGGGAGATTTTTCCAGAGGTTGGTTGTTCTTATTGGGAAAAAGTTTGCTCTGTTGTCCAGTCAGAAAACTCGTTTTGGAGAAGTCATTTTGAGCTATCTGAATCAATTGTGAGGTACGAGGTTCAATGGAAATATTTGGGGGTTTGAAAATGGAACTGGACCTGTCATGCCAACATGGCTGGGAGGTGTGGAGATGCTGTCCCATCATCTGCTCTGGGAGTGGTTTAACTGCAGACTCTATCCAAGGCCAGGGGAAGCAGCAAAAGCTTTTATTCTATGGTACATAGAATCCCAGCCTGGTTTGTGTTGGAAGGGACCTTAAAGCTCACCCAGCTCCAACCCCTGCCACGGGCAGGGACACCTTCCACTAGAGCAGCTTGCTCCAAGCCCCTGTGTCCAACCTGGCCTTGAACACTGCCAGGGATGGGGCAGCCACAGCTTCTCTGGGCACCCTGTGCCAGCACCTCAGCACCCTCACAGGGAAGAGCTTCTGCCTAAGAGCTCATCTCAGTCTCCCCTCTGGCAGGTTCAAGCCATTCCCCTTGGCCTGTCCCTACAGGCCCTTGTCCAAAGCCCCTCTCCAGGGTTTCTTGTAGTCCCTTCAGGCACTGGGAGCTGCTCTGTGTTGTGGCCCCAGAAGGACTGCACACATCTGAGAAAGGCTTCTAAAAGACTGTCCCGAAAAACCAATCCTGCCACTTTTACAGGAAAGCCTGCCAGTCCTTTTGGGGAGAAAGACATTTAGAAGCACAGCTCTGGAGGCACGCCAGCAGATAGGCAGAAGGAGAGATAATGGGCACCACTTGCCCCTGGACCATGACTGTCAGCGCTGCTCAATTCCCTTTGTGCTTGGCAGTTGCTGCTGCTGCAGAGTTTGTTGACTGCTTCAGATCAAGCTGTTGTCAACAGGGATGTCAGCTTCTTACTCTACATGCAGTCTCCTGGGCATCCTCCCATCCATTTCCAACTTGTTCTGGTAAGGGCTTAAATGGCTGTACAATTTAGCTAAAAGGTCAATAGGATGTTTTTATTTATTCCTTCAAAATTATCACTTTTTTTTTCTATGTGCAGAGCATTTCTGTGAGTTCTTTGTTCCTGCAAAATCATTTTCATCGTTGCTTCAAATACTTCCTAATTCCGTAATAAGTTTCTCAACCCTTCTACGAGGGTGCTAGCACATCATGTACTTCCATTGTCATTTCTCACTGCCATCCTCCATCGTTCATCAAATGATGAGAAGGAACACTGTCTGCAGACTGGGGAAATCATAAAATCTAACCCTGCCCCAGCTAATGTGTCACTTTTGGCCTCAGGAAAACCACATAATCAAGAGGTGACAGAAGTGGTCTGATATTCTGAGTTTCTCCATTTTTGACTGCCCATCACATCTTAAAGAGTTGGCCTTAGCTCAGCTGCCTCTCACTTGTAACAGGAGATAAGGACATCTTTCTGTCTCACAAGAGAGCATTAATATTTGCTCAGTGCTTTCCAAATGTTAAGTGCTACGGAAGTGCTGAGTGTTACTAACAGGAATAATGTACGTTTTCATCTAGAGCTTGTCCTCTTTTATCTGATCATCATCTAGCTTCTAACAAATAACAATCCTACTGGAATACAGTCCCAGAAAAATCTTTCTCAATCTTCTTGCAAAATGTTCCAGTTCTTTTATTATGAGACTTGAACATAATGTGTCAGATTTAGAACCACAGACTTGTTGGAGTTGAGAAAGTTAAACTAACTGATCTCTGGGAAGAATGCTTCCCTAACTTGTCGTATATAGCATTTTGTTTCGCTCGTTATCTTTGAGTTTGCCAAAGAATATCTCATTTTGAGTATAAAGACCAAATACATGAAACATGTATTACTAAATACTAAACAGAAAACAAGCCCACATAAAACCTTACACTGTTGTTTATTTAAAGCTGTTGCGAGGAGGAAGATTTGACACTAACTAACATTAAGCTACATACTAGCTTGTATTTTGGAAGCATTCATATTACACTTTCCCTTAACTGCTTTGGGCTTGACTGTAACATTTGGAATGATATCCCCAAGTACTTATCCAGGGTGTGAGCCCGTTGGTACTAAGGGTTAAAGTCCAGCTCCCATAAGGAACCCAAGAAAAATCAAGTTTTGTGTGCTTTGGAGTTTACACCATAATGCTCATGTGAATGAGCAGATCTTCCTTGGGTTGCTAAGTATTTTGGCTGGAACTACTAAAGTATTCCTACACTGGGTGAAATTTTGGGCTGCAGTGAAGCTGGATAAATCTGAAAGTGCTAATGTTATTTCCTAACTAAGTACCTCAGCTGCTTCAGGCCTGCAGGAATAAACATCCTCCCTAAGAAGGATGACAGTTGGGTAAATACACTGCTTCAGGCTTCATCACCCTACACAGACTGTTCCCATTAGCAAGGCAAGATTCCCCTCCAGAGTTAACCTGTTACTTGCCAATGTCCAAGGTACACTCTGCCAAACATATAAACTACTTCAAGTGATGCTCGCGGTACTTTTGACAGAACAAGATGCATTATCCATGTAATACAGGGATAGAGAGTGACCCAGCATAAAATCTCATTGCACTTTTTCTCTGAAGAAAGTAAAATCTTACGCTCTGGCATGATGAAAAGCCATATTTTCCCCTTTTGTAGAAATGAAGCACTCATATTTATTGTATCACTGTAAAACTCCTATAAATTATTTTCTATTCTAGAGCACAAGATGGAACACCATGGTACAAACCAATCTGTATCTATGATAATCATACCCTTCCTAAAACACATCACTTTGGAAACCCTTATGTATTTACAAAGAGTAACTAGGAGATGTTCACACATTTGTATTTAAACATCAAACCTGCTGAAGATGTCTTGTTTATTGTATCACTTTCTGTATAATACAGTGAGAACAGTCTGAAGTATTTCCAAAGGAACATTAAGTTATGAAACAACCACTTTCATTACATACAGCCAAGGCCCATTTTTAGGCTAAAAATGAGCAATTTAAAACAAAAATATCATTTAATAAATTAATATCTTTATCTCCTTCCTGAACTTAGAAATTATTCTTTGGCCTTTATGTTCCAAATAGTCCCATAATCTGTAAATATAAAAGTTCAAAAGCAGGGAAGAGGTAAATGCTGATTAAGAATCAGCAGAATGGAAGGAGAGGGGTTCTCTTTAACCCATCTGGAAAACACCAAACCAGTGCAATGAATGAAGTGACTACTTAAATTCAGATGTTGCCTTTGAATACTTCTGCTGGCAACTGAAGTCCTGCCTCCACATGCTGGTTATCGCAAACCTCCTCCTGCCAGAAGAAAAGCCTAAGACACACCCATGTATAACCAAAATGCTTCTATAAAAGTAAATGGAAGATTAAAGATTACTGAGCATGCCCCCAAAACATATGGGCAAAGCCTGGAGGAGCAAAAAACTTCCTTCTAGGTACTGTCAAACTTCAGACCGGCTTTATAAATGCCACACTGTGGCTGACTGAAGCCAACAGGGACATCACTGGAAATTCAGCTTTGGCTTAATTCTCTCTGAAAATTGTCCACATTCCCCTACAAGAGATCTCCAAGATCATAGATGCATATCATAGAATGGTTTGGGTTGGAAGGGAGCTTAAAGTTCACCAGTTCCAACCCCCTGCCACGGGAAGGGACACCCTCCACTAGAGCAGCTTGCTCCAAGCCCCTGTGTCCAACCTGGCCTTGAACATTGCCAGGGATGGGACAGCCCCAGTTTCTCTGGGCACCCTGTGCCAGTGCCTCACCACTCCCACAAGGAAGAGCTTCTGTCTAATAATCATACGTAGAGCAGTATATGTAAAACCAAGGTTGAAGCCATTTTGGCAACACAAACTCATAAATTTGATTTTATTGCCATTCTGATTAAGAGCAAAGATCATACGAAAAAAGGTATATTTAAAGTGTCTTTCCCTCAGGTATAAAAATCCATCACCTTGTGCAAACCCAAACATGGAACACAGGCAGCCATTCATCACAGAAACGATCTAGAGCACAGAGGTCATTCACCCAAATGAAACTTGTGCAGCAAAAATAGATGGAGTATCTGGAATGGAAGCAGTAACGTTTCCAACAAAATATCTTTAATAGGAACAGAAAAGCAAACCAGTATTTATTGTATGATTTTTATAAGTCCTCCTGGGAGGAGTATTTCCAAGAGGAATTTGCATTGTGTACATACAATAACTACTTACACGTTTTGACTGAAAATACTGAATTTACCTACAAGGCCTAACAATGAAACAGAAAATATGACAAAACCTGTGATATTTAAGCTAGGTGGAACATTCCTCTCGTGCAGTCATATGCAATAAATAAGAAATACAACTTGCCTGCATCTGTACATGCACAGAGTATCCCTTATTTCCTGCAGATATATTTCATGCAGGGTAACATCTCTGTTTCCATTTATTCTCTCCAAAAGATACTCCTAATTTCCGTGACAAGAATTCCAAATATCATTTATAGCCAAACAGTGCATTTGGATTTCTTGGAGGTAACGTTACAAAAAGGAATGTTACTCTGCTCCAAGAGAAGAGCCTCCAATTCAGTGGGATGCACTAAAAAAATCAGGTGAGAATCCAAAGAGCTGACATAATGATGTGATAAAACTGTTGGATTTTATGGGCAGAAGCATTTTTCAGTTTCCTCTTCCTAAATGAAAAACACACATGCACAGTGTGAAGAAATGTATTATGCCCAAGTATGTAAAATATGTCAGCTTGAGCATTTTACAGTTTAATGAACAATATTCTTCAGGAGGATGCTTTATATTATGTTTGCTGGAGAAATAGAAAACCCTTTTATTTTCTCAATATTAAAGTCCTATCCCGTTACTGCCTTTTTTTTCCTAGCTATAAAAAACCAGCATCAGGATATTAATACATTGTGAATTAGGAACAGTTTTTGCTGGTTATCAAAAGTTTAATGGCATTAGCTCTATTTGTAACATGTTTTCATTAAAATGAAAATGTGGAAAGCAATAAAATGAATATAGTTCCTCATTGGGATCAGCGAGGCTTTACGTTGGTTGTGGGATTACTCAGGTTGTTTCTGTTATAGGTCATGATCAGCCAACAGGACAAACATCTTCTTTCACTGAAGTCAAAATAGAGTTTGCTGTTGTAGTACAGAACGTGGATTTAATACAGAGAAGCTGTAAGTAATTCTTGAGCTTTCACTTTATTGAATCTGGTACTTCCTGCCTTGGGAGCGTACTTACTCCTAGGTATACATAATTCCTATTTAGTGTAAATATGCATGTAAACTGAGACTGAGGAGTGCCAATCTATAGTAGAATTTAATTTAACCCTTAGTTAACACCTGAAGAACAGTTGTCAGCAGTTTATTTCTCATGAATTGGAAACACACGCCTTTAGCTTCCCTCAAACTAGACCAAATATCACAGTCTGAGTTTCACATTTGAACCCTGAGGCCCAGAAAGGACAGAACACAGGATTTATTGGTTAATGACAGCTATCTGCGGGTTTAAATTAACACCAGAGCGCTGCTTTGTGTTCCCTATTCACACCCCGTATCTGCAAAAGCTACCACAGCATTCGCTGAATCTGCACAGGCACAGATGAACACGCATCACTGAAGTGATTCCTGGTTAAGGGTAATCTAAATGAAAAGTCAATCAGGCTCCCTGATTTATAGCAATACTCTTGAAAATCCCTACCTAATGCCTGAGCAGCTACAGCAGTTTTGCTGCACATCTTTAGGAGCACCACAAAAATATTGCATAAAACTGCAAAATGATCATCATTAGAAGTAAATACTATTGCTGTGCTGCTTTTCCACTTCACTTCTCCTTTCCCTGGTGTGGAAAAGCAAAGATGACTATATGAACAGGGCAAGTACATCCATTACTTCAGTTAATTCACTTCGATTTGTCTTATAAAAATAAACCTGTTAAATCAAAGGGCTCACTTGGAAGCTGTCTTTGGTAGGATTCTAATCATTTACCCATTAATGCAGGATAAAGATGACAGGCCACGAAGCTGCTTTTGAAAGCCTTTTGATCTTCTCACTCCTGGGCATAATGCATCAAGGTGCCATAGTTCACTCGATCACAACGGCCTTTGAATTCTGCAGGAGGAGAGCAGTGACATTTAGATGAGTTGGAATGTGTAGGTGGTGACCTGGGGGACAACTCCCAAAGACAGGAGAAAGGAAGGTTCACAGAAAGAGGAGTAGAATCCCTCCGATATTGAGTACTTGATCTCCAAACCTGACGGTACCGAACGCTGTTGTGTTCCTAAGGATCCAAGAAAATAAGAGGAGAGAAAAGAGATTTAACCCTGATCTCAAAAGACGACCTATTTTCATTCTTAAATCTGTGGCATGGGGCTTCTCCTTTGGCGGACTACTCCTAACAAATGCCAGCCTGGCAGACATTTCACCCCTCTGTTTCTCTTCAGTGTTAACCTTCTGCTTTGTGCTGACTTTCACCCAGTTTATCTTCTTTTTGTTTAAGACTGCTTTATATATTTTCTTTTTAAATCACTGTCAAAGGACACAGCGGTTGAGATCAGGAAGCTCATTTCCCTTGCTCATTCTTTTGTAATCACATATTGCATGTCTAAATTAAGCAGGGGATGTTAAGTTTGGACCAGGTTTTTGATTTATGTTGCGCAATCAGGTGGTTTCTAATCTTTATGGCCCAGGAAGGATTTACTTGGAAACGTGCGCTCATCAACATGGCAACACCCAAACACGGGCAGCTTGCTACTCTTACGTATTAGCAATTACCTTGCTTTAGTGCTGCACTTCTGGGAAGGAAGCAGCCAGAAAACCTTGAGGGGCAGATGTTTACAGGGATCAGAGCAGAGGCTAAACCCCATCAAACACAGAATCCCATCCTGGTTTTGGCTGGAAGGGACCTTAAAGCTCCTCCAGCTCCAACCCCTGCCACGGGCAGGGACCCCTTCCACTAGAGCAGCTTGCTCCAAGCCCCTGTGTCCAACCTGGCCTTGAACACTGCCAGGGATGGGGCAGCCACAGCTTCTCTGGGCACCCTGTGCCAGTGCCTCAGCACCTTCCCAGGGAAGAGCTTCTGCCTAAGAGCTCATCTCAGTCTCCCCTCTGGCAGGTTAAAGCCATTCCCCTTGGCCTGTCCCTACAGGCCCATGTCCCAAGCCCCTCTCCAGGTTTTCTGCAGCCCCTTTAGGCACTGGAGCTGCTCTAAGATCTCTCCTTCAGGAACCCTCTCTTCTCCAGGCTGACCCAGCCCAGCTCTCAACTTATGAGAGACCGATGATTTCTTCACAACAGGTGTTCTAAAGACGATTAGAACCTTCCAATTAACCTGCCTGCCTCTGTAGCCCTAAGGCCAGCCATGCTGCCTTTATACCGAGCTGATTTTGCACAGGTGAAGCCGCTTTCCAGCAGAGCAAGGCCAGGTGTACCTGGAACGCAATCGCACCATTAGGGTGAGTGCCAAACAGCCACCACCTTACTTCGCTCTCCTTTGTGTAGAAACCCAGCGGGACTCGGCCGCGTTTCCCATCGTTGAAGGCCCTTCGGGGGGGGGCGGGCGGGCTTCGGCCCGTTCGCTTGTGTGGAGCTCAGCACCGCGGCCGGCCGGGGCGGGCAGCCCGCGCTCCCCTCCGCCTACCCCGGGGCCGGCCGGGGCGCCCGGCCGCTGGCTCCGCCCGCACCACATGACTGACTCCGCCGTCGGGAGAAACTTTTCCCGTCCCGCGGTTGGAAAATGGCGGCGTAGGAGCGGGGCTCTCGCATCCCCCAGCGCCATGACCCGCTGGGTCCCCACCAAGCGGGAGGAGAAGTACGGAGTAGGTGAGGAGCCGTCCCGGCGCCGAGCCCGCCTGTTGCGCCGCGGGAGCCCCGGCCAGGCGCGGGCCTCTCTTCTTCCCTCCTTTCCCCTTCAGCGCTGCTGCTGCTTGCGCCGGGCCGGGGCCGCGCTCGCAGGGAAGCAGCGGCCGCGATGGGGAGCGGGGCGGCCGGGTTAACCCCGGGGTGGCCTCCGTGGTTGCAGCCCCCCCACCCGCGGGGCTTCGGTCGGGGGAAGTTCGGAAGTTGTGTGGAAACCTCCTTTGGAGCGCTTAAAAAGTTGCCTTTTCCTCTTGTTTATTCCTATTTCCTTCCCCACTGCTTTGCCTGGCTGGAAGAGAGCTTTGAGTTGCTCTCAGATTGGTTTCTTTCCTCCGCTTCCAGCGCCGGATCCGCGGTGCTGCCCGGTGCGCCCTCATCCCCAGTCGCTCCCAAGGGAGAAGGCTCTGGCTCTCGCAGGCAGTGTGATTTTCATACAGATGAGGGGTTTCCCCTCCGCGGATCCATTCCGTTCTCTGCTTCTTCCGTCCCTTTGGAACAGAGGCGGATTGTTCTGTGCTGCTGGTTAAAGCATCTCCGCTCTCATTAGCCGTAATTAAACGGAGCCGAGCGCGGGTGGCTTTGGGCAGCGTTGGACTACGAGGGCCTGGTTTGGTTGTGAAGATGGTTCGTTTTGTTTGAAAGCTGGTTTTAGGGGTTATGGAGGAGAAAACTTTCTTGGCCCGAGCGAGAGCGTGTGTGTTGGGGAAGGAAATGATAAATCTGGCTGTTCAATTTGGAAATGCACATTTAATGTCCAGCGCATTCCTTGGACTCGGATTGTGAAGAACAGCTTTTCATACGTACTCACAGCTAAGCCTTGTATAAACACCAGGAGCAGGAACAAGGAGTTTCTGGGTCTAAGGAGAGCCCAAGTGAATTTTGGGAATTAAATTTCAATTCTGTGTGTACATTCCTAGGAAACAAAGGCATGGCTTTTAAATCACTGGGAATTCCTGGCTGTCCGGTTACACTGTGTGGGACCTGTAAGGAGCATGAGTGTTGGGGATGCAGGACAGATACACAGCAGCAGAAGTGCTGTGGGTGGCTGTCGCTTACTAAGTTCTCCAAATCCCTGTTTTGTGGTGTGGGATAGGTAAGGTGTTTCAGGAAGACTGGAATGACTGAGCCATCACATAGTATATACCCGGTGTTCCAAACCAGTAACACAAGAAAGCAAGTTGTTCTTTGCAGGAACTTTGTATCTGGTACTGTGGTGGAGGTGATTGCCCAGACCTGGCTTTCCAGGAATTGATGTCCTGGAGGTGAATTTGAAAGGATGAGAGAATAAGAAGTGTGGAATAGATTGCATATTTAAGCATACACTTCCAGTGTATTTGGTTATCCAGCGTGGGAACTTCCCTATGTAGCAGGAGAACAAGTCTTCAATGTACTTTAGGGAAAAACATGGGTTCAGAGTTACAAAAAGCATGAGGTTATGTGCTCAGTTGGTGTTCTTTTGTGGTGTCTGCTGCTCTGGAGAGGAGTTGGTCATGGCTTTATGATAGGCTTGTTTTTGTATGGTAGTTGAGGGGTGATCCTCAGCGAAATTAGGGTATTTCTCTGCTGAGCTATAGGGCTGTGAGGGTTCAAATGCAGATGAAGTGTTACTTAGAGATAAAATCAGATTGAGAGCTAATTGCACGTTGTGATTCACTGGCCCATGCCACTCTGCTAGACACCGTTTTGGCTGAATTTTGGCTTCTTTTTGGTATTGCTGGGTTTCCTCCTGAGGAAGACGAATATTCAGTTTGGTTATACGTGCTTTACACATCTTTGCATTGTTAAACAAGGTTGCTTCTGGACACGGTGATTCTTCTGATGCTTCGTTTATTGCTGCTTGTGAAACTTTGTGGTTGTGGGGAATTGGTGCAGTGGTTGGATAGTCCCAAGCACAAATGGAGAAGATGCTGTTAAATTGAGCGTGCTAACTTTTTGATTCCTAGTTACTTACCATGACCAGTGATGGAGACTAACTTTGGGTCAGTGTTGTCTGGCAGTGAAGCAGGATTAATTGCACTGCTACCTTCATGATACATACATGTAATATGCTTAGTGTGAGTGCTTCACTACAGTAGAAATGACAGGAAAGTATCTATTGTGGTGGATTATATTACTTATGTTCCAGTCATGGGAGCTCAGAAATGTGTGTGTATGTATGCAAGATGTGTAATTATAATAAACGTATACATATGATATACATGTGTGTATGCACCCTAGAGTGGTTTGGGTTGGAAGCTCATTTAGTTCCAACCCCCCAGTGCAAATAGTGTAGTTCTTTTCCCTCCTCTTGACCAGCATGTTCCTATGCACAACAAAGCTTTCTTAACATCTCAAGTCCCAAAGATTGGCTGACTGTGATGCAGTTGGAACAAAATATTGCAACATCCCTATACAGAAGCTGTGGTAGGATACAGGTGGGTTAGGAAGCGCTGCTCCTCCTGGCACGGTGGGGTTTGTGGATGCTCCTGGATGTCCAGCACGTGTGTAAACTAAGTTTAAGAGCTTCAAACTGAGGAGTGCTGCTGTGTAGTGCACAGGCATTATCTCAGCAGGCAGTTGTGAGCGTGACTCAGCTCCACTTCCTGAGAGCATTCAGGACTCAGCACGTGGGGCGGTTGGATGAGGAATGGGTGCGGATATAAAGGGATAATGCAGCTATTAGATTAACATAAAGGGAAGCATCTGAAACGGGAAAACAATGAGCTTAACTAAAAGCAGCTTTTCTCCATCCTGATGCTGTGTACCCTTACCCTTCTGGGTTTTCTCTCTTGCCTCATGACAGTTGGGAGATATGTGGTCGTGTTGAGGTGGCCACGTGGATGTCTGGCTTCCTCAAGAGGGACATCAGAGGCTTTCAGAAGCTGCTTGTATCTGCTGCTTACTCTGGGTGTGACAAGTGGCTGCGGATTGTGGCTGCTCAGTCTCCTGTTTTCCACTTTTAGTGGGATGTGAAAATGGTAATTCTGGTGTTCCTCCTTATGCTGGTGGAGAGGAGATGTAATGAGCTGCTTTAGGAAGTCTGGGAGCCTGAATAGTACTTCTGAGATAGCATAAAGTGGCTCTAGCAGCTTCCAAATCCTCTTGACTTCTGCTGTTACTTAAACCTTTTCCTTTGGGCTTAGAACTGCAGTAAGAACTGGCGCTATTCTTAATGCAGGTATCTCCTTTAAAATGCATTTATGTTCACAGTATGCACAGATATGGAGTAATTGGAGCAGTACTGTGATAGTTTAATTGCTATTTTCTTCTTTTTTTAACAAAATGGTGAAATAGAAAAATGGTGCTGTGTGTGTCCCTACGTGGCCAGATGTAGAAGAACTTCCAGGTTGCAGGTCTTGTGCTCGATGAGATCCAGTTAATTTTCAGGATGCTGACTCTGCTTTCCTCTGCTGTTCCAACTGAGTCACTGGAAAACATGGGTAGTTGTGCCCTTACTATGATCGGTAAGAAGGTGTGAGCTCTGCCTTGCAGGCAAGGTGTTCCTGGCTTTCGGACAGCTTCATAAATGTGAAGCCTTGATGAAGATAGTGCTGGGTATCTGTACAGGATGATGTGTTGAGTGTTACTGCTTGAAAACAGCACGTGATGCCTGTATTATGCCAAAGATAATGGGTCACGGACACCGGTGTCTTAAAATCAGTCTGTAGTTCTGTAACTGTGTGTATATATATATTTTAGTGTTGCTAGTTGTGCTTCTGTAGCATATCTTGTCAGAGCCCCACCCTGCAGTCCTGCATCCAGCTCTGGGGCAGCAGCACAAGAGAGATGTGGAGCTGCTGGAGCGAGTCCAGAGGAAGCCATAGAGATGCTGCGAGGGCTGGAGCAGCTCTGCTCTGGAGCCAGGCTGAGAGAGCTGGGCTGGGGCAGCCTGGAGAAGAGAAGGCTCCTGAAGGGGAGACCTGAGAGCAGCTCCAGTGCCTAAAGGGGCTGCAGGAAACCTGGAGAGGGGCTTGGGACAAGGGATGTAGGGCCAGGCCAAGGGGAATGGCTTTAACCTGCCAGAGGGGAGACTGAGATGAGCTCTTAGGCAGAAGCTCTTCCCTATGAGGGTGCTGAGGCGCTGGCACAGGGTGCCCAGAAAAGTTGTGGCTGCCCCATCCCTGGCAGTGTTCAAGGCCAGGTTGGACATAGGGACTTGGAGCAAGCTGCTCTAGTGGAAGGTGTCCCTGCCTGTGGCAGGGGTTGGGACTGGATGAGTTTTAAGGTCCCTTCCAACCCAAACCAGGCTGTGGTTCTATGACTTTTCCTTTTGTACAGTTGCTGACAAGTCTGTGCTCTGATACATCCTAAACTGATGGAGTAAAAATGCCCATGCAATATTTGCTGATGCATTAGCGTAACACCATTTTAGTAAAGGATGTGCAGGTTCAGTCTCCTAGAGGTAACATACCCAACTGTTTTATTTTGTGATATCTTGCGCTATCTTTTAATTCCTTGCTTGTTACTGGGATGCATTTCTGTGCTCCCCATCCCTGGCATCACATGAAGCAGAGGTAAGGTCCTGGTAGGTGAATTGTACTTCTGAAATGAGTGACCTTAATTTGACTGTGGGCATGTGTTTGGTTGCTCTCAGTTTACACAGCAGCCACTACTGCTCTCTCTCAATAAGCACTTCTTGCAAGCAAGAGATTGGAAAGGGATAAAGGCAACAGATAAGTGGAAGCAAGTGTGTACTCCTGTTTGTTTTCATCCAGGTCAGTAACAAAACTGCAAATGGGGATTGTTCCAAGAAATGGTTCCTGTAGGGATTCACCAGAAATATTGTTTTTTACTTGTAGAACACATATGGACTTCCTGCTGTCAGCCGGCTGCATGTGAGTGTGATACAGAGCAGTTATTTCACTCTGCAGAGTAAGTTCTCAGTCAGTCCAGGGATTTTTCAGCTGTTAATTATCATGAAACCGTGGAGTGATTTGGGTTGGAAGGGACCTTAAAGCTCCACCAGCTCGAAGCCCTGCCACGGGCAGGGACCCCTTCCACTAGAGCAGCTTGCTCCAAGCCCCGTCCAACCTGGCACTTTCAATTTCCACTCTTGATCCTAGAAAATCAAAGGGGAGAGGGAATTTTTACAAGACAAGGATTTAGACTTTATGTTGTACACAGGTTTGAATGTACCAGTGGGATAAGGTCCTGATTTAAGGTTTTTGGTTTGGTTTTAATTCAGGGGAAAAGCCATTCTGGAATTTCAGATACCATGGTGGGTTTTATAGTTCTCCTCTTTGTCTCTTATTGCTGTAAATACTTGATTTAGGTGCACTGATAGGACTCTGATTTTGGATGATGTACCACCCTTTGTGCAGCTTTCCTTGTATAGAATCATAGAATAGTTAGGGTTGGAAAGGACCTTAAGATCATCCAGTTCCAACCCCCCTGCCATGGGCAGGGACACCTCACACTAAACCATGGCACCCAAGGCTCTGTCCAACCTGGCCTTGAACACTGCCAGGGATGGAGCATTCACAACTTCCCTGGGCAACCCATTCCAGTGCCTCACCACCCTCACAGTATCATAAATACCTTTTCTGCATTGGCAGAGCTTTCATGGAAGAGGAAAGTAAACTGGATGCAGCTTAGTGTCCAGGAAGCCATTGTCAGTTTGCAGCTACAGGCATAAGCATTGCAATAAGTTGTCTTTGCAATGGTTGTGTTTCTGGAGTTTGTCCAGTGTTTGCTGCAGAGCACATGCAGGATATGCTTGGTCTGATCCTTCAGTAGTCCTGCAGGACTGAAATCCAATAAATCTCATTAAATACCTGTAGGTGGGGCCAACTGGAGATAAATGGCTGAAAGCTGACTGAGATGAATGGATCAAAGCACAAATGGGGAGCTAGTGCTAATACGGTTTTAAAGTATTTACTCTATTAAAGATATCAGTCTGGCCTCTCCTCTTCTATTGGGTGCAAGTCTGAAACTCTCATGAAACACGGAGTGGCAGCTCATCACTGCCCCTCTACTCTGCTCTTGTGAGACCCCTTAGAGCTCACAAGTTCTGGTGTCCCCAACATCAGAAAGACATGGAGCTGTTGGAGCAAGTCCAGAGGAGGTCACGAGGACGATCAGAGGCTGGAGCACCTCCTGTATGGAGTTAGGCTGAGAAAGTTGGGGCTGTTGAGCCTGGAGAAGAGAAGGCTGCGTGGAGACCTCAGAGCAGCCTTCCAGTATCTGAAGGGGGCTACAAAGATGCTGGAGAGGGACTCTTCATTAGGGACTATAGTGATAGGACAAGGGGTGATGGCTCAAACTGAAATAGAGGAAGTTCAGGTTAGATATAAAGAAGTTCTTTACTGTGAGGGTGCTGAGGCGCTGGCACAGGGTGCCCAGAGAAGCTGTGGCTGCCCCATCCCTGGCAGTGTTCAAGGCCAGGTTGGACACAGGGGCTTGGAGCAAGCTGCTCTAGTGGAAGGTGTCCCTGCCTGTGGCAGGGGTTGGAGCTGGAGGAGCTTTAAGGTCCCTTCCAACCCATTCTATAAAATACATGGGCTGCTCTTCTTTGTGGGCTGTCTTTGACCTTCAGGGAGATGGACCACTGAGCATTCAGCTATTTTAGTTTTTTTTGTAAACTTACAAGCCCTTTCAGTTTGGTTTTCTGGCCTGTGGTAGATCCCAAGGCTATTCTGTCAATAGCTGTTTTCTGAATAATGCTTTTCATGGGTTCCTTAAAGAATTACTGGAGTACTTTCCTCTCTTAAATTTTTCTGGGGGGGAAGTTGAAACCTAAACCAAAAGGAATGTTGAAAAAGACGATTCTTGGAATTCTGAAACTTTTATCTGCCTTTTCAGGCTGCTGTTGTGCAAGCATTTGTATATTTGTAGGATTAATCTCTCCCTCTTTATGTAATTTGGGCATTAAATGTGGTTTCTGATGTTAAAGCAGCAGCAGTTGCTGAATTTGTTTCATCAGCAAAACGTGAAATATCTCTAGGAATACTTTTCTGCTCCATGTAGCTTTGTCACTAAACTGAAACAATCCCATTGAGAACTGTTATGTGTCATGTATCCATACAGGTAACAAAACAGATGGATAACTGAAGTAGCTATTGGCCGTGATACTTGAATTTGGTTTTTTTTACAAACTCTTTTTTAGCACAGCTGCTTTATTTAGGGAGCTGTTGATGTCATCTTAGCCCAGACCTTTTCATAACTTGATTTTGGACGTTTGTGGTGGCTGGTTTTACTGAAGGGTGTTGGAGGAGTAAAATGTCTTCCTAGAAGACAAGAAAATCATACAAATATCCTGATTTTCCTGAGGGTTTCTCCTCTCAGCTCACTTGCTAGACAAAGAAACTATCATAGAAAACCAAACAGAATCCCAGCCTGGTTTGTGTTGGAAGGGACCTTAAAGCTCCTCCAGCTCCAATCCCTTCCACGGGCAGGGACCCCTTCCACTAGAGCAGCTTGCTCCAAGCCCCTGTGTCCAACCTGGCCTTGAACACTGCCAGGGATGGGGCAGCCCGAGCTTCTCTGGGCACCCTGTGCCAGCGCCTCAGCACCCTCACAGGGAAGAGCTTCTGCCTAAGAGCTCATCTCAGTCTCTCCTCTGGCAGGTTAAATACCAGGGAGTGAGTGATGCAGGATTTGCATTGTAATTTATGAACACAAATGGGAGTAAAATTGTACGTAATCCGTGTAAGTGCTTGTAGACACTTGGTTTCCTAAGGCGCTCTGTTGTATGTGTCCCTATTGTTGTAGTAACTGTGTTACTTAAAACATTTTTACTACAGAAATTAACATGAAGCCCAAAAACCTGCCTGAACAGCTCCAAGTTGGAGCTTGGTGCAGGGGTTTTGGAAGCTCACTGTAATAAAGGAGCATTCCCATAGGAGCCCTGTGTGTGGGGAGTGTTTTTGGTAGCATCATGGCGAAACGTCTTCCTCCTGAAGGAGCCTCTTGGCTTGAGGTGGCGAGTTCCTAACTGAGTGCTCGCAGTGCTTCCTGGAGGCACAGCTCCTGAGCAGCTTTGACTGTGTTCATCTGGTAGTGCAGGCTGGATGTGTGAAAGCACATGAACCATGATGTGCCTGAGAGCTCCTTCCAGCATGCAGATACCTTTTGGTGTTCCAGCCCTGGGTGTTTGTGTTTGCTCTGCCTTCTCCTCCTCCTCGGAACAAAGCACGGAAGTACTGACATCACTCAGTTTGAAGCTGAATGGAATAAAACAACACATGTTTAGGGAACAGAGCTCAATAGCCCATGGGTCCCAGGAGGAGTAACTGCTGCCAAACAAGGAGCTGATGATGCCAGAATGTACCCAAACTGAGTGCCCAAGGACCTTCAGCTGTGTTGTGTTAGCAGAGGAGGGCTTTCCTATTTTCCATACATAGAATAAAATACTTCAGAAGAAATAAGATGGTGCTTGTGGTCCCTGCATAAGGCTAAAGGGAGTTGGAAGGGGCAGGGATATCAGATCACGGAAAGCTGCGTCTCCAGCCTGCCTTCCAGCTGATGCTTTAACATCCTCCTAATCCTGCCAGCTGGTCTGCAGGAAAGAATACTGGCAACAGGGAATGGTTCATGGGATGTAATTGGGTGCTTTTAGTGAGGAGTTGCTTCTGCTTCATTGTGCTGTTTGTGTAGTAGTATCTGTTGTAAAGGCCATGCATCAGGAATGAGGTGAGATCAATGTCAGAAGTATCCCTGTAGTGGACGCTGCAGCAGGAAACATCCCGATGCTGAGCCAGATGGAAGTCGTTGATGCTTTGAGATTCCAAGTCCTGACGCAGCTGGTGAACAATTTGAAAGGACTCTTGCTGCAAAAAATCTGCTGTGCAGATGACTCCAGAGAGCAAATCATGACCCTGGAATGGCTGCAGATTGTCAAGGCAGTGGCTTGGAATGGCCTGTGGGTCGTGCCCTCTGAAGGAGGGGTTGCACTGCAGCTGGGTGACTAAGTGGAGACATGGTTAATATGTCACTTGGGCCAGGCAAGTTAGAGATAAGGGTCTGTGAGAATATTTAGACTTTCTCTTGACTAAATATAAGGATATTGTCCCCAAATATAAGGGCATGAATAAAAAAATGCCATCAAGATGGCAAGAAGTGGGGGTTTTAATTACCGTTTTTTAAGTAATGGGAAGAGCTAATGGTTTGTTCATCAGAGTTTGTTTGATCTGGGGCTCCCAGCACAAGAGGGACGTGGAGCTGTTGGAGCGAGGCCAGAGGAGGCCATGGAGATGCTGCGAGGGCTGGAGCAGCTCTGCTCTGGAGCCAGGCTGAGAGAGCTGGGCTGGGGCAGCCTGGAGAAGAGAAGGCTCCTGAAGGGGGAACCTGAGAGCAGCTCCAGTGCCTGAAGGGGCTGCAGAAAACCTGGAGAGGGGCTTGGGACAAGGGATGTAGGGACAGGTCAAGGGGAATGGCTTTAACCTGCCAGAGGGGAGACTGAGATGAGCTCTTAGGCAGAAGCTCTTCCCTGGGAGGGTGCTGAGGCGCTGGCACAGGGTGTCCAGAGAAGCTGTGGCTGCCCCATCCCTGGCAGTGTTCAAGGCCAGGTTGGACACAGGGGCTTGGAGCAAGCTGCTCTAGTGGAAGGGGTCCCTGCCCGGGGCAGAGGTTGGAGCTGGAGGAGCTTTAAGGTCCCTTCCAACACAAACCATTTTATGATTCTAATTAATATATATAAACTACTGCTTACATGGAAGCCTATAGAATGTTAGGTAATGGTGATGTGTTTCCTCATGTCTGGCCTTGGCTGCTGGATGCCCTGCTGGCCTCAGGCTCTGTGTGTACCAACATATATTGCTTTGTATCTTCTGAGTAAAATGTACTCAGGGTTCGAAACTGTCCATGATTTTGACATGGAAGCTTTTTTGCTGCCTGATTATTTTCTGGTTTATGTTTTTTATGTATCATATAATGTTTAATGATTTCAAGGCGCTTTATTTCTTCTACTTTGTCATACAACCATAGACTGGTTTGTGTTGGAAGGGACCTTAAAGCTCCTCCAGTTCCAACCCCTGCCACAGGCAGGGACACCTTCCACTAGAGCAGCTTGCTGCAAGCCCCTGTGTCCAACCTGGCCTTGAACACTGCCAGGGATGGGGCAGCCACAGCTTCTCTGGGCACCCTGTGCTCTGAATACCCACCAGTTTTCTGCAGGCATCGCCTGTTGTCTTGTCCTTGCTTGAATTCTTTCCTTCCTGCTCTCCCAGCTGCCCCTGTTTCACCCTTTGTGTTGGTGGGGAATAGTGTTTATCTTTGGAGACTTAGAACTGGGGCAGATGGCATCTATAAGCCCTGCAGTGATGAACTGCAAACTCTTTTCACTTGTTTGCAGTATGTGGGGGCTGAATCATTTCTCTAGCAGAGGGTGTGTGCTTTAGATACAGAGCTTCATCCACCTCCTGCTGCTGTGCTGTCTGATGCTTGCCTGTTATCGTGACTAGGAGGTGTTAGTTGTTTCCATCAATCCATTGTGTCCTGGTACTGCTTTGACCCAGACTCTTCAGTGGGGTGGACTTCAGAGACTTGTTTTTTAACTCATCCCATCTGGGATTGGTGTGTCCTATGTTGTGGTTTCATTTTTGGTTTTAAGTCCAGTGTGAAGGGTGAGTGGTGCACCTGCAGTAGTGGTTTTGCTGATGGTGTTTTTGGTAAGTTGGCTTAAAAATAAAAAGCAGTTTATGGCTGCTTTTAGGGTAGTTCTGTAACTATTTGGGCTGCCATCGCAAATCAGAGATCCTCTAGAATGTATGACTTTGGCCTGGCAGCCTGTAACTGCCTCCTCCTTCACAGCCTGGCAGCAGTACCTCTATAGCTGTTGACAGTGACATCTGTGACCTTGATCAGGTCTGTTCTGCACTTTATTGGCATCTCTGCTGATGCTGCTCACTGGTTTGGCTTTGGCAAACTTTCTCCTGTTGGCTTCCCTGCTGCTATGTTGGGCAGCAGTGTGCAAAGAACAACTTGGAATGTCGGTAAGACTGGGATATGGAATTATAGAATAGTTAGGGTTGGAAAGGACCATAAGATCATCCAGTTCCAACCCCCCTGCCATGGGCAGGGACACCTCACACTAAACCATGGCACCCAAGGCTCTGTCCAGCCTGGCCTTGAACACTGCCAGGGATGGAGCATTCACAACCTCCCTGGGCAACCCATTCCAGTGCCTCACCACCCTCACAGGAAAGAATTTCCTCCTTAGATCTAATCTAAGCTTCCCCTGTTTAAGTTTTAACCCATTACCCCTTGTACTATCACTACAGTCCCTAATGAAGAGTCCCTCCCCAGCATCCCTATAGGCCCCCTTCAGATACTGGAAGGCTGCTCTGAGGTCTCCACGCAGCCTTCTCTTCTCCAGGCTGAACAGCCCCAACTTCCTCAGCCTGTCTTCATACGGGAGGTGCTCCAGTCCCTGATCATCCTCGTGGCCTCCTCTGGACTTGTTCCAACAGTTCCATGTCCTTTTTATGCTGAGGACCCCAGAACTGCACACAATGCTCCAGGTGAGGTCTCTCAAGAGCAGAGCAGAGGGGCAGGATCACCTCCTTCGACCTGCTGGTCACGCTCCTTTGGATGCAGCCCAGGATACGGTTGCTTTCTGGGCTGCGAGCAGGCACTGAAGCTGGCTCATGTTCAGTTTCTCATCGACCACCACCCCCAAGTCCTTCTCCTTGGGCTGCTCTGAATCTCTTCTCTGCCCAACCTGTAGCTGTGCCTGGGACTGCTCTGACCCCAGGTGTGGGACCTTGCACTTGGCATGGTTAAGCTTCATGAGGTTGGCATTTGCTCACAATCACAGCAGCTTGCATGGACTCCTGTCTAAAATGAGTTTAGTGACATATGACAGAGCAGTGGGAAGGGTCGAAGCAGTGGTTAAAGATCCCTTTCCCAGTCTTTTCAGTTATTAAGCTCTTCTGGTGAAGAAACAGTTCTTGCTCCCAAGTGAAGCGGTTGGAGTTGGGAACAGATAGTTTTGTAGCTTGGAGGTATTTCTCAGACAGTAGTTTCCATCCTGTGTGAGTCAAACAATGTAAAATAGCAACCCCAGATTTGCGATGCAGAGCCAGATATTCTTTTGGTATTTCTTATATTGCACTTTGTTGGTTTTGTTCTTGAGTGTTCACTGTTATTGTGAGCCTAAAAGGATTAAATAAATAAAGCATTAGATGTTTACCTGGGTAGTAGGGATGTGCAGTTACATGAAATTGGATTGCTTTACTGCTAAGCATTACTGACCCAAAGAGCTCCAGGACATAAGGGGCCAGTGGACAAGGGTAAGACAAGGGGAATGGCTTTAACCTGACTGAGGGGAGACTGAGATGAGCTCTTAGGCAGAAGCTCTTCCCTGTGAGGGTGCTGAGGCGCTGGCACAGGGTGCCCGGAGAAGCTGTGGCTGCCCCATCCCTGGCAGTGTTCAAGGCTGGGTTGGACACAGGGGCTTGGAGCAAGCTGCTCTAGTGGAAGGGGTCCCTGCCCGTGGCAGGGGTTGGAACTGGGTGAGCTTTAGTGTCCCTTCCAACACAAACCATTCTGTTATTCTATTTATGGAGAGGGTAGAATGTGATGCTGGGTCATTGAAGCACAGCAACACCACATCAGTTAAATTTCCTTCTAATTTCCTTTAGAATGAACATAAAAATGAGTGTGGGTTCAAAGAATTCCCTTTAGGTGAGAAACACTGAGTGCGCATGGATATGAGCTCCCTCGGACAGCATGGTGAGGAAACCCCATCCTTAGTGGCAGGGCTGGTGATGAGATCCTGGCTCTCTGCAGCCTGGAGCGGGTGGACAGGGACCCTTTGTTCAGACCAGCTGCTGAAGCCAACTCTGCTGCTGCTCTGGACGCGGCACGAGGCATGTGATGTCTTAGTGCTTGGGAGAGCAACAATTTTCCCCTGTTTTTGCAAAATGCCCCTCTTTTAATGCTGTTCAGGTCGCTTCCGTTGTGTTTTTCCATTAATTCTGGTATAAGATACAACTTTGGGGCAAGGTATGATGGATTTCCCTCTTCTGTGCTAACCTGGCTGTTGTGGGAAAGACAAAGTGTTGGCGGAGCAATGGCAGCTCATAGCAGGTAATTCTTTTCTCTGACTGTTACTTGTAAGGAAGCAGAATGAGTTCCTCAGGGGTTGTTTGACCCTGGAGCTGTGCTCTCTCTTTGTACTTGCTCTTGGAGACAGCTGGAAGGACTGAGACAAATAAGGTGATGGCAAGTAAAAGTATATTGGGTAAGGTCTGATGTGTAAAAAGCCCACAACTCCTTCTCTCTCCTCTGCTCCGTAAGCTTTCCTGAGGAATTCAGTTTCTTCTTTCCTTGTAGAAACACTGAGGAAGAGCAGTAGGGAATGAGAACTTCATCCCATCATCCTGTTTCCCCCTTGCTTTAGGCTTTTTGCTCTGCATCACCAGCTCTACATTGCAGCAAATAGTGTCTTGCAGGAGCCATTCTTTTGATAACTGTTTCTGTAGTAGTGTGATTGTGGTTTTATTGTGTTGAACTTGATTCTTATGGGCACTGAAATGACTATTAAGATATATGTGACATTAAGCTCACTGCTATAGAAATGCTTAGTAAAAGGCACACTTGTAGCAAAATTATGTTGGGTGCAATAGAGACTTGCTGCAGTATCAAGGGAGAAGCTTGAAGCAGGGGACTGATGTGTCACATATCTTCAGATGGAACAAAGGTAGGTGTACTGTGCGTTATTCTTGCTAAACACCTCATGCAGATGTAACTGGGTTTCATTCTTGCTGGTCTTTGTGTAGAAGCAGCTGGAAGCTGAAAAAGGTGTTGTTGTAAATCATAGAATCCCAGCCTGGGTTGTGTTGGAAGGGACCTTAAAGCTCACCCAGCTCCAACCCCTGCCAAAGGCAAGGACCCCTTCCACTAGAGCAGCTTGCTCCAAGCCCCTGTGTCCAACCTGGCCTTGAACACTGCCAGGGATGGGGCAGCCACAGCTTCTCTGGGCACCCTGTGCCAGCGCCTCAGCACCCTCCCAGGGAAGAGCTTCTTCTTTATCTCCAACCTGAACCCATCACCCCTTGTCCTGTTGCTGCAGTCCCTGATGAAGAGTCCTTCTCCAGCATCCTTGTAGCCCCCTTCAGACACTGGAAGGCTGCAATATTGAAGGTTTTTGCAAAGGGTTCAGGCAGAGGCTGTTTTGAATTTCAGTTAACTAAAAGCTCTGAAGCCTGTTCTTCAGCTACACCCTAGTAAGCAGAGTGCACCTCAAACGCTGTCTTTGCCTTCTTTAGGGTGTTGCCTGTAGACCCACCATAGCAAGAGCCAAGTTATCACTTCTTAGCATCCCCCGGTGAGAAGCAGGAAATTCAGGGGAATAGCTAAACTCGCTTACTTTGTGATTGTGCATTATGAGACGACAGATGCCAAGACATCTACCTAGATAATGTTTTCTGTTTGTCTAAGTCAGCAGCTTGCTTGTTCTACAAAGCCAGTGTTGAGAGCTCAGGGTGTTCCGATTCCTTCTTGCTCCTAATGTGTTTCAGTTAATGGACTTTAATGTTAAAAATTGATTTGAATGTTCTTGATTGTGCTTCTTGTACTCTATGGATTATGACACATTATTAATGCTGTTATAGTCAGTGATGATACCTTTTCTTTAACACTAGCTTTGCACCCTCTGTACTTAGTGGTGAAGTACCGTGAATACAAATGAAGGTGCAAGAAGGAGGAGGGAGAAAGCTGTTAAGAGAGTGAGTTGGCATCTTGCTTCATTAGCTCCCTAAAGATAAAAGTATCTGGCTTAAAAGGGAGGAGGAGGGAAAGCAAGAACCTGGACGTGGTTCTTGGAAATCTTGGATAACTCCAGAACTCTTTATTTAATTAATGCAGAAAGGACAGATGTGCAACTTGTTCTGTCCTACTCGAGTTCTACCTGCGGGATTCAGCAGTAGGGCGGTTACACTTCTAGAAGGCACCATAGAATCAGGATGGTTTGTGTTGGAAGGGACCTTAAAGCTCATGCAGTTGCAACTCCCTGCCATGGGCAGGGACACCTTCCACTAGAGCAGCTTGCTCCAAGCCCCTGTGTCCAACCTGGCCTTGAACACTGCCAGGGATGGGGCAGCCACAGCTTCTCTGGGCACCCTGTGCCAGCGCCTCAGCACCCTCACAGGGAAGAGCTTCTGCCTTAGATCTAACCTGAACTTCTGCTGTTTTCAGTTTGAACCCGTCACTCCTTGTCCTATTGCTGCAGTCCCTAATGAAGAGTCCCTCTCCAGCATCCTTGTAGCCCCCTTCAGACACTGGAAACTACTCTGAGGTCTCCATGCAGCTTCTCCTCTCCCGGCTGAATATGACTCAAGGTTGGGGATTGCTCTGGATTTATGAAGTTTTCTCAGCTAATTAATTCCTGTTGAATAGTGATAAGACACCTGATGTGTTGCAGAACATATTGCTCCCCTGTGTTGCCATCTGTTGTAAAACCTGATGTGTCTAGTTATGTGTGTAGAGACTTGGGTGGCCCTTTGCTCTTTCTAAACTATGCTTAACCATCGGTTGATACATGAGAACTGAGAGATCTCGAGGTACCATAAAACACAATTACTTCTGGGGAGATTCTGACTGGTTGCAAGAGGAAACTTTTTCCTCATGAGAGCTATCAGCCACTGGAATGATCTCCCCAGGGAAGTGGTGGGTTCCGCAGTGTTGGACACTATTAAGATTCAGCTGGACAAGGTGCTGGGACATCCAGTCTAGGTCATGCTTTGCCTAGAAAGGTTGGACCAGGTGATGCTTGAGGTCCCTTCAACCTGGGATTCTGTGGTTCTGATATGAAGAGTGAACTGTGAGCCAAGCTTGGCGAGGTGAGGAATGATAAAACACAAGGTGACTTCAGTGTGGCAGGGAGAGCAACCCTTGCTTGGTGCACCCATGAAATAATGGTCTTTAATAAATCCTGGGTGCAACTCCTGACTCTTCTACTTTTCTTCTTCCTTCTCCATTGGCCTCAGCTGTGAATGTTGGAGGCTTGGCTGGGTAAGTAACAGAGGATAAAGGAGCCCCCCTCATACTGAAGGCAACCACTTTCCAGTTAGAGATAATAGGAAAACCTTCAGGTTTCTTTTATTTTGAACATAGGGAATTTGCAAGAGACTTTGCTTTCAGCTCTGCAGATTCAGTCTGCTTTTAGGCATAAAGCACTGTCTTTTTGATTCCTTTCCAAAGACAGTATTAAAATAAAGCTGGTAATGTGTTAAATGTGGCTTGCTTGCTTTTAATAGCATGGAATGATTAATACAGCCTTTATTGCAGAGTAATTCCAGGGAATATTGTTTTTATGGTTTCTTAACATCTCCGTTTTCATGCAGTCACAGAAAAGCTTTTTCAGTGTACGTTGATGGTACTTTTGTTTGCTCTTTCCTTTTATTCCCCTTCTGTCACCTCTCTGTAATTCTTTTAGTGTTGCAGTCCTCATTTTCCTAATGTGTGCAGATTAATGGGGGCAGTTCAGCAGAGGGGTTTGGTTTTTATTCTGTGGCAATAAATGGGGTTTTAGTACAATTACTGTAATGCCCTATTCATTGTTCCTTTCTTTATCAACTCCTAGAGTTGAAAAAGTTGCTCTTTCTGTGCCCACACTAATCCTTTTGCTTTTGGCATTGCAGTACTTCGGTGTAGATCTGCTTTGTGGTGCCAGTGGGAGGTGAAGGGAAGTAGGGAGAGCCTTTACCTGGAGACTTGCTCATCTGAAAGTACAGCTGATGAGGAAAAATACCTTTGGTGGCACTGAAACCTTCTGACTGTGATGTGGGAATGAGAGGGGGTTTCAGGGTGGTTTTGTCAACATGAATTTGTTTTGTCTTTTACCATCCTATTTCTGCTCATTGCATCTTGGAACTGAAATCCAAAGTTCACTGCTCTCGTGAGACCCCACTTGAAGCACTGTGTGCAGTTCTGGGGTCCTCAGCATAAAAAGGACATGGAGCTGTTGGAGCAAGTCCAGAGGAGGCTACGAGGATGATCAGGGGACTGGAGCACCTCCTGTATGGAGACAGGCTGAGAAAGTTGGGGCTGTTCAGCCTGGAGAAGAGAAGGCTGCGTGGAGACCTCATAGCAGCCTTCCAGTATCTGAAGGGGGCCTATAGGGATGCTGGGGAGGGACTCTTCATTAGGGACTGTAGTGACAGGACAAGGGGTAACGGGTTCAAACTTAAACAGGGGAAGTTTATATTGGATCTAAGGAGGAAATTCTTTCCTGTGAGGGTGCTGAGGCACTGGAATGGGTTGCCCAGGGAGGTTGTGAATGCTCCTTCCCTGGCAGTGTTCAAGGCCAGGCTGGACAGAGCCTTGGGTGCCATGGTTTAGTGTGAGGTGTCCCTGCCCATGGCAGGGGGTTTGGAACTGGATGATCTTAAGGTCCTTTCCAACCCTAACTGTTCTGTGATTCTATGATTGCTGTACACAGGGCTGTATGAAACTGAGATTCATGTGTAGTGCAGACTACAAGCTGAGGGAAGTGACACTGGGTTGCAAGAGCCTGTGGTAACTCTTCCATTCTTTCTGTGGAATGCCAGTGTGTTTGTAGGTTAGAGAGCAGAATCTTTCCTCATTAACAGGGGCTTTGGTATCTCTTCTAATATGGCCTCTTAAGTTACCTCTGTGACAGATCCCAGCCTGGTTTGGGTTGGAAGGTACCTTAAAGCTCATCCAGATCCAGCCCCTGCCACGGGCAGGGACACCTTCCACTAGAGCAGCTTGCTCCAAGCCCCTGTGTCCAACCTGGCCTTGAACACTGCCAGGGATGGGGCATCCACAGCTTCTCTGGGCACCCTGTGCCAGCGCCTCAGCATCCACATCGTAAAACTTGTTCCTTAGGCCTTAACTTAACCCACCCTCTTCCAGTCTAAAACCGTGTTTCCCTTAAGGAGAAAACACATTGCAACTCTCATTTTCCTGTGTGATAAAGGATGACAGTGTTTGGTTGCAATAGAAAAGCTTAGTGTGTCTGTTCAGTTGAAGTTTATAAGAGAGGAAAAATATTGTGCATGGATGAAGAGCATTGGGATGCTGTATTACTGTTAGCTGTGAGGTTAACTAGGTCTTAGTCATAAATCTTCTGATGCTGGAGTGACCATGCTCCTTGTCTTGGATATATGTTGTAGCCAAGGTTTTTCTGACTTAGGCAGCCTCCTAAGTTCTTTGCCAAAACAGTGACCCTGATTCCCAGTTCAAGCATGCTGGGGAGGCCTGTTCTTCCCTAGTGTAAATATTCCTAGCGCTTCATTTAGCTTAGCTCTCCAAGCCAGAAGTCTGTCACTCTGAGACTTGGATTTTCCAAGTGAAGCAACTTAAAGTAATAAAAACTTGGAAGTTATTCTTCAGGTTTTAAAGTATCTGAAATGGTGCCTCTGAATACAGTTGATCAGGCAAAACAGAAGTACCGGTTTCATGCTTTATTCCTCCAAATTCTTTTTCTTTAATTAAAGCTTTGTTGTTTGCTCCAATCAAACATTTGATCTGCCATAGCATCTTTTGATATCGCTCTTCATAAAGAAGTACCCCAAGAGGGAGTTATCTGCTAGCTTACATCAGAGTATGCAGTGTCGTTCAAGCCTTGATTTGTAATCACAGGGGTGGAATGCACTTTATAGTTTGGTGCTTTGCTTCAAGATCTGTCGGTGCTGCTGCAAGCCAAAATGAGGATGTTTTGTTGATGTGTTTTTCCACATATGTGCATCTTTAAAGCTGAATCTTCCCCCATGGCCATTGCTCCTCACTCAGTTCAGGTCAGTGGGAGCTGTTGTGGGCAGTAATTATCACCTGATGGCTGTTTGTCATCTTCTGTCAAAAGAATTGGTCATTACAGTGATGCTCCTGCTCCGGGACCCTCCTTGTTATAAGAGACACCAGTTAACACCCTTGGATGTAAATTCTCATGTCTTTTATTCACAGCTGCCTTTGATCCCGAGTGTCATTGCATTTAAATGCTGGAGAAATGCTGAGCTGAAGTGTGAATTGAGCACAGGATGGGTTTGAATCTGTCATCATGAGAGTTTTCCCTGACTGGGATATGGAGGTATTGGTACAAGGCAGTGGCGTTGCTTGTTGGGGTCCTGAAGGTGGAAACTCGAGTTGGATTCATTTTTGGTCATGTTGAGCACCCACTCTTGACTCTAGGCATGGCTGTGAGTGTTGAAGAGATGAGTTGGGTTGAAGAATCGTCCTCTTCTTCAGAATAGCCATTATGGCTTTAAAGTATTCTGCACCAGTTACCTAGGAGGGAGGATTTAGGGTTAATAATGAGAAACTTCAACCCCTTAAACCAGGAATAGCCACCTTGGCTTGTTTGAGTGTCAGTAAAACTATATTAGCTTCTAAAGCCTTCATTTAAATACTGTTAATATTAGTCTCCGTGATGCACTTGATTTTATTCTTTTCACCCTGAAGTCTCCTCTTATGATAATCTTACACTCTGGACTATGTGTTCTTTTCCATATTGCTATTTCTATCTCTGTGTTCCATTTTTGCACTCAGACATCAAAAAGTAAAGGAATGCCTCTGTAGTCTGTCAAGCAAGAGGTGTACCACAGAGAAAAGGACCAAGACAACCCATCACGTATTGGTTGTTGTTAGCATTTTAAGCTGGAATTGGTAAATTCTGGGGAGAATAAACAGTAGCTCCTGGAGGTTCCAAACAAGGTCATGGCCACGGTTGGAGGCAGTGCTGGGCACTGTGCCCCGTCCTCGTGGTGGGATTAAACCTTCTCATGTGCCTGCTTGGATGTTCCTGCCTGTGCACTGGGGCTAAACGGATTATCAGATTTGAGGTCAGGAGGGTATTTCCTTCCAGTTACCAGTTCTTATGGATGTAATTTATGTTGGTGATCTGTGTAAAATGGGCCTTAGCCTGCTGCTTAAGACTGCTTGGGAATAGGAGAAAATTGGGTGGGTAAGACCTCCTGGGTCTGATGTCTCATTGCCTTTAACTGTAGGTTTGAAGTTTGAGGGAAGTGCTTTGTGACCCGTAGGGAGTGTAGTACATGTCCTTAATGTCCTGCAAACTCTTTTGGTCTGAACATCTGTGAAGATTTCCTGCGAGAAGGGGAGTTACATGTGACTTACCCAGGTCTTTCTGTTCCTATGATAGTGTCTGAGAGTCCCACTGGAGCACCTCTGACCAGTGCTGCACACTAACCCTGTGCCTGGAAAGGGATGTAGAAAGAAAAGTGATGGTTATCTGAGGGGTGGAAGAAAGCTTTGAGGTGACTGTCATGTTCCAAGGGTGCTCTCACTCCCTGAAGAGTTGTGACAAGTAATAAATTTGATTATCAGGCACCTTCAAAAAGCTGCCTTTAGACACTGTTATGGAAGGTGCCTCTGTGAAGGGGAGGTCTGTGCTTAAAGGACAGCCCTTCGTGTACTGGAGATGTGAAGATAAGAAGCCTGTAGTGTCTCCTAGTGAAAGACAAAAACTACATTTTCCATTTTGTTAGTTAAGAACAGCATATAAACCACCTCTACACATGGTAACCTCATTGGGAGGAATAACTGCAGTTATAGAACTGCAGAAGCTTCTGTGGGACAAATTTGGCTATAGCCCATTAACTTCAGTCTTCTGAAATCAGGAGTTCCTGACTTTGGTTATAAGGATGCTGGGGAGGGACTCTTCATTAGGGACTGTAGTGATAGGAGAAGGGGTAATGGGTTAAAACTTAAACAGGGAAAGTTCAGATTGGATCTACTGAAGAAGTTCTTTCCTGTTAGGGTGGTGAGGCACTGGAATGGGTTGCCCAGGGAGGTTGTGAATGCTCCATCCCTGGCAGTGTTCGAAGCCTGGTTGGACAGAGCCTTGGGTGCCATGGTTTAATGTGAGGTGTCCCTGCCAATGGCAGGGGGGTTGGAATTAGAGGATCTTAAGGTCCTTTCTAATCCTAACTATTCTATGATTCTATGAGGGCCCTGCTTGATATTAGGTTTTATTTCTTAGAGTTTGTTCTGTATGAAACCTCAGTCTAGCTTTAGGAGTCCCAACTGTGATGTTTTTCAGATTATTAATACTTTTTCCCAACCCAGTCTGGTTTGCAGTGCTGTTTGTCAGATAAAATCCTGGGCATTGCTAATCTCAGTGCTCAGAGTTTCCAGATTTTCTTTTGGGAAGGGCATGGAGGAGTGGTCTTTGAATTATTTCTTTTTGGTTGTAGTTTATTATTTTCTGAAGACAGCAATTCTCAAACATTCTTTCTTATCAGCCAGGTCTTTGAAAACCAAAAACCCCTTTGTGGTTTCTGTTCATTGGTTGTAGAATCATAGAATAGTTTGGGTTGGAAAGGACCTTAAGATCATCCAGTTCCAACCCCCTGCCATGGGCAGGGACATCTCAAACTAGACCATGTTTACCAAGGCTCTGTCCAACCTGGCCTTGAACACCGCCAGGGATGGAGCATTCACAACCTCCCTGGGCAACCCATTCCAGTGCCTCACCACCCTCACAGGAAAGAATTTCCTCCTTAGATCCAATCTAAACTTCCCCTGTTTAAGTTTTAACCTGTTCCCCCTTGTCCTATCACTACAGTCCCTAATGAAGAGTCCCTCCCGAGCATCCCTATAGGCCCCCTTCAGATACTGGAAGGCTGCTCTGAGGTCTTCTCAGAGGCCCACGCAGCCTTCTCTTCTCCAGGCTGAACAGCCCCAACTTCCTCAGCCTGTCTTCATACAGGAGGTGCTCCAGTCCCTGCTCATCCTCATGGCCTCCTCTGGACTTGTTCCAACAGTTCCATGTCCTTTTTATGTTGAGGACACCAGAACTGCACACAATGCTCCAGGTGAGGTCTCACAGGAGCAAAGGGGCAGGATCACCTCCTTGGACCTGCTGGTCACGCTCCTTTTGATGCAGCCCAGGATACGGTTGCTTTCTGGGCTGCAAGCGCACACTGAAGCCGGCTCATGTTTAGTTTCTCATCAACCAACACCCCCAAGTCCTTCTCTGCAGGGCTGCTCTGAATCTCTTCTCTGCCCAACCTGTAGCTGTGCCTGGGATTGCTCCAACCCAGGTCATGTTGTCATTTCATTGGTGGGGGGGGATAATGTGTTATCTCTGGTAGTATATCTCATGCGTTATCTCTGCAGTATGTACCTGTAGCATATACCTGGTTTCTTCAAAGCAAACCAGTTTTTATTCTCTCCTAAGTTACACGCTGGCACAGCAGTCTGAGCACCAGGGTTGAGCTCTTCCAAGTAGCTCCAGCTCATGACCTACAATGGAGTCACTTGTGGAATACACACAGCAGTAAGATTTGCTATTGAGTTTCATCTGAACAAATTGGACCTTTCTCTTGGTCAGCTTGGTCTTCTTCAGCTGCTTCTGAATTCAGCAGGGGAAAGGGCAGTGGGTTTCTCTTAATTGTCTGTTCCTCACCCTGCTTGTGACTGGAGCAGCTCAGAAGTGTTTGTGAAAACAAACCCATTTGGTGAATTTGAGGTTGTGGATGCTCTCGGGGCTTGCCAATGAATTATCAAGTATGATAATTCTAATGCTATAAAATGGGGGTAGTACCAGTCTGTTCCATGAATACAGTGTCTTGATGTAGCTACCTCTGGCAGTCAGGAATGCTGAAATCAGTTTTTAATATAGTATGTCTGCAGTGAATTAATGAAGTGGCTGAGAAATCGTTCTTTAATATTAGTGATGGTAATTTGAGTTTTCTAAAGACACTTTGTAGGCTTTCTGTGGTTGAGCTGACAGTGGAAGAGAGTGCAGTTCATTGCAGAACTGCATAAAATTGACACAAAGTACTGGGAGATGGGCAAGTACAATAAAATTAATTGAATATATTATGATGAAGGAAAGCATCATAAATGGAGTGAGGAAGTGGCTTTCGAAAGTGGACTTGTGGCTTTCTGAGGCTTGTCACAAGGGGAAATATTAATGGATTAAAGGACATTAATCTGAATTTTTTTGAACAAAATCCTTTGTGGTGGTTGGCAACCAGCAGTAATGAAAACACTTACGTGGAGAAACAAGAACCGTGGAAGTTCTGTTGTCTTACATATGCTAACAGTGCTGTTTCCTCTCTGCAGCTCTCTACAACTATGATGCTAGGGGACCAGATGAACTCTCCTTGCAAATAGGTGACACCGTGCACATACTAGAAACATATGAAGGTAAGCTGGAAAGTCTTGCATTTAAAAACATTGGTTTTGTACTTGTTCCTTTTGTGTTTGTGACCTTATCTTCTCGAGTTATGAGCTGATGAATTACCTTCTTCGTTGCTAAAGGGCAAACCACATTATTCCTAATGAACCAAGAATTAACCAATGCTAGATAGGAATGAAGATGCATGTGGTCGATACCTGGTGAATAAGCATTCCCTTTTCTATGGAAGATAGATGTTCACACAGCTTTATTTGTATGGGTCAGTTGTAGCATCTACCTACATAAGAGAAATTATAGATGCTTTATGGATGCCCTCAGGTAATGCATAAAAGAGCTTGCTTGAGCTCCTCAAGCAGGCTCAAAAGAGCTGCTAAAAGAAGCTTCATCTGAATTTGAAAGTTACTTGGGCTCTCAATTATTTATATCTTTCTTATAAGCTGGGTACATGAGTTACAGTGCCACGGACTGACTTCGGGCTTGTCAGATGCTTTGCTTGTTTTGCTGTTGATAGAAACACTACACGTACCAACATCTTTCCCTGTTGATCTATGTCAAAGGAAATTTGAATGCTGAGTTTGATAATCAACGGAAGGTGAAACTTGTCATAACACTTCTCAGCTCTTGCTTGATCCACGACTGAGCCAAGCAAAATACAGCTTTTGCATTATATACTTGACTTGAGGCTTTTATGGCATGCTGCAGTTTGGAGAGAGGTATAAGGAACATAGAGCTAAATGTAGTTTAAAATATTGTAACACGTTTTGTCTTGTGGAAATGTGATTTACTTTAATATATGGACTTAATTTGTTTCTCTAGACCTCGATCTTCTGGTACCTCTGTGTGATAAATTTGGTTTAGATATTGGCTTAATAGGATGGTTTTTATCGTTATATTTACTGAAACAAACAATGCTATTTCAACAGAAGTAACAAGCTCTACTCATCACTGTGCAAATGAACTTTGTCATTATTCCTAGGCTGGCATTTTCTTACAGAGCTCAAGTTGCCAAGTTTCACTTGAAGCAAAGTAATCTTTCCTCTGTCTGATGTTATATGCTCTAATAAAAGTCTAATAATGCAAAAATTCACATGCAAATGGAATGATTTAAATATTGTGCAGCTTTGTACTTTTAATATATAAATAGATTTATTTAATGAATGTGGGAGAAGCTCTGAATCCTGAGTAGCGTACATGAAACCGTATGAAATGATGACTGCTGCCAGCTAAGTGGGACAGTGGATGTGACTCACTTCTCCCCTTGACTTGAATAATAAAGCCCTTCACACCCTCCTGGTTGTTTGGCTTCAAGCACATGGGATGAGTTCATGTTAAAAGAAATGCAAATAAGTTAATGTTCTTCCAAACATTTCATACAATGATTACTCATTATGTACCTGCTGTGATGGGAAATTAGATGCCATAATTCTTATCTCTTTTGTTCACAGAGCTGCCGTTATTAGGTAATTATTTGAGCTCTTTGATCTCCAAGTTTCTCTATATGGAACTTGTGTAGATTGTGCCCCAGGAGGTTTCAGACCATGTGTGATGGTGTCCAGGTGTCTGCCTGGCAACTTCCCTGCCATTGGTCCCGTCCATGACAGGGTTGTGTTAGGCTGTAGTGGGATGGATCAAGCTGAAGAAAAATACCCTAATAATAGAACCATAGAATCATTTAGGTTGGAAAAGACATTTAAGATCATTGAGTCCAGTGCAAAGGTGGGTGCGAGGAGGATGGTGCCAGACCCTTTACAGTGGTGGACAGAGACAGGAAGAGGAGTAATGGCCATAAGCTGAAGCACAAGAAGTTTCACCTCAACATGAGGAAGAACCTCTTTACGTTGAGGGTGGCAGAGCCCTGGAGCAGGCTGCGTAGGGGGTTGTGGAATCTTCCTGTCAGGAGGCATTCCCAACCTGCCTGGATACTTGCCTATGTAAGCTGCTCTGAGTGGACCTGTCCGGGGTGGAACTGGATGATCTCCAGAGGTTTCTTCCAACCCAAACCATTCTGTGATTCTGTGAAATCCACCACTAAGTATGAACATAATATGAGCACGGACAGAGAAGTCATCTGAAGAGTCAGTAATGCCTTTTTTTGCTGAGCATCTCTGATTCTGCTTCCCCTTCCCTGTATTTAAGATTGTGGGGGAAAAAGCTGGCTTCTTTCATAGGTATCTGCTGTATTATGTATTCTGCTCTTGGCATCCTACCGTAGCATTGTTGAAATAGGTTTTTGGAGTAATTCTGACATAAGGATAGCTCTGAAGACTTACTAGTGTCCATGGGCTTTGAAGTGGTAGATTGTAGGGTTGGTTTGTTTGTTTCTTACTTTCCTTTCTTCTGAATCTGCAAGAAAAGCTTATGGTAAAATCCTTGCTCAGTTGCTCTGCTCTCTGCAAAGGGAGGACATTGAGAAATTAAGAGGGCTTGGTCTTGTGGCTAGTGCTGAAGACCTGTTTTAAGAACAGGCAGGTTTCTGTAGGATATCATGTTGCTACCATGTACTGGAATTGGTTGCTAAGATGGACTTTATTTATGTGTTTAAAATACTATTTGTTTTTTATGTGTAAAGCTTATTTTAGAATTTTTTTTTTGTTACTGAAACATTTTAATCTTTTAAATTTTAGTCAAAACCCACTTTATTTATTTCCTTGAATGCAGAAAAAAGCTTTTGTGACAAATTCAATGTGCAGGTCCTATAAAGGGCTTTTAGAAATCAGCCTATATTTTTGCAGGAGTTAAGAGACTGGAAATGAATGGGCACATCTGAGCAGCCCAGTCTAGTGGAAGGTGTCCCTGCCCGTGGCAGGGGGTTGGAACTGGATGAGCTTTAAGGCCCCTTCTAACCCAAACCAGTCTGATTCTCTGATTTTACTCTTAAATCGTCAAGTTTTCTGTTCTTCCAGGAACCAAAGGAAAAATGAAGCTAGTTTCTAGAGTCATTGATGTTGACAGTCAAATTAATGTGTTTCTATCAGGTAGGATTACAGACAACTTCAGTTTTCAGATGGAAAACTTTCTGTCACTCCTAATGTGAGCCTTAAATGGAAAGCTGAGCAGCAAAGCTTATGACTTCATAAATAGCCTTCATCCTGCAGGACAGAGCAATTGCATTTCATAGCAGATATCCCAAACCACATTTTTACCGTGTTCTGAATCAGCGCTTGCCACATCTTTATTGTCTGAATTCTGTTCCTTTACATTATGTGGTGGAACGGGCAAAAGGGAATATCTGATCAATAGATGTGGCGGATTAAGGTGAATAGCAATTAAATGTAACAGTACATAAGCCCTAAAGCCGAGATTGAACTGTCATTTCTAGTGATGCTGTGCGGAGTTTGGGTTCCCAAAGAAGTTATTCCCGATACTGTGGGAACACGCAGTTGTTGGTTACAAGTTTTTTTTTGTGGGGGATTTTCTTTGTTTTTTCAAATGCAGCAAATACTTTATCTGGGTAACTATGTAGGAAATAGATGTATCATTCAAGAGAAACAAGAATAAATTCTCTTCAGCCTGGAGAAGAGAAGGCTGCATGGAGACCTCATAGCAGCCTTCCAGTATCTGAAGGGGGCCTATAGGGATGCTGGGGAGGGACTCTTCATTAGAGACTGTACTGATAGGACAAGGGGTAATGGGTTCAAACTGAAACGGGGGAAGTTTAGATTGGATCTAAGGAGGAAATTCTTTCCTGTAAGGGTGGTGAGGCACTGGAATGGGTTGTCCAGGGAAGTTGTGAATGCTCCATCCCTGGCGGTGTTCAAGGCCAGGTTGGACGAAGCCTTGGGTGATATGGTTTAGTGTGAGGTGTCCCTGCCCATGGCAGGGGGTTGGAACTGGATGATCTTAAGGTCCTTTCTGACCCAAACCATTGTGTGATTCTATTCTAAATATTTGAGTGTCTTGCAGCTTTAACAGACACAAATGTTTCATTGGTCCCTTTTCCTTGTTGGACATTTATGTGGATGCACTTTTCTAGCTGTTACATCCCACAGTATTTTTAAGGGTGAGGCTAGAAACCCTGTAACACATCAAGAAGCACTTAAAAGCTCTGGTCACTTTAGAACAGTATTTCTGGCATCAGTCTGTTTTCCTATTTGTCTGAAACCATCTTGGCTGTGAACAGAGTGAGGAGGATTCAGCGCTCTTGGCTGTGTGTTTGACACCCCAGGGGTTTGGTCTCTCTGCCCTCAGTTTTTGGGCTCTTAATTTCTTATTTCTTTCCATGATGTCCAAAACTGCTGAGGTTACAAACTAAAGAACTAAAATTAGGCAGGGTCATAATGGGGTTTGATAGGCGCATTAGGATACCTTCTCAGTGTTATTACAAGCTCACACGTTCCCTTAGCCTTTGCATTCTTTAGTGTCAAGGACTAGACGCTGCTTGCCTAAAAACAGAGGCTATATTATACTTACATGCTATTTATGTACTACTATATAATCCCAGCCTGGTTTGTGTTGGAAGGGACCTTAAAGCTCCTCCAGCTCCAACCCCTGCCACTGGCAGGGACACCTTCCACTAGAGCAGCTTGCTCCAAGCCCCTGTGTCCAACCTGGCCTTGAACACTGCCAGGGATGGGGCAGCCACAGCTTCTCTGGGCACCCTGTGCCAGCGCCTCGGCACCCTCCCAGGGAAGAGCTTCTGCCTAAGAGCTCATCTCAGTCTCCCCTCTGGCAGGTTAAAGCCATTCCCCTTGGCCTGCCCCTACAGGCCCTTGTCCCAAGCCCCTCTCCAGGTTTCCTGCAGCCCCTTTAGGTACTGGAGCTGCTCTCAGGTCTCCCCTTCAGGAGCCTTCTCTTCTCCAGCCTGCCCCAGCCCAGCTCTCTCAGCCTGGCTCCAGAGCAGAGCTGCTCCAGCCCTTGCAGCATCTCCATGGCCTCCTCTGGCCTCGCTCCAACAGCTCCACGTCCCTCTTGTGCTGCTGCCCCAGAGCTGGATCAGGGTTTCAGGGGGGTCTCCCCAGAGCACAGCAGAGGGGCAGGATCCAGCTGAATTTTGTGACTTCAGTGTCTTTAATTCGTGTTTGACAGGGAGGTGGTTGGTATTGGAGCGGACGGCTGGCTGTAGGAGAGAGCTGCCCTCGTCTTACAGATGAGGAACTGAGAAAAAGAGTAGCTCTGTTTTGGGTAGTTGAGTAGAGATGACTTCTTGTGTTTAAATGATGTTGCCCTTTTATATGTGTGGTCGTGGCAAGCCTTGGTGCCTCCATTTGAACCAGTGAGAGTTAGTTCTCTGAAACTGGGCTCCCCACTGCATAGCTACAGGCTAGACACCCAGCAGGAACTCCATTTAGATGATGGCTGCCAATGAAGAGCCTGGTTGGACTTGCTTTGCCCCATCAGGGCCTTGACGATGAGTAAGAGCGTAACCAGTTCTCCAGGGCAAATTTTGGCTGCTTTCTTATCTGCAGTACCTTGTTGCTCTTACTGCTTGCTATATAGGAAGCAGAGGTTCAGTGGTGAGGAGCTGTATTTGCTGTATGGCTCTTCAATCTGCAGGTGCAGCGCGATGTCCTGAATCAGCAGAGAAGGTGGGATGGGAGAAGTGAGGTGGAAGAGATCCTATGATTGTATGTTCTTTAGCTTGCACAGTGTGTTTGATCAGAGTCATGGTGATTATCAGCTTAGACTCCAGGACTTCAAAGTGTTGGTTTAGGGAATTTAGTTCTTTAACAGGATTGAAATCTGTGTATGGCTGCGGAGGAAGCTCTAGCAGAAATGCTTTGCCTTCTTTGCACCTGAACCAGAAACAGCATGGTGGTTTCAGCAGCAGTTCTTGTTGATATCCCTCTGGGAAGAACGGAAGTGTGAAATGGGAGGCTATTGCAGCCTCTGTAGGGAAACCAGTTGTGATGGTTGTAGACATCAGGTTAAAGATGACCTTGGCAGAAAGCCAAACCCAAAGGATCATAGAGGTCAGGCTTCTGATGCAGCCCAAAGATGATGAATCAGGTCACCTTTTGCTGCTGGAGAGGAGCCTGAAAACTCCTGTCTGTTTGAGACTTTGATTTGTATTTCTGTGTCCCAGAGTGCAGATAATGAATTTATCTGCATGTGTTGTCTTCCTTATGTGTTCCTCCTGTCCTGTTTGTAATCATGAGTGGGGCTGTAGTCTTCACTTCTGCTTTGCCGTGCCCCAGCCCTCACCTGTGTTGATCTCTGGAAAGGGATGCTTTGGTATACAAAACCTTAGTTTTCAGTGCTGGAGTGGGTGCTTTGGCACCCAGGTTCAGTCTTCCAAACGCTGCAGAGGGTAGCTCTGGTCACCTGTGGGGTTCCCTTGGGTGCTGGACAGGCAGGAGTGAGCTATGGCACAGCCAAACTGAAATACAGGATGGCCCCAGTGCAAGGGTGCAAGTGAGCTAGTGCTGGACTGGGAGCAATACACACAGAATCACGGAATGGTTTGTGTTAGAAGGGACCTTAAAGCTCATCGAGCTCCAACCCCTGCCACAGGCAGGGACACCTTCCACTAGAGCAGCTTGCTCCAAGTCCCTGTGTCCAACCTGGCCTTGTCCCACCACCCTCACAGAGAAGTTCATCTCATCCGCTTTCCCTGGCACTGGATCTTCCATGAGGCAAAACAACCATCATTTGTAGGGTTTTGGGTTTGCTTTGGTTATCCAGCCGCACTGGAATGTGATGGCTGCAGAAACGCTAAAAGCAGTAATGGTGATTGCTTGCAGATGCGTCCTGAACTTGGGAGTGCAATAAATGGGGCATGTTTTCCAGACATGGCCACCTGTCTGGTAGAGTGGCACTGGCTGAATGATGAGGCAGCATTGGGGGTGCTGCGAGATGGATGTTCTGCTTTATAATGAATTAGGGCTGTAGGGCTCTGTGCTTTCGTATTTTGGTGAATCATAAATCCCAAAGTATCCTTGTTTTCTGCTGGGATGACAAACAGCCGATCCACATTTGGAAACTTGTAATTTCTGGGACTTGCATAGGTTTTAACTTTACAAAAATGTACTGATTGACTTGTTTGGTTTTAACACTCTTCAGTTGGTTTTGTTTTATGTTGGAACATTGTAATCAAACTTAAAGGAATGACAATTAAATACATCATGGAAAATGCCATCTTTGTCATGTCTTTGCCATCAGTTTCATTTTTATAGCCTCCAGCATGACTTGTTTGGATATTAGTCCCCCAGAGAACTTCAGGTGGGCTGTGCATGTTGGCATGACCAGAAGGCATGTCAAGGTGCTGTTGAGCTGAGAAGGTGCAGCTTGTAGGTGACATTAATGACCTTTTTAATGCTTTTTCCTTGTTTTTCCCTCCTAGGTTGGTACAGAGGTTACACACTAAGAAAAAAGTCCAAGAAGGTGAGTGCTGCAGGAGTGGGATGCTCTTTTTCCTCTTGGATAGATACGTATTATGGCATTGGGTGTGTTGCTGTAATGGAGATCTTGGTGTGTGTTTATGGCACAGCATGGGAACGGTTCACCACGTGTCCACTGATCTCTACTACCTACCTGTGTGCCTCGACCTCTTGTAAATGTGAATTTAAGTTAATTGTAACTTATTTTAGGCCCAAAAATCTGTGTTGGATACCTAGTTTGTGCAGTTTAAATTGCAAAAATATGCATATATACAGCTATGTATGTGCATATATATCTCTACATATATATAGGTGCAGGAAGAAGAGGATATGTATAAAAAGAATATATAGAGAAGAAAGTATGTATAGGAAGAAGAGCATATATATGTATACATATATACATAGCTGTACCTATATATATGTACAGCTACTTGATGTGCATCAGCTTGTTTTCTGCCTTTGCTTCAGTAAGTTCAGAACTTTAATGTTCCAGTTGATCTGTTTAGAGGCTGCCACTTTGCATTGCTGTCTGTGAAATAATGTCTTACTCATAAAACACAACTGCACTTTGCAAAGTGATATGGGGCTCTACATTGTGATTTTCAGGAGGAATAGCCTTCTCCAGTGTAATTTTGCCTCGTTGGTAGGCTTTCAGTATACATAAAGGGTTGCTGTTATAGCAGCCTCGCTGGAATAAAAAGAAACATCACAAATACTGGTTGTAACTTTGCATTTTAGTTTTTGAGCGTTTTCTTTTATAGTAGTAATTAACCAGAATTAAATGCCTTCTGATTCTGCATCTTTTTCCACTTCAAATGAACCACTTGAAATGTAATGTTTGCCTACAGAGGTGCATTTTGTGTTGCGCCTGCATGCTTAGGACTACAGAGCTGAGTTGTGTGGTTTATCCCACCCATTTCCTACCCAGGCCTGTTCTGTTCTATTTTGACATTTTTCTTTTCTTGGAAATACACTAAATCTCTTATGCAGTGTGTTTAATGAACATGCCTTGTGCAGCCTAAGAAGCAGTTAGGCAGTCTTCTTGGCTTAAATGAATCCCACGTGTTGCTGCATTTGTCTGACTGCTGCTAAACGCAGTGTTTGCTTTCTTTTACTGGGACAAAAAGACTCAGCCCCAGCCCCCTAGTTTTTGTTGCTTTCTAAGGCTTTATGTTTCCATGTTCCCATGATAAGGGCTTGGAAATAGGTGGTCTTTAAGGTCCCTTCCAACCCAAACCAAAGAAAGAAAGCTGAACTACTGCCTCAAACGGTGAGGTGAAGGAGCTTTCTCACCTTGGCTTGAGTTACTTTTTGAATATGAGCTTACACTATTTTGAAAATATTATTGTATTTCTGGAATCTTAATTTAGAACATTTTTTTCAAGGAAAGCAGTTCTGGGTTTTTTGCAATTCTATCTGAAGAGGTTTTTTGCTTGCAGCACTACACTAACGTGATAGGTTGGTGGTAGAACACAGTACATTACATAAGGAAGCTTGGTTAGATAAGAGGAAAAGCAAGCAGCAGACCTGGATTACAGACAAAAAGTCATTTTGGAGTTAAGTCTATGTCAAATCCTATTTCTTTCACCCTTTGAAATGGAAAGCTGCCTTAATTTTCATAGCAGGTATCATCCAGGGACCTAGAGAACAGTGACGAACTATCTTGAACTGGGGGAGGAAACACCTCTTTGCAAGGCCACTTATTGGCAGGGGGTGTCTCCTGTTTTCTTTAATAGAGTGAAGATGGGATTAAAACCACTTAAGTTTGTATTTGGCAAGGGTACAGTAACAGCTTGTTGAAAAGACATGCAAATAAAGCTTAAATATACATTAAAAAACCCCAGAACACCCAACACAACTCTTCTGATGCTCAAGAGGATGCAGCCCTGGCAATGAGTCTGGGCATATTTTTAGGTAATAGATGCAACTATGTTATGTGTAACATATTTAAAACATCTTTTTTCCTCTCTCTCCCTCTCAAAGGGCATATTTCCTGCCTCCTATATTCATCTTAAGGAAGCAATAGTTGAAGGCAAAGGGTAAGTTTGATTTGAGGATAATAAGAATCAATTTTCCTCTTTGTATAGGTGTAATTTTGGTGTATTATCAGATAATTTACATTTATTCCCAGTCAGTTAAAGAGCTGGTGGCGAAATTGTGGATTTCTTTATGGCAGTGCTTTAATTTGGTAAGTCGCCTCAAGTTTGAAGGTGCTGTCCTCACCAGTGCTTCTGGCTAGCGCTGTCCTTATCCGCACTGTCGTGTAGTTGAGCTAAAGCATAACTTTGTCTATAGTCATGTAATCATTTTGGAAGAATTAATGATTTCCCACTTTTCTTTATAACTTTTATTACTCTCGGGATTAAGAATTCCCTACATTAACTCCCTGCACACCCTGCCCTCTGCTTTAGTTCTGATTTCAGTTTTCCCAGCTTCTTCCAGCCCTTGAGTCTTATGGCTTCTGCTTGGTACACTTAATACACCAAGAGGCCTTTGATATGGCATACCTTTCTCTTATGCAGATGAAATTTAAGTAGTGTCTTAATTCCTTCTTCAGTGAATGCTGTAGACTGGACTCCTCACTGAAGGCAATTACCCAGGCACTGCTTTCTGACCTACCAGGGAGTTCCATTAAATTGTTCATTTTCTGATTCTCCTGCTCCTTATGTGTGTGACACTAAACAGTGTGGGCTGGTTTTTGTCACTCAACAGCTGTTAGAGTCGGGATGTTTATTTATCAAATCAGCTTTGCTGGACAGGGATGTGAAAGTTCCCAATGTTGGTGGAAAAGTTTAGTTTAAAAAACAGGGGAAAAAACCTCCAACAAATCCCAGGGAAAATAAAATAAAAAGTGGAGTGAAATTAATAAATAATTAGCCAGGAAATGGAGTGAAACAGGATTCGAGTATTATATTCCTTTGTGCCCGATTTATTTTTATCCACTGTTAAATATGTAAATGATCGAACTACTAATCATGAGATTGCTGCATAATGACATCTTTCTTGCTGATTACAGAACTGCCTTTAAGTACCCCACTTGTGAAATATTAAAAGATCTAGCTGTTGTTTCTTACTTTCATGGCACATCATTTCAAAACGAGTTGCACAAAAACTCAATGGTGATGACTTCCATGCTTAATTTTTCTCTGCAAGACCAGTATGATGGAAAACAATTGCACGTTAATCTCAGGGCACTGTGGGTTGTGTATATCTGGCTTTCAGCTCGGTTGCTTTTGAGGGTGCTGAGGCGCTGGCACAGGGTGCCCAGAGAAGCTGTGGCTGCCCCATCCCTGGCAGTGTTCAAGGCCAGGTTGCACACAGGGGCTTGGAGCAAGCTGCTCTAGTGGAAGGTGTCCCTGCCCGTGGCAGGGGTTGGAACTGGAGGAGCTTTAAGGTCCCTTCCAACACAAACCAGGCTGGGATTCTGTGATTCTGTAATATTAACTTCCAAATTTATAAGCAGTGTTATTTTCAACACTGCCATTATTGGGTTGTCTTTGGAAATCAAGAGATCCTTAAGAGTGATCCTGCCACTCTACCCAAAACTGCTGCTTAATTCAAACTTTTCTCTCCCTCTTAAGACAACATGAAACGGTGATACCCAACGAGCTCCCTTTGATTCAGGAGGTTACCACAACGCTGCGGGAATGGTCCATAATATGGCGCCAGTTATATGTTGTAAGTATCAATATAAAACATTTGCAATAGAATATGGTTTACCAGAAGAGTGATGCTGTGGTAGGTACAGTCAGAAGCATGAAGGAACTAGTAATGAAATTGCACTTCTGTTGCTGTTCTAAAGCCTACTTTTATTGCTGGAAAGCTGTTTAGCATCTCCTATATTAAGGCACAAATCTCAGTAGTGTTTCTTTTGAGTGTTTTCTCAAATACTGTGTGTTTCTTCTGCAAAATCAGTTTTTTAGAGCGTTGCCTTGTTCTGGCAATAATTTGTTGAGCAGTTATGACCCATTTTTCCTAGGGTACTATTGCACAAAAGTTGGATTTTTAAGATGTATATGTCTTATATCTGTATCATATGTCAGATATCTGGAAAAATCTGACATAGAATTGTATCAGAGAGATGAAGGGCAGTTCTTAAGGTTGTTGGTCTGGGTTAGGAAAGGATTGAGTAGTTGACTTCTAATTTGTGGGTGTAAGCTTATACCTTTGAAAAGGCCTTTTACCTTGGTATTCTTGTGCTTGAAGTTGGTTGTTCCCAGTTATCCTGATCTCAAGTTACCTACCTGACTATTTTCATATGCTGAAGTTCCAAGCACATAAGAATTACTGTTAGAAATTCATAGCAATAAGCATTTGCATTGATAGTACCTCAGATGGGATAATAGAGATACAATAGCCATTAAACTACACATATGAAAGTGCTTGTAAGGTTTAAATAGTGTTCAAATGTGTGGTTAAAAGTACAGTTCAGATGGAAAACAGCAGCATGCTGTAGGGTGTGAGGTACCATAGCTCAAACTATTCATGTTCTCATTGTAAAGTCACTGTAAGAAGGTAATGGGAACATGGAAGGTCTTGTATATAAAGTAAGGTTTAATGTCAAGTCTCTGTATCCTTTAAGCGTGTTTAAAATCTTCTATTATAAAAGCTCAAGCTGGAAATTAAGATGTGTGTATTGACTAATGTGGCCTTTGATTGTGTCCATGAAAATAAAGATTAAAAAAGCTGGAAGTGATGTAAAATTGCAGTAGATGAGAGAAAGGTAATATATGAGGAGAGGCAGATTAATGTGTTAGAGAGTTTTAATACTAGAGAGGTTGTGTTGAGGCGCAAGGAAGAAGTCAATGGGCAGAAGCAAACCAGGAGGAGCTTGAGAGGGGACTGGGAATAGCTCTGCCCTCTGCTCCACTGCTGTGTGCTGTTAAGGATTGCATTTTGACCCTGATGTCTTTTTGTGGGGATTATCCTGAGTATGAAATCTGCTATTGTTTAATGTTAGAGAAATTCCACTTGCAGAACTGTACAAGGCTTGGTTGTGGTGTACTTAAATAAGGAGGGAATTGGACGTTTCCTTCCCAAGACTTCTGTGTGGTTTTGATAGCAGTAGCTCTTAGGAAACTGTAAAATTCCCTTGGTGTGACAATCAGTTGTTCTAACCATTAATGTTTAACATCTCATTTGTCATGCATTTACCTCCATGAAGACACATGAACAGCTAAAAGATACTTCAGCAGTGCTGGCAACTTTGAATTCAAGAGCATGCAAGGTGTGAGCCTACCAGTTTCATCAATTTGGTAGGGGAAAGGGTTCCAATCCCTGTTACAGCTTTACTCCAAGTAGCTGGATCACTTAATGAGTTTATAGTACCTATATCTCAAGGCTATCTGTTAGATTAATTGAACGTGGATAGTGGCCAAAAGGAGCATTGGTGCACTGGGATTGTGTTGTCAAGGCAGATTTGGTTTACTGGAAGCAGCTGGTTACAAACTGGTCAGTTTGCAGACTAAAGAGATATTTTGTCTTGTCCACATCAGTACCAGAAATCATTAAATTGCCACATTTATTCCTTTATTCTGTTTGTAATTGCGTTTGAATATTGCATAGGCATTGTTTTGCTTTTCAGATAGCAGAGGACGTGGCATGTTCTTTATCTCACTGGTTCACGATTGCCTGCAGCATTGGAAATCATGAAACTCTTTCCCATTTGGATGTGTCTGTATTTAGCTTCCAGCCATATGTGCCTGTTGTGTCTTTCTCTGCTACATTAAAGAGCTTTTAATAATGGGTATTTTCTCTCTGTGAAGGTTCTCACACTATAATCAAATCAGCTTTTTGATAATCTGAACAGACTGCAGTCTTTAAGTTTCACAGTTTTCCCCTCCCAAGTCCAAGTCGTTACAGTCTTTTCCTGCACCTTCTGCAGTTTTGCGTTGTCTTTTATGGATAGTGGAGAGTTTTATTTTAACCATTCCAGTTGTTCTCAGTCACATAAGGCCCAGGTGTCACCTGAAAGGAAGGCAGCTACGTATAGCTTGAGTAATTCCTTGATGTAGGGTGTTTAGAAAGATGTATTGTTGTTAAGAGTGTATTGAACTAATGGCCTAGATTTGAAGGGTTATGAAGATGGCAAGAGTCTGCTTCTGGGTAAGATCAAAGCATTCAGAGCCTCTGCATTGTCTTGACATCTTTCACAATAAAAATAGGAAGGCTGTTGTTCTGCAACTTCAGTTTTGTGTGGTATCGTTTGTTTGAGGCAAAATTGTTGTGTATGTGCACTGTCCACGGTGTTCTGTGGTTAAAGGTCTGGTCTTTTGCTTTCAAATGCATGTAGAAAACACTCTGGAAAAGAGGTTCTTTCCATTGTAAGTCTGGAACTTTATCTTCCTGTGTCCTAGCTTAGCAGAATGCTGCCAAGGAAAGTCGGTGTATGCTGCTGGCATGATTTAATATCCATTGTTCCAGCCTTTATAAACAATTGAGGTATTTCACTTCCTAGAAGGCTTAGTGCTTTCCTGGTTATTCCCTTTCCCTCAGCTCTTACCTGTGGACTCATAGGATGATGATGCACTTGGCATTACACACCGGGGCATTTTAAAGTGTTGTTCTGAAAGCTTATCCAGGGGGAAGGGCTCTAATCTGCTGCAGATGGAGTATCGCAGAACTTGAGCCTCTTCCTGCTAAAATGCATCATTTTTAGTGCTGTTCTGCTTAGTGTAGAGGGTCATTGAAGAAAGTTACTCTTTGAACCAAGAAAAGATACCTTTTCCTTGAATGCCTGTTCTGAATACAGTATTACTCAGGTTTTAAGGTAAAACACACAAGCATTTACACTTATTTAGATACCTAAAACAGAGTGTAAGAGTGTTCAGTGTTCTGTGCTATAGAAAGGCTCCTATTTTAGAGCTGTTTGTAGACTCTTACCCTTCTGAAGTTAATATTTTATAATTGCAATTTATGATATGCATACAAAAGGTGCTCACTAGACTTCAGAACTAACTTCCACCCATCTTCTTCCTCCAAACAGCAGGATAACAGAGAGATGTTTCGCAGTGTGCGGCACATGATATACGATCTTATTGAGTGGAGATCTCAAATACTCTCTGGGACCTTACCCCAAGATGAGCTCAAGGAACTGAAAAAGAAAGTGACAGCCAAGATCGATTATGGCAACAGGTTTGTGAGCACTGTTTTCCACGTGTTGATGCCTAAAACCACATCAGGATGTGTAATATTTGACTATAGCTCATTAACTTTGGTCTTCTAAAATACAGGAGTTCCTGCCTTTGGTTATGAGGATGCTGGGCAGGGACTCTTCATTAGGGACTGTAGTGACAGGACAAGGGGTAAAGGGTTAAAACTTAAACAGGGGAAGTTTGGATTGGGTATAAGGAGCAAGTTCTTTCCTGTGAGGGTGCTGAGGCACTGGAATGGGTTGCCCAGGGAAGTTGTGAATGCTCCATCCCTGGCAGTGTTCAGGGCCAGGTTGGACAGAGCCTTGGGTGCCATGGTTTATTGTGAGGTGTCCCTGCCCATGGCAGGGGGGTTGGAACTGGATGATCTTAAGGTCTGGGTGATCTTAAGGTCCTTTCCAACCCTAACTATTCTATGATTCTAATATGCATTAGCTGTCAGTGGCTTCTTGCAGGATTCTTATCCCTGTATTTATGGAGGTGTAATAGTGTATTAACAGTGCTTTTACAGCAAGATAAAGAATGAAGTTGGTATAGCATGTTTTCTCCTACACATATATAGTAGAAATTGTAGTATGTAAAGGGGAATCCATATATAACTCTTTTCCTTCATGACATTATTAATTTGATACTGGTAAGAAGCTGTAATTTTTAAGGTCAACTGAGAAGTGCAAATATTGCCTCCGTTCAAAATACAATTGAAACTGGCTTCTGCAGCATCAACAGTTGTTGGCTTCTCATCACCACCAGCCGCATGTGCCCTGAAGTCACTTAGCTATAATGTGATGTTGAAGGATTTGGCTCAGAAATACCATTTAAGCTCATTGTTCCTCTACTTGCATAGTATCCAGCTTGGACCAGAATCTTAACAGGCAGATTTGATAAAACAAAGTGTCTGTTTAACAGAAGAGAATGGAAATTGTGAAGGAAACATCCACCCAAAAAGACAGCAGTATGGGTTGCATACGTTAGTAGTTCAGACGTATTAACTCTCCAAACAATGCTCAAGATTTGAGCAAAGTTCTTTTTTAACTACAAGTTTTAGGTCCCAAGTTCTCTATATGCGTTTATGACTTTCCATTATGATTTAAAATGAGATATCATGTCTCACTCTTCAACCAGAAGCAGTAGTTTGAATACTGAGGAGCATGTTTGTATTACTGAGCACCTGGGGACTGGAAAAGCTTTTGGCCAGCCAGTCTTCAGCCTCCTTATGATGTAAATAACTCATTGGATTTCAGCTATTAGTGCTTCATTCCTTAAGAAGTGCCAAACTTGCACTATTTCTGCTCACCCACTTTACCAGCAAAAGCTGTGATTACAACCAGAAATATCAAAATATCATCAGTAACTGCATTCAGTCAGTAATTACCATTTATAATCCAAGATATGGACTCTGGTACCTCAGTAGACAATTAACCAGATGTTGTTAATGATATGAGTTTGGCTACTTGATTTTACCATCTGCTTAAGGAGTTTCTTAAAGTTACTCTCAACAACCTCCAGACGCTCAGTGTTCAGATACAATGGCACGTCTTGTGCTGTACTTTATATGCCTAATGTGCTGATGAACTAAAGTGATCAGAACATCCTCTGTGGAGGGAAGTGGATTTTAACTGGTGAGTAAATTCATGTCTGGAAGATACCAAGTTTCTAATGTGTCCTACATTCACTTTTGTCTAAAGTAAGCATATATGATGAAGTTTCCTCTTTATCAGGGACTGTAGTGATAGGACAAGGAGTGATGGGTTTAAACTGAAACAGGGGAAGTTCAGGTTAGGTATAAGGCAGAAGTTCTTCCCTGTGAGGGTGCTGAGGCACTGGCACAGGGTGCCCAGAGAAGCTGTGGCTGCCCCATCCCTGGCAGTGTTCAAGGGCAGGTTGGACACAGGGGCTTGGAGCAAGCTGCTCTAGTGGAAGGGGTCCCTGCCTGTGGCAGGGGTTGGAGCTGGAGGAGCTTTAAGGTCCTGTAAAACACAAACCATTCCAGGATTCTATGATTTCAATATCCAGACAGAATGAAATCATCATGTGTTTTATAAATGTTTCCTGATCTAATCATATCCTCACTTTTCCTTGCTTTGTGAAGAGCAGATTTATAAATCAGATATTTTGTTTCTATAAATAAAGCCAACAGTTTCACTGCATGCTGTCAAAATAACAGAAGAAGTAAAAGGAGTCTTAGGAATTTTTATTTTTAATGTTTTTCTGAAATTGGGTCAGGTAATTTTGTGGTGAAAACATCTTTTCTGTTCAGTTGCAAAAACTCTGTAACTGGGACACTTAGGAAAAAAAACCCTTGTAAATCTTTCCAAGCATCATTTGCAAGTTAAAAGGATAAAACAAAGAAATAAAATCAAAGCAGGCTTTGCTGCTGTTTATTTGACAGTCTGTGCAGATGTTTGTGTCCTGTTGGTGTGTGGCAGCCTGGGTCATTGCTCTCTCTAAACTTCTGAGCCGCTTTTCCTCTGGTCCAGGCTGGTGTCTTCTACAGAAGGATTCTGCTTTTGTTCATCCCACCTGGCAGTCACCATGCCAGTGGTCAATGTGTCTATCTCCTGCTGTGGCTGCTGTCCAGGGATCAGTAGTAGGGAGGAGCAAGATGATTTTGGCTGTTTATCTGTTTAGTTTTGATGATGAAACCATTTTCTCCCTAGAAAATTAACCTGGGAGCTTGGAGATCCAGGGATGCTTTAAAGTGTGTTGTGACTTTGCCCAGAGAAGCTGTGGCAAAGCCTTGAACCCTGCATCCTTGGCAGTGTTCAAGGCCAGGTTGGACGTGTCTTGGAGCAAGCTGCTCTAGTGGAAGGTGGACCTGTCCATGGCAGGGGATTGGAACTGGATGAGCTTTAAGGTCCCTTCCAACCCAAACCAGGCTGGGATGAGGTCCAATTGCAGTGTGGAACTTCAGAGGTGTTTCTTAACAAGCTGCTGCTTGCACTCTGCAACTTGAGTGATGTTCATCCTCCTTTGAATGAATGCAGTGCAATGATTTGAAGGGGTTTGTGTATTGACCTTGCTCAAGGCTTTTTTAACACCTCCAGGCTTCCCTCTCGTCAAGGAGGGTAAGGAGTGATTCTCCAAATCATAGAATCATAGAATCATTAGGGTTGGAAAGGACCTTAAGATCATCCAGTTCCAACCCCCTGCTGTGGGCAGGGACACCTTACGCTAAACCATATCACCCAAGGCTTCGTCCAACCTGGCCTTGAACACTGCCAGGGATGGAGCATTCACAACCTCCCTGGGCAACCCATTCCAGTGCCTCACCACCCTAACAGGAAAGAATTTCCTCCTTAGATCCAGTCTAAACTTCCCCTGTTTAAGTTTGAACCCATTACCCCTTGTCCTGTCACTACAGTCCCTAATGAAGAGTCCCTCCCCAGCATCCCTATAGGCCCCCTTCAGATACTGGAAGGCTGCTCTGAGCTCTCCACGCAGCCTTCTCTTCTCCAGGATGAACAGCCCCAACTTCCTCAGCCTGTCTTCATACAGGAGGTGCTCCAGCCCCTGAGCATCCTCGTGGCCTCCTCTGGACTTGTTCCAACAGTTCCATGTCCTTTTTATATTGAGGACACCAGAACTGCACACAATGCTCCTGGTGAGGTCTCACAAGAGCAGAGTAGAGGGGCAGGATCACCTCCTTCGACCCGCTGGTCACGCTCCTTTTGATGCAGCCCAGGATATGGTTGGCTTTCTGGGAATAGACGTAGCATGTCTTCATCTGCCACAGCCCCTGTTCTTCTCAAGTCAAAAGGGGAATTTCTCTCAGATAGACCGCAAACCTCTGTGTGGCTTATCAGACCCTGCAAGTTTGATTTAAGCTCATTCATCAAACCCATGTCAAACCCAAAGTTACAGCAGCTCCATCATGAGAGGTGACTACAGAGTTAGAGGAAGAAAATAGGGACCATGTATTTGGCTCAGAGGTGAAGAGGTCCGGCCTGGGGACAGCAGGCAGGGAAATGCAGAGGAAGGTAGACCTGATTGTTTTATCCTTGGTTCTGCTGCCAGCGCTGCACTAATGTGGGAAGACATGAAGGGTCTTTCCTAAGGCTGTATTTGATTATGACAGAAACCTCCCTCTCTGCAGAAGGTAATTACGGATGTTAACACCCCACTGACAGAAATCTGGCTCTGCTTTAAATAAGGGGAAGCAAAGTGTGTTTGCTTGGATCTCATAGGTGTTTACTCATGAATATGCCTGCCTTGGAGGAGAGTGTGGAGTGGGATGGAATGAACTTGTGTGTGGTGTGACTGTAGTGGTTGGGTGTCCAAACTGTTGGATGTATCAAGAAGAGTAGACAAATCCAGTTAAGACACGATTTCTCCAGCTCTTATGCTATTACATTGACATGGGTTCCTTCTGTGCTGTGGGGAAAAATGACTTCCAGTCAAAGCCGGTTATCTCTGGGATTGATGCCATGTTAAACTGATTCATCACGTATCGAATGGCTTTTTGCTGTCATGTTTCACATGTGCATGACTTTGCTAAACACATGGCAGGGTTAACTAAGGAAAGGAGGGGTTTAAGCAGTTATTTGAGCACTGCTAATTTATAAGCATATTTGTCTGTTTAGAATTCTTGATTTAGATCTGGTTGTCAGAGATGAAGATGGCAACATTTTGGATCCAGAGCAGACCAGCACCATTAGCCTGTTCAGAGCACATGAAATTGCTTCCAAGCAAGTTGAAGAGAGGCTACAGGAGGAAAAAGTAAGATACACTGGGGGCTGTAGCTTTTCCATTTCAAACATAAGACTGCAAATTGACTGTTTTTAGCACTGGTAATGAAGAATTTGATATGTTGATGAAGAGTTACCAGGCTTAATCCTTTAGTAACAACTTGTATGTCTGGGCTGTTTAATTGTCTTTCTCATCCTTTAAATGCATAGTAGAATTTATGGTTAATACCTATATTGCTCAGTTAACTACATCGGTATCTTAATACCAGACACGCGTTGCAGGTTTGTATGTTAGGTTGTCATAAGAGTTTATTTTAAAGGCTCAAGGAGAAGAATATCCTCATGCCTGTATGATTGCTGTATGCCAATCCAGGAAATCCGTTTGTTGGAATACAAGGGGCAAATTTAAATAGCTTTAACCTGCCAGAGGGGAGACTGAGATGAGCTCTCAGGCAGAAGCTCTTCCCTGTGAGGGTGCTGAGGCGCTGGCACAGGGTGCCCAGAGAAGCTGTGGCTGCCCCATCCCTGGCAGTGTTCAAGGGCAGGTTGGACACAGGGGCTTGGAGCAAGCTGCTCTAGTGGAAGGTGTCCCTGCCCGTGGCAGGGGTTGGAGCTGGATGAGTTTTAAGATCCCTTCCAACACAAACCAGGCTGGGATTATTCTAAAGACATTCTGTGACTTAAATAGTCAACCTCTTTGCAATTCAAACCCTTATTTTTAAAAGGAAGCACACTGCTGTTGTAAGGAGTCCTGCGTGTGTCAGCAGCAGTTAGTGGAGCGTGGTATTCCTGAGGAGATGCTCATGGGTGCATTAGTGCCACGTAATGAGCTCCTGTGCTCTGTTGAGTTGTCATGGGCCATACACACGCTTGCAGCCATTACAAAACTTGGTGTAAAAATGCTCCAGTTTAGGTGGGTTTTAAACTACTGAATTTTTGCATCCAAATTTGTTTATTCGTCCCTGCCTCAGCCAGTTTCTTTCTTTTCCCATCAGCATTCTGCTCCTTCCTTATAGAAGTAGCTTGTGAAAAGTTCATGGGAGCAAAAGTCTGAGGGTGGGTAAGCTGAGGAATGTACCTTGAGATATATTCGAGGCTCTATTTGTTCCTCTATTTGTTTAGCTCTTTTTAGTAAGTGAAGACATCCCTCTTCCCTTACCCTTCTCTCCCTTTCTCCTTATGCTGTGGCACTTCAAGACAGATCCAGAAAAATGCAGTCTGTAAATCCTGATTTAACCAAAGACCACATGAGTAGAATTCAAGAGAAAACCCTCCTTCTGTCTGAAGGGTTTTAGGAAAGGTTTATAGGTGTGGGATATTTGTTAGGCTGAGTTCAACTCTAAGTTTCTTCTATTCTTGCATTACAGTCCCAGAAGCAGAATATTGATATCAACAGACAAGCGAAGTTTGCTGCCACTCCTTCGTTTGCTTTGTTTGTAAACTTAAAAAATGTAGTCTGTAAAATAGGAGAAGATGCTGAGGTCCTGATGTCTCTGTATGATCCACTGGAATCAAAATTCATCAGGTTAGTGAGCTCCTGAGCGTCCTCCCTCATCTGTGCTTGCTCAGTTACAGTAGCGAGGTAGATTTAGGGGATGAAAGGGCTTATGAAAGTCAAACACCTGTGAAAGGCATAGGGCAAGGTCACCTGGGAAGCTGTGCAGCGGCTCTTTGTCATGTTCAGCACAGCATCAGGCAGATCCCCTCACCTAGGGTATGCTTCAGGGTCACCCTGTTCCTCCTTACGCTGTGCCTGTGGTTCCCCATGTGCAGAGCTTAAATGAGAGGTGAGCACACCTGCAAGGCTGTGTGCCCTTGCTTAGCAGCAGTCTTGGCGCTACTCAGAGTTTGATTTCTACATCCCCTGCTTCCTTAAAGAGATTCTTACGCTTTGTTGCTTGCTTTTTATAAGTGATGCCCACAAAGGGAAATGTCAGCTCTTCTCTAAGTAAATACCCATTAGTTTAGGATGAGTAGATTGGGTTTAAAATGGTCTTCTGTAAATTTTGAAGTTGATTACAATGCTTATGTTCGAGGAAGCCATTTAAACAGAGTCCTCACACTATTGTTCTTTCAGTGAAAACTACTTGGTGCGATGGTCAAGCTGTGGACTCCCTAAAGACATAGACAGATTGCATAACCTGCGAGCAGTGTTCACTGTAAGTGTGTGCTTGGTTCAGCTGGCAGATTGTAAAGCACTGGTTTCATAGCCTGTGAATAACTGAGGAATGTAGTAAGCTGTGTGTAAGCAGTGTGGAGTTAAGTCTGCAGGTCGTGAACATGGAGAAGGCTCATGTGAGACACTTCTCATAAGTGACCATTAAATATCCTGGATGCCTGGTGAAACCCAAAGGTGCTCTTTGAAATTTTAACTTGCTGGAAATGGTTTGGCCTCTGAAGCAGTTAATTTACACAGAAGTCAAGATAAACCATTGAAGTACTGTTACAAGAACTCCTTTACTCTTGAGTTTTGCCCTCGTACTAGAGGGTAGCATGGTGAAGGCAAATTCTGAGCAGCAAACCTTCTGTCTACTAAGATGGGATTTGAAATTAATTATAAAGTAACGTGAAGAAAGTGCTCTTTTTAGGACCTGGGCAGCAAAGACCTGAAAAGAGAGAAGATCAGTTTTGTCTGTCAGATTGTGCGAGTGGGCAGAATGGAGCTGAGGGACAACAACACGAGAAAACTGACTTCAGGGCTGCGGAGACCTTTTGGAGTTGCAGGTAACTGTGTGTGCTCTGTCTGTGTCGTGTTATGTTCTTGCATAGAAAACTAGGTGTTAAACTCTTGTGGGGTTGTATAAACCCAGAATTGTTCCAAATTTAATCAGACTGATGGCTGTATTGTAGAGTTTAAGGTAGCCCCTAGGACCTGTATTAGCTAGAGATGCCAAAGTTACTTGCAATATGATGTTACTCTATAGGAAACCTCTGAAATTGCACAGTTAATAAGTCCATCCCTCTTCTGAGTCCCTATTGCTTCCAGTCCCGCAGGGTATTCCCTCAGCGTTCCTCTTGCCATGTGGATCACTTCATTCAGTACACTTTGCTTTTGTTTTCAGTGATGGATGTTACTGACATCATTAACGGGAAGGTTGACGATGAGGACAAACAGCACTTCATACCATTCCAGCCGTAAGTAGGGAATAGGTTAAAGACAAAGCAGAAGGGAAAGAATTAAGATTTTTGACTTAAAATGTGGTGTTTTTTAAACAAACTAAACTTTTGATTGGAGCAAGTGTTCTGTAGATATTCTGAGGGTAATTTATTTCAGTGTCATGTTTTATCTTGAGTAGTCCTTACTAATCTTTCTTCCTCTTACAGTAGTGATAGCCCTAAAAACTGTTCTTTTCCTAAGTCTTGACTTTAAAGCACGCGTTCCCAGTTTTGCAATCTTGATTTCGTTTTGTTTAAAGATGTCAGGATGATCATGTGTAAGAGGTGAAATGCTTAGAGCAAGTACATTGCTGGTTTAGATCTGCCAGAGGCTGATAAAGACCAGCGGTGTTACTAACATCTACGGCAGCCACGCGAGTCTTACTTCTGTGAGAGTAGTAAATGGTAATATTGATCTTTCTCTTGGTAGCACATAAAACTTCATAGTAAAGGCAACTCCATAACTGGAGTGCAAACAAAAGCTGAGAATTTGAAGGACGGTTTGGTATACCTCCTGTATAATCTCACAGAATCATGGAATGGTTTGGGTTGGAAGGGACCTTAAAGCTCATCCCGTTCCAGCCCCTGCCCTGGGCAGGGACACCTTCCACTAGAGCAGCTTGCTCCAAGCCCCTGTTTCCAACCTGGCCTTGAACACTGCCAGGGATGTGGCAGCCACAGCTTCTCTGGGCAACTTCATCATGTGAGACTTTTACCCCAGGTATTTTGGTTGACTGATAAGGGAGAGGATGTGTCTGCTGCATGTGCCTGTTACAGCTGGTTCGTAGAACCAAGCAGACCAATCTACTATGTGGACCTGGTCTTAATTCTAGTCATCTAAAACCACAAACCTTTCCACAGAACCTTAGAGTTCCACAGACTCTTAAGGTTGCTGACATGGAGTTTGACACTATTGTACAATAACTGAATTGGCTGATAGCAAATGTGGAGTTTGTCTCCTTTAAAGTACTGACAAGTCTGACCTGGAGAGAAGAAGGCTCCTTAAGGGGAGACCTTAGAGCAGCTCTGGTGCCTAAAGGGGCTGCAAGAAACCTGGAGAGGGGCTTTGGACAAGGGCCTGTAGGAACAGGCCAAGGGGAATGGCTTTAACCTGCCAGAGGGGAGACTGGGATGAGCTCTTAGGCAGAAGCTCTTCCCTGTGAGGGTGCTGAGGCGCTGGCACAGGGTGCCCAGAGAAGCGTATTAACAAAAGAGCATAGATGGCAAATACCCTGCTGCATCCATATTCATAGTTCCTTTTTTTCATTCCATGAAATGGGGAAAAGTAGGAGAGAGAAGTCAAATAAATGTGCATAAAATATGAATACTTGGTTTTCCTTTCATATGAAATATTAGATTGCCATCTGTTCCAAAAGGCAAAACTAGTTATGTGAGCTAAATTCATGTACTAACTGATTTTCAGAGGGGGTTTAATAATATTAAAAAGGAAAAAGCCTGAAATAATGTAATCTGAAATTCACTTTACTTTGGAAAATAGGCTTAATGCAGGAAGCCCTTGTGATCTGAGGCTGTAGGATGTCGAGAGGCTTGCTGGGGGCTCTGCTTTCTGTCTGAAAGGGTTTTGTTTGTATGCGGCAGTGGTGTGCAGGGTGCTGATGTGGAGATCCCAAGTACCATTCCATCTGGAAGGAAACCAGGAGGTTTTTAGGGAGGAGTGCATTCATGACATATTTATTGTGTGCTAAACAATCACAGGCTTAGTTTTCAGTGAGTGTGAAAGTGTGCAATGAAAATGATGCACCTCTGTGGATGGAAGTGGATGCTAATAGAACATGTAGTTTTCTGCTCCATTAACACCAATTTATTTTTGCTCTGTGTAGCTATAAATCAGATTTTGAAATGATGTTCGATGTCTCTTTTTATACTAAATTAAAATGTTCTTCTGAATGTATATTCTAAAGAATATGAATAACGTGAGAACACAAATCCTGGTGCCATTATTTGCAATGTAGGCTGAGGCTGCGTATATGAGCCCCATTTTTCTCCTCCTTCCATGCTTTGCTACTATTGTACCACACGCAACCCTGTTTTCATATCTTTGCTCGTATTCATTCACTAGCCACCACCACAATGGCAGTCAAAAGCACTTGGCGAGATTACTTCAATGACACTTCATGCTGCTGTTTTATTTAGAGAGTGTCCATCTTTTCATTCATCAAGTTTAACAATGTTTGGATTCTCTGCTTTCCTTCTCCTGTGCCCTATCTGGGGGATTTAGGGTAGCTTTTCCTTTGGGTGGTGTGTGCTGCTGCTTAACCCACAGAATGACAGAAGCAACCCTGGAGGGGTTGCAGGGCCAGTCTGCTCTCTCTCTATCTATTAAAGAGAAAACTGCCTGTATAGGCTTTCACTGCTTACCAGGGGGTTTTAAAGTGGGAGCCATTCATCCTCTCCTCCCCAAGCATCCCTGGGGCCTGCGCACGCATGTCCCTGAAGGGAGAAGTAGCAACTCAGGTGTGCTGTACTTCTCTTCTGATTAATGCTCTTCCTCTGTCTTTCTTGTTACCTTTCCTGTCCTTTGTCTTGCGTTGACTAATAAATACTCTTTGTCACAACTATGATACGATCTTTTGTGTTCCCTTGTTACTGTGACTTCTGGTTTTCTGTGACCCTTTGTTTCCTGGTGTTGGTCGTCATGTGCATCCTCCAGGCTAGCGTTGGATGACGCCATTCGACACAAGCAGCTGAACATATCATCCCGTTTTTCACCCAGGGTGGCAGGGGAGAATGATTTCCTTCAGACTGTTATAAACAAAGTGATTGCTGCTAAAGAAGTTAACCACAAGGGTCAGGGTATGTACTGTTATGTTTCCTATGCAACTGGTCTAAAACATACACAAGTGTAACATGTGATGGGTTTAATTGTGGAATCAAGGGTGCATAATATCACCTTGTTCACTGCTGTTTTGTAACAGAATATGTGATTGCATGGATTGTTTCCCCTGTTCCCCGTCCTTCAGGGCTTATTCTGCTCTTCACCTTTTCCCCCTGCCCTATGATAACTCCACAGGTTTCCCATCTTTTCTCTGCGTTGTCCATTGCTTGGACATCTTTATGTTTCTGTCCTGGAAACAGTGACTTAAGGAATTGGCTTTTGAGCTGTAGAGTTTGGCCTCCTAATGCTGAAGGAAGGGATATTCTTTTCCCTTTGCCTTATGTTTCCACTTTGCAGCTGCACTTGCAGCATTTGGCTCCCTGAGAAGAAGACCAGGGCATTGCCCCCACTGTCACTGCACTGCCCAAGCTTGGAGGTGGTAAGGATGGAGCAGAGCAAGGGAACCTCACTGGTACCTTGAATTAGGAGCTGCTCGTGTCACTGCTTGTAATTCAGTGTATGCTCTGCTGATGTGAAACTCAGTTATCTCTTCAAATCTGGGTTTTTTTGTTGTGTGTACAACACTTGATCATGTATCTGCCAGTTAAAAAGTGAACTGTGGGAGGTCTCAGTTATTATTGTACTACCTTCAGTATTTTCTTGGGATTAATACGGCATTGTGCAAGCCAATGTGGAATCGCCACTAAACGCTGTTATGTGAATATCTGTATCACTTCTAGGGCTATCTGAGCAATAGACCTAAGGAATATGTTCCCAATTTTCCCTGATTTTTTACTAATTAATAGCAAATAAAAATCTAAATAAGCTTATTTTTATATTATCCATAAACTAAAGAGAAAAACTTAATCTGCTATCTTCCCCCCACCCTCCATTTTTGTATCTGAGGCCAGTGTGTATCAGAAAGGAGGAAACATTTGAGCTTTTTTGATTCATTCCAGAACCTTTTCCTAAGAAACGGAAGAACAGTAACAGTTGTTACTAGGGCTGTCAGTGTAGGTACAGTTACTGTTTAATGGAATAGCAGCTGGTAGAGCCACCTCTGGAACAGGTCAGCATATAGCCTTTAAAATAGATTTTGATAGAAAATAAAGCCAGCTGCTAAACGTATACCAAATGAATGTATAGTTAATAGTGCGTGCAACAGGATAACCCACAACTTGTGTTACAGGTGAATATTTTGGGGGTTATTTTTCATAGATTTTAATTTTAGGACATTGCTCTGCAGATGTCTGCTGTCTTTATTCCATACATAAACCTGATTTCCAGTCACTTTGCCAAGTGTAAGATGACTTTGGGGTTGGGCTTTGTTTTTCACTTGGGTATCATTCTTTTTCCTACAAGTGCACCCCATGTTAGCCGGGAAGCAGCAGCTTTTTAGTGACTGCTTCTGCTACTGAAGAGAAAAATATCAACTGTGTAATGCTGATGCTGTAGATTTCTTTGTGCTCAGTGCAGTAAAAACGACTTCCTGGGGGTGGTGAATCAATTCAGGGTATGTATCTGCTGCTGGTGCTGTCTTTGGCAGCTCAGTATTGTTTGGTTGTAATACTGAAGTTTTTCCATTCAAATGAGCGTTGCCACTTCTCTCTCTTCCCGTGGAAGATAAAGATTTTTTTAGAGCACGTGAGAGTTCCAGGGATAGGTACAAGCTCGAGGCAGTGCTGCTAATGACTTCATAACTGTATTTCCACAAGACTTCAATGTGGAAGACTGCAATATGAGAAGTCTGGTGCTGGGTGTAGGAGGGATTATCCCTGGGCCACTCCAGCTTCATGCCAAGGGCTTGATGCCTTACTTGCATATTGCAGCCCAGACTTTGATAGGTCCAGCTGATAACAAAGAGTTTCCTCTTTCCTGCCTGTGGCTAACTTGGTTTTCTCCTGGATGGAGACCTCTTGTATTGACTATGAAGAAACATTTTGGCTTTGGTAAGCCCATGTATCTGGAATTGAGCACCTGCCTAACTTCTGCTTACCAAGACACCTCCTAGCTGATATTGCTGCCAAGTGCCTTACCTTGCACAGATTTCCCATGTTTTTTGTTATCCAGTGAGCTTCCAGGTGCAGCTTTTACAGTTTTCCATAAATTCTGCTATAATCTGACATCCTGATGTGTGCTGTACTTCTGGTTCTGCTTGAAGCAGTGGGGGTTTTGAATGATTTGAAGTACTTTCTATTTGTTGTAAATGAAGAGCAGTTACCATAATGTGTTTTTACATTCTAGGCTGTGTAAAAAGCAATCTGTAGTAGCAGGGAATACTTTAATAATTGTGGTTTTTTTTACACAACAGGTTTGTGGGTGACTTTGAAGCTTCTTCCAGGAGATATTCACCAGATTAGGAAAGAGTTTCCACACTTAGTGGATAGATCCACAGCTGTGGCTCGGAAAATGGGGTTTCCTGAGATTATAATGCCTGGTAAGCCCTTGTGTGAACTAACGCTGCTTTGTTATAGTTGAACCTTCTTTGGATCTCGGGATGTGTGGAAGCTTTGGGGGAGAGGGGCAGGAAGATTAATTTCACGTATGATATATATTATAAATAATGGATCTTCAAAGGATTTGTCTCATTTAGAATGAACGTAAAACACTTGGGTAGTATCTGCCATATGTGTTGCATTGATAAATAAAACTTAAGAACCCCCCAAAAGTTGGGATATCGCAGGGACAGTGGAAATTCTCCTTTTTTCCAGTGAAAAATGGATATGAAGGACACACTTTATCTTACCTTCCTAGCAAAGGCATATATAAAACTTACATCTGTTGTGATAAAACTAAACTGTCACTGCAGTGACAGGACAAGGGGTAACAAGTTAAAACTTAAACAGGGGAAGTTCAGATTGGATCTAAGGAGGAAATTCTTTCCTGTTATGGTGGTGAGGCACTGGAATGGGTTGCCCAGGGAGGTTGTGAATGCTCCATCCCCGGTGGTGTTCAAGACCAGGTTGGACAGAGCCTTGGGTGCCATGGTTTAGTGTGAGGTGTCCCTGGCCATGGCAGGGGGTTGGAACTGGATGATCTTAAGGTCCTTTCCAACCCTAACTATTCTATGATTCTAAACCAGAAAGATTTTTCAGGTGAATGGGCTTGATTTAGAGGTATTTAGGTCTTTTAAGGTTTGTACTAGATTTGGATAATGTATTTGAAAGAAAGCCGTATTATCTTTTTCATACATATATCCCATGGATGTTCAGTTCTGGTGTTCATGAAAACAAAACCAAACCCAAACCATGGTGATTCTCAAAATAAAAGCTGCCAAAAGTAACAGCCTACAGAAGAAAACCTGCACTGTCTTTTCTGGATTGATGGGCTTTGGAGGATCCATTAGATATTGCCAAACCCCATCCCTTTTCCAGCATTCCCCGTGGTTGCTGATTGTGCATTTGTCAGATGTTTTACTGTATATCCAGGGTGGATGGGGCTTGGAGCAAGCTGCTCTAGTGGAAGGTGTCCCTGCCCATGGCAGGTGGCTGGAACTCCATGAGCTTTCATGTCCCTTCCAACCCAAACCATTCCATGGTTCCATGACGTGATTCTATGTATTAAGTGCCTCAGTGCACTTGTTCTGCTGATATGTTGGCACATAAGCCATCTGCCTATGAAATTGTTGGGAATTCCCCATTTCCCCATTTAATTTTCAGTATTGGGGTGTAGTTGAAGGGCATTTTAGGACCTAAAGCTAAATACAACCTTCCTGTGCAACCCTGGAGGCAGCAAATCATCAAACCACTTCCTAATGTAGCAAGTTACAGACCTCTGTAGGCTGCTAAATACTTTTGAATTGTAAAGTATCTGTGTGGGGGATAAATTAATGCTGTGTTGGAACTCATCCTTTGAAGTCAGTAATGCAGGAGGTTGTATCAAAGTGGAACTGAGGTGTTTTTTTGAGTGATGTGCTACATGGTCTTCATGATGATGTAGGATTGAGTCCAGAGAGAGCGTGTGATTTGTTTGTTAGATTCACCTTGCTGCACTAGGGGTTCATGGTTCAGACTTTAGAAGTCTCAGCACAGTTTTTAGCTGAACATCTCTTTCCAGTACTAGTAGTTTTGAATGCCCAATGGTCCACCTACCGTGGCTTTATGTTTTGCCATATATAGGTCTAATTGCTGTTACTAAATGTATTGGTCATAGTATCTGCATATCATTGGTTTCACAAATCATTATATATAGTGTGAACATTGCTTAGAGCTTTGCTTTTCCTTTCAGGTGATGTTCGTAATGACATCTACGTCACGTTGGTGCAGGGAGATTTTGACAAAGGCAGTAAAACCACGGCAAAGAACGTGGAAGTTACGGTGTCTGTGTATGACGAAGATGGCAAAAGATTAGAGGTATTAAAGTATTGAATGTCTGGCGTGGTTTGGTTTTGATTCGCGTCTGTTTAAGCCTTTTCAACATCTTTATATATGTCACCTTAAATCCCTATTTTTATTTACAACAAAACTGTTTCCTTTATCATATCTGAATACAACTTGTCATATATCAGCACATGCACTTTGATACTAAATTAATCAGGAGCTCTAAACATGAGCTATTCTGTCTTATTTTGACCTATTTCATGGATGTTTTCGTTTATTTGGATGAAAAAGTGGCGTTTAAGGTAGACATTAACATTTTCTCTTCTCTGTGTTTTCAAGAGCGTTATTTTTCCTGGTGCTGGTGATGAAGCCATCTCAGAGTACAAGTCAGTAATATATTACCAAGTCAAGCAGCCTCGCTGGTTTGAGACTGTGAAGGTATAGAAACTGTTACAATAACTCCCTCTGTGTGGGTTAATGTGCAATTAATATAGGTTTCAATGGAAAGCCTTGAGAAATAGGACTAGCCAAATTCACTGCTAGTGTTAGCAGGACAAAAGGAAAGCTTTCAGAAACTCCTGGAAAACAGCTTTGATTTTAATTGCATATTGAATTTTGTTTCATTCTTTTGGTCAGGACAACTGTTATGGGGGCATCAATAACTCCAACATCTGCTTAGGAATGGTTACCTCTATTTGCCTGGAGCTGACCTGGAGAGGCAGGGTATTAAGGTTAAAACATAATTGTCGTAATGTTAACCTCATCGGTGTTCTGGGATCTGGGCTTTAAGCTTGCTGGATTTGCTTGGGTAATAACATTTTCACTTAAATGCCATGTTTTAGTATTACAGCGGAGGCTGATGTTGGCTTTATGAAACATATTCTGTCTAGCTGTAGTCAGTGGGAGCAGGATATGTACAGGGAAAGGGGCTTACAGCCACTCCCCACACCACTGTGTTAACCCTCCTGGAGTACTGCATCCAGCTTTGGGGCCCCTGATACAATAAGGACACGGAGCTGTTGGAGCCAGTCCAGAGGCGGCAATGGACTTGGAACCCCTCTGCTCTGGAGCCAGGCTGAGAGAGCTGGGCTGGGGCAGCCTGGAGAAGAGAAGGCTCCTGAAGGGGAGACCTGAGAGCAGCTCCAGTGCCTAAAGGGGCTGCAGGGAACCTGGAGAGGGGCTTGGGACAAGGGATGTAGGGACAGGCCAAGGGGAATGGCTTGAACCTGCCAGAGGGGAGACTGAGATGAGCTCTTAGGCAGAAGCTCTTCCCTGTAGGGTGCTGAGGCACTGGCCCAGGGTGCCCAGAGAAGCTGTGGCTGCCCCATCCCTGGCAGTGTTCAAGGCCAGGTTGGATGGGGTTTTCTTCCTCTCTTTCTTGGTGCAAGGATTGCTGATTTTGCTAGGGAGTGACCTTTCAGGGTCCTCTATGGCAAAATGAAGCTGGTACCTACCATTAATCTTCCTGAGAGCTCCGAGCATATTATTGAAAGATGTCCAGCTGAGATTTGGTAGTGGTCGATGGTATTTGAACACACTGTACTGACTGTTTCTTTCTTCACCCTCTTCCCCAATGTGTGAAGGTTGCGATCCCCATTGAAGATGTGAACCGCAGTCATTTAAGGTTCACTTTCCGTCATAGATCATCACAGGACTGTGAGTGATTCAGCCTTTTCATTAGGGTTCTTGTCAATGTCTGGTGCCAAAGTCTGCTGATACAGGCATAATGTTCTTAATCTGTAATTAACTGTTGTAATTGCTTTTAGTGCAGGGTAAGGTTTTTGCCTGCTTATTTTGTTTGCATGTCGGCTTCTTTTTCCCTTTACATCTTCCTCACTCTTACCTATCAACATCGAGTTTTCCCTTCCCTGCCCGTTTATTTCTCCAAGTCAAATAGAAGGGCTAATAATTAAAGCTTCAAGTTAGCAACTCAGAGGGTTGTGGTGTTGTGCACCTTAGAGGTAAGTGGTTAGGGAGTAGTAAAGATATTTAACAACCCCACGTGTGAAATAGGAACATAGAAAAGAGCTTACAGGAGGCTTAGCATCAGTAGCTGAAGATTTAGCTATTAAGAAATTGGTTTCTGCTTCTGGTTCTCAGACTGACCTGTGGTTTCTACGAAGTAATTTTGGTCTAAAAGATATTGGTTTCCTCGGCTGTCCTGTAACATTGCTGGCTGCTGAAATGCTTTGAGCTGTTGAGGATCAGATGGAGAGAACCCGACATCTTCCAGTCAAACAGTTGTTTTGTTGTAAAGTGTGAGATTTGCTGTGTTTGTGATAATATTAATTCCTTATAGTGATTACAGGGACTGACTCTTTCGAGAGCAAAACCTTTCTAAATCTGCAAGGAAACATTTTGCTATAGGATAAATGTGTAGACAGAAGCATTAGTCGGGTAGTGCCCACTGGATGCGTTTTAAGACATATACTCCTTGCATACGTGTATCTGTGCAATATGTAGCACATTACTCTGTAGTGGTTATTTAATTGAAGCTGCATGTTTTGCAAACTGATCATTAACAAAATATTTCCTTCGTTTAAAGAATGATACTTTCTAATGAAAACTGTGCCAAAAATCAGTGTCAGGAGTGTAAAACCATGATTGTGTGCTACATAGTCAAATACCTTTATGCTAACTCAAAGGTTTAGGTTGGCCATGATTTAAGTGCCTTAGAGCTGCAGGGCTTTCTCATAGACTTCTTGGACTATCCCAGGTTGATTGCACTTTCCTTGTGGTTTTAAGCCTTAACTTTGTGATTTCTACTTGCCCTGTTACTTTGGTTTAACTTTTGAGAAATGATTTTGAGCACCGAGAGCAAACTGAATGCCTTTTGTAGTTCATGTTGCTCTGGAGTGAGTCAGCTTTCAGAGACTGAAACACTTCATTTGTGCTTATGGATCGAGTTTGTTTTGGTTCTAGTGTTCTCCCTCCAAATGATAAAGTGCCGATGAGATTCTCGGTGCTGGTGTTTAAATCACTATTCTATGTACAAAGCACTGCCTTTCTTATAAAAGCCTGACCATTATAAATGCATCACATTTGCTTTGCATTGAAAAAGTTGCCTTAATCCATCTTTCTAAAAGGACAGCCTCAATATAGAAATACTAAACATGCGGTTTCGGTGGTGTGGTCACATTCTTACACATCATTTTGCATTTCTTGCCTCTTTCTTGCATTTAAAAGATTCTCCTTATTTTTCTACACTTTCCCTATCTGAGAATCTTGACTACAGCCCTTCATTTGCAGACTGTCCGTGGCTTTGAGGTTTAGGTGGACTGTTTGTCATTATCAAACCCTTAATTCTATGTGGTGGTGTTTTGCTTTTTGTTCTCACAGCCAAAGATAAATCTGAGAAGATCTTTGCCCTGGCATTTGTGAAGCTCATGAGATACGATGGGACAACTTTGAGAGATGGAGAACATGACCTTATAGTTTACAAGGTAGGTTTTTTTGTGGTACTTTAGTCTTTCTTTAGTAGGGAGCTGAGCTGCCTGACTTTTAGTGAATTACTGTTAGAATAGCACAGAAAAATGTGTTCTAGACTATTGTGTTAAATCAAGCTACTAAATATGTACTGTGCCATTTGAATACTTGGCAGATTGATTGTTAAACCTGGAATATGTTTTGCTGGGGATGTTTGAACTTCAAAGGCATTTGTAACTAAGTTTTATGTGGGTTTTTGTAGCTAGGAAAAGTTACTTCTGTAGCCCTTTAAATATCACATCCTGGCTCTAATCTGTCGACAGTTTAGTGCTGAATTACTGTTGTTGAAGACCCATTGGATAGTTCCAATTCTAGAACAAACCTAAGATAAAACAATGTAAATAATAAGATTTTATTATTACCTAGTTTCTTTTTACTAGATAATTTCAAGTTGTTTCATGTTGTGTTTAAAACACCCCTGTAGGCAGAAGCAAAGAAGCTGGAGGATGCCTCGACGTATTTAAGTCTGCCATCGACCAAGATAGAACTGGAGGAAAAGGGACACTCTGCAACAGGGAAGAGCATGCAGAACCTGGGGAGCTGCACCATCAGCAAAGACTCTTTCCAGATTTCTACTCTAGTTTGTTCAACAAAACTCACCCAGAATGGTAAGTTCCTAGAACTGCTGGAGCTTCTGCTCTGTGTACTTGGAGTAGGGTTGTATGTACTGACTTTCCTGCCTTCTCCATCCCCCTTCCTCTGTGAATGGATGGTGGGTTGTTTACCGTGCAGCCTTGGATTAAATTGGCTGGATGCAGCAGCAAAAGCATCTACTGAGTTTGTGTACTCTCCAGCCTTTTCCCATGGGCTTTGTTTTGCTTTAGAGCAGCACATGTCTCTAAGAAAACAGAAGAATCCCAAGTGCAATAGAAACAGGAATATTGTTTGCCATATAATTGAGACTTTTACCCTGAAAGTACACTGAAAACAAGCTCTGTGGCATTTTACCTCTCTGTGGGTATGAATAATAGCACTAAGGAAGCTGATTGGTTTGCTTTTAGGAGTAGGTAATATGGCTTTGCTCCCAAATAAGCTTTTTGATGTTATTTCCAAGGTGTAATATCCATATCTTATGCTTGAAGAAAGCTCTTGTGTTTTCTTGTGTTGGGGATGTGAGCATGAGCGTGTTGCACAGAGGTCGCTCATGTGTTCACGTCTTGACGTGAACAGGAATGGAGTTTTGTCATATTTGGTTCCTATTAAAACTTGCTTATGTCCATTTTTCATGTGTATTTGTCAGCTGGCTGACTGCATCCAAGGGCTGTGGAGAGCAGAGCAGCCACCAAAGCAAATATTTCACATTTCCAGACTGTGCCCTGTCTGTAATTCCTGTGCTTCGTTGCCATGGAGCGGTCCCTTGCTCTCTTGGCTACACCAGCAGCAGGCTGAGGAGTGTGGGTGGGTCACTGGGATGTGAGTCACAGCAGGGGAAGGGAGAGCTCGGGTCAGATCTGTTGGGAGTCGAAGTTGTGCATGAGGAGGGCTTGGGATGCGGGCAGGGTGGCAATAGTGATTGCATTGTCACGGTAATGACTTCTCCTCTGTCCGGGGGGAAAGTTATTGCCGTGGTACAACTTCATAGTCAACTCCTAATTTCATTGCAGTGTTTTTCAGCAGCATCTCTCTTACAGCACATCTGAGGTGTTTCATATTCAGAGCACATCAGATTCACTGCAGTCTGGCAGTCTTATAGCCTAAGAGGGTGTTTAGCAGAAAATACAGAAATGATGTTGGAATTTCATAGCAAAGATGGGATTGTAGCTCAACAGTTCCACAGTGGTGTTACTGTGGAGAAACCAGCGTGTGGAATTGAGCTGTTATTTGTTTGTGATATGGTTAGTTATTATCCATCTCCCCCCTCCGTGTTTCCTAATGATTGTTAGAATGGAGAAATATTTCATAGTCATCAACATATTGACATTGCTTTCACAAAACTGTCATTAAAATTAAGACTGAGCATGTTTTCATCCTTAATTTACATGTTATTAGCTTTGAGTTTTTGATCCTTAGTTACTGTTAATTCTGTTGGCTGTTAAACTTCTTGGCAGCTCCGAGTCGCCAGAATCTTTTCTTTCGCCTCTTCTTAACATTATTAAACAAGATCAATGTGTATCCTTAAGCAATTTAGAACAGAAACAAAAATTTAGTCATTAAATTCCTCCCTCAAGTATAATTTTTCATCTAAAAATTGGCAGCACGGCTCAGATTGTAGTTTCTGAAGCTGATTTTTAACTTCTGTGAGATTGTTGGTTAATGTTCTTCATTTAACTTTCTTCAAAGTAAGTAAAAATCCATCATTATCCTCATTTACTCCCTCTATGGAGACTTTCAAAACCTGCTTGGACAGGTGATGTCTCAGGAGATACCATTGGGAAACATTGGGCCTTCTGTTCTTAGGGTAAATCTTAGAATCCCAAGCTGCTTTGTGTTGGAAGGGGCCTTAAAGCCCATCCAGTTCCAACCCCTGCCACGGGCAGGGACCCCTTCCACTAGAGCAGCTTGCTCCAAGCCCCTGTGTCCAACCTGGCCTTGAACACTGCCAGGGATGGGGCAGCCACAGCTTCTCTGGGCACCCTGTGCCAGCGCCTCAGCACCCTCACAGGAAGATTTTTTTTTCTAATATAGAAAAAAAATAGATAAATTTTAAATGAATATATTGGTAAATAGACAACAAGTTGTGTTTTGAACCTGTTCCTGATGTCATATCCAAGTCAGGGTTGATTTTGTTTCCCTCTTTCTGAATAGCCTGTTGAGCCATGACAGTCTGAGAGCTTGTTTTCTTCTCCATGGGCAAGGCAGTTTTGGAGTTTGAATCATCTTCTTCTGTCAGCCAGGAGATGGAGATACCAGGGAATACAGAAGAAGGAGCAGAATGGCATCAAAAGTGACATCCCTTTCCACATGAAGACTGCCTGTGGATAGTGCCTCTTACAGGATTAGCGAGATGGATGTCCTTTTAGTATCAGGGTGATGGAAATAGAGGTGAAATTGCTGAAAGGATGGTGGAGAGGGACTCTTCATCAGGGACTGTAGTGATAGGGCAAGGGGTGATGGGTTCAAACTGAAACAGGGGAAGTTCAAGTTAGATCTGAGGCAGAAGCTCTTCCCTGTGAGGGTGCTGAGGCGCTGGCACAGGGCGCCCAGAGAAGCTGTGGCTGCCCCATCCCTGGCAGTGTTCAAGGCCAGGTTGGACACAGGGGCTTGGAGCAAGCTGCTCTAGTGGAAGGGGTCCCTGCCTGTAGCAGGGGTTGTATCAGCTTTAAGGTCCTTTCCAACCCAAAGCTTTGTGATTCTGTGATTCTATGAAATTGCATTAATGGGCTTGCTGGAACATTCTTCTGATTACTGGTAGCCAGAGTGCTGTTAGAGTATTTACAAGTATTTGCTATTGTGAAGCATTCAGGGTATCTGTAAGGCTTATTCAAAGTGTTTCTATGCTTTTTCTTCTGCTTGAAGGACTCAAGCCTATAGATAATAGCAACTGTGACTAATCTGGAGTTGAGACTTCAAGGAACCAAGGAGACTAGCTTTCAGAAAACAATTGAGCCAGGTTTTCCTTAGTCATTCAACAGAGTTGATAATGTAAAAGAAATAAAAGCAATACACAGTATGACAAATTCAGGTTTCTGTAGTTCTGTAATAATGATGATTTAATTCCGGGCTTACAAGTCATAAAGAACAGAAAATAAATTGCTTGAGATCATAAGGGAAGATTATTTCAAAGAGCACACATAAATATAATGAGAGTGGAAATATTATCCAACTTCAGTTCAGTGACAGGGCTTTGAGAAAAGTTTGGGTATCTCTGTAAGGAAACCTTGGTGTAGACACAGGCCCAGGAAGCATAAAACCAGGGAGCTGGATCATTTGCTTCCAGTTGCTAAATATGATGGAAAAGAAAACCTTTATACGTAGTTAATAGAATCATAACTTACATCAACCCAAACAGTAGCTAGTGGCGACTTGGCAGGCTGGATGCTTGATCTAAGTCTTTGCAGTTAAAAATCCTCATTCTGTTTTCTTCCACTGATGTTTTCTGAACATAAGTTTCTCTTGACCAAGGCTGACTACAGTATCACCATTTGCTGTAGGCTAAAATAGTGTTCTACATTCTTATCCTGGTTTACTTACTGTATTACTTTATACCTAGGCCTACAAAAAGCAAGATGAGCTGACCGACTGGTACTTTGCTGGGGTCAATACTTGCAGTAACAACGAATGCACGTTCTTCCTGTGCACTGTGACTTATTTATCTCTCTGGTAGCTGGGCTGCATTGACACTTTCTGGTCACATATGCATATTCATATAGCGTTTGCTGCGTCATCGTGCTGAAAGTGCACGTGGGTTTGTTTTCTTGGGGCAATACTCGATGCCATTCAGAGACAGTCTGTGGGCTGGCTTTCGTTTGGATCGTTCCTTTTGTCAAGCTGATGCCTTCTTACAAGTCAGACTGAACCCAGATTCAGTGGTAGAAAGCAAATATATTTATATTCATGAAACGCTTTGTGTAACTCGAGAGACACCTTCACTTTTCTTCCAAAGCAATTTCTCTGTTAATGTTGAGTTTCGGCCTATAGACTTATAGGATATACTAAAAAATAGTTAAAAATGAGGGCTTGAATTGTTCAAAGCTTGAATGTGGTAAAATACTCTTTATTTCTGCTCCCAAAGAGATGCAAAGAAGGCTTGGTTTGAGTGCTGCTCAGAGGGGAAACTATCCCAAGGAGAACTGCAGTTTTATTTCCTGCTTGGAACAAAAGATATTGGGGAAAGTACAGGAGCTGCTCTGGGTTTCTGCATAGAATTAGCAGAATATACTCTGCAGATGCATGGCTTGGTAAACATTTTGCTGGTTGCTTTAAAAGTTGGAATAGTAGAAGTGAAGGGGAATTGATTGGGAGAATTCACATCATGTTCAAGGCCAGGTTGGACACAGGGACTTGGAGCAAGCTGCTCTAGTGGAAGGGGTCCCTGCCCATGGCAGGGGTTGGAACTGGATGAGCTTTAAGGTCCCTTCCAACCCAAACCAGTCTGGGATTCTTGGGCTTGGGGTAGGTAATGTGGAGTAGTAATTCAGTGGTTAAACTGTAGGTAGACAGTCTTCAAATCTTCTGTTTGGGGTTTCTTCTGAGGATGCTTTCTGTATAGTTTGTTTTATCATGGAAACCGACTTTTAACAGGGCAGGGAGGAATTCTCTGATGCTAGTTTGGCTAAGGCAGGAGGAGCGTATGGTTTTGGGTTGGTGGGCACTTCAGGTCTCATCCCAGTAAGTGTGAGGATGGGTTTAGCTTACTGATGCTCCAGGTTGTTCATATTTATTAGCTTGCTTATTTGAAGGAGAACACCAGTTGTGAGCTCCTCATGAGAAGTTTTCCTTAAAGGAAGCTGAAGAATGGTCTGGTGGCTTTTTATGATGAAAAGAGAATGAGCTCACCTTCTGTATTCCTTTATTTATCACAATGACTGCTGAAGTGACACAGTCTTATCTTAGAAGCATAGCATAGAATGTTTGGGTTGGAAGGGACTTTAAAGATCATCCAGTTCCAACCCCCTGCCACAGGCAAATCTTAAGAGTGGGATGTAGAAAAGGGGGACAAGACTCATCAGTGTTGATTTGTTTTGTGTACCCTCACTCTCCATCACTTGGAAGAACCAAGCCATTTGGGCATCATGAGTTATTAAGCAGGCAGCTTTCCACTGCAGTAGCTTGGTTTGCCACTCTTTGCCTTGCATTGGGCCTTATTTTCTTTTCAATTTATTCAGTGACAGCAAAAAAACTCTAGAAACATTAATGCTGGAAGAGTCACGGCCTATAGATGTGACTGTGTTGGTGGCTGACTAATTTCATTCTGGCATCTTCTTCTAACCACACAACTGTTGTGTACAGCAAATGAAAACTGAAGGATCAGGCTTTCTTGGCCTCGATTTTAATGCTGACATTTCAAAAGCAGGCTGTGTTTCTGGAAAGCCTTTCAGAGATCTTTCATACTAAAAGTACTGTATGAGGCTTCTGCAGTGGCAGAGGCAGGCTAGAACTAGTGTTGCTGTCCAGGGAGAATGGTTGACCTAAGGAAGTAAATCCATTTCTCCTGAACGTAGTTATAGACTATGAGTGGAAGTAAGTATTCTACATGATATAACTGTGTTTCTCTTTCCTAGTTGATCTCTTGGGACTTCTGAAGTGGCGATCCAACACAAACCTGTTGCAGCAGAACTTGAAGCAGCTGATGAAAGTCGATGGTGGTGAAGTGGTCAAGGTACAAGTTTAATGTCTTTAGACATAAATTTGGTGTCAGAATTTTGCTGAATCCCATATTTTGAGGTCTTCCTATCTTCTGTTTTGTTCCCTGCCAAACCCCAACATCACTGAACACACTCAGATTAAGTCGTAAGCAGGTATCTCTCAGCCTTCAGAGTGATCAGGTGTTGAGTGCTAGTAAGGTACATGTAAAATGCAATTTTCTGAGCATGTAGGATGGTGTCCTAGCAGTTAAGTGGATTTTTATATACAGATAAATAAAGGCCATAGGTGTTCTCCTCTGCAAGATTAAAATATCCTGGAATCCTTACACGGCGATACTAAATGCAGCTTTAGTATATGGATGTGGGATACAATCCTACTGTGTGCTGCTGATACTGTTTTAGCAAAAAATATTCCTCCTGGAAATACTTTGCTGAGCCAACTATTTACATGTGCAAGGCCACTGAATGATTGTAGAGACCTACATAAAGACCGACTTGGCTGTGGAAAAGAGTAGGTTGGGACTTCATGAATGCTTTGTAATAAATCAAATCCAAGAATGACAGGAGATGTACTGGGGACAGATGACCCTTAAGGCCCCCTAGTGTTGTGCCTTTATTTCAATGGATTTTGATTTGGTTAATAGAAGGATAATGAATGCTTCATCTTCGAGTCACTTTAGTCTGAGAATGCTGATGTTATCCCTATTGAGCGTGGGGAAAATGTCTCTCCCATGACTTGTTTTTCAGGGAGGTTCTACCTGCTGCTATTTTATTGTTGATCATTTGACAGTTAAACCCTTGACAGATACTTCTGCTAAGCATTGTCATAGCTCTCTCATTTGTAATGTTTCCTTTTCTCCCAATGGCATCAGAGTGTAGTACAGATTGGTGGATATTGGTAAACGTTTAATGTTCCTCTTTCCATCACTTACTCTTTTTATAGAAGACCCCTGTTTTCGTTATCCATCTGTTACAGCAGCGCTTAGAAAATCTGTGTGTACACTGCTGTTGTATGCTCGTAGTATCTAGTTTGCAACTGTTCCTTTCTCTTCCTTCAGCTTTTCTGTCCTTCATGGTTTTAAATATGATACATGGTACAGTCTTTGTATATATATTAAAAAAGTCATGTGTGATAAAATGTATTCCAATTCTCAGTTAAACCATTTCAGTTTATTTAAAAGGCCAATATAATTCTTCTGCCTACTGGTGGCCCTCCTATTCCTTAGTGATAAGTGAACGAGACACTCATTCTGTGATGGACTGTTTCAGTAGTGTATGGAAACTGTAAATGTTATCTCCCAGAGGCTCTGGTTCCATTTGAGCATGGAGTCTATAGGATATGGGAACATAGACGAATAGTCTGCAAATCACTCATACTAGCTCCTGTCATGGTTTAAGCCCAGCCATAACTCAGAACCATGCAGCTGCTCTCTTGTTCCCCCCCTCTTTCCCCCCCACTCCCAGAGGGATGGGGAGGAGAATCGAAAGAACGTAACTCCCATGGGCTGAGATAAGAGCAGTCCAGTAACTAAGGTATAACACAAATCACTGCTGCTACCACCAATAATAACAATGATAAGAGAAATAACAAGGGAAGAGAATACAACCGCTCACCACCCACCAACCGATGCCCAACCCAAGCAGTGATCCGACCCTTCCAGGTAACTGCCCCCAGTTTATATAGTGGGCATGACGTGCTGTGGTATGGAATAGCTCTTTGGTCAGTGTGCTTGCTGTCACATGAAGTCCTTGTGAACAGCTATAAAGTAGAACCCTACTAATGAAACTCAATATCTGATGTCTAAATGTGAAAAGAAACTTGATGGGTCATGACATGGCCTTCTAAAATCCTTTGTATTTAAAGGGATTTAGCCAGACATTGTTTAGTGTTTGAGAGTGCTGCTGCTCTTCAAGGCAGAAACTTCTCCTGTCAAAGCTCAAAACTCTGCTTTACTCTTTCCTTCCTGCCAGCTGCTGGTTAAATGTACTTTTGCATGTGTTCTTTCATGGAACAAATGGGACTGAGAAGGCTCAACTCAAATCCTGGAGTGAAATTGTGAGCTGGATCTCCCCCAGAACTGAAGCTAAAATCAGCTGCAGGCATTTTGCTTTTCCATTTTTTCCTCTTCAGATACTGGTACTGTGGACTGTGGCTCTGTGTTTGGCATTGAGCAGTGCTTCGTGAGCTGCTAAATGGAGCTTAATTCCTGAGATGTAACTCTAGGTTTAGTAGATAGTCCAGGTGAATCATGGAATTGTGTTAGATCTAGCAGACTCATTGCGTAGATGAAAGCTTTGAAGGAAGGTGGGAGCCAAGCTGGTTTTCCGTCTCTCCCACAGTGTATCTAATATCTCGTTGTAGTTGCAATCTTAGAAATCACCAAATCCCAGGTTGAAAGGGATCATCTGGTCCAACCTTTCTAGGCAAAGCATGACCTAGACTAGATGTCCCAACACCCTGTGCAGCTGAATCTTAACTGTGTCCAACATTGTGGAATCCACCACTTCCCTGGGGAGTTTATTCCAGTGGCTTGTTCTCCTGGTGACAAATTTTCCTCTTGTGTCCAGTGGGAATCTCCCCAGCAGTAACTTGTGCTCGTCACCCCTTGTCTTTTCCATGGGATTCCATGTAAAAAGGGAGTCTCAGTCTTCTCTGTAGCCACCCTTTAATTACTGGAGCATGGTGATAAGGTCTCCCTGAGCCACCTGTTCTCCAGGCTGAACAAACCCAGTTTGAATCAATTGCCTTCTGCTTGTTCAGATGTTCCTCCCCAGCTATACCTTTTCTCATCTACAAGATGAAACCCATTCTTACAAACCCATTGTTACTTTGTTTGAGACAGATGTGCCAGAACAGTCCATGCTGAACCCCTTTTTTCTCAGCCAAAACAAATACAAACCAGGGCCACAATCCATCCTTGTTCTGCCTCTGAGGAACCTCATGTCATTTTTGTCATCTGGTGGAAGGAACTGCTCAGATGCAGCATCCCATGCTGATAAAATGAGTGTGTTGATGGGCATCTCTGCTCCATTCATTGATTTCTTGCTGTCACTGGGGAGAAATACTGTAATTACATGTGTAAACCATCTTTTATCTCTCTGCTTATCCTGAATCCCCTGACACTAATCTGCTTTTACTCTCATATTGCACAGATCAGGGTCCAGCCAACTGGCTAGTGAAGACTCTTCCTGTGTTACAGTGCTAGAGGCGTGTAGTTTTGGGCTGGGGCAGCAGGTTGTGTGCTCTGTTTCCCATGCCTGCATGTGTGCTCTCATTTGAAGTTGTGGACCTGAGTTGATGCAGCCATCTAAAGTGATGTGCTGTGTACTGCTCATTGCTCAGCACAAAACCACTGAGGGTGACTTGATTTATTTGGCATGAGACTCAGTTGCTTGTCTGGTTTGTGCTCTGAAACATCAGTTTTGAGAAACTGCATGATCCTCTTGACTGTATGTTGAAACTGAGGTTTGAAACGCATACTTGCTCGTTCACTGCAATAGATTAAACTCCTTATTCAAGTGTACCAAGTGTGATTTCTGACCTGTTTTTCTATTTGAGTGATACATATGTCTGGATACTCAACTAAAAAAATAATTGCTGAAAGCAACAATGTGAAATTTCCCTTTTTTTGGCTAACTTTTTAAATGTCTTTGTTTTGTGAAATGGAAAAATGAAAGCAAATACAGCTCTAAAAACCTGCGTGTGAAATCTGAATTCCATTTCTCCTGTAAAACATGATGACCTGCGTATGTATTTGCAGTTCCTTCAAGACACATTGGATGCACTTTTTAACATAATGATGGAGAACTCAGAGAGTGAGACGTTTGACACACTGGTGTTTGATGCTTTGGTAAGCTTGCGTTGTGCAAAATAGATAAGGTTTTAATTGTTTGCATGGTATCTAAAACGTAGCTACTGTAATGATGGATAAATAAAGCTGGTGAATAAAACCGTGTAAAGGCTTGAAGGAAGCTTACTACTGAAAAATACTTTCTTTGCTGTTATTTATTATTGACTCTGAAAATACACTTGGAGTTTCAGTTGGACTTGATCACTAAGGGATTGGAGGTGATCCTGCCCCTCCACTCTGCTCTTGTGAGACTTCACCTGGAGCATTGTGTGCAGTTCTGGTGTCCTCAACATAAAAAGGACATGGAACTGTTGGAACAAGTCCAGAGGAGGCCACGAGGATGCTCAGGGGCTGGAGCACCTCCTGTATGAAGATAGGCTGAGAAAGTTGGGGCTGTTCATCCTGGAGAAGAGAAGGCTGCGTGGAGACCTCAGAGCAGCCTTCCAGTATCTGAAGGGGGCCTATAGGGATGCTGGGGAGGGACTCTTCATTAGGGACTGTAGTGACAGGACAAGGGGTAACGGGTTCAAACTGAAACAGGGGAAGTTTAGATTGGATATAAGGAGGAAGTTCTTTCCTGTGAGGGTGGCGAGGCACTGGAATGGGTTGCCCAGGGAGGTTGTGAATGCTGCATCCCTGGCAGTGCTCAAGGCCAGGTTGGACGAAGCCTTGGGTGCCATGGTTTCGTGTGAGGTGTCCCTGCCCATGGCAGGGGGGTTGGAACTTGATGATCTTAAGGTCCTTTCTAACCCTAACTATTCTATGATTCTATGTCATCCTCTCAGAAAAGAGGAAAGCAATCGAGTCCAGTTACTGTAGTGGATAAGCAGCAGAATTTAGGACAGAAAGGTTCTGCTTAGAACATAAAACTTTGTTATGAATGGGAAGTTTTCACAGGAAAAGAGAATATTAAGACATTGGGAAGATAGTCACAAGCTAAAATCTATGTCTTTTAATGTTATTAAGGTGTCTTCACTGAAAATAAAGACGGGTGAATGTGTGAAATGAAAGTTGTTTTGAGGCTAATGCAATAGTTTTGCTGTTTCTTACAGGTGTTTATCATTGGACTGATCGCTGACAGAAAATTCCAACATTTTAATCCTGTCTTGGAAACCTACATCAAGAAGCATTTCAGTGCTACGTTAGCCTACACGTAATGTTCGGCTCTACTGTTTCTAATGGGGCTTGTATACTTTTCCCAGATAATGTTAATTCAGCTCCTTGTTTGTGTAGGTTCCTTGGGAATTGCTCATAGAGCTTAGGAACGTAGGAGGTTCTTAAAGAAGTCTGGACATAATATGTCTTTCCCTCTTAAAATAACAATAGTAAAGCAATTGGATCAATTTGCAAGGAGGAAGTCTTGATTTTGGGGTATAAGAGGGATTGATCTGATGATTTCAAGAATTCTTTTGCAAAGAAAACACTCGTAAGTAATTCTTAGTCAGAACTGAGAAAGAAATCACATCCATTTCAGATGCTTCAAAGATCCATTTGGTGCATTAAATTGATGATCTACCCTGTGTTATCTGCATTATTTGGGGAGGAAGCAGTGAAGAATGAAAAATCCCAAAAGTCCATTATTTTGGCTGTCTTAAGGATTTCTCCATGGTTAGGATCTCTGCTGCCTCAAAAGGGTGAAGGATGAAGCATCCTTGAGCATCTGGTTTTATTAACGCGTGCTGAAGGTGGCCCTTGCACTGGTGTAGGCATAGAGAGCATCCTCCCCTCCTTAAATGCAGGGAGGCAAGAGCAGGGTTAAGCTTGAGGATTCTGGATTTCCTGGAGTCTGTCTTGACTTGTGTCCATGGGCATGACAAATCCCTTCTATTCCCTGCCTTTTATTGCACAAGGTTAAGGAGCTGTTGCATTGACAGTATCAAAGTAGTTATTAAAATTCTGAGGCAGTTTCTCCTATTTAAATAAATCCCCATATATCAAGATATCTGCCTAATCTATGTTCTTCTCCGTTAGTGGTATATATTGTTTTAGTGTGGATGTTGAAACGTGCTGTAGCTAGGATGGTTTACAATGGAATTACTTTCAGTTGCATTAAAATTGTGATTGATGCTCGTTGGGAGGGAGGTAGCTGAAATGGCATCGTTTTTAAAGGGATTTCACTTTCAAGTTTGATAGACTCCAAAATGTGGAATAAGAGCATTTCCAACTGATGTTAGATACATCTTTGAGAAGTAAATTTCACAGATTGTAGCCCCAAATCCCTGTGTAAAGGGGAAGCCCTGTTTAATGAAGAAACTCCTATTTAATGAGTTTTAATTCTAATAGTTTGTATTTAATTTATTTGGTTTTATTACTTCAATTATTATTAGTAGCAGCATCTTTGTAATAACCCAAATCTGAATATCCTGAAATAGCCAGCAGAAAATAAGCCTGAGACGTGCTGCATTGCTTGTGTGTCGAATGGTATTACGGTCGGTGTCTTTTCTTTTTACTCAAGCATAGTTTGCAGCTACTCACCAGCCAACCCAAGAGCATAAGGAGTTCATTAGTTGTACAAGTAATTCTGTAGCTTGTTGGGCACATAATTGTCCTTTCAGGATAGGAGTTCTTCTGTGTGAGCTTGTAACTTGTGTTTTCTGTATTTAAACAGGAAGCTGACTAAAGTGTTGAAAACGTACGTGGATAACGCGGAGAAGTGCGGGATCACAGATCAGCTCTTCAAAGCTATGAAAGCCTTGGAGTACATCTTCAAGTTCATAGTCCGGTCCAGGATATTGTTCAATCAGTAAGTGTGGTGGATGCTGAAACCTGTCATTCCCATTGCCAATATAGCTCCACAAGGGCCAAAATCCTATAGTACGAGTTAAAGTTGCTCAATATTGTAATGTTTTAGAAGTATCTGGGACTTATTTCAGAAGACGGCTATTCCTGAGGGGGCAAGCCAGATATCCTGAATAGAGCTGTACATTTTAAGTACCGCACTGCTAAAATCATGTATTTCAGCTGTCTATAGTTTAGGTCTCTGAACAATTAAAGCTTGCCACTATTTGGGAAACTGCTGTTAGGAACTGTCTGGTACTGTGGCTGGAATGTTGAAGGTGCTGAGTGTTCATACATTCCTGTCCCTCATCCAGGCCTGGGCTTTTCTAGTGGCAAAAGGGGCTACAAGAAGCCTGGAGAGGGGCTTTGGACAAGGGCCTGTAGGGACAGGCCAAGGGGAATGGCTTTAACCTGCCAGAGGGGAGACTGAGATCTGTAGCAGGGGGTTGGAACTGGAAGAGTTTTAAGGTCCTTTCCAGCCCAAACCATTCCAGGATTCTGTGGTTGGATCTGTGGGGCCCTGCAGTCTCAGTAGGTTTCAGTGAGTGAGATGGGAAAGTGGGAAGGAAGAAGGGCTGCAGAAATCTCTTCTTTGAGAGTGATAGGAGAATTACTGGCTTTCTGTGAAAGCTCTTCCTTTGCTGTCCAGTGTGGCAGGGGGTGCTGGGGGCCTGTTTTGTGCTCCTTACTCAGCCTCCTGCATGCTGAACACATTGGTGCTGTCTGCATCCATCCGTAAAGCCAAGCACAAATAATTGTCCTGTTAATTTTGAAGCCAGGCCTCTGTTTTATACACAAAATATTAAAGAAGCTATAAACCAAACTGATAATGTGTCCATCCTCACCGAGGTTCAATACTTTTACTGCTTCTGAGCGACAGTAACAACCTTATTACAAGGGATTTATGTAGAGCTCTGAAGTCATCAATTCCACCAACCTTTCTCTAATTGAGAGCTTGTAATTTGTTTCTGTAGGAGTCTTACTGTGAGATTCATAAAATACTGAATGTCACTTACACTGCTACGGGTCCTACAAATCACTTTAAATCAGAAAAAGAAATAATTATCCCTTGCTGCAGATTAGATTTACAGACAATATGACCCTCTAGTATTGGCCATTGGATTTCCTCCTGCTAAGCACTAATTCGCTGTTCTTCAGCACGGGGAAGACACAGCTCTCAATGACAGGGGATTAATTAGCAAAGCTCCTGAGCTGAAGGACGCCATGATTTGCTCTGCTGTAAGACTCCAATCCTGCCTGAGGTGTGTGATTTGAAGTGATTACGACGCAGGATTGGAGCAACCTTCTGAAATATCAGCAGTGTTTCACTGGCCAATCACAAGGGGCCAGCAGAATCTTCCATTAACAAAATATTGCATGTTTTTAACTCTGATAATACAGTAGGGGACTAAATATATGGAGTATTTCAGTAATATAATTGCAGGCAAGCTTCAGTTCTGGATAAATCCATAGAAGCCTCGCTTACCTAGTTAAAGACTGGTGGCAAATCTATTTGTTCAGTATATCAAGGTTTATAAAGGCAAAACACTATAAGTGAACTTTAGCAATAGCTTTATTTGGTTTACTCAGTAATGATCCCAGTGGTTGTGTTGCATTGCACAGCAGTCTTAACGTTTTGAAGGCAGTGCTAAAGGGTCGACTTGGTGTAATCCTGGTTTGCTCACAGTGCATGAAAGCATTGTGGCTATCAGGTGTGTTAAACACATGTTAATAACTGACAGGAGAAACCCATTGGTGACCTGCTTATTTTTATTACTATTTCCTTTTTGAAACACCAAGCTCTTTTGAAGCACTTTGAATTATTGGACTCTCAAGTTTAGTTACTCTTTCTGTTGGTATTAGTTTCACCTCCCTAATTTGTTCAGGGGCACCCTGAAATCCATTAACAAAATTGGGAATTCACAAGTAATTTCTCCTGCATAACCCCCACTTTTAGCCTAAACGGGGAATAGAAGCTTGTGCAACAGAACAGCTCGGTTTAATGTTTTTCTGTAGCATACATTTCCCCTGTGTACTGGTGAAATAGCATTTTTTAGTACCTGTGGCTCCCACAGGTTTATGAACACAGCATTAAAAATGATACATATTAGTTTCAGTGTAAAGCAGCAAGAACATTCTGAAGTCCATGTTTGACCCCTTTCCTCCTGTGGTAGGTGGCTCAAGCCAGGTTGGATGGGACTTGGAGCAACCTGGTCTAGTGGAAGGTGTCCCTGTCCACGGCAGGGGGTTGGGACTGGGTGAGCTTTAACATCCCTTTCAACCCATACTGTTGTAGGGTTCCATGATAAGCACTCCTGTTTAGATTTGACCTGGATGCCATATTCTCCTTAGCTTCTCCTAAGCACTGATTTTGGGGGTGTCACATTGCCTGTGTAGCTGAGGTTCAAGAAGTGTATTTACAACAGCCTTTATTGTAGGTGAGTTGTACCTACTGCCGAAGGTGAGGAAAAACATATAAAGGATTTACGTAGTGGTCTTCTCCTTTCTTATTTCTTGGTGGGAGTTGTCTCATCCTACACCTGAAGCAGAGATCATTCTGCATTCAAAATATCCAAGAGTGTTTCAGTAACACTCATTCCTGTGCTGTACTGAAGCAGTGGACCCAAGTTCCTCACCTTAGCTGGATGGTTTTTGACTTTAGTGTTGCTCAGGTGTCTCAGGGCAGGTTTTATCCCCCTGAAACCATCTGGTAGAGAGAAGGACCAAGAGAGAAGAGGAGCCCCTATGGGCAGATCAGCTGTAAGAAATCCCTCTGAAGGCACGGGGACTTGCCTTTTGAGCTTGAGTTGTGGAATAGTCGTTCTGCTGCGACATCTGTACTGACTGTATTTGGAAACTGCTTAACTAGTTCAGTGTTAGTGAGCCAGGAATGAGAGTTGAAATGCATTTTAACTTCAGTGTTCCCTTCCCATAGAAAAAATAACTATGATTTTTCTTAGCAAATAATGGGTTGATGGGTTTTCTCTTTATCTTCCACAGAGTTTAAGGTCACTCACCTTAGGCCATTGGTAGACTTTAATGATTGCTGGCAAGTTGTCTGGATGCTTTCTGGCCTCATCATCAGAGAGCTGCTTGGCATTGGGCCTCCCAGACATCTGCTCGCTGTTGTGCAGGGGCACGAGACTCTATCCCACTGCTGTGTGGGCACACGGAATTGGGTCGGCGCTGAGGGATTCGCTGTGACTTGAAGGCAGAGACAATACTGGATGTGGCATTTCACATGGGAAGCTTGAAAACAAGAATCTGCTGTTCCTGCTGGCCCAGCTCAGTCTGTCTGGCTTGTCTTTATTGTTTTTTGTGAAAGGAAACTCTTGGTTCAGTGAAGAAGCTTGCAGATATTCTTGAACCTCAAAAAACATGAGTAATGCAGCAAATTATCATCTGTCATTTGGAACCAGAATTAAAACTCTGTTTTAGTTGGGTTGTGCTTATGGAACCTAATTCTCTTTCAGACTTTATGAAAACAAAGGAGAAGCAGACTTCAGGGAGTCTCTGCTGCAGCTCTTCAAGTCCATCAACGAGATGATGAGCAGCATCTCTGATCAGACTGTCATAGTGAAGGTACGTACTCTCCAGATCTCCATCTTGACTTTACTTTGGGGTCCTAAACCCACAGGTAGGTAGTACATGAGGTGTATGCTTGTGTTTATGCCCATAAGTATTTTACTTCAAATGTGGTTAACATTTAGTGCTTCGAGTGAAGGGTTGGTGACTAAGGAATGTGCTTCAAACAAGTAAGTTTACTTAAATTGCTGCAAATGCCTCACTTTGATTTTTAAAGGAAAACTTAATTTCTCTTTTAAGGAAGAAATAAGCTATTTAGCTTATTTAACTTGTATAATCTTAACATTAAGGTAATTTTAAGGCATTATCTTTAAGATGCAGATGACAACGTACATCCTCATGTTCTTATGCACTTATGCACTGACAGGCTGAGAGAGCTGGGCTGGTTCAGCCTGGAGAAGAGAAGGCTCCTTAAGGGGAGACCTTAGAGCAGCTTCAGTGCTTAAAGGGGCTACAGGAAAGCTGGAGAGGGGCTTTGGACAAGGCCTGTAGGAACAGGCCAAGGGGAATGGCTTCAACCAGCCAGAGGGGAGACTGAGATGAGCTCTTAGGCAGAAGCTCTTCCCTCTTATCTTTCACATCCCTTGTCAGATTTAATGCTAGCTGGGCCTTAGCTTTCCTGACCTGGTCCCTAGCTTCCCAGACAGTAGCCCTGAGTTCTTTCCGTCTTTTTTTCTTGTCCCTTTAAAAAACACTATCTGCTTTTGGTCACATTGACTGACTTGTGGAATTGGGAATGTGGTCTCCAACCTCAAGTGAACATAGGTATTGATATCAGAGGTTAGAAGCACTGAATAAAAGGACCAGTATGTTTTTGTACCCGGGAGTCCAAGGTCATTGCATCGATACCAGTCTCGCATTCTGTTAATGAGCCTCTTCCACCATGGAGAAGTACAGAGCCTGTCATACATGTGTTTGATAAGCTACACCTTGAAGTTTTCCTTGTGGTTCCAAATAGTATTTATAAAAGGCTGTAACTCTTGACCTAGCTGTGCTGAATTAGCTGAGAGATGATGGTCAGAACTGGGCTAAGAACTGGGCTTGAATTTAGGGAGAGTTTGACACTAGGACTCCTCCCGCTCAGATGTGCAATGGTTGTGTTAGAAGAACATTCTACAGCAGCTGGGAGGCAAAGACAGAAGTCAAGTACTGCACCAGTGCAAGAGGTTCCTCTTGAAGGGAGCTGGGATAAGTAGAGCAGGAGAACACCAAAGTCAAAGACACGGGTGCGCTGTGGCCAAGTGCCTGCAGGTCTCAGGCTAGTAATAACCATACTGAGCAGACAGCATAAATAGTGGGGATAAAGCTACTGAGTTTGATTATTTGATGGGAGACTGAGACTGTATTATCTGATAACAAAACAGGGATATTGCATGTTTCAGGGAAGAGGTATTTTCATTTCATTGACAAAGCATCTATTCTGAATGGAAATGGGGAAGTTTGAGTTAGTGACTTGGAGTGTGCTAGCTGGTGCTCTTCAAATAGCATGCTTTCAGATTACCAGCATTAGATGTAAGGTTTATTTTCCTGAGCCTCATTTGTGAGGCCTACTCCAAGAAGGCAGATGAACGTGGGCTTTTTCCTTACTCCACAGTTTACGTCTGGAAAGTATTAGATTAATATCCCCCAAAACACATTTGTTTTTCTTCACCCAGAATGCAGGAAAAGAAGACAAACTTCCTAGGAAAGGCTGGAGAGATGACACTACAGCAGTGTCTGTCCCAGTCCATGTGTTGTTTCACATTCAGACAGTAGAGCCCATCTGCTGTCTGCATTTGCCTATGTGAAGTACACTGGGAGATGAGGCATTGATAGATGAGCCAGTATGGGGCTGTCTGAGAAGTGTGCTTGTGGATGCATTTCAGAAGCCTTGACAACCTTTCATTCATTATTCATTGATTTCATCTTCTTTGGACTCTAATTACTTAGCTCTTAGAACACATAATTGTTAGTATTGGCTTTTTGCAGCTTGTGGAATTGCTTTTATTATGTTCAAATACCCACTGAAGCACTGCGGCTTCTTCAGGAACTGGAAATGTGTCCTCCTGTTGCAAAGAATAGAATTATTGGATAGGTGGATGAATGTGGGGTGGTTTTGAGAGGGGAGTGAGTAGGGCTTGTGTGCATCTTGGCTGACAAAGATGTCGAGTCCTGGGAGGGTTTCAATAACTATGTGAAATGGATGTGACATTACAGGCTTTGGTCAGCATCTTTGTCAGTGATCGTCCAATATCTAAAGGGACAGAGAAGAAACCTGGAGAGGGGCTTTGGACAAGGGCTTGTAGGGACAGGCCAAGGGGAATGGCTTTAACCTGCCGGAGGGGAGACTGAGGTGAGCTCTTAGGCACAAGCTCTTCCCTGGGAGGGTGATTAAGATTTCCTCAAAAGAGAACTGAGAGTTGTGCTAGGATTTAAGGGTTTAGAGACATTAAAGAGATCATGAATTTGTACCTTTTTTAGCATTATAGCTAGTCAAAACTTCATAGTGTAGGGGAGAATTTGTATCTGGAACTGAGGGTGCTGAGGCGCTGGCACAGGGTGCCCAGAGAAGCTGTGGCTGCCCCATCCCTGGCAGTGTTCAAGGCCAGGTTGGACACAGGGGCTTGGAGCAAGCTGCTCTAGTGGAAGATGTCCCTGCCCGTGGCAGGGGTTGGAGCTGGATGAGCTTTAAGGTCCCTTCCAACCCAAACCATTCTGTGGTGATTGTATGATCTGGAGCTGGTAGTTAAGCACCGTGCTGGTGGTGAGACACATCAGGAGGACCTCACAACCTCAAAATGTGAGCTGCAAGGTAGACAAATGTAAAGCGGGCCATCTCAGGAAGAGTGAATTCATCCCTATGGGATGCTTTATTTGCATCTGACAGTTGCAGTCTGGGGAGGACACCATGGAGTCATAGCTGACAGCTCTCTGGGCTCATTGGTTCCATGTGCAGGGGCAACCAGAGAAGCACCAGGGTGTTGGGGTTCAGCCAGAGGTACAATAAGAACAAGGCAGGGCTGCGATTCATTGGTTAGATAGCCTTGGTGCATGGGCATCTTGCACGCTAGGGCCAGGGATGTTCTTGGAAGGGTGGTGGAGCACTTCTTGTGCTGTTGAATACTCTGTTGAAGCTGTACAGAAACTAGTGAAGATAAGCAGATATATTTTCCGGTCCCTGTGTTATGCAACCAAGATCAGCAGATCTGGCTGCAGCAGTTTAAAGCTTATTTTACTGGTTTTAATATACATATTGGGGAAGCTAAGTGTGTACAAAATCAATCTGTTTGGAGAGATAAGAAGCTGACCTACACAGAAAATGAAGGTGCTTCACATTAGAAGAGAGAGATGCTTAATTCGTACATTAGCATATTTCCGTTTCTACTTGCACAAATTGTAATCTCTCCTGATAGTTTATCAACAGGAAGCAGAACTGCCACTGGAAAGTTTGTCGTGGAATGTTGGAAACTCTCCTCTTTGGGCTGGTTATCCTGAATTCTGCTTTACTGCAGCCTGTCTGTTAAGAGTAGCCTTCGAGCTGACACTGCACAGGGGAGAATGAATGGCTGTAGTCTTAAGTTCTTAGCAAGAATTAGTCTTTATCTATTCACATGTTTATGTCCTTGTGGAAGCTGATGGGTTGCTTCTGACTGTAGCTCAGGTCTTCAGTTCCTTAATATTTTTGCATTTAAATTGCCCCTTTTCTGAATTTTTCAAGGCTTTGGGTACATTTAAAATTAAGATTTCCTCAAAAGAGAACTGTGAGAGTTGTGCTAGGATTTAAGGGTTTAGAGACATTAAAGAGATCACGAATTTGTACCTTTTTTAGCGTTATAGCTAGTCAAAACTTCATAGTGTAGGGGAGAATTTGTATCTGGAACTGAGGGTGCTGAGGCGCTGGCACAGGGTGCCCAGAGAAGCTGTGGCTGCCCCATCCCTGGCAGTGTTCAAGGCCAGGTTGGACAGAGGGGCTTGGAGCAAGCTGCTCTAGTGGAAGGGGTTCCTGCCCGTGGCAGGGGTTGGAACTAGATGAGCTTTAAGTTCCCTTCCAACCCAAACCAGGCTGGGATTCTATGTTTTAATGCAGTAATTCTTAAAATCAAACTGGTACTTGAAAATAGCAACGTGTAATCTTTCTGCTTCTCCAACAATTACTGCCATTCATCATGCCAGTGCCTCACCACCCTCACAGTAAAGAACTTCCTTATCTCTACCCCGAACTTCCCCTGTTGAAGTTAAGGTGTGCAGCATTGGCACGCGCTCGTGGTTTTAATGACTCCAATGGAGTTGAGCTATCCTGGTTTTCCTCTTATTTCCTGCTACTGGCTGTGTGACAATTATTCCCTTAACCTTTCAGCATCTAAGCAGGAGCTCAGCTGAAGCCTAACACGATGCTTCAAGTTGAGATAAAAATGCAAATGTGTCCTGGTAATTTATTCTTGCATCCCTTGGAAACAAGGGCAGCTGAGCCAGCTGCATCGGGTTGATGAGCACCGTCTGATTTCGGCTGGCTTTGGAGGAGGGAGCTGAATGATTCTCAGCAGGGTTCTTGCAGTGTGCTCTAACGTTTGCTGTTACGTGTGATTTTGTGCTGCTGCTCAGGACGGCTGGGAAAAGACAACTTCTCTGTGCTTTAAATGGTCTTGATAGAGTAGGTGTGCATGTAAAATTACCCCATAATGTGACCACAGGGCTGAGATGGAAGGTGATAACATTTCACTAATGCAAATTCTCTTGTGTGTGTGTGTGGTGTTATAATAATCCTTGTCGCTTCTAACACAGGATACGTATTTCTCAGTATCCATTCTGTGCTTTTTCCCACTCTAATATGAAGCATTTACTCCTAAAGCCACAAGAAAACATTTAAATGAAGACAGGGACATACATTACAAGTTGCTGAGGTACCTGGAACAAAACAAAGAGACTGCATTGGTCTGCATTGGTCTTTTCCAGCAGGTTGAGTATTTCATGGCCATCATTTAAAATGAGCTGGGTAACAAAATGTAACTGCAGACTGAGGTTTCTGTGGCTCTTAGAACCTACATGGGAAAGTGTTACACTGGCAACAAACACAGTCTATAGAAGAGTGCAAGGCCACTGGGCTTATGAGCATGCTTAGTGCTGTTTTACACTGGATTTTGTGCTGGAGGCACTTGTGCTGTTGTGATTGGGAACAAATGATTGCTGTAGACTGGAGCAGTTCATAAATTGAGGTATTCCTGGGAATCGTTTCATCCAGCTGCTGACAGGGCTGGATTTGGCTGGATGAGCTTCAGCAGGATGGCATCAGGATGATGCTTGGGTAGGAGGTTGGTGCTTTGTGTTGAATGACACGAAAGCTGAAAATTAACATTAAAATCCTGTTCAAATTGAGTCAGGTAAAACAAATTCTGCTTCATCAAATGAAAGAGTTCATAAGAATATATTGTCTTTGGCAAGGATTGTATACCTAATTTTAAGACTGGGTGTGCAATTTGAAATGAATGACTTCAGAAAATGTCATTTTTAAATGGTGTAGTTTTGCTTTTTATGTAGTACAAAGAGCTTAAATCCTAGGCAAATCCTAGTATCCTATTTGGAGTACATATCCTTTAATATCCCATTTTTCAGTCTAATGACAACCTGAAGTTACTATTGCAGTTTTCTTCAATAACTGCTGGAGAGAAGCTTTAATTACCATGTTTCTGACATTCCTTGTCAGTCTAAACCTAAGAATGGGATAAAAGAATGCTGTGTTCTTGCAAGACTGCTTTGTTGTACCCTGTATTGCTTTGTTTTCACTTACCAGTGACCAGTGTTATTATCACAGCCATAATTCCTGGTTTGTATTGATGAAGAGATTGCTCAGTGTTCTCAACTGTGTCATAAATGGAAGTAAATGAGTAAAACTCCTATAGTTTGCCTGTTATCCAAACTTATATCAGAGGTGACTTTAAACTACTTAAAGGCAACCCTGTGTTAAGTTAGTGTGCTTTCCTGTGACATAGAAGTGTTTGTGCAGACGATTTGCCTTCTACCAAGTGGCAGAAGGATGCTGGGTACAGTATCCAGGTGCAGTATCATGGCAGTGCCCAGCACAAACACCCCTACATGTACTGGGCTGATCCCCACATAGGGGTTCTGGGCTCAAGCACACACCGAAGCCGGCTCATGGGGAGCCTCTCATCACCCAACACCCCCAAGTCCTTCTCCTTAGGGCTGCTTCATCCAGTCTCTGCCCATCCTGTGTTCATGCTGGTCACTGCCATGATATTGCACCCGGATACTGTGCCCAGCATCCTTCTGCCGCTTGGTAGAAGGCAAATCGTCTGCCCAAACACTTCTATGTCACAGGAAAGCACACTGACTTAACACAGGGTTGCCTTTAAGTAGCTTGAAGTCACCTCTGCTATAAGTTTGGATAACAGGCAAACTATGATCCAACCCAGCCAGTCTAGGGTTCTGTGAATATAGTGTCATCCTTTTGTTCCCCTTCCAGCATCGCTTTGTGTTAATACATGAGAGTGTTAGCTCAAGTGTGGTAAAATTTTTAAGAGTATGTAATTTATGTTACTCCACAAGCTTTCCGATGTACTAAGTGCTACCAGATGTGACAAAGCAATGGAGATGCTTGCAAACAGCACTTGCTGAATGCACACACTGCAGCATCACTTTCTGCCTTTGAGACAGACCGTATTTAAGATCTGTCTCCAAGCAGCATATAAAATAAGCTGTATTTGTACTAATCTTGCAGTGCTTCTTAAGCATGTTTCTGAGCATATTTACCTCTGTATAGGTATGTTCTTCATGGCTTGCTATGGTGTTGGATTGTCAGTGTTCAAAAGTAATATATATGGCTTTTCAAAAGGTGGACGTAGGTGACTTTGGATGCTGGTGACTGAATGCATAAGGTAGTGCTGCTTTTTATGAGTGAAGTCATGTCCAACAAACATAAAGGTCTGCAGGAGCAGACTCCATGGCAAGTATTAGTCTGTCTGTTTCCATTCCCCAATTTAAAACTGTGGAGGGCTTTAGGGGAGCTGGGCTTGGAGGTCAGACTTATACCATGTCCTAGAGAAAACTAGGGTTTCCTTCCTAAGTAGCTTAAAGTCACTTCTGATGTAAGTGAGGAGAGAATCAGATTGCCTGGGCCTTGGTGGGATTCCCAAATGTAAAAATTGAGGAGCTTACATTTGCCTAAGGACGTGAAGAGGAGTTGTGCATCTGCCCTGCCATCTCTTTCTGGGAGGACTGCTAGTAGATACCTATCTTCATAGAATCATAATAGGATCATGGAATGGTTGGTGTTGGAAAGGAGCTTAAAGCTCATCCAGCTCCAACCCCTGCCACGGGCAGGGACACCTTCCACTAGAGCAGCTTGCTCCAAGCCCGTGTCCAGCCTGGCCTTGAACACTGCCAGGGATGGGGCAGCCACAGCTTCTCTGGGCACCCTGTGCCAACATCTAGCTACTCATATCTTCATGAAGAAATGAGAATCTTGGGTGCTGTTCTTAAGGCAGCTCCTCCAGGTAATTTTGGCAGTTGGGAATTTTGGGATTCATTTTGTTGTTATGAAAAATAAATGAAGTTTACTCAGTCATATGAAGCTTACATAGTCATAGAAATGTCTAGAACCTTTAGATCTGAGCAATGTGCTAGGTTTTTCCATTGCTAGATCCCATTCCTTGCCCATTCTTGTCTCATTAAAGCCTGTCTGGAAATGCATCATCATGCAAAGAAGAGCTGTGGCAGTGAACTGATGTTCAGAGGGACCACAAGTAGAAGTAACACCTCTATTGCACGTGGTCTTATCTATTCTACCTTCTTACCGTGTCTGAAGGTTCCCCCTGCCAACAAACATTTTGATGTGAGCCATCACTGAGTGTGTTTCTCCAACATGAAAATCCCCTATGTTATCTCGCTGCCTGCTCTAAAGAAGTCCAGTCATTAGCAGTTCAGTCATTACAAGTACATCGATGAATTTATCTTGGGGGTTGTGAGGGTTGGCTGCTCTGGAGAGGTGCTTGTGATGATTTAAGGAATAAGTTGCAATTATTGTGTGGAATGATGAAACCTTGGAATTTTGTCCTCTGTATTGGCTGTGACCATCAATTACTGCTTAATTTATTCTGTTGAAGGCAAAGCTTTGACTTTTCTGGACTTTATTATTCTCACTTAATGAGTTTTATTTCTTGGCATGCTTAATTGCCTTTTCTTATAGTTTAGAAGGGTATCCTTGAAGCACTATGCTCATTGACTTTGCAGTTCAATAGGTTGTATTGGCAGCTGGTTCATGTGTTAAGTGTCAGCTAATGGTTATCCTCATATGGATGCTCTTTGGCTGTGGTATAGTAACTTTTACCCATAGATGCAGTGTTCATAAGGGAGATATAACACATATATGTAAGTGTGTAAGGTTGTGTGTGGTGGGGAGAGGGGGTAGTAAGGGATGAGATGTACTTGGAGTTAGCTCACAGGCTGACGTGCACTTGTCATCTTGCTGATCCTTGGCTTGTATGTGAATCACATCCCAGGAGAAAACATCCAATAATATCCCACCAGTCAGTATAACAGTGAGTGTTCCAGGAAGTTTAACTCACTAAAAGGGAAAATGCAGCTGTTGTCCACATGATGCACTGTCTTGTTTCTGCTTTCCCCTTTGCCAGCTGTGCGCTTTGTGGTACTCACAGTGAATGATTTGGTAGCCTGGTAAGAGCAGTGATAATCTCTCTCTTGTTTTCCGGAGAGAGAAACCCCTTTGGGCAGTAACATTTTTATTGCAGCCCAGCTCAGAAGGATGTATAATTATTGAGTGAGTCAGTTGCCTGCTGTTTCCAGCTGTGTATGTGATGCGATCACATGGGAATCAGTGCAAAAACCTGTTTGGTTAAAAGTCAAAGCATGAAGGTTCTTCATTAGTGTGTTTGTTCTAATGTTGGTTTGGATTTTCAAGTGCTGGAACTGGGAAGTGAAGATTTCCATTTAGTTTGCCATGGCCTTCTTGCAGAAATGAGGAATTTGAACCTTTGTCCAGGTGGAAAGGAATGGAATTTAACTTCTTTCAGTAGGGGGAAAAAATAAACCAGACTGCTTATTTGGTTTTCTTTTCCTGATGTTATATGAAAACATGAGAACAGGTTTCATAACTGCTGAATTTACCATTCCTCACTTCTGTGTTCCAGTACCCTGGGAATAACCAGCATTGCAACCCTGCTACTGCTACCAAAAGATCTCCTTTCAGCTGCAGCTCCTAACAGAGTAAAACCTACAGTGAGAGCTGCTCTATGACAGGAGTTAATATCGACAAGAGGCTTTTATATAGACCTGGATTATGCAGATGCAGAGTTCATCACGTGGCTGCAGAACCTATTTGTCCGGTGATGCTGCCTGTCACAGTGGAGTCAGATGTGATTGGAAATTGGGGAAACACTTGCACAAATTCCTTTACTTTTGAAGCCATTAAACTTTAATTGCTCAGCCCATCAAGTAGAAGTTAAATTGCTGCTGATTGTTGTAACTACAGGCTTTAAATGGATGCTGTAAATAGTTTTACCTGCTAGTACTTGATGTAAGCTGTTACAGTGTTAATTTTAATGATGGCGCCAGCTCAGTGTGAAATCTGAATCCAAGATATAAAATGCAAGCTCTCTTTTAGTGCGTGTTACTAAACATTTATTGCTACGTGCATTTGAATGATCAGCAAATAAAAACCCAGCGATGGCTGCGGTTTATAACTGGTCATTAGAGTCCTCATCCATCAGAACACAGAAGCCTGGACGTAAAGGGGCTATTTGCATAACTACAGTTATGGGCTTGATTTCTGAGAGTGGAAGTAGTCCTTCAAGCTCACATGGAGATGTTGGATGACGGAGCTGGACAGTTTAAACGGCCTATGAATAAAAACTGGGATGCACTTGGAATCTGCATCTTGGCTATTGACATGCTTGGGGGCTTTGCTGTTGTCAGAAGTGATCAGCAAGTGTTGGCAAACTTTGCACGCTGGCTACTTGAGGTTGTATTGTGACTGTAATCGAACAATTGACCTCGCATTCACGAAGGGTGGAATTGGATTGAAAACGAGCAGGGTTGTGGCAGAGAAGTGTGGCTGTTTGAAAATAGAGAAGTGGTTTTGTACATACAGGTGAGGCAATGCTCCTTGGTGTCCCTGTGGCTCTTCGTACTGTTCACAGCTACTGCTAATATGGGTAAGATTAAAAGCCAAGACTTCTGCCTTAAGGTTTCTTAGGTAGAACATTTGCTTATCTGTTGTTGGAGCGAGTTTAGAAGAGGGCACAGAGGTGCTGTGAGGGCTGGAGCAGCTCTGCTCTGGAGCCAGGCTGAGAGAGCTGGGCTGGGGCAGCCTGGAGAAGAGAAGGCTCCTGAAGGGGAGACCTGAGAGCAGCTCCAGTGCCTAAAGGGGCTGCAGGAAAGCTGGAGAGGGGCTTGGGACAAGGGCCTGTAGGGACAGGCCAAGGGGAATGGCTTTAACCTGCCCGAGGGGAGACTGAGATGAGCTCTTAGGCAGAAGCTCTTCCCTGTGAGGGTGCTGAGGCGCTGGCACAGGGTGCCCAGAGAAGCTGTGGCTGCCCCATCCCTGGCAGTGTTCAAGGGCAGGTTGGACACAGGGGCTTGGAGCAAGCTGCTCTAGTGGAAGGTGTCCCTGCCCGTGGCAGGGGTTGGAGCTGGATGAGCTTTAAGGTCCCTTCCAACCCAAACTGCTCTCTGGTTCTGTGTCTATGTATTGATGCACCAAAAAGTTTCTATACTGTGTGGTAAGGAGCGGATCTGATAAGTGTCTAATTTCAGTCTGGGTTGTCAGTTTTACCAGCTTACTCATCTTTCACACCTTTTTCTTTTACATCTTTTAAATCTGAAAGTTTCATTTTCATTGAGTTCCAGTTTAGGTAACTTACCCCTGGAAGAATCTGCCAAGAGCAGGGCACAGGGGTTCAGCTGAAGCAGCAGAGAATGGTTAAGCCAGAACAGCCTACACTTGTGTGATTCTCTTTGTGTGCAGTCTTTGCATTGCCTTTTAAATACATGAATCTCAATCTTGTTTGTTTGTTGTTTTTCTTAGGGGGCAGCACTTAAATACTTGCCAGCTATTGTCAATGATGTGAAATTAGTATTTGACCCAAAAGAACTGAGGTGAGTAGAGTCCATGAAATGTGTAGTGTGAACTTTGTGTGCATCTTTACTGTGCGTGCACGTATAGACACGCATTAATAGAAACGCGTGCAGAGGCAATGAAATACGATCACCTGAGATGCTTTATCACTTTGGTTTATTACCTTTGTTCCCTTGCAAGTATTTGTAGGGCTGCACAAATAGCCTGTTTCCAAGTGACATGTACTGCATCGAGGTTTGACAAATGTCCTGACAAACACTGCGGTCCTGTTGACTACAGCCGTGTCATAAGATAGCAAGAATCATCAGTCAGGCAGCTGCCAGCACGCCTTGATGCTTCACTCTTTCGAGTATGAATTTAATGTAAAGAACTCTGTTCAGTGAACCCTGGTGCTGGATTGACAGTAGCTCATCAACACAGGAGCGTTGTTAGTGAATAGAGAAAGGGTAAGAGGAAGATGTCAGAGTGAAAAAGCAATAGAGAAACCAAATCAAAACCAGTATTTCAGGAGAACTTTTATTAACTTAAAGGTTAAAAAAGAACAGTTTCTCCTTCACAGTGCAACTACAGGGTGATTATGTTGGGAAAAATAGAACATATCATCTAATTTGATTGCACAAACCCATCTATGTTTTGCCTGTTTTCCTTTGTGATCTGTTGTGTCAAAATGAGGAAAAAGATGAAATAGGAATGAAATAGGTAAGTGTAATCCTCATCTAATGTTCCAATGGACTGAGGAAGCTGGCGTTTGCTTTCTGCTTCCTGTGTTGTGAAGTTCTTACGTGTACACGGATGCTTCCTGTGGGCTCAGGGGGTACATCTTAACTGTGGAGTTTCTGGATTCAGTATAAATTTTATGCATGATAATAAAAAGTACCAGGAAAAGAGACCAAATGGAAATCGGCAGGGTTTGGCCCATTTCACCTCAAGCACTGGGAAAAAGATGAGACAGATACAAGAGAGGGCAAAAGAAAGGCACAGAAACTAAAGGGTGTGAAGTGACAGGCCAAGGGGAATGGCTTTAACCTGCCCGACGGGAGACTGAGATGAGCTCTTAGGCAGAAGCTCTTCCCTGTGAGGGTGCTGAGGCGCTGGCACAGGGTGCCCAGAGAAGCTGTGGCTGCCCCATCCCTGGCAGTGTTCAAGGGCAGGTTGGACACAGGGGCTTGGAGCAAGCTGCTCTAGTGGAAGGGGTCCCTGCCCGTGGCAGGGGTTGGAGCTGGAGGAGCTTTAAGGTCCCTTCCAACACAAACCAGGCTGGGAATCTGTGGCTATTTACAAACTCTATTACATCTGGAAAAAATAGTTTGCTTGTTCCAAATGTGTGTAGTTGTTTCTCTTGTTCCGTTCTACTGGATGTTTATGTGTTTTGTAGTGATTAACATATCTTTTCCTGTCCCTTTCTACATAGCAAACTCTTCACTGAGTTCATCCTCAATGTTCCCGTAAGCCGGCTCACAATCCAGAAGCTGTACTGCCTGATAGAAATAGTTCACAGCGACCTCTTCACGCAGCATGGTAAGCAGGACCTTTGCAACCATTCAGCTGGCACATTATTCATTGTCTGCAGGACTCTGTTAGCACAGGGTTTGTCCTTGCTGCCAAACGTGGTGGAGGTTGGACTCAATTGAAGTCCTTCCATTAGAAGAACAAGAAGATTTCAAATACAAGAAAAAATGCGAATTGATGCTTGGTGCAGGTTATAAATCATAAAGAAGTGAGGCACTGGCACAGGGTGCCCAGAGAAGCTGTGGCTGCCCCATCCCTGGCAGTGTTCAAGGCCAAGGTTGGACACAGGGGCTTGGAGCAAGCTGCTCTAGTGGAAGGTGTCCCTGCCTATGGCAGGGGTTGGAGCTGGAGGAGCTTTAAGGTCCCTTCCAACCCAAACCAGGCTGGGATTCTATGAAAGTAAAAACTTGTCATTTTGAATTTAAAAGGGCACTAGGCATCCCATGTTATTGGCATGTGTATTAACTTTATTTTATCAAAAGGTCTGAATTCAGCTTTTGTGTTTGGTGAAGTTCTATGGAGAAAATGGAATTTTTCATGTCCTTCCTTTCTGAAGCATCATTGTCTCCCTTTAAGTTTTCCCTGGCTGAAGAAAACCAGCATATAGACTTCTCAGTGTGCTGTTCATCCATGTTGCTTATTTTCTCCTCTTATATTAGTGAGCCAGTGGAAGGTAACTTCGAGCTCTTGTCTTACAGATTTCTTCATATAAGGTGAATCATGTTATTCTTTCTTGGGATGACTTGGGTTAAAATAACCTAAACTGTTTATGTGCTGTCAGAAGGAGGTAATGAGGGAGCAAATGGGCAACTGTTCACTGATAAAGGAAATCTGAAAGGGTTCTTCCGTCTAATCAGAAGTGCTGGGACCACGTGTTGCACAGTGCTGATGCAACAAACTCTTCTGGTTCCAGTGTGAAAACTGATCTTGGTGGGTTGGCTTTGTACTGGCAGGTCTTTGACCAGATCAGGGAATCACAGAATCATAGCATCAGCTGGGTTGGAAATGACCTTTAAAGATCATCAAGTCCAATTGTTCCTTGATGCTGCCAAGACCACCACTAACCCATGGCACTGAGGGTCTCATCTGCATGGTTTTCTTACCACAGCTGTGTGACTTGTACAGGATCTGGTAACTCCTATTTTCTTCTTGGCAAACAAGTACGAAGCCAACTCAATCTGCTGCAACCTGTTAGGTTCCTTCGTTTCACAAAGCTGCAATTTCACTGCAGTTGGGCAGCGCTGGTAGAAGGTGGGATATTGTGTGGGACCACTGGGGAAAGAAATAGTGGTGTTCTTTCCACTTCTTTCCACTTCATTTTTCCCTTTTGATTTAGTAGCAATGAAGAACGATGTCCAAAGAATTGAGCTTTGCAATTTGGCACTTAATTTGGGCTGTATTTCCAGTGAGGTTATTTCCAACTTCATGATATATAGCAAGTACATGTGAAATTAGTGACTGTACACGATACATGTTACGTGCATGTTTAAACCTCTAACTTTGAGTGAAAGAAGTCTGAGAATTAAGACTGGAAGATAAAAGATCCTGGAGGTTCCGAGCCTCTCAGGATTGAGATAGAGCTTTTCCCTAAGGAAGCCTCCAGTACAGTTGTAGTCCCATTTGGGCAACAAGGTGTAACAAGGTTGTAAATTTACTTCCTGTGGTTATGGATGGTGATGAAGTAAAGAATGAATCTCTGAGAGTCTACCAGCCATGTCCCCATGTGCTGCACCAGCAAGTCCAAAGGCGGTTCGGCTTGATCTGCACTTTGGAGATGTCCTGTTGAAATTATTCAAACGGTTTTATTCTCAACAGCAGGGTTTGCAAGAATAAAAAGGAGGAATGGAGATGGAGTCACTGGTGTTGGGGCCTGGTAAAATCCTAATACTCTCTCAGAGCATCTTTGCTCTTTCAGATATGTACACCCATGTTACTCCTTCACTCATTTTCAGCTCACTGTCTGTGTAGTAATCTTTTCCTTCTCCTGGCTGCTTTTAGGCTGCAAGGTCTCTGGGGCAGAAGTCAGTAATATCCTGGAGTATACTGAACTTACTTGGATAGGAGCTAACTCAAACCAAGAAGTTCTGGCTATAAAAAGCCCTCCTAAGGAAGGCTATAGGGGCACATTATGTGTTTACTGTATTAATCGTTGACTTCCCTTAGTCAAACAGTTTCACTCTCAGAGGTGAAAGGAGGAATTGTGTGTGGCTGGTTGGCTTTTTAAACCTCTTTACCTCAGCCATGTGGTTGCAGCTAAAGGTACAGTCCAGCATTACTGAGCTCCTGAGGAATGTAAATGCATCTGGTTTAATGGCAGGGTCATCAGTCTGAACTCGGCCAAGGTTTCTTGACTGAACACTGCTACTTAATGGGTTTTGGATCTTATCAGGGTGTCCTTATGGAATCTGAGTTTGGGACCTTGGATGAGAATGTAGTGAGGTGTTGTGGTTCGTATGGCTTTAAAAAGGACAAGGCTGAACCCAGGGCAAGGCTCTAAAATACACCCTACACCTGGGCTGGAGCAATCCCAGGTACAGCTACAGGGTGGGCAGAGAAGAGATTCAGAGCAGCCCAAGGAGAAGGACTTGGTGTTGGTTGATGAGAAAATGAACATTGAGCCCGCTTCAGTGTGCGCTTGCAGCCCAGAAAGCAACCGTATCCTGGGCTGCATCAAAAGCAGCGTGACCAGCAGGTCGAAGGAGGTGATCCTGCCCCTCTGCTCTGCTCTTGTGAGACCTCACCTGGAGCATTGTGTGCAGTTCTGGTGTCCTCAACATAAAAAGGACATGGAACTGTTGGAACAAGTCCAGAGGAGGCCACGAGGATGATCAGGGGCTGGAGCACCTCCTGTATGGAGATAGGCTGAGAAAGTTGGGGCTGTTCAGCCTGGAGAAGAGAAGGCTGCGTGGAGACCTCAGAGCAGCTTCCAGTGTCTGAAGGGGGCCTATAGGGATGCTGGGGAGGGACTCTTCATTAGGGACTGTAGTGACAGGACAAGGGGTAATGGGTTCAAACTTAAACAGGGGAAGTTTAGATTGGATCTAAGGAGGAAATTCTTTACTGTGAGGGTGGTGAGGCACTGGAATGGGTTGCCCAGGGAGGTTGTGAATGCTCCATCCCTGGCAGTGTTCAAGGCCAGGTTGGATGAGGCCTTGGGTGCTATGAGGTGTCCTTGCCCACAGCAGGGAGTTGGAACTGGATGATCTTAAGGTCCTTTCCATCCCTAACTATTCTGTGATTCTGTGATTCTATGAAAATGTGTTCTTTTCTGGTTCTGTCATGTGCAATTTATAGGTTTCCTTATGAAATCAAAGGTAACTTTTCATAGAATGGAAAGGGCTTGGAGCAAGCTGCTCTAGTGTGAGGCGTCCCTGCCCATGGCAGGGAGTTGGAACTGTATGAGCTTTAAGGTTTCTTCCAGCACAAACCATTCTGTGGTTGTGTGATGCTGCCCAGATAGAGATATCATCAGGATAAAGGATAGTTGTGAACAGGGAGATGTGCAGTCTCTGCTGTGGAGGAGTTCATTTAATTCTGTCCTACTCCTTAATTTTTGTAGAGAAGAAACTTACCATACAATCAGCTAGGATGGAAAAGACCTTTAAGATCATCAGAGGCCCTTTCCATAGGGGCTGGATGCTTCCAAAGGGTCATTGAAACACCCCAGTATTCATCTGTGCTACTTGGGTGCAGCTTTTTGCATGCACAAAAGCATTTTCTATCACCAGTGATTAACATCCTGAAACAGCAAGTTACTTGATTTTGAGGGTTGAATACAGCCTTAAATGTACTGGTGTGGACAAACATATATGTATTTGGCTTAGGACATAAGCATATCAATATCTACTTATGTATGCAATACAAATATGATACTGTAGGTATCGGTATAAACATAGAATCATAGAATAGTTAGGGCTGGAGAGGACCTTAAGATCATCAAGTTCCAACCAGGGACACCTCACACTAAACCATGGCACCCAAGGCCTCCTCCAACCTGATCTTGAACACTGCCAGGGATGGAGCATTCACAACCTCCCTGGGCAACCCATTCCAGTGCCTCACCACCCTCACAGGAAAGAATTTCCTCCTTGGATCCAATCTAAACTTCCCCTGTTTAAGTTTGAACCCGTTACCCCTTGTCCTGTCACTGCAGTCCCTAATGAAGAGTCCCTCCCCAGCATCCCTATAGGCCCCCTTCAGATATATCTCTGAATATATAATAATTACACAAAAATAACTATATATGGCCATATAGAATTAAAAGCAGATATTAAGTAACACTTATTCCCCTACCACAGTAATTTACATTAATCTCTTTCAGTGCACACACAATCCTTTCTGTAAAGCTTTTGCTTGAGTCCAACCCTGCAGCTCTTCTTCCTTTCGTCTCCCTCTCCCTTCCAAACCCCACTCACTTCAAACCCCAGACCAAAGGCAGCGTTTCTTTAAGGTAGCACCTGAAGCAATTGCTTTGTGCAAGTCTCCTGTATGAGTACATCTAAATGTAAGTATGAATGTATAAACGAGTGTGGAGCAGTTTCTGATAACCTGATGCATGTTTTCAGCCCTCAATATGTAATTAATTGCTGGTGGTGGTTGTGTCTCATCCTTGCAAACGTCACAAGCTTGGGTTTGTGTAAATAGTGATTTGTCTGATTTGCTTTGTCCCATGGAGTTGTTTGTATTCTCTGTTGCTTTGCTTTACAAATGACTTCCAGCTAATTACCAAGTGAGCTGTGTAGCTGCTGTACTCTTAGTTAGGAAATTGTTAGTCTATTAAATATGAGTAGACAGCATATAGCATTTATAAGAGTTCTTATAACAGAATCATAGAACGGTTTGGGTTGAAAGGGACCTTAATAATCCTAAAACAATCTTAAGGTCCTTCCCAACCCAAGCCATTCTGTGAACATCCAGCTCCAACCCCTGCCATGGGCAGGGACCCCTTCCACTAGAGCAGCTTGCTCCAAGCCCCTGTGTCCAACCTGGCCTTGAACACTGCCAGGGATGGGGCAGCCACAGCTTCTCTGGGCACCCTGTGCCAGCGCCTCAGCACCCTCACAGGGAAGAGCTTCTTCCTTAGATCTATCCTGAGCTCCCCCTGTTTCAGTTTGAACCCATCACCCCTTGTCCTATTGCTACAGTCCCTGATGAAGAGTCCCTCTCCAGCATCCTTATAGGCCCCCTTCATTGTTTTATTACGACTGAAATGGCAAGCACAGGTTAGTAAGCACAGGTTGTGTTTTCCTGGCTACATTAACTAAATGAGCCATAAAATAAAGAAATGCGTTTGCCAGTGTCCCTCCAAATGAAATGATTTCAAATTGACAGCAATGTCTTGCATGTGTTTAGCTTCAGCAGAGTTCTGGTGCCAGTGCTTCATTGGAAGTCTTTGCTCGGATGCTCCGGAGTTGCTAATGCCTCCTGAGCATCCTTTTATAAAGATTAATATTTTATTCTTGCTGCACATTCCTGTGGCATTAATCACTGGGGGTTGGACTTGAGCAGTAGAGAACAGATGTCAAATTACTGCTGTCTGTAATCATTGTGCATCATCCTCGTGAGCTATCACAGGGCTGGCTTTAGAGCAGGAGACTAATGTTATAGACTATGGATTTATCAAGGTTGCCCATTAATCAGGGCCCGGAGGGGTTTGTGACAGGCAGGCTGAGGAAGGTTAAACTTTCCTCTTTTGTACGTCGAAGTAATCAAGATATGATGCACTTAAAATATGATCTCATAGAATCATAGAACAGTTTGGGTTGGAAGGAACCTTGAAGTTCATCCTGTTCCAATCCCAGCCATGGGCAGGGACACCTTCCACTGGAGCAGCTTGCTCCAAGCCCTGTCTCTACATCCTTCAAAGAACTTTCTTTGAATGAGAGGCCACTTGTGCATTGTACTTATGTAAGTCACTTAAGACTGATGAGTATTTCTCTTGATCTACTAGAGTTTGGGTATACTTGAAGACTGTTATTTCTCATCCTGTACATGTGAGTTTACAAGGCAGGATGAGGATGAGTCTTTCAGTTCCTCTCTAACATCTTGTGAAGGTGGAGTGCTCTCTATTCTGCATTATAGCATGGGGTTTTGTTGCTGTTTTTCGGTCAGTGACCTTTACTTTTCCCCATTGTACAGTCTGTGGGAGCAGGATTACCAGCCTTTGTGCTGGGTATCTTGCCCTAGGGGTGAGCTCATGGAGCTGCTCCTCCTAGAACTCTTCCCTCCTCTGTAGGATGCTGAAGGCTGTGATCACCAATGACCTGGGAGTCACAGAATCCCAGCCTGGTTTGGGTTGGAAGGGACCTTAAAGCTCACCCAGCTCCAACCCCTGCCATGGGCAGGGACACCTTCCACTAAAGCAGCTTGCTCCAAGCCCCTGTGTCCAACCTGGCCTTGAACACTGCCAGGGATGGGGCAGCCACAGCTTCTCTGGGCACCCTGTGTCAGCGCCTCAGCACCCTCCCGGGGAAGAGCTTCTGCTTTATCTCTCAGTTTGCCCTTTCTCAGTTACCTCTTTCAGTGGGACCACTCGGGTACTTTGCAGAACTGGGATGGGTGGGAGGGTGGCTCCTATCCAGGCATTCTTAACCTCATGACTTCATTTTCACTTGCTCACAGTTTTTGCAGGTTTTTATGCTTTTGGTTGAAAGGAAAGTGACTGGAAATCTGGAAGTTATCATCTTTTCCCAGGTTCTCTGGTCCTGTGTAAGCACTGAAGCAGCTTGGCTATTTAGGCAGCGCTATGAGGTTATTTAAAGCTGTGTATGTAACCTTGTGTTTTGTGTGCAGACTGCAGGGAAATCTTGCTGCCAACAATGACGGACCAGCTGAAGTATCACTTGGAAAGACAAGAAGATTTGGAGGCTTGCTGCCAGCTGCTGAGTAACATCCTGGAAGTGCTGTACAAGAAGGATGTGGTGAGTATTGTGTGGTTCTGTGATGATTAACGCTTAAAAGAAATGGATCTTAGTGGAATGAATCGAGCAGGTAACTCCTGATGGCTTAGATGTTCTTTTGTTGTTTATTCCCCAAACCAGTGTCTCTTAAGCCTTCCTCTTAGGTATCCAGCGATGAGGATGTGTTGTGTGACATCTCAGGATGGTTCCTACTGTTTGAGGCACATCCAGTGTAGCGCTGCTATCCAATAACATTTTTGCAGATATTGTATAGATAATAAATTGATATTGTTAAGAGTTTAATCTTTCTTTTTCATGGTATTTAGCCTTTGGTAACTGAGCATAATCCAGTGATAAAATGTGGGTTATTACACAGATCCAGGGCAGGAAGGACAGCGGTTAATCGGGATGTTTGGTTCATCAAGGATCAGCACAAAGACACTGTTTGCTTTAGATAATTATCTGGGAAAACACAAACATTGGATGTGGAATTGTGTCCCCTTTCCCTCTCAGGGCCCCTTTTGAAGTCATCTCCTTCAGACTAATGAGAGCCATAAAGAAGCCTGTTTATAAAGTACAAGTTGGAGCAGAGCTCATCTCTTTCTCTTTTCTCATGTGTTTTTTGGCTTCAGTTCCTGGTGGCATCATTCTTCATGAGGCTTCTGACCTTGGTCTTAGAAGCTGGTTGCCCTGAATATTTTGTGTTCAACTCTTAAGTTGCAGATTACCTCTAATACACAAATACTAATTTGGAACAACTGACTGAAATCTCAGGTCCTCAACCAAAGCGTTGTGCTTTGATTTCCTGTTCCCTTTAATTGGGCTGTTGCAGAACAGCCCCAGGATGTGGTAATGCCTGTAGGCTTTGGATGCTGGAAAAGTGACTTGGGAAGATAAAATGATGAGGTAACCAAATGCCGTGAGCTTTGCTGGATTTCCAGGGACTTGCTTTTCATTCAAATAACTAACGCTGTGTGTCAACTTATCAGTGACGTGTATTAATAAAATAGACTTTCTGTGGTGTTTGTTAAAATGGGAGATTTGATTTTCTGCTTTTGATCAAGAGCAGTGTTTTATTTCACTTCCACAAGACAGACTTAAAGGCAAACAGAAGTAGTTCAGTTGTATTGGTGTCTGTTGCATCTAGTTACCACTAATTTATTCCTTTTCCTTAGGGGCCAACGCAACGACATGTCCAGATAATCATGGAGAAGCTATTGAGGACAGTAAACAGAACAGTCATTTCCATGGGACGTGATTCCGAGCTCATTGTAAGTGTCTCTTGATGTAAACTTAAATACCTCTGTCACATCTTTTGGAACCTGACTGTAATAGGATTCCAATCCCAGGTGACCCAAAGCAATCAAAACCTTCTGTAACTGTCTTTGTGTTCAGTAAGCTGTGAAACTGGCTTGTGGGTTTTTTTTTTTAGGTGGTTTACATAGGGGGGGAGAAAGAAGTACTTCAAAATCTCAGTGGCCCTGTGATGAGGCAGATTTGAGATGTCTCTGTTAACCAAAATGACGTGTTATTTGTAATTAGCCAGTTGAAGAGTGTGGAAATAAGAGTTGTGTGTTTGTTATTAGCAATCACTTCACCCTACAAGGATGTACCTGCCTTTTTGGACTACAACTGACACCAAGGTAGTGTAGTGGCTGTATTTGAATGACTGAAGTATAAAGCCCCAAATTCTTACGTTTTGCAAACGTAACTTGAATTACGGCATTTGAATTTAAGTGTATCAATACTATTGGTCTAAATAATGACAATTAGCTCGGCCTGTTGATATCTAAACCAGGGATAGATCTTAGTGTGGTTTTGGAGGCTTGCTGTGTGTTTGCCTTTACCTGCTATTCTTCCTTATGAGTCTGCATCTGGCAACTGATGCACAGGGAATTGGTCAGAGCGGACCAGGTTTTTCATCTGTCTGTATAGTCATCCTTCTGATCTACACTGATTTGGTTCATTTTGGTTTGCTGCAATGATTTCTTTCTTGAAAATGAGTTTATTTGTTAGCCAGGTATCCGAGTCCATTCTCTATTTGATCTCCTATTTCTTTTCTAATTGTATTTCTCTCTGTAATTGCACACAGTGATATTTGACTTGTGCGGAGGACAGAGCCTGCTCATAGCATCTTACCTACTGGTGTCCCATTTACTTGGCTCATGGCGCTGCTTGTGTTGGCAAACATCCTAAAGTCTTATTTTTGTCTTTCGTGCATCACCCACAAACTTTACTTTCACCTTCAGTCATCGATTTGATTTGTACTGATGGTTTTTACTGTGAGAAGGTGGTAATGGATCACCAGGTCTATTGTCGGAGCAAGAAATGGCGATAAGTAGAGATCATTCCTACAGAATATTCTAGTGCTGGGGTACAGTAACAACGAAAGGAAGTCAAAAGGTTTATGTTATTACTTTGTGTGTTACCACAGGAATTATCAACAATATGCAGAATAGATACATTAACTCTCTATAAGGGTACAAGACTTGACCGCTTCCCTCAGTTTGGCTTGGTTTGGGTTGGAAGTAGCGCAGAAGGATTAGCCTTCTAAGCCATCCCTACAGGAAACTTCATCAGCTACAGTGTGAATGTGAATAATTACTGTTTTGATGATCGTGCCTTAGATGATATTTAACAACTTTAATTATTCCTTTTGCATTTATCAAATTATATTTGATAAAATCCTGTGTATGTTTTAACTAAGTGCAGTTGTAATTAAGAATATCTGTAGTGCTCATGAATGCAGCTTGAACTCCCTCTATCTACATACTCTGTAATTATGGGATGAGTGTTAATGGGGCTGGGTATTTTCCATGAGTACTTACTCCTAGCTTAAAATTCAGTCTGTGGTCGAAAGGATGCCCTCTGATCAACAGGTACCACTTCATTTTTGTAGTGTCAGCAAAGTAGGGGGAGTAAATGGAGTGACAATGAGCAAGCAAGAGCCTGACCCCTCTTGGATCAGAGTCAGGTTGAATTTATGCATTAATTTTCTTCTGTCAACGCTAGCAGAGTTTCACCTGGAGCTTATATCAGGGAATGAGCCATAGAGGAGGAGTAGGAGGAAGGAATGTTACAAATAAAGGATCTTACAGAGGCATAGTTCAAGCAAGGATAACCTTGTCAAAAGAGGTAAGATACAGGACGTAGCAAATTGTTCCTTACGTAAATATAGCTGTAGTGGTGTACCAAAGCTGGAGTGTTTTCACCTTGAAATACTGAGCTTAGGGCATCTGCATCCAAAACTGCTGTTGCATAATACACTTTAAATATTAAAAATCTACCTTGGATCAGAAATGGTGAGAAATTGGCATCTATTCCTCTAGAGTGAAATATATATATATTAAGATTAAGCTTTCAGCTCAGTTCTGGAAGCATTCCTCTGAGCATCCTGCTTTGAAGAGCTCAAACAAATGGAAGACGTGGTGCATTTCGACCAGGAGAAGACTTCTTTTCTCTCTGGCAACAATATAGGGACACATTCACAATCCCCTTACGGTGGCAATCAACCTTGTTTGATTTCCATTCTTTATAAACCTCAGTTCTAATCCTTATGGAACAACTGTGGTATTTTGCATGGGTGAACTTTCATGTTTTACCTCTGTAGATCCCAAAGACAGTTGTTGGTGGAATCATTTTGATTTCTGTTTTAATAATACTCTTCATATACCCTTCCGAGTTTGGTGCTTGCATGACTTCCATCGGTGTTGTTTCCGACTGTGTGGTAGGTGAGCGGGAGGTGGTGTCTCTGAGGGGATGGAATTCGATGTGATCAGTGGAGGATTGTCAAGAATTGAAGTGCTCAAGAGAAAATGGCCTTGGAACAGAGGCAGAGGAGGTGGAGTCCTTAAACATGACGTGCTTTCTGTTCACTAACAACAGAAGGAGGGGTTGCTACATGCGCTGCTGTAACGGGGATGTGACGCTGGATTTATGGTTTCAGAAGGATAACTACCATAAATAATTCAAAGGACTTTCTCTACATTGTAACATGGGGGGGAGGGTTCTGTATGGCTGATCCCGAGTGACTGTTACCAGGTCAGTTTCCTTTGGAAGAGCATTGATGAAAGATGAATGAGTTGAACTAAATCCCTGACCGTCAACATAAGGTTGCGGTGGCAGTACCAGCACCACAGTCTATTTCCAATGTATTTGCTTCCCTGTGTTAATGAATGTTCCACCTTGGTCCAGGAAATAAGAAAGGATTTGAGTAACTTACCTGACACCTGTGTCTCAGTCAGAATATGGGAGGCATTGGTATGGGGTAGGACTGTCTAAAGGGTTTTGCTCTTCAGCTTCTTCAAGGCCGTTATTTCATGTTGGTGGCAAAGTTTGTCTGTTAAACCTTTAGATTGCAGTTTCTCCATGTTTAATTGCACGAGGTGCCTTTTCCTGCAGCATTGAACAGACTGGAACAATTCTCCAGTAGTGCCTTTTGACTTTGTACACCTTTTCTTTACGTATTTGCTTCCTTAAATGTGTTTCTAGATAAAACCCACAAGCTGTTTTTATCGTACACCTTCAAAGAGAATTATCTTCAAAGACCCGTTGTAAGAAGCAAACATAGCCAATACATAGAGTGTAAGCAAGAGATTAAAACCTGATTTGACCCTGATTTTGGTAGGAGTTGGTAGCAAGAAGACTTTAAGTGAAAGTCTGTGATACTGCTTGCTCTCTTCTAGCCTTAAGAACTTATTAAAGACCCAAACCCTCAGTGTCACCAGTGTGTGTATTAATGAAGATTAAGCACAGTCTGGCCACTTACACAGGTCGTTTCAATGAAAGCAGTGAACTTATATCTTTGGGGATTAACATCAGTTTCCAGGCTGCCACATAAAATGAGTCTTTAACATGCAAGAAAAAGCCTTGTCACCCTTTTAATACTCATTATTTCTGGCTACTTTTTCCTCTGTAAGCCTCACATGTGATTTTGATCCATTTACTGGCTGAGTAGAAGGTTCTATGTGGCATTGTAGTTAACTAGATGCAACCTCTGGGTGCCGAGGTGCCTGATGTGAGGTTGGGGTTAGTTGCTGCTCACATCAGTTGGCTGTTGGGCTACTTCTGCACATGCCTGGAACTTGTGGTGCAGCAAGAAGTCACCTACAACCAGGTCACAAAATGTCTCCTACTGAATGTGTTTAGAATCTTAAAATCCTGGACTGGTTTGTGTTGGAAGGGACCTTAAAGCTCCTCCAGCTCCAACCCCTGCCCCGGGCAGGGACACCTTCCACTAGAGCAGTGTGCAACCTGGCCTTGAACACTGCCAGGGATGGGGCAGCCCCAGCTTCTCTGGGCACCCTGTGCCAGTGCCTCAGCACCCTCACAGAGAAGAGCTTTTCCTAATGTAATATTACCTAGAAACCCCCTAAACTGAGAGTAACTCCTTGAAGCCTGAAGGATAGTTTCAAACCATCTCTTTCCTTGCCTAGTAACTTCTGCTGAATGCTGTGTTCCATGCGAATCAGCATATTGCCCTCCTTCGGTAAATCAGAATTGACCAGCTACACTGGCAGGTCCGAAATGAATCACAGCTGCTCCCTAGTTCCTTGTGGCCATCAGCTTGGCATGTTTTTCACTTCCCAAGCCAAGCAAAACAAGCTGGTTTCTGAACTTTCTAATTTCAGAAAGGACATCCAGGTGGCGGGTTTGGATCCCTGTGTGTGTGCAGTTTTGGGAAGATGCTTCAGTTGGCAGAGCTGTGCGACTCCCTGATCGCTGTGTAAACAGACCATCTTGGTCCCTTTATGTGGTGCAACAAATCTAATTCCATTTTGATAATGATAAAACAATCCAACTCTCAGATGGAAGAACAAAGAAGGTAGGAAGTGGCCTGACTCCCAGGACACTCTGTCCCTACTGAAAGCGGCTCTGAAGAGCACACAGTGGTTTATGGCAAACAAAGTGTGAACACCTCCTGCGATCAGTGATAAAATGTGGTTTTTAGATACTCTCAGGTTGTGTGACTCGGAAGCACTGGTCAGGAGAGGACTTCCTGACTCACTGATGAGTGGAGTGTTTCCCATATTGCTTATTTCCCCTCCTCTACACTTTAAAACAAGGACGTGATGAAACCAAACCAGAAATGCTACTGAAGTCATCAGAGAGAAAAGGGTTTGTGGTGAGACCTGAGCCTAGAAGATTTAGAGATGCCCCTTGGGGATAGTGAAGGAGAATCTATGTAGGGTGAAGTTTGTATCTGTCAAAGGAAAGAGGAGATGGTGGCAGCACTGGAGAGTGACAAGTGTAAAGCAGAGCAGAGAACAAGGGCACTGATGTGGGAAGTGAACACTGGAGTGATCAATCAAAGGCAGTGATGGATTCTCCATCCCTTGTCATCTTCCTGGCAGAATGCCTTTCTGGAAGGCAGTAAAATACAAGTCTAGGTCTAAGTAAAATATGAGTTATTGATGGTTATTGAAGAGATTTCTGAGGCTGAAGTTACTTAGGACTTGAAGCTGGATGTAAATTGTCTTTCTGTGCCTGAAATCTGTGAAGTTTGGGGTCAGTGGGTTCCAAAGTATTGGAGGGAGCCTCATTTTCTTCCCCAGACCTCTGTGGTGTAAAAATGTATAGTTTGTTTTAGTGAATTGCATGATTTCTTATCAAACCCATGTGAAATTATGTATTGCAACCTTCATTTCACAAACGTGGAAGTGGCATCTGAATGATGGCAGTGCTTTTGTTCCATCACTAACACTGAGCTCTTCTACTATCACCCACGCAGTGAGTGGGTATGGAGTGTGCCCTCCTCATGTTCATCAGAACAAACTGCACTCACCTCCACCAATGGACAGCGAATTTCTGGCACTCCAATTATTTTTAATAAGCCACAGCTCTATTTTATGGATGCTGAGATCATCCTCAAAACTCTTCCATGCAGTCTGTTTCAGTCTATGGGAGCAGAATGGTGTCGGTGCAGCAGTCATATTTTGAGTGGCAATCCAGTTAACAAATCCCAGTAGTAATATAGAAGCCCTGCTATTTTACAGCTGCTAAAGAAATGGTGCAACCTAACAGCCTGCTTGATTTGAAGGTGTTCATGAAAAATGAACCTATTAGATTTTGAAGCAGTGATTAACCTTTAAAACACAGAGTGTAATTAAAAGGCATCGACGGTGGTTTTGCATCTTAAGCAAGAAAAAGCAAACACTTTGTACCAATGGTAGGATTTTCCAGTTTTAATCATGATTTTTGTTTCAGTTTATCCTGATTCTTAAACTATTTTTACAGTGACTTTTTCTGTCTTGAAGAAAACAAGTGCTACCCACAGGAATAGTGTTTCCTAATAGCTCTAAACCCAAGAACGTAACTGCCGCTTAATGGAAATCATACGGACTCAGGAAATAGCAAGTAATAGAAAATCACTGCAGTATTTATTGACTAAAAATCATTATTAAGCATGAGATGGGAGAGGTGCATATAGCAAATCAGTGTATGGAGCGTATCAGTGAACTCGGCAAAGCGATGTTATGTGCCATGTGGAAGGTAAAGGTGCATTTTCTTTGCTGTAACCTCCTACCTGCACTTTGTACGGTCTCCTAAGTTAGGGGGAGAATAGCTTTGTCAGTCACATGGAACTAAAAGCTCTAAAGAATGAGGGGTTTTCTTTCAGTGTCTATCTAACCTGAGCCGGAGTGATTCTAAAGGTAATACAAGATGATGCGTTTTCCACACTTGCAAAAAGGTTTTATTACAAATCCCATGGGATGGTAGGACAGGACCCGAGATGTCATTGTGAAAAGCAAGGCTCTAGATGGATGTTGGCTTTCCCAGTCTTAAAAACATGTATAAAACTAAAAATCTGCAACTTGGTAAGAAAATAACCTGCCCATGCAGAGAACACGCTGTAAGAACTTCCACTTTGAGCTCTTGAGACGCTTCACCAGTGACTTCTCCTCTGTCCTTTGAAGGGGTTGCAGAACATTGGTCTCTGTGTGAGTCAGTAACGTAAAACCAGTTCAGTTTTGTGTCACGCTAGAACATTCAGAACAGGCTTATGGGGAAAAGCTACTGATTCAGTGACACTTATAATCTATAACTGATTGCCATTGAGGGATGCACTGATTTGATTAAAAGAAACCTCAGTTTAGGCGTTTTTGCATGGATGAGCTCATGAATTCTTAACACTATTTAAAAATAAGACTGAATACTGTTATAGTTGTATGTCCATAGTTGCTCTTTCTGTTTAGGAAAAAAATATATTCTTTTTAGGAAATATTTGGGGTTCTAAAGCATGTTGGATGAGCTGTTGTGTAAACTCTGAAACGTTTCCAGTTATAAACAATATAAAGTACATGAAACACGTGTTTCTTTTCCACATGGAAACAATTGCACTTCCATCCTGGTCCACAGGATCCCCTTCCTAATCCTTCAGCTTTCACAAAAATATGTGGGGATTTTGGTTGCTATGTACAAGAACTCGTAGCCCTCTTGAAGGTTACCTGTAAAGGTGACCTTATTCCATTAAAGCATACTGAGATTAATTTGGAGCTGGACATAGGCTGCTTCCGCACTTCTCTACCCATTTTTACTTCCTTCTCTTTGCTTTGGGGGGGGGGGGGGGGGAAGCAAGTGATATTCCTTAATGGATTTGATGCTGAACTAAGAGGAGAAACAGTGTGAACCAAAACACCTTCAATGTTTCAGTATGTGCAAACTCTTCTGCTCATGATTACTTTTCTTCTACCTAAAGACTGAAGAGTTTGTGTCTCAGTGATGCTGCAGGGTATATGTGATTTCAAACCAGTTTGGCACATGACACTGTGACTCAAATGGTCTTAAATCCTTAAAAACACAGAAGATGATTCCCATTCCCTGGCCGCTTCTAGCATGGGAAATTTTTCCACAAATGGAACTTTTTCCATAATGCCAGATGGAATTTTAATGACAATAGCAAATACTTGGAGGAAAAAAATGCGGATTTATAATTGAGAGCAAAATTTAAACTGTGATTTTCAGGAAAAATCCCCCAAATGAGGAAAAAAAGATGGATTCCCATCTCCTCCCTAAGTGTGTTGGTTAGCAAGAACAGTTAATGGATTGAGAGATAAATTACGATGTGCTGGAAAACCCATCTGAAAAGCTGAGCAAATAAATAGCATCTAAAATTTACGGCTCCTTCCAAACTGGTTCCAAAGCATGATGCACACTATAAATTCTCTGGTGCCTTCTGCAGTGTTGTAGAGGTTTTCCAAAGGCTGCATTACAAAAAGATAGTAAATTAGGGCAAGTGCCACCAATTTGTAGAGCTTTTGGTTTCTCTTGGTGGGGTTGGGTTTGTCAATGTGTCAGAATGTGTCATTTAGACGTTTTTGGGTACCAAAAGACCTCGAAGTGAGACCTAGGACAGATGATTGTCCTGTAGCCATGACCCTGTGCTGTGGTTAAAGGCTTCTCCTGACCTTGGGAGGTTTCTGGCTGCTCACCCCTTGAGGATGAGCAGCAAACGTGTTCCTCTGGTGATGAGGACAGAGCTAAATAAGAAATGATGGCGAGCTGTCAAGGTGTGGTACCTTAGTTGAAGTCTACATCGCATGAAGGCAGATACACACGGAGTCACATCTTAGAGACTAGTCATGGTCTTGGACCACATGAAAAATTGTGCTTTGTCCAGGATAAATGTGCTGAAAACTGCACTCCCCGATCAACATGGATTTGTAAAACTGAAGACCACTGCAAACATAAGGCTTGCTTTGTTATTTCCTCCCCTTGTTGTTGTTTAAAGACAATAAACCAAACCCCAAAAGGCTTGAAAACAACAGTGATATTGAGCTGTGTACAGGATGACAGCCTACAATTTACCAGGTTAGAATGTGACGCTTTCAGATCTAAGGAGAAGGGCGGGGGAATAGTTTTACTTTCCACCTTTGTACAAATTTCAATTCAGGTTTTACATCCCACATTGGTGAACTGCAAATCAAAGTTGGCAAGGGATTAGGCAAGGGGTTCTCTTAACACCTTGCTTCTGGACAGGAGTCTATAGGTACAAAGGCCTTTTTGGTACACAGGGTGAGAACTGGATGTCACCACAAGGGTCAGAACCACGTTGGCCAGTAACTGCTCAGTCTACCACGATCCCGTTTAGCGAGGATTGATAGAACTCCAAGTGTTTGTCAAAGAAGGCCTTGAACTCCACATGGACTTGGGTTAAAGGAACCAGAGTTTCCATCTTCCGTGCTTTTTTGATTCAGTTTTGGATTTTTGCTTGGGAGTGGAGGAGTAGCTCTCCTGAGAATAAGGCAAAGGTGCAACCTGAGTTTCCTCAATAGGATGAAGTTTTCTCAAAACTGGCTGTAGTTTATCTTCTTGCTGTTTAAAATCCAGTTCCACGCTAAAAATGGGATGAGAAAAGCAATTGGTTATTAATTGTGATGACAAAGATTTCAATTAAACCCACATCTGATGCTTAATTTCTGACATTCAGATGTAAAACAAACGCTTCAGTTGGATCTCCACAGTTCTTGCACTGCAAGGGGAAGAGGAAGGTTGAAGAAAGGACATAATTGCAAAAGAGAAATAGGAATGGGATAGCGTAAAGTTTTCCCTCCTGTTTAGGGGAGCCTTGAGGACTATAGTAGATGTGCTGTGAAGTGATTGAAAACTAGAAATCCTACTTCTCCCCGTTTTTGTGGTGAAATGCTCTTTGAGGGCTCCCAGGCTGGCTTCTCTCCCATCTACAAGGCCTGGGAGGATGGGGTGGCAGCCAAGAACCCCAGAGCAGACTGCTGAAACAAAAACCTCTAATGATGTAAACCCATTTATTTAGTTGACTGTATCCTAGAATCCCAGCCTGGTTTGGGTTGGAAGGGACCTTAAAGCTCATCCAGCTCCAACCCCCTGCCATGGACAGGGACACCTTCCACTAGAGCAGCTTGCTCCAAGCCCTGTCCAACCCTTATTTCAACATTTATGCTACAAATTGTTTCGAGTTTACCTTATAAAGCAAAGGAGCCACATTATAAACCTCATCAAAAGGGTAATGCTGTCCCAAAACCAAATCCTGGCTGCTTAGAAATACCCTGAAACATCATGAGTTTGATTCTGCTAAAATGGGGATATCAGTTCATTGTGAATCCCCACCACATAAATGCTTTCAGTATTACAATGAATCTCAGAATGAAGTTGACTCTTCCTTAAGAGCTCTCTAAATCTCATGTAAAGTGGCATGTAAATTTGGGCAGAACGTGGCAGATATTATAGTAGCTTTGTACCAGAGAAGGGCCACGGGGATGATCAGGGGCTGGAGCACCTCCTGTATGAAGACAGGCTGAGAAAGTTGGGGCTGTTCAGCCTGGAGAAGAGAAGCTGCGTGGAGACCTCGTAGCAGCTTCCAGTGTCTGAAGGGGGCCTATAGGGATGCTGGGAGGGACTCTTCATTAGGGACTGTAGTGACAGGACAAGGGGTAACGGGTTAAATCTTAAACAGGGGAAGTTTAGATTGGATGTAAGGAGGAAGTTGTTTGCTGTTTGGGTGGTGAGGCACTGGAATGGGTTGCCCAGGGAGGCTGTGAATGCTCCATCCCTGGCGGTGTTCAGGGCCAGGTTGGACACAGCCTTGGGTGCCATGGCTGGGGGGTTGGAACTGGATGATCTTAAGGTCCTTTCCAACCCTAACTATCCTGTGATTCTAAGTCAGGGGGACAGAAAACGGCATTTCAGCTCTGCCACCGGCACGGTTCATTTTTACTTCTTTCAGAAGTGATTCTTGCAGGGGAGCTCTCAAGAAGCACTTGATGTAAAAGATGAATTGTTTTTAAAGAACCTTGCTGAAGAGAGTGATGTTTTTCATAATCAATTCCTATTTAAGATAGATCTCGAGAGAAAAAACATCTTAGATCGAGTCCATATGACAGAACCCATGTTATTATCATCCTCTCCTGTATAAACCTGCTTTCAGCAGTTCAGGCTCAGCTATTTGCAGCCAAATGAAATATTTTGCTGCTGAAAATGAATGAAAACATTAATTATTTCAGCATTTAGAACTGTAAATTCTGCAGAAGAATTGGTTCTTGTCTATCAAGATGCGTTTATCCAGCTTTGTCGTGTACCTGCTCTGTTCAGGCAAGCAGCTTGTTTGCAAACTTAAGTTTCAGTCTTTGTGCTGCAAAAAAAGAAGCCAAAAACCTCCTTATTTTGTAATTTTCCACATATCTTCCTAAATTATCTATAGCTAGCTTTATTTTTGGTCTTTCTATCAAGCATAGGAAATACTAGTAAAGCCAGCAAGTGTTATGTGTTTGTATGACTTTCTTATATCATGTTACTGCCCTGCAGAGCTTTCTGCTTCCTGCATTCATGACCTTGATTTTGTCACCTGTCACAGCTCTGACAGCTCTGTTTTGCTCAGTGCTGGGTTTGTATCCAAAGTCTCTACAGGTTTCCTCTCAAAATGACCTTTTCCTGAAATACTCCTTATTCTGTGTGGTTCTCTCCACTCACAAATTTGGTCTGGTTTTGACTCTTCTTTAAGCCTCCCCCATAATAACTCCGTATACTCACACATTTACAACTTCCTTGGGCAACCTGCTCCAGTGCCTCACCACACCACAGTGAAGACTTCCTTATATCCAACCTAAATCTCCCGTTTCAGTTTAAACCCCATTCTCTCTTGTCCTATCGCTACAGTCCCTAATGAAGAGTCCCTCCCCAGCATCCTTGTAGCCCCTTCAGATACTGGAAGGCTGCTCTGAGGTCTCCACGCAGCCTTCTCTTCTCCAGGCTGAACAGCCCCAACTTCCTCAGCCTGTCTTCATACAGGAGGTGCTCCAGCCCCTGCTCATCCTCGTGGCCTCCTCTGGACTTGCTCCAACAGTTCCATGTCCTTTTTATGCTGAGGACACCAGAACTGCACACAGTGCTCCAGGTGAGGTCTCATGAAAGCAGAGTAGAGGGGCAACGTGGACACCTCCCTCAAGGTATGAATACAAGGTGGTCAACTTCCTCAAGCTGCTTTTCTCTGGCTTATCCCAGTCTCTAAATCCTATCACTGTGGATTAGGGATTGCTGTGGAGGATTTTCTGCTTATGGCTTGGGCAGACTGTCCAAGCTTGTGAAGCTTTGTTTAGGCTGGGGATAGTGGAAAAAGAAAGAAGAGAGGATTATAAGAGTTTGAAACAGGTCTTCCAAAAAGGTCACCTCACTTGTTAAAGCACCTGCTGGATTCCTTGGCTAAGAGGAGGTTTAATTTCTTTATTTTTCTTAGGAATATATGTATTAATTTGCTATATTCAGTGCCAGTTTGGAACGCTTGAGCCTGCAGTAGCTGACCTAGCTTATTTGGATGATTTAGAGAATAGATGAGTTTATTTTTTGCGCACTGGCAGCAGAGTGAACTTTCCCTAATCCTGTTGCTGTAGAAGGGATTGAAAACAGAGTTTGAGGAGTCATAACCATTTGGGTTGAAGCATATGGACTGTGGGTGGGTATCTAGCAACAAGCTTAGGAATACGGATGGGTTTTCTTCTTCATGCCACAGTCACAAGTTATTAACATGAATCATTTTAAGACTATTAGATGCTAATGAGAGGATACGTTGGTTATTTGCAAGATGGACAAATTCAGGTTCAGGACTGGGTTGTTGAGGGCTTTATGCACTTGTCTCTTGAAACCTCCACGGATGGAGCCTTCTGTGTTCTGCCTTAAGGGAAAACCTTTCTCCTCCTACTTGACCTGGGCCTTTCTCATCTCATTCACCCCCCTTCTGTTCACCTTTTATTATCTAGTTTATAATGTGAAGGCCCAAACCCTACAAGCATTTATAGAACAGCCCAGCTCTTTGCATTTAAGTCGCTGGGTGAACCAGGAATTAAAGAATGTCACAGTGTCTCCTTCTGGATAACATTAACTGGATGGTATGGCACGTCACAGCTTGGAATAGTGGGATCCAGATAAGCACTGATCACTCAAAAACTGCCTGACCATACTTTTGAGGGATCTCATGAATTTCCTATTTCAACCTGCTAGTCTCGAAGGCCAGGATCTAAAGCAGTTGGTGTTAGCAAGCCATTAAGATCCATTTTTACTGCTAAGCATCTTAGTCTAGAGATAAGATGAGAGAGAATGTAAATTAATTAGTGTGGATAGGAAATAAAAAGATGACATTGCTATTCTTATCATGTAGGTACCTGATTTTGCTATCTCAGGGATTGATGTCTACTTGTCTTATTGCCATACTTATGAATATTAATAATTATCACTATATCTAACCTTTACAAGTGAACTACTTCCACATGGGCTTGTGCTGCCTAATGAACTGGTGATTGCAATCCTGTTTGATTTGCCACTGTTGTATTGAGAGTTACGTGGCAGAGATTCTGATCATATATGTTCTGTTGAGTACTTGGAATACATCTTAAAAGTAACTTCAATATCAAAGACAAAACCGAGCATTGAAAACCAGCATAATCCGCCATTTCAAAGGTGTAAAAAGTGGCTAAATTAGTGACAAGAGAAGAGCTTTGAGTAATTCTCCCCACCAAAACTCCTCCATCCCTGGCAGTGTTCAAGGCCAGGCTGGACGGGGCTTGGGGCAAGCTGCTCTAGTGGAAAGTGTCCCTGCCTGTGGCAAGGGGTTGGAACTGGATGAGCTTTAAGGTCCCTTCCAACACAACCCATTTGTGATTCCATAAATACAGCATTGTGTTATTGATTTGTCTGTTCTCCCTATGCAGAAATTGGCTCATGATTTGGTCTGGTTAAAAGTTCACTTACAAGAGCTAAAATAACCTTGTAAAAGCAATTGAGTACTTGTGATCTTTTTGCCTAAAGAGAAGCCTAGCCTGAATACTTCAAGATGCTCCTTCACGGAAATAACTCGCGCTGAAGGCCTAAGAATAATGCACACAGTATTAAAAGAGAAGCCTCATTTTTCTCATACAGATTTCTGTTCAAGGATTACAATTCACAGGGGATGATAATTTAAACAGGAGTGGAAAGGGCAGTTCCACTAAAAGATAATTACAGAATAAAGCAGGCTGTGAAGACTTTAGTACATATAGGTTTGGGTGGCTTAGAATTGGTTCAGTTTCTGCATAGCAGTGCAATTGCTTCTTAATAGCAGCATTTTGATAGACATCAGTATTTAAGTTGCCTTTGTCCTGGCAATATACTTGAGTAACACTTACCTTCTATCTTTGAAAATAGTGAACATACTTTAGTTTGTAATAGATGTAAAAGTTTTTGTCTTTTGTTTATTGTTCTTTTAGTTTGGTAGAAGATAATTTGGAAAGAGTGGATTATGAGATACCAATAGTAATGGAATAGATTAACATTTGTCACAGCTCAACACTTGATAAAATGGTTTATTTTTGCTACTTTAATCACATTATTATGTTTTAAATACTGTATAGAAATACTATAGAGATGATGTTGAATGCTTTTTTCTGACTGTTTTAGACTATTGCTAGGTAGTCGGAACTTTATACTTGGGCTTTACAACGTAGTGCAATGCTGTTGCCTAATATAGAAGTTGCTCTGCTGTTTGAGCCAAGAGCTTTATAAGAAGCAGCACCACTGATGGCGTGCTTCCCCAAATCCATTGGCTGGTGAAGCCTTCAGGAGAATCATGGAATCAACCAGGTCGGAAAAGAGCTTTAAGCTCATCCAGTCCAACTGCTCCCCAGCACTGCCAAGGCCACCACTAACCCATGGCACTGAGGCCTCGTCTCCACGGTGTGTGAACACTTGCAGGGCCGGTGACTGCAGCCCTGCCCTGGGCAGCCTGTTCCAATGCCTGAGCACCCTCTGGGGCAGGAATTGTTCCTCAGCTCCATCTAAACCTGCCCTGGGGCAGCTTGAGGCCGTTTCCTCTTGTCCCATCCCTTGTTCCTTGGGAGCAGAGCCCAGCCCCTCCTGGCTCCATCCTCCTGTCACGCAGTTGTAGGGAGCGATCAGGTCCCCCCTGAGCCTTCTCTTCTCCAGACTGAAGCCCCCCAGGTCCCTCAGCCGTTCCTACCCAGACTGAGCCTTTCCCCCTCTAAAGCCCAGGCCTAATTGGGTGTTTAATTGGGAGTGGAAGCAGTGAACTGCTGTGTGATGCAGTTAATGTGGCGTGTCTTGTGTGGTGGAAGATGGCGTGGCCTCCCATGTCTGGAGTTCCTGACAACTTCTAGAACATACTTTTTATCAGAGAAATAAGAGGAATTGTGAGAGAAATAGGGAATAAGGAAAAAAAAACCCACATCTAAAACAGTTCAAGTTTTGGTACCTTATGTTTTTAATAGTGTTTCATGTTCGATTAGTTTCCTATTTATTAAAAGAACTGAGATAACCCGGTTTTCCTTTTTCCTGTAATACTAAGAACTGCAATAAATTCTTTTCGATGTAAAGGCAAAAGAACATCAAAATAAATTTGGAATTTTTGCAGAAAATTTAAATCGCATATACAAAATAACTGTATTCTCAAAACTATATTCTTAGAATGGTTACTAGCAGTATTGGCATTTTGGATACTAAAGATCAGCTAAACCCCCTTTAAAGTACAAGCGTTCTTTGTCTCTTCCTACACTGTCTATGGCTTTTGTGCTATATATTAATATTCTGCAAAGTCATCCTTAATTACACTGATTGTTTCTGCATTGTAGCTTCTCATCTGTGCTGTGCTTGACATTAGAGGCTGCAGTTGGGGAGTCAGTAGGGCAACTTAATCCCTCCCCTCGGATGCTGCTTCACTGCAGTCTGAAGGTTAGAAACAGCTCTGACTGTTCTGTTGTCAATGCTACTGGGTTCAAAATTGAATCATAATTAAAAAGAAACCAAGTCACTTGGGGAGAAGTTAAGGTTTTCCCTTCAAATCATTGATTTGTCCTGTAAGGGCATTCGTTCTGTTTCCCTTAAGTGTCCTCTATCTACTGCATGGGGGAAAGAGCTCAAGGCTGAGGGTCCAGAGCAGGAGCCTATTGTAAAAGCAGCCAGTGGAACACACAGCAGGACAAACAGAACAGTCCTCCTGGTCTGACATGGATATTTACCAACAGCTTCCAAGGCCGAGGGCCCTCAAACGTACTCAGGTTTCCAGCTGCACAGTTTAACCTAAGCTTTAGTATGTGTTCCTAAAAGGCCTTTTGTCCTAAAAAGAAACCACATAGCTCTGTCCAGCATTTGCCACGCAAACCTTTTGCAAAGATGAAGTGTGCATCATTAAATCAAGGTTTAAGAGTAACTTTAGCACCCTTACTAATGAAAGTAGCATATGTGACTTGAGGAGGAACAGGAACTCCTACAAGGCACTCTGTTTTAGTGGTAGTTTTATCAGTGAATTTCTCTTTTATCTCTTCTGGCTACTTACCTTGTCTCAGTAATTCAGTTTTGTCATAATGCCCCTGTTTTGCACTCTCTTCTTGCCTGCAGCACTTATTCTCCTCGTGTCAGAAAGCTGAGCTGAGTTTTGCTAAAGCTTCCCCTGGAAACCTTGCTTCAGGCAACAGCCCAGCACTGATAGCTCCAGGCCACTGGTGGGACCCAAGAACTGGACCTGCCTGCTCTTCTGTCAGCCTATTGATAGGGAAAGCCTTGAAATCTGCATTTCTGGAGTCACTCCATTTGCAGGGAGCACAAAAGGGAGAAACTGGAAGGTTCCTTGCCTTTAAATCTTGTTAATGATTAAATCAGAATTAAATCTGATTGAAATCTTTAAGTCTTTTAATCAAGGTTTTTAAACAACTTCCAATTGGACTTTTTTAGCTAATGAAATAAGAGCAGTGCAAATGTCCTGTGTTCTACCTTCGCAGGCTGCCCTGAGCAAGAAACTACACAGGACTGGCCTCAGAAAGGGGGAGGCTTTGGTCTGTGTCTGCTTCTTTTTGCTATCCAGTCTCAAAACAACTTCCCAAGTCCAGTCACTCCTGCCTAATGTATGTTGAGTTGTTGGACAGAACATATTTAAACATATCTAGCAATGGGACAACGGAGCTCAGACCTTGTAACATTTCCCATCATAGAATAGTTAGGGTTGGAAAGGACCTTAAGATCATCCAGTTCCAACCCCCTGCCATGGCCAGGGACACCTCACACTAAACCATGGCACCCAAGGCTGTGTCCAACCTGCCCTTGAACACCACCAGGGAAGGAGCATTCACAACCTCCCTGGGCAACCCATTCCAGTGCCTCACCACCCTCACAGGAAAGAATTTCCTCCTTAGATCCAATCTAAACTTCCCCTGTTTAAGTTTTAACCCGTTACCCCTTGTCCTATCACTACAGTCCCTAACAAAGAGTCCCTCCTCAGCATCCCTATAGGCCCCCTTCAAGCTACAGCACTTGTACTGACTAACTATCCGATCTGAAAGTTTTAGACTCGGCGTCTGTTGACTTTAATTCAGTGGAGTACTTAAATTTATTATGTTCTATTTGTGTTATTGAAAAACCCAGGCTAACAACTGATCCTTCATTAGTGAATAAAGCATTACTTTCACGCAAGAAAAGTGGGAATAGGAGGATTTTAACCTACCTGTAGATAATACATGCACTGTTCCTGCATGTGTCGCAGTTAGCTGTGTCTTGACCAGTCCGATACGAAAGCCTACAAAGACAAGAACATGAGGTCATTGAAGAGGAATTTGGTTTGACATGGTTTTACCTTCTATGATTCTTTCCTAGACATCAGGGGTTCTTTTTGGTTTGAACTTAAATATTGAAGGCAAAAAAGGAGCCATTAGGAAACCAGGATCAACATTCAGTGTAATTCACGTTCCCTGAGCAATGGGAGGATGAAGTAATTTGGAAAGTGAGCCTTTGATGATTTCAAGGAGAAAATAAAGCATTTAGATTACAAAGTATAACAGAAATAAAAGGGAAAACAACAAAAGAACCAAGTGAGGTGAAGCTCTTCTTGCATAAAGCTGCTGTGAACCAAGGTGATGAACCATCCCTGTAAGCAGGCTGGTTTGTTTTCTCTGCTTTCTCAAATCCCTGAGGCTTTTCCCAGTTACTGGTGGATGTACAGAACATAATACTGAAAAACGGCACCTATTTCAGTGCCTCAGCAATGAGGTATGAAGATGGGTTGTAGGGATGTTTATGTCTTAAAAGGAAGAAAGTACCATTTAAATCACACTTTCTGCACTCACGTAGCCTACGGCTGTTCTTTGACACGCTTTGGTTTGTAGTCTGTTGGAGCAGTGTCTTAATTTCCTTATGTGTTGTCTCTGAGTTGGTCAATTTGAATTAAAAAGGGGTTTTAAGGCATGCAAGTACTTTTTTGTGCATAGGTATTTCATCAAAATAAATCATAAAATCCCAGCCTGGTTTGTGTTGGAAGGGACCTTAAAGCTCATCCAGTCCCAACCCCTGCCACGGGCAGGGACCCCTTCCACTAGAGCAGCTTGCTCCAAGCCCCTGTGTCCGACCTGGCCTTGAACACTGCCAGGGATGGGGCAGCCACAGCTTCTCTGGGCACCCTATGCCAGCGCCTCAGCACCCTCCCAGGGAAGAGCTTCTGCCTAAGAGCTCATCTCAGTCTCCCCTCGGGCAGGTTAAAGCCATTCCCCTTGGCCTGTCCCTACAGGCTCATCTCCAAAGCTTCTCTCCATGTTTCCTGTAGCCCCTTTAGGCACTGGAGCTGCTCGAAGGTCTCTTATGTCTCAGGGGGGTGAAGTAGTATCTGTTTTTCATTACCTTTTGAAGTCTTTCAGAAGCTGACATTCAGATTGTCCCTACTCTGTTAAACTTGGCCTTGCTAAATATTTTTTCCAAGCTATTGATCAAATACTAAGGACTCTTCCTAAGGCTACAACATCTAAAGTTTACAGAGCAGTTGATGAAGGCCTTTATTTACTGAGCACAGAAAGGATAGTCAATAATTGCTGTCAGAGGAGCACAGTTGGTCAAGTGCTTCTCTATAGGTAAAAGCATAAACCCACCATGCTGGGTACCAAGTGAAGTCGGGACATTTGAATTCATCTGCATACTCCTACAAACTACCATTCAAATCGGTTAATTCTCTGGCTTGTAGAATAATAACCTTCTTCTCTGCCCCTTTCTCCTCTTTGTCCATGGTGCTGCAGGGTTTAGGTACTCACATTTGGCTGCCCCTTCGTTGCTAAAGGGTTTTAATAAAGGTCCTTTCCAACCCGAACTGTTCTATGATACCATGCTACACAGGAGCATGTGTGTCGTCACTGCTTTAGTTCCTATGAAGCTCTACCAAGCAGATCCCACCAGCACCGTGTCTATCTTACAAACATCGTGTTTTAGTTAGGATAAACTTCCTCAACACTGGTTGGTACTTGGCTAAAGCCATGCTCTGTTTGGTGTTTATGTGGATGTACTGGTTCAGTCATAAATTACAGTCCTGCTTCTGTAACTTACAGTGGTTTTAATATCATATTAACAATAAGGCACTGAATAAACTTAGGTACTTGGGTATCTTCCTAAGACTCGAGTTTTCCATATTGTATTTATATTTCTAAAGCATGATGATCTTCAAGTGCACAATAATTCCAGACATTCAAGTACTTAAAACCTTATTTCCTACTTTATGGTATAAGGCAAACTCATTAAGATGACAAAAATGGTCCTTTGATACAAATATTTAACAATTACATGAGTTTTAGATGATCAGTTTGAAATCCTGGTTTCTGAACTGACCACTTGGTTTTAGCACCGGCGTCGTTCACAAGCGTTACTGTTTGCTGTGATACATCTAGTTTTTCCTAGTTTTATGTCATTCACGATGAACTTAAAGCATCATTTTCCTTATTGAATATTCGTAGCTCTTCAGGGATTATTTTCTTTTCAAGCCACAGATCTAGCAGTGTTGCCTTCTCTGGACCATCCTGTCAGTCAGACCTCTTTGTAAGGCCCAAGAACGCTGCATGGTGTCACACTGTTTGGTTTCCATGCGGCGCTTTGATAGCTCTTAACCAGGGCTGCGTATGTGAGTGTTAGATCAGTATAAATTCAATTATTCCTATACAAATTAAACTCTTCAGGAAAGAATTTTGTTGTTGACACCCCAGGGCTTTGGACTCTCGCTTGTTTTCACATCTGCATAAGCACATGCATAGAATTCATCTACTTCATGCCAACAAGGATTTCACTACTGGCATAACGTTTCCATGTACATCCTAGGCAGTGAGGTTGATCTGCAACACGGGCTTACTGAAAAACAGAGCTTCCTACCAGTGTTAACTGCTACAACCAGTTTGTGAGCGCACTCTGGGTACCAGGTTCAGGAGAGCAGAGTCCTGGGTGCTTATTCTTCCCTTGTGAGGTGGGGTATTTTGAATAAGCTACTTTTCTCCTTCCCCTTTAAAATGTTTTTAAGGGTATTCCAGTGCCAAAGAGCTCGGGTTAGACCAGTAACTTTATTCTTCATTGCTAAACCAGTTGTTACTTTCAGTAAGAAGAAAACCTGTACATTGTGATGTTTTGCACCAAAGACTCCTACAGATTTGTTTTCTTTTGAGGGACATTAAAGTTGGTTTTGATCCGGTTCAGATCCAAACTGGAGTGTTTCACTTTGTACTGAGATATCTGGGAGCCAGGAGTTCCCCCCAAGCTGTGAATCCCGTGGGCCATGTAGTTCACGTAACAATCACCGCAGCATTAAGCTTTGCAGCTCATTTTACTAATCTTAATATCCTAATTTTGGGAATGCCTCAGTGGTTTTAGTAGTATTACATGTTATAATTCGCTTCAGTCGCTCAGTTTTATCCTCAACCTCAACCTTATTCTGGTGTCCTCAACATAAAAAGGACATGGAACCGTTGGAACAAGTCCAGAGGAGGCCACAAGGATGATCAGGGACTGGAGCACCTCCTGTATGAAGACAGGCTCAGAAAGTTGTGGCTGTTCAGCCTGGAGAAGAGAAGACTGCTCACAGACCTCAGAGCAGCCTTCCAGTATCTGAAGGGGGCCTATAGGGATGTGGGGAGGGACTCTTCATTAGGGACTGTAGTGACAGGACAAGGGGTAACGGGTTCAAACTGAAACAGGGGAAGTTTAGGTTGGATATAAGAAGGAAATTCTTTCCTGTTAGGGTGGTGAGGCACTGGAATGGGTTGCCCAGGGAGGTTGTGAATGCTCCATCACTGGCAGTGTTCAGGGCCAGGTTGGACAGAGCCTTGGGTGCCATGGTTTAGTGTGAGGTGTCCCTGCCCATGGCAGGGGGTTGGAACTGGATGATCTTAAGGTCCTTTCCAACCCTAACGATTCTATGATTCTATGATCTGGCATTATGAATGAACAGGAAAGACGTCTTGAGCTTGAAAGGGGAGAGTGCAAAGTCCTGTCTTGTACAGTGCACATCTACTGGTATGAAGATGTGAGGTGCAGTCTGAAGGCAGTGGAAGGTGTCCCTGCCTGTGGCAGGGGGTTGGAACTGGATGGGCTTTAAGGTCCTTTCAACCCAAAGCAGTATGGGAGTCTTTGAAGACCCAACCAAATCTAACCTCTTCCCCTGTTAACCAGCAATTCCTTATTCTTTTCTTGGTGATCTTACTACAAAAGATGTTTTAGTTCCTACCTGGAAAAATATTTCTCATGTGGATGCTGAAGGAAATCTTTTGGTTTAAGTAAGCTGCCTTCTGGGTAGAACCTGTACTACCTCATGATTTGTTTTTGTTACCCCCAAAATGACGGAGTTGAGTGAGATACATCTGTGTGTGTATATGTATATATATCCACACACACATGTATGGGGGGGGCTAATCCTATCAGTATAGCGAAGTCAATGCAGCACTAGTCATTCCTAGTTTGATGGCATGCATGCTGATCTGCAAGGAAGGAACTGAATGCATGTATTTGTTTAATGAGCATCCCTGGTATTCATAATATGACTGTATTTTATACTGCTTAATATGTTTTGATTTACACTAAAAGCAGCCATTACTCCAGTAGCTTCATTCTTTGATACCTTACATCTCATATCATCATTTTCCATATGGGTGCACATAGATGGGCACGCTTAAGCTCATGTGTGATGTGCTGCTGTGTGGTCAGGTGCTGGAGAAGGGCTGCATTTGGGTTAGTTGGGTTGTTGTGGCTGCATCCACCCAGCTGAGTCACCTTGGCAGTGATACCTCACCTCCCCACTCGGTTTCCCACACCTGCTTGTGATCTCCATTACATATTATTTGCAGGAGGCTCTCATTTCTTGCATTTCTTTCAGCATTCTTGGCACACCCTGAGCTTAACCTCAATTAACACCTCCAAGTATTAGAATATCATAACGAAGAGCCACCCTTCTGCTGACACGGACTGGCAATAACTAATAATAGGCTGCAGTTTTCAGGCAGCCTGAGGGAATGACACCCTCAGAATCCCTGTGAAATGCAGAATTCCTGAACCTGCTTGAGGCTCTTCTTGAAAACACCAACTGGAACATCCAAATCTTGGCATTTGAGTAGGTTTTTTTGCTTGTACAGATTGGAGACCCCATTTTGCTGGGAGGGGGGAAGCTCAGATCTGGATATGCTGATTTTCCCCTAGTTTTCAGTTGGTGGCTAGAGAAGAGGTGCTAATTCAAGTATCCTGGACATAGAATCCTGGAATTGTTTGGCTTGGAAGGGACCTTAAAGCTCATCCAGTTCCAACCCCTGCTGTGGGCAGGGACACCTTCCCCTAGAGCAGCTTGCTCCAAGCCCCATCCAACCTGGCCTTGAGCACTGCCAGGGATTACAAAGCAATTTGGAGGGACAGATCTGTTCCATCTGGATGTCTTCCCCTATCTGCTGGGATGTAGGGAGTACTTCATACTAATTGAGTGACTTAATGGCATGGTTTTACACAAGTGGCTTTGCTTCAGAGCGCCTTTATGCACTGATGGGTGTGCTCTTTAGAGGATATTGATATCCATCACACTTTTGATGTATTACCACCAACAAGAGGATAAACAGACTTCAAGAGTCTTCCTTTATTGGTGTTTGTGTTAAAATACAGTGAAACAAGTTATCTTAAGCAGGCAGTGGGCCTTTGAAGTGGTTTTGAAGTGACAGTTCTGGCTGTGCTGAATAGCTGAGGAAGTGTAGGCTGTGGTTCTCCCTAAGTCTTTGTATGGATGGGTATTGTATTCCCGTGCATGGCCTGGTCCTGCTGTGCCTATCTATAGTATAGCTAAACACACTGATGTTATCTGTCTGTACACAGTAATGGCTCAGACATAGAGAGTCTGGTGGAAACTTCTAAACCTCTGTGTTTTCTACTCTAAAGCATTACTAATAATCATGCTTCGAGGCAAAATTGTCCATACTATTAACATAATTTGTCTTTTGGAAGAATAAGATGACTACACTATGTCATGTGCGTCTCAGCTGTCCTTTTGACTTGAGTAAGTCATGTTTTACCTATGTAAACTGCAGGGAAATCACTTGTATATCTTTGCAGGTTAAAATCAGCTTAGCCATATAGGTTTAGTCTACTCTAAGAAAGATCTGCTATTCTGGCTCAGTGGAGAGCCTCATGTAAACCCGTTTGTATCAGCAAAATCATGTTCCTGTTGGATGAATATCTGCCTCTTAGATGCAGATGCATATCTGTTCCCTTAAGAACTTACATTCTGCCATCAAACCAGCAGGTACATGCAGTTATAAACATCTCAAGTTAGCATTTGGCTCATATAAAGGTCTTCTGCAAAATCACCTGCCCAGTTGAACACTGCTTTGGCCCTCTTGCTCCTGCACTTTCATTACATTCATAGTTACCAGTTAACAGTTCTGATTTGCAGATGATAGCAGTACAGCCTCATAAAGCTCAAGAGTCAGCAGTATTGTGCTTTGAACAATCATGTTGAGGCTTTTTGGTTTGATGTCTACAGCTGATGCACACATTGAATTGTTTCATCCTTTTCACAGGTGTGTTGGGGTTTGCTCTTTGTTTCTCTGCCTTTTTGTTTTCTCCTTGCCTTTCACCTGGAGATGTTTTCTTTCTTCTGTTGTTTGTTGGCACTGCTTATTTGCTTCCCCAGTACCATCCCTGGGAGCATCCTTGGTGTGTCTCCCACTAAACACAGAATCAACTAAGCTGAAAAACACCTTTAAGACCATCACATCCAACCTCTACCCCAGCATTGCCAAGGCCATCACTAACCCATGTCATTAAGGGCCTCATCTACATGTTTTTTGAACACAGACTTGTGTTTGAGAGGATCTGCTCCCCTTTATGTGACAAAGTGTGGGTTAACTCCACCAGCGGTGTGGATAGCCTTAGATTGCTCAGAGTGGCTACAGAAACAGGTGCTTCAGTGTGCTCTGCATCGGGTTGGCTTGAGCTGATTTATATGTGCAATCGATTGGTTGTGTTATAATTGAGAGTGGAACCTGGCTCTGATACTGCTTTGTAGTCCCTGCAGAGACTCAAGATGGGCTTGGAGCTCTCGTACCTCCAGCTCCACACACTTGGAAGCTGTTGCCCAGATTTCCTAGCAAAGTCTCACAGACTTGTAGGCAGGATTTGCTGTCATTGCAAGGGCCTGTAGGGCCAGGCCAAGGGGAATGGCTTTAACCTGCCAGAGGGGAGACTGAGCTGAGCTCTTAGGCAGAAGCTCTTCCCTGTGAGGGTGCTGAGGCGCTGGCACAGGGTGCCCAGAGAAGCTGTGGCTGCCCCATCCCTGGCAGTGTTCAAGGCCAGGTTGGACACAGGGGCTTGGAGCAAGCTGCTCGAGTGGAAGGGGTCCCTGCCTGTGACAGGGGCTGGGAGTGGATGAGCTTTAAGGTCCCTTCCAACCCAAACCAGTCTGGGATTCAATGTTTAAACACACACCAAAATAAGGCAAAAGAAACGCTGCACAAATCCACTGCCTCATTTTTGAGAGCCCTCTTTTAACTGATGGCAGAGGATGAAAGCAGAAATTTTCTGATGCTCTAAAATAATACCAGAATCTTTTTTCTACTTTTTATTCCCCCCTTATCTGCCTCGTTATTCCAGGGCTGATATTATTCATTGGGTTTCTGAAAATACTCTGAAATGTACAGGAGCTCAGTGGTGAGATTTTTCGGCCTGTTTCCAAGACAGTACTTTGTTGTCTCTTACTGAATCCTGACAGTTGGAAGCAGATGACTAATTCTCTTTTTGAGGTATTTGCACTGTGGGTGGATGCCATGGCTCCCAAGATACCAATTGAAGCGCTTTCACCCCATAAATACGTTTTATATTAGACTCGGGTTAGGCGGGGAGTGAAGTGTTTAAAAAAGCCCACAATGACCCCCATATTTTAATAGGGGTGTCTAGTGATTGAACAAAAAAACCCCACTGAGAACGGAGAGAATTAAAATGCATTTCAAGGGAAATCACAAAGCCTCGCAAGAATTCGGTGCGTACAAGGTCTAGCATCTCTCTTGAATGTTTGTGCCTCGGTTGTCTCATCAGAGAAGTCAGGAGGAGAATTAAAATGTCAACGCTTTGTATTATGGATAATTCAGGGAAGTTGTTTGCTCTGGATGACTAGCATCTGTATTCCTGGCGTGTAGCTCTGAGGCCAGACGCTGCCAGCAGTTATCAGGGAGCACACTCCGGTGGTTACACTCGGATGAGGTCTGTCTCTTTACCCCTCGCACTCCAAATGTCTCTGCTGTGATTTACTCCTGACCTCAGCGCATCATTACTTGGATGCCCCGAGACTCCTGAAGCCACAGCTCATCATCATGTCTCCCGCACCTGCAGCTTCAGAGCATGTCAACCTACCTCTTCCCACCTCCAAATCCACCTCATTTTATAATGAATTCCTTCTGCATGTGATTTGGGGGACCGGCTGGGGCAATGTTCAGTGGTGTGGTCAGCATACAGAACTCCCTGCATGCAGCTCTTCACCTCCCTGGTGCTCCTGCCTAGAGCTGAATGGATTCTGAGCTACAGAGAGATTATCCAGCTCTTGCTCTGTGGTAATAGACCTTCATCAGCCACAGCACTGAAAATCATAATAGCACAGTTCCAATGCAGATGAAACCCTCTCAACCGATCAGAGCAAAGGGTGTCTCATAGGTATGAACTAATAGTGTGTCTATGGGTAATAGCTGTATTAAAATACAACACCTTGGATTTTGCTTGACTTGGACTTTGAAATTGAGAAGGCTGCTCACAGGCATTGTTCCTATAAAGGAGGGAAGACGGGAGAAGTGAGAAGTCTGTGGTGGTTTTTTGATCATTTCCAAGTGATAGAGATTTCAGTGCAAGCTCAAATAGAATTATGCATTGCATAGAATCCTATGGCATGGTACAGAGAGCTACATTCCCCAGGAGGACAGCAAATCCCATAGAATCATAGAATAGCAGGGACTGAGAAATCGGCTCGTCAAGGGATGAATAACAGTAAAATACAGATCAAGCAGAGTCACAGTAGATGCTTAACATGGTCACCCAGCCAAGCCTGGCTTCCTCACTGCAGGATGTTGTCACCAGAAAACCAGACATGTAGAAATCACAGAATCCCAGGCTGCTTTGTGTTGGAAGGGACCTTAAAGCTCCTCCAGCTCCAACCCCTGCCACGGGCAGGGACACCTTCCACTAGAGCAGCTTGCTCCAAGCCCCTGTGTCCAACCTGGCCTTGAACACTGCCAGGGATGGGGCAGCCACAGCTTCTCTGGGCACCCTGTGCCAGCGCCTCAGCACCCTCACAGGGAAGAGCTTCTGCCCAAGAGCTCATCTCAGTCTGTCCTCTACATCAATAAGCCTATACCAGCTTAGAGTAACAACTACATCAGCTGTACTATATGCAAACCAAAGAACTTGTTTAAAATTGTAATATTGCACAGTAGCATAACATGAGGAGTACGGTGTATGAGCTGCTGCCCACTGATATGGCCGATGCTGTGGTACTTGCAGGAAGGATGAGGAGCTGTATGGAGAATAAAAGACATCAGGACGGACCACGGAAGTGCTGAACTCTTTCTGTTGCAGCTTGAATAACTCTTTGCAGGTCTCAGTACTTTCTGTTCTCTTATTCCCTTAAGTAATGGTAGATTTTATTCCAGTCCAGGAGACCACGTAGAGCCTCAGTTGCTTGAGCTTTGTATACAGATGCTCAGAAAGATCCCATCCCTCAGAGTTCTTTCTGAGCTTGTATGGCTGACAGTGAAGCAAACAAATCCCTTTGCATTTCCCAAGGATATGATGTAAGTCATGTCAGTCTGAACTACTACGGAGCATAAATTGCCTTAACATCAAAATACCTCTGCTCATCCCTACAGCCCAGGCTCTCGTGCTGATGAGTTATTAGGTCACACTCAGCTTCTATCGTTTCTTCTCAGGAGACTGGAACCAAAAGGAAAAAGCTGTAGCACACCCAGGACAGTGCTGTGTGTCCTCTTCTGGTCGGTTCATGCAGCAACTGATGTGGTGAAAAACATCCTTCAGCATCACCTGATCAGTTAAAGAGGGTTAAGCACAGTTGGGCATGTTTGGAGTGATTTCCAACCTCCTTTTGCGTGGCAGTTTTCCTTCTTGGTTGACCTGTAACACAGCTGATCCCTGTCTGCTGCTCCATGAGATGCAAAATGAATCACAGTAAACTCTCACAAAAAGCTCAGAATTGTCTCGTTTTCACTTAAGGATTCTGTTAAACCCCTGCTTTTCTCAATGTTTGCTTATAACATGGAAAAAAGGGTCAATGGCAGGGAAGAGTAACCTAGTGCTGGCTGCAGACAGCAAAACCTGCATTGGGCTGCTCCACATATCACAACTTGGTTACCTGTTCACTCATCTATCTTCAAAATCCCTCTGTATATTCAAAGCTCAAAATGAAGCCATTAAGAACTACAAACCAGTGCAGACCACCTTATTTTTATCAAGATCTGATCAGAGAACAGTTCCTGGCTCTGGAACTGAAGAAGCCAGCAGTGATGGAGGTGGCACGGAGCGAGGATGGGCAGACACATGCTTGGGAGCTCCTCACTTAAAAGATGTTTTCCTCCAGATACTGAAACAGTCCACACTTGAGTCCAGGTCAACTCTTCATCAGTTCCATGAATGTAAGAACAGGAGCTTTCCTAAGCCTGAACTGCATCTTTATGTCTTAATTCTAGAACCTGGGGAGCTGGGAGCCTTACCAGTTTAAGACTAAAACACCTATCTCTCTTCAGACAAGTCTTTTTACTAACATTGGCCATCAAATCCATTTTTGCCTAGTCAGGATAAGAGATGAGTATCTCTGTGTGTGAACACAGGGGCTCAGAAGTAGGTGTCAATTAGAAATCTGGGGATTAAGCTTGTGGCAAATGAACAGCAGTGAGAAATGTGACACTGTAAAGCTCATTCTGTCTCATTTTTACCTGGCTCATTGCTCTGTCTCTTTGGATTCTAGTAGTACTGACAGTCAAAATGTAGTTATTAAAGGATTATTCTAATTGTGTAAAGTGAAAACTGGTTAATTCAGTACCTAAATAACATCCTCTGTCAAAGCCTGATTTAGCAGAAAACCTCTTCCTTGCAGGTATGTGATTTGGACAGCTTGGTGACAGTTGGCAAAGCTTCCCGTGCGATCTGCAGCAGTTCAGATATATTTAGCAAGAATGTAGCCTGCTGACACTGTTTCTCACTGTTCATTATGAGACTTCATCAGTGATTCCAGCTTTCAATGGGGGGGATTTGCTTTTCTTGGCCTCGGTGTCACTGCAGCCAGTCTGTTGGCAACGCCTTGAACTTTGATTGCACTGCAAAGGCTGAAGTGGGGCCGAGCCCTGCTCAAATGGGGAAGTGGAGGATGACAGTTCATCTTGGTTTTAAAGTCTGTTCAACAGCAGCTTGATATAAATCAATTTCTTCTTCTGAGTACTTCAAATACTGTTTTTTAGAATTGTGCCTGTATAGTATATGCAGATAAAAAAGCTGGAATCTAGTAGAAAAATAAGGGCTTTTTTTCCCCAAGACTTAGCATGCTCCTAGTGTCCTTTGAGAAAACATAGTAAGCATTAAGATCAGGTAACTGCTGAAAAGATTGTGTTTCTTCTTCTTTGTTTGTTCTATCTTTATTCCACATACTGGCTGTTGCTAACAGTTCACTTTTCATTCGTGTTCATCATCATTTGCTTGTTGAAAACCTCCTACCACTGTATTCCCAACAAAGGATGTTTGATAGATGAGCTACTACTGATAGCAGGGTCATTTAGCAGAGTGCTCTTTATCTTAAATGTTACTGTGCCTAGGTACTCTGATAACTATTAGATCTGTTCCAGGCATGTTTGTGAACTGAAAGTTTGCCCTTTTTCTCCACTCTGACAATTCTGTCTGTAGCTTTGGTTACGAGCAAGAGAATAAATCCAACCCGAATAAAACTCCTACCTAAAATACAAATGTAATCAAGTTTCGAAGGCCTACGAAACACTCCTGTTACCTGCCCCGGAACATCTAACTGCACGTTGGCTCTTAGTAATCAAACTCAGACAAAAAGGTGTTGCAGCCCAGACCCCTCCCCCCCCCCGCCGCCCCGTGTGCTGGGCTGCACCCCCAGAGCGTGAGCAGCAGCTCAGGGAGGGGATCCTGCCCCTCTGCTGTGCTCTGGGGAGACCCCCCTGCAGTCCTGATCCAGCTCTGGGGCAGCAGCACAAGAGGGACGTGGAGCTGTTGGAGCGAGGCCAGAAGAGGCCATGGAGCTGCTGCGAGGGCTGGAGCAGCTCTGCTCTGGAGCCAGGCTGAGAGAGCTGGGCTGGGGCAGCCTGGAGAAGAGAAGGCTCCTGAAGGGGAGACCTGAGAGCAGCTCCAGTGCCTGAAGGGGCTGCAGGAAAGCTGGAGAGGGGCTTGGGACAAGGGAAGTAGGGACAGGCCAAGGGGAATGGCTTTAACCTGCCCGAGGGGAGACTGAGATGAGCTCTTAGGCAGAAGCTCTTCCCTGGGAGGGTGCTGAGGCGCTGGCACAGGGTGCCCAGAGAAGCTGTGGCTGCCCCATCCCTGGCAGTGTTCAAGGCCAGGTTGGACACAGGGGCTTGGAGCAAGCTGCTCTAGTGGAAGGTGTCCCTGCCTGTGGCAGGGTTTGGGACTGGATGAGCTTTAAGGTCCCTTCCAACACAAACCAAGCTGGGATTCTAATAAGTTTTTAAACCTTGGGTGATGCTGGATGTTTTACTTTGAATGACATGGAATCTTTAAGTGATGGATCTTATGCATTAGCTTTCATTTGGGGTTACTGAGATAAAGAGGGGGGTCATGGGGACTGACAATAGGTATTAAAATAGTCTGCATTAGGAAAGAGCAGTTTTGGCATAGAATGATTGTGCTGTGACGAGGTACATTGAGCTCTGAGAGGCATCAGTTTGGGGGCAATACAAAAGGGAGAAGGCTGGAATACTGCTTTATAGCTCAGAAAACGAGGCTACTTACAGTGAGGGCAGGTAAATGGGCTTTTAATACTTTCCCTGCTTTCAGGATAAGTGAGTGTCTGAGTGACGGCTGACAGATGAGCTGTTAATTGGGATATGAGCACAGGGCTTATGGGTAGGACCCTTCACAGCTCCAAATGCAAAGAATTTGACTTAAAACTGCTTTAGTGGCATAATGGAGAAGCATAAATGATCACAGTATGCATTTTGTTTGAATATGGCTCCCAGTTTAGTGTGACACATATACCTTTTGGGCAGTGACAAAGCCTGACAGTTCAGCTTTTAACGATCAGAAGTGACTGTATAGTTAGAGCAAGTGAGGGGAGTAGTTACACAAATGAATGTAAGTCAAGGAAGTAAGGGGTGTTCTGTCTGTGTTGGAGCTAGAAAATAAAGACTGCTACTATAGTAGTTGTCTGGTTCACTCTTAAGACTGGTATTAGAAGAAACAGCAGAGAAAATGGTACATATGCATTAGAACTTAAAAAAGACAAAGCTAAACAGCCCAACCATCCACTGGCCCAAAGAGCACAAGATCCCCAAAGCACTTCCAGTAAGGAAGATGCACCCAAGGGCATTTCCTGTGCCTGCCTTGGAAAGGTGAATTGTTACAGTCTCTAAGTTGTTTTGGTGTCTCTGTGTTCAGGCACTACCTGTGATGCCTACTCTGAAATACAGCAACTGTAGTGAGGGTGAAGAGGTAAGAATTTAGGAGGTGATCTCAGGTAAAGTCATAGAATGAATGTGACTGCTCCAAAGGACAGGCAAAGTGCATGTCTGTAAAGATCAGAGCTGAAAATAAAGGGAAGCATGGTAGTCCTGTTCCCAAGCCACTTAAACCCCGGTGGCACTCAGTATATGATACAGGTTGTGTGTCACAGTGGAATCTGTTGTGCTCTTTCTGGTTTTCACGTATTTATGTGTAGTGCAGCTCTCTTCTATGGTTGTATTTTCTTCCCTCCATTTCCAGGTTTTCTCTTAGAAATGGTTTTGTTAAACTTCTCCTTTGCCACGTCTGTAATTGAAAAAGCAAATGCAAAGAGGGGGGGAAATCCCAGATGAAGCCATGGCATGTTATTTCTGCACGTTACTTCCAAAGGCTGTGCTTTCAGGAGCTGTGTTCCTGTAAAATCTAAAAGCTTCCTTTTCTCCTTACGTGAAATAAGGAACTCCCAAGATTTAAGAGTGCTGGTTCATGTGTGTAGATGGCTTGAGCTAGACAGCAAAGGTTGTTGCTACCTTGATTTACTTGGTCTGCTTCATCTGAGCTTAAAGGCTGGCCTGGACTTGAAGTACCTCCTAAGGAGAGGAAAAGCAAAGCTGAGCACCAAGTGCTCTGGCTATCTCACTTTCACTTGCCATTGTTCCTGAGCTGCTGTAAGTTTATGCTCAACTCTTGTGATCTCAAGGATGATTCTTGTGGTATTTTGAAGCCAGAAGTACTTGAGTGCTGTGTCTGCATCAGGTGAAGCTCTCCTTTATCATACAAACATCCATCCAGACACACAGAGAACTGTTTTATTTTCTGCTTCAAACTGATAATGAGAGACACAAATATCCCATATTCCATGAAAAACAGGACATTTAAATTCTGCCCACGAGAACACGTTCTTTCAAAGCCTCTTTGGAGGAGCCCAGGACTGCTTGTTTCATCCCTGTTTGCTGAGAGCTCTTTGAATGCCTGCACCACCACCAGCTAAAGAATGAATGTAAACTATCCCTGAAACAGATTCATTTAACTCTGGTCTAAGGTGCAGCATTTGGCCTCTCGGAGGCAAAACACACTAACTGACTTTGGTGTGGCAAACTGAGCGCTTTGTTCATTCAGACTGCTCATTTGGTGTGTAATGAGAAGGGCCCCACATTACCCTTACTTTTCACAGCCAGGATGTAAAGGGCAGGTCATCAGCGTTCAACAGCAGCAGAAATAGTTCTGACTCTGTTCATCTTCTGGTCCATAGGTGTTGGTTAGCCAGGTTTGGGGATTAGTGATGTGCATTTTGCTTTCAATACTGTCTCCCTCAGTGAGGCTGTATACACAGAGCAGAATTTGGCTTGCTCAACTGAACGCCCTGCCTCTGAGTACAGCCAAATGTGTCTACAGTTTATAGATTACTAATAGTTCACTAGAAGATAAAGCAAACATCACTTGGAGCATAAACCAGGTTTTACGTTGCAAAGCTGCACCTTGCATCTTGTAGAAGGCAATGTTTCCTCCAACTTTAAGCTAGAAGACTTAACTGAAGCTGCTGCTGTTACTTTGGTTCATGCATGACTTAACACAGACATGGAATGTGATGTAACACATTCAGTGTGTGTCAACACAGACATTTGCCGTGATGTAATCTTTGGTTTTGGTAGAATTTTCTACATAGGAAGGTATAATTACTTTATTTAGTAAATGATGATGCACATAGATAGTTTTAATAATTCTTCTTGATACTGGGGGGTCACAGAGGAGTCATGATTTCTATCCCATCCCCAAATCTACACTGTGTTATTTAGATGGATTTAATGCATTAGAATGAATGCAGTACCTGATGGTTAAGAACTGTGTCTCTTGATGGGCTCAGTTTTGCATTGTGACCAATAAAAGGGGCTTGATCCTAGCTCACAGGAAGACATTGGTCATGCTGCAGCCTCAGAGTCTCAGCTCCATCATGTCAGTCCCTTCTCTCATGGTCTTCCCCTTTCTTTTCCACCGAGTTGAGTGCTGTTTGTTGTTGCTAATTGTAGATAATGTAGTACTGATGCTCGGAAAAATATAGAGAGATGATATTCACCCAAAGGATGATATCGCTATCTTCAGAGCTGCTGAGACAATTTTGCTGGCATCGACTCATTTAGTGATGAATTGCAGTAATAGCAGTTCAAGACCTCCAGCATATTAGTGAGAATGAATCCACTGAGCGCCAGTCCCATGGCACTACAACAGCACTTAAAGAACACTGATTTCCTTGAAGGGAGAAAAATCTGATTAAGGGATTTAGCCGAGTTTCTTTGTTTGGTTTCTCTGACAAGAGCGTGGCATTTGTATTTGTTTCTTGATGTATGTTATAGCAAGGAATTTAATATCCATCAGAAAACCAGGAGAGTGCCATGAACCCAGGCCACTGTTTTCTGTTTAAGCAGATGGACGTTTCCTATGCACTGCAATAAGCAGAGATGTAGCACTAGGATTGCTTTTAATTTCTTGTTACAAACTGACTTGCCACCTTGGTTATACAAGGAAGAAAAGATCAATATGCTAAAAATTGAGAAGATCCATAGTGTACAGTGGTGGCTCTCTGTGGTAAAAGTGTTGTAGAAATGAATGCAGTAATTGGAAAGGATTATTCTAATAAAACCCAAGGCAGCCTATTATTGAAATAGTTGCCTAATTTGAGAGAAATAGGGATAAAGACAGGCTTCGTGTTAATAATGTGTTGATGCTGTGCATGAGAACAGAGTGTTCCTTCAGCTCTGGAGTGTGATCAGTGGAGAACAGCAGCGTCCCAAGCTGGACTTCTTTGTGTCATCTCCTTTAAAATCACCCAGGCCCTGGAAGATTAGAGGGATCTGGAATCCAAGAATTCCTAAAACAGGAGGAGAACATGCAAGTATGCATCTCCTCCTCCATCTCTATGTCCTTCATGTACAGCTGGGAGGGGGCATGTTTGGGACATGGCTAGAACATATGTAAGTGTAGCTGAAAGCGGCTCCAAGGAGAAACCCTGTTCTGCTTTTGGTAAGTGTTAATGCAGCATCTCTGTATGTGGTGTTCAAAACAATTCCTTTATCTGAAATCTCACTTGGGTTTGTAGGTATTTTCTTCCTATTTTTATGATGAACCTCAACCACTGATTACAGTTAATGTCAAAGGATCATGAAAGCATTTTAATTCTCTTCCACATACCACAGCATGTTTGTAAAGATGTTCAAAGTGTGTGATGTATATTTAGGTGGTGATTTCTCCATTTCTTGGGGAACTTACGGGGGAGGAAGTAAAGGGATGCTGATAAATCAGCTCCTTTTGGTCAAATACTGTGTAGTTTTACAGTCTGTAGGAGAGGCAGGGAGATATTCTGAAGAACTGGGATTTATGGATAGTTCTGCTATTTTAGGGCTAATACAGACTACTGCTTTGTCAGGCTGACAACTCCAGAAGGATTATCTGGAGATACGAGCAATCATCGACAGTTCAGGCAAGACCTTTTCTGTGCTGAGGGCAGGGATGCACTCCTGGTGATGGCTCCATTAAATGGGTCTGCTTATGTGAGGGCAACAAAAAGAGTATTTGCTGTTGCTCTGCTATCTTTGGGAAAAGCTAAAAACTCGATACACAAGTGTATGGAGGAAGCAGTGGTATTTATAGCAGATGACTTGGTGGGTAGATGTGGGTGTTGATACACACAGGGCTCTCGCTGATGAGTTATGATGAAGAACTCTTTCTCTGCGTGTTGTGATTTGACAAGCAGCATGCCACTTCTCTCCAACTCGCTTGCAGTTTCTGGAGGTTAAAGTCAGAGGAATACTTTTTCTGAATAAGAATTAACAAATAAATCACAGAATCATAAAATCATTTAGGTTGGAAAAAGCCTTTAAGATCATCGAAGCCTGTGTTGCCTTCAGCTAGATCAAGAAGCTTCTCAGGCTGAAGATTCAGGACTTGACAAGGTACTCGAATAGTAGTAAACTAAAAATGCTAAGGCTGTGTTGACAGCATCATCCAAGAGCTCAGATGATTTATTAATGCAAAACATCTTTTAAGGATTAACAAGATGATTCCTACATTGCTAACGAAAGAGTTGAATTGCAAATCTTCAGATGTACCTTTTTGGCTCTGATGCAAACATGCGCTGCTTCAAGCAGCACGAGCTACAGGCTTCTAATTTTAAAAGCCAGATTTCCTCAGAGAAGTTAGGATTTAATTACAGAGGTATTTAAAAGCACACAAACAGTGCACATCTTGAGGTGCATTCGCTGAATCGAGATCAGTGAACTAAGGCAAGTAAGTCTGCAGAATGCTCGTTGAGGTAACGTAAGAGGTGGGTTGAACTGTCCGGACGCAGGCTTAAGGTTGTACCACGTTATAGTAACTATCTGTAAGGGCTTATAGGTTGATTTAAGTAATGTAAGTTAGGGATGAACAGCATTTAGCTTCTTCATGCTTTTGTCATGTGTAAAGCAGTGCGAATGCTGCAAAGAAGACTTTGATATGCCAACTTTTCATTTCGTTTCCTTCTGAAAGAAATATCATTAACAATTCAGAAGGTGCAAATAAACCAGACGAGATTCAAATGCCATTAATGGAATTATATCAAGAGTTGGAATAATATCCCTTAATCTTAAAAAGAGGTAAGTCTCTTACAGAATTAGGGTTTTTCTGCTGCTTTTCATGCTGTGTGAGGTATTATGGTTAACAGGAGATGCTGATAGGAAGCATCCTCACTAATCCTGTTTGGAAAGCGGCTCGTTCTCTGCACGTTAGAATAGGTACAAGAAGAGATTTTATAGGTCCTTTGTTAAATAACTACTTAATTACAGCCCCAAAGAAGCAGAGATCTGTGAATACTGCTGGCTGTTTTCCCTAGGACTGGCCTAAAGCAGGTGAGAAGCATCACGCGTAACGCCTTGGGGTGCTGCAGAGGAATGTGTGTGCAGATTTACATTGGCAAATTCAAAGGCAGAGCTTGTTAGGAAAGGCATTAAAAACATGTTATTAAACAGCTTCTACTCACCCTTCTCTGTGAGCTTCTCCTTTCTCTAGCTCCTGTATAACACCCAACAACACTTTGATGGTTTCCTGACTGGAGCTGATCAAACTTTCCATCATCTGAAGCTGGGCTTTCAAGTCCACAACTTCGGTGTGAGGCACGATTTGTTGGCATTCCTCGCTGACCGCCACGGCCGTCTGGCAAGGCTGGCTCTCCTCCATGGGCGAAACGTTCAGCTGAAGGGTCTGCTCGTTACATTCGGTGGCTTGACACTGCGCCCGCGACGAGCAGGCTCGAGCATCTCCCGCCGCCTGGGGCTGAGCACCGTTGAGGTGCACCGTCCTCTTTTTGTCCTCCTCGGCTGTGGGGCACGGGGACCACTCGGCCTCGGCCGTGAGACGGGACAAGTCGGGCTGGGAGGCGTTGGAACCAGACGCTGGTAAATAAACAGTGGCCACCTCAGTCTTGAAGACCCTCCCGTGGAGGGCTTGGGTGGCCTCCTCGCTCCCCGCTGCCTGTTTCCCTCGGCTGGGCGGGCGGGCAGCGGGGGTGGGATCCTCCAAAGCGGGGTCGGATGAGTTAGGGAGAGCAGGAGGAGGAGGTGTGCCTACGGGAGAGCTGTGCAAACCGGGGCTTTCCCAGGCCTCGGCCCCGTTGTCGCGGGATCCCGCGCTGGAGCGCTCGTTGATGTGGGAAATGAACTCTGCTGTCTGCAGGCTCCCGGCCTTCCTTCCCCACTGAACGGCCTCCCCGGAGCTCCCGCTGTCTTTGTCCTTCACATCTATTAGAAACCCGTTGTTTTGACCCTTAAAGGTGTCAACGGCCGAGGCGCTTTTAAGAATATTCCCTTTTTTCCGGTCCAGAGGAAAGGTCTGGTAACACTTCTTAAGATCAGGTGAAGTCTGGACTCCTGTGCTCTTGGTGACGTTGGGTATTGACCTCCGGGCAGGCACCGTCATGTACTTGCGATAGGTTTTGTAGGAAATGGACTTGGCCTCTCTCTTGTCGGGATCCGGTGTGGTCGAGAGCTCTTTGTCCCTCTGCTCGTTCTGGGCCTCGCAGATATCTTTAAATCTCACCTGGAGGGCTTTGTTGCGTTTCTTGATCTGCCGGTTGGGATCCAGCGCGTATTTCATCTCCAGTGCGAGTGAAGCTGCTGGTTCAACTTCGCTTTCTGAGGTGGTGAGTAAGCATTTGCTGGGCTCCTTACTCACCATGATGCCTGCAGTCAAAAACAGTTCAGAAAGCATCATGTTATGACAGAAATGCTGCTTTTACCCTCCCAAGTTTGAAGTGTTTGAGCTAAATTCTGCTTTGACTGAAACGGCTGCCACTCATGGAATGGTTTGGGTTGGAAGGGACCTTAAAGCTCATCCAGTTCCAACCCCTGCCACGGGCAGGGACACCTTCCACTAGAGCAGCTTGCCCCAAGCCCCTGTGTCCAACCTGGCCTTGAACACTGCCAGGGATGGGGCAGCCACAGCTTCTCAACCCTTTTGCTTGATTCTGTCCCACTGAGGGTGCTGGCTCCATGGCTGGACTTCACTGCAAGGCAATATGGGTTCTCAGGAGTCGAGTCTTCTGAATTCACTCAATAGTTAATATACTTCATAACTAGAGCAAACCCTAGCTATAGATCAGTAATCATTAGCAACTGGTAGTGCTGTATGCATAACATTGATGAACTACTGAAAGTTTATGGAAGAAGTCAAGCAGTGCATCAATTAAGGTTTTGCTTCAAATGCAAACGAACCCATCCTTGACAAAAAGCAGTAATATGCCTTTAGAATGGAGCTTTTTATCCCAAAGGATCCTAAAGCACTAAAAGAAAGAAAACAGCACAAAAACCCCTGTGATGATTCACAGAAATTACTAAATCTGCTATTGAAATATAAGCACCTCCTCAAGGATGAGAAGATGCCAAGTGCTTAACACAGCACATAGCAGAACAACCCCTCAACAGCTCTATTGTTGTATAGATCATATGGGATCTGTAGTAAGGGGGTAGTTAAAGGCCTCATTTTTACACCTCATTTGAAGCGGTCGTTTTTACTCTCTTATTGTACAAATTTCTCCCTAATGCTGTGATTTACCGGATTGCCAAATTCCCACTTAATCCAGGTATTCTGCATGTATCTCCTATTTAAACACCAATGTACCCTCAGAGGGACTCGGAGTATAATGCAAAAGGAGTAAAGGGACTTTCAGGTGTGGCATTTGAAATAGGTTTTTAGTTAAAATCAAATAATAAACGTAAAGCTCTTGAGATAAGTGTGCCACAATAGAGTTTGTTTTGTAACGTCAGCTCAGTGACACAAATGAATCCTTATGAATAGTTTGTATTTAGTTTTAATGCAAGAAAACGCAATCAAGAAATTACTATCAATGGGGAAAATGAATCATTATGGGGTTTTAAAAGTAATAAAGTTATGAAGATAGGCTGAGAAAGTTGGGGCTGTTCAGCCTGGAGAAGAGAAGGCTGCGTGGAGACCTCAGAGCAGCTTCCAGTATCTGAAGGGGGCCTATAGGGATGCTGGGGATGGACTCTTCATTAGGGACTGTGGTGACAGGACAAGGGGTAATGGGTTCAAACTTAAACAGGGGAAGTTTAGATTGGATATAAGGAGGAAATTCTTTCCTGTTAAGGTGGTGAGGCACTGGAATGGTTTGCCCAGGGAGGTTGTGAATGCTCCATCCCTGGGAGTGGTCAAGACCAGGTTGGACGAAGCCTTGGGTGAGATAGTTTAGTGTGAGATAGTTTAGTGTGAGATGTCCCTGCCCATGGCAGGGGGGCTGGAACTGGATGATCTTAAGGTCCTTTCCAACCCTAACTATTCTGTGATTCTAATAGTAACATTTCCCCAAGGTTACTGAGACAGACAGATGCGTATCTGTATATTGCAGGGTTGGACTCTGGGGTTATCAACTTGCTTTCAACTAACCTCACGCAAATGTGTCATTAGTGCTTTTGTCCTGGTTTTCTTCCCTGACCTCAGTCGTTTGTGAACAAGTAACTGAAATACTGTAAAATCTGTCTAGTTTGCCTTTTCCCACCTAACTTGTCAGGTTCAGGTAGTGGTGAGTGAGCAGCAGTCGTTTGAGAAGGGCAAGGTTTTACGTGAATTGGCAGGATGTGGGAAGTCTGCGGAAGCAAGCAGTAAGAAAGAAGATTTAGGACAAAACCATTCAAATAATGGGATGTGAAATGAATAGATACTCATTTCCAAACTAGATACGGATGCACAGGCCTAGTACCTGATACCAGCGTGACCAAGACTCTCTTTTGGGGGAAAAGGGGTTATGAAATGAAAGTTCTAGAGGGAAACCTGAAGATGAAACTGGAGTTAGGCTAGTAAAGTGATCTGTGGTTTGTGCCCTACTGGGGTTGTGGGGTGCGATCAGTTATCCCTGTGCCTTTAATATGTGATGTACAGACAGAGACAACATTTTGAGGAGGGAGAAATAAATCAGCTACATGTGAATGTCAGGAATTTTCTGTTCCAGTTGGAGCCCTAGTCAGTCGTGCTTTGTCGGGAATGTTAGTGTTGTACTGGCTGGTTTGAGCTGTCTTTTAATTATGGTTTATATTCGTATATGTTTATACATCTCTAGCTTATTTCTTTAATTATATGTTTGCCAAGGAAAGTTAGGCCTTTACTTGAGAGACACTGTGCATGTGGAACTGGTTCACTGCTTCCGAAGATGGTGATGGTAGGAAATGCAGGCAGAGGTGGTAGGAAATACAGACATCCATCCATCTGTCTGCCTCGGGGTGGAATTTTGGAGTGCTGTAGTGAATAATGAAGCTTCGTCTAAAATACAAACCTGATCCATTAGCCTGCAATTGGCCAGTAGCTTTAGACACGGCTAAAATATGTTGTAAAAACGACTGTCAAACCCCCAACCTCTGCCCTTTCATCAGCGGAGAGCTACTGGGAGCCAGTCCTGCAGAACTGTCTGCTAAATTGATGAGTTTACCCAAAACCTAAATGCAGGCACACAACGGCCGCTATATCCATTAGTGTTCAAATCTAATGCGAGTTCATGCACTGCTAAGAAATTGTAGCAAATACAAAATGTTCCATTTAGAGAGATGTGAAATACTCGGTAATTACATCTGGAAAGAGGTTTTTATCCATGAAAGAGGCTTACAAAAATCAGTTGTTAGGTCTGAAAGTCACTTATTACAAACATCTCTTAGGATATCTCAGCGTTTCCAAGTGAGTTTTCTGGCACTTGGTTATTTGACAGTAGGATCCACGAAGATACAATTCAATATTGCTATTTCATTAGTGTGCTTCTGTCTCAGTTTTCAGATTATTTCATGTATCACTTTAATCCCATAATCTCTGGGGCTGCAGCATCACTGGGTCTGGTTGCAATGGCTTAACAAATGGAATTAACGGAGTCTATAACCCATATGAAACCAAGAGCCTGGCGATGCTCTCCACAACAGAAGTAGATAAATGCAGTGCTCTGCTCTGTGATACAGTTAATTTTAAGCATGTCTTTAATAGCCAATAAATTGATTCTTCAAAAATTGCTTGTCTCCCTTTCCCAGCTGCCCAGGCCTGATAGATTCAGCTAATTTAAAGTCTCCTATTCCCACTAGTAGCGTGGGCTAATAACTTTATAGAACCCTGTGACTGACAGCACCCTAAAGAACTGGACTTTCTTCATAAGCCTGACTCGGATGCCAGTGTCTCCAAGGAGAACTCTATGTGCACATTTGGTAAAAGAATGGTTGAGCAGACAATTGTGAGTTAAATATTTAAAAGGGAAGAGTTTTATAGAATGCCTTTTTTTGTTTTGTTTCATTTGGTTTGGACAAGGAGCTAACTCCAGTTTTGGCTTACTTAGCCTCTAGCATCTGTGGTGGTGTCTCCTGGGAGGCTCTGCTCACTTGTTCAATCTCTACTGGAAGCCAACAGTCCCACCAGTTCCTGCAAAGAGGAGCGTGCCACAGGCACAGACTGGACCTTCAGAGACTGGATTCCAGTCCCTGGTCTTACTTATCTGTAATTCTGGCCATTACTCAGCTCAGGAATGTTTTGTAGAGCACGAAGCAAGGTTGTCTGTGAAATATGGGGCTTGGGATACTTCAGGCAGCTCCTGAGATGGAGTTTCTCAGTTTGAATGCAGACTTTATGGCTTACTCTTATTTAGTGGCTTATTCTTACTGTGAGGGTGCTGAGGCGCTGGCACAGGGTGCCCAGAGAAGCTGTGGCTGCCCCATCCCTGGCAGTGTTCAAGGCCAGGTTGGACACAGGGGCTTGGAGCAAGCTGCTCTAGTGGAAGGTGTCCCTGCCCGTGGCAGGGGTTGGAGCTGGAGGAGCTTTAAGGTCCCTTCCAGCACAAACCATTCCATGATACTCTGTCACAGGGTTAATACAGGCTTTGAATTTGGATTTTAATTGCAGATACCAGTTAAATACAGTTAATAGACTTCTTGTCTGTAGTTACTCAAACCCTGATTGCATGAGCTGAGTTGCTAAGCTAAATACTGAAGTAATCACAGAGCCTATTTGTCAGCTTTTAGCCTTGATTTATGAACTTCTGGCTGATTACCCTTAAACAGTGCTCCTTTATGTCTGAATAGGGAAATAAATTATTAAATACTAATACTAATAATACAAAAGTGATGCACAGAGAAGCCTTAAGTTAGTATAAAATCTTCAAGGGAGGTTACAGAAACCATCCCCTTTGTTCTTTCAGGTTCTCCATAGCGTGTTTTGTTCAGTTAAATCCTTCCCTTTCAGTTCACTGTTACTGCTGCTGCAGAGATTTCTTCCCCTCAGTTCAGCAATGCAGTGGGCATTTCAAGGAAGGAGACCTAGTTTATGTGATTTACACCTCAATTATGAGGAGCTGTGGGCTCCCAACTGGCCTGTTCAAGCCTGTGTCAGCAGGTAGAGCTTAGGTATGTACGGAGATCTTTACAGGACCTCCGCTTTTAATCCAGACCTCTGCAAAGTCACTGCACTCCGAAGTGAATTACGGTGTTGAATTTCCTACTAATTTGTTAATGAAGGGGAAGGAGATCTGTAGCTTGCCTTGTAATTTAAATCCTATTTCTGTCAGGTTTAGGACACAGAAGTACATACTCAAAGACTAAATGTGTTAATAAGCAGAGCGGACTTAAAACTTCCCACGTTCCCAATGCAGGTGAAAGGCGCAGATTTCAGTTGCTGGGCTTTCAGACCCAATGAAGGCTTCAGAGATGCAGCTGTAAACTTCTCTGCACCTATTGAGCGCACACAGGGGTGTTTTGTGCTCATACGTAATAGCTTAAAGGAAAACTAATGCAAAGGATTGCAAATAATTGGACTTCACCACCTGAAAAAGGATGCATTAGTGACCTGCAGCATCCTCAGGCTTTGGAGTGTCTCGAGGCTATGCTGTCTCATGAGAAATCATATGCCAGTTTGCTATGTCTAAAGACTGTCATAAAATGCATATTTGTTGCTTAAAAACTATTTGATAGCTATAAGTCATCCTCAATAGGTAGAATACAATATGCTTCTATTGTTAAAAACAGACTTTTGAAAGAAACTTTTGATTTCTTTCATAGAAACAAGTACAATATAAAAGCCTATTCTATGTTAATTTTAAATATAGCATCGTATAAACCTGTGCCAGCAACCTGAGGCTATTTTACATGTAATCTAAATGTTTTTTCTTCAGTTTAAGTAGATGGTTTCTAATATCATGCAATTCCCTCAACTTTCAGGCATTTAAACTTCAGTAGTTATTTTCAGCCCTAGATTAACCGTGTTATGATACGAACTTACAAACCATACAGCAGGATCCTAAATATTAGGAAGAAATATCCAGGTACAGACAAAAATGTTGGAAAACATGAAGGAGCTGAGCCACTTCTTAGTAGTTTGCAGAAACTTTTCTTATGACAAATGTTTTATGGAGTTTTAATACACAGGAATGAGAAGAAAGGTAAATTCAAGGGTGCAGGGATACTCAAGTTTTGTGCTGTGAAAAGTACTGGTGATTATTATGAGGACCCCACCACTAATCCATTGACATAGAAAACAGATGTGCTAGGCCAGTCTGTCCTCCTTTTATCAGAACTGCTCATAGAGAGTTAGCAGTGCTGGTCAATGGCAAATGAGTCTTTTCTGGGTTTTAATCTGTTTTGAAACACTTAAGCAGTGAATTTGAATTTAATTTCCTTCTCTACTGCTCAATACTGAATTAATTCTTATTGCAGCTCTTCTGTATTGTCTTTTATCAAGTACAGGGTGAGCTGCCATAGCCCTACAATGTTGAGAAGCTTGCAAACCTCAGTGCAGTAGAGAGCATTACCAGCATTTCCCTACATCAGTGGCATATCAGAACAGAGAGCTCCTGTAGGCTCCATGGCAAAATTAAAGCTTGTGAAGGAGGGGCTGTATTTTCACTGAAAGAAACTAAAAGGTTCCACTGTCTGATACAAAGTCTCCTAATTTAGACTGATCCTTTAGTCAGCCTAAAACCAGCTTTGGGGTATATAATCAGCAAACAAAGCATTGCACTGTAAACTACACACGTCTGGTAGGGTTGTTCTTAATACCGTTTCAGACCATAGCTCTATCAGTCATCTAGTTCCAGTGATGACACATGATAGATTCCTGATTGCCTTGAAAGTCTTCCTTTGGAATAAACATAATCATGTGTGGTTTGTCTGGTTTTTTTCCCTCTCCAATCCATTGGTAGGCTCTGTGCAAATGCTGTATAAAAATCATTTCCTGATGGCTGAGATAGACAAGAAATGCCTTTAAATGCTCTTGTGAGCCTTAGAACTAAGGGACAGGAAAATAAAATGTATGATTTAATAAGGCTGCAGAATCTCAGATAAAGCAGGAATGTGTTGTAGGATAAACTACTTGAAATCTTCCATAGAAACAAACCCATTTCCCTGAATGCACAGGCTGCTAGATGCTATTTTCTATAATTCTGACTTGTTTGCTACAGATTCCGAACACAGATTTGAATAATACTGAGGTTTTGGTGCTTCCTCTACTGTAACATGCATGAAACGGAGAGGAATTCATTCCATGTGGTAAAATTCTGCACAATAAGGGCCACTTGATGTGCAAGTAATGGTAACGCTAACAGGAGACTTGCATTAAAACCAATGTAGTTGTGGTCTGAGTTAGTAACTATTAACTTCCTAGTGGAACAAATGCAATGTCCAAAGATATTCCCTGTTATATGACATTATAACATCCATAGTTATAATGTCAGACATTTGCTAGGATTTAGTTTACCGGAGGAAAAAACCCAACATTAAATGAATTACGTTAAAGGAATTATCCTTACTTTTCCTTTCTGTGCTAGGCAGCTACTCTGGAAATGGGAGGAAAGGTTTATCAGCATCATTTAGCCATGTAAATCTGTGCACCTCTTTGTCAGTGTTACAGCTGGTACGCGCAGTGTAAGGATGCTGCTGAGGATGTGTTGCTAGGAGAATCACAAAGAGTTCTGCTCATACTGTACTGTTTTCCAGGAGTCCAAAAGGCAGCGTGCTTTCACTGGAAGGCTTCTTCATTTTTATGGGACTTTGCGTTAAATACTTTAAATAGCAAGCTGTTAAAAACAAGAGCTTAAAGACAGTCGCTTATCTGCATTGTGTAACAGTAACTTTTAATTGTCCCTAGTGAGCATCAATAGTTGTTGTGGGTGTTCAAGAAGAAAATCAATGATCAAATGACAGGGAAAAAAGCGGGTCTGGTCTGCAGCTTTGGCCAACAAGTGTGTAAAACTGTCAGATGTACAGAGAGGGTGATTTGGGTGCTGGGGCTGCAAACATGAACTGCAGACACCTACATAACTGCAGCTGGTTTGCTTTTTCATCGTAGCTTTTCATGTGTTGGGTAAAGAGGAAAGATGAGGGTAAGCAGGTTCCTAACATCTAATCTACATCTACCCTCTTGGCTTTAACCTGCCAGAGGGGAGACTGAGATGAGCTCTTAGGCAGAAGCTCTTCCCTGGGAGGGTGCTGAGGCGCTGGCACAGGGTGCCCAGAGAAGCTGTGGCTGCCCCATCCCTGGCAGTGTTCAAGGCCAGGTTGGACACAGGGGCTTGGAGCAAGCTGCTCTAGTGGAAGGTGTCCCTGCCCGTGGCAGGGGTTGGAGCTGGAGGAGCTTTAAGGTCCCTTCCGACACAAACCAGGCTGGGATTCTGTGCTTTAACTCCATACTTCGGTCTTGCATCATCAGGTTCTCTGTGCCTGTAGTGGAAGGGCTCTGCAGTGTGTTTGGGTGCAGTGCAATATCTGCAGCTCAGCCCTTTCCCATGGGAATGCAGATAATCTCACTGTATGGAAAACACGTTTGGTTGTCTGGGCTAGAGCTTACTACAAATAGGAGATGACAGACAGGAATGACTTTCCTGAGGTTGTGGTTGTAAGGCATCAGAACATTGTCAGCTCTTTCGACTCCGATTAGGGCTGGGTGCAGACAAGCCTTGGGAGGGTGTGAAGTGCTGCTCAACAACACTGCTGGGAGCATCATTAGCAGGATATTAATTGGAGAATATAAGTCTGGGAGATCGTATTTGCGCCCCAGTGCTGTCAGCAGGAAATAAAGGCAGTGCAATTTTCACCTTCTTTAAAGCCAGGCTTGGATGGGGCTTTGAATGACCTGGTCTAGTGGAAGATGTCCCTGCCCATGGCAGGGGGTTAGAACTGCATCAGCTTTAAGGTCTCTTCCAAATGTAACCATTATAGGGCTCTCAAGGAGCACATTTGTGAACGGTTCCTGGTTTCAGGCAGGTTCTGGCTTTGCTGTAATTGTAAATTATCACTGTGCAGTCACATCTGAGCGTGCTGATGTTGGTGAAAAATGAGAGACGCGCCCAAATCTGTCTTCTTCTAAAGCAAAGGCTCGTGCAAAAATGAGCATTAGTCACCCCCAAAAGTGTTATTTGTAGACCAAAAGCTATGTTGTAATTGCTGAACTGCAAGTGAGGAGCAGTAGAAGCAAAGCTTATTTCATAAAAGCTGGTTCTAAGATGATTTTAACATAAGTAATGCGATAGAAGAGCTGAGCTCTGATAGGAGGGGAAGTTGTCTTAAATTTGAACAGTGGTCTGAATGCTCCAAATCTAAGCTCCCAAAGCCTTCAGTTCTCATCAGACACAAGGACTTTGAGAGAAGGCTGGGAGCTGATAAGTGGTACCATGGCTAACAGCTCATTCCAGGCCACATGGACAACCCTTATGGATGAGGGTGGGAAGAACTGGATGGGGAATGAAGAGGGAAGGAATAAGTGTGCAAAGATGGTGTGGAGCTGTTGGCTAAATTGCTTCCAGGTTTTGTGGACCTGGGACACTGAGAACTGAGATCTCACCATCTGGTGATGGTGTTTTAGGATGGGTTATTTGTGATATGGATAATTAGGAAGTCTGTTAAAGTAGAGATACTCTTAGGGGGTATTCCTATGTCCCTTTTGTCTGTTGGAGTTAGACACTTTGCTTGTCTGAAGCTGATGTATTGTGGCTGAGAACTCCCCTGTTATCAATCAGAGTTGCCTGATAACACTCCAGGCACCACAACCATCCAGGAGACACAATTTGCATCATGTTTATTGTGGCTTTGTGTGGTTTTATACTAACACAGAGTGTGAATGCAAGAATGTACCACGTTATGCTCACTGACTTGCTCAGCTAGGACTACCTGAACTATGCAGATTCATCCTGAATTCAGCAACTTAGTCTACAGAATGGATCAGTGTTAGTGGTGGTACTGGGCAGTGCAGGTATAATTTTTGCTGAACTCTCTTCAGTTTTGGAATGTTTTATCTGTCTCTTTGTCAGCTCCTTAGAGGTACTGCTCTGTTTTATTTGCTAATGGCCTTGATACACACAAAATGTGTTAAACCCATCCACAAGTTAAATTTCTTTACTTGTGGGTATGTCCTCATTCATTTCTGACTGTATTTGGAGAAGGGAGTAATGCCTATAATAACAAAATGGGCATAAGCAACAGATTACTAATGTTCTGAAGAAGAGATTGGGCTTGCTGTAGACTTCTTTTTTCTTATTCATATATGAATGCACAAATATTAGTCCTGTCACTGCATTGTTACTTCTTCCTCTCTGCCAAGGAGAGCGGGAAGTAACTAACCAAACTAAAACCACTTTTGATGTTCCTTAAAATCCAGTCCTGAATTTACACACGTGTTTCAGTGGGTTTGTACTGAGCATCACAGAGCCCCTGTTTTAATTTGTAAGTCATGTATACCATGTATATGGTGTATAAGGTATGTATGACATGTATGGCTGCCTAACTTGCATCAGCTTTGACCTCACCAGCTTCTTCCAAGGAATAGCATCACAGCTCTGGCATAACTGTTGGCTGCTGTGATGTCCCAGGAAGCACAAATCATGCTGATATCCAAACCACCCTATTTAAACATAGCTTTGGATGTATGACATACCTGTGTTCCGCTTCGTGTGTCTCACCGAGTCTTAACAAGGCATCTTAGTCCTGTGGCTTAGGTCACCATGGAAATGGGCTGTATTTCAGTTGGAAAGGCCTTGTAACACTGGTCAAAGTGGGCTCTAAATACAAAAGGTCCGTTTTTAACTAATGTTAAGTTGTGCTGGGCATTTCTACAGCTTTAGGTGCTATGGCTCTGACTCCTTTCATAGGTAAAGGAATTCCTAACATCTAATCTAAATCTACCCTCTTGGCTTTAACCTGCCCGAGGGGAGACTGAGATGAGCTCTTAGGCAGAAGCTCTTCCCTGTGAGGGTGCTGAGGTGCTGGCACAGGGTGCCCAGAGAAGCTGTGGCTGCCCCATCCCTGGCAGTGTTCAAGGCCAGGTTGGACACAGGGGCTTGGAGCAAGCTGCTCTAGTGGAAGGTGTCCCTGCCTGTGGCAGGGGTTGGAGCTGGATGAGTTTAAGGCCCCTTCCAACCCAAACCAGTCTGTTATTTTACAATTCTATGAACAGTATTATTTTCCTAGTCGTAGTTTCTTGCATTGAAAATTAATTCTAAGGTCTCATTTATTAGAAATTTCTATGTAATTTGGCTGCACTGAGCCATACAGTTGAATTTACACCATGTACATGAGCACATCATGGGCATTTTACTGGTTACAAATGATTACTCTGGTCTCTCTGTTTTAGCTGCTGCAGCCTCAGATATATCTGGACATACCATGTAGTTTTTGTGAGGTGTTTAACACACTGTTTTATACGGGCTGAGTCTGAGGCCAAATCATCAGTGATGTGCAGAGATTGAGGAACCTGATACGTAGAGCTCCAGCACTTCCCTGCAAGGACAAAAATCTCCTGTAAGGATACATTAAAGGGCTCAGATCTGCACCCAAATATCGCAGGACTTGGAGGGCTTCAGTCCCAGGGCTTTTAAATCCATCTCTTCTTAATTCAGACTGAAAATGGCCCTTCCTTGCCTATGCTCCTCTGCATTAAAATCAGTGGAAAACTTATTACTGGAGTGAAATCAGGCCTGGAATAATCTTTCTGCTGCTGAAGAGAAATAAAAGCAGGGAAAGAGGAAGAAACCTTGAGTTCTGTTTGATCACCAGGTTGTTATATTTACAACCACTTCTCTGTGCCTGTGATGTATGTACAAGGGGAAAGCAGGGCGAGTTTTAAGGCACTGATCACCACGATGTGCTCGGCAATGGTATAAGCAAGTCAAACTTTTTCCAGAGCATAAAGGGATCAGCAGAGAAGCTGCCTTCAGCCTGAATGTAGTAAAATTGTGGTAAATAGACTTCAAAGTGGGGATGCGCCACTAAAATAAGAGGCTGCTCCGGTCACACCTTTTGTGTGGTCAGTAATGGTTTAAACCTAAATGTCAATACCTAGTGAGCTGTCCCTGGGTCTGTTCAGAGGTTAGACTGTGTTCTGAAGCAGAAGAAAAGCATGCATTGATTTTCAGAAGGCTAAATGTGGAATTCCCACTGAATTTACCATCAGAGGAGTTTATTTTTACCTTAAAATATGCTCATTAGCTCATTTCCTTAAAGCCTATTTAATTTGCAGTCTGATTAGTAAAAATCTAAGGGAGTCTTGGGCTATAAAGCAGATTTGTTGCTGACATGGTTTTTAATCTCTTGCCCAAATTTTCTGCAGCTCTTTCACTAGTGGCTGTCATGAAGCAGAATGTAAGACCCTTGTAATAGCTAGTTGAAACAATCATGGGAATTATGTTCTCAAATATTCTGGATTTACTGTAATTCCCTCAAGTAGGCATGAATTACGTGACCACACATCCTCAGTTCTCCCTGGCCAACAAGACTACGGTTGGATAAGGAACTGCCTTGAGACACTATAGCTTTGCAGAGGTATCCTTGCCTTTTAGCACTGATGGTTTTGGCTTTCACCAGCCCACCAGCAAAGGATTGGTGCTGCTGAGTTTGATTCTAAACTCTCAAGAACAGGATAAACGACGTGTTAGTGTTAATATCTCATTGTTGTTTGAACAATCTGTTGTGGAGTTTGGGTTTCTAAGTCATTTAAATGTGTGTTGTGGTGACAAACAGTGTCTGATCTCTGGTAGTGCCTGTCTGTGAGTCAGCTCTTGGGCTTCTGACCATGTTCTCCTTCTATAAGTTAAACTTAGCCACTCTTATCTTTTATTTCCCTCCAGATTAGCTATATAAACCGTGTGTATCTCATGCCAAAATGCTTCAATCAGTGAAACAGTTAACATGGGGAGGAGGGGAAAGCCTTATGAGCTACTTGTTTGTGAGCTTCATTAGTAGAAGGGTGCATTGAATGTGAAGTGCTGTCCCTCTCCATAAGTAACTAACACTTTCTTTTGTGTTGCTGCTGCCCAGCTGGTTTTTCTACGTGCCAGTCTGGGGGAAAGGCACTGATTTCATTCAAGATGGGAATTATTTTGAGCATCTTGTTAAAAATACACATCGTTAATCACTACAGAGTCCTAAAGCACACATATTCTTCATCAAGGGCATCACGATGTCCTTAGCAATAACAAACCCCCCATCTTATTTAGAATCAGCCTTCCCTGCTGAGCTCATTCTGCTTTAAATGCAACAGCACCTCAAACTCTGGGGCATTAATTTCATTTTACAACTGCTCAGTATATTTAGATATCCAAATCTATATATTTGGCTATACAGTGGACATGATGTATTTCTCTTGAACTCCATGACTGTCTGCCATAGCTGTATAGAATATAAACCTCCAGAAGATAAATGAACAATCTCTGAGCACTGAGATATTTTCATCGGAGCTGCTCATACGCATTTATAATACTAGGAACAAAAATAATCCAGCTTTTAACTTAGAACTGTTATTTGTAGTGGAAGAGAGCAGCGTTACCGTAGTAAAGAAATGCAGGCACGAGCAGACTGGTGGAACACCAATGGGCTTCACACCAAAAGTAAGGAAATAAATTACTCTCCGTGCTTGTATTTCTACTATAGATCTCTTTGCTTGAGATCTTACATTAGATTATTCTGAGTACATGGCTAGGGCAGCTAAATGGAAGGATTTCTTTTATTTTCTTATGATTTTAGCTAGTAGTTTTTCCATCTAGCAGCTGTGTTTTAACCTTGATTCCTGCAGCATTCCTGACAGCACTGTAAAGAGGCACGGTAATCACTATGCAACGCTTAAGCAGAGGGAATAAATTCCCAGTTTACATTAGGCATGACCTGTTACTGTTTTGCTGCTGCTTTCCAGTATTCATCAGAGTAACAGTGATTTTCAGAGGCTGGAAAAACAGGTCTTCCCAAACTTCCCTATCCTAGAGCCTAATGAGTTAAATTTTCCTCTGTGATGCTCGTGCGTGCGGGATTTTAGCTGCTTAGACACACAAGGTCAAACCCAACTGCTCCATCCCCCGTTCTGACTCCTGGCACAGGAGGGGGGGACCAGTCCTCTGGGACAGACACCACGGGAGATGGTGACATAAGCAGAGAATGCTATTCCCTGCTTTCAGAATTCCAAGATGTCCCTGTTTTGCCGGGGCTGGCTGCACCCCCCCCAAACAGACCCAGGCTGGCTGCAGCCCTGCAACCCCTCGCTGCTGCACCTCTGTGCAAACACAGCAGTGAGTGGGGACGATGGGGTCGCAGGGGAGGGTTTTTCCTTGCCGTAGGAAGGCAGGATGGGAAGGCAAAGCGGGAAGCTCTGGATATGCCTCGCAGGAGGCAAGGTGCAGGGCTGTGACTTTGGTGCTGGAGCTGTCCTACCTTCTGTCCCAGTTGCTACTGCATTTTCACAGCATCTCCGATTTTGACGATGGGGATGAGGGAACGGTGGAGTAAAGGGGGGGAACCACCGCTTCCTAACAATGACGGCTCCCAGAACAGCGGCAGCTTCAGGCGCTGGCGAGGGTTTGGGGTTGCTTTGGTGGCTAACGAAGTGCTCTCCTGCAAGTTACCGTGTGGGTGCCCACGTCCGCTGCCCGTCCCTTGCCGCGCCGCACGGACACTTCATTAGGGCAGCGTTTGGAGCGCCCAGCGCTGAAGTTCACCAGCGGCGGTAGTTCCTCGCCATCAATCCCGTTGGAGAGCTAAAAGCACTTCGTTCCTCTTCCAAAACCCTTCCAGCTACACCTCTGCCCTCCCGGCTGCCCTCGGAAAGGCGGCACTGGACGGAGGGCTGGTATCTTTCTAGAAGAAAGTCGCGGTTTGGACGCGCGTAGGGGATATTCTCTCCTTATCTGTCATGAAAGTTATTGTATGCAATAGCTGCTCGCAGGCAGGCACGGGCACTATTGCATAACGCTGGCGCTCAGCGCGCTGCTTCGTGCTCATCCCTGGCGAAGTTTTGGGCAGGAAAACCGAGGGGAAGGGGGTATTTGGGGGTTCCGAGAAGGGACGGGGGGGGGGGCTCGGGTCAGCGCGCCGAGCTTACCTCGTGCTTCCTCAGGCTGAAGTGTCGGGCTGGGCGCTCCCCCTGCGCTGCATCTCCCTCCCTCCCGCCGCCGGGGCGAGCTTGGCCCGCAGCCGCTCCGCGCATCGGCCGCCGGAGCCCGAACCGGAGCCGCCCGCCCCGCCGCTCCTCAGCTGCGGCCGCCCGAGCGCTCGCTAGAGGCAGCCGCCGCCGCCGCCCGCTCCCCCCGCTGCCCTCATGGGCGGCGGAGCCCGGCTCGGGGGGGCGGGAGGAGGCGCCGGGGGGATCCTCACGGCCGGGTCCCGGCGGCACCGGGGGAACTTGTTGAGCGGGACCGGCGGGCGGCCCCGAGCCGGGCGGGAGCGGCTGAGGCGGCGGGAGGAGCCGGGGGCCGGGCCCGGCGGCGGGGGGCGGGCCGCTGAGGCGGCGGGAGGCCGCGGGCTGAGGCGGGGGGGGGTCTAGCGAGCAGAGGAGGGGTGGATATAGGGACCTGCGATGGTACCGGTTAGTCCTGCTCTCCTCTCTGTGCGGTATATGCCCCTCTGTGGCCATAACAGATGCGTTTGGAAGCGGTGGGTCCGCGCTGAGCATCCCCCGGCTCTCGATCGGGAACATGGAGTAGAGGCCGAGTGGGTGATGCTGGTACATTGGGGATCCCACCCCAGCGCCCGGTTAGAGCTGTTTTGTACAGAGATACATATCCATAAGGTGCGGAATGAGTGCATGCTCCCGTTTGGCTTTGAACCTTGGATAAAATGGATGCAAGTTAAAAGCGAAGCAGTTTGACAGAGCCACGAGGGCCGGCAAGCATGATAACGTCCTTAAAACTTCAATCCCGTCTTCCTTCCTCTTCTCTTAAACCCCTTTACCATTTTGTTGAGGGCTTTTTAGAGATGTTTTTCATTAAAAAGAGTTAGGAATGAAATGGGTCATGTGGATTTAAGCAGACCTATCGATATCATGAGAGGCACGATGTGATGGGTCAGTCTCTTTCCTTCGGAGGATTGCAGTAGTATCCCTGTTTAATAAGTGCTTTTAACCACAGCACGAAACCCGCTTAGCCCCACTGGGGACCACATAGTTTGCCGGTAGCAGCACCATCACCACCACCGGTAGCGTTGATATGCATTATTGATGTTGGGATTTACAGAAGGGACCCCGGGTTGGAAACTGGACGAGCCCCAGCACGGAATGCCCTGCTGCTGTCGCGGTAGGTACATCCCGATGCAGCAGAAGCACTGGCTCAGGTCCTGGATGTCTCTTTAACCAGCTGGAGCAGAGCATTGCGCCAGTGACCGGGGCTGCTGCAGCAGCGTCTCGACCTCCTGTGCTCTCTCAGCCAGAGCCCCACAGCGGGTAAAGGGATGGGTACGGACCCGGCTCTCACTAAGCACCCGCGCGGCAGCGTGGAGATGAATGCACGGAAACCCTCGCCTGTTCTATTGCGGTTCAGCGGGAGCCGAGGAGTGTTCAACGAATGAGGCAGTCAGCAGAGGGCAGCTGAGCTGCTCTCGCTGTCTCTACCTGTCCAGGTACTCTGTCACCCTCCTCCTCCCCTGCTCTTTACCACTGCTCTTCAAAGAGGGTGCTCAGGGCCGTGGTTTTGCGTCCCCTTGCTGCTCTGCCCTGGGGCATCCCGCAGCGAGGAGGGAGCTGATGGCACGGTTTGAATTGCAGTCTAACTTTCTTACCGGAGATACTTCTCTTCCCTTCAAAGGCATAGGTGGAAAGAACTTAAATATCAACTTTTTGCAAGAAATACCTTGTTTCTTTCTCTCCTTTTATTTTCAGCAGCGCTGACTAATGTATTGCAGGACTTTTGCGGTTTCTCTAACAACATAAATCAGGTTTTGCCTACAGCCTGTATGCAGCCAGGATAGAATGATACACTGTGGTGATCGCATTGCAAATGCATATGCAGCTTCAACAGAAGCAAATCCCAGCTTGGTTTGTGTTGGAAGGGACCTTAAAGCTCATCCAGTTCCAACCCCTGCCACAGGCAGGGACACCTTCCACTAGAGCAGCTTGCTCCAAGCCCCTGTGTCCAACCTGGCCTTGAGCACTGCCAGGGATGGGGCAGCCACAGCTTCTCTGGGCACCCTGTGCCAGCGCCTCAGCACCCTCCCAGGGAAGAGCTTCTGCCTAAGAGCTCATCTCAGTCTCCCCTCTGGCAGGTTCAAGCCATTCCCCTTGGCCTGTCCTTCCATTTTCCCTGTGTATTTACTCCTACTACAATAACACCAAGCACAATAACCAGCAAAGGCTATTTTTCACAAATCACAATTTAAAACATCTCTATGTACACCAACAGGGTCAGCAGCCACACATGTGCTGCTGGATAAGCAGGAAGGTGGTCCACAACTGGAAAGTCCTTCCTAATTCTCTAAAACTCTACAGAATAAGTGCTCAGCTTTATAAATGGGGCACAGACATAACGCTGTGCAAGGATAATCAGCCCTGGGGCAACAGGTTTTAAATATCATTATGGAGAAGATAAGGATGATTTTTAACCACTGCTTCTATCAGAGGGGTTTTCCTTTCACTAAGGTGATTGAGCAATAGCGTTTTCTTCTGGCAATGACGGTCTGCATGGTCTGGGCTGTTGCCTGCAGAGCTCACATCTTCATCTTGTGAAAAAGCAACAACATCCACGGATCTATTTAATAAATCTCTTCCCTGTGAGGGTGCTGAGGCGCTGGCACAGGGTTGGACACAGGGGCTTGGAGCAAGCTGCTCTAGTGGAAGGTGTCCCTGCCCATGGCAGGGGTTGGAACTGGATGAGCTTTAAGCTCCCTTCCAACTCAAACCAGCCTGGGATTATATGAATTTATTACAGAACCTTACCACCTCCTTTTCAGGGGAAAGTAGAGTGAGCCTCACTTGATTTTAAACATAAGAGATGTAGATGATGTTGTGACTTTTCTCTCTCTTGTCATTTGGGGCCGATGCTGTCATTATATCTTTGCTAAAATCAAATATTTTCACATTGCTGAGTCTTCCTGCACATTACTTAGGTTGTTCTTTTCAATCCTTTATATTACAGCTGCCAGCTTTCTATGTTTAATCTGTAATTCCTTTATTTACTTGAACATTGGAAGAAAAATAGGGGAATGTTAAATATGCTCCTCATTTCCAGCTGAGATGGCTGCAAGTTTGGCAAACAGGTCCTTCTTCAATCATAGGATTATTGGATCAGCTAGGGTGGAAAAGACCTTTAAGATCATCCAGTCCAACCATGCTCCTTGCTTTGAGGAAGGGTAAAATCTGCTGGGCTGTGAGGACAAAGAAATAAGGACTCTCATAGCCATAAATAGGAGATATTTAATTTAGTGTTTTGCACTAAGTTTTTTTGCCATGAGCTTGGACAATTCATTTAAGACTATGCTTATGTCTGTTCTTTATCTGTAAAGGGCGAGTAATTGCACATCTGTTAAACTGGAGGAACATTGTGAAGATAAAGTGGGATTAAGATGATGTGTTTCATGCCTACAGTACCTGCGTGCAGCTACAGTATTAAGTAGCAGATGAAGTGAACTGCTATTTATGGGGTTTCTGCTCTAAGAAGGAAAATGCTGAGTAACCTCATTAGCTATGATAGTTATTTGCATACTTGGTTGGTATAAGTAGGAGCAGGATTTAGACCTCTTTCTTCATTTCCCTTTGTACAGAAAATGCAACAGCAGCTCTTAGCAGCTTGAAGCTCAGATACCGAGTTCCAGTTGAATGCTGTCTCATAAGGAGTCTGAACTGCTGTAGATATTGGTTTCTCATTCATACTAAAACAGAAATCCTAATTTGGGGAGGATAGGAGGTTCTGTTTTTTAATCTTTTCACTTTTTTTTTCATATTTTCACCATTTAAGTTCACAAAAGCTCATTTTCAGTATACAGATGCTTTTGGGAGGGGAACTAATGGTGAGGCACTGGTACAGCTGTGGCTGCCCCATCCCTGGCAGTGTTAAAGGCCAGGTTGGACAGAGCCTTGGGTGACATGGTCTAGTGTGAGGTGTCCCTGCCCATGCAGGGGGGTTGGAACTGGATGATTTCAAGGTCCTTTCCAACCCAAACCATTCCATGCTTCTGTGGGGATTATGAACTGGTTCTTGTGGCATGTACGAGCTGTGTTATCACTTGCCTAATAAAGATACCCTGTATAGATGCAGAATCCTGTACTAGTTCAATTATCATGCAGGCTGTACAGTTAGGAAATAAATGAGGGTCTGGAAGACCATGATGTATGATACCTTAAATGGCTGCATTTTGTTCATCTTTGAAAGGCAGTTTAGCTTGTCGTTGTTACTGGTGATTTGTGCTTTTATAGCCCTTCTTTTTGCATCTCAGAAACCCTTTGTGCCCATCTGAATAATAAATCACCAGGTTTGATTTGCTCGGTAAGAGCAAATGGGAAATTACATTCTTATTAAGATGTCTTGAGGAGCTGTAAGAGTGGGGGAAATTGTTTTAAAGGAATATTATGCTCACTTTGTTAAGATTTTGGTTTGTCTTGTTTGTTTTATGACCTTTCCCAATTCCGGGGCTGTATCTCTAACTGCTTTATGGCAATGGGAGAAATACTGTTTAAAAATCAAAACCTCAACAATCTGATCCTAATTTTTATTGCCTTCAAACAGTTTCAGATGGAGGCACCTAATGAAATCTGGAATGAGCATGAATTCCATCTTGGAATTCAAGTTACAGCTAAAGAAAAGGCCTGTGTGACAAATAATGGGGATGCTTTCATCTGCTCCATAAAATCATAGGATAATTACGGTTGGAAAGGACCTTAAAGTCCTCCAACTCCAACCCCTGCCACGGGCAGGGACCCCTTCCACTAGAGCAGCTTGCTCCAAGCCCTTGTGTCCAACCTGGCCTTGAACACTGCCAGGGATGGGGCAGCCACAGCTTCTCTGGGCACCCTGTGCCAGCGCCTCAGCACCCTCCCAGGGAAGAGCTTCTGCCTTAGATCCAACCTGAACTTCCCCTGTTTCAGATTTAACCCGTTACCCCTTGTCCTGTCACTACAGTCCCTAATGAAGAGTCGCTCCTCAGCATCCTTGTAGCCCCCTTCAGACCCTGGAAGGCTGCTCTGAGGTCTCCACGCAGCTTCTCTTCTCCAGGCTGAACAGCCCCAGTGTTCTCAGCCTGTCTCTATACAGGAGGTGCTCCAGTCCCTGAGCATCCTTGTGGTCTCCCCTGGACTTGCTCCAACAGCTCCGTGTCCTTCTTAACTTGAGGACTCCAGAACTGTATGTACACAGTGCTGCAAGTGGGGTCTCACGAGAGCAGAGTAGAGGAGCAGGAACAGCTTCATGTTTGCTCTTTGGTGAAATAATGTATTATTTGCACACTGATTTCATTAAAAAGAGGATTTTATGCAACTTTTCTGTCAAAATGGAGAACCATTAAATGTTATGTGGTGATGTCAACTCCCAAACCCCCAGTGAGGTTTTCTCAGTTAAATATTGAACTATTTCAAATTTGAATCTAGCATAAAAATACAGGCTCCTATGTGCTTTGATAAGTTAGGAGCCCAGACTGTAGTCTGGTGCTAATGCAGAATAACTGAACAGATAAAACTAAGCTGAAATAAAATGTATGAAACAAGTGAAAGATGAAAAGTCATAGAAAATAATATAAGAGGGAGAGAATTGAACAGAGCAAATGGTCTGAAATGAATTGAATTCACCAATTCTATCAGTGTTCTTAAACTAAGTATTTTGGCTGTAGTGCTCAGATATTAAGTATTTTGTCCATAATGCCCAGATATGAAGTATTTTGGCCATAATGTTTCATCTCTTTAGTGTCGTTTCCAAATTCCCTATGAAGGCACTAAAATAAAATCGCCCTCAAGAAGTTTGATCCATGAGAGAGGAATGATGGCAGTGAATGACAGTGGATGTAAAGAGGCAGGTTGCAATACCACGGGCACCCCAAACCTTTAGCATATGTTCACAATTAAGACCTTCCCCTCCCTTTAATGAGGGGCAAGTTGGAAAGGTCCAGTGGTATGCATGAGGAGCCTGCTCTAGTGGAAGGTTTCCCTGCCCATGGCAGGGAATTGGAACTGGATGAGCTTTAAGGTCTCTTTCCAAACCCTCCCATGACTCTCTAACATGTTCCTGTCATAATGTGACATGCAATCTAGCATAGCAACACACCTCCATAGTCAACATCTGTTAAATAATCAAACCTAAACCAGTTACCACACTTTGTTAATGCGGTATGTGATAGTTGTGCATCACATTAGAAGACTTAAAAGAACATAGGCCGAGCAAACTATTTCTATGTGCATTGTTTCTAGTACCGATGTCAAATATTTGTATAGAATAATCATATGTTAAGCTGTGAGTAGTGCCAGTGCTCCAGCTAATTTTATATTTACTTGTTAAATAAAATAACCCAGGAACTAAAGCCTTTGAAAATAAGGATATGCTAAATTTATGATTGACTGCAAAGACTTCATTGTTTTATGTATTAAGGTGGATGTGACCAAGTTTTGCCTTAAGAAAGCAATAGAAAGTTATTTTTTTAAGTCTGAAAATCCTAAATGCCCCAAACACTTAAGTTGTGTTATGCAGCATAAATATGCAGATAAATACGGGAAGCCTGATAAAGACATTAAATGAGTTTATGACTGACAGCAGAGGCTAAGAGAAGTCCTTCTTAAGCCTAGGTACAATAAAGCCAGCTCTGTGCTTTATAAAATACAGTCTCTGGGATACTATATTAAAACCCATTAAAAGTAGCAATGCATTTTGATTTCCTTCAATTTTTAAACAAGCTCAGTGCTTTAAATATTAATACTTAGCAGCAGTAGAGGAGCTTTAAATCAGCACATGCCTTAAATCAGGGGCGTCAGTCAATGCTGTGGTGCAGCCCGATGGCTACAGTGGCTCTTGGGGAAGAGGGTGAGATGTGTGAGGTGGGGAGATGCCACGGTAAATGGAACGTCCATTGGGCAGGGTTTGTAGGCAGAGGTGGTGAATGGGCTCAAGAAAATCATGTTGGTTTAGTTAACACTGTGGTGCTTCCTTGATTTCCCACTAGGAATTCAATGTAGTACCCTAATAGTTGAGTGGTTGCCCATCTGTGCCCTTGCCTCTCGTTCTGCCCAAGCCTTGATGGGCAGGAATGGGAAAGCTGTGTTCGACAGGAATGATTGCTTCTTGTCTCCAAATGTTGCTCATCACCAGACCGTCCTGTCACAGATTGTGCAGTCCCTTGGTGGTCCAGCTTCTGCTGCTTGACCCTGCCACGTCTGTAGCCGCATCTTCCACCAATTGCTGTGTCTAAAAAATACCTGTCTGAATTAAACCTACCATCTCATATTTGCTTGAAATTCATCTATTAGCTTCAGCAGCTGCCTCCTGGTTCTAATACTGAGAAATTTGTGAGGAACAGCTGTGCACTCATTTCATCCACCACCTCTGTGAATTGTAAACCTCAGTCACATTAATCCCTCCCCTGCCTTCTTGGGAGAATCTGGGACTTTGTGGCCCCTTCTCCAGGGGCAGATTCTTCATCCCCTTGTAGAATGACAGAATGGGTCAGGTTGGAAGCTCATCCAGCCCCTGCCACGGGCAGGGACCCCTTCCACTAGAGCAGCTTGCTCCAAGCCCCTGTGTCCAACCTGGCCTTGAGCACTGCCAGGGATGGGGCAGCCACAGCTTCTCTGGGCACCCTGTGCCAGCGCCTCAGCACCCTCCCAGGGAAGAGCTTCTGCCTAAGAGCTCATCTCAGTCTCCCCTCTGGCAGGTTCAAGCCATTCCCCTTGGCCTGGCCCTACAGGCCCTTGTCCCCAGCTCCTCTCCGGGTTTCTCATAAGCCCTCTGTAAGTATTGAAAGGTTGCTTTAAGGTCTTCCCAGAGCCTTCTTTCCTCCAAGCTGTCATTTTAGTTGCCCTTTCCTGTACCCTCTGCAATCTGTTATGTCTTCCTTGAGCTATGGTGGCCGTATTTATTTATTGAACTCAGTTTTACTTCTCTGTGAGATGATGTAAATCAAACCTTTCATTGAAGGACAGTAGTGAACATCACCAGGACATTATTTGTGAGCTAAGTTTTGACGCAGGACGATGAGCTGGGATGGGGAGCTAACAAGGTTGGGCTTGATGTATCGATGTATTGTTATTTCCCATCAATTTCCAGATGATAGATAAGCTCTGCAGCAATTGATATCTAAATCAGGGGCTTGCTATCCTGGGAAAAGGCATGGTGATGCTAAATGGCCTCCTGTAAGCTGATGCATCTTGTCATGGATGTTTTGTTGGCCAATACAAGGGACATTGGTTCTTCAATGGAGTTACTCCCATGCACTTGGAGGGTTCCATGGAGGAAGGGAGGGCTCGTGATCTTGCAGATCTTTACTGATTTTACATGTGCTTCTGTCCTTTCCTCTAACAAAACACTTAATGCAGGGTGGTACCCATTGCTTTTGTCCCTGTATTCCATGGAGGCTCGTTTAGTAGAGAATTTATGATGGTTTTAATAATATTATAATTAAACAGAGCTGAAATTGAAAATACTTTTTATAGTGCTTCTATATTTTTAATGAAATCTTGTAATTTCAGGTGGTGTTAGCAAACATGCCAATGTGAACATTCCTGCCTGGGAAAAAAACCAGTAATGGGAAAAGCAGAATAGTTGCAGATGTTAATTTTCCCATTTAATAAGGAACCCAAAAAAAGAATAAAGTTTTAATAATTCATAGGGAAGCAATGAGTATTTCCCATTTATTTATGCATATTTATCACTTGGCTTGAATGATAAACATATTAATTCCTGCCTACCAGTTAATGACTTTGGGTAATGTTTGTACTCTCTTTTCAGAAGTTGGCCATATAACTCACAGCTACTTGTAGGAATAGACTTAATCAGCTCTATTTTCTTAACCCTGAAATACATTTTGTCTTACTCCAAGTAGTTTTTGTAAGGCATTTTTTAAGCATTCTTTATTTTTCTTGCTGTTAAATCCTTAAATTTACCTCCTCGACAGATAATGGGTATTTTTCAGCCATAGCAATACAAAGTACTTACTGTTTTCAAGACTTATTTTTGCCAGCTGTCAAGAGTGGGTTGAGTGTTGTAGACTCTGTAAGTTGGTTTATTTTGCTGTTCTGGTTTAAAATGTTATGCCCCCCAAAGGAGTTCTGATGGTGTTAAATGCATGGACATTATGTCAGGAAAACTGCTTTCAAAATGATGAACTATGGAGACAGGCTGAGAAAGTTGGGGCTGTTCAGCCTGGAGAAGAGAAGGCTGCGTGGAGACCTCATAGCAGCCTTCCAGTATCTGAAGGGGGCCTATAGGGATGCTGGGGAGGGACTCTTCATTTGGGACTGTAGTGATAGGCCAAGGGGTAACGGGTTCAAACTGAAACAGGGGAAGTTCAGGCTGGATCTAAGGAAGAAGTTCTTTACCGTGAGGGTGCTGAGGCCCTGGCACAGGTTGTCCAGAGAAGGGGTAAATGCTCCATCCCTGGCAGTGTTCAAGGCCAGATCTTAAGGTCCTTTCCAACCCTAACTCTTCTATAATTCTATGATACTGTTGCCTTCAAGTAGGAATCAAACAATCCACTCATGTTTTGTGATCTGAAGGCAAGCCTGGGGATTAATTGGGATATTTGAGATCTTTCAGGTATTTTCTCCTATTTTTCATATTTTTAGTGTATCTGAATAGTATATAATATCATGTAGAAATAAGGGTCAGATTTGTCTTCTGTGATATTTTAATGATCATAGAATATAGAATAGTTTGGGTTGGAAGGGACCTTCAAAGGTCATCTAGGTAGTTCTCTATTTATTGAACTATTGCCTTGTAAACATGCCTATATCTGTGTTATGAAGGAATTGGTTATGTTGATAGCACATTGAATGTAAATTGTAGCAGCTTTTCTCAGGATAATAGCAAAATTCCCCACTGGTTACATTACTGGGATGCAGCCCAGTGCATGGGTGGGTTCTGGGCCAAGCTCACACTGATGCAGAGTCATGGGAGCTTCACTTTCAGTCTGTGCTATTAAAGCCTTATGTTTTGTTACCTGCCCTCAGCTTTTTTGCTGTAGTACAGCCACATGAAGAAGTGTTATGCACATAAATATGTGGATTATCATAAAAACTTCAGTTAAATGACTGACAGGCTGAGCAAGTTGGGGCTGTTCAGCCTGGAGAAGAGAAGCTGTGTGGAGACCTCATAGCAGCCTTCCAGTATGTGAAGGGGGCCTATAGGGATGCTGGGGAGGGACTCTTCATTAGGGACTGTAGTGACAGGACAAGGGGTAACGGGTTCAAACTGAAACAGGGGAAGTTTAGACTGGATCTAAGGAGGAAATTCTTTCCTGTGAGGGTGCTGAGGCACTGGAATGGGTTGCCCAGGGAAGTTGTGAATGCTCCATCCCTGGTGATGTTCAAGGCCAGGTTGGACAGAGCCTTGGGTGCCATGGTTTAGTGTGAGGTGTCCCTGCCTATGGCAGGGGGTTGGAACTGGATGATCTTAAAGTCCTCTCTGGCCCTAACTGTTCTATGATGCTATGAATAGCCAGTAAAGGTGGCAGTGGAGGCAGTGCTGCTGAATTCAATTCATTCTGTATAGGTTTTTAGTTTTTCCTGTAGCCTGTGCACTGGTTTGGGTTTTACTTACTCTTTGTTAATATTTTTTCAGGTTAGATCTAAGGCAGAAGCTCTTCCCTGTGAGGGTGCTGAGGTGCTGGCACAGGGTGCCCAGAGAAGCTGTGGCTGCCCCATCCCTGACAGTGTTCAAGGCCAGGTTGGACACAGGGGCTTGGAGCAAGCTGCTCTAGTGGAAGGTGTCCCTGCCCGTGGCAGGGGTTGGAACTGGATGAGCTTTAAGGTCCCAAACCATTCCATGATGCTGTGATTTCTTATCTGTTTTGAGTACATGTCAAAGCTGCTGCTTTGCCTCTGTGGTGCTGGTTTGAATGTACTTCATGTTGGTGGAGAAGTCCAGGACTGGGATATAGGGAAACCCTGGATGAGTTCAGGCATCCAGCTTAACATCATAAAATGTAAGAGGTTCTGCTTCATCCTGTTGCTACTGCTCTGCTGGCAGTTTGGGTGAAAAAAGGAGATGGGAGTGTTCATCTTAGGATATTCTTGTACATGCACCTGGGGTAGCAATGGAAGGATGCCATGGTAAGAGCTGAGCTCCATGGAGCAAACCAGCCCCTTCCCACTGCCTTCCCCTTCCTGGGCTGGCAATCCTGTGCTTCCTCCTCTGCTGCCACAGCAGCCAGAGAGGTGGGTTTTTAGTTTGGACCATTTGGAATCACTGATTTTGATGGTTTGGATTTAATTTCACTTGTTTTTACAGCAAGAGATGAAGTCCCACTTATGGATATGTCATTTAAAAGGTCTCTCGACTTAAGCTGCTTTGGATAACCACGTGTATCAGCTGTATGTATGCGAAACCAATTGCACAGTTGAATATGCATCTAATGCTGGTCTTAATGTTAAATGTTACTGTGTTGAAAATGATAAATGACTTCCTATTTGCGAGGGGATTTACTTTTTTCCCTATGATTTCTACCAAGATGAAGCTGAAAGGAAAATGAAGTTCAATTATACATCACGTTTTATTTCCGGGGTGGAAAACTAGCACTTCAGAAGGCTTTGTTATAACTTGAATACATTGAGCGTGTTGAGTATTAGGAAAATTACCTAAACACGTTGTGCACTTCAGTCAGTGAGTTATTCACTACAGAAGGTATGCCCCTGAAAAGCTTTAGGTGGTTTTTGGTAGGCCTGTAAGCACAGAGAAACCTGAATTAGCTTCATCTGGAACCAGCTGAGCTTTAGGAGCAGATATTCCCCCTCTTCCCTGGGCTTATCACTGCTATGCTAGTAACTATTGGGCATCGCTGTGTAAACATGGAGATGCTGCCCTCAGGTCTTGGGGTACCTGGGTGTCCCCCAACATTCAGTGGATGCAATGAGCTCTGTCCTTCAGGAGCTCGGATGCTGAGTCCCACGTTTTGCCTTCTCGTTGGAATGGAAAAGGGAAACGAGAAGACCTGGGTTTAAAAGTGTGGTTCTTTTAACTTCCAAGGGTATGTTGATACCTAAATAAACAGAATAAACTGTACTTCAATTTCAGCTTAAAACCTGTGTGCGTACAGAAGGACCTCCTGTGTTCAGAACCTGGTTTAGTTACTTCCCATGGTTGTGTGTGCGGGTGCTGTCTGGTCGCTTGCTTCAGTTCTGTGGTTCTGCTTTCTTAAAGTAAGCCTTTTGGATTTGAAGTATTCCAACTGATTAGTGCTATAAGGCATCATATTTTTCATGTATTCTAAATGCTTTTTAAACAAACCCATTTCAATTTAATGCTCTTTGAATTCATCCTTATTCTACACCTGCTTTAGCCCTGCTCCCATTTACTGTGTATTCTTACCCTGGGAGCTGTTGGTGAGGATTGAAAGCAGAAATCACCTCCTATTGCCCCCGTGCCCATAGCTCAGTCAGTGCTGGTGTCTTCCTGACCTATGCTGACTTATTATAGTGTGCTGCCTCCTGCTCATACCCAAAAACTGAGCAGTTCCAATGCAGCTTTGTGTAACTCTGGCTTTGCTGTCCCACCTCCATCGTGTTCCTACCAGGAGCGTCATGTTTTCTTTTGAGCTGTTGAATATTCTGATTGGCCCCAAATCAGAAGAGAAAGTTCATTTTGTCCTTAACCTACCCGATAGTCTCCTTGTGGCCTGCTGGTGTTGGATCTGTGCTGAGTTTAAGCACGGTGAGGTCTACAGCAGGAAAAGGATAAAGAGCTGTTTATCAGTAGCACCCTGTGGGAGCATCTTATGTTGGGCTTTCTTGTCCCCATTCCAAATGATTGTGAAAAACAGGTTTAATTACTTGAGTTTTCCACAAGAGAAATGTTCACCTCTTCTTCTGCTTACATTGCATAGTATAGGTTGCTTTCATATTCTTTTTGTGAAGGAACTTTGAAGCTCTCCCTAAGCTTGCACGTTGTTTAGCCATAGGCTGGCGGAGAGAACCCCCCAAAGAATTCTGAGTTACTGTGAGTTTCACAAGGAATGCAGTTCACATTTCATAATGTTATGGGGAGGAACTGTGTCATTCTTGGAGATGCAACCCACACATGATTGTTGTCAGGTTCTGCAGGGGGTTCCTTCCCTGTTTCCTTTAATTAAATGCAAAGTACTAAGTAGGTCTGTGTTCCTTGATAGTGTGTCCTTATGAAATATAGATGTGGCTGCTTCTCAAAATATCCACAGAGCACCTCCCACACTGCCTTTTGGAAAATACTTAAATCTGAACTTCATAGAATCATAGCATCCCAGCCTGCTTTGGGTTGAAGGGACCTTAAAGCTCAACCAGTTCCAACCCCTGCCACAGGCAGGGACACCTTCCACTAGAGCAGCTTGCTCCAAGCCCCTGTGTCCAGCCTGGCCTTGAACACTGCCAGGGATGGGGCAGCCACAGCTTCTTGTTTTTTGTTGCCTTAAGGAAACGTTGCTGAGTTTTTCCCCTGCTCCTGACAAACTTTGTACACATTTTACCTAAATACAGAAAAGGGCTGCAAGAAACCTGGAGAGGGGCTTTGGACAAAGACAAGGCAAGGGGAATGGCTTTAACCTGCCCGAGGGGAGACTGAGATGAGCTCTTAGGCAGAAGCTCTTCCCTGGGAGGGTGCTGAGGCGCTGGCACAGCGAAGCTGTGTAACTTATGATGTAACCTACCTGCTAATTCTCTTATTTCCCATGGATATGTCTGCATACGATTAATTTTGCTACTATACTATGAAATATAACAGAAAATTGATCTTAAGTTACAAATGTCTTATTAAAGGGCGGGCCTGTTGTCAGCAGAGCTATCTTCAATCAGTTTGCCTCCTCTTTGGAGAGGAGAGAAGCAGAACATTGCCTACAATGGCATTTTCATTTTGATAACATGCAAATGCGAAAAGAGCTTTGTCTTTATTTTTAACACTGATGAGAGCCTGGCAGTAATTCTGTCTGCAAGGACTAAGTAACCTTCTACAGCACTGAACGCTGAGCAGCACAGAACATCATAGACTCGTAGAATAGTTAGGGTTGGAAAGGACCTTAAGATCATCCAGTTCCAACCCCCCTGCCATGGGCAGGGACACCTCACACTAAACCATGGCAACCAAGGCCTCATCCAACCTGCCCTTGAACACTGCCAGGGATGGAGCATTCACAACTTCCCTGGGCAACCCATTCCAGTGCCTCACCACCCTCACAGGAAAGAATTTCCTCCTTATATCCAATCTAAACTTCCCCTGTTAAAGTTTGAACCTGTTACCCCTTGTCCTGTCACTACAGTCCCTAATGAAGAGTCCCTCTCCAGCATCCCTATAGGCCCCCTTCAGATACTGGAAGGCTGCTCTGAGGTCTTCACGCAGCCTTCTCTTCTCCAGGCTGAACAGCCCCAACTTCCTCAGCCTGTCTTCATACAGGAGGTGCTCCAGTCCCCTGCTCATCCTCGTGGCCTCCTCTGGACTTGTTCCAACAGTTCCATGTCCTTTTTATGCTGAGGACACCAGAACTGCACACAATGCTCTAGGTGAGGTCTCCCGAGAGCAGAGTAGAGGGGCAGGATCACCTCCCTCGACCTGCTGGTCACGCTGCTTTTGATGCAGCCCAGGATACGGTTGCTTTCTGGGCTGTGAGCACGCACTGAAGCCAGCTCATGTTCAATTTCTCATTGACCATGTTCATTTTCTTCTTGACATCATAGACTACATTCCCCATACCCAGCATCTCTTCTGTCCTGAAACCTTGGTATGAGAACAGCCCCATTGGTAGGGTGTGATGGTTTATGTGCTGAAGAACCAAAGGGAAATATCAGTTAAAAATGCAAAAGCTTCCCCAAAGAGACTTCTTCTTGCATGTTGCTTTTGAATCCAAGCATATCTAAACTGCGTCTATCAATTCTATTTGATGTCACAACAGTCAAATGAGAAGTGCCAAAAGTAGAGGAATTTGTCTTTAAAATGGCTGTTGCTTTAATCCGTGTGTTCAGCTGGCAGGGCCACCTATCTTGTATGAAGAGGAGGTTCATTTAAAAGATAATGTATCATCTTCCCTTAGTATTCCCATGATTTGTCATGGTGACATCTTACTGCGGTGTGATTTACCTGCTGCAGAGACAATATCCATAATCCGTGTAGGCTGTCACAATTGCAGAAATGACTCCAGCACAGTCATTCGTAACGTGGGGTGCCACTTGTCTTAAATTAGCTTTTCCTTGTGTTTGCAAATCTCTAATTGCACACCCCATCCCTCGTGCCCATCGCAGGGGGTTGGAACTGGATGAGATTCAGGGTCCCTTCCAACACAAACCAGTCTCTGAACTACTGCCTAAGAGCTCATCTCAGTCTCCCCTCTGGCAGGTTCAAGCCATTCCCCTTGGCCTGTCCCTACATCCCTTGTCCCAAGCCCCTCTCCAGCTTTCCTGCAGCCCCTTCAGGCACTGGAGCTGCTCTCAGGTCTCCCCTTCAGGAGCCTTCTCTTCTCCAGGCTGCCCCAGCCCAGCTCTCTCAGCCTGGCTCCAGAGCAGAGCTGCTCCAGCCCTCGCAGCATCTCTGTGGCCTCCTCTGCACTCAGTCCAACAGTTCCACATCCCTCTGGTGCTGCTGCCCCAGAGCTGGATCAGGGCTACAGGGGAGGTCTCCCCAGAGCGCAGCAGAGGGGCAGGATCCCCTCCCTGAGCTGCTGCTCACGCTCTGGGGGTGCAGCTCAGCACACAGGGGGGTTCTGGGCTCAAGTCCAGCCTAAGGCTGGGTCATGGGGAGCTTCTCTTCAGCCAACAGCCCCAGATTCTCTCCTTATTTACAGTATCCTATTATTGCCCTCTAGCTTTGTTTTTATTTTAGCTCTTTGGTGACTTCTCTTTGCTCTAGAGAAAGTTCAGCTTTTTTCCCTTGTCATTTATCTAACACTCGGTGCTGGAACAGATACGTCCTTCATTTTGAGAGTGCTTCAGCAGATGATAATAATAATTATAGTTAAATGAGCTTCCTAACTGCATTGTGAAGGAAGCAAGACATCATTTTGTATTAGGAAATCTAAAACAAGAAGAAAGTCTTTCTCTGGGTCGAGGAAGGCAGTGGTTCATATTAGCATCAAGAAATACATTATTCCCATGTTAAGCCTGGACCAAGCTGATTTTGCTCTCTGTTTTACATGTGCATGTGCACCCGTTCCTGTGGGCTGCTGATTTGTATCTGTCGCTCTTTGATGCTTGGGGCAGAGGATGTGCAGGCCATAGTGAAGTGCTTTTGTGTCAGTAATTCCTCAAACGCTGAAGGAGTTGCTGGGAGTTTTGAAGACCAAATGAATGTGTGTGTATGAATACATCTATTCACTTAGTTTGCCTCCAAGCGCTAACTTAGTACCAGATAATAGCAGTGGCGCTTAAATTGGGCAGCTGAGGTTTCCAGGATGCGGGTGTACCTTGGAGATAGGCTGTCTCCAGTCAGCTTTCAGTATAGGGAAGACACATTCTGGCTTACAGGAGAGTTTGACAGGGGCGAACAAGATGTTTCTGCACAGAGATGTCTTTAAGTGACAGCTTTAACCTGCCCAAGGGGAGACTGAGATGAGCTCTTAGGCACAAGCTCTTCCCTGTGAGGGTGCTGAGGCGCTGGCACAGGGTGCCCAGATAAGCTGTGGCTGCCCCATCCCTGGCAGTGTTCAAGGCCAGGTTGGACACAGGGCTTGGAGCAAGTTGCTCTAGTGGAAGGTGTCCCTGCCCGTGGCAGGGGCTGGAGCTGGAGGAGCTTTAAGGTCCCTTCCAACCCAGACCATTCCATGATTTTATGTCGGGGTGTGTTGACTTGTCCAGGAGGAGGATCAGAGCAGGGTTTTTTTTTAACCAGAAGAGTGGAGGTTGAAGCTAAGAGGAACGTATGGGAAGGAGAATGCTCCAATGGTCCTATGGGAAGGGACGCCTTGAGGTGCTCACCACCTCTTTTTGCAGCCCCCCAAAAGTGTCTGTGCATGGGTAAGGAGGTAGTGTGTGCTGTCGTAGGGGTTAAAAACTCTGGCCATGCAGCAGGGAAGTGGCTGCTGTTGATGGGAACATCAGGTGCGTTACCACATAAATTACTCTGGGGAGTGGCAGCAAAGCTGACAAAACACCATTAAATATGTTTGGGGACAGCATTTAAACCTTAAACCAACCAATACCGCTCCATAGCCCTGTGTCTTCACAGATGGTGTGAATATGTCAATGCACATCCCTCCACTTTGCTGTGGATTCGCATCTCTGAAGCCTTACTCAAAGGTTGCTCCTCTGTGTGGGGCTCTGCAGAAACCGTTCCTCAAAAAGGGACTGATGCAGGGACAGAGAGGCTCTTGTTTGTTCTGCCTCTCCTTCCTTGTCCTTTCCAACGTGTCCTGGTATCACACGAATGGGAGGAAAGGCTTTGAGTCCCAACCAGTGATAACTACAATAAAAGTAAGTGATTCTAATACCAGAATGGTTCCAGTCCCATATTCACTGCTCTGTGTGTGCAGAATTCCTTAAACCCCTGTTTTGCACAGCTTTTCCTTATGTATTTTACTGTGTAAGTACTTCATGTATCCTTAAATACCGTTGTTTTCAGGGTTTTATTACTCGTATGTATCATTTTATTGTTAGCATTTATGGAAGAGTCAACCAACTTCACTGAAAAAGATTTATTGAGGGCAGTTCTCTAGATTTTCAGTGAAATAAGGTGGAGAAAGGCAATTGCATTTAGGAAACCAAAAGGAAATGGACTGACCTTCGAAAATCTTAAGCACAGAGACTTCAATTGGAGGGCATACTGTTTAATACCGAGATGGTAGAGAGCTTTGTAGAGGGAAGCAGTTTTGGTTGAAATGGGCTCCTTTGAAAAAGAGCCTTAGAAAAATGATAAATGGTGGTGTTAAAATGTCACATTAATTTTTTGCTTGCTTTCTATGAAAGCTAATACAAAGCAGTTTCAAACTAGGAACACTCTGTATCTCCTCATTGTGCAAAGCATCAGGTTCTTACTTAATAAGCCTTTTGCAGAATGGATTTCAGTGGAGCTATCGTGATCTTGGGTCCTGGTTTTGATCTCTGTGAAGATCCTTTTGGCTTTTCTTGCCAGAGAGGTTTCCCTCGATTCAGGGCTATGGGGCTGTTTTATTACTCTTTGCAGGTCAAAGGAGGTGATCCTGCCCCTCTGCTCTGCTCTCGAGAGACCTCACCTGGAGCATTGTGTGCAGTTCTGGGGTCCTCAGCATAAAAAGGACATGGAACTGTTGGAGCAAGTCCAGAGGAGGCCACGAGGATGATCACGGGCTGGAGCACCTCCTGTATGAAGACAGGCTGAGGAAGTTTGGGCTGTTCAGCCTGGAGAAGAGAAGGCTGCGTGGAGACCTCAGAGCAGCTTCCAGTGTCTGAAGGGGGCCTATAGGGATGCTGGGGAGAGACTCTTCATTAGGGACTGTAGTGATAGGACAAGGGGTAATGGGTTCAAACTTAAACAGGGGAAGTTTAGATTGGATATAAGGAGGAAATTCTTTCCTGTGAGGGTGGTGAGGCACTGGAATGGGTTGCCCAGGGAAGTTGTGAATGCTCCATCCCTGGCAGTGTTCAAGGGCAGGTTGGATGAGGCCTTGGTTGCCATGGTTTAGTGTGAGGTGTCCCTGCCCATGGCAGGGGGGTTGGAACTGGGTGATCTTAAGGTCCTTTCCAACCTAACTGTTCTGCGATTCTATGATTATAGTATTTGCATATGATCCCAGCCTGATTTGTGTTGGAAGGGGTCTTAAGTCTCCTCCAGCTCCAACCCCTGCCACGGGCAGGGACACCTTCCACTAGAGCAGCTTGCTCCAAGCCCCTGTGTCCAACCTGCCCTTGAGCACTGCCAGGGATGGGGCAGCCACAGCTTCTCTGGGCACCCTGTGCCAGCGCCTCAGCACCCTCCCAGGGAAGAGCTTCTGCCTAAGAGCTCATCTCAGTCTCCCCTCGGGCAGGTTAAAGCCATTCCCCTTGGCCTGTCCCTACAGGCCCTTGTCCCAAGCCACTCTCCAGCTTTCCTGCAGCCCCTTCAGGCACTGGAGCTGCTCTCAGGTCTCTCCTTCAGGAGCCTTCTCTTCTCCAGGCTGCCCCAGCCCAGCTCTCTCAGCCTGGCTCCAGAGCAGAGCTGCTCCAAGCCCTGTGATTGTAAAGCCCTGAGCAGCCTGGTCCAACCTGGAGCAGTTCTGCTTTCAGCTGGCTGGAGGAGAAGCCTCCTGGTGTTCCTTGTGTAGCCATAACCATTATCCCAGTGCTAAATGCTCTTTTTCCATGGCCCACCTATGAAAATGGCAAATTTCCTTACACTTTGTGCTCTTTTCATGAAAATCAGCTCTTTTTCCATTTCCTTCTGGTTTTGGAAGCAGTGTGGCTCAGCTGGTCAGTGTGCAGCAATCAGCATTGATGTCCTCTTAAGGATTTCCTTTTAAAACAAGTTTTCTATTGATTGATAGAGATTGAACTGTCAGGGATCAAATCTGGATGTGGACAATAAGGTTTGAGGTAAAACGAGCCCTGCAAGCCTAAGGAGGCTAATTTTCACCTATACCCTTTTATGTTCTGAATGGGCCCACACTGAATTCACTCAACCTAAATGAGTGCTGAGCTGCTTAAATCAGGCGGGGTAAAGGAGATGGCACATCTTATCCAGGAGTATTGAGAGCAGAGTTTGTGAGCTGAAAAACGCCTTGGTGATCTTGATTTGCAGAAAGCACAATGCGAATGTTTGTGGCAACAGGGTAAATACCCCAAAGGTTCATCACTCATGTTATTGCACACGCTGACTTCTGGTTCTCAGAGGAATAAGACTCATGTTTTATTCCCTCCATTCGCTTGGAGAAAGGCAAGATTTGGCCTAAAGAAGTTGGAAGTTGCATGTTTTCACTAAGGAAAGAAGTGATAAATGTCAACACTTTGCACTTGTTTATATTCTCCTGCTGTACCCATGGAAGAAGTTTCTCTCTATATGTATCTTTAGGGCTGTTTTGCTCGGGTTGGTTTGTTCTTCCTGCCCTTACTCATATGACAGCACAGGTAGATGCTGCTGGGAGAGGCTTAGAGAATCTGTGTGTCACTCCCTTTAAGTGCTCTATGAACTGTTAGGAGGCAGTGACTGACTCCCATCCTCCGTGCACTGGCCAGAGGATGCTGCTTGGGCAAGGTGCTTTCTCCAGCACCCAGAAAAGCCCCATTTTCAGCAGAAAGCAGGCAGTATGCTCCTGGGGAGCTGTATTGCCTTCATATAGAGTGATCCCCATTCCTGGTTTGGGCATATTCAGGGTTGGGTCTTAACATTCATATACTTTGACCAACGCACGCAGTGATGTGACCAGGAGCCTATGTTGATGCGTTTCCACCAGCTAGTCATAGAACTGTTGAGGCTGGAAGGGGCCAGTGGAGCTCATCTAGTCCAACCTCCCTGCTCAAGCAAGGTTACCTCAGGGTTGTGTTCAGATGGCTCTTGAGTATCTCCAGGAAGGGACACTCTGCAGCCTCTTTGGGCAACCTATTCCAATGCTCAGTCACTCTCACAGCGAAGAAGTTCTTCCTCACGTTCAGGTGGAACTTCCCGAGGCTGAGTTTATGCCCATTGCCTCTTGTCCCATCAGCTGGCATCACCGAGAAGGGTCTGGCCCCATCCTCTTGACAGCCTCTCTTCAGATACATATATGCATTGATCAGATCCCCTGGAGCCTTCTCTTCTCCAGGATGAGCAGGCTCAGCTCCCTCAGCCTTTCCTCACAGGAGATGCTCCAGCCCCTTCAGCATTCTCATAGCCCTTTGCTGCCCTTGCTCCAGCAGCTCCATGTCTCTCTTGTACAGGGGAGCCCATACCTGGACCCAGTACTCCAGGTGAGGCCTGTGTGGGATCATTATATATTATATAACATAAAGTATTCTCCAGACCAGGAAATGCTTGGCCATCCTCTGCCTTATCCATGTTGCAATGTCATGGCATCTTCCATATTTTGCTTAAGTGAGCAAAGGCTGCAGACACGTTGGATTTCACCCATAGCAGGGAGGTCGCTCATCCTGCAGTGCAAGCTTACGTGGCAGCCAGTGCTCTTAACTGCAGTTACCAAAGAGTTGAGATTTGGGGCATTTTAAAGTTGGGATTTTTATCTTGAGAGCCCATAAGTGGTGACGGTTTCATGTGTGGCTTCAAGAAATGATACCAACTGCTTTTTATTCCTTTAGTTGTTGCTGATATATGTAGACTACGTGCTGCAAACAACGAGAAAACTTCATTTTTCTGTCCTTCCTGACTGTAATTGTGAGGGATTTAAACCATTTTCAACAAATAAATTGTATGAAAACCCCCTAAAAGTCGAAGCATATTGAGAAGTTCATTCTATGTGTTTATCAGGGTTTGGCTTTGTGGGATTTTTTCCATTATTTATTTATCAATCCATCAAATTTTTATATATATATATAAATATGTGTATATATATAAACATTATATTAGAAATAGAATTTCTCATTTATTTAGTTACCCCTGTAGCCTTTTAAGGCCATGAAAAGAATTTTTTATTGGGAAATAAATGTAACTCAGGCTTCTTCCATCTCTTCCTGATCATGGTAATAGAGGCATTAGGATAAAACATCTCTTAACTTAGTGGAGTGTTGGTTTCCCTTCAGTTTTCTCACTCTACATAAAGAGCTTAATATCTCCGACTTAGAGATTCCCTTGGAAGAAGAAGGACAAGACTGGTTTGAATAGGATGTTTTACCCCTCAGGGAGAAAAGCATTGGCATGTGGTGTGTCTCCTGCAGGGAATTCTCCTCTCATTGTGAAGTATTTCAGTGTTAGTATTACTTGTGGGGATGAGTTGATATTAAAATTTCCCTGCCCGTACTTTTTAAAGAGCCAGTTGAACATTTATTATCTTATTGTAAAGATGATTTAAGGAAATAGGCACTTTCTCAGCATTCATGGGCTTCTTCAGCTTTTCCTTCAGGACTGTATTTTATAGGAATCCTAGAATCCCAGCCTGGTTTGTGTTGGAAGGGACCTCAAAGCTCAGCCAGTTGCAACCCCCTGCAATGGGGACACCTTCCAATGGAGCAGGCTTCCCTTCCGACAGACTTTCACGTGTCTTGGGTCCTACACTTTTGCTTTGGGAATACTGAATTCCCCCTTGCCTCAGTGTACCTGGTTTGCAAAGAAATAACGAATCCAGCGCCTCTGCTTTTGGGCAGGAGAGATATTAATTGCATTAAGCTGCATTCAGAGTGCATTAAATGCTCTTCTCTAGCATGATGTGTAGTAATTATCTTCTTCACTGTGTGACTACTTCATTTCTGAGCTTCGCAAGTAAGGAGGGACGTGAAGGGTTTTCACTCTAAACCTTGGCACCGTTTCAGTGAATTAATAGCTAATAATTGCCCAGGGCAATGGCAGGACCTCAGTGTTGCCCTTGCAGTACTTGCTGTATGCACATAGGCTTGCAATTACTCCTGCAATTACAGTTGGAATTGATTTCTTTGAGGGAATGAGGTACCTTTTTCCCTGTATTGCTTGCAGTGGTACCCTGCAGCAGGTGACAGTTACCTCCAAAGCCAGCTCAAGATTCAAAATCAACTTAAGATTAAAATGCAGTGCTGTTGGTAGCTATTGCTAAATTGCTAATATTAAAACCACCTACAGTACAAATATTGCCTATAAAGAGTTGCATGGTTTTATTAGCGTTGGAATTAAGAGCATGCTGGCTGCAAATGATAGCGCACTAAGTGCAAAGAATCATAGAATCATCGAATACTTCAAATGATGGAAAGTAAGCAGAGGACTGATAGGGGACTTTTTCCTAATATTAAACAGGTTTTTCTGAGCATCAGGAGCGTGAACAGTCTTCGGCAGGTGGGAAACTGAAGATAAATGTTGTAGCAGGGATGTCTGTGTGTGTAACATGGTGATGGCTTGAAGGAACAATATTGCATCAAAGAAAGAAAAGGGTTTTGTTATCAAGATAATGGTAAGAGCATGAACTGGGGCCTACAAGGATGCTGGAGAAGGGCTCTTCATCAGGGACTGTAGTGATAGGACAAGGGGTGATGGGTTCAAACTGAAACAGGGGAAGTTCAGGTTAGATATAAGGCAGAAGTTCTTTACTGTGAGGGTGCTGAGGAGCTGGCACAGGGTGCCCAGAGAAGTGGTGAATGCTCCATCCCTGGCAGTGTTCAAGGCCAGGCTGGACAGAGACTTGGTCTACATGGTCTAGTGTGAGGCATCCCTGCCAGTGGCAGGGGTTGAAACTTGATGATCTTAACGTCCTTTCCAACCCAAACCATTCTGTGATTCTATGGATCATTGTTTTATGCAGGGACGGAGTGAAAAAGTGTTGATTAGCTGGTTTAGGACCCTGACCCATTCTGCTGAGCACCACTTCTAGGGCTTGGCAGAAGCTGACATGGCATTTAGCAAGTTTCTGTAATTTTCTTGAACTAAAACTTAAATTGTAGAATCCCAGCCTGGTTTGGGTTGGAAGAGACCTTAAAGCTCCTCCAGCTCCAACCCCTGCCACGGGCAGGGACACCTTCCACTAGAGCAGCTTGCTCCAAGCCCCTGTGTCCAACCTGGCCTTGAACACTGCCAGGGATGGGGCAGCCACAGCTTCTCTGGGCACCCTGTGCCAGCGCCTCACCTAAATGCTACAGAATCCCCTCACGTTCCCGTTCCATTTCCATTTGCTAAGTTTGTTCATTTCCCTGTGTTTCTTTTTTTCTCTCCAAAAACCATTGCAGGTTTTTAACAAGCTTTCATATTCTCATATTTTCCCTTTCACGCTCGCACGTGGCAGCGGTGTTGAACCACCCCACATTAAACTTTCATGTTTCCCTCCCGATTCTCACCAAGCTAATTAAGAAGATACTCTTCTGTAATTATCTCTCTCTTCAGTGACTCATCTTCTTCCCAGGTTTATGGGGACAGTCAGAGCAGCTCCCCCTTACAGTGCTATGTGCCTCCAAGGGGAGGGTTGTGTTGCCTTGGCAGGAGATGGGGATGCTGGAGCTGAAGCGAGCAGTGTATAAGCACACAGAGGAGGGGAGAAGGGTCACCATAGATGCAGGGAAGATGGCAATCAAGTTCATCCATACCTCTAGCTGTTTCTATAACTAGAAATGAATATAAAACACATTTGAAAGTTTCAGTTGTTCCACATCCCTTTTTTTCTCATCCAAGGTTGCCATGATAATTTGCTCAGATATGAAATTCATCTTTTGACTGTTGCAGCTGTGTATATTAACTTAAATGACTCACCAAGTGGGTAGATAAACACTGAAATACGACCAAAGCTATTAACCACTTACAGAAACTACTTTGTCAGAGGAAGCAGAGGCTGTATGTTGACTGCTGGGCTGCTGGAGAGGGCTGGGTTTGCAAACGTGGGCTTGATGTGTTTATGTATTAGGTACAAGGGAGCAGCTCTTCCCTGGGAGGGTGCTGAGGCGCTGGCACAGGGTGCCCAGAGAAGCTGTGGCTGCCCCATCCCTGGCAGTGTTCAAGGCCAGGTTGGACACAGGGGCTTGGAGCAAGCTGCTCTAGTGGAAGGGGTCCCTGCCCGTGGCAGGGGTTGGAGCTGGAGGAGCTTTAAGGTCCCTTCAACCCAAACCAGGCTGGGATTCTGTGATATGTAAAGGCAGTTAAAGATACGTTTTTGTGTTTGCAAAGCAGCAGACTTTACAGATTATTTGAGTGAGCGCCTATAAAAAGGTACCACGAGCAAACAAAGTTCATTCTCAGCTCTCCTTAGCATTTATGAACCAGCTACAGAACCTTATGTGAAGTGATGGACTGAATGACATCCACAGCCTGGGCTTAAGCAGCCAATATGAAATATTTATAAGTCTGGCTAGCAGTGAAGCATCACTTTGATTGATGACATCATTAGGGGAAAGAGGACTGAATATGGGCTATGGAATATTTCCTTGCAGACATGGGACCTTTTACAGTGGCTGTTATGTAGAGTACTTATTATACAGTGCTTTGACAATTAACTTTCTGAGATGATCTCAACTTATTTACATTTCAGAGTGGTAAACATTATCTTTGTGCAGCCTCTTCTTGTCTTAGTCTGTTCTAAAGCTCTTTAGATGTCATGGAACAGCAGCTCGGGTGCCTTTCCCCTTTCATATTCATGCCACGTGCACGTGCTGAAGAGCTCTCTTCAGGTACTTTTGCATCGTGTAGAAAATACAACACTCTTGCATGGTCAACATCAGTTCTGTAGGAGTTCAGCTCTAAACTCCATTACGTTGGAGAAAAGCAAATTCAATGAATCCTTATCTAGTGGAGGTCTGGGGATTAGACTGTAAGTCAGAGGGCTCATAAGACATAAAGAGATAACCTTGTGTCACTTTGTGTTTGATCACAATTACTTGGACTGATGTAGAAAGAAATGTTATGAATTGAAAGTAATGTAGATCTTATAAATGTAACGATAAAGGCTGTGGTTTGCTTGGAAAGAAAATTCCTGAGTGTTCTGCAAGGCTGGGCATGGCATAGAATAGCCATAAAGGTGGCACAGAAAGGGAAATGCACAACTTTGTCAAGCCATGCATAGAATCATTTCGTTTCTGAGGAGTTCTGCTGGGTTTTCCAACATTATCTTCTCCATTCAAGACCAGAAGAGGTGTGGGCACTATTACCATTCTATTACCATATCAGTCAATAGGCTTTTAGCAGATAGTAAGAAGAGCAGAAGTGATTTACGGGATTGGGATGTCCAGTAGTCCCAGAAGTGAGTTGGATTTGTTACTATGATACTTTCATGCAATCCGTCAGGAGTGATTAAACCTTTTGGGGGCACTTTTTACCTTTTCCATGGATTGGGGGATATGTTTGGTACTGCTGCTCTGGTCTTCCGGAGGTTATTTGGTTTGGGTTTGCTTTGTCAAGCATCAGAGTATCCGAAAATACCACTCCATGAGATCAAAACTTGGGGTTTCGCTGTGATGCTCAATACAATGTTTTTTAAGAGATTGCCTTCTTGAGCAGGGTATTGACTTCCCCAATGCAAATCCTGATATTGTGAGATACATGAGTTGTCTTTGTCACCTTCCAAAGCCTTTAATTCCTGAGCAGCTTTTCTGTCAAGAATATGTTGCAAAATCTCCAGTGGAGATGGTGATAAACCCAGGAAATTGGAAATAGAAGCTTTTGAAGACACTTTTTTGTTTTCTTGACAGAACTGTGCATATCCATTAATGAATTTAAACGCTAGGATTACATCCACTGTATTACCCGGCGCTCTCCAGCGATGTTCTGCTTTGATAACAAGTATTACGTTGCTCTATCTGAAAGAATTGATTCCTTTGTCCTTTTCCGTTTGACAGGGGAGCTTTGTTGCTTGCATGACTGCCATTTTAAGGCAAATGGAGGACTATCACTATGCTCATTTAATCAAGACTTTTGGGAAGATGAGATCAGATGTTGTGGTAAGTTGAACGTGGTTTATGTGTTCAGAAGCTTGTGTTTGTGCTTTTTTTGCTGTTCCTGTTTGTTAAGTCCACTTGTGAAATGCAAAGAGAATGGTCAAGGTCACAGATTTGATATAAAACAGTAAAGCACTGTGATTTATGCACTATCTGCGTTGGCAAAGGACAAAATTAACCTTCACGCCGTGCTGGAGCTGTTCACTGTTTTAACAAGCAAGCACTGAAACAGTGGATTTAAAGCAATTAGAAGAATGCATTAGGAAATAATGTTGAGCCATTACTAAAAATCTGTTTGGTTTAAGGAAAGAAGGCAAAAACCACAAAAAGCTTTCTTGAGAAAAGGAACTTTCAGTGTTAAATCTTCCAGCTGTCCCCATTTCATTTGTTTCAATTGCTTTTACTTACCGATCCGCTCACTTTAAATTTCATACAAAACATTTTAACCTTAAGGATGCCCTTAGTTGTTAAACAAGCAATAATCATCGAAATTCGTCTTCCCAGAGTCGTTTGGTAGCCTAACTAAGCCAACAGCACAACTTAATTAAGAGCGTAATAGTAGAGAGTTTATAGCTAAGAAGATAACTCTGTAATGACCTGAAGCTCTCGTTGCCATATGGCAAGTGCAGGATGAGATGTAGCAACCATACTTGTTGGCCAAGATCCATCAATCAGTGGGTGACCTGAAGCCTGAGCAGCTGTATACTGTGTTACCCACCCTGGTGCTGGGGATTCTGAGGTGCCTTAGGCAGCTTTCACCTGTATTTTAGTCTAAAGGGTGGCCTTTGCTTAGGTTCCCTTCTTCCTTCCAAACCCAGTGGAATAAAACCCAGGGTCTTCCTTGGTGTAATTTACGTTTAGACTTCCTGGTTTGGTTTTATATGTTTAATTCTCGCTCTTCTGCTTATCTTGTGCAAGATTTGAGCTCTTTGCCGCGTGCCAGGTTGATGCTAGAGCCTCTGGTGCTCGGTCTGTTTCATAGCATCATAGAATCACAGACTGCTTTGGACTGGAAGGGACATTGAATCTCATCCAGCTCCATCCACCAGTCACAGTCAGGGACACCTTCCACTAGAGCAGGTTGCTTCAAGCCCTGTCCAGCGTGGCCTGATTTTGGTACCGATATTTGTACCTGATCTGGCATTACTAAGTAGAAAGCTGATGATTTAAGGGAGTGAAGACAAAGTCCCACTAAGGACTGCAGATGGGCATCACTGCATTGAAAGGGTCACTTCCCAGTGATCTGCTTGGGGATCTCAGAGCACTTAACATGGATGGACACCTGGTTTTCAACTGATAATAAAACATTCCCAAGCTAAATGCAACTAGCAGGGTGTAAATAATGGCTTAGCACACAGAAAAGACATTAGTATTAAGGTTACTCAAGCCAAATATTTCTGTACTTTTAAAGTGCTTCAAACTATTTGGCCCTAGGAAATGAAGATTGGGTCCAGATCTTTACATGGCAAAAAGCAACCCCAGTTTGCTCTTAAACTTGTGTCATGGTTTAACCCCAGCCAGCAAACAACTACCGTGCAACACACTTCCTACTGGGATGGGGAGGAGAACTGGGAAAAGGTAAAACCCTTGCGTTGAGATGAGAGCAGTTTAATAATAGAAATAAAGTAAAATAATAATATCTACATCAAATATATATAGTGTACATTGTAATAATATAATAATAAAATGATAATAACAGGAGATAACAAGAAAAGAGAAGAATAAAACCCAAGAATCACAAGTGATGCACAATGCAGTTGCTCAGCACCCACTGACTGATGCCCAGCCCATCCCCAAGCAGTGATCGGTGGCTTCCAGCCATCTCCCCCCTCGTTTCTATACTGAGCATGATGTGCTGTGGGATGGAATAGCCCTTTGGCTTGTTTGGGTCAGGTGTTCTCTCTCTGCTTCCTCCTGTCTTGTGCTCCTCCTCTCTTGGCAGAGTGTGAGAGATTCAAAAGCCCTTGATCGGGGTAAGCACTGTTGAGCAACAACTAAAACACCAGTGTGTTGTGAGCATTGTTCTCAGACTAAAGCCAAAACACAGCAGTGCACCAGCTACTGGGAAGAAAACCAACTGTCCCAGCTGAAACGCAGACAACGTGCAGGGCATTGGGACAGGCTGCCCAGGGCAGTTGGAGGAATCACCATCCCTGGTAGTGTTCACACCCCGTGTAGAATCATAGAATCATTAGGGTTGGAAAGGACCTTAAGATTATCCATTTCCAACCCCCCCTGCCATGGGCAGGGACACCTCACACTAAACCATGGCACCCAAGGCTCTGTCCAAGCTGGCCTTGAACATCACCAGGGATGGAGCATTCACAACCTCCCTGGGCAACCCATTCCAGTGCCTCAACACCCTCACAGGAAAGAATTTCCTCCTTATATCCAATCTAAACCTCCCCTAAGTTTGAACCCGTTACCCCTTGTCCTGTCGCTACAGTCCCTAATGAAGAGTCCCTCCCCAGCATCCCTATAGACCCCCTTCAGATACTGGAAGGCTGCTATGAGGTCTCCATGCAGCTTCTCTTCTCCAGGCTGAACAGCCCCAACTTCCTCAGCCTGTCTTCATACAGGAGGTGCTCCAGTCCCTGTTCATCCTCTTGGCGAGGATGTAGATGTGTAGACAAGACCCTCAGTGCCATGGGTTAGCGGTGGCTTTGGCAGTGCTGGGGAACAGTTGGACTGGAGGAGCTTAAAGGCCTCTTCCAACCTGGCCAATTCTGTGATTCTGTGAAAAACTTCAGAGAGCAAACTGCTGCTCAGGCAATGTGTGATGGTTACAAATGGCAATGTAAATGCTTGCTTGAAAGTCTTGCTTTTTTTTGGTCTAAAGTAGCTGAAAGTTGCTTCTGTAGGTCAGATCTTTCTTGGGGAAAACGAGGGGGTAATTATGGAGTTGAAATTTGGCAAGTGGCCTGTTTATAATAGCTGGGATTTAAGAGTTTGATTTATGTGCATGCTGTGCACCAGGACACATGAAGAACCTCTTCTTCCTTTTGTCTTGGCTCTCTGTATATTGCTCCCCTTCTGCCTGTTCTTGGGTTGTGTTGCTGGAATTGCTCTGGTCTGTTAAAATCATATTTTCCATCAGCACGTGTACAGGATGACCGCTTGATGGTTGTTGGTATTAGCAGATGTGCTAATGCAGACTTGGTCAGCTGCTGGAATACTTCGTATATCCTGAATGGAAATGTACCTTTAAAATGTTTTAATATTGTTGATTAAATGATAACATGTTAATGGAAGCTGAAGTACGTAGTAAGCTGGGAGAATATTAAATGGGTTTTATGTTAATGGTAGAAAATGCTACCTTAAGCTACGTTAGGTGAATGAAGGTGTGGAGGGCAATGGCAGAATATTATTAAACCTGTGATAAAAGGAAAATAGAGTGAGTAAATGAATTTTCCTGGTTTTAAACACAAATAAAACTGAGTCATCATTTAGGAGAAAAGGATGAAGACACCACCCAGTTTACATAAGCTTTGCAGTGAGAATCAGAGGAAGCAGTTGCTGTTTTCACAAGTGTTTCTTCACAGATGAGATTTCACTCTTGAAGTCCACATCTTGTTCACTGTTTTATGTTTCACCATGGGAACTGATGCCCCATGAAGCTCTCCCAGGGGCATTGCCCCCTTCACCTTTATCAGCGCTATGGTTTGAACCTGCTCATAGAATCATAGAATCAGACAGGTTGGAAAAGACCTTTAAGATCATCAAGTCCAGTCATTCCTCAGCACTGCCAAGACCACCTCATGTTCCTCTCTTAGAGCTTTTTGTTTTCTTCAGTCTTCAGTGGTAGAATGAACTATGCTGTAGTGTATAATCCTTGGTACAGTATGGCTGGGCTGGACAAGAACCTTGCTCTACTTCTTCATTTAACTTTTCATGCTTTTTCCATTTCCTCTTAGTCCAATAACTTTTAATCCAGTGCTGCTTGACTCAACCATTAGAGCTTAGCTCCAGTTAAGTGTTTTCATTTAAACCCAATTTCCCTATATATGGAGGTGACAGCTGCATCTCCAATTACAGGGTTTTGAGTTGAATTGCAAGGGCATAAAGATGCAGTGATTTAAGACTGAAACTAGATTAATGCAAAGAGTAATTAATAGATTTTTAGTAAACCAAGTAATAAGAAAAAGGGAGAAGTTAAGTGAAGCTGTGCTTGCTGTTTCACCATTGGAGACCCTTAAATCTATCTTCTGCATGTGCTCTTGCTCAACCAGAAGTTATAAGCTCTGTGTTGGAGCTGCTAGGGGAAACTTTATGGCCTGTTTTATGTAGATGTCAGGTTTAGATTATCATAATAGTCTTATTTGGCCTCACAAATCTTAGAAAAGATGAGATGGAATGCAATAAAACCAGTCCTGTATCTCTCTGCAGAATACATTGTTTAGGTTCATTAAGGTATTTCTGCTCAAAGAGGAATTTCTTACTGTCAAGTCTACTGTCTTCCTAAGATAAAACATCATCTGAGATCAGTGAGGTTATTTCTGGGACTAACTGATCTCTCTCCCCTTTTTACTCAGTGAAACTTATATTCAGTTGAGACATGCGTGGTATTGGTTGACAGAAATATATACGTTGATGTTCTGCCATGGGGAGCATCTCAGAAGCATTCCTCCCTGAAGGCATTCAAGATCCTGGAGTCAGTGAAGTAGGGAGGAAGGAAAGACTCCATGGTTTAGATCACCATTTCTGCACCTCTGTTTTCTCCCCCCCTTTAATATTTTGCAGCCCCAGCCTCTGGGTTTTCATGTGAGCATTGTACATCCTTTCATGACAAGCTTTGATTCACTGCTGTTGTGAACGGGTGATTGCATGGCTTAAACAGCCTCTTCTTTGGGGGATGTGATGTTGAGAGTCATGGGGAATAATACCCCATGGTGTGAGACCCCACGGAGGAGCCCACCCAGAGCCATTCACAATGGTGTGACCTCAGCAGAGGTTAAGCTCTGGTCCTGAAGAGCTGTAACCGAGGGTATTTGACTTCTGATTGCTGTTCCTCAGGACTCTGCGAAGCTGAAATTCAGCAACTCGGCCTAAAGCTTTTTCATATCAAGTTCCTGCATGTTTTCAGCTAATCATTTTTATTAGACTTGAAAACGTATTGAGGAACCTCTTTGAAGTCCAAGTTGTGAGAAACATAAACAGTGATACAGGTGTATGAGGGAGTGATGCTCAGCAGGCAGGGGCAGATGGAATTGTCTAAACCTTCTCAGTCACCACCTACCCAGTTACAAGGCTGAGCTTACTCTGATTTCTTTCCATAATTGGATGGGAATTGTGAAGATGTCCTATCCTGTGTGCAGTTCTGGTGTCCTCAACATAAAAAGGACATGGAACTGTTGGCACAAGTCCAGAGGAGGCCACAAGGATGATCAGGGGCTGGAGCACCTCCTGTATGGAGATAGGCTGAAAAAGTTGGGGCTGTTCAGCCTGGAGAAGAGAAGCTGCATGGAGACCTCAGAGCAGCCTTCCAGTATGTGAAGGGGGCCTATAGGGATGCTGGAGAGGGACTCTTCATTAGGGACTGTAGTGACAGGACAAGGGGTAATGGGTTAAAACTGAAACAGGGGAAGTTTAGATTGGATCTAAGGAGGAAATTCTTTCCTGTGAGGGTGGTGAGGCACTGGAATGGGTTGCCCAGGGAGGCTGTGAGTGCTCCATCCCTGGCAGTGTTCAAGACCAGGCTGGACGAGGCCTTGGGTGATATGGTTTAGTGTGAGGTGTCCCTGCCGATGGCAGGGGGGTTGGAACTGGATGATCTTCAGGTCCTTTCCAACCCTAACGATTTTATGATTCTATGATTCTATCTATTGTGAATTTTGCTTCCCTGGGATATTAAATAGCATTTGTGTTTGTAGTTACAAGGAAATGAGGAGTTGCAGCCCTTGCCCCTTTAGTACAATTCTCCCCTGTGAGGGTGCTGAGGCACTGGCACAGGGTGCCCAGAGAAGCTGTGGCTGCCCCATCCCTGGCAGTGTTCAAGGCCAGGTTGGACACAGGGGCTTGGAGCAAGCTGCTCTAGTGGAAGGGGTCCCTGCCCGTGGCAGGGGTTGGAGCTGGATGGGCTTTAAGGTCCCTTTCAACCCAAACCATTCCATGGTTCTACGAATAATAAAATGGAAGGGAGCAATATTACGAATATGTAAAATTCAAGTAAGCACCAGAAGCTTTTTATTTGATCAGTAATTAACTCAGTTGTTATAGAGCATTATTTAAAGTACCTGCGTGGAAGCTGGATTATTAAAATGTAAGTATCAGTAGATTAAAATGTAGAGCTGAATCAGCAAGGTAGAGCGGATCGTACACGGCAGAACCTCCAGGGTCAGTACTGAACACAAATCATCCACAGAGGCTATGGAAATTCATCCACCAGCTCTTGCAGCTTGATCAGCAGAGTGTGCAGAGGCTCAGCTGCTGAAATCAGTGACAGATAAAGTGTAAGGTAGAGTTTGCTTTGAGAAATCAGGAAAGTCTACATCTGTACTCATCAAATATTAAGGGGAAAGAAGAGCACAGTGAGCTCCAGTCTGCCCTCTTGGGTAGGTGATGACCCTACCCATGGTGCCACCTCCACTAACAGTTCAATTACTGAGCTGTGAAGCAGCATCAGTAAGAAAACTGCTGCTGTACAAAAGCATGTGCTCAAAGGAAGTGCTGTGCAGTGCTTGGGCAGCAAAATATGCAACTGCTGATTGGAAATGATGTAGCTCTGCCACTGAAATACATGAAAAATGAGCAGTAAAGTCTGCCGTTTGATGTCTGAAATAAAGACACATTTTACTGCTCTAGTGGAGTGTGTGGCTGGGGTGGGTTTTGCTTTACACAGTAATAACACGTCTTTAACCATGAGCAGTGTTTCATAGTCACAGAATGCTTGCAAGGGACCTTAAAGCTCAACAAGTTCCTACCCCTTGCCATGGCTGGTGATGCTTTGTGAGCCCCTCTTTGGCCTGGGTATCTCCTTGGGTACTGGCAGGTGGGATGCAAAGCATCCCAAAGCAACCCTTGTGCTGTGCATGCAGCAGAACTGAGGAGTCTGGAAGTTTATATTGATCCTGATGTTATGTCCTCAGGATCTCTGCAGCTACCTGCATCCCACCCACTGTGAATTTCTGAGCCAGGAAAAACATCTTAATAGAACGACAGATGAAAAGATGAACTGTGATGAAGCAGGTGACTCTCACACATGAAGATATACATAGGAGAGCAGTAACTTCATCCTTGTTTCTGTCTGAAAAGGTTACAGAAAACCAAGGCTTAGTTAAAAGTCCAGTGACGGTAACATTTTATGGGGCTTTCTTTTGTAGACATTTGACATTTTAAAGATAGACAAGATAAATACCATTACCGAGAAGCTGTAGCAAAGGAAGAATATTCTAACCTGGGAATTAAAGCTCTTTTTTATCTCTGCATGAAGTGGATAAAGGACTTGTTTCATTTAAGTTCCTTTCCCCCCCTTTATCTTTCTCCAAGCATAAGGCATTACTCACATTGTCAGAGAGCAATTACAGATTCCCAAATTGTAGATGGTGATTTACCTCATACAGTACATGAGGTTTGTGTTCCAAAGAGATGTTTGGTTATAACCCGTATAGAAATAAATAGGTTTATGCAACTAAATTAACTCTGTTCTGAGTCAGGTTTTCACTTGCAGAAGCAATCACTGCTCCCTTTAGGGAGAGTCTCTCCTAGTTGTGGGATGGCCAGACCATTCCGTTGTCTCTCCCACTTTAGGGGCGATGCGCTCCGCCACATCACCTGAATCCACATTGGAGCTGGAGCACATGTTTTGTTTAATAAATAGTTAATCTTGATCTCAGACAAGAGACAAGTTCAGGAGGGGATTCACAAGGGGAGGGAAAATTCATCAACGACCTCCAGGGAGTATTTTTAATGTAATCATAAGATTGAAAGTAATATATTTGGGTGGTTTTTTTCCTCATCCATGTAGCAATAATGCTGTTAACAACTTTCCAGCATACCCCAGGGATGCGTGGGGATGTGTATGTTGCAAGAAACACTGCACAAGAAGGAACTGAGGGATTCTGTGGTCTAGAAATAAATTACGGTACATAAAATCTCATCAAAACCTGCCTTTGGATAAGTGTTAAACCAGTGCTTGTTCCCAAATAACACCTTGGGGTGTTTGTGATGTGCTACTGTTACCATTTCTGAAAGTTTAAATGGAATTAATGTCGGATATGTGATATCACGTATAAAGATGCCTTCGTAGGATTTCTGTATAGGGCACATGAATAATGGCTTTGTTATGAAGCGGAACAGCAAAGCCACCTTTTGAATCCAGTCATTAATATCTGACACTCTCTCTCGTGATTTATTTTTGATCTAGAAGAGTGGCCTTTTCCAAATATTTTCTCTTCTTTTCAGGATTTTCTGATGGAAACATTCATCATGTTCAAGAATCTCATTGGGAAGAACGTGTATCCCTTTGACTGGGTTATAATGAACATGATGCAGAATAAGTAAGTACAAAGAGAAAAGCACCGTGGCTTTCTGAGGTGCCTGGTTCATGTTTGATCTGAAACAACAGTGTTGCTTGGAAACAGGAAAACACAATGCAGCAGCTACAGTGGTTTGGGACTTTTTGACCTTCTGGGATGCAAATAGTTATCTAACAATTGACTTTGGAGAGTGCAGGGCAGTGCTTTAGTGACCTTGTGTGGGGTTCTTGGAGTCCAGCAGGAATAAAGGGTGTCATCATTGCCATAACCAAAATATGGGAGCAAACTGCAGATGCAGTAGGGATCTATACACATCATAATAGAATGTTATTCCTTTGGGGATAAATGATATATGCATTTGACCTCAAAAACTAGTAGTTATCATATGCTGTCGTGGAGTTGCATGTTCTGGATATTTCCAGTGGTATTAAGAAGGAATTGGAAGAGCATTTTAAACCTGGATTCTATCAGCCCGGGAATGAACAGACAGGATGCAAATGTTCCTAATGTTCTTGCTGTTTTCTGCTCAATAATTGCAGCTTTGTCATTATTTAGGATCCCTTTGCGTGATATTTTGTGTTTGTGACATTTATTAAGTGTGTCAAATGCTTTTATGTGTACTGTGATGAAAGCATAAGGAGAAAACATTCTATTTACTAGTTGCCTGGAGGAATCTCTCCTGCGCTCACTGGTAGCTACCATGGCTATAAAGTTGTCAGTGGTTACTTATGGAAGATCCTGCACCATGCTTCCTACTCTGGTTATAAAAATGCACCATCACTTTAAGCTTGGCTTCTGAAGTCTCCTTCCCCGCCTAATAAAATCCATCCTTAATAGGAGTTAGGAGGTTCAGCCTCCTACTGAGTTATACCCACTGGTTGTGGATGCACATTGTGTGCAGCTGCAGCTTACAAAGCACCTGCTGTTGCAAATGGTGAGCCCCTGGAGCTTGGATGATGAGGAAGATCTGAACCCCCTTGGGTTCCTTTGGTTTTTTTTTAACTTTGAAAGTGGTTTTGCTTCAAGAATTCCAACTGAGTCATGGTGCAGGTGCTTTGGAAACCCTCAGAGCGTATGGTACCGGGCATCCTTTCCAACAGGAGAACACTTCTGGGCTCTGCTGAGGTTTTGAAGAGCTTGGAATATGATGGGAAAGGTCTGTGTTTGGACACTTGGGGTCATACACACAAGAAATACATAGAACTATGGGAACAAGTCCAGAAGACAGCCAAGAGGATGATCATGGGCTGGAGAACCTTCCATATGAAGATAGGCTGAGAAAGTTGGGGCTGTTCAGCCTGGAGAAGAGAAGGCTGCGTGGAGACCTCAGAGCAGCTTCCAGTATCTGAAGGGGGCCTATAGGGATGCTGGGGAGGGACTCTTCATTAGGGACTGCAGTGACAGGACAAGGGGTAACGGGTTCAAACTGAAACAGGGGAAGTTTAGGTTGGATCTAAGGCAGAAGCTCTTCCCTGTGAGGGTGCTGAGGCGCTGGCACAGGGTGCCCAGAGAAGCTGTGGCTGCCCCATCCCTGGCAGTGTTCAAGGCCAGGTTGGACACAGGGGCTTGGAGCAAGCTGCTCCAGTGGAAGGGGTCCCTGCCTGTGGCAGGGGTTGGAACTGAATGATCATAATGTCCCTCCCAACACAAAGCATTCTAGGATTCAACAATCTTCACAATATTCCCAAAGGATCTCTCATTGCTCATTTGGGTGCAGATTTGACCTCAGTGTTCTGGGTTTGTTTTTTTTTTTACTGTGGAATTACGGTCATAGAAATTAAAGAGCAAAAGAAGAGAAAAAGCCATTCCCTCTCCACTGTTTTTTCTCTTAAGCATACAGGGATTAGTACCAGGCAGCTCCTCACTCTCAAATCTTGGATTAATACGAAGTGGGATGCAGAGGTCCACAGTTAAGATGTGAGCTTTGGTTTTCTGATCCTTAAAAACAGTCTTGCCTTTTTCCCATGCTGAACATTAAGTCCTGAAGAAGCAGAAATGTGTTGTTAAGATCTTTGATTCTTCCTGAATAACCTCAGTACCCACAGAGTATCCGAGTAGTACTTAGAGTTACAAACAAAAGCAGTTTTCAAGTCTTTCTGGTGTTGATGAATATCTGCAGAAGTGCTAAAGGGGGTTGTTCATCTCTAATTTACAAGTTCATTTTCATTGAAAACCAGCTCGTTTGTAAATGCTTCTGGATTGATTTAAGGGCTTTTCATTTTTTGCCTGTTGAAGTTAATGTGGGTTCCAAAAGCAGAAAGCCACGCTGTAAAACACCTTTTTGTTCCTCCGCTCCATTTATTTTCACCCCTATCAACTTTTATGCAAGAAAACTAGGGAAACTGTAAGACCAAATTCTGTCTTTTAAAGCTACAGAGTCTTCTCAATGGTAATAGCTTAGAGCACACCATTTGCATCACTCTCGAAAGCACTTCTTTCTGCAGATTGGGTGTTTCCGTGCCATGAGCCAAATTAATTGAGATGATTTTTAACTGTATACAGAATGTTTGTGAGATCGTTTGTTTTCCTGCATGAAATATAACTGGTGGTGTGAAATAAAGGGGGAAAAAAACCCTAGCTCAAAGGTGGCAAGTCAAATAGCTAAAAGGGCTGACAAGAAACCTGGAGAGGGGCTTTGGACAGGGCCTGTAGGGACAGGCCAAGGGGAATGGCTTTAACCTGCCAGAGGGGAGACTGAGATGAGCTCTTAGGCAGAAGCTCTTCCCTGTGAGGGTGCTGAGGCGCTGGCACAGGGTGCCCAGAGAAGCTGTGGCTGCCCCATCCCTGGCAGTGTTCAAGGCCAGGTTGGACACAGGGGCTTGGAGCAAGCTGCTCTAGTGGAAGGTGTCCCTGCCCGGGGCAGGGGTTGGAGCTGGAGGAGCTTTAAGGTCTCTTCCAACAGAAACCAGGCTGGGATTCTATGGCTTTTCCTTTCACTGTCACATTTTGGCCCAAAACAGCTTCCATTTTATGGTAAACAATGGCCAAGCAACAGAGGAAAACCACTGAGGAGTGACAGAAGTGACCAATAGGCATAGTGTGTATGTTTGAAGAAGCTACTTCTAGGAGTAGAGCAAGAGGCTGTGCTTGAACCAAAAGCCAACCAAAGGCCAGTTACTGGCCAGAACAGTACTTTTAGGGGTGCTTGTTTGAAAACAGCATCGGAATAGTATCTAATCTATATCTGGTCTAGTCTATATATAGATATATATCTATATGTATGTATCTATATCTATATCTAGTCTCTATCTGTATATTGTGTCTAAACGGCCACTGCTTTTGGGTAGATCTAAAGAAGAGAGAAGACAAAGGTGCAAAAAGAGAGGAGATAGTCTTCAGATACATAATATTTTGCAGCAGAGCAGATTGGAGAAGCCTTTTCATAGCCTCTTTGGGCTGCAATAGAAATATTAGAAGATGTAGGAAGAAGCATTGAGGTTTGAGGCTGGGCGACGTTCTCATGAGCTCTATGGTGGATTGCTCAGGGCATTGTGAAGTCCCCAGCAGCAGAGGTATTCAAAACCAGCTTGACAGGCATCTCTTAAGAAGCCTGTTATAAAACAGGGAAAAGGGGAATAGATGAAATAATCTGGAGAGAGCAGCCTGGAGCCCTGTCGCTCTCTATGGGATGGTGGATGCGGGGCTGGGACTTGGAGTTGAACTTCTCAATGGCATGTCCGTAGGGTCGGTGGCATCAGTTTGGTACGGGTTGGCCCCATGCTTCTGCCAGAGACATGGGGTCCATGCAGGGAATCTGCTGCCTTGTGCTATTTCTCCATGTTGGACTGCATTAGGATTAAGTCGAGTTTAAAGCCATGTAGGTTTTCATCTGTTGGGTTTTCTTCTTCAACAGGCGTTTTCAAGCCTGGCTAACTCCTGGCATTGTGGTTACTAAATGTATTCACGATCACAGTGCCTAAAAATAAGGATGAGCTAAGGCAACTTTAGAATGCTACTTGTAGTTTTAAATAGGCTGTTGGGTAATAATTTATATTGAATGTTGTCAAGATAGGAGTAATAGTTATTCTGTTTAAGATACTTGGGCACCTTTAAATTACATCTGTTGTAAGGTTTATATCTGTTCACATTTTCAGGACGAGTTATTCCTAGCAAGGTAAAGGCATGTTATCACTGGATTAAAGGGAATGGGGTTTATCAGCTGTGTTGACAGCTACTGTGACAGCTGCTTTGGAGCAATCCACCAGATGCTTGATAATGAAATTTAGGCCTGATATTCAGCCACCGTGGTGTATCTGTACACAAGGTCCCCGTGATAAGCTCCGGTAGCAGTGTTTGATAGCTGCAAGGAGTCAGGAGGGTTTTCTGTGTTTCAGGGTTGGGTTTGGAGACATTTTGAGGGCAGATTCTTCATTCCAGGCATCTCCCTGTGAGGGTGCTGAGGCGCTGGCACAGGGTGCCCAGAGAAGCTGTGGCTGCCCCATCCCTGGCAGGGTTCAAGGGCAGGTTGGACACAGGGGCTTGGAGCAAGCTGCTCTTGTGGAAGGGGTCCCTGCCCGTGGCAGGGGCTGGAGCTGGATGAGCTTTAAGTTCCCTTCCAACCCAAACCAGGCTGGGATTCTATCTCCTTCAGGAACATGCACTCGAGTTTTAAATGCAGAAGCAGTTGAAAGACCCAGCAGGGTTTTGTATTGTTCACATTTTTTCCCCTTCCAAATCATGTTCAGAAATGATTCAGAAAGGGTTTGGAAATTGTTTCCAACTTTTGTCATGAGCTGACAAGCGAAACTCGGGTTCCTCTTTTACCCATAACTCAGAACATGCAAACAGCTCCTCTTTACGTCTTCATAAACGAAAACAATTTAGTCTTTGGTCTTACTTCTGGCATTTGAGACAATCAGTGCCTTTGGTATACCTTATGATATATTAATTTGTAGCTACTACTTTCATCTGCAGCTGTTCCACTGGAAGCTGGGTTGCCTATGAAAAATGAATCTGATGTTTTCTGTTCTAGTTTTTTGTGTCTAATGTCCAAATTTACATAAAATACCTGGTTATTTTGCATTTTGAAGTCGTAGAAAAAGGGATGAGATGCTTCCCAGAGAGAATGAGGTTTCTCATGCCTCTATATTTTTTCCCCAGAGGAAATACATCTTGCCTTGCAGTGTGAATCTGGTGGGTGTTAACCTGCTCCCCACCACTGCTGCATTGGTTTTGTGCATGGGTGAAGATGGGTTTCCTCCTGAAAACCCAGCTGATGTGGTTTAACCCCAGCCAGCAACTAAGGACCATGCAGCCACTCTCTCGTTCCCACTCGGTGGGATGGGGGAAAGAGGATTGGAAGGTAAAAGTGGGAAAGCCCATGGGTTGAAATAAGAGCAGTTTCATAGTTGAAATTAAAAAGAGATAATAATGATGTAATGAAAAAGGAAATAACAAAGAGAGGGAAACAAACCCCAAGGAAGAGAAGTGATGCAAGCAAAAGCAATTGCTCACCACCAACCAACCAATGCTCAGCCGGTCCCCAAGCAGCTCCCCCCACCCCAGTCAACCTACCACCTACTTTTATTGCTGAGCATGACATCATATAGTGATGCAGTAGTTATTATGGAATGTGGCAATGGTTTTCCATGACCAAATAAGGTGTTGGGATGAAGAAAGTGGTGGAAAAGTCATTGTATTTTAAGAGGAGAAGTGGTGCATTGATTCAAGAAGAGGGAATGTGGCCTTGAACCATTCTAGGGATGGGGAAGCTCTTCCCTGTGAGGGTGCTGAGGCGCTGGCACAGGGTGCCCAGAGAAGCTGTGGCTGCCCCATCCCTGGCAGTGTTCAAGGGCAGGTTGGACACAGGGGCTTGGAGCAAGCTGCTCTAGTGGAAGGTGTCCCTGCCCGTGGCAGGGGTTGGAGCTGGAGGAGCTTTAAGGTCCCTTCCAACCCAGATCATTCCAGAGTCCTGTGACACGGTCCGGAAGTTCCCTTGGGGTCAGCTGTCCCAGGTGTGTCCCCTCCCAGCTCCTCGTGCACCCCCAGCTTTCTCACTGGTGGGTTGAGGAGCAGAAAAGGCCTTGACTCTGTGCAAGTACCTAAACCACCCCTGTGTTACCCACGCTTGTTTCCAGCCCAAACCCAAAGCACAGCCAGCTACTAGGAAGAAAATTAACCCTACCCCAGGCAAACCCAATGCACCAAGTCGGAATGCTTTTTCTCTGTGAAAAGCACTAAAAAGTCTCGCAAAGAGGAGGCAGAACAACCAGGGGGGTACATCCGGTGACCACGTACCTTTTACTGTTGCTGGAGTGTTTATTTGTGGAGCTTCCAGGGAAATGTTGGCTGTTCTACTCTGTGGTTGTCATAGCAGGACCTGTCAGATCTATACTGTGCTTTCAGGATGAACTTCAGCGATGGATGTGACTGTCCATCAATAGCATGCAGACACTGGAGGGGTTATGCACTGACGCAAGGTTTGCATAACCGTGAGCCTCAAAGTGGAGCAGAGGCTTCAGTGGCCTCAGAGTTATTCTTACTGACAAGGAGCCCAAAGCCAAAATGAAGTTGGGGTTTAGATTATCAGGGTTTCATTTAATAGCAATATTGTGCAGCACCAAGCCCACAGACGTTTGTAATAAATGTATGAAAATAGGCTTTTTGCACTTCCATAATTGGCCAGTCAAGTTGCATCTGTCAAATTAAGTGCAAATGTAAAAGCTCTTCTTTACAACCCATCCCAGGCTACTGATGGATGGAAGTGTGCTTTTCACAACAGGGGAAAGCAGTCCCCAAAGATGACAATGATTCTAGATAGAAAACTAGGCCACGACATGGTTTTACAGACTATCAGGTGATATCAGACATATGGGGTGGGGAGAGGAAGCACAAACCCCATTTAAATCAGTGCTTCGTTTTCCAGCCGCCCTGCACCCATTAATGCAGGGTTGAATCCTGCATTAATGCCATGTTCAAAGAGGTTAATACCAGATGTGACTTGAAGCTTGCACTTATCACTGGGGCACTGGTCATTAAAACACTGACTCAATATGTATTGCTATGGAATATAGTAACTCATGTCCAAATAGGATATTAGGATGAAGAAAGTGTTGGAAATGCAATTGTATTTTAGGAGGAGAAGGGATGCGCTGTTTCAAGAGGAGTCTGAACAGCAGGAAAAGCTTTGATTAGAAGGAATTGGTGCTGCTTTTCCTGACTATGAATACATTTCCTGTAGGACTCTGCTTGCTTATTTAGGAAGTTTTAAGAGTCCAGACATGCAACTTGAACACCAAAGTCATTTTATTCAGGGATAGAATGAAATGAGACTTCAAATGCGAGCAATTTGGGTTCCCTTTAGTGGCAAAGTCCTCTGGATAGAAAAACCTCCCACTATTTACCATGGATTGGTTGAGGATGAAGACTTTCAAAGCATGTAGCTTTCTAAGGAGCCCAAAAGTCTGGTTTTCATCTGTAAATAAGAGATTAATGCACATTGATGAATTATGTAAAGACATAGTCTCTGTACATGGAAGGGAGTATTTTGCTGTCCATAAAACCCTGTTGCATAATGTACTGACCTTTTCAAGTAAAGACCTTGCAGGATTTTGGGTTTAGTATTGTACCTGTCACATTAACTGGACCTAGGAGGAAAATGAATGTATTTGACTGTGTTTAAAATAACACAGGGGTTTTTTTCTTACTCAAAAGGCTGAGATTACTTAAAGGAATATGCTTCAGTGGGGGCTCTTTTCCTTTCTAGTTTCCATAGCTGGAAGAGAGGAAGCATCCTCCATGGCTGGTTATACTAGCCCAGCCATGAGGAGTTAGATGTTGGGCCTGGCATAGGTGGTATGGTGATGGCGCTGCTGTCACGAGAATTGATGAACAGGTGGGGTTTGGCACTCCGCTGGATTTAATGATCTGGTTTTATCCTATATATGTGTCATTTGTGATCACTTAATGCTGGAGAAGTTGAGTAGCAGCTTCCAACATAGGGGATTTATGTGTCAGATGTCACAGCCTCTCCAAATACATCTGCTGCTTCTCCGGGTATTGCCCCTTCTATTTGTATCATGACTATTCTCTTCTGGGGTCTAAAGCTGGAATAATAATTTTCAGCATTAAAATAAACATCATTTTGGTTGTTATTATATAGTCTAAATTATGGGTTTTGTGCATTTGGAGAGATGCACCTAAAGGTACCTAAAAATACCTAAAGGGGCCAAAAGGAAATGTGGAGAGGGACTTTTTATAAGAACAAGTAGGGACAGGCCAAGGGGAATGGCTTGAACCTGCCCGAGGGGAGACTGAGATGAGCTCTTAGGCAGAAGCTCTTCCCTGGGAGGGTGCTGAGGCGCTGGCACAGGGTGCCCAGAGAAGCTGTGGCTGCCCCATCCCTGGCAGTGTTCAAGGCCAGGTTGGACACAGGGGCTTGGAGCAAGCTGCTCTAGTGGAAGGTGTCCCTGCCCGTGGCAGGGGTTGGAGCTGGGTGAGCTTTGAGCTCCCTTCCAACACAAACCAATCTGGGATTCTAGGATTCCACGTGTTTGGGTTTTGGTGACAGCATCCTGCAGGGAGGAGGCTGGGTTTGTGCTGGGTGACCATGTCAAGCATCCACTGTTACTGCTCTTGTTCTTTCTTTAGTGTTATGCTTCCCTTGACAAACCTATTTCTCTGTTTCTAAAGCACTGATGGGATTTGCTCTCCTCCTGGGAATGCAGATCTCTGCACCATGCCACCTCTGTAAGGTGAAGGCTGTTGCTGGTGTATTTCTTCCTATAGGTCAGCGGAGATGATGTGTTCCATTTCACTTGAGGAAAGAGTAATCCTTAGTCCCCCCTTCAGAATTATCACCGTGGAGCATTAGACTAATATTGCACGTGTTCAGTGCTCAGTAGCAGTTAATGTCTTCTCACAGTATTTCTGATCTGTTCCATGACACTTCAACCTTTTATTTGCCACAAGAAAATGACAGTGACTTCAAAGAAATGAATTGCGTGTTAGGGAACGTCTCTTCATGAACTAGAAAGGAACAGAGAGGGATAAAATTATCCTAACTGCTGGTGTTCTTGGGTTGGAGTTTGATGCATGAAGAGGGAAAAGTGAACGGAGGGGTTTTAGAGGTTTTGTCATCTTTCCATCTGTTACAAGGCTGGTTTTGGCTCCTTGCAACGTTTTAAGTAGGAAGGGAATCCTGAGGTTTAGACCTGGCAACATTTCTGCTCATTAACTGCCTGTCTCCTTTGGTGGCAGATTTAATCCCTTCAGGACGTTTTGAATGCTACGTGTATGTTACAAAGCTTGAGAACTGTAAAGAAATGTGTGAGTTTAGAAAAGCACTTCTTCCACTGGGCTTCCCATGTTACTGTGATGGGGTCTATATACAGAATACTTCATGGGGCTTTGCTGGTGGGGTAGCTACTAAACCGAGAGTCAGCTCTGCTGGTCATCTGCCTTGATCTGTTTTACCATCTCTTCAGTATTTGTTCTGCAAACAGGGAATGAGCCATCGAGAAGCACTCACAGTCTGCTGTTTTCAGCAGCAGCTCAGAAATGTGATGCTTGAAAAGGTAAAATAGGGCACGTGAGCTCCGTGCAACCGCGTGAAGGTAGAGGCTTGGCTCTGATTACAATAGGCAAGAGAGCATTGCAGATAGCTTATTCCTCCTCAGTTTGTGGCATCGTCCTCAGTGGATGTCTGCTTTCTTTTGTTTTTAGCCAGATACTAATAAAGCCAACTCATTATTTTGGATACTGGCGCTTTTTGTTCCCAACTTGCATATACACAGTGTAAAGAACTCCTGGGTTTAATATGCTGCTTTGAAAGAAAGCTGCAAGAGGTTATTAGACCATGTGTCATGATAATTCTGGGTAAGAGTCTAATTGAGGTCTGAAGAAGCATCGCCATATTATTTTCGATTGGAAAGGAATGATTGGGATATTATTTTCCCTCTTAGAACCTAAACCAGGGTTGACGTTACGATACTTTGGGATCATTGTCCTCCTGAGCATATTACACCAACCAATGGATTTATCAGTTTAATTTTTATGATATTTTTTGTCATCAAATGGTGCCGTTTGAGATGAATTCGATATAATGTGCACTGAATAGTGGATAATAATATACTGCTGCATACTTCTGTTTGCTTTGTGCTTCGGTTGCTTTAGGAGTAGCAGAAGCCTTTAGCAGGTCATATTTTTCAAGTAGATCCTTTAGTGGAGACGTTCCTTTAATTTAATTAATTCCTGATGCTAAATTTCCTAATTATAACTAAAGAAAAACCCCAACCCCCTAACTGTAATTTCAAATGATAACTTATACTTTATAATTTGAATGTTCTTTTTCCCTTGTGCTGTCTGAACTCACTCAAAAGACCCTAATGTGCAGATACTCAAAGTTTAACTGTATATAAGGTTGAGGGGGATCGGCTCACAATTGAATTTGCATTATGGTACCAGTGGGAGTTTGGGATGAAGCTGGGGATGAATATTTGCTTTCTCATTGCATGAAGCCTTTGGGACCAGCCTTGCTCCTCGCATTCGGGTTTGGTGCCACATTCATCTCTTTCCCTGCAGCACCAAATCCATGGGACAGCCTGCAGGAGCGATTGTCCTCTAGGTTCCCACAGGAAAAATCAAGTATCAGTTGTAAATGTGACAAAACCCAAGACAGAAAGCGACGACGGTGTGCTTTGGAGGTGGGAGTCCAAAGGCTGTTGAAGGGCATGCCAGTTCTCCCGCCACCCATGGGGTTGGAGTAGGTGGTCCAGGGCTGGCAGAGGATAACTACTGCAGGAGTGTGCAGCTTGGATGGGTAAAGCTAAGTGGTGTCTGGTCCTCTCCTTCCCATTCCTTACACTGGCCATTGGCCAAAAAGAGCAGAGCCCTTCCCCATGTGTGTTGTCCTTGCACTCCTTCGAGCAGCAGGACCTCTCCAAGACCTCCCTGCACTGCACCAAGGAGACTTCTGATAGCCCCGTGTTTAATGTAGCTTCAAATGATCTTACTTATGGCAATAGGGAAACAGGTACTATGTTATCATGCAGGAGATGGCCTTGTGATGTGTGCAACATATACACAAGGGCAGCCTTCCAGTACCTTAAGGGGCTCCAGGAAACCTGGAGAGGAGCTTTGGATGAGGGCCTGTAGGGACAGGCCAAGGGGAATGGCTTTAACCTGCCAGAGGGGAGACTGAGATGAGCTCTTAGGCAGAAGCTCTTCCCTGTGAGGGTGCTGAGGCGCTGGCACAGGGTGCCCAGAGAAGCTGTGGCTGCCCCATCCCTGGCAGTGTTCAAGGCCAGGTTGGACACAGGGGCTTGGAGCAAGCTGCTCTAGTGGAAGGGGTCCCTGCCCGTGGCAGGGGTTGGAGCTGGAGGAGCTTTAAGGTCCCTTCCAACCCAAACCAGGCTGGGATTCTGTGATTCCAAACCCACCTGAAAGTGCTCTTCCAGTTATTAATTGAAATGCTGGTTCTCTGACAGGCAGCCTGTACTCTGGGGCAAGTGCTGTATTGATCCGTTGTGCGTGCAGAACCAGCGGCAGGACGTGCTGTCTGAATCACACATCCCAATATCCCCTTTTTTGGCACAAAATATGCGGCATGAACAAGAATGTGTGAATACTTGTTTCTTATAAAAGCAACAGCATGCAGTGGGTAATTAAATGAAGCTGAAGGTGTTAAATCAAAACCCATGTTAGCAGGGCTCCATTTTTGCTATCAGTAAAAGCTAATGTCATACCATGTCTATTTTTAACATGGAAGGTGTAGCAGTTTTCACTTAAAATCATTATTTTTCCATGTCATCTTCATTTTAGTTATTACTGTTGCACAGTTAAAAATATCTCGTGAGTGATGTGCTTCTTTTTCACACTTGAGGCTTATTAATCTTTTCCAGTATTTTTAAAAACACACACTATTTCACTTTGGGAAATAACAAAATCCTGTTTGTTTCTATATTATAAATGGGAGTTCAGGCTGAAATGCTTCTGGGAGAAGGTTGTAGTGTTGCCAAGGAAAATAGAGTCGAGTGCATGGTCATCTCCTTATGTATCACCAAACATCACACGAAATAATGTTGTGTTCATTCCTGTTGATTTACTTTCCATAGTCCAATCAGTATCTGTAACATTCCTAGGTGATTCCTTCTGACTCCTTCCATCGCTCACCTTCTTGTGGTACAGGAATAAAATGTATTGGGAAATTGAGTGCAAGCTCTGGCGTTGCCCCATGCGCATTGTGAATCTTGGAGGTGTCACTCTGGAAATCATGGAATCAGCCAGGGTGGAACAGAGCTTTAAGCACATCCAATCCAACTCTTCCCCAGCACTGCCAAGGCCACCTCTAACCCATGGCACTGAGAGCCTCACCTACACGGTGTGTGAACACTTGCAGGGACGGTGTCCCCAGCCCTGCCCTGGGCAGCCTGTTCCAGTGCCTGAGCACCCTTTGGGGAAGGAATTGTTCCTCAGCTCCATCTAAACCTGCCCTGGGGCAGCTTGAGGCCATTTCCTCTTGTCCTGTCCATTGTTACTTGGAAAAGAGACACCAGAGGGGAGACTGAGATGAGCTCTTAGGCAGAAGCTCTTCCCTGTGAGGGTGCTGAGGCGCTGGCACAGGGTGCCCAGAGAAGCTGTGGCTGCCCCATCCGTGGCAGTGCTCAAGGCCAGGTTGGACACAGGGGCTTGGAGCAAGCTGCTCTAGTGGAAGGGGTCCCTGCCTGTGGCAGGGGATGGAGCTGGATGAGCTTTAAGGTCCCTTCCAACCCAAACCAGGCTGGGATTCTATGAAAAGAGCTTATCTGAAGGTGAATGGTATCCAGATGTGCCTGTTGGGATCCAGCCTGGCTCCCCGCTGTGCTGTTCCTGGCAGCTGGATAGCTCCAGCCTCCAGCACATTTAACACCGATGCAGTTGGTATCTCCTACTCTTGCCAATATTAGCCCATTTTAAGGAGAACAGAGTTGTACAAGTACAAAAATAAGATCAGAATACTGATGATAACTTTACTGCACCATTTCCAAGGCTGGTGCTTCTGCTGTGAGATTTTTCTGCCCCGCATTCACGGTGCATTAAATGACCATGGGAGGAGGAACAGCTTAATTTGACAGAGGTGTTGTGTGTATGATAGAATAGCATCTTGCTGTTTGTCTGTGATTCTTCTTAATTCCCAAGCACAGTGACCAGCACGGTTATGAATTTAATAGCCTTTTGTTAAAATATCCCTACACCCTTTTTGCCTTTAACTTGCAAACATGTTCCTCTTCTGTGTTTTTGTCTCTTTAAATGACTGATAATTACGGAGCACTTTGGCTTCTGAGAGCAGGAGCCTCGATGCACAAAAAGCCAGTGAGGCCTTTTCTGGGGTTATTCCATTTTCAGATGAGAAGCATTTCATAAGCTAGATTCTAGAAAACAGGCTTTTACAGTTCAAGTACAGGCAAGCAGAGCCAGTGTAGCAATAACTGGAGTTTAAAGTACAGAGATGATGATTATTCATGCTCTGATATTTCAGACTGTATCATCATAGAATCCTGCAACGGTCTGGGTTGGAAGGGACTTTAAAGCTCATCCAGTTCCAATGCCTTTCCATTTGCCACCTTCCATCATGTGTGATTATAGGACAAGAAAAGACCTATAAGTATAATAGATAAAATAATAAGTATATTCAAAGAGAAAATAGCTATCAGATCATTGTCTATCACCAGTATAAAGGTTTATAGCACTGAATATGAGGATTGAAAAGTGATCTTTGGTGTTGCTTAATGGCATAGCAGACATAGGTTTAGCTAAGCCATTCTTGACAGATGTTTTCCCTTTCTTCATCATAAGGATTTGCATTAGTTTAGCAGGCACTGTTGCATCTACTACAACAGACACAGTGACAGATCTTGGGATGAACAGATGGAAATGATAAGGTAAATTTGTTATTGTTTAACATTTACTAGAAGGAGATCATCCTTAATATATAGTTAATGGATGCATATAATCACCTGTGGTTGAAAATACTGGGCCACATACTGTCAGATACTTCCGTGCAGCTCCTGTTATTTGAACGAGTGAACCTTAGACTTCCAAGCTGTTTTTCATTTGGATTCTTAATAATATGAAAGGTATTAAAAACAAACGTTTTCCTTCTCTGAGTTCATTGTGTATATGCATTCATCAAATGCCTGCTGAGCTGCTAAAGGTATTCCCTGTTCCGTGTATTCAAGGATATGTTTGTGTTTGCTCTGCTAGTGCCCTCCCAGCTTTTCAGGTTTCTCTCCTGCCACATACGCCTATTGCAGGGGGTTGAAACTAGATGATATTAAGGTCCTTTCCAACCCTAACTGTTCTATGATCCTATATGGGAAGAGCTACCCCCTTTGCCTGCTAAAAGCGAGCACCTAACACCTTCCTGTCTCCCTCCATCACCTGCCTGCGCTCACAGCTAGCATCCAGAGCTCTCCAGAACCCTCCTGCTGGAAGGATGGAGCTCTGGAAATGCCTTTGCTGTTCCTCCTCTGGCTTCTCCCACCCGCACTTGGTGTTTACCTTGCCTAAGCCCTCACCTTGAGGCTGGGGAAGAGCATTACAGCCTTGCCTTTGTAGGAGTCGTTTGCTGAATGCCAGCGACTTCAGTAAAATCCAGCCACTTAAATACACGAGTGCTGCAGAAGGCGTGCAGACTGTGATTTTTAAGGCCACTGTGATTATCAGCAGAATGAAAAGGATGCTGGCAGGTAACTTTGGAGAGGCAGCTGAAGTGGAGCTCAACCTGCTACCTTTGGCTGCCTTGTGACAACCTACACAGTTCATTTTAGAGCTACTGCTACTGGGTGCAAACCATCACCTCTGCGTGACACAAAGCACTCGACTGGTACAACAGCACCCCCTGATTCAATTTGTTAATGTTTTGGACAGCTTAATTTGTTTTGGCAGGCTTTCTGCTGGCTCAGGTGTCATCTGTCTCTATGCAGCTGGGGTAGAGCCAGCATTAAAGCCCTGGGTTGGTGCAAGGGCTCTATCTCCTGTGCTACGGCTGATACCCAGCATGGGGATCACTCCCCTCATCCAAACCAAGTGGCTACCAATGGGCTGTGGGACAGTGTGGCCTCAGGTAGGATGCTGGCAGGGAGAGCTTCCTCCTGGTATTTCTACCTTCATCTTATAACTCTAAACCATGTGTAACTTCTGCATAGTAAGCAGTTTGCAAAGGTGATATGTCTCCCACTGGCTGCTGTCCATGGGAAGGCTGTTGGCCATTATATGAACATATATAACCCTAATCATAGAATGCTTTGGGTTGCAACGGACCTGAAAGCTCATCCAGTTCCAACCCCTGCCATAGGCAGGGACACCTTCCACTAGAGCAGCTTGCTCCAAGCCCCTGTGTCCAAACTGGCCTTGAACACTGCCAGGGATGGGGCAGCCACAGCTCCTCATGCCTGTTTCTTATGCTGACATTTTCCTACTGAGAATTCAGGTGTTCAGTCATCACTGGTTTTGTTCCTCTCTGGCTCTGATAAAATGTTCATAGAATCATAGAATAGTTAGGGCTGGAAAGGACCTTAAGATCATCCAGTTCCAACCCCCCTGCCATGGGCAGGGACACCTCACACTAAACCATGGCACCCAAGGCTCTGTCCAACCTGGCCTTGAACACTGCCAGGGATGGAGCATTCACAACCTCCCTGGGCAACCCATTCCAGTGCCTCACCACCCTAACAGGAAAGAATTTCCTCCTTATATCCAGTCTAAACTTCCCCTGTTTAAGTTTGAACCCCTTACCCCTTGTCCTGTCACTGCAGTCCCTAATGAAGAGTCCCTCCCCAGCATCCCTATAGGCCCCCTTCAGATACTGGAAGCTGCTCTGAGGTCTTCACGCAGCCTTCTCTTCTCCAGGCTGAACAGCCCCAACTTTCTCAGCCTGTCTTCTAACAGGAGGTGCTCCAGCCCCTGAGCATCCTTGTGTTTCTTTCTATGGTTTACCTTTCGCTGTCCCACTCATGTCTGTAGTAAGCAAAGTGCAACAAATGTAAAGTAGGAAAAATGGGTGAGCTGTAGAAGATAGCTGAAGGTGTTCTGACAGTTCCCTTGTAAAGGTATCCAAACAGAAACATTTCTGGATGAACTTCACTTGCATGGCTTTGTCAGCGAGGTGGGATACTAGAGCACATTTAGGCTTATTTACTCTCCCTCCCAGTGTTAGCTCATGTTCTTCTTTGTGGACTGTTTTGCATCTTTTCAGCCTGAAACCATGTTTAATTTTTAAAACCCAAAGTAGAATGCCATCTGTCCAAAGCAAACATGTTCCATGTAAGTTCTCCTTGAACACCGAACACTTCCCCATTTGTCAAACTTGCTCTTTATACTTATGTACTTCCCCAACCACTTCAGTCATGTTTTCTCAAGGAAAAGTAAAATGTTTTCCTCTTTGAGATACATCTCATAGTTATTACCTGACTAATGTATTCATACTGGGATGTACCTTCCTTTTCTGGTAGAGTCTCAAGCACTTTTTAGGCTTCCGAATGCACATTCAGCACTTGCCACTGTATTGTATCCCTGAAAATACTACTGCTTAGCTGTAGAGATTTCTTGGTCTACATAAACCTGTGATTTTCAGTGGTTTTGTCAGCATCTAAGGGTTTTCTTATTGTTTTTAAGAATTATTCCTCATCTTTTCCAATTTGTCCGATTGCTTCTGCTGCAGGAGTGCCAAGAAGCGAATGGACTTTTTCAGGTGAATGCTGATGGAGGGGTGTGGAGAGGGATCGTTGCGTCTTCACTCCTTGCCAAATCCATTGCTGGAGTAGTTTCATGTAGCAAAGAAATTATACAAATGTCTGCTGAGTCTGGCTTTCCTTCAGGTGACAATTCTAGGTAGGCAAACCAAACTTGAGAGCTCATTTTTCATGGAATCATAGAACAGTTTGGGTTGGAAGGGACCTTAAAGCTCCTCCAGCTCCAACCCGTGCCACGGGCAGGGACCCCTTCCACTAGAGCAGCTTGCTCCAAGCCCCTGTGTCCAACCTGGCCTTGAACACTGCCAGGGATGGGGCAGCCACAGCTTCTCTGGGCACCCTGTGCCAGCGCCTCAGCACCCTCACAGGGAAGAGCTTCTGCCTAAGAGCTCATCTCAGTCTCCCCTCTGGCAGGTTAAAGCCATTCCCCTTGGCCTGGCCCTACAGGCCCTTGGCCAAAGCCCCTCTGCAGGTTTCTTATAGCCCCTTTATGTACTGAAAGGCTGCTATAAGCTCTAGAAGGGAGCAGGAGCTTGGTTCCCTTGTAGAGCACGTTCTCAGCTCTGCTGCAATTTCTCTTGAAGACTGAGGCCTCTCTTTCTGTCCATTTGTTCATTCCTCCTCTCTTAATATACTCTTTTCTGTCTAATACTCTCCAAAGCTAAAAGTCCACCACTCTAGTAAATCCCGGTTTCTTGACTGAAGAAGGTGAAATCCCACTCTCTCATTTGGTGCTGAAGTGAAAGAAAACACAGTGTATAATGACCATGAACCCACAAACAAGTATTAAATGTAAAACCTGAGCCACTTGCGAGATGATCACCAGCTAGTCAAGGGGGATGCAGGTTTGCTCTGTATTTCTACAAGGCCTTTGCACTCCGATGTGCATCCGGGTTGATGTAGCATCACCCAGTGCGTGTCAAACACTACTCAAAGACAGTTGTCTTAATGGAATGAGACTGGCATTTTTACAGCTTCGTATACTTTAGTTTCTGCCAAGACAACTGACAACAAGAAATGAGGAATTTATGAAGAAATCATGAAAGATTTATGCTGGCATATGTGATTTATTCATCCAGCACAGAAACTGTGCCTTAAACTCCAGCATCACAGCTGCTAATAAGAAATGTGAAAATAGGCTTAAACTGTTGATCATTTTCTATGGATATGCAGACTGCTCACTCGATTCCCATCCTTTACCATGTATTTGACTCGCAGTGAAGTCAGTGGAGGAGCACTTGTAACTTAGAAGAGTTTGGGTCATTTTTAGCCAGGATTTGAAACCAATTCTTTAAGTCAGGAAAGGTGCTCAGGGGCTGGAGCACCTCCTATAGGAAGGCAGGCTGAGAACACTGGGGCTGTTCAGCCTGGAGAAGAGAAGCTGCGTGGAGACCTCAGAGCAGCTTCCAGTATCTGAAGGGGGCTACAAAGATGCTGGAGAGGGACTCTTCATCAGGGACTGAAGTGATAGGACAAGGGGTGATGGGTTCAAAGTGAAACAGGGGAAGTTTAGATTGGATCTAAGGCAGAAGCTCTTCCCTGTGAGGGTGCTGAGGCGCTGGCACAGGGTGCCCAGGGAAGCTGTGGCTGCCCCATACTTGGCAGTGCTCAAGGCCAGGTTGGATGCAGGGGCTTGGAGCAAGCTGCTCTAGTGGAAGGTGTCCCTGCCCGTGGCAGGGGTTGGAACTGGATGATTTTAAGGTCCGTTCTAACCTAAACCAGTCTGGGCTTCTATGATTCTAACGTATGTGTAATAAAAGCCCTTAGGAGAAGACTGGAATGTGGCCAATGGCAAACTCGCATCAAATCTTTCCACATCACATCTTTAAAAACACTCCACCAAACAGAGCTCCAGCCCAGCATTCAAGTGCACCTCTGAATAAATGCAGAATTCTTTTAGGGATTCTTTTCCTAAGCTTTGCTGATATTATCTCTATAAGCAGAACTCGGAGTGTGGACATAGGAGTCTGTAGGGAAAATAATAGCACTTCTCTCAGCCTCATTTCAGTAAGACTATTGCATTAATTTCCTTTCTAACTTGTGACATCTGCAGTATGAATTGCTAATGCCTTTGTGTTGAAGGTGAGGGGGGAAAAATACCCCTCTGAAGTCAGTTGTTGCGTTCATCCAATGCCTTGGAGACATTCAAGGCCAGGCTGGATGTGAGGATGTCCCTGCTCATTGCAGTGGGTTGGACCTAGATGACCTTTGAAGGTCCTTTCCAACACAAACTCTCCTGTGGTTCGATGGTTTTGTGATGATTTTCCAACTCCTCCGCTTTGTGTTTAACCTGGATTTAAATGTGTCAACATTCCCTGTGTGGTCCATGGAGTTTGGATTCAGAGCATGCTGCTCTCTCGCCTGTAAAATATCTAATCCCTTTTACTTAGACGTTGCTGTTAAAGCTGCTTTCTTGTTCTGGCACACAGGAATTCTACCTGTACAAGAATGGTAGATAAAATACAGCAGTTGCCTTGATTTAACACGGGGACTGTGGTAGTTCTCTTATAGCAGATAAATAGAAAGGTTTTGTATTAAGACACACTGGAGCGGGTTCTGGGCAGAGATGTAGGTGTGGATTGAGCAGTATAGTGGCAAGACTGAGTGCTCAGGAGGATTGATGTGCAGATCTATAAAAGCTCTTTCCAGTCTGTCAAACAGAGAGTGGTGAGAGACATCTGGAAAGCACGTGGCGTATGGTATCAACACACCGCAGTTAACCTGAGATAGCTGGCTTGAGATGAGACAAGATTTACTGCTATGCACTGATTGTCCAAGTTTCTCAGCTAGTTCAGTTGAAAATCTGGAAGGGCTGAATTGCTTTTTGTGGATAGATATGTTATAGAGCAAATAAATGATGGTAAAACTTGGTGGGTGCCAATGGTGGGTTCCTAGGCAGTAGAAGAGATTCCCTGGATGAAGGAAGAGCTACAAGCCCTCATCATCTGGGTCATCAAAGAGGTTTGTGTGCCTGTAGCATGGCAATTGTTCATCGGGTGGCATGGTCAGGAAGGATGAAAGCCAAGGACTGCAGGAGTTACCACCAAATCATAGAAGCCCAGACTGGTTTGCATTGGAAGGGACCATAAAACTCATCCAGCTCCAACCCCTGCCACGGGCAGGGACCCCTTCCACTAGAGCAGCTTGCTCCAAGCCCCTGTGTCCAACCTGGCCTTGAACACTGCCAGGGATGGGGCAGCCACAGCTTCTCTGGGCACCCAGCACCTCAGCACCCTCCCAGGGAAGAGCTTCTAGCTGTGATATTAAATGAAATTGCAGTGGTGCTGAACCAGCTTTTGGTTTAGGTTTTTTTTGCCTCTTCCCCAGGGCTCTTTATTAATAACTGAATTCTCTCCATGCAGTGACTAACCCTGCTGGGGATGGTAAATACTCTAAGACATCTCGCAGAGCCAGTGCTGGATTTGGGAATGCTGCAGAATCTCCTAGGAGCTTTAGGCTGAAAAACAGCAATCCCGACAAGCCTTTTCTAAGCTAAAAAAAGGGAGATTTACATGTTTTGGTCTTCTTAAGCTTGGCGAGCAAACCACCATGTAAAGGTTTTATGTTGTGTTACTCCTGAGCGTTGTATCAGTGCATTTGATAGATTAATTGAAAGTGCAGTGTGAAAGACCTTTGGGCACCAACAGCAGAAGGGGTTTTCTAGTGCTGGACCCCATCATGTTGGTCCTGTAAGAGCTAAGCACAAGGATTTAATCTTTCCTTTGCAAACACTTGCCTTTATGAAGCTTGGAACACTGTAACACCCATTTACATGTATTATTGAATTGATTCTTACACAGATCTGATTTTTCCAACCCAAATTTTCCTTCAATTTTCACTGGGGAGAAAGAAAAAATTCCTGTGTTTTGGGGTTTTTGTTGGTTTTTTCTCCCCTCTCCTGATATTTCCCTTCCTCCATCAGCCTCACGGAGCTGCAGCTCAGCTGCTTAAAGTCCTGGGTATGACCACAGCGCACGTGCACCTGGGCTCCAGGAGACACGTGTGTTCGGGTGCATCGCATCTGATGTGCATTCGCTGCCTGCGTGAATCCTCCTGGCTGTACGCTGGGTTTGTGTTGTGTGCAGCCCGTGCTCAGTGGGCAAGGCAGAGATGCAGCAGCTCCAGCTGAGCTCCCTAATTGAACAGCTGAATAGAGAGCTCTTCAGGTTTAATAGTACTTCTGTGTTAGGAAAATCGATGTTCAAGGCCAGGTTGGACACAGGGGCTTGGAGCAAGCTGCTCTAGTGGAAGGGGTCCCTGCCCCTGTGGCTTTGAACTGGATGAGCTTTAAGGTCCTTTCCAACCCAAACCATTCCAGGTTTCTGTGATAAGATGGTGTCAGTGAATAAGTTCGTGTTTCAGCTATGTTTTCTCTTTTGTCAGTAACACAGTGTGAATACTGCGCTTTATTTTGTAACCCCCTTTCAGTGGGTTGCATTGGTGTGAAAGAGACTGCAAAAGCAGCACTAAGTTCTACTAGCTCTGCATAGGTTTATGTCTGTATGTAACTGAGCCTGTTTTCAGGGGTCTTTCTTAAGGATGGGCAAGGATGCCAACAGGAACGTAGGAAAACTGCTAATGGAAGAGTATTTTGCCATGCAAATTCAATGGGTTAAGGAGGACATATGACTTGTGAAGCTTTTTAATTTCAGGCCATGTTTTGGGGTCCCTCAGTCCATTTTGTTCCCTGTATTATAGCGAGTACAGGAAAAAAAAAGTTTAATGTCAAAATTCAGGTATTTGAAGACCCCAGCATAGAGAATGTATAATCCAGATGCAAGGGGGATGCCAGCAGTAAAGTCATGGCTACACGAAGAAAGCAGCCTATATTTTAAGTGCAGTGCAGCTCATTTGGGTGCCATGGTTTAGTGTGAGGTGTCCCTGCCCATGGCAGGGGGGTTGGAACTGGGTGATCTTAAGGTCCTTTCCAACCCTAACTATTCTGTGATTTCTGAAGGCTCTGATAGACAGAGGCTTCAAAGTGACAGCATCAGTTGCACAGACAAGTGATGGCCTTCAGGCAGAAGGGCTGCTGCAAGGGGATGTGCCATGATGTAGATTGGAGAAGGAGCTGCTTTATAACCTGTTCTGAGGACTTACCAGAAGAATTGGAGCTTACAAGCAGGTTTACAGTCATTTCCTATCGTTGAGTATGCAGAAGAGCAGCAGGGAAGGTGTAACACACCGAAAGCACCTCTTTCAAGGTACATCATCATACTGGCTTTTGCTGCATTGTGCGGTCTTAGCAGATGATGTGCAAATGAACACCAGTGCCAGATTCCCTGAGATAAGGATGCAGTTTTGATTATTTTAATGTAATACTTTACTGTCCTTTGGTCACCAGCTCCCAAGTGGTGGCAGAATGCTGTGAGTTAGCTACGGTGTAAAATCACACCCATTTCTTGTGCCAGGTTCAAGAAATCCCATGATTTCTTTGTCAGGAATACAGTATTTTGTTTTCCAATCTCTATAAATACCAGTCTAAAATCTGCTAATAACCTCCTTTCAATAGTATTTTAATGTGATACCTGGTTTATCATAGGAATGCAATCCACTTGCTTAACTATTTGATTTAGAGGCTTGAATACATTTTGAAGGTCCTTTGGGCTTCAATACAATTCAAATCTCTTTCTCAGTTAACTACTACACATATACCGCTGGCAAACAGACCCGTTTTAATCTCCCATGCAAATACATCCATATCCTGTTGTTCTTACATTTTAATCTGAGCAATCATGGTCTGGATTTATTGAAACAAGTGGCCATTGTGGGTAATTAAACTGCACTAACTTATCCATCTCCTCTTCGCTAAAGGGGTGCTGTTGTCAAAGATGCTTTGTTTGCCATAAAGAAAGATTTATCCTGATGGTTTTTGCATAGCAACCACAATATTAATTTGAATTATTTTTGCAAGCATCTCAGAGCATCTGGGAAGAATCAGCTGCGTTATGTTGACCTTACAGATGTTCAAGTTGATTCATAGAGGAATTAAGTAATTTGCCTGTGCCCATGCAGTGAACAACCAGCAGCGAAGAATAGAACTCGAATCATATTAATTTTCACATAAAATGTTCTCTGCCTTTTCAGTGCATTTTCCATAGGGACATTAACCCAGAACTCTAGTTGAGACAGCACAATTCAGAGCGTGGGTGGGCAAGTGGAAAACTTACTCGGAATGTTATGTAAAATTAAGGCAGGTCAATGTAGCACTTAGTTTTTAAGGTCAGCATAGCCGTAGGCAGCATTTGCCCTGAACAGCCCAGAGAGGGATGTACTTTGGTCCTTCCTGATACCTGGCTTTCTGCTACTAGGTTATTGCTTACAGATTATTCATAGACTCACAGAATCCCAGAGGTGTTTGTGTTGGAAGGGACCTTAAAGCTCATCCATAGAATCATAGAATCATAGAATAATTAGGGTTGGAAAGGACCTTAAGATCATCCAGTTCCAACCCCCTGTCGTGGGCAGGGACACCCTACGCTAAATCATTTCACCCAAGGCCTCGTTCAACCTGGTCTTGAACACTGCCAGGGATGGAGCATTCACAACTTCCCTGGGCAACCCATTCCAGTGCCTCACCACCCTCACAGGAAAGAATTTCCTCCTTATATCCAACCTAAACTTCCCCTGTTTCAGTTTTAACCCGTTACACCTTGTCCTGTCACTATAGTCCCTAATGAAGAGTCCCTCTCCAGCATCCCTATAGGCCCCCTTCAGATACTGGAAGGCTGCTCTGAGGTCTCCACGCAGCCTTCTCTTCTCCAGGCTGAACAGCCCCAACTTTTTCAGCCTATCTCCATACGGGAGGTGCTCCAGCCCCTGATCATCCTTGTGGCCTCCTCTGGACTTGTGCCAACAGTTCCATGTCCTTTTTATGTTGAGGACACCAGAACTGCACACAATGCTCCAGGTGAGGTCTCACGAGAGCAAAGGGGCAGGATCACCTCCTTGGACCTGCTGGTCACGCTCCTTTTGATGCAGCCCAGGATACGGTTGCTTTCTGGGCTGCAAGCGCACACTGAAGCTGGCTCATGTTCATTTTCTCATCCAGCTCCACCCCCTGCCACGGGCAGGGACCCCTTCCACTGGAGCAGCTTGCTCCAAGCCCCTGTGTCCAACCTGGCCTTGAACACTGCCAGGGATGGGGCAGCCACAGCTTCTCTGGGCACCCTGTGCCAGCGTCTCAGCACCCTCCCAGGGAAGAGCTTCTGCCTAAGAGCTCATCTCAGTCTCCCCTCTGGCAGGTTCAAGCCATTCCCCTTGGCCTGTCCCTACAGGCCCTTGTCCCAAGCCCCCCTCCAGGTTTCCTGTAACCCCTTTAGATACTGGAAGACTGCTGCAAAACAGCATCTTGTGGAGCCATTCCCCATCTGGATTCAGGCAAAAAAGAGCTAGGATGGCTCTGTGTGCCGGAGGTAAACTGTGTTAACCTGGTGGGTTTTGACTGACATCGATGAGAGAGTCCTCAGCATCAGGGGTGGTGAGAAGGTAAAGGATGGGTGCCTCTTCTGTTTGCACAGCTGAATCTGTGGGAAGATGCTTTCTTCACAGCTTCGTTCAGCTTTAAACCTGGAACATAAAGCCTTTGGGGTTTGTGCTGTAGACTCAAGGGTAATAAACGTCAGCCTCACCAAAACTTCCTGTAGAACTCTTATTCCTCATAATTGAGGTAGATGCCCTCTGACATATGAGAGCTGAATAATGACTTCAAGGTTAGCACGTGTGCTTATTTCACCTTTCCTATATAAAAAGATGGATCAGTCAACGTGCATTATTGAATTACCCTGAGAATTGGAGTGAGTTGCATGTAAAGCTTCAGTTCTAATAATACTGTGCCAAATTAGTAGGAATGAATAGACAGTGAGTAAATAATCCTGGTTTGTCGTTAGCTGAGGATGGATTTGTTGATAGGAAACCGCTTTTCTATCTATTTACATCATGCTAATTCGATAAGCCATTTGTATTATTTAAACTGCAGGTTCTGTAAGTGCTGGAGCAAAGCAATTTGTAACAGAAGCAGGATGCAGGAGCTGCTCTCCTAAAGTGTTTCTTAAATGGCTTTGCTTGAAGCTACAGAGTTTGCCATAAAGAATGGTTTCTCAGTCTGAAATTTCCAAGCTGCAGGAGTGGTCATAGAGCTGGCAAAGGGACAGCCTGGTGATTTAAGGCCATTTAATGCCCCGCTTGGTGTGGAACAGTGCTGTAGACCTCACTGGTCTAGCAGAACATATCACTGCAGTTTCTTAATGCCCTAAACCAGGAAACTGATTTATCACCTATTAGGTGTTATTAGATCCCATTCAGAGGGGAAAATGAACTGCTGTAGCTGGATGGCAGAAAATTAATTTGAAATAAATGTTATATGGTCAGACTGCTTCAGTTCTTCTCTCCAAGTGAAGCTCTCCGGCTGGAAAGCTGGTTTTCCAGGTTTGAGATGGTTACCTGCATGCTTTGCATGCATGTGGGAATCCAAGCAGGGTGTAAAACTGTTTGTTTGGCTCAGGTGGAGCTTTGATGTGATTCCTTTACACATCTATAACCTAAACTTCTTACTTAATTACCTTTACTGGTGCCATAAGATGCCCTCCTTACTCATCTCCTTTGGTGCGTGCGGTGGTACCCAGGAGGAGCTGGCACTTCCTTCAGGGTATCCCATAGTCTGGGGAAGAGGCTTAAGTGCAGGGGTTTATTGCTTCCTATAGCACTTCTTCCCCAGGATGAGTTGTGGGAAGCATAGACATTGTCCCACAGTTTCAGATAGTTCTAAGTTTAAATCTGTTGTTTAAAGCTGGAGTTCTTGTACTGGCTGTTGCCTTCTGTGCACTAAACACAGGGCACAAAACCGGACAAGGCACTGGATGCTTCCTGCAAGGGTTATCCTGCTGAGTGCACTACTCAGCTGCTAGTTCTGAACTGAGTTCAGTTCAGCTGCTAAGGGCACTGGCCTTGATCTCCCATTTCCTTGCTGGTTTTAAAAGCTATGCTTAGAGATATGGACTGATAACAACGTGCTTTGGAAGCAGCAGAGCAGATTGTCTGGAGTGAGCAGCTTCAGCTGCAGAGGCTGGGAGGAGGAATGTGGGGGAGAGATGATCTTTTCTTCTTCTCACCCCACTTTTCTTTCAGCTTTGCCTTTTATTACTGTTATTTTTAGTCTGGGTAAAGATTCCTTCGAAAGCACTGCAAGAGCTGTCCCTCAAGTCAAAGAATATAACTACAAACCACCAGTGATGTGCAGGGCTTTCACTGACCCCAAATGCCATCAGGAAGGTGTCCTTCTTGTTGCCCCATTTGAGGAGCTTGTTATAGACTAAGGAATAGTCACCTGTCTTTGAAACCCACTGAACCTTGTGGCTGTTGGGCCTTCCCTGGGAGTCCCACAGAAAAGAAGGGGCCGACAGCAGAGTCCTTGCACTGGCCTGGCAGCACCCACAGACTTCTCAGCCCAGGTCCACCAGGTCTTTGACTGTATTCCCTCTCAGTGAAGGGTTCCACATGTGTATCCGTGGCAGTGCTCAAGGCCAGGTTGGACACAGGGGCTTGGAGCAAGCTGCTCTAGTGGAAGGTGTCCCTGCCCGTGGCAGGGGGCTGGAACTGGATGATCTTAAGGTCTTTTCCAACCCCAAATGTTCTATGATTCTGTATCCCTGCCATCCTGTTGCTGAGTTGAATAATTACACCTCAGCACATGGGCAGGGATGTGCCTATTGACTGCTCTTTATATAAAAGGGGAAGATATTGAACTGAGCTGGGGAGGAGGTAGGGAAGCACGGGTTTGCTCCTCACCCTGATTGATCATACTCTGTTGGGTGTTGAGCCTTCTCAAAGAATGAGAAAATGAGGTTTCTGCTATTGTCAGAGTCAGCAGCAAAGATTACCTTTGCAGTTCCAGATGGATGGATGAATGAAGTCTTCTTTATTCTCTAGCACCAAACAAAAGGTAAAACACCCGTACCTTGTTTTTCATTTGTACATCACCATACCAGCGTTTTCCTCTGGCAGGATTAACACTGGTTGTGCTTGGTTTTGTGATTTGCAGGTTTCATCTGAGGGCACATTGCCTTTATTGAGTAGGAAAGTCAAAATTGGACTCACACAGCGTACAGGGCAGGTCTTTAGAGATGGCAAATCATTTGCTTCTCTGTAGAGGCTTCTGATGTACAAAATGGGATAGGTTTGATATCTCAAAGGAGTTCAACACCCTGTTAGTTCCAGATCAGCCAGCTGTCTTCCCTTGCTTCCCTTGTCTTCTCCCCATATTGGTCTTTGCCATATGTTTTCCTTGCTGAGCCCACATGTTGGAGCATGTAACGTGGGGCTCGCCTTGTTTTGAGGTTATCATGAGGGCTGTTGGCTTATATAGCTGTCTTGCAAAGGAAAGATCTCCATTCTGTTCAGTCATTGCTAATTCATATTGAAAACAAGTTATACATTCTCCAAATAACTCTTGTTTCTCCACATATGAACTTTCTTCTCATTTTGCTCACATCTTGTCTGTGCTCATTAATCTGCCCTTGGATGATGAATTGCCCTTCCCTGCATCTTCAGAGCAGGATGTCCAGTGAGATTACTGAGGTGGTTTTATTCCCTGTTCTGGAGTCACAGTCCCTCTTGGTTGGCAGTGCCCTCCATCCTCATCACACTAAATACAGGCGCAGTAAGTCAGAAATAACATGGAGTTGTTCCCATTGCAGTTCCCATTAATTTAGGCAAAGCAGCATGCTAAAATGTGTGACGGCTGAGAAAGTTGGGGCTGTTCAGCCCGGAGAAGAGAAGCTGTGTGGAGACCTCGGAGAAGCTTCCAGTGTCTGGAATGCATCAGGCACTGTAGTGACAGGACAAGGGGCGATGGGATCAAACTTAAACAGGGGAAGTTTAGATTGGATCTAAGGAAGAAGTTCTTTACTGTGAGGGTGGTGAGGCACTGGAATGGGTTGCCCAGGGAGGTTGTGAATGCTCCATCCCTGGTGGTGTTCAAGGCAGAGCCTTGGGTGAGATGGTTTAGTGTGAGGTGTCCCTGCCCATGGCAGGGGTTTAGAACTAGATGATCTTAAGGTCCCTTCTAGCCCAAACCATTCTGTGACTCTATGAAAAGCTAATCTGTGCTTCCCATCTCTGAAAACTTCTTAGGAGAAGTTGATTTCTACAGCTATGATCATCCCGTAATTCCGATTTGTCACAGACTAATATTTACTCTTTTGACTAATCTAAAACCCATCCATTATACCACAGACAAATTAAGAACAAAGTGCTGTGTGGGTCTCTGAATGCAGAATTGCAATTAAGGCAGTCTCTTGCCGAAATAATACGTGTAGGGTTCATTTGCACCAACGGGTTGATTTTGCTCCTGTCTTTGTGTTTCTGTACAGTTAAATTATCCTACTGTGGCACAGGGAAAATAACATTTCTCTGTAGCTGGGCTGTAAGGTGGTACTTTTAATGGGAGTATTTTTAATGAGCTTGTGTAATGAGGGCTGGTTGACTAAGAGCACATTAGTAATGTTTGCTCATTCCACAAGAGGTGAGAAGCTCCAAACAGCGTTTCTGGCCTCGGTGGCGAGCAAGCAGCTTCACTTAAGCAAATGAAATAATTTCGGATGAAAATGTCAGCTCTTGAAGTGTTAGAATCACAGAGGGTCACTGCAGAAGTCCCTGTTTCTCCCTTTTTTAATGGCATTTGGCTCTTGAACATTTAATGATGTCTTGGGAATAAAAGTGTTGCAGTTTTGTCATCTTCATGGGTCCCTTCTAACTCAAACCATCCTATGATTCTGTGAATTAAAAACTTGACTGAATACAATTTAAATCAATATATTGCCTGTTACATTAAGAGGATTTGAGGAGTATGAACATTTGAGGCTGGTTCAGGCTGGAGAAGAGAAGGCTCCTGAAGGGGAGACCTCAGAGCAGCTCCAGTGCCTGAAGGGGCTGCAGGAAACCTGGAGAGGGGCTTTGGACAAGGGATGTAGGGACAGGCCAAGGGGAATGGCTTTAACCTGCCCGAGGGGAGACTGAGATGAGCTCTTAGACAGAAGCTCTTCCCTGGGAGGGTGCTGAGGCGCTGGGACAGGGTGCCCAGAGAAGCTGTGGCTGCCCCATCCCTGGCAGTGTTCAAGGCCAGGTTGGACACAGGGGCTTGGAGCAAGCTGCTCTAGTGGAAGGTGTCCCTGCCCGTGGCAGGGGTTGGAGCTGGGTGAGCTTTAAGCTCCCTCCCAACCCAAAGCAATCTGAGGTTCTGTGATTCTTGGCATCATCATCTAATACTCTGTTATGTATTGAACTAAATCACAGCTCACAAGGCTCACCTGCACCTTGACATGTGTGTAGGAAGTACCTAACGTTTAAGTATGCTTAAAGTGAGAATTCCACAGTTGCAATGTAGCAGATTAAATATTAAGGTAGATATAGCTAAAAATAAAGATAATAAAAGCCCTTTAGCCCTTTCACTATTTCCCTTAGTAAAACTTAAATTACTCGACCTAAATAGCAAGGGGAGAGGCTATTCTTTCTAATAAAGCTAGAGAAAAAGGGCCACTTAAAATATGGGGGAAAAATCTTTATTTCAGTTGTTTTTAGGGGAGAAAAAACAAGTTTATTTTTGCTCTAATTTATAAAACAATTGTAATGTTGTCTTTTGAAATACTGGTTTCAGCTGAGAACCTGGGAAGCGCTGAGGGAAGCTCAAATAGCACGCACATGAAACGTAGCATCCCCTGATTCTTCAGCAGTGACTCTCAAATCTCTGTTGCCTATCGATGTGATCAAAGCCAAACCCTTATTGCAGGCTTTTGTGTTGATGCTGTAATGCTGCAGCTTGGAGCTGAAACCACTGTAAATTCTATCATGGCTTTGTGTGCCCCTTGCAGCCGCTTTTAGTGTCTTTTCTCAGTGATTGCAGTTTGGGTATCACTGATGTGAAAGCTGAAATGCCATAAAATCTGAGCAACCTGTGCATACCATGCTGCTTTTAATGTGTCTGCTAGTATATGGAGAAAAATCCAGGCAACAGTGCTTTTTACCTTATATAAACCTTTGACTCTGGTTGTTCCCTGTTGGCCTACATAGCTTCTTGCTGTTGCCAGACCTCCCATAATGTCTGCTGCAGATGGACTTGAAAATGCTGGCAAGTTTTCTCTGTGTGAGCATCAATATCCAGTCTAAAAGCAGCCTTGTCCCTGCCTTCCGTGAATCACTGCAGTGCCAGCATCCCTCTCTCCATCAAAAGGCTCCTGTTGTTCATCCCTGCATCCTGCTCATACCTCTCCTGGCTTAGTGGTGCTGGAGCTTACATGATGTAGCAACAGCTTCATTACCGGGAGTCAGGAAAATCCAGCTGCTTCCAAACAGTCTTGGTCATCTCTGCCCATCCTGCACCCAGTAGCTATAGTTGCTGCAAGTCTTGAATGCTCAATCACTGTGTCATGGGTCTCAAGTACAACCTTATGTATGCGTTATTGCTTCAACCTCAGTGAAATGAAAGGATGCAGCAGCTGTGTATTGGCTTGGTGTGAGTCTGTAATGCAGGCATCATGGTGTGATGAGGCTGGAAAGACTTGTTCCTCTAGATGACAGGTCAGTACAGAGAAATGTGATGCAAGTTATTTTTTAGCATTATTACTAATTATTATTATTATTACTATCATTATCATAACATCTTTTTGCTCACTGGCATTTGGGCCTTTATATCAGGCATCCAAACCACTTGTTTGTAGATACCCAGACTTGAATATGCTTGAAAACCTGCTGAATAAGACACTTCTGTGGTTCTATGGTTCTCTAATACCATGCTGTGTAAGAGTAGGAAACGTTTAGATGTTGCTGTGTTGCCATTGGTTAAAAGAAGAAATCAGTGTTAACATTTTGTTGGGTTGCTTTTTTGGATGGGCAAGCCTAGCACTGGGGCTAGTCTGGATTTTTCCCTGCGTAGTTTCTACTTCCTATATGAGCCCATAAAATAATTACAGCCTGCTCATAGAGAAGCTGCTTTCTTTCAGTGCCATTGGCATTATGAATTATTTGTCTAGAGATAGCCAGAATGTGTAATTCAGGCCAGAGGGGAAAATAAAAGGAGCATAAGTTGTGCATAAATGTTATGTGGGCCTTCTGCCCAGCTATACTTTGACCCAGGCCAGGGAAACTGGTCCAGTGGCATTGATTTTCATGCAGTGACTGGCTGGCTGTCTTGTCCTTGTGAGGCTTGGAAATACATTCACAGCAGAGCTCTGCGTGTGAGTGGATGGTCCTGGTGCTGCCCATCGTGTATTGCAGCATCTGCACCCTGGGATTGATGGTTCTCCTATTTGCTGGTGTCCAGCAATGCTGCTGGAGTCAGAAACTGTCCAAAATAGGGTCATTTCCAAATTCAAAATGTTGCTTTTTGGACAAAGAAAATAGGCCTGTGTTAGTATTTGGGACACAATCATTGCTGTGTGCACATTAAAGTGGACTTTTATATGGCTGTGCTTGAGCAAAGGTGAGGATCCAATGTACGGCAGCCGTACCTTTAATTATGCTGTCTTTACTAACTGAGCTGTCATCCCTGGCAGTGCTCAAGGCCAGGTTGGATACAGGGGCTTGGAGCAAGCTGCTCTAGTGGAAGGTGTCCCTGCCCATGGCAGGGGTTGGAACTGGATGAGCTTTAAGGGCCCTTCCTGTTCATTCTGTATCAGCTGCATGCTGCATCCTCCAGAGGTGGAGCAGATCCTGTTCTGCACGTTACCTGTGTTGACAGTCAGGGGCTGAAGCTTAATGTATTCTGGTCTAAGAATGGGGAAAAATTGGTTAAGCTGCTTAGCAAAATGAAAGACACATTTGGCTGTACTCGTAAACAATAGTGTGTTCACACCAGTAGTGTATACATATCATAGAATCCTGGAATGGTTTGGGTTGGAAGAGACCTTAAAGCTCATCCAGTTCCAACCCCTGCCGTGGGCAGGAACATCTTCCACTAGAGCAGCTTGTGTCCAGCCTGGTCTTGAACACTGCCAGGGATGGGGCAGCCACAGCTTCAACTGTGAGAAAACCCATGCCTAGTAAGGATAGAATGAATGCTGAAGGCAGTTGGAGGTAAGCAGTGTTTCTGGGCTTCCCTAAGAGAAGGCGAAGGTACTAGAACAGAAGAAAACCACCACATTATACATGTTATTGCCTGCTTTGCAAGCCTGCTTTTTGTGCTGTATCATCTGTGGCTGGTTTTGTGTGATCCCTCCTTTACAGGATACATTAACTCTTTCTGCGGGAGCCCAAACCCTGCTGATAATCACAGAAGGGCTGGGCTCCTGCTGGGCATCGTGTAGAGAGAGGATTCCTGTCACTGCAAGTATCGAAGCATCATATTGAAGCATTTATTCCCCTCCTGTCTCCTTGCTACAAACAGTATCAGACAGGAGCCTGCCAGAGAGATGGAAAGAATAGCAAACCACTGATCATGTCCAAAGGTTAATAGCTGGGTTAGGGGAGCAATAGTCTGTACAGGCAGTGAGAGCTGTTCCTGTCTCGCTTCACTCCCTCCTCACATACCCCACTGCCTCCTTAAAACGTTTTGTGTCACTGCAGTATTGGAGAGCCACACTTTGGATCAAATGCAGGCTTGCCTAAAGCTCCAGCAAGGGTTTTTTCACTTCACCAGCAGTAGTGATCCCTTCACAAAGCTGTCAGGCACAGAAGCATCCGTGGAACAGCAAAGCAGAGCAGCTGCTGGGGTTTATCGTGCTCATCTGCTCCAAGAAACCACATTTTAACCTCTTCCAGGGAGTCACTTTTGTGTGTGTTGGGTGGCAGATCCTGATTTTGTGGGAGTTCAGTGTCTCGTGTGTTTGTGATTCTTGGCAGGTGGACAATTAAATCAATATATTATTAGCATACTCTATGATTCTACTATGCAACAGTGAAGCATAGGACTATCTATGTCCTGTGTATATGTTCATAGGACAGTCTAGTCTAGGGTGAGGTGTCCCTGCCCATGGCAGGGGGGTTGGAATTAGATGGTGTTAAGGTCCTTTCCAATAGGCTGAGAAAGTTGGGGCTGTTCAGCCTGGAGAAGAGAAGGCTGCGTGGAGACCTCAGAGCAGCTTCCAGTATCTGAAGGGGGCCTATAGGGATGCTGGGGAGGGACTCTTCATTAGGGACTGTAGTGATAGGACAAGGGGTAACGGGTTAAAACTGAAACAGGGGAAGTTTAGATTGGATATAAGGAGGAAATTCTTTCCTGTGAGGGTGATGAGGCACTGGAATGGGTTGTCCAGGGAGGTTGTGAATGCTCCATCCCTGGCAGTGTTCAAGGCCAGGTTGGATGAGGACTCGGGTGATATGATTTAGTGTGAGGTGTCCCTGCCCATGGCAGGGGGGTTGGAACTGGATGATCTTAAGGTCCTTTCCAAACCTAACTATTCTATGATTTTATGATTCTATGACCAAAAGCCAAATTCATTTCAGCTCCAATGGGAGCTTTCTGCCCTCCGGCATCATGACGAACTTTACATTTCGGGTGATGGACAAGGACAAGAGAACTCTCCAGCAAACTGAGCTGCTAAGCACACCTTATTTGTAACCTCAGCATCACTGAAGGGGTGTTAAACTAACTCTCAAACACCTTCTTCATCTTTTACATTAGATCTCCTCATTAATATTCTGTGACGGACTCAGATAAAGTAATTAAATACCCACAGGGAAATAGAGATTCTTTTTCAAGTGACATTATGACATTTGTTTAGCCAAATGCAATTGTCTTACCAATTGCTTGTGAGATTGAGGAAAATGCCAAAGAGACTAAAACAGAGGCAATCGATTCTATTGATTTATCCATAAGTACCTAAAGTAGCCTTAATCTGTATTCACACCTAGGTATCTATGGGTACGGGTACCAGAGGACAGCGCTGTCAGCAGAAAATGAGGGAGGTTCCCAAGTCCTGAGACAGTATTGGAAAAGTTTTTGCCAAATTCAGCTTTAACTTCCAGGCATTGCAGGAAAATTAACCTGCAGCATCCTTGCCCATGCTTCCCAGGAGTTACTGCCCTCTTTTTAATTATTCCTCTTTCCAGACTGACTGCTTCTTTAAAAAAGGAGCGTGATAGGAAAAGACAGCTTCTGTTTTATTGCTCTTTATCACTGCAAGAAATAGCTGAATTCCCATGTGAAATTAAAATGATATCTTGGTCATCTTATCGTGAGTATAGGTTTATGTTGGATATAAGGAAGTTGTTCCCTGTGAGGGTGCTGAGGCGCTGGCACAGGGTGCCCAGAGAAGCTGTGGCTGCCCCATCCCTGGCAGTGTTCAAGGGCAGGTTGGACACAGGGGCTTGGAGCAAGCTGCTCTAGTGGAAGGGGTCCCTGCCCGTGACAGGGGTTGGAACTGGAGGAGCTTTAAGGTCCCTTCCAACACAAACCACTCTGGGATTCTGGGATTCCAGACCTGTAACTGGCTGTATTTTCTCTTGCAGGTCAAGCAGAACATGTTCTTAAACACGAGGCAAACATTGTTTTACTTATGGCACAGTAAAATGTAGGAACCCCGTTGAAGGACAATCTCCAAAACACTGCTCACTGCTCTACTTCTAAGATGCTAATTTAGTAGCCAGTGTATTTCTAAAAGTGATGCTCCTTAAATTTGCAATAGGAGTTGGCTTGACAAGCTTTAAAAAGAAAACCAAACGGTACAGTAGAAGTAGGTCACTACATATTCATGGTTGGAACTGGATGAGCTTTGAGTTCGCTTCAACCCAGATTGCTTTTTTCATAGCCTACGAGGCCTCTTGCATGGCAAGGGTACAAAGAAAACCATCTTCCTTCTCCATTTGGAGCAGCAGAGCCCAGTTAAGCATCCATTTGCACCCCAGGAGCTGTTAGCCATGAAAGGAGCAGGCTGGGGGAGAGTTGCACCAGCCCTGAGCAGCAGGCTCTGGTTCTGAGAACCCGTGAAGCTGTCCACTGTGGCTGCACACTTGTTGGAAGGGATGCTTTTAGCCAAGGAAGAGGTGATGATATCTGTACCGCATCAAAGTCTTTTTGCATTTTATTGAGCAGCACATGATAATGAAAACTGCTTGTTTAATAGCTAACCCGATTGCAGAGGTTTCTTCCAGCAGCACTACAACAAATTACATTTGTTTTAAATTACAAGATCTATCTCAAGTTTTTGCCAAGTACCATAACAGAAACAGTCTCTCTGAAGTCAGGAAGTCTTCTGCCTTCAGAATGTTAACTTCTGGGTTATCATAGAATCATGGAATAATTTGGGTTGGAAAGGACCTTAAGATCATCCAGTTCCACCCCTCCTGCCATGGGCAGGGACACCTCACACTAAACCATATCACCCAAGGCTCTGTCCAACCTGGCCTTGAACATCACCAGGGATGGAGCGTTCACAGCTTCTCTGGGCAACCCATTCCAGTGCCTCACCACCCTTACAGTAAAGAACTTCCTCCTTATATCCAATCTGAACTTCCCCTGTTTAAGTTTTAACCCGTGTTATGCTGTTCACTCTCAATAGATGCTCCTTTCCTCCTATTGTAGCCTTAGCTAAAAACTCCTAAATCAAATTGCCTTCTAGCATTTCCATTACAAAACACTATTTCCAAGCTCCATGATTGGGATACCTTAGACAAAGTCTCAGGAGGCAAAGTTTACTGGAGCTTTTGAAAAAGGCTATAGAAGTCGAAAGCTTCTTTCCTTCACTCTGAAAGTCATCAAGAAACCACAGCCTGGGCTCTTCAGACAAATAGCTGAGAAAGGATAATGAAGGCAGTGAGACCCTGGTAAAGGTTGTTATGAGAGGCTGCCCAAGAGTGTCTGCATCCTTGGGGATATTAAGAAGCCACCTGGCCATAACCCTGAGTAACCTGCTCCAGTTTGACCAGAGACCTCCAGAGGCATCTTCCAACCTCATACACACTATGCTTCAGGTTGAGTGTTGTGTTTGTGCTGTCCTCGTGCTAAGGATGCTATTTTTTTGCCAGGAATGTCCATCCATTTTCATAGAATCCCAGCCTGGTTTGGGTTGGAAGGGACCCTAAAGCTCCTCCAGCTCCAACCCCTGCCACAGGCAGGGACCCCTTCCACCAGAGCAGCTTGCTCCAAGCCCCTGTGTCCAACCTGGCCTTGAACACTGCCAGGGATGGGGCAGCCACAGCTTCTCTGGGCACCCTGTGCCAGCGCCTCAGCACCCTCCCAGGGAAGAGCTTCTGCTTAAGAGCTCATCTCAATCTCCCCTCAGGTGTCTGAGGTGGCTGGTGCATCAGCGAGGATCCATCTGGCTGCTGGATAGGCAGGACAAGGACTTTTGGATGGAATGGAAATCCAAATCTTTGCTTATTTGTGTAAACTTTATCATTTAGTTGTTCAGGGGCTGTCCATCCCAACAGGGTTGTTCTGTCAGCTGGATTTTAAGAGTGAGATAACTGTATTACCAAGGCAGCTTTGAAAAATAAGACGTTTTTCCTGCGGTTGGTAATGACACCACAAGCGTGTCCTTCAGCACTTGGGAACTCGCAGTGATTTTTCATTCACCTGTCCCCGTTGTTCTAGAGGACGCAGAGCACAGAATGTCAATGAGGGGAGAGGCATCAGTGGTGGTGGATAAGATGCTAAAAGCATTTCTGAAACATTTATTAGAAAAGAGGTTAATAATGCGGCACAGTTCACCTGTGCCAGTGTGGAGCAGGCGCTAGGAGGAGATTATCCTAATGGAAGTATTTAGTAGCGAGTCTTTGGGATTACTCTGTGCTACCATCAGAGTCAGCCCAGGAATTGTAATTCAAAAGAAAGCAAATGGTCAAGGGGGTTTCCTTTTTGTTTCTTCTATTGAGTGTCTTTTAAAGTTGTGAGTGCTCTTTAGCCTGATGAATTACAGAATGCTCCAAGGGATCTTTTAAACAGTTTTCTTCATTTAAGAGAGGGAGAGATGTAGACTGGACAGAGAAGTATCATAAAGAGACATGGAAAATGAAAATGATTTTGGACACCTTTGGGGCTGGACAGTGTTCAGGTCTGGAGGTTGAAGATGGGTGAACAGTAAGAACATCATGAGGAAAGAACAGAGACGGAATTTGGGAAGGGAGATAACTAGGGAGAGATGCAAAGAGGGCAGATACCTTCATGCTCACTCATCATAGTGATTTAGACTTCCATTTGACCTGTACAAAATACGCATATGAGGTTCCTCCTTATGCTCTATGTTCCAGGGTTAAAATAATTGGATAGTCACCCTATTACGTGCAATGCCAATAGGGAAGCGCTTATAGGAGTGTATTAAATAACCAGGTTTAGTCCAAAAGTAGTTTAAAGCTGAACTGTGCTTTGCAACAGCAAAGTCTTGAAAGAGAATTTGAAGGTATTGGCAGCAGTTGCTGTTTAAAACAAGACTTTGCTGTTCATGCCCCAGTGAGCATTTGCTCAGGTTTGGGACTTCAAGGTGTGGGTCTGTTCTTTCATACGCAGGCTGACAAGATAAGAGTAGTCTGTCTCCTATGTGCACAGTGAATTCATCTCCCAGAGAAGCATGGGAAACATGATGATGTGCAGGAAGGGTGATCAGCTGTAATAAAGCATTCATTATCCTTCCATCTAAATTAACTGAAATGACATCATAATAGTGCCTTTTATAACTTCACTCCAAATTCCCTCTTTTTATTGAATTATCAGCTAAACGCACGTAATTTCAAGCTGAATCTGTATATTCTTGTTTGGATAATTATTCTGTCATTAGGGAAGTCGTTCATTCATTCTTTAGTTCTTCTTTTCTGATGTTCACTTAAGGAAAAATACTGGGAAGTACATTTGTAGCTTGTATTGTTTCTTATTTTCCTGTCATAGGTGTTTTGTATAAGTGCTTGTAGTATAAATCTGAATCCCTGGGTACTAGAGCTACCTAAATGTACAAAATCGATATACTGTGAGAATGTTTCCAGCTTCCCTCAGCTCCTTTGGCTTCTGCAGCTTTCCAATGATGTGAGAAGCTGAGTCAAGGAAGATGGCACATAGAAACCATGAGTGAACAAGTAAATCAGTGTGCTTGACTAATAAGAGAGAATGGAGGGAATAAAAGCATCGTGAGAAAGAGTGAAAAAATGAGTAGCTTGGCACTGCTGTTACACTTGGAAATTAACTCCCGTTCTCCCTTCTTTATCCTCATTTGAAGTCTTGACTGTAGATTGAGAGTTGTCATTGGGGAGAAATCACTGGAGAAATTAGCAGTAATCAGTCCTTTTGCTTGGGAGAGCATGAGTGAATGATGGCCAAACGGATCGCAGATATTTGCTTAACCTGGTTTGGGGGTTTGTTTTCTTGAGAACTTCAGCTCTTCATGACCCATCCTTAGCATCACAAAGTATCTCCTAGTGTCTAAGCTGTGCCATGGTTTTCTGCATCTCCTGTCCTCTTGCTTCTCTCACCTGAGCCCTTTGGTGTCATTCTTGATACGTGGTGACTTCAACTGAACAATATTCCAGCCAAGGCGTTGCCAGGGCTAAGTAGATAAGAAGAAATATTCCACTATGTGTTTGTGGAATTCATTATTTCTTCTGCCCTTATGAAGAGCCAATAAAGGTGTCTTACCAGGAAACACATGAACAGGGATAAAATCCCAAGAAATCCTGCTGATAGTGTTAAGACCCCATAGAATCCTAGAATCATAGCATTATTAGGGTTGGTAAGGACTTTAAGATCTAGTTCCACCCCCCTGCCATGGGCAGAGATGCCTTCCGCTAGACCATGTCACCCAAGGCTCTGTCCAACCTGGCCTTGAACACTGCCATGTTCCTCATGTACCTTATGGTGATAGAAGCCATGTAAAGACAGAGTAAGAACCCAGTCCCTACCTCAAAGGACCTAACTACAACAGAAAGCTCCTGATGGCATTTGGGTGCCGTCCCCAGCATCACTCATCCCAGGGGCTCAGCACACATAAACCTCATCCATCCAGGGTGTTAATTTTGTTGGTGGATAGATACTTACCCTTTAGCAATGGTCATTTGTCCCTCACGTATCCTGAAGTGATTTCCTTCTCTAATCATATTCCTTCTATTCCAGTCACATCATAGGAAATGCTAATTTCCTTCTTTCAATTGGGTTGATAAAGTCTTTTGTCTAACAAACCTATTCCAACATACTAGCATTAAATTTTGTTGCTGTGTGTGACATTCTGGCACTGCAGCAGAGCACATTGTGATCACTTCCAGTCTCTGAACTTCTCTCTTTCTCAAGGTTTAACTTCTATGGCTTTTCCTGACGTAGATAATACATTCTTTTGTTAACTGAAACAGAGCTTCAAGAAAAGCACTTCTTTTTATGCACGTGCAACTGATAGCTAACCTTCAGTGTTAATTACAACAAGGTAAAGTGTCTCATTGGAGACTGGTGTTCTCCATCAGAGCACAGGGGATAGTTTTGATTCCTTGTCTGTTGGTTCGGTGTTATACAAATACATCTTCCGTCCTTACATGTTTTAGCTTATTCTTCAGTACAGAACTGATGTGTTTGGTTTAATGCTGCCTATTCTGAAGAGCCACATTTCCATGAGGGGTTTTTTCAGTTTCTCTAACTGTGGTAGTCAACTTACTGGATGTTGTCAGCACCTGCCTGGGAGGAGGAAGAAGATCAAAACAATACCTGGAATGATTCATGGAATTTGTCTGCTCTTTTGAATTTTATTTGGGAATAAACCTGACCCATTTTTATGTTCAGGAGTCACAAGTTGTTACCACAGGTTTAATGTACCATTCCCTAGACTACAGCCAAGAATTCATCGAGCACAATGCTTTGCTACCCAAATGCTCACTTCAGGATAGCCATCTTTGTGTCTGTCTGATTAACCATATGACTGAGTATCCTACCACAACAGGCAATGCCAACCCTGCTGTCGTACTGCTGCCCTGATTCTTTTTCATTGAATTGCAACTAAGTCACAGGATGGTGCTTGAATACTCCTGCTCGAAATACTTACTGCTCTTCTTATCTCACACCTCTCTACTATTGTAGAATCATAGACTGGTTTGTGATGGAAGGGACCTTAAAGCTCATCCGGTTCCAACCCCCTGCCACGGGCAGGGACACCTTCCACTAGAGCAGCTTGCTCCAAGCCCCTGTGTCCAACCTGGCCTTGAACACTGCCAGGGATGGGGCAGCCACAGCTTCCTTGGGCAGCCTGTTCTTGCTCCTCACCACTCTCACAGTAAAGCATTTCTTCCTTATATCCAACCTAAATCTTCCCTGTTTAAGGCTGAACCCAAGATGCACTGTTATAATAAAAACATTGTTCTGTTGACTTGCACTGGAATAAGACCTGGGCTTCCTTCACTAACATAGATAAGGAAGTGCTTCATCGAGTAGCAGAAGGATTGAATGTATCATCAAATCAAATCCAAATTAAAACGGGGTTCGAATAATTTGATGTTCTTCTGTAGGAAGTTGGGAGGAACCTTCCAAAAGCAGCCAGATGAAAGAGGTAGCACATTGGCACATGGGCTTTGAGGGGATGGTGGTGGTGTTTAATTACAGCTGCAGCTTCGCAGATGTGCTGTGCCGTGGTCCTTTTGCAGTTGGCATGTACAGTAGATCCTGCATTATTTTTCTTTGTTGGGATTTGCTAGGATTAATACAGGGCAAAAATTAGAGTTACAATTGAAAGGAAAATAATGGTATATAAAGTAATGAGATTGTTCCAAAGCTTAATTAGATGGAGTAGATTGAATACATTACAGTCATGTCTGGAGGCAACGTCATTAAATTGTAGGCATAATCCTCCCTGTGTTGGAACTGATTTTATCTTGGTAAGGCAAGGAGATGGCACTTCCTGCTATGTTAAATTACTAATTCTTCGAGGAAGAGTTAGGAATCTTGGAGTATTATCAGACTTTATAACCACAAAACAAACCAGGGTATAAGTCTATCTATCAAACTGTTGATACCCTGGATACATGGATAACTTCGGTTTCAATCTCAGCGTATGCTACAACTCAGTAATTGAGTCATAGATCTAAAATACACATATCTGCAGTGTAGTAGTGTGTGTGCTAAATTCATCTCATTTATAAAGGATCTTAATGAAGTTGTTTCCAAATGTATGCACTGACAAATGCACAGATGTACTGTGCCTGAGATGCATCTCTGCATCGGCTGGATGACTTCTTAGGTATAAATGTATATAATGACCCTTAGATGTAAAGAGTGATATTGTGACACGCATGGATGTCTGTATACCTACACGTATTTTATATATTCTTTAACCTCCTCAATTTTCTTTGGCATTTTCTCTTAGAATTCCCATTTCATTTTTCACATTTGGCTACATTCTTTCTCCAGTACACTACTGTGGGGCTGATCTGACTTTATAGTACAGATACATCACAGTGGCATCCAATTTTTGCCTTCTTCTCTTAATTTAGTATACACAAATAATCTCTCATGGCATCCTGGTGCCCATGTTTCATTTCTCTTGGGTTACCAAACATTTAGCTAAATATTAGGGTTTTTTTTTCCAGAGAGAACACTCGGTACCTTAAATTCAGTAAAAGACCTTTCTGACTGCCTCCTGTGGTTTGTTTTAAATAAACCTGATATTTTATTGTCAGCCTGTAGGAAGATTAAACTTGGTTATTTTGCATTCAACAGTGAACTCTCTCCTTAAAAACTGCTATGGGTGGGGGGAAGTAGGATGTGTTCTGAGTAGTCTTTACCGTTGCTGGGACTTTGAGGAGATATAAATATCCGCCACAGTCTGCTCCAAAGACAAGCTCATTTGTCTGGGCATTAGCTGGCACTTTCATTGCATACATTGAAAGTTTTCAGGAGGAATCTAATGTTTATTTTGACAATGGAGATGAGGGTACTGAAGAATAATATGTTTACTGTTCAGCACCATGAATATGCAGTGACCTACTTCTACTGTACCGTTTGGTTTTCTTTTTAAAGCTTGTCAAGCCAACTCCTATTGCAAATTTAAGGAGCATCACTTTTAGAAATACACTGGCTACTAAATTAGCATCTTAGAAGTAGAGCAGTGAGCAGTGTTTTGGAGATTGTCCTTCAACGGGGTTCCTACATTTTATTGTGCCATAAGTAAAACAGTGTTTGCCTCGTGTTTAAGAACATGTTCTGCTTGACCTGCAAGAGAAAATACAGCCAGTTACAGGTCTGGAATCCCAGAATCCCAGAGTGGTTTGGGTTGGGAGGGAGCTTAAAGCTCCTCCAGCTCCAACCCCTGCCACGGGCAGGGACCCCTTCCACTAGAGCAGCTTGCTCCAAGCCCCTGTGTCCAACCTGGCCTTGAACACTGCCAGGGACGGGGCAGCCACAGCTTCTCTGGGCACCCTGTGCCAGCGCCTCAGCACCCTCACAGGGAAGAACTCCTTCCTAATATCTAAATCTCCCCTGTTTCCGTTTGAAAACAGGTCTAAGTTAGATACAACACCACTATGTTGTCACTTTAGAAGTCTCTATACTTTTTCTAATAAACTGAATTTTTAATGATCTTTTGATTATCACAAGGTATTTTAAAGACAAGTGATTTTATCCAAAGCAATTCCTTGTGTTTCTGCATATGCTAATTTACTTGATTAATTTGGAGAACATCTACATATAATTCTGTACACTTACCCACGGTGAGATCACACTGCTGCTCAAGTATCAGCTACAAGTTTCACTTCCCAGACAGAGTTCTGCCTAATTGGGATGGCAAATGTACAAAGGTGCCACCGAAGAAGTGTGTAATGATGGCCCTTTCTCTTGATCTTTCAGAGTCTTCCTGCGAGCAATTAATCAGTATGCAGATATGCTGAACAAGAAATTTCTTGATCAAACCAACTTTGAGTTACAGGTAAGGAAAAAAGCAAACCCGGGTGTCTTGGGGACTAATGTTAATGTTGGGCTAAGTTTGTACCCTCAGTGTGTAATTTGGGGGTGTTATGTACACGTGGTGGTGAACTCCAGGTTAACCTGTTAGCCCGGTAAAGTCATTTCAGGCTTCACCGGTACATACAATCCACTTGTGTGTCGTGTCCTAGAAGAGCATCATGGAGTGATAGAGTAGAAGAGCATCAAGTCTTACCCAAAGCATCACGGAAAACTTCTCCTTTCCTTCGGGAACAGCAAAAAAGGGGTGTTCTCCCCTTTTCTTCACCACATGCTTTAGGAGAATTAATGCCTCAAACGTGGAGCCTGAGACACAACGTATGAGAGAGAATTTAGGTCACTTGCTCAGGATCCTTCATTTGTGTCTCTCTTATTATATATTCACATTTAATTTTCCTTGAATCATCCAAGCACAATCGATGAGGATTTGTAGATGGGAAATGTTTCATGGAAACGTAAACACGCCGAGGAGATGTACTAAGAATACATCAGGAAGCACCGTCTCGGTGGTGTCTGCTCTTTTCTCCTTGACATATTTATGTGCATAATTTAGGTAGTTTAAAGTTGGTTTGTAGGTGTGCAGAACGTTTCAGAGAATTAACGGTATCCGTTCTTGTCATTTTGGGGGCTTTCAGCTTTGGAACAACTACTTCCACCTGGCTGTTGCTTTTCTCACCCAAGAGTCTTTACAACTGGAGAATTTCTCAAGTGCTAAAAGAGCAAAAATACTTAACAAGTAAGTCCTATTCGTCATCTAAATCACGGACAAGAACTTGAGCTCTATTAACATAACTTTAGTTTAATTTCTTAGCTAAACCCATTCAAATTGAGATGCAATCATGGCATAATGAAAGGTTGGTTTTAAAACCATGAATCAAGTATTGCATGTGCATTTCTACCCTTGAATCAAGATCTAAATTACATGATTCATTACTGATGAAGACAGTATTTTATACCGCAGGATGCTCATAAAGTCAAGGCTTTTCAGGAGTATTAACATATTATCAAAGTGAATTTTTAAATCACTTTAGCTGTGTGCTTATTCTAATCTCATTTTACGTGGGCTCTTTAGTGCTTAATCCCTAACGGCCTTTTAGAGGGAATTTTTGTAACTACAGACAGTTTCCTTGTGATATCCCTCAAGAATGGGTTTGTGTAGCTGCAGACTTGTATGCTTCCCTGGCTAAAAGGGATTACATTGCCTCCCTCCAACAGGGAGCTTGAACTACCCAGTTCCTATTCAGAGCCCACAGCAAACGAAAGCTGTCAAGAGAAAAAGGACTGGAAATAAGAGTGGAGCCTGACTCTCTTAATGTATGTATTTTCCTAAATGTCATTGGGGTTTCAATGTACTGGAGCTTATGATTAACTAACTAAACACTGAGCACTGAAAAAAGCCCATTATGTGTTTTCAAACACAGAGTTTCTGTGTCCTAATATTTGTAAGAGCGCCTGCAAAAGCAGCTTCTTCCCATAGCCATAGGATCATGGAATACCAGACTGTTTCGGGTTGGAAAGGACCTTAAAGCTCATCCAGTTCCTACTCCCTGCCACGGGCTGGGGCATCTTCCACTAGACCAGGTTGCTCCAAGCCCCGTCCAACCCGACTTTAAACAGAAGTCAATTAGGTTACTGCAATCAATGCACAAAAATGGGAAGTTTTTAAGCTGTGATTCCCTGAACATATATATAAATATATATATATTTATCAGACTCCTTATAGAATCATAGAATAGTTTGAGTTGGAAGGGACATTCAAAGGTCATCCAGTCCAACCTGCTGCAATGAGTAGGGACATCTTCAATTAGATCAGGTTGCCCAGAATCTTATATAGAGAGAAAACAGATGCATTTTGATTAACATCACCTTCTAAATTCAAAGCTTTTTGTATATTATGATGATGAGAGAAATCACAGTGATAACAATATGATTTTATCACTGCTGAAGTGACATGTGATTTTTAAAGCTTTTTCCTGTGAGGGTTGCAGGCTTTGTCCAGAAAAGATACAGCTCGATGCCTCATGCTGGTTTTTTGGTAGCTAAGTTTTGCCCTTCCAACTTCTCCAAGCCATTGTGAGTTTTGAGGTGCTGCCTTTGGAAGTTGTGCTTTACCTGAGTGTTGAAACAGAATTTTGAAGCACTATGTGATTTAATTCATGTACCAAGGACTCGTGGGGCTTCCTTGATGAAAAGGGAATATTTACAAGTTCAGTGAAGAAGTAACGTCAAGCAGAGCTCAGGTTTCTGCACTTGTGTTATACATACCATAGAATCATAGAACCATAGGATGGTTTGGGTTGGAAAGGACCTCAAAGCTCATCCAGTTCCAACCCCTGCCACGGGCAGGGACCCCTTCCACTAGAGCAGCTTGCTCCAAGCCCCTGTGTCCAACCTGGCCTTGAACATTGCCAGGGATGGGGCAGCCACAGCTTCTCTGGGCACCCTGTGCCAGCGCCTCAGCACCCTCCCAGGGAAGAGCTTCTGCCTAAGAGCTCATCTCAGTCTCCCCTCGGGCAGGTTAAAGCCATTCCCCTTGGCCTGTCCCTACAGGCCCTTGGCCAAAGCCCCTCTCCAGGTTTCTTGAAGGCCACCCTTAGTTACCAGAGTCATAAATAACATAGCTTTGAGTCTGCAGAAGGAAATCAAGGTCAGTTTGTTTTTCATAGATTTAGAATCTATGAAAGAAAATGGTTTTGTGCAAGATTTGGCCAATGATGCAAGTTCTCTGTGGTAATTCAGAAAGTAAAGGATACTTGCAAAAGGCACATCACTCCAATCAGTTACCAAGCAGAGGGATCAGCTGTGGCTGCTGTTGATCCGATGCTGGTTTGCACCTACAGTAGTGTTTTAGTTCAGATCAGACTCCTGACCTGAACATAAAACCAACACCTGAGCTGGAAATTACTGTCACATACATCTGTGGACTGATATTGCCTCTTTGTGAGGACAGGAACCTTAGACAGAAATTTTCTCCTAATGATCTTTCTATTAAAGCAAACATTATATCTTGCTGAAGAGATGCACGGAATCAACAGACATTTCTCAATGCTAATATAAGTAAATAGATGAAGTCATTGGAAGTGGTTACTTAATGAAGTTTGCTAAATTGTAAAACTCTGTTTACAAGTTGTTATTTTCAGATTAATCGTGGTTTGGCGACTGAAATCAAGGCCATAAATTCTTCAAGATGCAATAAATGTATGGGCTGGATTGCTAGCTTTTATTGCTTTTATTTTATAACCACTACCAGTTCTGTGCCAAAGGGCTGTAATGAATCAGTTAATTCAATATCACACTCACCCATCTTTTTAAGGGTACATTTCAATTAATATAGCGAATATTTAATAATTAAAATATAATTATTGTAATTTGTAGGTTTTGCTAAACATTGCATTTAAGCATTAGTTAATTTTTAATGATGCAGAAGAATCTTCTAAATCCATCTTAATGACAGGGTATCTATTAGCCCCCAGATATCCCACAAGTTGCCAGAGATTGCCATTTTGATCCTCTTGTTATTTAATAATCATCTTTAACATGCAAATATTCTGTGCAGCAAATACGTTCTTGGAGGTCATTATGGTTCTGATCCTGTCCTTAATGAAGGCAATGGGATGTTTTCCATTCATTAAGCTTTCCTGGTATTAATGCAGAGAGGGAGTGGGATATGAAACCAACACTGATGGGATCTCTGTGACATTGGTGCCCCAGACTGGTTTGGGTTGGAAGCGACCTTCATCACTGTCATCATCATAGAAAGGTTTGTGTTGGAAGGGACCTTAAAGCTCATCCAGTCCCAACCCCTGCCACGGGCAGGGACACCTTCCACCAGCTTGCTCCAAGCCCCTGTGTCCAACCTGGCCTTGAACACTGCCAGGGATGGCAGCGTCTCACCACATTTTGGTCTGGGACACAAAATCCCATTGGAACATAGAAACTTTCAGTGCATTTTGGCCGTGAAGGTACAAGACATCACAAGATGTTCCTTGTGTCTTTTCTAGGACAGTGCTATACTAAGAGGGTGTATAAAAATAAAACATAGCTTTAGGCCATGCAGCTCTGTTATACTCCCTCCAGCCATTACCACTTGAAAATAGATGATGCTCACAGTTAATGTCTGTAACCACCCGTTAGGTGTGGTTAGGTAACCTGACCCAAAGGAGGGTTAGGTAACCTGAAAAGATGGCAACGATGGGTTTTGTATGGGTGAAGGTTTGTGTGTGTTCTCCCTCTGATAAGTATTGTTGGAGAAATTGAAATCTGGGGTCTTATGAATGAGAAAATCATAAGCCAAGGAGCAGAAGTTGATTCAGTCTATCTCATCCCTTTGTAACAGGGAACCTATGGTGTCTACAGGCGCATAGCTGAGTTGGTGAGGGAACGTGGATCGTCTTATTACTTTGAGTTGAATTTGCAGAACCTCGTCTGTAATTTCAAGTATCTTTGCTGATCAGATTTTGAAACTTTAATGTTTCTGCTCATTGGTAATAGATTTTATTTCTCCTTTTAATGGTGGTTTTGTTTTCTTTTGTAAGGTACGGTGATATGAGAAGGCAGATCGGGTTTGAAATCAGGGACATGTGGTACAATCTGGGTAAGTAACCTGAGCACCTATTGCTTAATGCTTTCACTCAGTGTTTGTATAAACCAAGGTAGAGATGAAGTGAACTTGCTTTCCCTCAAAATAACAGTAGGCTTCAAGAAGGCATTTAAAAAGCAGGTGATTGTAGAAATAAAGGCACCTCTGCACACTTCTTTCACCATCTGGAAAGATACATAACTGTAGTCAACGTATCAGTATCTTCTGGGTATCGTGGTATTCAGCCTCATGCTGAATAAAAAGAAATGGTTATGATGATGCCTGTTGATTTGTCCTGCTTAAAAATAGATGTGCACACATATATGTACACACATAGATATGAACACACACATCCGTGTGGATGGGTGCTGGAACTGGGACTGTAGCAAAATGAACGTACCCAAAGGTTATCAGTAACTTAGCCTGGAGATTCTGCCAAGGGATATCGGTAACTTAGCCTGGGAATTCTGCTTAGATTCTGATGTTTGGCTGCAACATTGACACAGGTTGATCAGTAAGAAATGGGAACTCGGACATCCTGGAGTTCGTAGGTGAATCAGGACTATCGGACTCTATTGTGTCTATGGGTATAAATGATCTACATGGGGATTGAATTGTATGAGAAATGGGGTATTTGCAATGACCTGAGTGTACTCATCTGCCAGATTGCATTTTCCTGAGCTTAACAGCAGAGACACTTCAGCTCTTCCGAGTTCTGTCAAAAGTTCACAAATAAATGTGTTTGACACTTCACTTCTATCTCATCCTGAACGGCTCTGCCTGAAACTGGAAGGCAATTCAGCATGTGTAAGAGAAAGGAATGCAAAGGTTCAGAAGAGTTTCTTATCATGGAGTTTGCATCTGCTCTGCCGGAATGATGAGAAAAGGCTTCTGAGAGCAGCCGAGTTCACTTTTTATTAGAGGCATCTTTGGTGAATTAAGTATCTGGAGAGCAGATTAAAGCGTAGGACAGCTGATATGTGACTTGACAGACAGATAATAAAATCAGGATCATGCCTGATGCTGTGTCATCCCGCTCGGGGCGCAGCCTCTCTGTTAGTAATTAGCTTCATCCTTCCCTGTTCCATGATGCTTACATTCTTCTGTTACCTTTATAATTCCTTGAGCAGCTTTGGATCCTTAAGCTTTTCCCAGAATTTACTGGCCTGAAAGTAGAGAGGTTTGCATACATAGTTATTCATCTGGCTGCTCTTACCTGAGGCTATGTTATTCAGGCTAGGGGCTGTGGAGTGCATTGTGCTTCTTACTACTGCTGACCCGTGGACAGGGTGTTTAGTTGCTTCAGGTTTTCACCATCAAGAGGAAGCTGATAATAATTTCCTCTGGAGTTTTGGGAATCGATTGGCACAAGGAGGAGTGTTTTACTCGATATTTCTTTCTGTGCCGTCATGAAAGCCTTTGCTTTTGAATGGGGGTTTTATAAACTGAGATTACCCAGGTAGGTGACTCCGTGACCTCCTCTAGCGCCAATAGCTGTGATTCTGTAAGTCGTCGGGATCATTAAGGCTGAAATCTCACATGTTGGAAGGCAGAAAATTGCTACTCTGCCCAGCAAAAGCTGCAGGAGAAAGGTAAACCAGAGGCAGGACCCCAATCCAAGGCAGCCTTTGTACTTCTTATAATGAGCAGCTTGCTCTTTCTCATCTTCTTTTACTACACATAGTCCGTGCTGCTTTATGTTTAACTTCTAGCTCCTCACCAGTCTCATGTGTGTCACAGCATCAATTAAGAAGGAATTCTGACTTGCCACTGCAAGGGAATGGACTGGGGAGTGCTTGACACTTTTATCTTAGCAGTTGCACTGCATTAATCAAATTATGAAGGTCTATCTCCAGAAACAAAATCAGAAGTGAAAAGCTCTAATTCTTGAACACGCTTGGGCATCTCGTCTCTACGCCTGTGCCATTGTGCGTAAGATACGATGAAGCCAAGCAACCCCGACTTTTGGTTTATGTATTGAAGGCTATGGATAAGCCTCAAAAATTAATATTCAGTCTCATCAGTTTTTTTGTTCATAAATACCATGATTAATGTATAATGCCCGCTGAGTTAAAACTCCCCAGTCGGGAACACAACAGTCCTCCAGCTAAAGTGCACAGTTAAGAATGTAATTTATTTTCTGGAATTAAATAGTAGAATTCATATTCTACAACTGTTTGCTTGTCTCTGTGTTCCTGATGCAGTAGTGGCTGCAATATTGATATCCTGCCTTTATAAGGAGGCAAACAAGAGCATGCACAGTGGGGAGCAACACGAGCTAGTGGTGCGCACGCACTTTAGGTACCTGTGATTTAGGAATATGATTCTTGTTTTAAACAGTGAACCACGTACTACAGATCCAGCCTGATGGGTTTTCTGTTTAAATCCTAGTTGGAGCTATCCCTGCTCGGTTGGGTTGTGGAGGCTTTAGATTTGAGTGCTGTGATGCAGCAGCAGCAGGGATGGCTCCGGGGAGCCTTGTCCCAGCGTGCGAAGCCCCTTGTTCTGGTGCCTCTCTGAAAGCACTGCAAGGCTTTTCTTCTCTTAGATGCACCAAACCCAGTGTCTATCAGTCTTTATAGGCTTTTTCCCTTCCATATCACAACCTAAACTGTACAATAATGTGTTCTTTGAGTCACTGCTTTGTTAGAGCTGGGGCTCCATAGACCTTGGTGAGACACTGAGTACCAGAGAAGCATAAAGCAAGCCGTGGCCTCTGTCTTGAAAATGTAGGAACTCAAACAACACGCTTTTAAAGCGTTCTGTGATGCGATTTAGCATACACAGAACACAGTTTGACACTAGGTCGTGTGTACCAGTTTTCAGTGGTTAATGGCCTCAGCAGTTACATGTTAAAGAAATTGCAGTGACATTTAAAATAATATCCTCGTGCTAAGGTTGGTCAGGGAAAGCCAGCTTGGAAAACATTGCCTTTATTGTGGACATCTGAACCTGCCAAAAGGAGATGGAAAGGGAAAATTCATAGAACCATGGAATGGTTTGGGTTAAAGGGGCCTTAAAGCTCCTCCAGCTCCAACCCGTGCCACGGGCAGGGACCCCTTCCACTAGAGCAGCTTGCTCCAAGCCCCTGTGTCCAACCTGGCCTTGAACACTGCCAGGGATGGGGCAGCCACAGCTTCTCTGGGCACCCTGTGCCAGCACCTCAGCATCAACTCCTAAAGATGAAGTGGAGCGGTCGCTGGTGCTGAGCTCCTGTGCTTGACGTCAGGAAAGGTGTCCTGACAGAGACAATAATGTGGGAGGGAAAGCCAGCGTTCAAAATAGACCTGAACTTGGAGTGCTGTATAAATAGAAGTCATTGCAGATAACACTCTCTGAATTAATCGTGCATGTTCAGAGCTGACCCAAGCGAGAGGTGAGGTTTGCTGGCACATTATTCAGGGGGTTTTGGAGCCCATATTTAAATTAGAAGGACCTGGGAAATGAAAATCACGCGTTATCCACTAAAGCAAGCACCTTGGTTTGGTTTGCATAATGAGGTCTGCTCCTGTTGTGCTCCCCCAGACTGCTCCCACATCTCACAGCAGGGCAGAAGCGGCAGCAAGGGGAAGGCTTTGCATGTTCAAAAGGCTCCTTGTTTTGCCTGTGGTTCTTAAAGCAGCTGCACAGTTTGGTTTTCAGCAGAGAATCGTCCCTTTTCCTCCACGTTTCCTTGTCAGATTTCGGATCTCTGCGTGGGAGCTCCCACAATCCCAGGGAAAACAAAACCAAGGCGAATTCATTGTTGGGTTGTTTATCCGAGAGTGCTGCCTGTGACAGGCAGCTGGATGGATGCCCTATGGTGCCAGAGGAAGGCCTTTGCCATCCGTGGTTTGCTCTCATGCTTTCTTTCGTGTCGCAACGTCACCCTGGATCCCGTCATCACAGCAAACCTGTGTGTGTGCATCATCACACAGTAGCATGACGGGGACGATGCGATGATGCACACAGTCGCAGGGCTCTCTCCTGTATCACCCAGTCAGTGGGCAGAGCCTTTCTCCAGGTTACTCCTCATGTATGTTTGATGTAGAAAACCAATGGAGATGGCTTGTCAGTCTGTGCTGCCCTGTTTTCTCATGGTCACTGCCTTCCCCGGCCCCATGCCCGCAGCAGGAGCAGCTCTGGGCAGTGCTGCAGGGCGAGTGCTTTGCATCCCAAGCAGCCAGGTCATTCCCATGTTTTTCCCTGCGGCCAGGCTGTGTAAATCCAATGGGAGCTATGCACAGACCCCCCAGACAGCACGAAGGGCTCAGTGGGTTTCAAACAGCCGACGAGGGGTTATTTCGCAGTACAACGTACCAGTGATTTCAATACTTCCTGCTCATAACTCACGTTTCTATTCCCCCCCAGTCATTCTGAATTTCACATGCAGAGGAGCTCTCTGTCCTCTTTGATTTAAAAGCTCTGTTGTTGATTACTTGCAAGGCAGCTCCACTAATAAATACAAGCAGCTGCTGAACAAGAAGACTGAGTGCATGCAGTATTGGTTCATGGGCAGGGGGGTGGCTCCTGCTGACTGGATCCTGCAAGATCAGGAGTAAACTCATTGCTGGAGGTGCTGGTGGACACAACAGATCTGAGCTCTGTGGCTCTCTGTGCCTTTGTCATTGCATCAGCTCCTAGAATCATGAAATCCCAGCCTGGTTTGTGTTGGAAGGGGCCTTAAAGCTCCTCCAGTTCCAACCCCTGCCACGGGCAGGGACCCCTTCCACTAGAGCAGCTTGCTCCAAGCCCCTGTGTCCAACCTGGCCTTGAACACTGCCAGGGATGGGGCAGCCACAGCTTCTCTGGGCACCCTGTGCCAGCGCCTCAGCACCCTCACAGGGAAGAGCTTCTGCCTAAGAGCTCATCTCAGTCTCCCCTCTGGCAGGTTAAAGCCATTCCCCCTTGGCCTGTCCCTACATCCCTTGTCCCAAGCCCCTCTCCAGCTTTCCTGCAGCCCCTTCAGGCACTGGAGCTGCTCTGAGGTCTCCCCTTCAGGAGCCTTCTCTTCTCCAGGCTGCCCCAGCCCAGCTCTCTCAGCCTGGCTCCAGAGCAGAGCTGCTCCAGCCCTTGCAGCATCTCCGTGGCCTCCTCTGGCCTCTCTCCAACAGTTCCACGTCCCTCTGGTGCTGCTGCCCCAGAGCTGGATCAGGGCTACAGGGGGGGATCTCCCCAGAGCACAGCAGAGGGGCAGGATCCCCTCCCTGAGCTGCTGCTCACGCTCTGGGGGTGCAGCCCACAACATAGGGGGGTTCTGGGCTCAAGCACACACTGAAGCCGGGTCATGGGGAGCTTCTCATCAAGCAACACCCCCAAGTCTGTCCTCAGGACTGCTCCATCTGGTCTCTGCCCATCCTGTGTTTGTGCTGGGGATTGCCTCGACCAGGGGCAGAACCTGTCACATCTTGTGAGTGCAAGCCTCCTGTGCCTCCCTTTTTGCCCAAGAAGTTTTTATGCCCCAGGGAAAAGGGAATGGGATCAAAGCTTTAAAAAGAATCTTTTGGGACCTCGCTGTTTTTCTCATCTCAAGTTCAAAAGATGCCATTTACTTTTCCTAGGGAATCCCTGTGCTTGAAGCAATGGAAAAACCCACCATGGCACACGGAAAGCTTTGCGACATTAAATCTGTGCCTGGTGAACAAGTTTTGTCACCATTATTTGCTCTCTGAAATACTGACTCTGGACACTTTTCAGGCAGTAAGACAAGAAAACTGCCACCGGAGGGGCCGAATGTAATGACACTTGTAAAAGAGACAGGGAAAAGCTTTATACCTCTCACTTGATATTCCCCCCCCCCAACAGCCAGCATTGCAGCATCATGCAAAGCAGCAGTCTTAGTTGAGTATTAATTTGCCCTAATAGGATTGCTAATGCTAATAGGATTCTGAAGTTTGCCAAATCAAGTAACTCAAATTATTTCTTCTATAAAAAGCTGCGTGTTTTGTTAGGGGAGGATTTCGTCTTGATTACATTTGTTGAGATTTATGTTAGTTGTGGTCAGAAGTGAGACTACTAATTAGACTTGCACGGTTGCCGCCGCACTGGTGTAGTGCAATGGAATATAAATGAGTTAAAGTCTGTTGCTGGCCCATACCACTGGTAAGTGCAATGGGAAACGAGTCTTGTAATGGGGGAGGCTGAGGGCTCCTTAAATGAGCCCTTAAGAAGTCTGTTCTGAACCACAGCACTGGATGCATGGACCGATTGTACATATCCATTAATTCTATTTGTGAGAAACATCACCAGTTACGTGGTGAGGTCCAAATGGATCCCAGCCTCTTGTTGAGAGGGGCATGCGGTTGTAATTTCTAACCTCCTGCCATCAAGGCTTTTGCCCATATAGATGAGGCCCTCAGTGATGTGATTTAGTGGTGCCCTTGGCAGTGCTGTGGAACAGTTGGGCTTGATGATCTCAAAGGTCTTTTCCAGTCTAGTTGATTCCATGGCTTTCCAGTGCTGTGCTACGCTGCTCTACACCAGCATCTTTGCATGGAGTTATTTAACAGATAACTTGCAGAACGTATAACCTGCATCCTCTCCCTTTAGCTATTAATATGAACAGTAACTGGATGATTTTAACCAGTATTTCTTAGGTGCCATGTTCCTGCTAAGGTCTGATTTCTGTTCCATGCATGCAGAACGTAGCAGGGAGGGTCAGCAAGCTACATATTTCTCTTAGGAAGATAAATGTGATATCAGGTTTGCTCTCAAGGGAAAAAGATGTATTGTTGGCTTGGTAAGATGTAGCTTCGTGTCTCGAGGCTGTGTAAGTATGCACTCGTGGTGACGCTTTGATGGAGTGACACAGAGAACATTTTGTACGCTGCAGAAGATACAGCAGTCTAAATAAGTTAATACAAGTGATGCCTTTTAGCCTTCTTCTCTGCCAACCAGAAGTTGTATTTAATAAAATCCCTTGGAGCTTAATATATGTGAGCAAATATGGGTTCTTTGTGGAAAATCTGGCAGTTCCAGCTTGGCTATGGATCCAGCAACTGATGTTAGTTTGGGTTTATACATCCCACATCCTTCCCCTCTTATGGCATAAATAATAATATGGGTTTCAGGAGTTAGATCTTGAAAACTACTTTCTAATGCTATGAACCCTTACCGATACAGCTTTTATAAGTGTTATCTTCTATCAGAGTGGCTGTTCGTTAACTTGAAAATGCCTCTTTTCTCTTAAAGGTCAGCATAAAATCAAGTTCATCCCAGAAATGGTGGGACCTATCTTAGAAATGACGCTCATCCCTGAAACCGAGCTCCGGAAAGCTACAATCCCGATCTTCTTTGACATGATGCAGTGTGAATTCCATTCTACGAGAAGCTTCCAGATGGTAAGCAGTAACCTGCAGATACCTAAAGTTTGTAAGAGAGATTTGCTTGTTCGTTGACAAAACGTACGAATTTGTTATTTGATATAATTATGGATTTGCTTACTTTGTGTAACCCTTGAGTGTCTATAGAGCTTTTCTTTTCTTGCTCTTAAATTCTTCCGGAAGGAGGTGTTTGCATGAAGAAGATGAAACCTTTTGGTATGATACAAAAGGAGAGCAAAAACAGATGTCTAAAATTGTCCCTGTGACTCAGAGAAGCAGTCTGCTTCAGAGTTAAATTGGACATAGAGGAGGCCTGATAACGTGGCAAAAGAAATTACAACCTGTACGAGTGTCTCAACCCTGGTATCTTGTCATTTTGATACTCTTTATGCTGCACAGGCCCTGCGAAGCCTAACACACGAAGCATTTTTATTCTATTTCATTTTACCATGCAGAGGGAAGGCCTTGGATAAGCACACACAATCTTACCCTGCTAGCATCAACTTCTGAGAGGCAAGTGGGGTAAAAGAATCTTCCCTGACATCATTCACTTGACCTTCTTTCCTTAGGAACTTTGCCTTATGGATTGACTATAAGAGTGGTTAGGCCAGGTAGTGTTATGCTATAAGCCCTGTAGGTCCTTTGCAATGTGGAATGTCTGCCAGTTCATTATATCACCTTGTGAATATTACAATCAGGTTTGACGTGTGTTGTTTATTTTATTCCCTTTCTATTGGCAGTTTCCTTTCTTGGATGAAAAATCTTCTCCTTTTCCATACTTTTTTTGTGAACCATTATTCATAACCAGCTCTTAATAAATCTGTAGCCAGAGTAAATGAATATCTGCATGGAGAGACTTAAGCAAGGGAAATGGCATCAGCTTTATTACTTTGATTTGTTTTGTGCTGGATGGTGTCTGGAAAAGTTGTGAACTGTGTTTTGGATCCATCCAATTACTGCATCCTCATTCCTTCTTATGCTTGGGTCTGATGCTAGTGTAAAGATTGAAATGCTCACTGGGAAGCCATTTAAACAGTTTCCTGTCAGCTGCTCTCTTTTGTTGCTTGTCATTTTTTAGTTGTACAATTATATGGATCATGAAAAATCCGAGGGTAACTTTATAGCTGAATTTATGACCCTGTGTTTTCTTGACAGAAGGAGAGCAGCTTTGTGGGGAAGAGTTGGGTGATTTTAATAAATGAATGTCTTAAATATTTCACACAAATCCTTTTTGTCTTTTGAGAAGAAAAATGGCTCACGCTAAAGTCAGAGATGTCTTGGATTGTAGGTACTCAGCATATATTTCTTATGTCAGTATAGCTTCTTTCTTTATGGACATAGCATTGATGCGACAGATGCAGAGGTAATAAACTGGTTTTCAGCCCATTTGGAGTGAACAGTTAAGTCTGACAGGGAATAATCAATCTGTCCATTTACAGTTTGGCAGATAATGTAGCTGTGTAGTTTGCCGAGTAGCTCAGATTGGGTTTGGAGCAATGACGATCACAGCTTGTAAAAAGCAGAGAATTATAGAGAAGTCTAGGTTGGATGGGACCTCTGGTAGTCGTCTGGTCCAAACCGGGCCTTAAATTGGGGTATCGGGGCCATCTGAAGCTCAGTATTAAGTATTTCCAGTGACCTGTTCCAATGTTTATGTCTTTTCTTCTTAGATCCAGGTGGAATTCCCCTGAATCAACTTGAGCCTGTTGCTGCTTGTGCTGTCACTGTGCATCTTTGTAAACTGAGTAACTCCATCTCCTCTATAACCACCTTTTAGGTGTTGGAAGGCTTGAGTCTGCTTTTCTATAGGCTGAACAAACCCAGTTCTTTTACCCGTTCTTTGGGCCGGGTTCTCCAACACTCTGCTCATGCTGTTGGCTCTCCATTAGACCATCTCCAATTTGGCAGTGCCTATCTTCAGCTGGGGGAACCAAAGCTGGAGGCAGTATTCCAGCCATGGATCAGCAAGTGGAATAATCATGTTGATCTTCTAGCTGTACTCTTCTTGGTGCAAGAAGTGCAAGTAAAGGGGCACACTGCTTCTTCATGCTCAGCTTGCTGTCTACCAGGTTCTTCCATCAGAGCATCTTATACTGTTGCTTGCAACTATGCCATCCCAGGTTCAGGACTTGACATTTCTCTTCCTTAAACTCTACAGTTTCTCGTTGGGTGTCTTTTAGACTGTCAGAGTTATTAAAGCATCACCCTTTGAGATCCCTTTTTACACTTATCTCTTACTCTGTCTATCCAGTCCATATCTTACCAACTCGTCAAGTATGCTTGGGAGACTCTCAAACTCATTGCTAAGATCGAGACAACCACAGCTCATCACCCACTCAGCAGATAGTTTCATCACAGGAGGCAATCTGGTTGCTCAGATGTGGTTTACCCTTAGTAAATCCTTATTGGCTTTTCCCAGTCACCTTCTCTCCCTTTGTGTACCAGAAAATAGCTTTCATGAGGGCTTGCTCTGTGGTTTCCTTGGGAACAGAAGTGGGTCTGCCTGGCCTCTAGTTTCTGGCTCTTTTTGTCTCTTTTATGCTTAAGTGATAGACATAGATGTACAATAATTTGTGTTAGTATTAGCAGTAGCTAGGCAAGCTTTCATACTTAATGTGTCGGTGTAATGCACTGCATTATGTTGTCTATATGGAACTACCAATTATTATTGTCCAGCCTGGCTTTCAAAGAGAACTTCCAAATTGAATGGTTGGCTGCTGTTAAACTAAATCTGCCAGAAATCCAATTATCTAACCTTATTAGTCACATCAACAAGGGTTTAGATTGGCTCCACTTCTCCAGCAGATGCTCTGGGGGGGGAGGAAGTTGAATTTTCTGCACAACTTCAGTGCTGCGATGGTTTGGGTAATAAGCACACAGCTTTCCCTAGGGTGGTTTGAGTTGCACGATAGGTTGGTTTGCCTGGTGAAACCGGTAACACACAGAATGGGGATTTCTGTTCTTCCTGGGCAAAACCGAAGGTAATTCCCTTCGTTTTTACAGCACAAATTAAAGGCCGACTGAATTAAAAGCTGGAGTTGCCCATTTCTGTTCTCTCCCTCTTAAGGTGCTTTGAAGCCCATATAAGGCTTCAAAGTAGCCTGTACCTCAAAGCATGAATCCGATTCTAAAGTCAGTGTGGGACCGAAGCTTCCCCATAGAAAAAGATGCCTCCTGCTCCACTCTGCTTTATTCTGTTTGCCTGTTTCGCTAGTGAGCCCTCCAGATCAAAGGGAATAGGGCAGAGCCCCAGGAGCGATGAAAGAGAATTGGTTTGATTGTTCAAGGCCTGGTCAGGTGAATGTGATGGATCCCGTGGTGACAGCAGGAGAGAAAGTTCATCATGAAACAATCATCCAGCTGAACTGTGGAACTCAGAGCATAAAAACTTCAACCTCCTGATTTTGCTGCCTCTCGCTCCCTGCTGTCACTTGTTCTGGCTCCGCTTCCTATGAGCACTCCTGTTGTTTGCCTACCCAAAACTTCTAACTTCCCTTTTCTGGACCCGTGTCATTGCTGATGGGATGTTCTGCTTCTTTTGAGTTGAACCTCTTCGTAGAAAGGTGCCAGTGCAGGAACTGGTACAAAAGAGAACATGGAGGAGGCAGTGGGAGGTGTTGGGTAGGTTCTTCCTATCTCATGGCGCTGCCTCACAGTATGATTTCTTTCAACTAAACTGGTCCATGCTGTTAGAAGTAGTTTACTTTAGGAGCCAAAAACCCCTACTAACAAAATAAGGTAAGGGATTGAGTCAGAAGCACTACCCCAGCCTCTTCCCTGACATAATTCCATTTCCTATCAAGTGGGAAGGAAGGATCCTTACCCTTCAAAGTAAAATTGAGAAGGTGTTCCCCCCGACTCTGCAGTAATGAGCAAGAAGAAATTAGAAGTCCCATATGTCTGGTTTTCAGGCTGAACTGCATTACCAAGGAGAATCATCAGTGTCTGGTGCTGTTAGCATCAGTGTATAAGCATGCAAGTTCCAGCATGTGTTCTCACCCTGGTAGAGTAAGGAGTTCTGTAAAAGTAATGATCTGAGGAAAGAGCCCCCAAAACGCAACACATCTGTCCTGCTTTCTGCAAATGGGAATGGCACTTAGCATAAAGGAGCCATAGCCAAAAAGATAGAAAAATGATATGGGAATGCATAAGCAATGAGTGCATAATGCAGAATCATATAGGAATGCATAATAAATGAATGCATAATGCATATGATACTAAAATAAGACTACGGGTGCAACTGAAGTACCTCTAGCTGGTGTTCCATTGTGAAGAGAATTCAACGAGTAAAGACAGAAGAAATTAAGAATAGATCTTTTAAATTCATTTCTAACATTTAACAATAAACCTGGAGAGGGGCTTTGGACAAGGGCCTGTAGGGCCAGGCCAAGGGGAATGGCTTTAACCTGCCAGAGGGGAGACTGAGATGAGCTCTTAGGCAGAAGCTCTTCCCTGTGAGGGTGCTGAGGCGCTGGCACAGGGTGCCCAGAGAAGCTGTGGCTGCCCCATCCCTGGCAGTGTTCAAGGCCAGGTTGGACACAGGGGCTTGGAGCAAGCTGCTCTAGTGGAAGGTGTCCCTGCCTGTGGCAGGGGTTGGAACTAGAGTCATAGAATCACAGACAGGTTTGGATTGGAAGGGACCTTGGAAGCTCATCCAGTCCAACCCCCTGCAATAAGCAGGGACATCTTCAACTACATCAGGTTGCCCAGAACCACATCCAGCCTGGCCTTGAATGGTTCCAGGGATGGCGCATCCTCCACCTCTCTGGGCATCCCCTGCCAGTGTTTTCCCACCCTCACAGTAAAAAAATCCCAGCCTTTTGGAAACTATCAGGATTCCCCCCTTGTGCCACCTGAAGAGCAATAGGGACAGGCAATGCATAAGAGACCTCCAAAAGCACCTACTATTAAATGGCCACCAGAGCTGTTAGCCTACTAGAATGCTGTGGAAAACAGGAAAGGGAAGAGATGAAACTCTTGGGAATTGCCACTGATTTTCACAGCAGCTTTTGAAGAAAGTTTTCCAGAATTGTGTGCTATTTCTGCATTAGGACTAATTTCGAGTGCTGTTATCTGTCACTTGCATTTTATATGGCAAATTCATTATTATCCCATATCAAAACAGATTTATAGCAGCTTGGAGGGTTGAAAGTCCTCCTCATCTGCAGCTAGATTAAATTGTCAGTCAGTGCTGCAAATATACCCTGACCACACTTGAGGTAAACCTAAACCCAAAAGGGATTAGTTGAGCTGACACTTGAAGATGCTGGATAGCTTACATTGATTTATTTTCCCCGGATGGGAGATGGTAACAGACAGATGAAGTGGTGGATATAATCTTTGCTCCTGTTCAATCACACGTCCTAAAGAGAAGCTGAGATCTTGATCAGCTGCAAGGGAGAGTCGGTAATAATTTCCTGTAATCTTCCTAACATCACCCCTCAAGCTTTCACTGAAGGATATGATTCTAACTCAGTGATGGTGCCAGATACACCCTCTAAGCCTTCACAAAGAGCCTCAGCAAGTGTCACTGGCTGTATAACATAAATATTGAGTACCTGGGGCTTCTTCACTTGAGAGGAAATTCCATCACAGTAATTGCAGGCCTGCTTTGTGCTACTGTATGCACTTAAAAAGTATAAAAGCAAAATTTGTGGCTTTATCAACAGATGTCAGATGACCTGTCCCAGAGCTATTAGCTTAGAATCATAGAACCATGGAACGGTTTGTGTTGGAAGGGACCTTAAAGCTGCCCTAGTTCCAACTCCCTGCCGTGGGAAGTGACGTCTCACACTAGAGCACGTTTCTCCAAGCCCCATACAACCTGGCCTTGAACACTGCCAGGGATGGAGCATTCACAACCTCCCCGGGCAACCCATTCCAGTGCCTCTGCACCCTCACAGGAAAGAATTTCCTCCTTAGATCCAATCTAAACTTCCCCTGTTTAAGTTTTAACCCATTACCCCTTGTCCTGTCACTACAGTCCCTAATGAAGAGTCCCTCCCCACATCCCTATAGGCCCCCTTCAGATACTGGAAGGCTGCTCTGAGGTCTCCACGCAGCCTTCTCTTCTCCAGGCTGAACAGCCCCAACTTCTTCAGCCTGTCTTCATACGGGAGGTGCTCCAGTTTCCTGATCATCCCTGTGGCCTCCTCTGGACTTGTTCCAACAGTTCCATGTCCTTTTTATGCTGAGGACCCCAGAACTGCACACAATGCTCCAGGTGAGGTCTCACGAGAGCAGAGTAGAGGGGCAGGATCACCTCCTTCGACCTGCTGGTCACGCTCCTTTTGATGCAGCCCAGGATACGGTTGCTTTCTGGGCTGCAAGCGCACACTGAAGCCGGCTCATGTTCATTTTCTCATCAACCAACACCCCCAAGTCCTTCTCCTTGGGCTGCTCTGAATCTCTTCTCAAACCTATAGCTGTGCCTGGGATTGCTCCAACCCAGGTGTAGGACCTTGCACTTGGTTTTGTTGAAGTTCATGAGGCTGGCATTGCTCACGTCTCAAGCATTCAAGGTCGCTCTGGATGGCAAAGGTTGGTCAGTTCCAGGGCTCCCAGTGTGGACCATAGCCTTCAACTTGTGTTGATGAACTGTTCTTCTGTAGAAGCCTGCAGAAGGAATTTTAACTGCGTTAAATACCGTTTAGTCATCTGACTTGCATGACCTGCATCACACCGATGCCTTGGGAAGTATCAAGAATGATTGAAGAGCAAAGATATTCTTAATAGTCCTTAAAACCCCTGAAATTCCGCAAGTCTAGCTCTGACCCAAGAGGGCCGTTAGGGAGATGGCCCATCAAAGCCTAGATTCACAGAAGTCTGAGTGAAACAGGTATCAGGAAGATGCTGAAGATCCTCTATGACAAATGTAATTGCTCTTCTTTGTCTGAGTAATCTCTTGCTAAGAAAATGTATCACCTAAAGGGCTCATGCTGGCAGCGAGTGTCGTTTTTCACATTGCTCTAGAAAGTCAATTTCGGTCTGGTCTCATTAAAGAACATGAATTTTGTGACTTCCCTGTTTCATCATTGTGTTGCTTCAGTGTTTTACTTGACACGTCCTTGTACTACGGGAACGTGCTTCAGCTTGTGTTTGCTTCGTGGAGGAGGCGGATTGTATTATTCTTCCTTTCCTCATTTCCCTGTCAATTCTGGGATAATAGGTTCGTTGTATTCAAAGCCTTATTCCACTTCACTTTTCATTCATGTCTTCGCAAGGCAAGCAGCGAGGGAGTGGAACAGGTTATCCAGAGGGGCTGTGTAGTCATCCATCCATGGAGGCGTTCAGGACTTGGCTAAGCACGTCGCGGTTCATCTGTTGTTGGCAATAATCCTGCGTCCCCTGGGAGGTTGGATGAAATGACCTTGGAGGTCTCTTCCACTCGGTGCTTCTGTGATTCCATGGATTATTTGAGGAACAGAAGAGCACCTTTGAAATGATTTAATCTGAGGTTTAGGGGGTTATCCTTGAAACACTCACGCACAATAACAAAAATTGCTTTAAGAGGGAATATCTGTTGCTTGGGACTTGGTTTTATTGCTTTACACTTGGTGCAATGTGTAGCTCAGGTTTCCTGACACCTCACGGTTCTATCGACTTGTACATGTTAGTCTGGATCCTCAATTTGCTCTGAGTGGTAGGTGAGCAGGACTTCTGCTGTTATTCGTCGTGATAGCTTGTAGTCACTGAGCTCAGAGCAGAGATGTTGTTCCTCTCTTTGTAACACCATTCTGTGGGCTGCCAGGTACTGAGAAAAATAAATCTCCCAACTCGAAGGCAGAGGACAAACGGCCTGGGGCTTCACATGGAGGTAGGGAATGAGGTGAACATTACTGCAGTCAATGCTGAGAAAGAACATGGAGACTTGGAAAGGGAGAAAAAATACAGTCTTGGCTTTGACTGTGGACTTTTATGTTGCTACTGTGGAGCCTAAGATGTTCAGCGATTGAGTTGTCCCAGCGAAGAGGAGTATCTTGGCATTGCCACAAGCAAATCCCTCTTGCCAATGTGAATTTCTGCCTAAAAAGGATTTTTTCCTGGGAAAACAAGAGCTTCTCTACAGTCCAGTGCCACAGATTCAGCTTGGCTGTGGGCTTCAGCACAAAAGGAGCTGCCAGGAGATCAGGCAGGCGCCTCCAGCTGCGGGGATGGACCGGATGCTTCTCCTCACCCTTTCTTGCTGCAGGGTTTTCTCTTGCTCTGACCAGGTTTACCTCACCCTGCACGTGAAGCAGTTATTGCAGGACAAGGGGGTTGTGGCAGACCTAAGGGCATGTCTGTTTCTCTACTGCTCTAGTGGAGGGTGTCCCTGCCCATGGCAGGGGGTTGGAACTGGATGAGCTTTAAGGTCCCTTCCAACCCAACACATTCCAGGAACCTATGTTTTGGTAGAGGCCTTATGATAACCCCTTGGCTGAGGTGGGATTGTGTAGGCAGGGCCTGAAATGCAGCGTGTGTTGCCAGAAAGAGATCAGTGGTGGACATGGCTACTGTGCCTGCTCAGAGTGATGTAAAGCGATGAAGGTGGTGAGAAGCGCTCCCTGACTGTCAGCTTCATGATGACATAGGTCTGCTGGTGAGGGTGATCTCACACTTCTTGCTGAAATAAATATGCCAGCAGAACTTGACAGCGTGGGCTAAAAATTATCCAGTTTCTCTTCTTAGCTAAAGCAGTGCTGGCTGGAGGTGACAGCTTCTCTTCCTCAGCTCCCCCGTGGGGCTGACTGTGTAGAAAATCATCGAATCACTGAATCCAAGACTGGTTTGGGTTGGAAGGGACCTTAAAGCTGCTCTGGTTCCAACCCCCTGCCACGGGCAGGGACACCTTCCACTAGAGCAGCTTGCTCCAAGCCCCTGTGTCCAACCTGGCCTTGAACACTGCCAGGGATGGGGCAGCCACAGCTTCTCTGGGCACCCTGTGCCAGCGCCTCAGCACCCTCACAGGGAAGAGCTTCTGCCTTATCTCTAACCTGAACTTCCCCTGTTTCAGTTTGAACCCATCACCCCTTGTCCTATCACTGCAGTCCTTGATGAAGAGTCCCTCTCCAACATCCAAATCCCTGTCTCCTGTTATCCCCTGCTTCTTTGCTGATGTGCTGAGCAGTGGTGCCGTGGCCAGGGCAGCATCACCAGTGGGTGGCCACACACAGCATCCTATTCTGGTTCAGCCCACAAATGGAGCTCACCCCCTCTGCGCTGGTGTCCAGGGTGCTCTGGAATAGTCACCCTATGTTCTCATTGCCTGTTGGGTGATGAGCTGGCAGGGTCCTCTGCAAGGTTATTTCTTCTTGGTGCATAGATTTTGATGTTTTGCCTTTCAGCTTAGATATCACCGACAGCTTTAGTGCATGATCTCGACTGCAGCGCCCTTCGAGGCTGTCCTTGCTGCCTCCTTGCTGGTGTTCCCAGGGAAAAACAAGGCTCTAATTTTGCTTACAGGCTTTCAGCAAAAGCCTGCCTTGTGCAGCCAGAGAGAGCCTCTGTTGATGGGACACTGCTGGGTGGCTGCAACAGAGGAGCTAATACTGTTTTCATTAGAGCAGCCTTCCAGTGCCTAAATGGACCAACAAGAAATCTGGAGAGGGTTTTGGACAAGGTCCTGTAGGGCCAGGCCAAGGGGAATGGCTTTAACCTGCCAGAGGGGAGACTGAGATGAGCTCTTAGGCAGAAGCTCTTCCCTGTGAGGGTGCTGAGGCGCTGGCACAGGGTGCCCAGAGAAGCTGTGGCTGCCCCATCCCTGGCAGTGTTCAAGGCCAGGTTGGACACAGGGGCTTGGAGCAAGCTGCTCTAGTGGAAGGTGTCCCTGCCCGTGGCAGGGGTTGGAGCTGGAGGAGCTTTAAGGTCCCTTCCAACACAAACCAGTCTGGGATTCTGGGATTCTGTTATTTTGATCAGTGGAAACAATGAGAAATTCCATAGGTTATGGGTGCACAGTAGGAGTTGAAGTGTAGTGCTAGGAGGGAAAGCTCATAGCTCAAACAGAGGTGCAGGACCAGGCAGCCCAGTGTTTCTGGAAGTGCATCCTGTGTCTGGAAGTCTGTCAAGCTGCAGACAGTTCGTTCTTTCATTGGTACGTTATCTGCTGTTAATATTAACTGCAGATGCAAAGTACATCTCTTGACATTTACAAAATGTTAGTACTCTTTGTTCTCAGTCAGGTGGCCCTTTGCTTCTCCTCGGGATGGGTGGGGACTGCTAAAGCAAGTGACAGTGAAAGAACTTGCAGACAAGTGTCCTGTCAATAAACTCACACTGACTAATGGGCTCCTGTTCCCCTGCCATAAGCTCCCTTCTAGCCCAGGCTCTTCTGCTCAGGTCTCTTGACGATAGCTTAGGGATGTCTGTGCTTTTTTAATGAAGAATTAGAAATTAGCTGACTGGACAGATTCACTCCATAGCAGCAGGCCTAGAGGGAGCAGTTTGCATTCATTCCTAACCTGGACCCTAGGGAGTGGAGCAGCAGGGAAAAGCCTCTGTAATCATTAAAAATCCGTTGAGTTATCCAATTTGCATTTAAAATACATTCTAATGCCCACTTCAGTTTGCATTCCCCAGGGAAGTGGTGGATTTCCCAGTGCTGGACACTGTCAAGATTCAGCGGGAAGCTTAGTCTTGGGCCATCTACTCTAGGACATGCTTTCGCCAAGAGAGATTGGACCAGATCATCCTTGAGGTCCCTTCCAACCTGGGATTCTATGACTCTAATATTGCCCAAATAAAAGTATTACTGTTAAGTTGTTTGAAACAACTTCCTTCTCCTCTGCAGTGACTCATTGACAGGTTTATCAAGTTGTGTCCCACTGTGAGTCAGTATCTGTATGCTGAAAGGGATGTTAAGGGATGTTAGGGTGAGGGTTGAGGGTGCTGAGGCGCTAGCACAGGATGCCCAGAGAAGCTTTGGCTGCCCCATCCCTGGCAGTGTTCAAGGCCAGGTTGGACACAGGGGCTTGGAGCAAGCTGCTCTAGTGGAAGGTGTCCCTGCCCGTGGCAGGGGTTGGAACTGTCTGAGCTTTAAGGTCCCTTCCAACAGAAACCATTCCAGGATGCTGTGATTCTATGCTGGGCTGTGCATGTGGCTGAGCTATCCAGCCTTAGGTGTTACATGTTCTCTCTCGTAGAGCTTTCGACATTTCTGCATTTAACTTTTGTTGCTGTTGCCATTATTGCAGGGGACATTCTGTGCCTGGCTTTGTGTCTTCCTTTTCCCTGCCCTCACTCTTGTCATTAACCTCCTTACTTAGTTTTTCATAATGCAAATATTTACACATCATTTAACAACATGACCAATGACTTCTTCAACAAAAAAAAACGTCCTTGTAGGGCAGGGCATCATCATGGATGCTCTGATATCAGCGACTGCGAACTCCTAAAGTCAATCAGGCTTTAAAATAGTGGCTAAACATCTCACCGAGATACCCAACCAGTCTGTGAAGCGTCGAGCCTACAGTAATGAAGTGAAAGATTTGCCATCTGATTATTTACGCTTGCTTTGTTTAATTATAGTTTGAAAACGAGATCATCACGAAACTGGATCATGAAGTGGAAGGAGGCCGAGGAGATGAACAGTACAAAGTGTTATTCGACAAAATGTAAGTGTTGAGGAGCGGTGAGGTTTATGTCGCGGTAAAGGCAGGAGCAATTAGACCACAATGAACTTTGTAGGCTAGAAAGAATTAAAACCTGTTAATGATGCACAGTGCTTAAGATTGCACCAGAGTCAAAGGGGTTTCTTGGACATGCGGTTAACAAGGCGAATGGAATTGGTTTTTCAGCCTCTTGGAGCACTGCAGGAAGCACAAATACCTTGCTAAGAGTGGAGAAACCTTTGTGAAGCTTGTGGTCCGCTTAATGGAGAGGTTGTTGGACTACAGGACCATAATGCATGACGAGAACAAGGAGAACCGCATGAGCTGTACTGTCAACGTGCTGGTAAGCAAAGGGAAGTCCCCAGCCTGAAATGACTGTTGTATCCTTCATTTTGCACCTTTAACAAGAGGGTGGTGTAAAACAAGAGTATGTGTTGGGAACCTCATGAAACTTTGAAGTACTTTTGGGTTTCTTTCCTTTTTTAATGAAGGTGGACCTATGAAAACATGGATTATTCCTTCTTTAATTGATTCTAAGGGAAGATTTAAGAAGAAATGCTTCAGGGCCTGATCTCTGAGGGCTGTTCATTGACATTTACAATTGATGTATGAACAGCTTTATGCAGGAAACCACTTTGACGTACAGAACGTTGGAGTAATACGCAGTTTACTACTGAAATCTTCATGCCTTTGCAATGCCATTTGTATTATGCTCATTGCTCAGCTTTCATATTCAAATTTTTGAGGAAATTTGAGTGTTACTATTTCATTTACAGCAGAAAAAGCTGGGGTTGTTTTCCTCACTGATGTGAAGTTTCCTCCTCTGAGCTATAGAAATTCTGGAGTATCTACTCTATACTAGAATCCTTTGTCCATTTAGGCTAGAGCTGGAAACGGTGAAGTTATCCCCATAGCACTCACATTATGCTCCTCAGTGGAAGCATTAGTCTAAGATTTTACTAGCACAAAATCAGCACATATGGAAAAATAGCAAAATACATTTTAGAGACCCCCAAACATAGTGCTAGCTGGATTTGATTTTTCCACTGGGACTCCGTATCAAACTGTTAGCCACGAAATATTCAGAGCTTTCATCTCCATATCATTACCAAAGCTTTTATGTAGCTTAAACATGCGGGGCACAGACAGTGATTATCATTTATGGGCTGTGGCTGATGGATTTTGTTCAGGCTGGTCTGGAAAGAGCAGAGTAAATAGTTTGTAGCTTTAGTACTTGCAGGTAACGCAGACAGCTTCAGCTTGTGTAGTGCAACCATTGTGCTGCACCGTTGCATAAGCTGTAAGTTAGATGGTGCCCATTAGGATGGGAGAGAAGATGGAGACATCAAATCAAATACTGGGAGTTTATTTTTAGTTTGTTTTTCCTCTCTGAGCACAAAAGAACATTTAGGAAATGGAAAAAAGGGGGGACCTGGAGAGTTCTCACCAGTTTTTGATCTAGTAAGTGCCATTAGTTTGCCCCTAGAAAAGTCGTAGCATCCTCCCGAACAGAATCGGAGTAAGAAAAGCTGCCAGTTCTACCAAGGAAATAAAAACTCACAGACACCGAATGCTTTCAAACATGACAACAATTTATAAACCTGGAAGCGTTTCCTTGGGAAGGTGAATTTATTTCCCCTCATCCTAATACTCCGAATCTCCTCCGAGTAATCCTTGCCGTACCAAGCGCAGGGGGACCGATGGCACACTTGAGGGTTGGTTTGGTTTGCTCTGAGTGTCTGCAACAGCATCACCTGATGCTGATTTTTGTCATCTGAATTCTTCAAGTATTTGTAGATGATAAATATTGTGGGCGACTTACTGCTGCCAAGTTAAATCATCGTGAGACAGCCATGCATTGAAGTCTGCAGGAAATGCAGGAAAGCATCTCAGGGCAGAACTTCCCTTTGCTTTCAGTAGGCGTGATTTAAAACTGGAGCTTGATTTTAAAGTCCCATTTGGCCTCCAGGGCCAGCTGAGCCTTTTCATCATTCTCCAGGCACCTGGAGTTGAATTTATGCCTTTGCAAGAATCCAACCCAGGGCTGATAACTCAGCACAATTCCCACCTGAGGTCTCAAAGAGTTATTAATTGGGAAAGCAGAGGCTTTCACAGGATTAAGTTTGCCTGTATTGAATACAGTTTAAGTCAGAGGTTTTAATATGCATTTAAGCCAGTGCTAATGTTAAAAAATAAAATACAAGTTGTCTCCATTCCCTCAGCTGCTTATTCCGACTGCTGGCAATCCTGGTAAAAGCAAGCATGCCATCAAGGCAGCAGAGCAAATCATTGAATACCAGACTGGTTTGTGTTGGAAGGGACCTAAAAGCTCCTCCAGTTCCAACCCCCGCCACGGGCAGGGACACCTTCCACTAGCGCAGCTTGCTCCAAGCCCCTGTGTCCAACCTGGCCTTGAGCACTGCCAGGGATGGGGAAAATCTAAGGAGGGATCTTGCTCAAAGCTCAGGCTCTTCCCCTCTGGTTACTTTTCATCCCCACCAGTTGCTTGCCCAATTGACTGCAGAGCCGCACGCATGTGGGCCAGCACAGCATAAGGGGGATGTGGGAACCTGTCCCCAAAGATGGGACAGGCACGAAGACTGCTTTAGGGGGAGAGGGATCTGTGGGCAACGTAACATCATCCTGCATCTTCCCGTTTTGCTTGATTTCGTGTCGCTACTTGAGCTGCATCAGAAGGGCAGAGCAGCTGCAGCAACATTGGGATAAAATTCAATAACAGTATTGATCCAGCTAACTCAGAAGTCTCCTGTACTTTAAAAAAAGCAATCAAAACACAAGTAAGGTAAACCGGCAGAAATTGTTCACGTGGCTCAGTTTGTCTTTGGAGTTGAAGTCAAAAGCAGGGAGCGGTTATATCAGCTAAGATGGTATGTCCACAGAATAATACATCATTTCCAACCATGGAATATAGATCAATCATCTTTTGGTTCTGTTTTAAAGGGAGCAGTTTTATATGGAGATTGTGCATCTATTAGAGTGATTTTTTACAGGAGCATGTAGGGACAGGACAAGGGCAATGGCTTTAACCTGCTAGAGGGGAGATTGAGATGAGCTATTAGGAAGAAGTTCATCCCTGTGAGGGTGCTGAGGCGCTGGCACAGGGTGCCCAGAGAAGCTGTTGCTGCCCCATCCCTGGCAGTGTTCAAGGCCAGGTTGGACACAGGGGCTTGGAGCAAGCTGCTCTAGTGGAAGGTGTCCCTGCCCGTGGCAGGGGTTGGGGCTGGAGGAGCTTTAAGGTCCCTTCCAACCCAAACCGTTCCATGGTTCTGTGATCAGTGGCTACTCAGACTGGTTTCATTTCACATTGAAACTTCAATTCAGTGAAGAAATTTCTTTGTATTTTTTTTTCTTAGATACGTTTTCACTTTTGAAAGCAAACTTTAAACTCGATTCAGAAATGCCTTTAATATCTCACCCAATTTATCATTTATTGCATTTCCAATATTGGTCACGTTAACTAGTTTATCTCAAGACTGGAGGCATTCAAACATTTCAGAAGAAAGTGATGATAATGCATGGCATATGGAACCAGATAAATAACACTAATCCAGCTTTTTATTTCCAAGGAAACTTTTAGAATTCAAGGGCAGATGATGTATTGCTCAACTAAGGTTTGGAGTTTTAAATCCACACAACAATTGTGCTTAGAAATGATGGGTTTGCATACTGCAAAGTTTCAAGTGCAGACGATTCATGATGTGTTACTTGCAAATGCCAGAAGCACATTTCTAGCAGTAAAACTCTTCCAAATCTTAACCTTTGCAATGAGACATAAGCCCTAATACGGTACATCATGAAACATCACAGCGTTCGACTTTGTGCGTTAAATAACTTGTGTTCTAGCACTGGAGGCAAATTTCATTTTGCAGCTTTGAGGTCGGTGTTCCACAGTTATGAATTTTTAATTCCGAGCATGTTCTGTGTACATCCCAGGCTGTGAAATCAAAGGCTTTGTAACAAAATGATGTTGTTTTTCAGAACTTCTACAAGGAGATCGAGAGAGAAGAAATGTACATCAGGTTTGTAATCATGACCGGTGACAAACTCCGCTTGCCTTTCTGTAGGGTAACTGTAGGAAATGAAGCTCATGTTAAGCAGTCAGCTGAGGGAAAAGAGGTTAAAAACCATACCTTGAACCTTAGGTGCATTAAAAACTTACCTGGAAAACAGTGAGTGTGAGAAATTAGAGTCGTGACCTATGTTTTGTCCCCCTTCTCCTTCAGTTATATTGTGATGAGCACTGAGGTCCTCAGTACTATTGTCACATGAAGAGAATAGAATCATAGAATAGTTAGGGTTGGAAAGGACCTTAAGATCATCCCGTTCCAACCCCCCTGCCATGGGCAGGGACACCTGCCCAATAAATAAGCCCAAAGTAAGCTGAGTAGGAAAATAAGTTTGCCTCCTGGTGAGGTCCAAAATATGTGACTTGGGGTAAAAAGGGCTATTAAATAATAGTATGACTGATGCCTGTTTGAAATGTAAAGCTTTTAGAAGCCTTTCAAAATCCATTTTCCCACAAAGTAAAACTGGTAATAGATTGTTATGCTTTTTGTAAACCCCAGGGTTCCCAGTCCCCTATTTGTACTTTGGCTTAAAATCGGCTCCACCGTTGTGCTAAAATGATGAAGCTTGCGTTTTTAGTGCCCTTTTAGGTATCTAAATATTATTCATCAATGCATTCTCAGGTGCTTGTTACCTTGTTGGAAGAATTTTCACTTGGGAACTTGTTCCCTTCTGCTTGAATTGTTTGAGTGCTTTATTAGTCTGAAAAAAGGAAGTAAAATCTAGCAAAGAGCAGGACTGGTAACTGTGGATAAACGTGGAGTTATGAGCTGGTGGGCTGCTCTGTTCAGCATCTCTATAAAGACAAATTGCCTCTCACTGGCAAACCCCCACCCAAGTTATCTCCTGTTTCTATTAAGAAACTTACAGTGTGTCATAATAAATATCGAAGCTATGTCATGGTAAATATCAAAGTTATGTCATAATGAATATCAAAGTTCCGTATTTTCATTGGCTTTTCAAACCAGTTTTGATTGATTTTGAATTGCCACTAGTAAAACCCAACAGCCAAATGAAGAGAAACCCCTTCCAGAGGTGGGATCATATTGAAGGTAAGTAAAAAGACTTATATCTGTCACCATGGCTGAACAACTGGAATGAGAGCTCCTGCAAGGCAAATCTGTATTTGATACATTAATCAGCACAAGTCATTTATGCGCATTGGAAAAAGACAACATTAGAAATGCAGATGGTCCTAAAGGTTGTCTGCACACAGAAATAGGAGCTTTAACTAATCCCACATGCTTTTAGTTGGTTGGAGATAGAGTTGAACCATTGTAATCTCCAGACTAAATTATTTAGTAACGTTGAAGAACTGTTGTTTTTATTACTTGCAGGTATTTGTACAAGCTGTGTGACCTGCACAAGGAATGTGATAACTATACGGAAGCTGCCTACACGCTACTTCTGCATGCAAAGCTTCTCAAGGTAAACACCAAAATCCATCACAAGCTTCAAAAGTCAGGTCAGCACTAACCCATAGTGGTGCTGTCACCCTTAGAACATCTGCACTTTAAACTGATTAACGGCTGTGTGCTGTGTCAGAGCATGCGTTCCTCATCTTCATAGAATCATGAAATGGTCTGGGTTGGAAGGGACCTTAAAGCTCCTCCAGTCCCAACCCCTGCCACGGGCAGGGACCCCTTCCACTAGAGCAGCTTGCTCCAAGCCCCTGTGTCCAACCTGGCCTTGAACACTGCCAGGGATGGGGCAGCCACAGCTTCTCTGGGCACCCTGTGCCAGCGCCTCAGCACCCTCACAGGGAAGGATACAATCACTACTTTGGTAATGAACTTTTCTGTGCTGAGAGGTGTCAGAGAGGTGAAGATGTGAGGAGATGGCTCTGACACCTTCAGTCACACAGACCGGTGCATTTGGTTGCCTGTGGGTAGAAGTTCGAATGAGTAACTCGCTGAGTCAGTGGCTATAAAGATCTCACGTATTCCCACGAGGGACATGAAACAGAACTGCCAAATTGTGCACTGCTTGCTCATCACACTTCACATGAATGAACCTTTTAGACATGATAAAGCAGTCATTCCCTGCTACAGGTGCTGCGTTGCCTGCAAAAATGAGGGAATGAACCATGCCTTCAAATGTCAAACTTTTACCTGTTATGGCTTGATCTTGTTAGTCAATATGCTTTATGAGACATTAAATTAGAGTTTAGCCAGTTTTGTTTTTTCTTAAAGAGTGTTTTTGGAGACCAGGTGATTTAGTATACTCCCTTAATTCACTGAAAAGAAATGCAGTTTTCTTTTCTTACAATGGAAATCAATAGAAGATGGCAAATGTAAGGATAATATTTGTCACAGTTTTTCCTCACTAAGTGGATTTTTGTTTCTAAATATGTATAGTTTGGGATTATTTTATTCTAAAAGTACATTAATCTATCTCATACAACATCCTGGTGCTACCAGTGAATAGAGGAGTTTAGTATTCCTTGAGCATCAATGCTGATGTGTGTATAACTTTAAGCGCTTGAGGTTTCTGTCCAACCTTGAGGACAGGACTTTCAATGACACTCATCATTGCTATATATTTCATTACATTGATTTTAATGGGATCACATTTAGGTCAGGACTGAGAGCTTTCCATAATTTCACCTTTAAATGTGTGAGAAGGCTCTCCCTGTGGAGGTAGAGCCACCATCACTTCCTCCAGGTAACCGCAAGCTGATGAAGCATGCTCAAGAACCCAGACTCAAGTGTATTTTCATCCCATTTAGTCAAAATTAAGATGTTCAAAACTAGCAGAAAATGGCTCTTAGGATGCTGAAAAAGATGCCATTGCATTGCAGACTCTGGGAAGTTTGTGTTTCTCAGAAACACAGCTTTGTGGTGCAAAGTTGTCCAAATTGTCTCTTTAGCCAAACCCATTTTGGCCAAATTAAGAAGTAGTTGGGCAAGATTTAATAAGAGGTAAACCTGGGTGATGTTAGTTTTCATGCTTATCTTCATTCACGCAGTCATCTGAACCCATAATACACCTTGTGCTTGAGTAATCTTACCAGGTTGGTTTTGGTCTGTCAGTGTATGAGAGTTAAAACAGAGCAGGATGGGACCTTGCCTAATTTCAGTTCATTGGGAAAACATTCTCATTTTTGGCAGTAGGAACTGAAAGTAGAAAATCCTTCTTTTGTTGGCTTTTCCTATAGTTACCTTACTAAAGGAAAGGTGTGGATTTTCCACATAGATACACTATGGGGCGAGTATTCAAACAGCAGCACATGATTTGCAAGAGACTCAGCTCCTGAGATCTGAGACAGGGCCTTGAGCAACCTGCTCTAGTGTGAGGTGTCCCTGCCCATTGCAGGCAATTGGAACTGGATGATCTTAAGGTCTTGCCCAGGCCAACCCATTCTCTGATTCAATATATAACAGTAACTCTGTGAATAAATCTGCGAGATGCTCATCTCCACATGATCTTTTCTTCTTTTCCTTGTTTGACAGCATTTTATTTGAGCAGGCAGACCTCCTCCTTTAGTAACTTTGATTTTCAGAGAAGAAAGTGAACAGTTCTTTCATCAGTTTATGTTCTGGAATTCAGTTTCTGGAGGCAACAAGTCCTATTGGAGCTCCTATCCCTGACTCTTTTTCAATCCATGAGAAGTTTCATTTGATTTAATGGTTTGTGATGTGATCTGATTTGATAGAGGTTGGTGAGTCTATAAGGTACTAATTTCCTACTAGACTCATGGAAATAGTTACGGAAGGATAGGCTTTAGTGATAGTATCCTGTCTGGGGAAAACTCCGGTATTGTTTCAGCCCCAGGTAGGTTGCAGGGAACGTTAGTGAGAGGAGGGAAGGGCAATGAAGAAGAGGTGATAGGAATACTGAAGTCCTGAGGTTTTCATTGCATCCATTCCTTACTGGACGCTAGAGTAAAAGGTGCAGGGGAGAAAGATGTAGGGAACTGTTCGGTCCTATCAGGTCTACGAATAAATCCATTTAATATCTGGCCCTTGCTTCTCATCCATTAGGCATTTGCTTGAAGAGCAAGAGCTACTAAGACGACCTGTATAAAGTTAGTTGTGCTTTTCTGCGCCTCCAAACATCCTCTATGATTTTTAGCCATTTAATTTCTGTCCTGCAGTCCTTTCCATTTATATTGATGTATCTGCTCTGGGGCTTCTCTCACCATAAACCTGAAAATGTTCATTATGCATCCAGCAGGTTGTACCCATCAGCAGGCCAAGGTTGGTCTCCTCAAACTCTCTGTGGAGAGGAAACTAGCTCATGAAGCTTCCCTCCAGCTGATACATGCAATTGGCCTCCAATTAGAGCATTCAAATGCACTGCCCTTGAGCCCAAGGAATCAAAGTACACAGCTGCAGAAAAAAATCTTTGTTAGGGCATTAACTGTGGTGCCAGTTTTTCAAACAAAAAATGTGTGTTTTCTTTAGCCTCATTTTACTGACATACTTGATAACTTTTGATTTGCTTTCCCTTTTCCCCTCTTTCTTGTGTGATTTAGTGGTCTGAAGAAGCATGTGCAGCACATCTTACCCAGCGGGATGGATACCAAGCTGCTACTCAAGGACAGTTGAAAGATCAACTCTATCAAGAAATTATCCATTACTTTGACAAGGGCAAGGTAAAAAGGGAAGAAAAAAGTCCAAATATGTTTTTCTGCTTTTAAGTTGAATAGTAAACGTGCTTTGCATCCAGTGACCTTCAGGGAGCCTTAAACTTGTTATAAGTTATTTGGAGTGCTTTATGTAAACGGTCCACCAGCTCGCACTTAAAGTAATGATACTAAAAAAAAGAGGCAAGAGAAATCAATGGTACATTTATAACTGCTGTGTTAAGGGGAAATAGATGCACATGCGATGCCATGGAGAAAATAAGAAAGTGATGCATGTAGTTTGGGGGACTTGGGTTTTCTGGCAATTACAACAGCTAAGGCAATCCTTCAGCTACCCTTGTTTTTCGTGTTGTACACAAAACGATTCCCTCAGAGAATGGATGTCTGTGGTTCATGTTATAAGAAGGTGGAAGTGTTCTCAGATGAATTGCAATTGCATCTTTTATCGCACGATGAGTTTGCATTGGGCATTGCATGGTGGGAACGGGAGTGTGCTGGTGTTACCCATCACCAGGGGTGAAGGGTTTAACTTGGTAGACAGGGACATATCAGTGTTTGAGTATTTTATGCACAAAAGTATTAAATAGAGAAGTCAAGATCTCTTTGACAGAATATTTCAGAGACCCAAACTTGGGTTTTCTAAAGCAATCTTTGTTTCATAAATGTCTTGCAAATAGAAATGTCATTTTCGGGCAGAACTCGAACATTATCCAACCAGCTCATGTTTCCCAAGTCAGTTTTCAGCAGAATCAGATTAGTATTTTGATAGGAACACCCCCTAAAAGGTCAACTTTTATACCTTATCTCAATGGAATATTTAGAAGTTGGTAGTAAAGGATACTAACTAAATGCAGGGGCTCGTGTAGGTACCTTGATGCCTGTGCAGTGGGTAGCACTAGATTCCACAGCACGCTCCTGCTGCCCAGCAAGCTTTTACTAACCCTTTAACAGCAGGAAAGGAGAACCTCGATAGAGGTCAGAACTGATTTGAAAGTACATTTTAACATTGCATTCCTCTCTGGAAGGGGAAAAGCCAGAAGTCACATGTTTTTATATTGTTGGTTTACATCTTTATGGCTTCCCAGTTAGTCTTTTATGATGCTCATATACAGGTGGTGGGAATTGTTCTTCTGAGCACCGGGGCCAGTGTGTTTGAGCTGTAAATTAGAAGCTGCAGCATCCTTTCGAGCTGGAGTGAAAACAACCTGGCTTAAAGCTGTAGCCGCCCTGTTTCTGCTGATGGAGCTAATGAGCTGTTTATATAAACAGCAGGCAAAATACCTGCTGCTTACTTTCCAGCCCGTGCCACATTACCCAGCACGGCCTCCACGCCTGAGGGACCTGTGTTAGGCTGAATAAGCATCTTAATTCTTTCAGGTTTTACAGCTAGAAATAAGGCTCTGCCTGCTTTCAAAGCAGATAGCACTGGAAATGCTGTGTTTTCCCTCATAGGTAGATCATAAAACTGAATCTTCATGAGTCTACAAATTTATGGTGAACAATGATATTGAAGGGACCACTGTGATTACTCATTCCTATTCCTTTTATAAGTCGTATCATTCCTGCATGATGTGTGTGTGTGTTTGTGTGAGGAGATGATTCATTTTCAGAGCACTCTTTTCCTAGTTACAGGTCTTTCTTCTCTCATTTTCTGGCTACTCCAAGTGGATGATAACTTTTTGCATTGTTCAATGAAAAGGAAAACCAAAATCAATATTCGCTGAGAATCTGAGCATCTAACATACATTTTGAAATGTCAGGAAGCTCAAAGTCAAGGTTTCCACAGTAGAATTAAGCTAATCCTCTCATTTGGGATGTTCTGACATTAGGTTAAACCAACTCCTTCTGTTTACCTGTGCAGTTTGCAGATGCAGTCCACCAGCTACTATAAATATGCCATTCCATGATGAGGAGCACATCGGAAACAGTATTTGCTGTGTGTTTTTAGAAGACTGTATCAATACACCAACCAATTTGTCTTTTTTTTGACTGTAATCTCCCATCTGTGCCTGGCTGGCAAATCAGTCTGCGTTGATCCCATTACTTTGCTTTCTCTTCCCATCAAGTTAACAAGAGATGTCAAAGAAGGTCGCTTTATCCTGGGCAGCTGTAGAGCTACTTCCAGGCTTTTACAGAATCTCAAGAGTTTTGTTCTTTTGTTGTTGGAGGATTGTGCCTCTTCCCCTCCAGCCTGCTTGATGGGAAGCTGTGGACATGTGGATGGGAAGTGTATATGGTTAGAATCATTGAGTAGGAGAAGTGGAGGAGAAGGATTTCCTTTAACTTAGCAGAGTAAATTGCACTTCTCTTATGGAGCCAGGCAGAGGGAGCTGGGCTGGTTCAGCCTGGAGAACACTCCAGGGAAACCTTGGACTAGCTCCCAGTGCCTAAAGGGGCTCCAGGAAACCTGGAGAGGGGCTTTGGACAAGGGCCTGTAGGGACAGGCCAAGGGGAATGGCTTTAACCTGCCAGAGGGGAGACTGAGATGAGCTCTTAGGCAGAAGCTCTTCCCTGTGAGGGTGCTGAGGCGCTGGCACAGGGTGCCCAGAGAAGCTGTGGCTGCCCCATCCCTGGCAGTGTTCAAGGCCAGGTTGGACCCAGGGGCTTGGAGCAAGCTGCTCTAGGGGAAGGGGTCCCTGCCCGTGGCAGGGGTTGGAGCTGGAGGAGCTTTGAGGTCCCTTCCAACGCAAACCAGTCCAGGATTCAGTGTTGATTCCAGTTCCTCAGGGAGAACACGTGGTGCACATTCAACTGAAGACCAGCCATGAGGCTTAATCCCTAATTACTAAGATCCATGGTGAGATGAATTTAGAGGAGGATATAATCCTCCATACACCAACTGAAATGGAGTAGACCAGAAGTGCTTAAGACATTTGTAATTTAATAATAGAGTGTGGGCTTGCGCTGAAAGTTGGAGTTTGGGCATCTCACTTTGTCTGAGAACAAATTACTATCCTTCACCATGAATATCCCTCTTATTTGTTGCTTCAGATGCATGTAAGATTCCTATTTTGATTTCAGTTTTTTAATACATTAATCTTTGGAGGCTTGTTCTTTTACTTATATTTGACTCTTGGTCCTTGAGCCAGTCTTCTGTAAAGCTGAAGTGCACCTTTCACCTTCAGTAAATTGTCAGAATCAACTCCTGCATTTTGTTGTTCTGCTTTACGGAGTTGATTCCTTGTTAGCAATACTTTTCAATACTCCTCTAAGCTCCTTGTTTCCAAAATGAAATGTTACTTCCAAGTTTTCTTGCTATACTCATAGGTTTCTCTCTATCATTCTTCACTGTGTTGCACTTTCCAGTCTCATCTCCATCTCTTGGCTTTTGCCCTTGTGTCCTGGGTTCAGCAGCAGCAGTCATTTTTCTCCTTCTTAGTAGCTGGTGCAGTGCTGTGGTTTTGACTTTCAGCCTGGGACCAGCGCTGATAACACCGATGTTTTCAGTTGCTGCTCAGTGATGTTTACTCTGACCAAGGACTTTGTGAGCCTCATGCTCTGCCAGGGAGGAGGGGAAGCCGAGAGGAAGCAGAGACAGGACACCTGACCCAAACTGACCAAAGAGGCATTCCATACCACAGCACATCATGCCCAGTATATAAACTGGGGACAGTTACCCAGCAGGGTTGGATCACTGCTCAGTCAGGCTGGGTATCGGTTGGTGGGTGGTGAGCAGTTGTATTCTCTCCCCTTGTTATTTCCCTTATCATTATTATTATTGGTGGCAGCAGCAGTGGTCTGTGTTATACCTTAGTTACTGGACTGCTCTTATCTCTAACAGTGGGAGTTACATTCTTTCCATTCTCCTCCCCATCCCTCTGGGACCAGGGGGAAGGAAGGGGCAGGGAGTGAGAGAGAGACTGCGTGACTGACTGAGTTAAACCCATGACACCTTAGGAGCCTTATCCTCACACTTATCATGGCACTCTAACCTGTCCTTTGAACTGCTCTGAAGTGTTTGCTCTTCCTGTGTTCTGCTGAGGCTTTGTGGTTTTGAAAAGCCCTTAATCCTGGGATTTTCCTGAAAATTGGTAGGTTTGGGTATCTCAGGACACTACGGAGAAGAAATGGCGGTAATGAAATGATGAGGGATGGGAGTGAAATTTTGATGTTGGTCAATGCTAATGAAATGCTGAAGCCAAGAAATACTCAGTGTCACTGACAGAGATAGGGTATTAGCTTTAGAACAGGTTTGTGTGATCTCTAGAGCAGTAAATAAGAAGCAGCATTCTTATCCCTACACGATACAATGTAGGAACAGCAACGTTTTTCACATTTGCCAGTGGATGCTGCAGTCTGTAAATCAGTCCATGTCTTCTGCTGCTCTTTCATAAACTGAAAATGTAGATAAATGCACACTGATCGTTTATTTCTGCTCCTCCTTCCTTCTCCCCACCCTCAAAAAAAGAAGCTTTTACTGCTTTACTGAGCCACAAACACAAAATATTTGTAACTCCGCAGTAAATGCCATGCTTTTGGCTTAAAATGTCTTTTTTCCAGCTCATGAGATGGCATCAAAAGGCTTTTTCTTCCATCTAACTAGAGAGTGGTGAAATTCACCTGCCTGCCAAAAATCAGTGCAAGGCTCACGGCCAGCTCAAATCCCATGTCAGATTGTGAGCCCGTCCTGAGAGCTGTGAAGGACAGAGATTGCTCAGAGAGGAAAGGTACGCCGTTTGACTGCATTCCAAGTGAGGATAGCGAGTTGGTTTAAAGGTTTTTTCCGACCATGGCTCTATCTCCCACATCTTGAATGCCATGCTGGCAATAGAGAAATACTGTGTTTTAATATTTGACTTCAAATATTAAGCTTACCTGATGGCTAATTCATGCTATCTGAAATTCAAACAGCTTGGAATGTCCCTCAGACATCAGGATATTGCACGGTAATATTCTTATCCAAGACTATGTCATTTTTACTGACCATTAACTCAGCGGGAGCTAAGAGATAACCCAAGATCCTCCTCTGCTGCTATTAAGGAACCTCAAAACCTAAATTGGATGCTGCAGTTCTTTCTGGGCAACAAGCAATCCAGCTTCAAAACTGAATTAAATTGCTCCGTTTTCCCGAAGAACACCTCCTTCTGCACGCTCAAAAGTCTTTCCCATAACAATTTACGTGTCTACACAACTGAATTTAGGCCACACACATTTTTCTTACGCCTTCAGTATAAAGGAAGCATTTTCCTTCCCCTGTTGCCAACCTCTCTCTCTGGTACACTCTCCAAATAAATTGTTTCTTGCATTAATGGGTTGTACATGGTACAAATCCTGTGTAGTAGCTCCCTGTACGGCTCATTCCTGCAGAAGACCTGCCATGTCCTGGGCAAACCTGGGAAAGCTTCCAAGGCAGCAAATCTGCAAGGGAGCAGATTGGGAGTTATTGACCTTCAAGAATATAGATTTCATTTATCAGGATCCTTTGCCACAGCCGTGCTGTCCTCACCTGAATAAATTGGCTCTGTAGTAAACAGAGAGATTTTTCAGGGGGTTGTGCAGTGGATTTTAAACACACGGGTCCTGCTGCTCTTATGATGTTGGAGAAATAACCAGCTTTGGCTGAGTTTTAGGGGATGCTGCAGGTAGTGTGGTCCAGCTGCTCAAACACCAGAGTGGATAAGGGACCACTGGAGCTCTGGAGTTCAGGGCACGTGATATTGGCCCAAGGAAGTTGTGAATGCTCCATCCCTGGCAGTGTTCAAGGCCAGGTTGGATGGAGCCTTGAGTGACAGGGTTTAGCATGGGGTGTCCCTGCCCATGGCAGGGGTTGAAACTGGATGAGCTTTAAGGTCCTTTCCAACACAAACCATTCTAGGACTCTATGATCGCCACTTAAAGGTAAGGGAATGGGTACTGGGAAATATGCTAGGATAGTGTCATTACTGCATGTATATTGTACATGAACTAAATCTAGATCATATTTAATTTGAGGCTTCATTTTTTTAGTCTTGAAACATTTATAAAATCCATATTTTATTCATAATATTAATATTCAGTAACGTCTGAAGGGGTGGTTCAGGATGGCAGAAGCGCAGCGGAAGCTCAGCCTCTACTCTGATGTGCTTACAGTCTTGACTGAAAGGGTGGGAAAGGAAAAAGAGTCAAAACCAAGTTTTACTTCTGCTAAACCCATCATTTAATTGGTGGCAATGCTCTGTCGGCATTAATGGGTACACTGCACACATCTGGTTTTAGAATCGTAGAATCCCAAACTGGTTTGTGTTGGGGGAGACCTTAAAGCTCATCCAGTTCCAACTCCCTGCCATAGGCAGGCACACCTTCCACTAGAGCAGGTTTGCTCCAGGGCGTTGCAGTCTGGGATGGGCTTACCGTGATGTGACTCATGGGCTACAAAGCCATGGTGACATGGTAGAGCTCCTCTCCCCCTCTCCTCTCTCCCACTGCTCACCCAGAATCCCTTACTTCTTGATGATCAGGTGCAATTAGTGCCAAATGTCTTCGCATTGAGGTCATGCTTTGAGTCGCCCGGCGTGCTTTGGAAACAGGTTGCAATGTCTGTGCTCATCCAGGCTTCAGTGCAAGAACGGAATGAGTGTGCTTACACAAGTTATTTAGACTTCCAGTTATTCCCAGTCTCGTGCCACTCCAAAGCTGTTTGCCTGAGATCATCTACAAATCTTTTCACAACGGAAAAGAGAGTAGAATTGCTTTGGGGTTGGAGAGGGACTGGTTAACTGTGCAACACGCAAGCAGAGAACCAGGACAGGGAAAATTATGGTAATGCCATTTTGTTTGAAATGAAAATGTGCAGAAGTTATGGATGGCTGAAGTTGAACAGAAAATGGCAGTCAAAATGAAGAAAGGTTAAATGATTTTGAAAGGTTTCACTTGCTGGCTTACCAAACAGCTCAATATTAGTTTAGGTTCTATAAATTGGTCTAGTATTACTCCTCTGAGTCAAAATTAACTCAGCCTTGTATGGGAAAATATACTCCATTCTCTGCAACTGTGCCTTCACTATTAAACTCCTGTTAACTTTTGTTTAGAGATAAAAACACGCTCTGTATCATCATTCTAGATTAGATCCATAATAGAGATAAAAGCATCCAGAGTGTACATTCTGCCTCCTGCTTTCCTGCAGACACGATCCCTCATTACAGTGACTGGATTAGTTGTTGTGATGCGTTTTTCATCTTCATAACAAGCATGAGGTAGCTCCTGCTCATTCCAGTCCTCCACCCGAGAAAAATGATATCGTCCTCCTTGTCATAATAAAACCAAGTGAAGGGGTTGAACATCACAGGGAGCCATAAGGAAAGGTTAATGGAGGTACCAGCTTCTACCCCTTGTGGGCATCGTCGCCTTTCTATCTTAAATTAGGTCACTGCTCAGTCTCTGTTTGCCCAAGCATCTGCCTATTTGTTTTCTTTAGGATTCAAAAGCTCCTTTTCCCTTGCTCAGCCGTCCCAGGGTAGTTTTCTGGCCCATATTTTCCCCTTCCTTGAAGGTCATATATCTCTCCTCCTTTCTCCCTGCAATCTCCTGTAACTATTCTTCCTTTTGCAGCTCCTCATCTTCTCCACCATCAGCAGCTCCCTGCCTCTTCAGGTTGCTCCTTTCCATCCCTTCCCTCTCAGTCTGACAGGACATTCTTTCATTGCATCCTTTGCTTTGAGGGACGGGTACCATCCACTTGAAAACTGGCACCTTGTTTCCAGGGAGGAGCAGGGATGGAGAGCAAACCAGTGGGACCCGAGCTGCATCTTGTTTCTGTGGCATTGACATGAAGACTTGCTGAGGATTCAGCCTGGCTGGGCTCCAGATTGCTAACTCCTAAGGAAAAAAAAAGAAAGAGATTCTAGGTCCCAGCCTTGTGGTTGTGCCTCTAAATCACAGGTAGCTGTACCCTGCCTGACTCCTCAACCAGTGCTGGCAGCAGTCTCGGTCTTACTGATGGTTATATGAGCCCTTAATGTTTTACTTCTAGTTTTATATCAGCATTTAGAACTGGGAGTTTTCCTGAAAGTCTTATTGTTATCCATGTTTTACTGATACACTAAGAAGTGTGATTTCAACCTGCAGATTGAAAGACAAAATTCACCCAACATTGATGTTGGGCTTTGAGCGGTGGCGGGGTTCATTTGTGTTGTTCGAGGGGTCTTTTGGCCTTCATGGGGTCTTGGGGAAAAAATGCCTCTTAATTTTCATGGTGCTTTTAAGGATTAGGGGGTCCGTATGTGATGCATGCAGGAATCAGTTGTGTGCATGAAGGTTTCTCCAGGGGCACTGTTCCCCTTCTCTCTCCCCAGCATCTGTTTCCTACCACCTTTGAAAGCTGTGGTGCTTCATCGCTAACTCTTCATTCCCAAAGGTGGATGTCTTCAGGGGAGGGATGGGGAATCGTGTGTTCATCCCTTTTCCTCAGCCCTCCTCTGCAAAGAGCACCCGATTGCTCTTTGTAGCTGCAGCCATCTCAGTATTTCACCAGGGGAAGGACCATATGGCACTGTGCTGAGAGGAGAATTAGGTGATGTGGACAGAGGATTTAAATTGAAGATGAAGGGTAATACAAACCACATGGATTTATAACTCATTCCAAATCTCATCCGTTTGATAAAGTGAAGTCAGCAGTGCCAACCAAATGTCAGCAGCAGAGGCAGGTCACCAGGTTTGATGTTAGATAGCCTGGTGTGCTAATTGAAGCATCTCTTTGCTTTTGAGCCGTTCTTTACATTTAGAGAAGGCAAAAATGGAACAGACGTATTTAAAACGTTCTTGCTGCTCCTCATTAAGAGTTTTGGCTTCTGAAGAGCTGAAGGAGATTGTTAGATTTCTTTGGGTCAGTTGAGACAGCCGCTGAATTTCATGGTTGGGGAGCAAGAGAGGAAAGAGAACCAATGGAAATGCAACGAATACTTGTGCAAAGCAGTGTCTGCAAGTTGCCTGTCCTGTGTAATAGAGACTATAGATATTAGAGAGGGTTGGTTATGAACTATAATCAATCAACAGCATTTATCTGAAGTCCCAGGTTCTGGGTTTCTTTGTGGGCAAGCTGTGTTTATACATTATTGGACACCTAGTTGAGGTAACAGGAATCATTTTATTTCTGAAGCAGTTTGATCATTTTACTTGATTTGTTTCAAGTCAGTTTGCATTCCCTGCCAAAGAAGGTTATGGAGCAGATCATCTTGAGTGCCATCACATGTCACACACAGGACAACTGAATGATCAGGCCTAGTCAGCATGGGTTTATGAAAGGCAGGTCCTGCTTAACTAACGTGAGCCCACAGAGTGGTGGTGAATGGAGTTAAACCCACTTGGCAGCTGGTCACAAATGGTGAACATGAGTAGCTTGTGTGGAGGCAGCCAAGAAGGCCAATGGCATTCTGGTCTGTATCAGGGAAAGGATTGTTCCCCTGTGCTGGGCACTGGTGAGACCCAGTTCAGTTCTGGGCCCCTCACTACAAGGGAGACATTGAGGTGCTGGAGCGGGGCCAGAGAAGGGCAACGGAGCTGGTGCAGGGCCTGGAGCACAAGTGTGATGGGGAATGGCTGAGGGACCTGGGGGGTTCAGTCTGGAGACAATGAGGCTGAGGAGAGATGTTATCACTCCCTACAACTACTTGAAATGAGGTCGTAGCAAGGTGGGGGTCCGTCTCTTTTCCAAAGTAACAAAGGATGAGACAAGAGGAAATGGCCTCAAGCTGCATCAGGAGAAGCTTAGATGGAGATGAGGAGCAAATCCTTTCAAAGAGGGTGCTCAGGCATTGGAACAGGCTGCCCGGGGCAGTGCTGGAGTCACCGTCCATGGAGGTGTTTAAAAGATGAGTAGATGTGACATGGGGACATGGGTTAGTGGTGGACTTGGCACTGATAGGCTAGCAGTTGGACTCGATGATCTTAAAGGTCTTTTCCAACCTAAACAATTCTGATTCTATGAAACAGAGACATGTCTATTGCTGCCATGGCTGTTGACACATCAGTGTTTTCAGCATGCGACCCAAAGCATTTTGTTGTGTTTGTTAACATTCATTTTGTTCCAGTGTTGTTGCTCATCCAAGGTGTGTAATTCTGTTTTCTTCTTGTGTCGTGACGTTTTTCTCCACAGATGTGGGAAGAGGCCATTGCCTTGGGTAAAGAACTGGCGGAACAGTATGAAAATGAAATGTTTGATTATGAACAGCTCAGTGAACTGCTGGTAGGTTTGCAACACTGCAACAATTCCTTTTAGGATTTGATTTCTAAGCTTTTAAAATCATCCTGAAAATCTCTTTCGTGACAGAAAGATGCAGAAATAGATGCCCACTTTGGCTCTGCTGGACTGATGTTGATTAACTAGCTACCACTGGAGGGCCGAAAAAGAGTGGATTTCTGTTCTTTTAGCTGAAAGAAGAAGATTTCAGTAATGTTAAGCTGATTGATTTGGGGTATAAAAGGAAATTTGGAATTTAAATATAAATGGGAACATGAAAAAATCCCCATTCTCTCTCAAGTGTCTTTCCACATTCACGTTTCTTTTTTTAGGTATGAATAATCCCCAAGCATTCATGTCTAGAGTCAGTTATTTTTGCCCTGACGTTATCCATTCATTATGCCTGCACCATTTTTTATCTCCTGCTCTTTTCCAAAGAGATAAATGGCAGCTGTCACTGTCCCACCAAACTTCTCGACTGTTTTCACAGGAGCTGGGACATGATTCCTGTCCTAAATGAAAAGTGTTGACTTTTTCAGGGTTTTGATACATTTTACCTTTGCACTCACCAGCCTCCATCACACACAGTGGTGACTTGGGAAGACAAACTCCATCACTCCCAGCATCTCCCCTTTCTTCTTCTTCCCCCAGCTCTATACACTGATCATGACCCCATATAGTCTTGAATATCCCTTTGGTCAGTTGGGACCAGTTGTCCTGGCTGTGTCCCTCACAACTCCTCATGTACCCCCAGCCTGCTCACTGATGGGGTGAGGAGCATAAAAGGCCTTAGAATCATAGAATAGTTAGGGTTAGAAAGGACCTTAAGATCATCCAGTTCTAACCCCCCTGCCATGGGCAGGGACACCTCACACTAAACCATGGCACCCAAGGCCTTGTCCAACCTGGTGTTGAACACCACCAGGGATGGAGCATTCACAACCTCCCTGGGCAACCCATTCCAGTGCCTCACCACCCTCACAGGAAAGAATTTCCTCCTTAGATCCAGTCTAAACTTCCCCTGTTTCAGTTTGAACCCATTACCCTTGTCCTGGCACTACAGTCCCTAATGAATACCTTGACTCTGGGCAAGCAATTCTCATTGATAACTAAAACACCCCTGTGTGATCAGTGCTGTTTCCAGCACAAATGCACAGCCCCATACCAGCTACTGTGAAGAAAATTAACTCTACCCCAGCCAAACCCAGCACAGGTCATTGCACCCTCTTCCTCCACTGACACCAGTCCTCAGTTTGAGGATGGCCAGGAGTCTTCTAAGAAGCATCTCCATCCCCATCTCCCCAGAATCTCCCTTCTTGGGGAGGAAAGAATAAAGGAAATACCACTCCTCTCAGTGATGTGGTTTCTTCACTCTTTTACATGGTCTTCCTTTTCTTTTGTCCATGGTTTTGACCTCCAGCTCTCTCGAGCTGAATTTATATCCCTTCTTGCTATCCTCCTTTTGTGGCATCTTAACTGGTTTTAGTGACAGACTGATTGTATTGATTTACCTTACAAATCTGGAGCCTGGTGTCATGTCACTGTAAGTGATATAAGGGATGTATACCATGTATACCTGGAGGTCCTGTGGTGTGCAGGAGAGTCTTCCTTGGCCTGGTGCCCGCAGGGCTGCATTCAATAGACAGTATTCTTCATTTCAATATAAAAGGTAGAGATTGTTCCTGAGCTAGAAATGATTCTCATGTGTCAGATATGATTATTCGCCAGGAGACAGCTACTTTCCAAGTCTCTCATTTTTCATTTTCCATCTCCTTTATGCTTGCACATGGGAACATGAACAGCTTTGTCACAGAGGCAACCACTCGACTTATCATACTATACCCATTGTGGAGGAGAAGTCTGAATTTACACTTCATACGTTGTAGCTGATGGCCAATAATACTGAGTTATGTATTTTTTAGCATTCTCTTGAACAGTAAATATGTCGTGCTTTACATTAAGTGACATACTTCCAGGCAGTGGAGCCACATACGGTTCTTCTGCACATGAAAATGGAGTTTTTCCCACTTCTAATAGGAGAGACCCAGAACTTCCAATTCTCACAGCTGAGTTTATCTGTTCTTTATTTATCAGACAAGAGAAATTGAGAGAGATGCCACAAAAATTAGTACCAGTATGCACTGGGCATTGATCCCTACTAAGGCTAAGATCATAATTCAGACTTCCATAGTAGTCAGGTCTCACCTATCCTATTGGCTTTTCTTGTTGCTGCTGCTGCAGGGCATTAGCATGCTAGTTCTTCTTCTCTTCCTCCCCCATAATAAGATATAAATGTTTTTTGTTTCTTTCTGTTCTCCCTGTTGTCTCTTTTATTCAAGCAGTATTAACTATTAAACTCTAAGACAATTCACAAATAACAAAACAGTTTTACAACAGGTAAGAAATATATGGCAGAGCTGGGTCTTTGTAGTCTTCTTGCCATTTACTGTTATCTCTCGTATGGGAGCAGTAATAAACCTCCTCCCAAATCAGGATTCATTCTCTTACAGCAAGTAATAACCTAAAAATAAGTTAATGAACAGCTCGTCTGAAGCTGCACATTTGTTATTATTTCATCATTTGAGATAAAGAAGGATTCTGCTTCGAAACCAGAAGGCGTCCGACATGGATTTCTTCCAAAATATACATTTTGCTGCAGTTCTCAGCTGTGTGCTTTCCATATGCAAATAAATAGTTGTAAATATGGAAAAGAAGTAGTAGAAAAATGAGAAGTTGGCACCGTCGACATGAGCTGGCTGCAGTGGTTTGTGCTTCATCGTTCCAGGGTTTCGGCGTCAGCAGTGTCGCCATCAGGTCTGGCTGCCTTGCAGATTCTTGACCTTCATCAAAATTGAGATATTGGATATGGACCAGTGATGTTCAGCAAGATGAGGATAAAAGTAATGGCTACGGAGTCTAATATGTCAAAATGTTAGCATGTATCTGACAGAAAGGTGAAGAAAAAGGGGGAGATGAAACACATCCACCTTCAACCTAGAGATGCCCATAGAAGAGATCTAGATCTTAAGTATGACGAATCTCCTACAAGTTTAGGTTGTTAAAATTCCTCCTGTTTCTTTTGCAGAGAAAGCAAGCCCAGTTCTATGAAAACATTGTGAAAGTGATAAGACCAAAGCCAGACTATTTTGCTGTTGGATACTACGGCCAGGGATTTCCGACATTCATACGGGTAAGTGTCCACCTTTTTCCACAGTTGATGGCAGGGTTTCTTGCATGGGAAATTGCCCTTGGTAGTGGGAAAAGTGCATTATTGTATGTCAGTGGGTTATTTACAGTCTACCTAACATTGATGGTTGGGGTTTAGGTGTATGAAACCAAACATTCACAGAATCCCAGAGTGGTTTGGGCTGGAAGGGACCTTAAAGCTTAACCGGTTCTAACCCCCTGCCACACACAGGGACACCTTCCACTAGAGCAGGTTGCTCCAAGGCCTTGTGTCCAACCTGGCCTTGAACACTGCCAGGGATGAGGCAGCCACAGCACATTGCTTTTTCCTTTCCAGTTTCTAATATGGAATAATTGAATTTTTATTAGAGAAGGTTTTTCTTCAAACGTATCCAAAACTTTATACTTCTTCAGGGTATCACTAAAAATGAAGATATACCACCCAATCCATCAGGGTAATAACCAGAACCATCTGAAATGGTGATGTGTTTGCCTGACAGGGGTCTGTGTGTTTTTGTGTGTGTGTGTGTATATGCATATATATAAAACTATATATATGTATACGAGTATAGTTATACATGTATATATTTATATATGAGTATGGTAGAGAAGCTTTTGTATGCGACCGTGTTTTCATGTGAGTATTCTTGCATCTACTGTGCATTTCAAAAGGCACCATTGCAGAACTAAACCCAATTGGGCTAATGTCAACTATTCCAGTTTGCTCCCCCTGGTCATAACACCCTTTTTCTAACAAGTGCTGTATAATTTTTTCACCAAGGGTTCATTGTGACATGAGCAATGAAGTTAGGTATATTTAGATGCAAGTTGATGTCAAAACTTACTTTAATATGTTTGATCTGTTAAAATCAAATCGTCTTTTATACTTTTCTTTGGAACGTAATGTTCTTGTTCAGTGTATAAATGGGCTGTGTAAAATATTTCTTCATTTTCTTTACTGTTAAAAGAAGAAATCAATACTCAGAAATACAATATACTTAATTTAAAAGTTAGGCAGACAGATGTACAATGACAAAAATTGAACAGACTACTACAAAGTCTAGAATGTATGGGTCTTTGCAGAAGTCAGTATCTTTGAACCTTCTTCTAAAACTGGCATCATTTTCTCTTTGCTAGCTACTCTTTGCTACTCTTACTAGCTCACTTCATTGTGTTTTAATAAATATTTGTCCGTAAAAAGCCTAATTCTCTACTTACATCCATCCTACCGTTAGCTGTGGCTGAGAGGAACAACAGAGGAACATCCTGAGTTTGTCCCTCTGTAGTTCCTCTATAATTAGAGGATGCAGTTTGTCTTAATGCATTTTCAGTGGGCACCAATTGTATACATTGTTGTAATCATGTATTTGGGTCCTGTTAAATTAAGTCTGGTTTATCCATATGTCTAAAGGTAAGCACATGCTTCATGGTCTCAGTACTGAACTGGAGGTAGGGAAATCCATTTGTGCTTTATTGAATTGGCAGGAAATATTTGTACTCTATTGATTATATCACAGTGGGAGGAATGTAACATTTCTCACTTAACGGCATTGGAGTCAATGGTTCGAAGATCCCAGTTCATTACTGAGGATGCTGGTATTAAAATCGGAGAATCATAGAGTAGTTTGTGTTGGAAGGGACCTTTGAAGCTCATCCAGTCCAACCCCGTGCAATGAGCAGGGAAATCTTCAACTAGATCAGGTTGCCCAGAACCACATCCAGCCTGGCCTTGAGTATCTTCAGGGATGGTGCACCCACCACGTCTTTGGGCTACCTGTGCCAGTGTTTTACCACCCTCATTGAAACTATTTCTTCTTCCGTCCAGCCTGAATCTCCCTCTTTCACTTTAAAACCATCACCCCTTGTCCTCTTGCAACAGGCCCTGCTAAAAAGTCTCTCCCCATCTTTCCATAGGCCACTTTTTAGAACTGAAAGGTCACAATAAGGTCTCCCTGAAGTCTTCTCCAGGCTGAACAAGCCCAACTCTCTCAGCTTTTCCTCACAGGAGAGATGCTCCATCCCTTTGATTATACCTTTCAATTTGCTTCCAGAACAAAGTCTTCATTTACCGGGGGAAGGAGTACGAGCGCCGTGAGGACTTCGAAGCGCGGTTATTGACTCAGTTCCCAAACGCAGAGAAAATGAAGACAACGTCTCCCCCGGGCGATGACATTAAAAACTCCTCTGGCCAGTGTATCCTTTGGTTGTACAGCAGCTCCTGTGGCCACGCAGATTGAGGATTTGTGGCCAACACAAGCAGGAGATGGTCGAGCTTCTGCCATCATGAGTGCAATGCATTGATTTTGTTGTTCTGTTCTTCTTTCGTGTTCCCGTTTAGCTGCCTGTTCTGCATGATTGCAATTTGCTTTTCAGTTCTTAACCCCTGAATTCAGATATTCAGTGCTTTACTGTAAAGCCCAAACTGGATTTACCATCTAAGTTTCACAGGCCAGTGTCGGAACAAATCGTGAGGTGAGTTTGGGTTGGGTTTCCACCTTTTCAGTTTCCTTTGAAGAACTAGAACTAGTTCTTCATAGAACCCTAGAGTTGTTTGGGTGGGAAGGGAGCTTAAAGCCCATCCGGTTCCAACCCCTGCCATGGGAACACCTTCCACCAGAGCAGCTTGCTCCAAGCCCCTGTGTCCAACCTGGCGAGGGATGGGGCAGTCACAGCTTCTCTGGGCACCCTGTGCCAGCGCCTCAGCACCCTCACAGGGAAGAGCTTCTGCCTAAGAGCTCATCTCAGTCTCCCCTCTGCCCTATCTTACATGCCTTTGTAAAATGTCCCTCTGTACACAGCCAAGGAGGGTAGTGACTGTGAGGACATTGTGTAGATAATAACAGCAATTCCATCCAACCCACTGGAAAACAGTGATCCCATAAGCATTTTATATTTATTCATAAGCTTCTATTCCAGTACTAGAGTTTAGCAGCAATTCCTAAACAGATAGGGTTTGATTTTGATTGTGCTTTTCCCTTTCTTCAGTTTCTACAGGGTGAATGAAGTGCAGCGGTTTGAGTATTCACGCCCTGTTCGGAAAGGAGAGAAAAACCCGGACAATGAATTTGCGGTAAAAAGACGATCAGAAAACACCTGGGGGTTTGCTTGTTTATTCCCTTCCATTTGGAGAACCTGAAGCATTGGTTATGTCTTGGGTGTTGAAAAATAAGGTTTAAATGGGATTATTTTTCATAGAAATTCAGTTAACCCGACTCGTGTTTTATAATGGGCAAAACCTTTTGTTTTCTTAAAAACCAGCTATTTTGATAACAAAGCATAAAATGGCTCTACCTGAAAAGATACATCTCTCACCAAAACATATCTGGCCATGAAGATTCCAGTCAGGCATTTAAAAGTCTTTTTGCAGTCATACTTTTATTTGTTAACTAAACCATATGTTTCATGTAATGGTCAATAAAACTCCCTTTGAGCACAGCTTGTATCCATCAAAACGTTTACAGCAGGTTACATCAAGTTGATTGCCTTTTTGGTTTTTATAGACACCATTTTATTCACAGGGGTTCTAGTGGGTGCAGTTAGTAGTAAAGTAGTAGTGCAGTAGTAATTAAAGTTAGAAATCAATGCATACTTCTTGAGCAAGGAACTTGGGTTTCTGTGTAGTAGCGGGCTCTAATCCGATCAGTGTGCCACTAAATGCTGAGTATTTGGTTTCCTACAGGTTGGATGGGGCTTGGAGCAAGCTGCTCTAGTGGAAGGTGTCCCTGCCTGTGGCAGGGGTTGGAACTGGATGCGCTTTAAGGTCCCTTCCGACATAAACCATTCCAGATTCTGTGATTCCTTTAGTGTCTGTAGCTACTCTTGGTGGCAGTCATATCACAAATCACTGATTTGCTAATCTAGGTGGGCTTAGCTGGGGAGGTAGGAGACCCTTCTTTTCCAAAAGCATAATGCTAGACTGGAGTGCGACAGTTTCCAATGCGTTTTGAGTGTAGATAGAAAATGTAGTTTTATCTAAATCACTTTGAAATCACTTCTTCTGTTAATAGAGAATGGCATAATCAATTCTGTTTTACAGGAAGCCTCATAATAAATAAGATGAACTACCAACATCTGCCAGTTCTAACAAAGTCTAGAATCAAGAGATAGCTTTGAGATATGTCAAGGAAGACACGTTCAATCACATATCCTTAAATTCAAACTAATAAGGAGATGTTACAACGAAGCTGTTGCAGTTTACAGCTCAGATGGAATCGCACAATCACAAATACAGGTCAAGATGGGATCTCGGGTCCAGCCTCTGCCCCAGGCAGGACTAGCTCTGGGGTCAGAGCTGCTCAGAGCAGGACTTGAAACCTCCAAGGATGGGGATGGCCCAGCCTCCCCTGGGAGCCCATCTTGGCTCCTGTGCCCTCCTGAGGAAGAAGCATTCTCCATATTAATATGATGTGTAGAGTAAAAGCTCTCATGAGAAAAACAACAGTCCAAGTAAAACCACTGGACCTTTTAGATAGTGCTCTCCTTGGGAAAGAGTGCAGTTGTTCCCTGTTAAGTCATGTATCAGATATAAAACTGTGGCAGTCACTCCATCATCTCCTCAGGCCCATACTGTTTGAAATGTCCCCCTGGCTTCACAGTATTTGTGCCATTGTGGATCCTTTTCCTGACTAGGATGCTTTAAAGCTTTACTTATGATAAAAGCTGTCTATCTGATAACGTGATGTTTGTGTTATACTTGCAGAATATGTGGATTGAGAGAACCATCTACGTGACTGCTTACAAATTACCAGGGATTCTGAGGTGGTTTGAAGTCAAATCCGTTTTCATGGTAAGATCAATTTGTCTTTATTGAGATTGCATAAAAGAATGAGGCTCTTACACAGCCAGGGAGCTGTTATATTTCTGTACGGCTGTGCTTCAGTTCTGTGAGCAAGCTATCAAAGGGACTATATCTGGCATCTGAAGACAAGGGGAACTTGCTTGATGAGGATGCTGATTATTGACTGAGGGTGACTCAAGTAATGCTTTTTCACTCCTGAGAGGAGCAAATGCGAGCTGACTCTTCCAGGCCTTTAGGTCAAGGTCTGATCAAGCGCTTGAAGTACTTCTGGCTTTCAGCAGGTTACAGCCATTACAGCCTGTGGTGTGAGCTGTGTGCCTAAAACGAAGAGGGACCTGCGGTCTTGTAGGGGAGCTCTGCTGCATCAAGGTGAAACTGGTCTGAATTTTGGAAACGAGGATTTGGGTGCTTTGGTTGTAACATTCAAAGTACACCATAAATCAAATGTATTCTGCGTGTCTGCATTTCCTCTCTGCTAATCACTTGTGATCAAAGGTGGTTGTTGTTTCCTTTCCATAGTTAGCCCAAATGCACCCTAGCAACCCCAAAGAGCAGCTCCAAATTAGCATTTCTGATCTGCCATTTAGACTGTTTAGATAAGAAATATCCATTAAACGCCTTTAAGATTAAGTTATTCTTACGCAGCTGTAATTTTTAAGTAGCAATAAAAACATTGTTACTGCAGTGTTTAAATCTCTCTTGTGAGGCTTATTTTTAAAGGAAAAGAACAATTTGCATATGATTAATTAAAACCTTTTTCATTGCTCCATTGAGGTTATGTTGGACAGTTGTATTTAGATGAACAGAAGTAATGCGGAAAATTACTATGGTATCTATAGTAACAGAATATGAATGTGGGGTTTGACAGTAATAGGCAGCTGAATAAAACACATTGAATTTTTAATGAACTTTGTAAGTTCAATATCATCCTGATAGAGAAGATTGTGTTTATCATCGTGATTGCGAGAAGTGGTGTTTGTGAAGGCTGCTGAAAGTCTCTTTTCCTTAGGAATTAAGAGCACAGGCTGGCAGGCTGCTTTGTGCAGGCAGTTTGTATACGCACACCTTTAGCACTACACTTGTCATCGAAACGGGCATAAACCCTTGGAGAGGACTTTCTATGAGCTCTTTGAAAGTAAGGATTATTTTAGTCACGTAAATGGGACCAGAATAGAGCTTAATAATAGGTGGGAAGATGGAAACGAGTGACTTTTGACCTAGCTCTGGCATAGTTGCTCCAAAATCAGGATGACTTTCTTCAACGTTCCTGTCAGCTGGAAGCATGATCATGGGGTTTACATTCCTGTAAGGCTAAATTCTGACTATGGATACAGATAGTATTGATGTTTCACTAAACACTGTGAGTTACAGTAGCGTTGCACATTCCATATTTTATTGATGGAGCTAGAATATCTTGAAAGGAAGAGGTGAGATCATAGGAAACCAGTGCTGAGAGAAAATTGAGTAGTTTGATAAATGCAGTGTATTATGCTACCTAACCCATAGAGGAACATGCATAATTGCCTTAAATCTATTTGCTTTAAAACCCCTTCTGATTCCTTTTACCTAAACCTTTTCAATCTGTTCGTTATCTGCAAGGAATTTGTTGTACACATTCATTACTCTCTATCTGACTTGTTTTAGCTGGACACAAGTAGTTGTAGGGTAAACATTAGCTGAGGCCAGGCGGTGAATGAGAAACTGGATTTGGAATTGCATTTGGTTTTAAAAGGCAAACCCACTAATCTCTGTTTTGCTTTGATGCTTAGTTTTTTAGCGTTGCTATTGGATCAGGAGTATGTAGTTTCTGTTTGCCCTGAATAGATGGTGTAGTGCCCAGAGTTAGCAAGCTACTTGGAAGACTCATAATTCACAAATGTAGATATTTTTAATAGCTGTCAGTAAGTTCCAAAGCACAGTTTATAGTAGGAGGATGGGAACTGCAATTCTCCATCTGCTTTTAAAAGGATTAGAGGGAGGATTAGAAGAGTAGTAAAAGAAAGGAGAATGAGAAAGAAAGCCGTGATTGCTGATACAGAGAAGTCAAAAAAGTCAGCTCAATGAGTGCTAATTTCTGTAGATATTCAAGAGCTTTAAAAGCAATGGTTCATCAACAAATTATTGCATAGTTAGAAGCCCATTAATACAAATGACAGAATCCTAAATTTAGCAGGTGATGCTCACTACAGTTCGCGCTGAATCAGATGTTGAGGGTGGTCGTGCTTCCCAGAGGCCAAATTGCACCCGCAGCACCTCCAGCTCTGAAGGGCAGGCATCATCTGTCCAGCTGAGCCTGCTCTGCTCCACAGCCACCACAGAGCCTTCCACAATGATTCGCCAGGCGCACTGTTAAAAATGCTAATTAAAGCATCCTTGATGTAATCAGATGGCAGGTGTAAGAGTAACTGAAGAGATTTGATTATAAGTGGTTCTCAGGAACATGGTAAGCAACTGATAGCCAGGTAGAAGTGCTGCTTTGTTTATGTAGCATTTATGTAAATTAGGCTGTAATCAAATATACACTTGCATTTTCCTCATAGGCCTCAATTAACCTTCCTTTTCTATTCCTACCACATCATTTCTTCAATGTAAATAAGCCCTGTCTTCCAGCGAGGACTGTCTGTGCCCCAGGATGCTGCAAGTTAGTAATTTTCGTCCCATTCACTAAAGGGACATATTTCAGCAATATTTCAATATTTTAATACTGTTTTTTCAACATGTCGACCTGAAGGACACAGGATCTGGTTGTAAATAATAGCTGGAGATTTTATAAGGGCCTGTGGGGACAGGCCAAGGGGAATGGCTTTAACCTGCCCGAGGGGAGACTGAGATGAGCTCTTAGGCAGAAGCTCTTCCCTGTGAGGGTGCTGAGGCGCTGGCACAGGGTGCCCAGAGAAGCTGTGGCTGCCCCATCCCTGGCAGTGTTCAAGGCCAGGTTGGACACAGGGGCTTGGAGCAAGCTGCTCTAGTGGCAGGGGTCCCTGCCCGTGGCAGGGGATGGAGCTGGATGAGCTTTAAGGTCCTTTCCAATGCAAACCAGGCTGGAATTCTGTGATTGTATGATCAGTCAATTAAAATAAAGCAAATTATACACAGTACAAAACCTAATTTACCTCATGAAGACATCTGAGGAGCTCCCTTCATCAGACTATGTGAGAAAGAATATTTCTTCCTTCAGGTATCGATGTTCAGTTGAATAAAATGTGACCTCATGGGTAAAGCACAGCAGCTGGCTTAGAAGTCATCTCTTCAACATATGAAACTTCATTTCCTTGGAAAGGCACCAAAATAATCACAGCAAAATTATCAGCTTGATTTTTGAGCTGCTTAGGATTACATTTTCCATCAGAAAATCCACATTAAGTTATCATTTCTTTTCCTACGTTAAGCTGCATCTTCTTTGCGCTGCTAAAACACACTGACTTGTAATCTTTGGTGTTCTCTGTAATCCTCCCAAAACCTCACGTGGTTCTGTTCAGAGCCTTTCTAAACGTTGTGCTGTTGTGCTGAGGTGTAATCCGTCCTACAGCAGCGAAATGCATTTAACTTATCTCCACTCATGTTATCAGATCGGATCCCAAGTATCTCAATGCCTGAAATGACCATTTCTGTTAATTATTGGTTAAAATATCTTTGGCTCTGAAACCCCTGATATCCTTCTGATTGTGGTGGTTTGGTGGCCAGCCGCTTCTGTAGTGGGTCAGAAACCTGCTTCTTGATTATAACATCCTTTTGTTCTTATTTTAGGTTGAAATCAGTCCACTGGAAAACGCAATAGAAACCATGCAGCTCACAAATGATAAGATCAATAATATGGTTCAACAGCACCTAAATGATCCAAATCTTCCCATCAACCCTCTCTCGATGCTGCTGAACGGCATTGTGGATCCTGCGGTCATGGGAGGGTTCACAAACTATGAGAAGGTAATGTCAGAATTGCCTGTCCTTCACCTCTTCACCTTGTTGAGATGTGTCTCTATTTGTGCCTAAACACCATGTGGGTCACCCCACATATGTACTTAGTAGAACATTGCTTAAAACCTACCACTTTTCCAACCTCGTTGATTCCAGGATTGCATGGTTTTAAGTGTCTTTCTGGTATTTATGGATGGATTTTTGTCTTTCTACATTTGAAGTAAGAGTTGATGTGTTTAGCAGCAAGCATACTTCTGTAGGGGCACAGTGGACAATCCCTTACTAGAGTTAGTCACTGCCAGCATTCCCAATGTGGGCTCTCATGCTCTTGGACATAGGAGCTGAGAATTTCTGAGTGAACTTCAGTGACCAAGGTAGCTGATTGCAATTCTCTCCTTTGCTTTCAAACAGATGAGGTTTTAAAGGATGAATCCTATGGTAGAGACTCTGAGATAGCAGTCAGTTGCAGATATGTCTGAATAATCTTAACGGCATGTTTGCAGCATGAGCTTTTAAAGTTATATGGGATGAGATAGTAACATCGGGAAACAATAAACCCTGTATCTATCAGTATGTTGTGAATATGTGTGGGACTGCAGTGATAGGACAAAGGGTAATGGGTTCAAACTTAAACAGGGAATATTTAGGCTGGATATAAGGAAGAAGTTCTTTACTGTGAGCATGGTAGCACAGGTTGCCCAGAGAAGCTGTGGCTGCCCTATCCCTTACAGTGTTCAAGGCCAGGTTGGACAGGGCTTGGGACAGCCTGGTGTAGTGGAAGGTGTTCCTGCCCGTGGCAGGGGGCTGGAACTGAATGATCTTAAGGTCCCTTTCCAACCCAAATCATTCCATGATTCTATGAATATTAGTCATACAGAGTTGGCATACACAAACAAGATGCATGTTCTAACATAAATGGAGAATGTACACGCTGATGTACGTGTTGTTCTGTCCATCTGTTGATGTCCTTCTGTAACTCTCACCCATTTCACATACTATAATTTCTGGAACTGCTAGAAAGCCATTTCAGGGCTGTGCCAAGTCCTCTGCCCGTGAGATTTGAACTTGTTCACCATCTGCTCATCTGCCTACTTTGCTGATGCCTTAATCTTAAAACGCTGTTAAATTCTGCATCTCTTTCCTACGTCTTCACTTTGTATTTGTAGCTCTCATTGTTCTGCAGAACCTTTGGATGCATTAATTTCTCTTTGCTGTAGGTAATTCTGCCGTGGCAGTAGACATTGATTCACTCTCTGAAATAACTTCTCATTTCTGTCTCTTACCCAGGCTTTTTTCACTGACAAATATATGCACGAGCATCCAGAAGATCATGACAAGATTGAGAAGCTGAAGGATCTGATCGCTTGGCAGGTAAGATACTTTCAGCCAGGTTGGTCGGGCTCAACTGCTGTGCAAAGGCACTTTAGTGTCACTTTTGACAAAAAGCAGGCATTAAACTCTTCACCCTTTGTACACTTCATTGCCATTTAAAACTGTTGGAACTTGAGCTAAAGTGCATCTTTCCAAACCTGGCGTCATTTGTCTTTTGATAAACCCTCAAGGAACACACATGATCAACCTCTTTTCTTTCTCCCTTTCTTTTTGTAACCATAATACAGTGGAAATATCCCAACTGTATCAGCTCAGAAAATACCTTGTAATGATGTTGGTTGGTGTTACTGGTAGTTTAGTTTTGCATTTGAATTTTCTAAGGCTGATTTCAGTAATAAGAAATCCCTAACCCTGAATCCCTCCCCTGCTTGCACACACTGGGGCAGTATTTTTTCACGTATCCACTTCTTTCTTCCAACAACATATCTTCCATTTATTAACCTTTCTGTCCAGACTTCCAGCACCTTTGAGCACAGAATATTCAATGTGAGAGTTGCAAAACTTAGCTTCCATGCAAAATACTCAGTAAATTCATTTTAGATGTTATGAGCCTTTCGGCTTGTTTTCTGTATACCTTAACATGGAACAAGAATGCTCATGATTCATAAAGCATTTGAAATTACCTGGTATTTTTATGACAGTGTTTTAGAGGAGAAATCATTTAAATGTAACATGATACAGGCAGTATTACCTGAACTGGGATTGGAACCCAGGTTTCCAGCCCTGTGCCTGAGACAAAGCAGGAACCCTCCTACATGAAGAACTGCTTTACATGTGCCAAAGGATATTTTCCAGGACAAATAAGAAACAATTCCATTTTTTGTTCCATAGTCATAGACTGGACATTTTCCAGTGGTCTCAAGGTAATTTTATGATCACTAAAAACATACCAATATGCTTGGAAGTGTTTTTCCCACAGAAGAACAGAGTGCATCGTTGTCTTTTTACATTCAATTTATCTTTATTATAAAGAGAATAATTTACATTTCTATAGGATTCAGTCTCAGAGGTGGTAGAACCAAAGATACTGAATTTAAGGAAAAAATCCCCTGAAGACCATAAAGCTATAACTGAATAAAAACTCTTTTGGCCTGCAAAAACCTTATGTATTTATTTATTTCCTTGTGAGCTTTTACAGAAGATTAAGTTTTAGGAGCTTTAAGTTTTATAGAGGAAAATAATTTGATCCCAGAAGACTTCACTTCATGTCAGCTCCATGCCTTTGCCTCTGATAGCAATACTTCAAATGAATTACAAACACACATTCCCTCAGCAAAGATTCACTTTGGTGACATTTAGGCATTAAAATAGTATTGGTATTTGAAAACATGTATGGCAGCTAATCAGGTCCTCTTTTAATTATTCAGTGGTTTTAAATATATAATTAGATACACCCCATCCCTGGCAGTGTTCAAGGCCAGGTTGGACACAGGGGCTTGGAGCAAGCCGCTCTAGTGGAAGGGGCTCCTGCCCATGGCAGGGGGTTGGAACTGATTGAGCTTTAAGGTCCCTTCCAACCCAAATCAGTCTGGGATTGTATGATAATTCCCCATCACTACTGGAGTTCTAAACAATGGGAACCAGAAAAATAGAGAAAAGGAATCAAAACCTACTTTTTATAGCTGAAAAGTTGTTTCAGAGAGGGTGTAGCAATTTCATAGTGGAAATCAGCGCTTTGCAATTACATTACTTATTTCATATACATTCCATTTATCCTAAGACTTAAACCTCCTCTCACCTAATTTCAGTTTTCCGAGCACAGGCTGCATAAGTGGCTGGTGTCAGGAGAGGGAATTGTTATGGAAACTTTGCAGAGTGAGGCACTGGTCTGAATTCCTCACGGCCTTGACAGTGATTGAATGCAAAAATGAGTTTTCATCTTTCAATAATGTGGGGCTTGGAGTTTTGTAATCACATGGAGATTTGCTTTATGCTGTATAAATCAATCTGGATATATGAAATAGGAGCCTGACAATCGTGTTATCAGCTGACTAGTTAAATTTGATTCTTTTCCTATCCCCTTACCTTACCTTTCTCTCCACTGTGCTATGGAATTCATGCTCTTCAGGATATTATCCCTTTAGAATTCCTGTGAACTTCAAGTGCACAGTTTCATGAAATAACTATCATTAGTAAAGAAATTCCATTTTTGCCTGTCTTTTTTGCTTTTCTGACTTAGGAAACAAAAGATTTCCATGGAGCAACATCAGTCCAAGATCTTTTCTTTTAACACGAAGATAATGAAATCAGTGATCGAAATTATGGTAGCATGATGAATATTTGATGACATCAATCACTGTTTAGCTCATGCATTTACAGCATACCAAAAGTACTATGTACCACACAGCCGAATAGCAGCATACCAAATGAAGCCTTTATCATCATATTTTATACCATTATTATGAAAGGCTTTCTTTTAATATTTGGGCTATAAGATTAATAATTGAAATCCGTGTCGCTTTTTTATTTCGGCCAAGCTGATGAAGATATTTTAAAAGCAAAAGACAAAAGTCAGACATTAATTTGAATTTGCAGTGGAACTTCATAAAACTTTAAAATCAACAAAGATTAGAAGGATAAAATAAGTCTTATCTTGAGCTGGTTTCCTTTCTCATTTAGCTCGTGCGTTTCTAGCTCAGCTACTTTGCTTCTTCATCCACTTCTCCAAAGGTGAGGGTGCCCTGTAGAGTCTTTGGCAATAGAGCCATAAGCAAACCCCCCCCCCGTCACTGCTTCAAACCCAAATGAATTCATAATATCGTAGTGATGTTGTGGTATCTATCCCAGTGACCTGGTTTAGTGGTGGGCTTGACGGTGCTGAGCTGGTGGTTGGACTTGATGATCTTAAAGGCCATTTCCAACCCAGTTGATTCTGTGATTCTGTTCTATGAACACGGCAAAATCCTGCCTCTGTATCTGCATCTGACACAGATTCGTGGAGGTTTACACCTCAGTGTCACTCATCACCACATTTCCTTGTGCCAGTGTCTGGAAAGGAGATGTGGGAAGAACCCTGAAGTTAATAGAAGGTGAAGCAGAAGTAGTAAGACAGTCTGAAGGTAATTTCTTTCTGCACTTGATAGATGTTTAAAGGCTTAAGTGGCCTTGGACAGGGAGACCAAACATCCTGACTCAGAAATCGCACAGAAGTTCTGTACCAAAGCCATGGGAAGTTTACTAAGTTCAGCTTCTGTTAAGGAATAAGTCTTTCCTTCTTCATCTATGGGCTCTGGTCTGCTTTGATTCCCTCATAGCTGGGTGCCTCCTCTTGCCTGTTCCTCAATCCCTTGACTTAACAGTTCCAGTTGGCCACCAGCCTTTAGGTTCTTCCATTCTCCAAACCTACACTCACTCCAGCAGACTTGGCCATCTTACTACCTTGCTTCTCAAGCTGGTTGTATGTACCCGGTGTGTATCCCAACAGTGAAACCCTCCCTGGCACCTTCAGTGGCTGCAGTCAAAACAGTCTGTCATAATTCTTACTTTATAGTCTTTTAAGAGAGTCTATGTCCATTTAAAGGGTGTTCTAGGTAAGATTGCTTGAGTTTGTTCACCTGTAATTCACCTGTGGATTTATTATTCTTACTAATAAAGCTGCTCCTTCTGATTGCTGCTCAGTCCTATTAGAAAGATCTGGTTTTAATCAGTATTATGATTTAATTATGAACTATGAAGAAGCAGCCTCTTAGCTTGATTGCTGCAGAGAAGTTCCAAGTTACAATCGGAGCCCTGTGTGGGCTGAAGCAGACCTGGAAGAGGAAATATTTGCCCTAAGCTGGAGGTAGCAAACTCTTAACGGTGTGTCTGGATGGCTGTGGGAATGAAAATGTCTCTCTTAAACCATTTTAAAAGGTCAGCTACACCTCCACACTATGAACTAATTCTATAATCCTCTGTTGGCAGGGATATGCTGTGACAGAAGCCTCGGAGATAAATGATTATTTTCAGTTACAACAGAGAATTAATTTAATTTTATTCTCCTCTGTTTTGCTCCCAAAGAAAATAAAAGGGTTTTTCTAAGAAGAAATGGGTAGTACATAAACCTACGTGTTTTATTAATAAATACTGCTCTGCAATATATATATGTCAGAGAATGTAGACCATTACCAGTTATATAAATAGGATTTATTAAACAAAGCATGCAAGTATTTTCTCCTTTAAGGTTATATCCTCACGAAGCAGGGAAGGGACTGGTATTAATAACCCAGTGTGAGAGTCAGCATTCATCAGTTTGCCATTTGGAAGCACGGTGTGTATGGGGGCCTGTGAATATAACATCACAGGAGTGTTTGTGCTGTCTGATAAATTCAGCTGTGCCTCCAGCATGTGATTACAGGGCAGAGCTATGGGTGTATTCATTTTAAAGGACTTTAGTTAACGGAGGAAAAAGGAAATCATTTATAGCAGATTTTTAGATCCTTTTTTTACTATGTTATGATTCATAGCTAATGAATTATGATGATCATAGAATCATAGACACATAGAATGGTTTGGGATGGAAGAGACCTTAAAGCTCATCCAGCTCCAACCCTTGCCACGGGCAGGGACACCTTCCACTAGAGCAGCTTGCTCCAAGCCCCTGTGTCCAACCTGGCCTTGAACACTGCCAGGGATGGGGCAGCCACAGCTTCTCTGGGCACCCTGTGCCAGCGCCTCAGCACCCTCACAGGGAGAGCTTCTGCCTAAGAGCTCATCTCAGTCTCCCCTCTGGCAGGTTAAAGCCATTCCCCTTGGCCTGTCCCTACAGGCCCTTGTCCCAAGCCCCTCTCCAGGTTTCCTGCAGCCCCTTCAGGCACTGGAGCTGCTCTCAGGTCTCCCCTTCAGGAGCCTTCTCTTCTCCAGGCTGAACAAGTCTCATGATTGTTGTTGATGATGTTATGGTTGTTATTATCATTATTGTCATTATCATCATCATTATTATTATATGAGCTCTTTCGCCCCTCATGCAACATACTTGGGAGTCTCGCCCTAACCCTTCCATTAGGAAGGACCAGGCAGACTGAAGCAGCATAACTCTGCTTTCCAGATCCCGTTCCTGGCGGAAGGCATCCGGATTCATGGGGAGAAGGTGACGGAGGCGCTGCGGCCGTTCCACGAGCGGATGGAGGCTTGCTTCAGGCAACTGAAAGACAAAGTGGAAAAGCAATACGGGGTCCGCGCTGTCGTAAGTTACCTGCTAACTTTATATTTCCTAGATATGTGGAATCCCCTTAAATTCCAGGCTGTTGTCTATTTCTCTGTTATAATTGCCACTGATGACAAAAGCAGGGTTGATGCAGCATTGCCTGCTTGTTCTCAGTGGTCATCAGATTATTAAATACTGAGTGGATGCTATTAAAGATGCTGAGAAAGCCTTAGTGCTTTCATTTCGCAGCATGGGAACAGTTCCTAAAGTGCCTGAAGTCAAGATAATTCTTCAGTTTTTAAGGAAATGGGTTTAAATAAACCAAAACAAAATTTCCATGGTTCTCCTAGAGCTGAATGTCACCTTTCCATAGATGTAATTCCTTCTGACACATGAGGGCTGTGCTGCTCTAGAGTTTCATGCAGCCTTACGTACTCTGGTACCACCCTAAATGCAGGCGGGCAGTAACAAGATACCTGCTACTTGATGGGATTTCATAGTGCTGGAGTTTCTGCTTTTGCCATTCCAACAAGCTGTTTTCAGTTGCTGCTTCATCTTTAAGGCACAGCCAAGTATTTGGTGGCTTTTCCAGTGGAGGTCTGTTTTGCACTTGAGTGTTACCCATGAGGGAGGAAGGCCAAAAGCCAACATACAGCTGCATAATTCATAGAATCATGGAACAGGTTGGGTTGGAAGGGACCTTAAAGCTCATCCAGCTCCAACCCCTGCCACAGGCAGGGACACCTTCCACTGGAGAAGCTTGCTCCAAGCCCCTGTGTCCAACCTGGCCTTGAACACTGCCAGGGATGGGGCAGCCACAGCTTCTCTGGGCACCCTGTGCCAGCACCTCAGCACCCTTAATGGTTAGAGTAGCTCTAGGACTGGCGACGTGGAGCTGGTATCCTAAGAATATACTCAGGGCTGCCAGGGTGAGCTTTATCTCTCTCTGCTGGAAGCTGTGACAGCAGTGGTGTAAAAGTGCTATAACCTTTAGGTTTCTTTGTGGAATGACAGCGGTATTTGAAACCTGCATGTGCTGTGCATCTCTTCCCACTGCTCCAGAAAATAAAGCACATAGATTTATGAGAAAGGACCCGTCTGTCCTCTTACCACAGAGGTATGTGGTACAGCACTAGGATGACTTGGTAGACAGCCGGCTTCCTCCATCTGCCCTGTGGTGGTGAGTTGTGGATCCTCTCCTGCCTTATGGCTCTGCAGGTCCCCCCACCTCAGCACGGGGACACCCCATTCACCCCACTCCCGTGGGCAGCAGGATGGCAGCACAGGGTGCCGTGGTGGCTGTAAGCCTGCCCTTGGCACATTGGAAGTGCCAGGAAGTTCTGGCATCCCCCCCTTTGCTGCTGAACTTGGAATCATAGAAGCACAGAATGGTTTGTGTTGGAAGGGACCTTAAAGATGATCTAGTGTGTGGTGGCTTCCTTATGAGAAGGCTAAATTGCATGGTTGCCCCAGTTGGGTTGGATCATCAGTTTTGGAGAGGCTATGTCAATTCACGTGCATATTGAGACAGATAGTACTTCATGGGCTCAGATGTTGAAGGTTACCTTTTGCAGCCATGAAGCTAAAAGCATCTGCAGTTGTGGTTTTCACCTATTGTCTGAAAACAGTGTCTAAAGCACAGCTGCACAGGGAGGTGACAGATGACCTTTGCACCCTTTTCATGCCCTTCCTGCCTTCCCATCCTTAAACCTTCCAAGGCAAGAATATCAGAAGGGAGCTCCATCGCAATCCAGCCCTTAATAAATTAAGAAATAAATGATTAAGAAATAGAAAAAAGGAGAATTATACCAATTAGAAGTTCTTCTCTGTTTCTTCTGCCCCTAAATGAGAAGCAGACACTAAACTGATTCTAAAAAGAGTGAAGGAATCAAGACATGCCTAAATAGCCTTCAAACAGCACCCTCCTCATCCAGTTCTGGTAATGGTCACTAATGGGCACATGCCACTGAGTTTGTGGATGTTATGTCAATCACATCAATGTAAACAGGATGTGAATTTGGTTCCAAATTGCCTATGGAAAATCCCACAGAGGTTTATTCTCAGGAGTGGATGGTGCAGGGTACAGGGAGGGAAGGAACTTCTGCTTTCTGCACAGTGAGTTGCGCAGAGAAGCTGTGGCTGCCCCATCCCTGGCTGTGTTCAAGGCCAGGTTGGACACAGGGGCTTGGAGCAAGCTGCTCTAGTGGAAGGTGTCCCTGCCCGTGGCAGGGGTTGGAACTGGATGAGCTTGAAGCTCCCTTCCAACACAAACCAGGCTGGGATTCTATGCGATACAGAGCATCCTGGGCTAAGGGATTGGGAAGAAAGATGCTGCAGCAGGCAGGACAGCAAAGAAGCGCCAAGTGATGTCCTCTGAGTTCCCAAAACCTCAGTGGAATAGCGTATGCCATAGTGTATGCCAGTGAAGTATCCTGTTGTATTTTATGATAGGCCTTCTTTCAGAGATTAATTTTCACTTTTGTCTATAGTGGTGACTTTTTTTAATGGGAACAGTGAGATCTTATAGGGAATGTGCGAGCCTTTATGATACCCTTCTAAGCGGTGTTCTGTTTGTAGCCCTTCAAATCCCATCTTGGCAATATATTTAAGAGGAGAAAAGTTCTAATAGCAATTTATTTCCAAGGAGAGCAGGAATAATTGACATTAATGATACTTGTGTGTCAGTCATTTCAATGAAGTATGACTTTCAGTGGAAAGTCATACTCAGGTGGTGTTATCTTTCTAATTTCACTCTACCCACCAGTAGGAATTGTCAGGATTGATGGAGTTTTATCGCTTCTGTCTTCCTTGTACAAGGCCAATTTGCCAAGAGCTGACAGGGTGGAAAATATACCTGTAATTAAACAGCATGAGCTTCTTATTTGTTGACTGAAAGAGTTCAGTTATTTTATGCATATACCAGTTATTAATGACTAACAAAGCTTGCATAAATATTCAGAACTCTGAAATTGTCTGAAACAGCATAAAAAACCTTTCATAGATTTCCTTCTTCACCTCGATGTCACTCTGTAAATTGGCTCTCTTCACATTTCTTTTGAATATCTTTCTTTCTCTTTTCCTTTTTTAAGCTCCATTTCATTTAGATATACTGACAGGGCAGTGAATTCAGACGTGAAGATGGATGAAAACCAAAGTTATTTGTAGAAAGCTCCTTTTCAAAGCCCAGATGTAAAAAAAAGTGTGTAAATACCATTGAAACAAAGAAATTATTGGAATATGATTAAAGTTATACGCGTGCCTATGAGGACCTACATATTTCTTCCAAGTCCTTTAAGTGGATTTTCTTTGGAGTTTGTTCCTTTGTTGTTAAACACAATGAATAATTAAATCACATCAAACTCTACATCGAAGAAAAGCCATGGAACATCTCCACGTTCCTTTTGGTAACCAGATGTCAGCTCTACTGTGATTTAAGAAGTAAGATCTTGTGTTTCTTCGTTGCAGCTTTCAAGTCTGGATGACAGACGAGGCAGCCGGCCACGGTCTATGGTGAGATCCTTCACGATGCCATCATCTTCAAGGCCCCTCTCTGTTGCATCAGTGTCTTCCATCTCCTCTGACAGCACACCTTCTCGACCTGGCTCGGATGGGTGAGTAAGAAATAACCCTTCAGGTCTTACCTCTGTAAAGCACGGTTTAGTGTGCACATTGGTAGTTTGAGGATCATCACCACCCCACTCCAGATCTCAGTGTTACTCTTTGCGATCCCACTGACTCCTCCTGTGTGGCAGCAGGATAGTGGTTTTCTCTCATAAGGAACTGTGGGGTGTTTTAGTTGGGACTTTTCCCAGTGTATTTTATACCAGACTTGGTTCATCATCGTGTCCCACAAACACTAATGTGACACAACAGTGTGACTAACTACTGTGGGGTAGGCATGGTGCTTTTAAGTCAGCCTTGGCTAAAAATACCCCAAACTATACAGACATTTATCTCCAGATATATTCTTTGTCCCTTTTCTAACCATGAACGTAATGCTTTCCTGGATTCTCTTTATAACAAAGTTAAACAAAATCCCCTAAGCATTCAAACTAAAAACCCCAAACAAGCAGGAGATAAATGATCCCCTTGTAAAGTACCCCAGGTGTAATAGGTCAGAGTGATGTTGTCCAAAGTCAGTGATGAGACGCGTGTTCAGCCAGCCCTGTCGTGGTAAAAACGGGTGGATCTTGGGAGAAGGAAGGGATTAGCTACCTGCTCAATCATTTCTGCTCACTTCTGCTGCCAGAGGAAAAGCTGCTTATGGCAACATTGTACTTTGAGACTTATCAAGATATTTCATGCGAGAACCAGGAATCCTGTTGATAAGCGCTGTCTCACAGGCACATCCCTCAAAAGAACAGCATCATCTGTGTGCTTTGTGGGGTTCAGAAGTTTCCTTCTCCCTCTTCCTCCCCCCAGGTGTTCCCATAATCCTGAAACTTAATATATGACCAAGGAGGCAGGTTTTTAAAGCCTCCTGAAGGGATGCTAACTTAGGACTAGAAACATGAGTGTCCCCTGTGAACCTTCAGAGGCAGTTTCTACCTGACCAGGGTGTAAAATGAAACACAGCACCTAAGGACCTATATGATACTTCCTTTGATTACAGTTTATTTACCCATTGGGAAGAACTGCAGCTCAGCTCCATCGCATTACCCTCCATAATGTATACGCGGTGAGTCATGGTGATATAAATGTAGGACAGCAGAGATGAGAATGTGTTTTGACTTAATTCATCCACGAAAGTTGTCTTGCTGCATCCATCCCTGGATAGCAGGCGACTTTGTCTCAGAAGAAAAATACTGATTCTTTCCTTCTCTGCATCCACTTCTTTATCTATTTCCCTTCAAAATCGGTATATATAATTTAATTTCTCCTTGGATGCTCTTTTCTTAACTTTCACCTCTCCATCCCTGCTTTGCTGAAGGAGGTGTCACTCAGCAGTTTGGGAGCATCTCAGGAGTCCACTTAGTATGTATATTAAAAAAACCCTTATGAAGATCACAGTGTAGCTCAGCTCCTACTTCAAGCCCGGAGCAATACATCTGGAATCCGTGTGAGGAAACTATAATGAACAACTGTCATCCCTGGGAAAACCGGGGGAAAATGCTCATTTGCTTGATCAGCGGAGCAAGAGAAATATCATCAGATGTAAAGAACATAAGGACCTCAAAAATTCAAATGACTGTAAAAATCGTATGGGTGCTTTGTCACTACTAACTTGGAAGAAGATCCCCCATGTACCTACCCTAGTTGATTTGGTTTATGGTCAGTTGTCCTCTCTTGCTTTCCATTTCCCCCCTGTTCATATGTTAATTCTGAGATTACAGATGGAACTAAGAAACTATTCAAACCAGAGCCCACAGATTGTTTTGCCCAGCTCATCCACCTTCTATTTTATGCCATCTCCAGCTTCTCCTGCTTTGGAGCTTTTAAACAGTAAAAACTCAAAGGAGACATTGACATAGTATGTGTTTTACAACTCCCAATGTATAATGTGTTTTACAACTCTATGTAAAATAAAACCCTGACTTTAAAAAAAGGGCCTTGGGTTTATTCCCTGCTTAAAAGGGGACTTAGAAGTACAAATCTGAGCACTTCTAAGCAGTGGCTGGAAGTGGGGAAGTCCCAGTATGCCTGTGTGATGAGCCGTCTGTTGAAAGTCCTAATGTACTTCAAGTAGGAGCACGGCGTGATAACCCATTTTATCACCCATACATTGCATACAGATTATTAATAGTCCTAATAATAGTAATGCCTGGGAGGGAAGCAATTAATCATTGTCTGAAGAATGGCAATTCCTCTTGTAAACTTGCAATCAGCCTACGAGGTGGCTGTCACTGCCCTCCAGCAGCTAAAATAAGCAATTTGTGGGTAAAACACATGGTGTTTGGAGAGCTGGTGTCTTCTGGCCCAGGCATTGTGGCCCTGGGCGAATCATCACCCTCCCTTTTCCCTATCTGTAGAATGGGATGAAGAAAGCTTGCGGTTTTGTCTCCCAAACCACATGGTTTTGGCTTTGCTTATGAGGCATCATGGCTCAGGGGCCTCTGCCGCAGGTTGGAGCTTCTTTGCATCAAATGAGCTAACTCAGGATAAAGACTGAATGGCTTTGAGTGCTTCAAACATAACAAAGAGCAGTAATTTTGGATACTGCTGCTGATGGAGGTCATTAGGTACTGCAAATTTCAGTATTTCAATCATAGAATCACAGAATACCCCATTGGAAGGGACCTCAAGGATTACCCGGTTCAGCCTTTCTAGGCAAAGCACCATCGAAACTGGATGTCCCAGCACCTTGTCCAGCCAAATCTTAACAGTGTCCAACACTGGGGAGTCACCACTTCCCTAGGGAGATTATTCCAATGGCTGGTTGTTCTCATTGGGAAAAATTCTCCTCTTGTGTCCAGTTGGAATCTCCCCAGGAGTAATTTGTGCCCATCACCCCTGGTCTTTTCCATGGGACTCCTTGTAAAAAAGGAGTCTCCATCTTCTTTGTAGCCACTCTTTAAATACTGGAACATGGTGATAAGGTCTCCTCTGAGCCTTCTCCAGGCTTCTCTGAGCAAGCCCAGCTCTCTCAGCCTTTCCTCATGAGCTTCCCAGCCCTTGGATCATCTTCATGGCCCTCCTCTGGACCATCTTCAGCCCATCCACACCTCTTTTGTGCAGTGAGACCAAAACTGAACACAGTTAAGATTGTGGCCTGTACGTGCATGCGTCCCCATGGGATGGTAAATACTTTCCCAGTGTTAAAACGTAAGCTGGTTCCTTTTTTGGGGGGGGCTTTTTGGTTTGGTTTCAGTTTTGTAACATGATGAAAACCTGTCAGGGTACAATCAGGTAAAATCTGACCAAGGTATGGTTTTGGTGTATTAGTTTATAATGTAAAATAAATCATAAAATACTTTGTCTACCTAAGGATGTTTTAGCTCAAGAAGAGCAAAATACCTACCTTGTATTTAAATTAGTCATTAACAAAGGTAAGATAAGATTCCTTTAAATTAGCTAAGAAGAGTTCCAATATTACTCCAGAATAGTGCTTTCCCTATGCAACAAAAACTCTTTGGAATATGAAGTTTTCCTTTAAAAGTTCCTTCAACCCCTAAAGATTTTTTTCCTTTGTAGCCAGAAAAATAATAGTCATGAACCATAAAAATTGCAGAGCTGATGGCTGTAGTACATCAAGCTTGCCTGTATTCATGCACTTGAAGCATTCCAGGTGGGAAAATACATCTGGGTTTTGGAAGCTAACCTTGCCCTTTGCTAGCATCTGGCTGATTTGTCATTCTGGAGTGTATCTGGAACACCAGAACAGCTTAGCTCAGCCCTCCTGGCTCCCCCTTACCAGGGCATGCTGTAGGGGAGCAGAAGTGTGGGTCTGTGACTGTATGTGGGCACTCATATGGATATATGTCCTCGAGTATATGATTATGTATATAATATAAAATCAAAATGCTATAAAAATGCATGCAAAACCAAATACACAAACAAGGTGTTATTAGAGACAGGAATGGGGCTCGTGTCTGTGGTTAAACCTCTGTACCTCCTGCTTTTGTGCCCCATACAGGTGTTTCCCTTGCATTAGGGGTGATGTTGTTTGCTTTTCAGAGAGCAGGTGCTGTAATTGTCATGAGTTACAAGGATAAAAAGCATTTTGTGTTGTGCATGTTGCACAGAAAATCACTCCACCTCTGCAAAGCAATTTCTGAGCTGTTATTCCTTCTCTGGGGAATAAATACATCCTCTTTCTCCACCCAAATGAAGCCAAAAAAAATGAAGATCTAGGAGGAATTTGGGCACTTGGCATTGGTAGACCCATGGACTGCATCTACCAGGGGTGCAGGGAACATAGGAGTGACATTTCTTTAATGCACTGTGCAATTACCTGTGCTTCTATAGCGCTGCTTTCCAGGTGGGTGCTGGCACCCGTGCCAGGTGTAGTGGGAGTGCTGGATGGGAACCTCATTGTTATGTAAACCACATGCAGTGGAACTCAGGAGTTTGTGTAGCTGTAAACCAGTTAATTTACTGCAGAGCAGGGAAATACCCACTATTGGGTCCTCAGCAGTAAATTTTATTGTAAGGCAATTATGATTGTTACAACCTTCTGCCCCCTCCTTTTCTCTCTGCTGAGTTGTCCTGGCTTAGCAAAGCATCACTGACTCAAAGGATCATAGATGATTCTGTGGTTCTATGAAAGGAGACTTTGGGAAACATGCAAACAAAAGTTACATGTTTTCCAAATGGTATTTTACTGCTCTAACCATCAACAATTTCCTTTAGGTTTGTGCTGGAGCCCCTCCTGCCCAAAAAGATGCATTCTAGGTCTCAAGATAAATTGGACAAGGATGACCTAGATAAAGATAAGAAAGAAAAGAAGAAAGAGAAAAGGAACAGCAAGCATCAAGAGATATTTGATAAAGAATTTAAATCTACTGATATTTCTCTGCAGCAGTCTGAAGCAGTGATCCTGTCAGAAACGGTAACTTGATTTGCAAGTAATGCTTTATCTAATCCTGAGCAGTGTTCTTTCTCTTTTTAAAGAAAAATGGTGATTTGGGGGGATTTAGTTTCTTTTTGGACCAAAACCATCTCCAAGGGAATATGCTACGATAGTAATATATGTGATAATGCATCAGAAACACAGGGTTTATTTACAGGGTAAAAAAATCACAGTCTCTCGTAAGAAAATCTTAACCAAAAGCTGTATAGGACTATTTGATAAAAGGAACAGATGGTATATCCTAAGTAAAATAAATGCTACCATTTTAGCAGCCGTTTTTATGTTTAAGGTTCCCCATAGATCCCGATGGGTTTCCTTATATTTCAGCTGACTGCGGCAAGACACTGTTTGGTGGGAATGTTACAAGGCCATTTTGTGTGTGGCAATTATGCATTCTTGAAGGCTGTTTCGAGCAGAAAATCATGAGCGGTTCCAGTGGTGGCTGTGTGTAAGGAGAGTAACTACAGGACATATCTCTCTTAAGCCCTCTCCCCTTGGCATGTATTTAATTCACTGAAACTATCCTAAAGGCTTGGGTAACGAGAAGTTTTAGCTCTGAAGCTGAAAGCAAGGCCATTTGAAGCTGGAGCAGGGATTGTGTGAACTACGTGTAACCCCCAAATCCCTGCCTGGACACCTCTTTGGAGGCCAATAGTTTACAGTTTGCCCTTCGGAAAGAAGTGCAATGTTGTATCAGAGCTTTGCACAAGTACTTGTAGAGCCAGCATATAACTCAGCAGAGTCTTGCTTTGGTGGCTGTGCCATTTACATTGGACTTGCAAAACGATTTCTCCCTGACTTGCAGTAAGTAGATCCTGTAAGTCTTTCTCTTTGCTGTTTGTAGTGGCATGTTACTCCAGTTTTCAGCCATTGTTCCTCTGTTTTCTGGGTTTGCTCCTTCTTTTCCACCCGAAGATGAGCTTAATGTCTCAGATGTGCCTTCTAACAGCTGGGAAGATCAGAGTTGTTCTGTCTGATGTGGACCCAGTGTGAGCTCAGCAAAAACCTCAGATAAAATCCCCTTTGCGCATCTCAGGCTTTTCACCCAAACTCCTTTGAATCCAATGACTTTTCCCATTGAATTCAGCACATTTAGGATCAGCCACGGTTGGTTTGAATGGAGCTTTCTCCTGCCAAAGCCAGCCAGGTCAGCATCATTAGAGTGTTTCCAGACAGAGTACTTTTGGTGAGATTTCCATATCATAGAATCCCAGAATGGTTTGTGTTGGAAAGAACCTTAAAGCCCATCCAGTACCAGCCCTCTACCATGGGCAGGGCCACCTTCCACTAGACCAGATGGGAGGCATCCAAGGATGCTGGAGAGCTGGTTGGTGTCACTGCAAGGTCACTGTCATCTCTGAGAGCTCTTGGGCATTGGAGAAGATTGCTTATGACTGGAAAAATGCAAATGCTGGCTAGAAAGGACCTGTGAACCCTTCAAGGCATATCCCCATTTGTTGTCGGAGGAACAAAACCAAGCAAAGCTCGACATGGTCTGGCTCAAGTTTTCCACTCTTCCCAGTGGAGCTTTCAGTGCATGACTGGTATGACTGATACTCCACTGCTTATAGTGAGGGAGGGGAATCAAATGTCAGAGGTAGTTACTTTCAGCTTCTTGAAATCCATGGATCAATAATAAGAAAAGGAGTTTGCTGGTGAGAGGAAAACTCCTCTTTCAGTATCTGCAAACTCCTTGATGAGCTCCAAACCACCCGAGTCAATTTTAAATGCTTGCTGTTAGTGCAGTTTGCTTTCTCTTGCAGGTGAAATAGAGGAGCCACTCTCTTGAGCTCAGTTTACAAGAGCGGTTGGACAGTTCCCACTGCTGTCTTCAGGAATTTTATACATATCATGGCAAGCAGCTTAAAGATAAAACTTGTCTTAAACTCTTTGCGCTCTGCAGACGCGTGCCCTTGTTAATGATATAAAAGGGAAATGCTTATCTTTTGTGGGTAAGAATTCAGCTTTCCCGTTGTTCTTCTTTTGTGGGCTGAACTCTGTAAGTTCCCTTTTTAAGTTGAAATTACTCCCAGAGCACTGGTACTTCTGTGTTTCATGAAGAATAAGGCGTTTTGATTTCTCTGGCATGAATAACCTGGAAGCAGAAAGTTTGTGAGAAGAAAAGGTGACGATGCAGTGGAAGAGGAGGAAGATTAGAGGTGAGGTTTTTTCCAAAAGAAAAAAGTTGGAATCCAGATTTTACCAGAAATTGAAATGAAAATGAAAGATTTAAAGAGCTTTAAATGTGAGATTTTAGTATTAAACTACTATTAGTTACTAGATTTTGTATGATAGTTACTGGATTTGTTCTGTTGAGAGGTTAGAACTCCCTTGTACCATCACTAATTCCATTACAAAATTTCAGTTATTTGGTGAATTTTCTGATGGATTCTGAGTCCTGACTTGTCAAATATTTGGGGGCTTTACAGCAGAAGACATTCTTTTCTTTAGTACAGTGACAGTTTATATGTATCTTCAAGAGAATGAGCGGAAGAATAACATCCAGCTTGGATTTGCTAACACCAGATGGATCAAGCCCATCTTTCTTCTATGGAGGAGGCTGCTCTGTGGGTAGGAATGACGTGGCAGACCCCAGACGTGCTGACTACAGTGTGACTTATGGCACATCTGACACACCATGTTCTCATGAGCAAGATTGGGTGATGAAGTGTGGTCTGAGGTAGTGCTGAAGGGTACTCAGCAGCCTGGAAAACCAGTGCTCAAAATTGTCATGGATGAGATGGAATTGAGAGCATGTGATGGATTTGGGTAGAGAGATATGTCAGAATAATGGATGTGCAGGAGCACAGGGCATGGTCAGCCTCTTAATCACTGGCTTCCATCTGTGTATTAGTAGGTGGGTTCATTGTGTGTCACTTCTGTTTCATAGAATCATAGAATAGTTCGGGTTGGAAAGGACCTTAAGATCATCCAGTTCCAACCCCTCTGCCATGGCCAGGGACACCTCACACTAAACCATGGCACCCAAGGCTCTGTCCAACCTGGCCTTGAACACTGCCAGGGATGGAGCATTCACAACCTCCCTGGGCAACCCATTCCAGTGCCTCACCACCCTCACAGGAAAGAATTTCCTCCTTAGATCCAATCTAAACTTCCCCTGTTTCAGTTTGAACCCATTACCCCTTGTCCTGTCACTACAGCCCGTAATGAAGAGTCCCTCCCCAGCATCCAGGTTTCATCAGGTTTCATCCAGGTATCATCACAGGTCGCAACCAGCCCGTGCCAGTTACTGGCAGATAGCAGGCTTGTGCTTGGTGGTACAAAAGTCCAGTTTCAGCTATTCACCCCACCATGCACATCTCACAGTTAGCTGATGCTTGACCACACTCGGATTCTAAATCATTCTTTACCCACTACAAATAGGCTGTTAGCAGGGGTTTGCTTTCAGAAGGGAAGGCTGCAACAACCTTAGGTGTGAATCCATTCTAGATCCTGTTTACCCACTACTTTGTGCAATGTACTTGCAAGACTGATACCAATTTTACAGAGAGTATCAAGTGAGACGTGCAGCAACGTGTCCGACAGTGGCCATTCCCATCTCTGCAGAGCTTCTGCTATCCTTCGAAGATGGAGTTCTCTAACAAAATGAGTGTTTCCATCACTGTGATGGATTCTTTTATATAGGAGTTTGGGTTTTTTTTTCCAGTAACATAAATTGCAATGGAAGAACATGGGTAGATTATAAAACTGTAGAATCATTTCTTGGAGCTTTTATATAGTCTTTAAAAAGGAGTATTCAGAGGCTGTTTTGCCTCGTTACATGGCTTAAATAGTAGAATAGTTAGGGTTATAAAGGACCTTTAGATCATCCACTTCCAATACTTCTTTCCAAAATTCACTGTACTCATCATGAATTTATGGACTGATCAAAACCCAAGCCCTAATTACAGAGGTCTTGTACTGCTATGATCATGTCAGAGGATAACCTAAGCATTTCGGTATGTGAAGATGGTCAATAATGCCTTCATAGTTTTCTAAAGATTTAGATCTCCTTTTAAGTATTACATAAACTTCTCTAACATAAATTCTCATTGTTCATTCTTTGATTCTGTGATGGCAAACTTAACACTGAAGCCAGGAAGTGAACAGAGCACTCAAAGGCTTGTGTGAGCAGTCAGAATAACAGGCTGCTCGTTTTATGGACTTAGTGGCATTTAACATCACTCACTATTGATCTTGCTTTTGTCAGACCAAAAAATATTAGCAATGGGTTCATCACGGATTAGTGGTCTCCAGAGAGTTCATATTCCCTGGCAGAGCCATGTGAAGCTTTAAGAGGACCAAGCTCATCAGTCACAGCAGAAATGAAGGTTTATTTGAGATAAGTAGCTACAGAGCAGGTTAACCTGGGACCTTGATTCTAGTTGTTGAGTTTTCTCTGGATTTTGGCATTGCAGATTTCCTAATCGATTCCTGTGGTTTCCTGAGTTGCTTTCTTATAATTACATGCCTCTGAGAACGTGATTCCTTTGCTTATCCTTTATACTAAAAATATGCTTTAAAAGATCTTGGAAGAAAAAACCTTTGGAGTGTTAGAACTTGAATTTTAACATCAGGAATATTTCTGAGAGGTCTTGATGAACTCTCCACAAGACGTTACATACATTGTGGTCATTCATTTCCCACGGAAGGGTATCAGAGACACAGCCTTTTGTACAAAGCCTCTTAAGGTTTGTTTTGTGAAAACAGAAGGAAGCACTCCTCCCTCACTTCAGATTTCTCCTTTGCAACACACAGAAAAGATTCTGAATGCTGGATAATGTTGTGTAAGGATATAGACTATAGACTTCCTTGGCTGCTACGAAGCAAGAGTTTGGGGAATTGGCTCGTTGCTTCAGGAAAATACGCCAGGCTGCAGGAAGGTGTATGCCTTAAATCACATTGTGGTTCCTTGGGGGAAGGGGAAGACTTGGAGCTGTGAAATACTGCATTAAATCAGAAGTACTGTGTGTGTTACCATTGCCTTATTACTGTTTAAGAGGTAGTGAGGAAAATACGGCAATCCCAAGCTCTGCTTTCAGTAATGCATTCAGCATGCATTCCTTTAATGTGTCTGTTTCTTTCCCCCGTGCAGATCAGCCCGCTGCGGCCACAGAGACCAAAAAGCCAAGTCATAAACGTCATTTCAAGCGAAAGACGCTTCTCCGTCTCTCCATCACCTCCCAGCTCCCAAGTGACACCACCCCCAATAACTCCACGGACAAAGCTTTCTTTCAGCATACAGTCCAGTGAGTCTTCAGGCTCTTTTCCTAGCAAATCCTATGTAAAAGAACTTGTAGTGGGGAGATGTGTTGCCTAAACATAGCGTTACACTAAGGTTTGAGTCCTTTGCGCTGCTCTTTTTGCCCTCACCATGGGATCGCTTGCAGGAACAAGAACTTGCCTCTTAACATCATGCTCCTGGCATTTGTCAGAAGCAATTATTTCACCATTTTCCTAAAGCAGAGTTGTTGGCTTGAAAAAGTTGCTTTTCCCTGTCAAATAATCATTAACCATTTCTTTCGTATAGAGTAACTGTCAAAAATAGTGTTGGACTTGATTCTGTATTGGATTTGGGGGGTTTTGGAGCATTAAAGGCTCAGAAAGAAAATCTTTTAATGTAATTGTACTTGAAACCAACTTTATTTGCTGCTTAGTGAGTACAAGGCAGGAGAGGGGAAAAAGCCAGTCTTTTTGATGTATTTTTTGACATTAACATCTATCACTCAGTTTTTATAGAATTGTAGACTCATAGAATAGTTAGGGTTGGAAAGGACCTTAAGATCATCCAGTTCCAACCCACCCTGCCATGGGCAGGGACACCTCACACTAAACCGTGGCACCCAAGGCTCTGTCCAACCTGGCCTTGAACACTGCCAGGGATGGAGCATTCACAACCTCCCTGGGCAACCCATTCCAGTGCCTCACCACCCTCACAGGAAAGAATTTCCTTCTTATATCCAGTCTAAACTTCCCCTGTTTTCTGTAAAATATCACCTATTTTCTTCAGTCTTCAGGAATGCCTGTTGCAAAACTGGGTGTAATACAGCACCTGTGTCTGTGCCATTGTCCAAAACCTGCTATTCAGAGGTTTTAATTGCTAGCATGGGATAAAACAGTAATGTATTATCTTTTGATATGCTTGATACATGTACCCAAATGGCTAGTACAGTTGTCAAGAGTTCAGAGAAGTTGGTAAAGGGGAGAATAGATGCTCAGTTTTAAGAAGAAAGTGTTGTTCCATCAAGGTCTCTGTTTTATTTGTGTCTTGTGGTACTTAAAACCCTTACCCTTAAACAGTGGTTTGGAAAGCTCCTGTTGCCGGTTGCAGATACACATCCTGTGAGCTGGCATGTGTTTATTCTACAGATCTATAGCAACAGAACTGTCTTCTAAAGGCACGTGGCTTTGCTTTAATGATTTGAACTTGTTGATTGCAGACGTGTGGAAGAGGGAAAGGCAAGAGGAAATCAATGCAGCATTTCCTTTGCAGAGCCAGGCATCTAAGCCAAATATTGTTATAACACTGAACTCTTTCTTTTCTTTACAGTTTTGATAGCAAGAATCTACCAGCTAAAAACTGGAAATACAGAGAAGTATATATACTCATGCAAAAGATATTCTTCGAATTGGATTAGTTCTTCCTGTGTACATTTTATTAAAACTAACTTGTTTTCTCCTTTAAAAAAGTATTTGAAGTTATCACATTTTTCTGCACACAGATCATAGAACCATGGAATGGTTTGGGTTGGAAAGGACCTTAAGATCATCCAGTTCCAATCTCGCTGCTCTGGACAGGGATGCCTCACCCTAGACCATGTCGCTGTGGGCTCTGTCCAGCCTGGCCTTGAACACTGCCAGGGATGCAGCATTCTGAGAATATTTAATAGATATAAATAAGTATAAATACTATATAGAATCATAGAATGGTTAGGCTTGGAAAGGACCTTAAGATCATCCAGTTCCAACCCCCTGCCATGGGCAGGGACACCTCACACTAAACCATATCACCCAGGGCTTTGTCCAACCTGGCCTTGAACACCACCAGGGATGGAGCATTCACAACCTCCCTGGGCAACCCATTCCAGTGCCTCACCACCCTCACAGGAAAGAATTTCCTCCTTAGATCCAATCTAAACTTCCCCTGTTTAAGTTTGAACCCGTTACCCCTTGTCCTGTCACTACAGTCCCTAATGAAGAGTCCCTCCCCAGCATCCCTGCAGCCCCCTTCAGATACTGGAAGGCTGCTATATATCTTTAAATATAAATAGTATATAATAGTAAATAATATATATGTACTGATGTTTTATGAGTGTTACATAGAACAGGTTCAGCTTCTTTCCCCTAATTGAGGATTGGTCATGATAAACGATTTTAGGAATTCCAAGGATCAAGAAGTTACTTCAATGCATAAATTGGCTAAACACAGTTAATGGGTTGCGAAGTAATCCTGCTTGCTTGTTAGCTGGCAGTTTAGGAGAATGGAGTGTAAAATCTGATCATTAGGTTAAGATGGAAAAAAACAGGCATCTAACTGATCTCCTGCCAGCACAGATATTCTCAGTGGCCCATGTAAGGCAAGGAATAAATATTCAGAGCATATTAGTCTGATGAAACACCTTGAATAATGACAACCAGCCTGAAATGATGAGTAATTATTTGTGCAGTGCCTGAGTTAGCGAGGTGTAGTTCAGCCGAATGGAGCAGGAGGAAATGAATAGATCTGTAGCAAATAGATCTTGAAACACAACTGAAAATGACTGCAGTTTGTGTCAATACCTATTTCTGCAGAAGGGTTGGTGACTCCTGGATTTCATTAAACTGTGGGAGAGATTAGCTAGTCAAGGCAAGTAGGTTTTTGTCATTATAGAGCATTGTTGTTCTACTAAATAGTTTGCCAGACAATGCAAATGGTGTTGTTAATGCATATTATAAACTATTCATGTGGATGGAAATACTCTGTCCCCATTCAAAGGGGTTTATTTCTTGCTGTTTTGCAAAAGGATGAGGTAGTGAAGGTGCCAGCTAGGAACACAGTGGGGGCTGCAGAAAATTAGTGCTACAATGTAGGGAAAGGGACAGAAGCAGAGCAGAACACAGTTGCACAGGTAGCTGGTGACCATGTAGGTTGTTCAGAGTATTGCAGATGTTAAGTGTTGCCTCCACACCTTGTTTCCTCTGCAGCTCTAGTGAAAACATGGCTCATCTGCCTTTCCATTGATCTTCCAAGTGCCAACGTTAAAGAAACAAAGGTTTTGTATCATTCCTAACAAATTCGGTCTTACCATCTTCTATTAATACCTGTTAGTCTACATGTAGTCTTAGAATGGTTTGGGTTGGAAGGGATCTTAAAACTCATCCAGTTCCAACCCCCTGCCATGGGCAGGGACACCTTCCACTAGAGCAGCTTGCTCCAAGCCCCATCCAGTGGCTTAGATGGAGCTGGTTGAGATTGTGATATCCTGTAAGATACAAAGATAAAGTGCTCAGGGCAGTTAAATTCACTTTCTCTTTGGGTAATAGTGTGTTGTTATATTCATTTTCCGTTTTCAAGCAAGGAATGCGTATAGTGAGACCTAAAAACATGGCTTGTTTGCAGTAAATCCCAAATGAAGGTTTCCCTTTCTGAAGCAGGCTTCAAGGTTCTGCTGAAGTTCTGGCTAAAGCTACAACACTGAAGAAAATGCCATTCTCCAAGCATCTCCCAGTATTATCCATAACTGCATGGAAAAAACAAATAGATCATAGAGAGAGATACAGAGAGATACATAGTTGTGGATGAGGCATGCAGGATGTATGTCGAGGAGCTGTTTTGTGAGCTTTATGGTCTCCAGTGCCTCAGGATCTTTAGATGTATGATATGGCTGGGAAATTCATATGGAATGAACAGGGAAGTTGGGCAGCATTAATGATTAGTTACAAATGTGCGGTGGTGGATTCCAGTTACGTGTTCGATGACATGAGCTCAGCAGAAACAGATTCTGATGGAGATGTTTAAAGGAAAGTATTATGAATGTTAAGGGAATGGAGAAATGCTGTTTATATAGAAAAGGAAGGATGTAGAGCAGGGACACTGGAAAAAGCAATAAGGAATTGACAAACAACTCTTTTCAGCCTGATGTAGAAGTAGCCACTGAAATTTTGAAGTCCCGGGGTGAAAAATACTCTTGTCCAGACATAGGTGAAAGTTCAAGTGAAAGGATGAAGAGGAAAATTACCGTTTTCAGTGACAAATCAATACAGCCACCTCACAGTTAAATTGTGTTAGCGAGAGGCCATTTGGAGGAGCCATAAAAGGGTGCTTTTGGTGAGATACTGAAAGGAACCTTGCAATCAAAACACCTGCATAAACAAATCCTCCCCTCGCTTCACAAATCACCCCAGTGAAATAAAAAGAACTTTTTCTTCATTTCCTAAATCAAAACGCTTCCCTAATTTATAAGGAACAAATTAAGTTTTACCTCATAGAGCTCACAGTGGGTTTTGCCTGTATTAAAATGACTGAGTTGCCCTGAAATACACCGTGGGTAGATTTCGACACCGAAACCAATGTATCACTCAGGCCTCAATAAACTTCACTGTCCCTCAGGCTATTCGCCTTTACAGCACCTACCTGCTAGGATTTATCTGCTAAGAGAAGGGAACTTTCTAGCCGGCAAACAGCAATAATAAATGTTTTGTACTTTCTCTTGCGTGATTTTATTTACTCAAGGACCGACGACTGCTCATTTATTATAGTTACCTGGACTTGGGAAGTTTTTGAGGGAGATGTAGTTAATTATAGGCTTTCATTTGTGCATTTTATTAACAAGATGCTTTTATTTTACTGAGGGGAAGCAAATAAAGCTCAGCTCGGTTATGTTTTCTTAGTGCACTTACCAGAACTTCTGTTGAAGTGTGAAGGTGAAAATGCAGAGCTTACAGCTGAGAAAAATTACATTTGCTGAGCTCTGAATATTTTGGCAGGAGATCTGAAGGAAAAATCATTTTCTATTAAAAAGAGGGCATCATTCAAGTAACAAAGATGAAGACATAGACAAAGCGCGTGTGTAGCGTTACGGCAGTATCAACGCCATCGGAGCTCATGTAGGAACCTGGATCTTTGGATTTGATTCAGTTACTGAATGAACTAACTCAGTCTTGATCTTTACAGACCTGGAGCTCAACGGTATGTCCAGCTCCGACATCCCCGACGTTCCTCCTCCTCTGCCTCTCAAAGGAAGCATGGCCGATTATGGGAACCTCATGGAAAGTCAAGACTTGATCAGCCCAACGACCTCCCCCCCTGCCCATCAAAGGGTGAGTCCCAGAGAGGATGAGGATTTTCTGCAGTTTTCTTTGCCTTTGTGCCCTGAACAATCCGCAGGGAGATGGAATTCTGCTCGTGGATGTTTCAGATCCAGGTCCAGAGATTCCCGCTGTTCCAAACAAGTGCGTAGAGCATAAGGGGAACAGCATCACTCAAAGGGACCAACCTGAAGGGAGGTCGGATTCATTCTGGTGGAGAGGACAAGCAAAATGCTGTTAGCTGTGTCAGTGAGGGAGCTTCAACCAACAGGATATAGTCTCAGCAGCAAGTTAGATTTAACAGCCTTTAAATCCTCAAGGAAGAAAATAAAACACGTATCTGACATCTTTCTTTTCTGGAGCTATTTCTTATCGCCTCTTATTTCCTAGAGGCAAACACATGTGCCCCCTTTGAGGCAAGGAGCTCAGAAACACTCTTCATCAGCAGCATTGTTGTAAGCTTTCCAAAGAAAGCTGGCTTTTTCAGCGTCTTCCTGTATTCTGGAAGCATTTAAAACTAGTTTGGTTCTTTTCTTTAAAGCAGTGCTTTACAGCAGGGCCATTTATTTTCTTTTTGAAGAAAAAAAATGTGTGTTTAAGGAGTTGGGGGAGGATGACCCTGGCTGGATGCTGGGTGCCCACCAAAGCAGCCCTGTCACCCCCCTACTCAGCTTGATGGGGAGAGAAAATACATACGGAAGGCTCAAGGGTTGATATAAGGACAGGGAGAGTCACTCATAGGAAACAGACTTGATTTGGGGAAATTAGTTTAATTTGTTGCCAATCAGAGTAGGATAATGAGGAATAAACCCAAATCTTAACACACCTTTCCCCCCACCCCTCCCCTCATCCCAGGCTCAACTTCATTCCCATTTTCTCTACCTCCTCCCATAGAGTAGTGCCAGGGAGACGAGGAATGTGGGTTGTGGTCAGTTCATCCCACATTGTCTCCGCTGCTCCTTCCACATCAAGGGAGGACTTCTCACATTCTTGCCCCCTCTACCATGGGGTCCCTCCCACAGCAGACTGTCCTCCAGGGACTTCTTCAGCGTGAGTCCTTCCCATGGGCTGCAGTTCTTCATGAACTGCTCCAGCATGGGGTCACAGCCTCCTTTGGGCATCCCCCTGCCCTGCTGCGGAGTCCTCCCTGGGCTGCAGGTTGATACCTGCTCCACCATGGACCACCATGGTCTCTTCCTCTCTTTCTCCACACACCTTGTGGTGTGCAGGGCTGTTCCTCTCACATAGAATCATAGAATGATTTGGGTTGGAAAGGACCTTAAGATCATCCAGGTCCAACCCCTCTGCCATGGGCAGGGACACCTCACACTAAACCATGGCACCCTCTGTCCAACCTGGCCTTCTTACTCTTATCTTTGGCTGCAGTAGCTGTTATGCAGGTTTTCCCCCTTCTTCAGTACATTATCACAGCAGCAGGGCCATCCTGGGGCCAGCTGGGGGAAGCTTCTAGCAGCTTCTCAAAGAAGCCACCCCTTTAGTCCCCCTGATGGCAACATCCTGCCACGCAAACCCAGTACCAGGGCTTTTCTTCTCTTCCGCTTTGGAACGTGTAACTTTGGCCAAGCTGTTGTTTTGTGCAAAAGCACCCAGTGGTAGTGATTCTTATTTGTTTGCAGGGGTGGTTTGCAGCGTTTCTCTGCAACGAACTTCTATTGAGTAATCTGCTTTTCAGTAAATGTCGTGCTTAGAGAAAGCATTTCTGATCTCAGCAGAGGAGAACAGGGTGCCCAGAGAAGCTGTGGCTGCCCCATCCCTGGCAGTGTTCAAGGCCAGGTTGGACACAGGGGCTTGGAGCAAGCTGCTCTAGTGGAAGGTGTCCCTGCCCGTGGCACGGGTTGGAGCTGGAGGAGCTCTAAGGTCCCTTCCAACCCAAAGCATTCCATGAGTTTAGGAGCTCAGTTTTAGCTCTGGAATAGTTCTGTTTAAGACAGACTGTCACAGTGCGCAGCACTACACAAGTCCAGCTTTTCCATGATTGAACTTGTAACTGCATTGCTGCAGGAATTTGGTGTTTTCATTCTGAATGATGAAAAAAGCAAATATAGAATTAACCTCAGGAATATGAATAGTGTCATTAAACCCACCAAGTTTTACACGTTTTGTGCATACATTGAGGAATTCTCTGCTCTCATCCTCCCTTCTCAGTTCTTCCCCATGGCTGGATGGTTTCAGTAAATACTTTCACTATGGTTTTTTTGCAACCCCTTTTCCTCTAATTCCCATCAAAATGTACTGAGCTCTTACCCATTTCCCAGGCTTCTCTCTCAGGGGCCACCTCTCGCTTGACCTGAATTCAGGCCTCTAAGTGGAAAATTACAGGAGGGCTGCGAGGAGTCGGGTCTGAGGAATCCATCTCCATGAAGAAACCTCAGGAATTCAAATGAGGTTTCCAGTTTCTCAAACTGTCTCTTGTGTGAGCTCCAGGGTAGTAAATTCAGTTCCTATGATATAGGTGCTGGTAGTAGCTCGGTGTTGTTAATGAGAGTTCACTCTTCAGCTAAAAAGCACTAACAGTGAGATGATCAAACACATGGTGAGGAGTAAAATCCCAATAGCCAGTTTCCTTTTTCTTGCTGCACCATCCTTGGAACCATTCAAGACCAGGCTGGATGTGGTTCTGGGCAACTTGATGTTGAAGATGTCCCTGCTCATTGCAGGAGGGTTGGACTGGATGAGCTTTGTAGGTCCCTTCCAACCCAAACTATTCTATGAGGCTGTTTGAGGAGCTTCCACTCATGGCCGAATGCTTGATATTCACTGTACTGCCTGCAAATGCCATCATGCTGTGATGGTTGAAGGCCAGACCTGAAGACAACTCAGCTTCCAGCCTTGGTCACGTTGCTATTGAGGATGTGACCTTGTGTAGCTCCTGTACCTGTCATGAGCAGGGTTTCTGCATCATTTAATGGAAGTTCATAAAAATAGAAGCAATATACTGTTGGGTTTTTGCAAAGTTTGATTCAGCTCAGTATTTTTCCTCTTTGCAGCCTTCATTGCTCAGATTCCCTCCACTTTCTTTTCATATATTTTATAATAGAGATGGAGCCCGTTGTGTAACATCCAGTGTTGAAGGCCCTCAGGATTTAAGCATACCTTAGAAATGCAGTCAAATACAGGCTGTACATCATTAGCTCACTGTCCAAGCTTTCCTTCAGCATCTGTATTTCTATAAACCTTCCAAGAGGAGGAAATATGCATTCAAAGTCTGCAAAATGGAGCTAAAGCAGATTTGTCACAAAGCCACATGTATTAGTCTTAGAATTAATTTTAGGGACGGCTTCTAGTCTTATAACAATCACTCTGCACATCTATTTCATCAGGCTTATAGGAAGGAAGCTGTTAAAGAACATCAAGAAAATGAGTAGTGCAGGGCATGAAAGATCAGATGGATAAATTCTTATTACTACTGTGATTAAATCCCACTCCACAGTTTTTAATGCCTTCTGTTTCATGGGTCAAATAGCTACATATTTCATAACTTTATAACTCTCTGTCTAGTAAACTGATCATCATTTAAATTACACAGACTTTGTATCAGTGAAGAAAAATCAGTTTAAAATATTGTAGATAAGATTATCTTAGTAGCGTTTAGAATAGAAACATTTCCCTGCAAGAGAAATTACTACACTGTTTGCTCTGGTTGCCTTGCAGTCAGTTATGAAAGCCAGAAAAAGCTGCTGTAGTGAACTGAGAAGCACGCAGTGATATTTGCATCAAATACATCAAACACAACCCTGGCAGTGTTCAAGGCCAGGTAGATACAGGGGCTTGGAGCAAGCTGCTCTAGTGGAAGGTGTCCCTGCCTGTGGCAGGGGGTGGAACTGGATGAGCTTTAAGGTCCCTTCCAACACAAACCATTCCATGATTCTATGATCAAATCAAGCTGCAGGCAATAATGTCATTTAGTGTGTGAGGTGGTGATCGTAGATTATTTGGACTCCACTGTTAACTTGGTCCACCTTAAGTCTTTGATCCAGGTGATCTTCTAATTACATTTTTCTGATTGTCCTCTACCTGTTGTTAACTGAAACCCTTATGTATGCATTCTTGCACTCTATGATTTGTTCTGCTAAAAATGCTCTTGATAATATATGGGATCGTAAAAAAAAGAAGTCTATGACTCCTTCAAGGATTATTATTACATCAAGGGATTCCTTCAGGCAGTTATCATCCTTTACGGGTTCATCCATACCCTTGCATACCAATCACCCCCCTGCTTTGTATTCACAGCGAGAAGGGAAACTCAAAGAAAATAGGCAAAGGAGCACTTAGATTTATAATATTGGCTATAACACTTACTAAGCTTCAGATAATGGTTTGGATGAGAGCATATCGATCAATCCAGCATAGATAGAGAGCTTGGCAAGGAGGGACAGCAGAGGCTGAAAGTGAGGACCAGAACGGTCTCGCCTGGCTGATGACAGTGGAGTTTATTTTGTGTCTCTGGGATCCTGTTGCACGAGGAGCATGAGACTGGTTATCTGGGTATAATGGAAGTGTTGAGATAGAAAGGGAAACCAGGGCAGCTGTTCGTGTGTTATGATGCATACACCATCGTATATCATTGTGTCTCACATTAGCTGCACTGAGCAAAATGGGATCTTAAAGGCTTCAGCAAATGTATTGTCCTGATGTGGACAGAGAGAAATCAGGGAGCACATAGAATCATGGAATGGTTTGGGAAGGGACCTTAAAGCTCCTCCAATTCCAACCCTCTGCCATGGGCAGGGACACCTTCCACTAGAGCAGCTTGCTCCAAGCCCTGAGGGCCTATAGGGATGCTGGGGAGGGACTCTTCATTTGGGACTGTAGTGATAGGACAAGGGGTAACGGGTTAAAACTGAAACAGGGGAAGTTTAGATTGGATCTAAGGAGGAAATTCTTTCCTGTGAGGGTGGTGAGGCACTGGAATGGGTTGCCCAGGGAAGTTGTGAATGCTCCATCCCTGGGAGTGGTCAAGGCCAGGTTGGACAGAGCCTTGGGTGCCATGGTTTAGTGTGAGGTGTCCCTGCCCATGGCAGAGGGGTTGGAACTTGATGATCTTAAGGTCCTTTCCAACCCTAACTATTCTATGATTAAATAATTCTATAATTATATACATTAATATTATATTAATATAATCAGTTATATTAAATTATGAAGTTGACTTTGTGGGCTGCGTTTGCTTACAAATGGAAAGAAATGTCTCCTCTCTGATACTCTGGATTTTCAAACCCAGGCTCTCAGACCAAAAGGTTTCCCATGATACACAGCAGTATATAATGTGCCCAAAAGAAGAAGCTAAACTGGGGGTTTATTTACCATCTCTTCGTTATTATGGCCTGTAGGACATGGGAAGCACGGCAAGCCCGTCCTCCAGTGCAGTCTCTAGCACTTCCCTCCTCAGCCAGGCTTTGTAGGTTAAGCTTTCTCCCAAGCAAAGAATGCCTCAAAAGCTCAGAGTCACTTTTTAATAAGTCTCACAATCAATGCGCTGCCACTGCTTATTACAGGGATTTGAGGGGAAAATGGGTTCTTCTTCTGCCTGCCCAAAGGGATGGAGCCCACGCTGTGTCCCTGAGCAGCACCCTTGATTTTGTTTGGGAAGGGGCCGTGGGATCAGTGTGGGATCAGGCTGCGGGGTTTGCTCTGCCCGATTCTTAATCCATTTCTTTATTGCTCTCGCAGGACCCAGGCCTTCAGTGAGAAATACAGTCTGAGCCTGGAGTGGAAACCTAATTCTGAGGGTATTGCTCATAGCCCTGGAGGTCTGTTTCTGTACGAGCCAGAGCAGGAAGGCAGTGCTTTTGCAAATCGGGTTAGCCAGCGCGGTCTCAAATACTAATAGCCTCCTCATGCAGGAATGTGGTTCAACACAGGGAAAATGGCATTAGCTGTGGTTTAACACAGATGGCAGGCACCAGGAGCAAGGTACTCCCCTTGTAAGGGGAGGTCTCTGCTAGGGCAAGCTCTCCTCCCTCATCTGCTGCCGTCAGCCCCATCGGAACGTCCCTCCAGGGAATGTCCCACTGATCCCCCAGCCAGGGTCCTGCCAAAGAGCACGAAGGGAAAAATCATAGAGTCACAGACTGGTTTGTACTGGAAGGGACCTTAAAGCTCACCCAGTTCCAACCCCTGCCACGGGCAGGGACCCCTTCCACTAGAGCAGCTTGCTCCAAGCCCCTGTGTCCAACCTGGCCTTGAACACTGCCAGGGATGGGGCAGCCACAGCTTCTCTGGGCACCCTGTGCCAGCGCCTCAGCACCCTCACAGGGAAGAGCTTCTGCCTAAGAGCTCATCTCAGTCTCCCCTCTGGCAGGTTAAAGCCATTCCCCTTGTCCTGTCCCTACATCCCTTGTCCCAAGCCCCTCTCCAGCTTTCCTGCAGCCCCTTCAGGCACTGGAGCTGCTCTCAGGTCTCCCCTTCAGGAGCCTTCTCTTCTCCAGGCTGCCCCAGCCCAGCTCCCTCAGCCTGGCTCTAGAGCAGAGCTGCTCCAGCCCTCGCAGCATCTCCATGGCCTCCTCTGGCTTCGCTTCAACAGCTCCACGTCCCTCTTGTGCTGCTGCCCCAGAGCTGGACCAGGACTGCAGGGGGGTCTCCCCAGAGCACAGCAGAGGGGCAGGATCCCCTCCCTGAGCTGCTGCTCATGCTCTGGGGGTGCAGCCCAGCACACGGGGGGGTTCTGGGCTCGAGAGCACACTGAAGCCGGGTCATGGGGAGCTTCTTCTTCACCCACGTTACCTTCTCTTATCGAAGCACACTCAGCAAGGGCAGCTGATGGCCACGATGCATATTCAGATGAAACTCTCATAGATGAAGAATGGCAGCAGAGTTTCAACAGTCATTTTCCATTGGTTTCCTCTAGTATTTTCCATCCAATTTTGCTCCCTGGGTCAAACAGCCAGTTAGCTTCAACTGTTTATAATTTGGTTCAAATTCGGGGATTTGGGCTGATTCTCTCTGCTGGCACATTATTGCTGCTTCAGAACGGGAGTGCTGTTCGGACATGACTTCACACTATGGGTTACTTTTCATTGCAGGTATTAAATAAGCAAGTTGCTGCTTGTCAGGTGTCTCATCCCCATACTAAAAACAACGGTGTAAGTGAGAAGGAACAACTCAGAGCTCAGGATGTGAAAGCATTTACACAGCCCCGTGTACTTGACAGCCTATTTACATCTCATTTCTACTGCTGCTGACCTAATTAGATCTGTTAATCCTTCCAACTAAAGTGCTTTCGATTGGATCTCTATAGCTTGACATGTTGATGACCATTTCGTTTCAAACAAAAATAGTTACCCGGGAAGAAATCTCTTGCAGTGCCCCAAGGAGCATTTGGGGGAATCAAATCTTGGCTGATTTTTGGTGGTGGTGATGGTTTTCAATAGTATTTTCTGATAGGAAACGAAAAACATTCTCGTTTCTTACTTTGCTTCGTCACAGGATAGGAAAACCATGCATTTTTCATCTTCTTTAATTGATTTCTGGGGCATCCTGAGCGTGTGTGGTGTAGTGCAGTTTGTATCTGTAAGAGAATGGAGACAAATGTTCTTTAAACCTGATTCTTTTCCTGCATCAGGGAAAAGAAAACCAAACAAATGGGAGCAATTTCATGTTTGAAGCAGAAGGAACAGATTGCTTCTGTGTTGCAGATGTGCCTTTTACATAAGGTTTCTGCTTCCCCTGAGGTACCCGTGACTCAAGGATTCTGCCCAAAATAGGTTTGAATGTGAACCAGTCTCTAGCCTTTTGTCACAAAGTAAATGCATGCTTTGAGATATGGTGGGTTCACAGTTAACCATTGAAATACAAACATGAACCCTGCAAAGTTCGTGGTCCTTGGACCGAAGAAAAAGGCTGTGGACCAACAAAAAAAGGTCCTTTCCTAACCTGATTCTAACGCAGTTGTTCATTAATGTGACACTGAGGGAAACTCTGATTTGTATTTCAAAGTTTAATAAGGGGAAGAGTAGCAAAAATGAACTTCATCAGCGTAATAATGATTTTCTCAGTATTCTGTTAAAGGGAGAGAAAAACTGTGCTTGAACTTCTCCCTTTGCTGGGATAAAAGGGAGCAATGGGAGTGATGGCTGGCTCTGGAGTGGCACCAGGTCCACGTTGACACATTTTGTCATGCAAATTTCTCAATTAATGTTGCCCCAATGAGCATTACCCATCCTACTTGATATATTCATTGGTAGCTTGTTATATAAATGAACATGTACTAAATTTATCCAACTTTCTAATGGAAATTGTAAATTCAATTATAATAATTATCTACCTCTCTCTGCTCTTTCTTTCTGCCTAATTTCCTTGCAGAATCTAAGCCCTGGTAGGTTTTGTGCTTGTTATTTATAGCATATATATTTAGCTTATTCTCATTGTATTTGCATTGTAGCTTTTCTTCAGAAGCAGGTCTTCAGGGGTAATTTGATTGTTCTCTGATCAATATGAGAGGCTCATTTGTTTGAGGAATGCCTTTGATCTGATTGAATTGAGAATTATTGCCAATATACTATTTTTTAAATTCAAAATGGATTTTCATAAATGAGGCTTTCAGCAGAGTTACTTTTTTTCTAGTGATAAATAGGAAGTTAAAGATGTCGTCTGAGAGTAGAGCACTGAGGAAAGTTTGATGTTTTGTCATGAATTTGTAACTAACAAACCTCATTTATTTAGTTATGGAATTAATGTCATCCCTGGAAGGAGTTCTGGCACGTTGCACACTGATGTGCTGAGGACCACCAGCATTTCCCAAAGGTTGCCCAGAGCCCCTGCTTGGGTACCTGGCTGTAACTAAGCAGTTTGATTTTGCAATCTGCAGTTCATCATTGAATGTGTAAAGCTGAGTAATCGACAGTCCAGCTCTTATTTAGGTGCTTTAGTAGGGATTCCGCTACCTCAACATGCCAGGTTATCATAGAATCATAGAATGGTTTTGGGTTGGAAAGGAGCTTAAGATCATCCAGTTCCAACCCCCCTGCCACAGGCAGGGACGCCTCACACTAGACCATAGCACCCAAGGCTCTGTCCAACCTGGCCTTGAAAAGGTTAAGACAAGTATTTGGTCAGGTAGAGGAAATAGTTAATGGTTCTGACTGTACTACTTAAGAGGCAGAATAGCAGTGGCTTCTTAATTAACAAAACCTTCAGGTTTGCAGTTAGGAAAATGAAATTCTTATTTTATCTGCTTTTCGTATTAGTTGTTGACTTAGTTTCCTGACTCAGGGGTCACTGTGTCCAGCTGAGCAACCTGCTTTAGTGGAAGGTGTCCCTGCCTGTGGCAGGGGTTGGAACTGGATGAGCTTTAAGGTCCCTTCCCACCCAAACCACTCTGTGATTCTATGAATAAATAGTGCACAGATTGAGCGTGCTCTGGGAGATGAATGCTGCTTACACATCGATGAATGCTGCTCAAGCATCATGCTTTCGAGTCTCCAGTGTTCTAATAACCTGGTTGCTTCCTCCAAAGAGCAAGGGTAAACTTTAACTGGACTGTGAACACGAAAGTCTTCATTGCCCATTAGGCAGGAGGCTTCCCTGGGTAGACAGGGGAATGCCACTTTCCAGGCAGGCACACCCGGTCTCCAGTGCCATGCGCTTGGTGCAGAGATTCTCATTCAGTAGCAGCTTAAAGCCAATTGATTTGAGTTGCTAACTGGGATAGCATGTTGTACCCAAGGAGAAAGGTGAGAGTACGTATGTTGCTCCGTTGGTGGTGGAGAGGCAGAGGAACTGGAGAGTGGAAGATGTTCACAACATGGAGAGACAGGTTTAGGGCATAGCTTACTTGATGATAGTTTGGGATCCCTGTTTGTTTGCCATAGGGGAGAACCAGGAGGAAGGAGGGAAGCTGTGAAACAGGTTGGAAAGTATCTTTCCGGGTAGGACACAGGAAAATATTCCAGGCAAAATCCAGCCTTCCTGGCTCTGCAGTATGCAGTCTTACCTTTCTGTCGAGTCTGTGATTAGTAAAGCTATCTCGTAAGAACTCTGGATTTATGTCTTAAAACCTGCTTTGAAGAGGGCAGTGAGTTACTGTCCTGGTTCAGCAGTAGCAGTCATTTTTCTCCTTCTTAGTGGTTGGTTCAGGGTTGTGCTTTTGACTTTCAAGCCTGGGAACAGCACTGATAACACCAGTGTTTTCAGTTGCTGCTCAGTGATGTTTACTATGAGCAAGGACTTTGTGAGCCTCATGCTCTGCCAGGGAGGAGGGGAAGCCGAGAGGAAGCAGAGACAGGACACCTGACCCAAACTGACCAAAGAGGCATTCCATACCACAGCACGTCATGCCCAGTATATAAACTGGGGGCAGTTACCCAGCAGGGTTGGATCACTGCTCAGTCGGGCTGGGTATCGGTTGGTGGGTGGTGAGCGGTTGTATTCTCTCCCCTTGTTATTTCCCTTATCATTGTTATCATTGGTGGTAGCAGCAGTGATTTGTGTTATACCTTAGTTACTGGACTGCTCTTATCTCAACCCATGGGAGTTACATTCTTTCCATTCTCCTCCCCATCCCTCTGGGAGCAGGGGAAGGAAAGGGGGGGAGTGAGGAAGTGGCTCCGTGGTTCTGGATTACCGGCTGGGTTTAAACCACGACAGTTACCTTAAAGATACTTTTTCCATCTATTCTTACACATCTCTGAAGACTCCTGGCCACTGCACTGCAGGAGCATTAGGAGGCTCTCGTGCTTCTTCTGCCCCACTTTTCTTTTTGGCTACCACCTTTGGATATCTTTTAAAAGGAGCAGGTTTGGGTTTTACACTTTCACACAGTTCATCAGTTGCTTGTACACCAGTTTCTTGCTGCGACTGAGAACTCATCAGTTATTTTGTCCACGTAGTATATGCAGTGTAACATATGCATGCATTTTAAATGTTTAGGCTGTTCTTGTAGTGGTGATCAAGGAAATTTGGCAGGGTCAGTGTGTGGTGTAGGGTTTGAAGTGTTATGCACGAGCCAGTGGTTCAGTATGGAGTGGGTAAACTGGGATGGGTGCGCTGAGACATGAACAAGTGGAAATGAAAAAGAACCTTATACTTGGAGGAAACAAAAGGCTGGCTGAGCAGGGAAAGAATGATAAGAAAAAGCAAACCCAGAGTAGCATTTCTGAGCTGTGACACTGCGGTACAGCCTCATGATGGGAAAACTGTACTGCCTGCATAGCCAAAATGCCATGGAAAACCAGACTGCAAAGTGTATGAGTGAACTGCAGTGTTCTCAAGCTCTTTCTGAAACAGATTTTATCATAGATATGGTTGAACATTATGAAAAAAGTCTTAATTTTCATAATGACTTCTTTAATTTGTCCAATTAGCCGGGGAATCTAAGCAAGGGTGCACTTGTTCTGCTGTGTGATATATGAAGTGATTTAAAATATGTGTGTTTGAACAGCCTGGATTTCTGTTTTGAATATTTTAATTATAACTGAACGTATAACAGTAAATTTCAAGTTACTTATCTCTTTAAATGGTTTCCTTTTATTTTTTTGTTTAATTATTTGGGTTGTGAATGTGCAAAACACAAAAAGAATGGAAAAGCAGCGATGCTGTGGCTTCAACTTGGCTTTTAAGCTTTGTAGTGCACAGAGGCTGAGGGCAGTCGATACAGACCAAGAAATCAATATCTTATCATGATATAAAGCGGGGAATTATAAACTTCTCCAGTGCTTTCAAAAGATTTTTCCTGATATACTAAGCTAATTTATCATAAACCCTGAAGAGATTCTTTCCATTGTCTGAAGTCGAAATTCCATTTTAAGCTAATGGCCAAGAGCATTCCCTACTTGTAGTAGCAATTTCTGCAGAGAAGCTTTCAGGAGGGAGAGGGCTGCGGGCTCCCCTGCTGTCTCTCACTGTTATATATGGAACAGGAACCGTTTCAGAGATCCATTCATTGCTAACATGCTCTGTCAAAATTGGTTTCTTCCAGCACTTGCCACCTCCGCTCCCCAGCAAGACTCCCCCACCTCCTCCTCCAAAGACAACTCGGAAGCAAACGTCGGTTGACTCTGGGATTGTCCAGTGAAGAAGGAAGCGGGTGGTTTTATTTCCAAAGATAAAGCTGTAACAATTCATTTCCCTAAGTATTTTATGGTCTATAACGTTTACCTCATTCAGGCGTGCAGTATCTAACACTTCGTGCAATGACTCTAACTCCGTAAGAAACCCATTCGTGTCGGAAACAACACTACATCTCCCCTCTTTCTGGGGTTATTCCCTCCCATGACTTGAAAGAAATCTGGTTTCCTACTTGAGACTGGGAGGCTTTTATCAACTGACAGGCCCCTCTTCCTAAACCTGCTCCCTGCTTCTCCTGAATAACTTCAGGCACATAGGTAGCTGTGGGGATTCAAATGCGAGCTGAATATTTTGTCTCTAAAGCGCTTAGGTAGCTGTGGAGTTTAAAATGAGCTGAGTATTTTGTACCTAATCTCGGTGTATATAGGAATCGATGATGATATTCACATTGAATTCAGTGCACGTTGGAGTAGGCTTCCCAGGAAGGAGAAGCTGCCATGGGATATCCCCAAATAACGGTTGTGCCCGGGGCTGAAAATCAGGCACGTGCCTTCTCTTTAGTCACCAATAAAGTGATTGCTAATGGGGATTGTAAAATGAGTCATTGGTGATCAGTCATTTTCATTCTCATTCAGTTGGCCCTCCTCCTGGGGCTTGGTCAATGAGTAAATCCAGGAAGCCCTTTAGCTCCTGACAGGCACATAGGAAGAGAACCAGAGTAGGCAGATAGGAGACTCCTGGTCATTCCAAACCTAGCAGGTGAGTACAGGAACGGGAAGAGCTTTTTTTTTTCTTCTGTAATGTGTAATATTTCATGTGGATTAGGATGAACTGAATGGAATCACTTTGTCCTTGTGCCATCATTCTGTACAGCATTTGTATATATGATGGTTTTTAGAATGTTTTAATTTTTATGGTGCCTGCTTTTCATGTAATAATGAATTAATGTACCTGCAAAGAAGGCCTCACCTATTTTTAATTCCCTAATGGCTGAAAGTGTAAAAAAAAAAAAAAGGTTTTTTTTTTTTTTTTTTTTGTTCCAGATATTAAGCTCTGAGAAATATTGGACAATGATGGGATGGGGTGTTGGGAGGGAGGAAAGAAACTAACTTTGTACTCTAGCGTTTTTTACTGTCATCACACCTTTGTTTTTTTACTATCTGCAATCTTTTTACTCTTACGTTAGATTGTTTTTAAATATACCACTGACTCAAAAAAATAAAATACTATTTTGAAAACTTGTCTAAGAAATCCATTCCCTTGGGTTTTATGATCCTCACTACACATACACTTACTCTCTGGTTTTTCCTGAGCAGTTTTGAGGGAGCCCATGATAAAGCTGAAGTCTTTCATCGTACTGGTATGCTTGTTCCTGCCTGCGGAGTACTGATAGAAAACACACATCATCAGCACTAGAAGCATCCATCTTGGTCAATATTCATAATGCCAGCTTACTTATCTTTAAGTTATTAAGTTTTGGCTGAACTCTTCAGAAAACAGATGAGTTTTAGGTAATATTTTCTACCTCGAGTAGCTGCTACATGATGCAGGTAGCTGGCAGAAGCAGGACTTACACAGCAGTTAAACAACGCTGTTGTCACGAAGGCAGAAAGATTGCCCTGCCCATAAAAAGGGGCTCGAATGGTCAGTTACAGTCTTGTAATTTTGCCTTGACCATTTGGATCAAACAAACACACTTCTTGCAGCGTGAGATAACATCAGCTATGAGAGCGTCTGAGAATTCACTGTTATCGTCCTACACTTCCCTATTTGTTTGGTTATTAGTATAATCTCTGTTAAGAGGAACAAGCTGGGAAGGCTCCTTAGCTATAGTCAATCAGATATTCTTTCTGCAAACAATCAGTAATGTATTACAACTTTAAGTCTTTAATTGGACGTTGCTTCAGAGACCGCTCATGCTCCCGCGCAGGAGATCACACAGGGATGCTGGTGAGTTTTCCTCTTTTCTGTTCCATTTACTTTCTAAAGGATGGGAAGAGGCTTTCACATGGACCTTTAACTGCCTGCTTGTAAACGTATTGCTGATAATGTGTTTGTTTTCACACGTCCTTAGCAAACGCCTGTGCTCATGCAAGTGTTATAACTCGGCCCTGCGAGACTCCTCAAGCAAGGGCTGTGCTTTCAGATGGCCTTGCAGTACAACCTCTAAATCTCATCTGTGCGTGCGTTTTACGGATATGCAAGCTGAGACTGGGAATTGAAAATCACTTTTAGATTCACATCCAGACCCAAATTGTCACCGTTTTTACAATCTAACAGCTTCTAGGCTGTAACTCGTAGGAAACCCAGCCGGAACGAATCATTGCCCTCCTCAAAGTGCTGTAAAAACACACTTAAGCAAATCCAGAAACGAATGCAGTTACAGTCTCTAAGCAGTGAACAAACCTGCGAAGGCTGTTAATTTTCTTGTTGTGTGCTCTCTTCCTTTGTACTCCAAAGAGTTCTGTACAAGAGCATCCCAATGCAATATGGGTTTCTTGTGACAGTTTGTTGCAAAGCCAAGCACAAGAGGCAACACAGCAAAAGAAGGTAATTTGATTTTAACCAAAGCGGTATCACTCACACTTTGTCATGCTGACATCCTCACAAGGGTCCAGACACGTGTGTCCATGTGATGGGTCTGCGGTTGCTGCTGGGACAGGAGAACAAGAAGTGCCTGCTGTGAAGCCCACATCCCATCTCCTCTGCTGCGCAGGTTGGTGAACATGTGCTTGCTCTTGGATGTGCCCTTGGTTCCCTTTGGGACTTGGGGGTGATCTTGTGTCTCTTTAGTCTGTCCTATTTCTATGGGAAGTCATTAGCAGCGCTTGATGTATTCAGTGTCTGTTGTTCCCTGCCAGGTGAGGATGCTGAACAGCTCCAGTTCTACTCTTCCTCTTCCCACCATCATCCCTTAATGGCATCAATGAATCTTTTGCTTTCTCCACCTCAATGCCTTGAACAGTTGCCTGTGAGTATGGTGGGATTGGGATGACCAGGTCCAGCTGCCACGGCTTTGTCCTGCCAGCATTCCTGGTAGCTCCCTACCCAAAGGTCCCCATTCGGACTTCATTCACATCAATATTTCTGCTACAGGAGGAAATCTGCTAGGATAGGTGACCCCTCCATGTCTTCCATAGTAGACCTTGTCCCAGGCATTACGAGGATCCAGATGGGCCAGGTTTTCATTATGTAAGACAAGTTCAGGGATTAACCTTCCCCCAGAAGCCATCCCTTCACTCCAGTTTGAGAGCAATGGAACACATCAATTCCCATCAGTCCTGTGCAAAGCCACAAAGATTTGTTGGGCAGCAATTGTTTGTTTTCTAATCACATTTCTTTTCAGGGGGAGGCTCAATGCAAAGGTCAGTTCTTAAGCCAGTGTCTGTAATTGACATTTATGATTACTGAGATGTCTCTGGTGATATCATGAATTCTGAGTGGAAAAATGATTTTCAGCTCAGTTTTGTCTTCACAAAGGTATTTTTCTTGACCATGGATGTCTGATAGGTGACTTTACAGAGAAAAATGATAACAGGTTTGCAGTGCATTTATATGTTGTGTGAGTAGATTAACGTGAGTGTGCACACGTGTGTACATGCACAGACATTTAAACACACATTTTGGATCTAAGGAGGAAATTCTTTCCTGTTAGGGTGGTGAGGCACTGGAATGGGTTGCCCAGGGAGGTTGTGAATGCTCCATCCCTGGTGATGTTCAAGACCAGGTTGGACAAGGCCTTGGGTGCCATGGTTTAGTGTGAGGAGTCCCTGCCCATGGCAGGGGGTTGGAACTGGATGATGTTAGGTCCTTTCCAACCCTAACTATTCTGTGATTCTATGATTTTTAATGTAAAATATCTCATTGACTAGTTGAAGGGTCCACCTCTTGCTTCATGTCACCTTACCTATCAATTCTTGTGAACTTTAGGTACCATTCTGTGTCAGGAGCTCAGTGTAGTATTGCTGATGCCAATTTTCCTGTAATGAATATTCACAATTACCTATTTTTAGTAAATGTTTTTTTGATAAACTGGTCATATTTTGAGTACATATTTGACACAACTGCGTGAGATAAGCAGGAAAACTCCTTACAGAGGTTACAACTGGTTTGACGTTTAAATATACGCAGACCAGTCTTAGCACAAAATAGAAGGATCTGGTGGGGCTTTAGAGCAGCTCCAGTGCCTAAAGGGGCTGCAGGAAACCTGGAGAGGGGCTTGGGACAAGGGATGTAGGGACAGGCCAAGGGGAATGGCTTTAACCTGCCAGAGGGGAGACTGAGCTGAGCTCTTAGGCAGAAGCTCTTCCCTGTGAGGGTGCTGAGGCGCTGGCACAGGGTGCCCAGAGAAGCTGTGGCTGCCCCATCCCTGGCAGTGTTCAAGGCCAGGTTGGACACAGGGGCTTGGAGCAAGCTGCTCTAGTGGAAGGGGTCCCTGCCCGTGGCAGGGGTTGGAACTGGGTGAGCTTTAAGGTCCCTTCAACCCAAACCATTCCATGATGCTGGTGTAGCAGGAGCATCTTCTTCTGATTCAGCAATTACCATTCTGTATTGGGCTTTTCAGTGTTTCTGTATGTGTTTGGAAGAAGATGTCAAGCACTGGCACAGGCTGCTCAGGGTAGTGATGGAGTCACCATCCCTGGAGGTGTTTAAAAGCCATGTAGATGTGACGCTTAGGGACATGGTTTAGTGCTGGACTTGGCAGTGCTGGGTTAGCGGTTGGACTCGATGATCATAAAGGTCTTTTCCAGCCTATACGATCCTTTGATTCTGAGACCAAAGTATTTTATCCCCAAGCTGAAGGGAGAGGAAGGGAAGGCATAAATTGTTTTTCCTGGGCTGTTACTGATTCCGGTGCTGGAACAGATCTTCCAGGAGGATGGGTGGTAAAGGTGGCCAAGCTTCATTCCCACTCAGTGCCAAGCTGCTGCCAGGTCAGGGCCAGGCTATATTTGCCCGCATCCCTCTGCACAAACTGAGTGATGTGTTTTCCAGTTTGCATCTGCACCTTTACCTTGGGATGCAGCAATAAATTGTAGCACGTGTAGAATATGGTCATGAAAACAACACTGAGCATTTGAGTGATGGTGAACACTGAAATTCAGGGTTTTCCTTTAGCCTCAGCTTCCAGCATTAACACAGTAATGGAAAGCGTGGGGTCCAGCTGCTCTGACATTTCCATTTCCTCTCATTCTCCTTTTGTACTTTTCATGGATCTAAACTGAATTTCAAGCTTGCAATTGCCATCTTCTTGGTGATGCAGAAGCGTGTGGATGGGTATAAATGCTTGGTTATTGTATGGGGTATAACCAGCTGTTCTCCAGTGAGGCTATTTATAGGATTTATAATTTCCCTTGGTTTTGTCATATGTATTCTGCAGACATGAATAATTACTGTAAATTAGGTTTCTCTATCAAATGACACTTAATTTTTATCATTTCCAGTGTGTATGGTATTGTATTCTAGCACTTTAACACAAAGCTGTTGGATTAAATAACTCATTTCACATCTAACCTAGCTAGCCCTGGAGCAGTGCGTTGAAGGACGTGTACTGACCTCCTTAATGAGGCTGAGTTGGGATGGTGACTCCATTCAATCTCATGTTGTGTTAGACAAGCACTTACTATTCCCTAACACTGTCCTGTTACAGCTACATGTTGATGTATGGGTTGCAGAATCCAAGCTGACCATCTCAGATTCATTGCTACCCAGACTCCCTGCCTGCCATCCCAACCTTGCAGAGATTTTATGGATGTGAAATGCTGCTATTTTGGGGTTGAATCCACATTGATTTGGCCATTCACTCAGCTCCTCATTGCACAGTTTGGCTCTGATGCTGTTGAACTTGTGTGTTTGCAGCCCAGACTCTTGCAGATCTGGGGAACTAAACAGAGGAACATTGGCCATAGCATATTAACTGCCCATATCAATGTGTTCTGCTGGTATTTAACGTCCTTGGTAGACACTTCCATTTCCATTATTCAGATGTTTTTTCTCCCTTAAAGTGCAAGAAACCAAATTGGTGTTTGAGTCTTCTTGTTTCTGAAATGATTCCTTCAAAATCACCTCTGGAAAGGCGTTTGCTTGGTCCCCAAGGGCAGCGTGTGCTGCCTTGTGCTTTGTCTCTCACGACAGAAGTGCTCTCGCTATGAGCAGTGCCCAGTATGTGACTCACCTCATGTAAAAAGCCTTGGAGCCTGTATTTGTCCTCATTATAACCAAGAATAAGTATTTTTGCCCTCTCACCCTTTTCCAGACCGTAACAGATGCTTGAAAAGATGCTGGTTCTGCTGTTATTGAAAACTGTGGCCTTCTGCCAGTTCACATCAGAGGGGTCCTCGACATTTGAGGGAGACCTTCACAAAGAGAAAGCACAGACAAAACCAAACATGACACTGTTTTCCTATAGATAAGGCATTTTGTGTGTGCGTGCTCCTGTTGGCTGTTCTTCCAAGTTTTGTATGTATTCTCTGGCCTGCTTTTCCTATGGCTGTACTTACATTTCCTCAGCACTGTAATCCAGATTTAAATTGAGTTTTCTTCCTCCATCATTCCTACGAGTAATGATGGATCACTGCACCGGCAGTGGAGAGCTGAGGAAATGAACTACAAAACCCATCTTGACTAAGGAAAAAAGGACTTAGCAGAATATTAAGCAGCTTGTGGAAATGAATAGATACCCGGGTACCTTGTAGAGCTGTTTGACACATACGCTGTGTTGAACGGCAAGTGGCTAATGTAGGATTGTAACAGTTTGGGAAGTAAAACAACCCCATGAGCTTCAGTTTAGGCAAAAGGCTTCCCAGATTAGCATGAATTATGCAGTTTAAGATTGTTAATATTTAACATTATGAACGTTGGTTTGGGAGGTGTGTTCTTGCAGTAAGAGAACTCCACCATCGCAGGGTGCTGGAAGTTCCCTTAAGCTGTACTTAGTCATTGTTTCTCTGATAGTTCTACTTATTTTCCTGCATTTTCATCCACGTGCTCAAAACCTGTCAGAGAAAAAAGTGCAAATCAACCATAAATTCCAAACATTCAAAAGAAAGATGCTTTCTTCCAAAAGATGAGCTAGTTATCTACTACCTACTAGTGTTACAGGAGGCCTTTCTTGAGATAGCTTTACAATCATGTTGAGATCTGGCTCTCAATACTGTCTACTGGTTATACCCTTCTTTCCATGAGTTTATTCCAGTGTACAGTTGGCAAATACATTCATTGTCATTGTTCTCTGCAGCACGTTATTAATAATTTGGGGGTTGGAACTGGATGATCTTAAGGTCCTTTCCAACCCTAATGATTCTATGATTCTAACTTGCTCCTCAGAGGGAAATAATAGGAAAAAACCTCTAGAAATAGAAGATTTATTTTTTTAAATAGGTCGATTTCTGTCTTTTATCCTGGATCTCATGGTTGGTGTGGAGGTTTGTGACAGGTTACACCATGCTTTTGAGCTGGACCATCCTTCCACGTTGCGTGCAGTGTCCGGACAGGCACTCGGGAACATGAGTAGGTGTAGAAACACAGTGATCCTTGGAAAGAGGCACTTCAGACACTTGCATGAGGCGAGAAACCAGTGCTCGCTCTTGTTGCAGCTGCTCCATGGGGCTCCCGACATGGTGGCAGTAAACTGGCTTTAGGAAAGGTAATTTCCTTTACTCCAGTGTAGGCTGTGTGGGGATGTGGTGTTTGCGTAAGGACAGTAGCAGAAATCATGGCTTAAGCTCGGCCAGGGCTCTGAATTACCTGGCAAACACCAAGTTCTGTTTTGTTTAAAGGCAAGCACGGTGTTGCTCTCACAGCATTTGCACCGCTGCTCTTTAAAAGCAAAAAGGAGACACCAAGGGCTAAATCCTCTCCAAAGCTACAGCCTAGCTCTGCCAGGTCCACTGAAGTCACCAAGTATCACTGCAGGCCAAACCTGGCACCATGTTCCTAGTATTTCATCAATGTAAAGGTGTCCATTAAGCATCCTCAGGATAAGGGAACTGCAAGGCTAGTACTGAGTTCATGCCCATAGCTCTTGCACACATCCTTCCTGTACTGCAGTATTGTTGTTCTTGGTACAGATGCAATACTTCTGCTAAAGGCAATGAAATTGCTTTTCTAAAGTGTTGGTAGAATGAAGGAGAAGTCTTGCAATAAAAGCTTGGTTTGTTCCTCCTGTACACTATAATAATATAGTATTATAAATATGTCTTTAGATAATCATAAAGCACATGTCCAGCTTTCCTCAATAACCAATTTTCATTCAAGAGTCACTCAGGATTGAATCAGTAGGCTATAGAAAACGAACTTCTATTTTATTTCAAATACAGCAGTGTTTTCCAAGAAGTCAGTCTAATGCCCAAGTTACAATGAAATGTAAGCAATAATGAAGTTTGGCTTAGGTTTAAAAGTCACCTTTGAGGGGTGATGAATCAGTTCTAGATGAGCTAAAGTCTGTATTCTTGGTGGTTTGTATCTTGATGTTGATGTTGATAACGCTGCAAGTTGCCTTTATTGGAAACCATCTTATATGAGAAAATGCTATAATAATAATAATAATAATAGTAATGGCATCATTGAGAACAAGCCTGCTTTCAACTTGGCTGCAGAGACTTATTGAGTTAATGATTATGTCTTTATTATCGAGCCAGGTTGGATGGGGCTTGGAGCAAGCTGCTCTAGTGGAAGGTGTCCCTGCCTGTGGCAGGGGGTTGGAACTGGCTGAGCTTCAAGGTCCCTTCCAACCCAAACCATTCTGGGATTCTGTGATATGTGTGTTAAAGCTGAAGCCACAGTTGCCATGAGCACTGTGGTGCTCAACCTCCATGACCGTGGGGAAGGAAAAAGCTTGCCAAAATACAGCAGGAGCTGGCAGAGTTTTCTGCCTTGTTTTGGTAAATAAACCCAATTTGTTAATGGAATTTGCAGGCAAAGCATCCTTGTGGGGCTTTGGCCCTCTCCAGGCTGAGGGGTTTGGAGGTGCGCTTGAAAGTGAGGAGCCGGCAGGCTGGAGAGGGTGAGCCCTGCTATGGCAAAGGGGTTTATTTACAGCCTGCAGGGACTGCTGTGCATAGGAGGGTTGTTGAGGGGAGAAATGCTGGTTCTTTGGAGCTGCCAGCATGTCCTGCATCCATCCTTTTCATTGGGGAGTGCAGCTAAATCCTGTCTAAGGCATCCCAAGAACTGCTTTTTGCTTGGAGCACAGCTGTGCCCAGCCCTGGCAGCGTTACCTAATGCAGTTACCCGGGTTCAGCAGGGATGCTTCCCTTTCCCGCAGGCCATTGTAGTACCACTGAAAAAAACCCAAAGTCTCTGCGTGGAGCTTCGTTTTCTCCAGTGCTCCTTGTTTCTGGCTGACAGCAAGCATTAGCTGGTGGTAGGAGCTAATTGGAAGTGACCAGTGACCGCAAAGCCCATGTGGGAGCGAGAGCCTGGCTTCCTCTTTTTGTTAAGCACTGACGCTTGCATTTAAGATGTTCCTTTTTTTCCTCCTCTCCTTCCTTTCCCTCCTTGGTTTCTGGTATTTAATGAGGGGATTTTTTTTTTTTTTAATAAGGGAAGAACTGAAAGGAATGTTTCATAAAAACGCAGATGTGTGGGTTTGCTGTGATTTCAGCCACCCCTATTATCCTATGGGCAGGAACATGGGGACATTGGGGTTTCCATGGGATGAGCTGTCTGTGCCTGGCTCTGCCCTTGCTGTGCCATCCATCACTCCCGTGATCCCCCCTAGTCCCAAAGGAAGGGCTGAGCCCACAGCGTGGCCCCATGCTAGAACCTTCATCATACTGGAGATGACATCCCCCAGCTTGGGCATGGCCCTGAAGCCATGGGAACCCTCCCAGTGGAGATGTGGGGCTGTAGGAAGCTTTTTCCCTGGTAAAAAATGGGGATATTTGGGGGCTGGAGGTTCAGATGAGCCTCAGACTGCATAGAAGAGGGTTTTACCATTCAGACAAGGATTTATGCAGCCATATCTGGTATCAAATGATACTCGTGTTACCCTGTGCTGATAATAATAAATCAGAATACCCACTGCGCTTTATTTTTACTGTAAGAAAAATGAAAGGGAGGAAAGCCAAGTGCTCACCTCTTTTACCAGATAATTTACCTGTAGTCAAGCTATAAAATGAATGTCGCTTGTATTTCTCTTCTCTCTTAAAACAAAATGATGGAGCGGAGGAAGGCACCTTCAGGCAAGAGCAGAGCTAGTGGGAAAACGAAGTAGAGCACATGCTCCTGTTGTTTTTGCTGAGAAATTATGTGAGCATTTGGCAGCTCCTTGTTTGCTGCTGTGGTGCCCAGGCATTGTACAGGGGAGTGGGGAGGGATGGGCAAAGGGGGATGGGAAGGCAAGGATGCTAGTTAAAATTGGGTAGCAAAAGGGAGCTGGCAAATTTGTCTCCATTTCCCAAGCTCTGGAATTACTTTCAGATGGGGAAGTTGAAACTGTAAGGTTGAAACTTCATTTGTTTTGCAGGATTTCTGCCAGCGTGCTGATTCTCTCATTTATAATGAGCTGGGAAAGGTATGAGTGCACCATCCAAAGCACTTCATCAGCAGTGCTCATCATGATCTTTCACACGTTTAGCTGTATCCTTATGGTGATGGGTCAGAAATGATCTATGAAATAACTAATGCATCACCCACTGCACAGAAAGAGGAGCATTGGCAATTCAGTGGATTATATGTGCTATTAAACATTTTAAGTACATTTTGTACAGTTTTGCTCATGTTAATCTGCTGGGTAGCCCCATCTCTGTGTGTCCCTGCCTGTCCTCCCTTGGACTCGGTGGTAGTCTGGGGTGACGTAGGGTTTCTGAGGCTCTGCATCTGCCTCTCTACAGCACAGAGGAGTTGGCAACGCAATAACCTACATACGAGGTAGATTTAAAAGCGTTTTTGCTTAAATGGATTTGATTTTATCAGCCTAGATGACCTCCACGTCCCAACGCATTGCTCTTATCAGGCGCTTTGTAGCTGTTAAGAGAAATGGGATTCAACCATTCTGACAAAGTCAAGGGGAAAACTCTGGATTTTGAATATTCTGGGGGTTGTTCTAAGCATTAGATCATTTTTCCTTTGCTCCTTTATTTACAGGGAAATATTTACTTGATACTCTCCTGATAAAAGAGCAACACCAAGTTCACGTTAAAATTCAGAACCCAAAGTAGATCAATCTTACCATTTCTCTTTTAACTTTAGACTTGTCAGGCTCTATTATTCTCAATACAGTTTGACAGTTCTAGGTTAAAAAAGACATCAATTACCTTTTGAAATTACCCTCTCTGCTATAGGATTAGCTCAGTTTTTGCTGACTTTGCAAGTTCAGTGTGCATGTAGCAGATATTTTGAGGGTTGCCTCGAAATGCTGCCTATAGCAGTTGTATTGCACTTGACTGGCCACCCTGGTGATGGTTTGGGAGTCACTTGGAGGCAACTGTGTGTTAGTCCTTCATTTATTTATTATATATTATATATATGATTATATATATGATTATATATATGATTATGATTATATATTATATATATTTAGTTTAGTTATTATTAGCTATATTTAGATACATTAAGTTGAAAATGGTTTCTGTGGATTTACTGGTGCTGTTTCATGGGGTTGGAACTGGACGAGCTTTAAGGTTCCTTTCAACCCAAACCTATATATTCTATGATTTCACTTCTCTTGCAATTAATCCAGCCTGTAAATATGGTATTTGGATATAGCATTTATTCTATAAAACAAGCACAAATGGAATCAGTCCCAAAGACTGTCAGTACTGTATAACTACAGGCAGTTCTGTTATGTGCTATGCATAAAAACCTTTCCAGATGCAAAGGTGACTTCAATATTTTCTCTTCCCTATTGGAATGTGACCAAGATCCTTGCAAGTATTTTAGCTTGGTTGCTTTGAGGTTTTGGTATTAAATGTTCAAAATTGCCTCTAGTGCATCTCCTGTGCCTAAAAAGGCTTTTTTAGTCACTACCCCTATGCTTCTGTGGGGGTCTGGGTGGATAACAGAGACAAATCAACCTTGTCTAGTGGAAGGTGTCCCTGCCAGTGGCAGGGGGTTGGAACGGGATGAGCTTTAAGGTCCCTTCCAACATGAACCATTCCAGGATTCTATGATTTAGTTTATAGCAAGTAATTAGTTGAAGAGGTCTGGGGTTGAGCAGAAGCCAGAAGTTCTCAAGTTCCCCCATTTCACTTACTCAGTGACTGGTATTTGACCTGCATCTAACACGTCCTGCTGTTACAACCTCCCCTTCCCAAATCCAGCCAGGCTTTTGTGCCTATTTTCAGTGACAGAGCTCCACTTGATGCTAGAAATGCCACCATTTAATTCAGAACTGGAAAACAGAGGATGCGGCTGCAAAGCAAATACCATGACCCGCCAACAGAACTGTCCTAGATTCACACATCTTGGTTTGAAATTTTATGACAGGCCTTGTTGCCCAAGGGTAAAACATAATCACTGCAGTTCACTGATACGCTCTCTTTTAGCATCTGTACTAAATGTGGTTTTATCCCTGCCGCATGTAAAGAGCACTTTTTAGTTCTTCAGATGCAAAGGAGGAAAAAAACCAAACCCATCTCAACGTGTGTAATGGGCAGAATTGAGTTTATTTTTGTTTTCAATGTGACTATGCTTTGAAAATTAACAATCTTTCCACCCCTTCAGCATCCAGATTCTTTATTTGTGTTCTGGTTTTCATAAGCATTAGCCCTGGATAACACCATCATCTCTTTCTCCATCATATTATTTGCCAAGAAAACTTTTGAGTATCTAAACACATGGCCATCATTTGCAAAACTTACTGGTGGCACCAGCAGAGGAATGAATTCCTCCCCACAGGAAACGTGGAGAGGGGCTTTGGGGAAGGACCTGTAGGGACAGGCCAAGGGGAATGGCTTGAACCTGCCCGAGGGGAGACTGAGATGAGCTCTTAGGCAGAAGCTCTTCCCTGTGAGGGTGCTGAGGCGCTGGCACAGGGTGCCCAGAGAAGCTGTGGCTGCCCCATCCCTGGCAGTGTTCAAGGCCAGGTTGGACACAGGGGCTTGGAGCAAGCTGCTCCAGTGGAAGGTGTCCCTGCCCGTGGCAGGGGTTGGAGCTGGAGGAGCTTTAAGGTCCCTTCCAACCCAAACCAGGCTGGGATTCTACTGAGGCTGTAGGATCTCCCTGATATTAAATCAGGTGCATCATGGAGCATTTGGGAGCTGCCTGATAAGACCTGACAGTGTAGATATAGTAGGCTATATATCCACATATTCCTATTTACTTTTGTGCAGAACTAAACTAAACTTATAGTGCTCTGCTTCTCCTTTAAAGTCATATGTGCAAAGTCTGAACACCAGTGTTTCAGTCAGCGGTCACTGAAGGGCAGGCAACTAAAAATATAGTCTTTATCCTGAAAGGTGCTTTCAATGGCACATTTTTGGATCATATTAAACAGCTTAGTAAAATAACTCTCTAGCTGAGTAAAAAGGAGATGATCTTTCTTTCATATATCACAGAATCCCAGCCTGCTTTGTGTTGGAAGGGACCTTAAAGCTCATCCAGTTCCAACCCCCTGCCACGGGCAGGGACACCTTCCACATTTTTTTTTCCATGAGGATCATTTATTGGTGACAGAACTTTAAAGCTGCAGGCACCTTTTATATCCAGAGCTCTGGGACTGATGGAATGCATTGCAGACTGGCTATTATTAAGGCACGTTGACTCTTGTCTCCCACACTGGAGAAGCTTTGGTGCTTGCTTCCCGTGCAAACAAAGTGCCTTTCACCTCCGTTTTGCTGAAACCTTGACCCCAGTTGAGCTCCTCTAACCCCCTGCTGCTGTGTGTGGAGCTGATGGAGAGTAAAACAGACTTTGCTGACAATTAGGAGCACCGTTCCCGAGGAAACAAGAAGTCCCACTGCATTTGCTGCCGAGATCGTATCTGACATCTCTCTCGAACGCGGCCGGTACGAGGCAACGCAGTGACATAATGTCCCAGCAAGACCTTTTTCTCCTTGTCCCAACCAGGCCTCCTCGGAGCCTCTCTGATGCTTCCTCCTCTGTCTCCTGCCTCATAGATTCCACGTTTACCAATACACTGTTGTGTGTCTCCACCGTGCCCCAGGCTCTCAGCGCAGTGACAGCCTTGGACAGAGGCTATAAATGAGCTGTGTGCCCGGCATCGTTTCACCTGGCTATCACCCCATGCTTCCTAAGCCTGTCATCCAAGAGAGCCTTTTATGTCTCAACGTTTCTATTTTCTATTGCCTTGAACAAAATAGGACCTTCACATGGCCATGACCAGCACTGCATTTTGTCATCTTTTCTTGATGCTGGGATCAGATGCAACGAAAAAAGAATTTACAATAAGTAAGAAAAAAAAATGACCTTAAATTAATAAGTAGAAGATAAGTCATAAAGTATTGTGTTTGCATCAAATGGTATTTATTTCTTTACAGAAATCACATTGTTGCTTTCATTTACTAGAAGTCCAGCTCGGGGAGCATCACCACTGCAGGTAGAGCCGCTGCAACCCCTCTGTAAGCCCCTTTGCTGCAGATGAATGTTGATAACCCTCATACACTGCAACAGATCATATAAAGATACAGATCTCCTGTTATACTACCATTAACATCATTAATAGAGATGGGAGAGTAGGCTGTGGATAATCTCAGCCTTTTGTATTCCATTATGATCTTTTGTTTCCTGTCTGTGGTTTTAATGCATCAGCTCATCTTTAGCTATTACATTTCTCATAATTTATCTGAATATCTGATTTTCAAGTTTTGTGAGAGTGGGTGTAGCTGTTATTTGCCATATTCTTTCCTTTCTGCTTTTTCTTTTCAGTATCTTCTTTCTAATTTATACATTGAAATATACTGTCTAAGAAGAGTAGATCTATTTCAGTTTTAACCTATCTAATCCACGCCTTTATTAGCTGGACATGTTAAGTGATTTTAAATGGTTAAATTAACTCTTAGATTGCATCCAAACTATTGAAAAGACTTTTTCTAAGGCCTTCAGATAAAGGGCAGCATCAAACCTGACAATTCCCTTTGCTCCTGGAACATCAGGAGCGAATTTAAAGGAAGACCTTAAGCACTTCAAAAAGGCCATAAGCAATCAAAGCACCTTTCTTTAGCTAACTGGTAATAATCCTTTTTTCAAGGGTGCTTATTTTTTTCTTAGGAAGGATTCAGAGAGGAGCAAGTTATTTATCATACATAAATAACAAGGTATTAATGGCAACGTTGTAGAATCATAGAGTCTCAGCCTGGTTTGGGTGGAAGGGACCTAAAAGCTCCCTGCCATGGGCAGGGAGCCCTTCCACTAGAGCAGCTTGCTCCAAGCCCCTGTGTCCAACCTGGCCTTGAACACTGCCAGGGATGGGGCAGCCACAGCTTCTCTGGGCACCCTGTGCCAGCGCCTCAGCACCCTCACAGGGAAGAGCTTCTGCCTAATGCCTAGTCTATAGTTACCCTGCACGGTCCCATCCTGAGGGATGTACTGCAACCCAGCATTTTTGAAGCCTTCCATTTCAGAGGCATTTTGCCCAGGTAGCATCCTTCAGATTTACTTAAGTTCTGTTTCTCCTCTTTGTCCTCCATTTGATCACGTTTATACTCTGCCTGCTCAGCGCATCACATTTGTCTGTGTCACAGGCCCTGCTTGCTCCGCTTGCTCAGGAGATCAGGAACCTGTTAGGCAGCACTTGCCTCAACTTGCAGAGACAGAATTTCCCTTAGACCTTTGTATAAGCAAATATCATCTGTTCTAAGCAATGAAGCAGCTCTGATCAATTGTCACATTCCAAGTTGCATCTCCAAACTGGTTTTTCTCACTCAGCACCCAGTCAGGAGGAGCAAACGTGGCTTTCTGGAAATCAAACTAAATGGTTATATAGGCATTGTTGGTACCAGTGTTTTAAGCGCATAGAAATTCAAGGTTTTTCATGCTGGTTTTGCTCTCCCAGGCTGTTAGTGCATATGAACTATATTTGCATTGTTTTTAATGTCACAGCCCTGGAACATGATGCTCCTAACATAGTTTGCCGCTATTTTGAGTGCAGTCAGAAGGCACCCTCATGCCTTCTGATACCTCATTTATGCACTGGGTAAACGCTTCCTGTGTGCTTCACCAGGAGGGGTTTTCACATTAACCTCAGTGGGAGAACAACCTGGCTCAGAGTGCTCTTGCACAGGCACACTCGGATGCATTAACCACTCATGCGCATCTTGGGTTCACCTGCAAAAGTACCAATTTTGTATGGTATGTCTGAGCACCAGGGGCTGTAACTGTCCCATAGAGGCAAGGAAAGGGCATTTTGACTGTTGCATTTCAAACCGTCACTGATGGCATCTAAAATCCTCACTCTTTTCCACCACTTTGAAATGAATGGTAAGTATTAAAGTAGTTTCAGTGGTCCTAGAGTGGCCCAGGGTCTGCTCCTGCAGGAGGCACCTGGGCATAATGAGCTATAGACATGGGCTAAAAGGAAGCAAAATAGTCCAGGTCAGGACTGGTTTATTCAGTCTAAAACATATTTAGGAAGCACTGTTTGCATCTGTGCTCCCACAGCCAAGCAGCCGCATGGTGCAGAACTACAGCTGGAGGAAACCCTTGACAGCACTGGTGGGACTGAGACCAGCCCAAGACCATCTGTGCCTTCACTAGAAACACAAAATCCCAGCCTGCTTTGTGTTGGAAGGGAACTTAAAGCTCCTCCAGCTCCAACCCCTGCCACGGGCAGGGACCCCTTCCACTAGAGCAGCTTGCTCCAAGCCCCTGTGTCCAACCTGGCCTTGAACACTGCCAGGGATGGGGCAGCCACAGCTTCTCTGGGCACCCTGTGCCAGCGCCTCAGCACCCTCCCAGGGAAGAGCTTCTGCCTTATATCCCACCTAAATCTCCCCTGTTTAACTTTGAACCTGTTATCCCTTGTCCTATCGCTACAGTCCATAATGAAGAGTCCCTCTCCAGCATCCTTGTAGCCCCCTTCAGATACCAGAAGGCTGCTATGAGGTCTCCACGCAGCTTCTCTTCTCCATGAAGAACTTGAGTATCTGCTCCAGAGCAACAGCCATGTGCTATCTTGAGAGTAGGCAATGGCCCAGGTAAAGGAATTGCTTGCAGAGGGAAAGGTGAAGAATGAAAAACCTAGAAGGAATTGGAGTTTTCCACCCCAAAGCCATTGTTAGGGGTTTGGGACCTGAATTCTGCCCTAGAAAGAAGAAGGAGTTGTTTCAATGCATTCCCCAGTTGGGAAAAAGTTACTGGGGTGTTGTAGAGCACAGATGCTTCGTCACAAACAGGTGAGCTGTCCTGGAGGAGGGCTCTAATGTTCAAGAGAGGGAAGGAGAGGTAGTGGGATGAAGCCTCAGCAGAGGAAGCTTTGCTGGGTGCAGAAACCCATTGATTTACAAGCAGGCAGTTTTGACTGAGTGGGCTTCTTCCCTGTTGTGTGACATGTGCATGAAGAAGATTTACCTCTTCGGAGCGATTTAGTCCCTTTTCTGCCTTCATTCATGATGTCCCGTGGCATTTCACTCGCTGCTAGTGAGGAATGTCTCCCGGGAAGGGAGATCCTGTCACACAGACATGAGCTATGTTGGGTTTGTTGTGACCTTTGGTGAAAGCTGGCAGGGAAAGGACCGTTATCCACAGCTGTCTGCACGTTAAGAACATTCCTCTTCAAACTGCAAAATAATTAACGTTATGATCGATGTCCATGCAGTGCTCCCTTTGTGAGGACACCTGGGGTTTGACGGGTCCTTTCTCAGGAGTGTGAGCAACAGGAGTGACTTTAGATATGCTCCAAAAGGAACCCAGGAACAGCTAGGGACAGTGTTTTCTTATGATGCAAAGTGCAGCCTGCTCCTCGTACCTGATTGGGATTCCCATGGCTAACAACATTACCAGGACACAAACCCATCAGCTGGCAGCAAACCCCATCCCTCCTGGGTTGCAGGGTGCTGCCCTTTGCAGGCTTCTGTAATGAACTGGTGCTCCCTGCGTGGCCTTGGTGACCACCAGCATCACTGCAGCACTGGGGGCTTCATTATTCCACCACATCATTTCCATCATAACGTTGTGGTGGAAACGTAATGATCACAGGGTAGTTTTAAGGCATTTGTACCTTAGCTCACTCTCACGTGCTAATACTCTCTCGGGTGTTAACTGCAGCATGAAACAGATATTAGCTTTTCCTGATAATGCCTCTGATGCAAACTCACTTATTTCATCCATGATTTCTGCCATCATGGACTCTAAATCAGGGACTGTAATGATAGGACAAGAGGGGTAATGGGTTCAAACTGAAACAGGGGAAGTTCAGGTTAGATCTAAGGCAGAAGCTCTTCCCTGTGAGGGTGCTGAGGCGCTGGCACAGGGTGCCCAGAGAAGCTGTGGCTGCCCCATCCCTGGCAGTGTTCAAGGCCAGGTTGGACACAGGGGCTTGGAGCAAGCTGCTCTAGTGGAAGGGGTCCCTGCCCGTGGCAGGGGTTGGAGCTGGAGGAGCTTTGAGCTTCCTTCCACCCCAAGCCATTCTGTGATTCTTTGTTTGTTCTCTGAGCCTTAGAGTTTAATACCTGAAAGGCTGGAATCTTGCATTGCAGCCTCTGCCTTTTTGTTTCTCCACTTCTTCCTCATTTGATGTGTGAATTGACTTGGGAGATGTCTACAGACAGCAATAAAGACCTTTCGACACTCCCAGACGAGTTCCCATTACTACAGTGCAGAGCTGGCAGTGCTCAGCTCATGGAAAACTGTCTGGAAGCCTCACTTTTGTGTCTGCCAATGGCCATAGACTTTGTATATCCACAGGCTATTGTGTAGCTGACTTTGCTGCAGACGTGTTGTGAAAGCAGACACTTGGTAAAGTAATTAGAAGATGTGAACTTTATGACTGTCATTCCAGGTAGCCTGTTGTGCTGTTTGACTGTTTCATTTAGTCACTGTGGAGAATGCCTTCATTTTCCAGCAATTCCTAGAATAACTGGTCTTATTGTTACTGAGATGGTTTGAAATCTATCCTTATGGACATTGCTTTGCATGGTTTTTGTGTGCTCGTGGGATTAGCCTGCAGCACAGTGCCATGCTCAGGCTGTTCATCATAAGGGAATGCAAACTGAGCTTATTCATGTATCTTTAGGTGCGTTTGGGACAAAACACCCTTCACCTCTCGTCTGAGGATGTTTTTCTGTGTTGATGCTTTTTCTAATTGACCCTCTCCTTGTAATGATTTCTCTTATTTGATAGGTTTAGTGACTGTCCAAATTCCTGCTTCCACTGCTGAAATCCCAGAATTTTCCATATCATTGAGCCTGCAGAACTGAACATCATCTCAGAAGTCATGAGCTCCCTCGCCATAATGCTCTCTCAGAAGCTGTCTGCTGTGGGTTCCAGAGGAAAACTGGAGGAAGACTGGAAAACTGCACTTTCCAAGGTAATCACCTTAATAGATACTCTTCTAGCTGAAATCTCAGACAGGAAACATGTCCATCCCCATTTCTGTGGTCAGGGGCAATGCATCAGAGACAGATAGGAATGGTCAATGTCTGCTTCCTGCAGACAAATGGAGCCCTTCATGGAACCTATTCTAGGAATAAGTTCAAATTGGTTCTCAGAAGACATCTTACTATTAAAACTGATGAGCTAAAGTCTTTATGAGAGTGTTTTTCCAGTTCTTTTCCACTGCAGGACAGGGCTCTATTAAATTGAGTTGCATTGGCTCAAAGGAATTCCCAGTGAACAGATGCAAATGTTACAAAACAAAATCAAAACATTGCGGTGATCCTAATTATGGAAATAAATGTAGGCTCTGCTAAGAGATACGTGCTATTGAAAAATAGATGATAGAGTGCAAGATCTATTTTTTTTTTGCCTGGCAAAATCTTGGAGCAGATTCTCCTGGAAGGCATGCTAAGGCACGTGAGAACCAGCAAGGTGCTTGGTGACAGCCAGCATGGCTTCACTAAGGGGAAATCCTGCCTGACCAATGTGGTGGCCTTCTATGATGGGGCTACAGAACTGATGGACAGGGGTAGAGCAGTTGATGGCATCTACCTGGACTTGTGCAAAGCGTTCGACACCGTCCCACACAACATCCTTGTCTCTACATTGGAGCGACATCAATTTGATGGATGGACCACTCGGTGGATAAAGAACTGGCTGGATGGCCGCACGCAAAGAGTTGTGGTCAATGGTTCAATGTCCGGCTGGAGACCAGTAACGAGTGGTGTCCCTCAGGGATCGGTGTTGGGACCAGTCTTGTTCAACATCTTTGTTGCTGCCATGGACAGTGGGGTTGAGTGTGCCCTCAGCAAGTTTGCCGATGACACCAAGCTGTGTGGTTCGGTTGATACGCGGGAGGGAAGGAATGCCATCCAGAGGGACCTTGACACGCTTGTGAGGTGGGCTGATGCCAACCTCATGAAGTTTAACCATGCCAAGTGCAAGGTCCTACACCTGGGTCGGAGCAATCCCAGGCACAGCTACAGGTTGGGCAGAGAAGAGATTCAGAGCAGCCCAAGGAGAAGGACTTGGGGGTGTTGGATGATGAGAAAATGAACATGAGCCGGCTTCAGTGTGCGCCTGCAGCCCAGAAACCAACCGTATCCTGGGCTGCATCAAAAGCAGCGTGACCAGCAGGTCGAAGGAGGTGATCCTGCCCCTCTACTCTGCTCTTGTGAGACCTCACCTGGAGCATTGTGTGCAGTTCTGGGGTCCTCAGCATAAAAAGGACATGGAACTGTTGGAACAGGTCCAGAGGAGGCCACAAGGATGCTCAGGGGACTGGAGCTGAGAAAGTTGGGGCTGTTCAGCCTGGAGAAGAGAAGGCTGCGTGGAGACCTCAGAGCAGCTTCCAGTATCTGAAGGGGGCCTATAGGGATGCTGGGGAGGGACTCTTCATTAGGGACTGTAGTGACAGGACAAGGGGTAACGGGTTAAAACTGAAACAGGGGAAGTTTAGGTCAGATATAAGGAAGAAGTTCTTTCCTGTTAGGGTGCTGAGGCACTGGAATGGGTTGCCCAGGGAGGTTGTGAATGCTCCATCCCTGGCAGTGTTCAAGGCCAGGTTGGACAGAGCCTTGGGTGCCACGGTTCAGTGTGAGGTGTCCCTGCCCATGGCAGGGGGGTTGGAACTGGATGATCTTAAGGTCCTTTCCAAACCTAACTATTCTATGATTCTAAGCTAAATCACACAGTCTTAGAAGCAAGTAGAAAGGACTCTATAGGATAAAAACCATCTGAAATTATAATCTCAAATCATTTAGGCACTTCATTTACAATTCCATACAGGTTTCAGGCATTCCCCAAAATTCCTGAAGATCTCAGCTGCTTTACAAAATAATCTGTTTCATAATGTATGTCTAACATAGATGGCCCATGTGTTCATTGACATACAGTCTTGCTGGCTACTGAACTTAACTCCTTCTGGGGGCTAAACACAGCACTGAAGTTTAGCCACAATGAGCACAATAAATATCGATTCCTTTTTTCCACATAACACAGAATAAAACAACTGCATGAAGTTCTAAAGTCTTAATTGCTGATGGATTTTTCCATGGGCAAAGGCGGGCAAAGGAACACGCAGAGTTTTCCATCAGCATCCCCCAGGGCAGTAGCATCACTATTGTTTTTCCAAGGACATTTCAGGCCAGGCCTTCTTCTGGTCCATGGGCTGCAGAGAGGAGAGGGAAGCATCTGATGTGATGTAATAGAAACCTGTGGCTCTTTAGAGGTTTCAGCCAGCATCCAGACTTCTCTGCAGAAACTCCTCAAGTCTTTGACCTGCTCACCCTGGCTGCCTGTAAATGAGCACAGATTGCAGCTTCATTATTGCTTGATGTTTCACTGCTTAACTCTCCCTAACAAATGTTATCTGCACAAAGGCTCAGAAGAAAACATGGGTATAAGAAAGAGAAACCTATGGCTGGTCCCACAATACGTGTAAGTCTTTTATCTGGCTGCTTGACATTCTTTTCATTGACTCACTTCATTGCAAAGTATTTCATAAAGGATTTCTGTTCTGCTTCACACGTTTATTATTTGTTTTACTCTTTGACGTGGGATCTGGTACTCCTGGGGAAACAGTCATTTTCTCCTCTGCATTGGGAAGCTTGCTGCTGAGATCTCGTCTGCTGGTGGCGTGGAGCGCTCACAGGGTGTTTCAGCTTTAGCCTTCAGGAGAAAACAAGGTAAAATTAACTTGCAGGGCCCAGCTGTGATTGCACTCCTGGTGCAATGACTCTTGCAGCAGGACCAGAAGCAGTGCAGGTTCCCCTTGCGGCTGCCTTGGCAGCGGTCTGTGCTGCTGGGTGGTTTGTTTGGAGTGCTTAAATAGATGGAAATTTAACCACAGAGTACAAGATTAGGTTAGGTGGCATCACTGGCATCAAAAGGAGCATGACCAGAGGTGATCGTGCTCCTCTACTCTGCTCTTGGGAGCCCCCACTTGCAGCATTGTGTGCAGTTCTGGTGTCCTCAACATAAGAAGGTCCTGGAGCTGTTGGAGCAAGTCTGGAGGAGGTCACGAGGATGATGAGGGGCTGGAGCACCTCGCATATGGAGATAGGCTGAGAACACTGGGGCTGTTCAGCCTGAAGAAGAGAAGGCTGCATGGAGATCTCAGAGCAGCTTCCAGTATCTGAAGGGGGGCTACAAGGATGCTGGAGAGGGACTCTTCATCAAATAGTGATAGGACAAGGGGTGATGAGCTCAAAGTGAAACAGGGGAAGTTCAGGCTGGATATAAGGCAGAAGCTCTTCCCTGTGAGGGTGCTGAGGCGCTGGCACAGGGTGCCCAGAGAAGCTGTGGCTGCCCCATCCCTGGCAGTGTTCAAGGCCAGGTTGGACACAGGGGCTTGGAGCAAGCTGCTCTAGTGGAAGGTGTCCCTGCCCATGGCAGGGGTTGGAACTGGAGACCTTTAAGGTTCCTTCCAGCCCATTCTTTGATTCTATGATAAGATCTTGCAGCTGCATTTGTTTTTAAAGTGAGCCTGTCCAGCAGGTTGGATATGTCCAGGCACTGGTGGCTGGGTATCGATTCCCTCCCTCGAGGTGGCTAATACAGGGCTCCAACCCCTGTCGATAGCAGCTCTTTGATGCTCAGCCTGAAATCAGCTTCTTCACCAGCAGAAAAGAAGCCCCCATCACAAGGCCTAGTGTCACTCAGTGCTAATTTGACAACCTTATTGACAGCCCTTGCTGTGAGGCCAAGGAGTTGTCAGAGCACGGATGTTGGAGTTGCCATCCCAATGCCTTGAAGCCATCCCTTCACTGTCCACTGTGTCATCATCCTCTGACTGGTCACTCACACCAGCACTACTTTTACTAAATTTACTGAAAAATAATGCTAAAACCAGAGGAAAATGTGCAGAATAGAATTTTCCTTTCTATTTTTAACCATAGAAGGAGGCTGGCTGGTAATGAGGCACCTAAAATCCTGTGTTCTCCCCACTATCATCGGATGTGAACTAAAATAGTGCAGCCTCTCCTCCTCTGGTGGGATTAATTATTTCTAACATCTTCTCCTGAAGCATTGCTTAGTGAAAACCTCAGTCAAATCAAGCCAGAAATGCACTACTAAAAAAAAACCCTAGAAGCTGTTGCACTTAAAATACATGGTAGGAATCCATTGCATGCCATTTCCTGGAAGTTTAATTTTGTTTGTGCAGTTTGGAAGGCCCTGCCTGTGTTTTTAGACAGCATGTTCTGTTAGCTGGATGGAGCAATCTCTGCACAGGCCTGATGGTGACCCACCAAAAATCACAGCTCTGCTTTACAAGACTGCTATAGTCAGCTAAGACTCCAGTTGATTTTCTGATGTGCAAAAGTCTATGCACGTCTGTTTCAGCAATAAAAGAAAAGCACCATTAAGAATGGAAGACTCAATTATATTTTGCTGTTCTATTTAACAAGGAAGATGCAATATAAATTAGGAAGAATTTGTATAAACACAATTTAATAAATACAAGAAAAAAGATACTTAGAGCCTCCAGTATGGGGAGTTTATAGCCTCGTGCAATGTAATTATGTTTATAGGAGTATGAGCATAATAAACAGCAGCAAATCACACCACAGTGACTGATAACAGTGTATGTAACCCTAATGATATACAGTACCACAGCTGAAATACTGAATAATTTGTGTAACAGGGACCAGAGTGGAATAATACTTTCTTTTGTGGGTGTTTTTGAAGTGAAGGACTGGAATACTAGCCAAAGACTGCGAAAAACCCAGTTGCTATCACAACCTGTTATTTAAGCACCTTTTTCCTCCCATTTTTCCATGCACATGAACTGCATGATCCCAGTGATTCCTTTAACATCCCCGTTTGCTTCCTTTTGACCCTTGCAATAGAGCAAAGCTGTGAGCAGAGCATCCGGAGCACTGCTTCCAGCTCTGAGCTCCCACAGGGTAGCAGGCACTTGGTCTTGAAAGCAGAGCAGATTCTTTGCTGACCCAGCAAAGCAGCCTCAGAGATTGAAGCCAGACCCTAGCAGAGGCCTGGTGACTTGGGGTTTAAACCCTGTAGGGTTTTCAGCCTCACTTTCTTGGCTGCAGGACTCAGAGCCCAGGAGCAGATGCAATCAATGCCCTGGGAGCCTCGAGCACAGGATGGACTTTCAGCATCTATTGCTAAGTGTGAAACATCTATTTCCTATGTTGCTTCCCAGCCCATGGTCTAAACTATAGTAGAAGATATTAAGCTTGGATTTTAACTTGGGAGCTGACTATACCCACAGGAGAAAGTAAAGCACGGTGTCGGCTTCTGATTGAAGGTAAGCACTGAAATTATTCTGGATTCTTGGTTTAAACTGCTGCCAGAAACAGGATGTTTTCTGCAATATTCTGCTCCTTATTGCTCTTTCTTCTCTAAAATCACTCATACCACCATCATATGTAGACACAGCACAGTCCTGTGGGTTTATGTTGCAATAAAATACAGTCTAACCTTAATTCCTTACTCTTTCTTGCTTGCTGTTAAACCTGGTTTCCTCAAACTAGCATTTTCCAGCTCTTACTGGAATTTCTTCAGCATAATATCTATAGGGCTTTGTGTGCAAACTCAGGATTGTGGTACCTGGGAAACCGTGGTGAAGGAATGTGGCAGAGCTCTAACTTCTTGGTGAAGAGTGCATCCTGAATTGCTCATTGCTACGAGAGAGTGCGAACAGAGACTGTACCCCACCATCATTCTGTGTCTGGTTTGTGGCTACCGGTGCTCCTTTTGTTAGTATTGAATATGTTCTTCCGGAAAATAGACAAATAAATATCCAAATTTGCAAATACTGGGTCTAAATAAATACCCTCAGGCTCTGAGTAGTCCCATCTCCTTTGGCTTTAGACCCTTCATCTCTCCTCAGCCACATCTTTCACCTGCTAATAACATACAAGTGGATTTACACCTTGTGCCCGTTGCTGAGGAATGAGGTGCTCTAACTGTAACTCACCTTTGCTCTTTCAGGGCAGATCTGATTGATGTGAGACACTGAGGCACTTTACATTGGGTTTAGCTCTGTGAAATTCCAGCTAATGCCATAGAAGAGTTAATTGATTTCTGCAGGTTACGGCCCGGGTTTGTCCCGTGTCAGGATTTTCTTGTGACACTGCTCACAGACAAGGTGATAATCTTGTATCTGAAGGCAAACATATAGAATACATCTCCGTGATCCCATGGAGCCGTTTCCCAGGCAACTGTAACATCTTCATCCGCGGCAGGGTGCAGGGCTTGCCCGGCCAGCTTCTCTTCATGCCTGCAATCAGCAGAAGCGCCTTGTGGGGGTTAAAAAAGCAAAGAGGCTTGGATGACGTTGGGGCTGTTCAGCCTGGAGAAGAGAAGCTGCGTGGAGACCTCAGAGCAGCTTCCAGTGTCTGAAGGGGGCCTATAGGGATGCTGGGGAGGGACTCTTCATTAGGGACTGTAGTGACAGGACAAGGGGTAACGGGTTAAAACTGAAACAGGGGAAGTTTAGATTGGATCTAAGGAGGAAATTCTTTCCTGTTAGGGTGGTGAGGCACTGGAATGGGTTGCCCAGGGAGGTTGTGAATGCTCCATCCCTGGCAGTGTTCAAGACCAGGTTGGACAGAGCCTTGGGTGCCATGGTTTAGTGTGAGGTGTCCCTGCCCATGGCAGAGGGGTTGGAACTGGATGATCTTAAGGTCCTTTCCAACCCTAACTATTCTATGATTTTATGATTCTATATTTCTTCTCAAAGTTAAGAGAGTATGATGCAGGCCAGAATAAAGAGGTTTTGACCACTCAGGTTGGAAAGGTAGCCTGGCCACAACCTGGCAGCTTGGATTCAGTGGATGATAGCTTCTGTGAACACAGTGAAACACACTGCTTGGGGTCCAGAGATGGGCAGGTGAACCAGGAACTACCCCTTTCAAAGGAGAAATGTTAGCTATACAAGAGAGAAAAACCCACATGGCTAAAATTAGGAAGGGGAAAATCAAAAGATTGCTTTATGCAAGGGAAGAAAACACATAGTTAATACATTTTGGTTTTGTACTGCCTTCAGTCTTGTGGAAAATAGGACTGGTCTCAGGATAGTGGAGAACTGGTTGGGGTTGGAAGAGACCTCAATGCTCATCCAGTTCCAACCCCCTGCCACAAGCAGGGACACCTTCCACTAGAGCAGCTTTCTCCAAGCCCCATCCAACCTGGCCTTCAACACTGCCATGTGGTATTCCAGTTCTACATGGTGTGTTCCTCTTCACAATTCATCCCCAGCCCCTGTTTATGCTACACCACCCCAAATGTGTCAGCAGGGCTTTGGGAGAGGTTGGGGGTTAGATAAAAGCCCTGGGAAATTCCTAGTTATCCCTCAGCGTTGCCCGTCTCTGACATTCAGAACAGAAATAGCCGGTTTCCAGCTTGTGAACTGCAGAGATTGTAAAGCAATTTGATGTGGCTTAAGAACATGGTGTGCAATTTGGCACTGAGGACTCACACGTTGACTCTGAGATGCACAACAAGAAACCACAGTAGGGCTGAACTGTGAACCAGGGAAATGGGAAATCTTTGGGTTGCACCTCTCGGTCACGTCTTTGATGTGCAGTTATCAGTTTCTGAGCTTGCTATGCCCACGGCATAGACGTACCCTAAGGCCACAAGTTTCAACACTTTAAAAGAGCACATGTTAAGAGATTCTGCCCTTATATCAGAAGCCTGCAATGGGTATTTTTAGTCCCTGTCCTGTTGGATTAGATGATGCTGGCATTATCAAATTTGGCAGGGCAGAGAACTGTGGGGTTATTTGAGTTTCAAGGGATCTCTTCTATGTAGCATGGTCTCGCTGTTCCTGCTGTGGTAAAAGAGGCTGGGGATCGTGTGAGCTTCACTTTCTTAGTTGCTCATTCATTATTTGTTGTGCTGGTCTGGAGCATCTCAGATCTCCTGAGGTAATGATGAAGGGCAGGCCCAAGCTGGGCAGAGCTAGCAGAGATGGTGTTTGCTATAGCAACAAGAAAAGCATCACCTTGTGCCTGGGCATGGTTCCTACACCTTTGTTACTCAGCATTGAGGAGCAGGTGAGTGGTGCGTGTACTCCATCCACAGTGTTAATTCAGGTGTGCTCCTTGCTGCTGCACAGTCGAGTCCTTCAGTGCTTCTTCCCTTTAAAAAGAGGCCCTCAGCCCCTTTGAAAGTTGCACCACGTCTGTCTCCACTCCTCACAGCTGGGACTCGCTCTGTCTTTATTGAAAAGTGCAATATTGAAGTCCATCATGTAATGTACTCGAGTGATGGGAATTGGGTTTAAAAGCATGAACCTTTACAGCTCAAATGAAAGAGCTAGCTGTCAGCAGGCAGGCTTTTTGGAAGGTGAAAAAAAAAGGAGTTACAGGGTTTTTTTGTGGGCTACATGTTTTCTTCTGGCAGTCAGTGCAGTGTCAAGCTGAATGGAGAGCTGATCCTTTTCATGTACTGTGCCTTCTACACTTCCCCTGTGAGACTGGAGCAGTGAAACTCTGTAGTGAGTGTCTAGGGAATAGCCCCTGTCCTGTCCAGAGACCAATCCCGATCCTCAGCATCCATGGCCTTTCCTGTTCCCCGGAGACCAAGGTTACATTAGCTTTGCTAATATTGGATTTCGTGTTTATTCACACTAATCTGTGCTCTTGATTAAGAAGTAGCAGTTGATTACTCCCAAGTTAGCAGGCATGGGGAGGGGTACAAATCAGAGCAGACCCCAAAGACCCTGATGCTAAAAGGGGAATTCACAAGGTGGAGACAAGGGAGAGAAATGAGGTTTGCAGATTAGGTGTTGATGCGAGTAATAGAGGAATGAGGGAGGCAGATAAGACTTCTTGAGGAGTTATATCACACACTAAAACATAATTGGGTATGAAGAGATGCTTGCACAGAGCAAGAAAAATCCAGTCAGCTGCAACAGGTTTTCAGTGAGAAAACCCAAACTTCTTCTGTCTTTTTGGCATGTGGTATTTTTAGATGAAGCATTTTATAAGAGGGAGGGAACATGAGGGGGAAATCAGGCTCCTTGGGAGCTTATGTTCAGACAAAAGGCATGCCAGCTTGGGCACTGAATTGTATGACAGCAACACCTCTTTCCAACCTGAGGACCTGTATAAGCAATGACAGTCGCCAAGTAAGGATCCAGGGCTGGCATTTTGCAAGGTAGAGAAGCTCCTTGTTGTCAGTCATGGAATACCAAAGGTACTGAGCAGTACTTGATGCCTGGGTACCACTTCTATGTCTCGACTGCCTGTTGAGCAAGACAGCCTCATAGTTTGATTTCATCTTCCTACCAGCAAATTTGAAAGCATGAGTATGTTCACAATGTGAAGCTGCCTCTCGGGTTCAGTGCCTATTTGTCTGCTGTTTAGTAGGTCACTATAGAGAAGACCCTTCCTATCAAAAGGCTTTTGTGGAAAAGGACGGCTCCTTTAAAGAGGCTGCAATATGCTTGTTTGTTCAAGTGGCACAGACAAGTAGAAAGAAAATAGCAGGGAGTTAAAAGAGCATGAAGAACAGATGGAAAATGCTCTGCGTTTCGGAGAAGAAAAGGTGTGTCCTCTCACGTCCTCCCGATGATGAGCGCTGCTCCAGGTGCAGCCCCTTATTTCCTAAAGGTACTTTAGGTCCCGTGTCACAAATGTAAACTGGCATCTTACCCGGCTCCAGAAATGCCAAGAGCTAATCTGTGGAAGAGCTGAGATTTCTCCCTCGCAAACATTGCCTGCTCAGAAGGAAATGAGCCGCCCCTGTGTTGTGATTTGGATATTTTCTCATCATTCCGTGCCAAATGAGAGGAAAGTTTGCTTCTCTCCCAGCAGATCAAACCAGGACTGTCTGTAGAGGAAATGAGACCGCTGACAGATGTTTTACATCCAGATGACCTGGTTTCCAGCCTGAAGGTCTCTCCAGATTGCATAAAAACCTGCTCAGGTGTTCAATTCACCCCTTTCTGTCCAGTCTGTAGATGGGAAGTGTCCTGATGAGCATTTTGCATCTTCTGTGTCCCTCAGTGACCTTGCAGTTACTATAGGTCTGCAGGTTTGTGTCCCACTTCTTGCCTCCCAACCATAACTGTTTCATTAGCTGTGCTACCAAGACTCACTCACCCTACACCACTCTCTTTATCCATTCCTAAATGCTAATAGTGCTTGTTGGTATGACATGAGGACTTGGAGAGCAGAAAGAATGGGTTTGTACAGCAAAAATAAGCAAACTTGCTGGATCTGGAATATTCTGTTGACATCTTAGCATTGAATATGTATTTCTTGTCTTTCTTAGCCTTACGCACTCGACAGCCCTGAGATACAGTGCAATAACATACGTAAGAAATGGCCTTCAAAGCCATTTCTCCCTATTCCATACTATTTATCTGATTTTCATTAGCTTTCCTTGGCTCTTTTAAAGTTTGATCCCTTCAGCGTTCAATCTCTTCTTCTGAAGCCGCATCAGACTTTCCAACATCCTTTTCTCCTCCCTCTCCTCAATAAAACTTTGCCTCCTCTTGTCTGTGTTTTCTCTTTCTGGCTCTTTTCTCTGCCTGGCTTCTCCTTCAGCAACTCTTCAGACTTTCTCTGATCATCAAGATCTTTGTTGCGTCTGAACCAAAATTGGGTTTCAGCTTTGACAGGTGTCTTTTTAGCTCAGCACTGACATCTTTTCTTAGGCAGCAGCTTCCTGTAGGATCCATTTGAGGACTATCTGACTGCATTCATTATGTTGGCATGCACAAATGAGCGTAGCAAAAATGTTAATTACAGGCACTTTTCACTTGCTGAGTCTCCCCTTCGTGGGTTGAGCGAGTTTTGTCTGCTCTGCTCTTTTGTTTTCCTTCAGATGTATTATCAAATGGCTTTAACGCTCCATGCTGGCGCAGAGAATAACGAGAGCTTGTTTTTCATGTTGTTGTGCTTCATGCAGATTGTTTTTCTGAAGGCATGCGAAGGAATCTGGCAAAAATCTATAAATGGGACTCTTTTTTTGCCATATTTAAACATGTTTTTTGCCAAAAGCATTACTCTTGTCATTTGTCATGGAGCAGAGCGTGAACGCGGTCGCGTCAGCAGAAGTTGTGTGGACATTTGTGCAAGGTGCCAAGTGCTGCGGTCTACAGGAGATGATATTTGGCATGACGGGCTCAGGTTTTACAGCACTGAATGATTTGATGCAATCAGCAGCTCTGCCCCGTGCCAGGGAGAGGGGTAAGGAAACTCACACTGTCTCTGCCCACATCATCCCTGTGTACGTTGACTGTAACCAGGAAAAGGATATATATAATTATAGATGATGACTTAGACTTTTAAAACCTGAGGATGGTGACTATGACACAGCCAACAATTCCTGTCTGAGGTAGGATGGAAAACGTGACTTTAAAGCTAATTTCTGCTTCTGGCATGAGAGGATCAGCCTGCAACTTCATCCCCTTTGCTGTGACAGTGACGTGCACCACTCCAATGATGCAGAAGTGCTTTGGAACCGGTTACAACCCGGACCGTGAGATTCATATAATCTCTTTGTCCACAAATCTTGTACCTTGCTCCCTATTAGTCTAACATCCCTTCCTTGATGCACATCTGTATCTCTCGAGGCAAAGCAAGCTGACCACAACACCATTACGGAGTGGGAGGCAGGAGTAGCCGTGCTGCTTCTTGCTTTAATGTCTTTTTGATTTCCTCTTTCTCATAGATCAAACCTGTGCATTGCTGGAGCCTTAACCACTGCTAACACAGGCTTCCAGGGGAAGGATGTCTGCATGGAATCGCATTGAAAATTAGGTATTAAAAGGAGCTGTGTGTCTTAAGCGAGGGCTGCAGTGCCACAGCTCAGTGTAGGAGCCATCCCCGTCTGCAAGGAGCAGTGCATCATTCGCAGGACTTGCCTCTGCGGGCACTTTGCTGTGCAAACACAATGAAATTCAATAACTGAGCCTCTCCTTCTGGTGAACTCGTGAGTTGGAACCGGAACGCAGAGCTGTTTATCCACCGTGGGCCTCCATGGGCTCGGAAAATATGCACCTGACCTTTGAGGAGACTATCGCATCCTCCACAGAGAGCACCTCTGTGCAAACACCTCGGCGGCACAGGAGCAAAGTAAATAACACAGGGGACAGGCTCCAGCCCGCAGGCAGGTGGGCTTGTGGAGACATCAGAGATGCTCCGTTGCTTCCCAGTCATATATGTGAGGGCAAGGGGGGAAGCGGGAGCTGTGCTTCCCCCCAGCTGCACCATTTGGCCGTAAAACCCCTTTCCCTGTCAGCCAGACACATGATCTTTGTGGATCATAACCAAGTTTAAGGGGATTAGGAAGAATCATGGCAGGGAAATGCCCTGAACAAGTCAAGTGTGTGTCTACAGCAGCTTTTTAGCTCCTTTGTGCCTCTGTAGATGAGATCACAGTGGTCTGGTTGCATCCCTTGCTGGCAGTGAGAGCAGAACAATAATGACCGAAGGGATAAGCCTGCTTCCTGACTTGTCGTTCTGCTTGATTCTTGCCTTTTCTTTCTGTTTTCCTTCTTTCTTTGTGTCTTGCTGGGATTTTCTATTATCGCTGAGTCAGAAACAGATTTATCGGCTGCAAGTATGATTAATTTCCAGTTTGCACCTTGCTCTGATCTCAGAGCAAACCATCCTGCTTCTTGTTCCTTGATGTTCTTGAAAGCAAGAGAAAATCTGAGCTCCGAGCAAAATATCCAGGCTCCTTTCTCCAAAAGAAGCCATGCTGAGGTTTCACTGTGAGCATCCTAGAGGGGAAGAACATGATTTAGCACCTTCCCTTTCTCCAGACCGCTAACCTGCTATGGTTTTACAAGGGTTGGGGTTATACCAATGGATCATGCAGACAGGTTTGGGTCTCTTCTTTCATTTTTTATTGGTTTGATCCCTTAGCAAAGGCACACAATGACAGTTTAAACACTTTAGATTTACTACTGTGTTGGGGGTGAGAAGCATGTTTTAAAGCTTATAGGCCTAATAACTTTATTAAGTTTCTCTGTTAAGTCTTATTAAGGCTCTATAGGTTTATCATTAAGTTTTGTGTTGTGTTTCCTATGTTTTTCGTAGGAAAACCAAACCAGAGCAGCAGCGAGGTGCAATACACTGTTCCTTTAATGAATCAAGCAAGAGGGAAGAGGTGATGATACTGGCTTTGCAGGGAAGTGAAGATATTCCTGCTAATTTATTCTCATAAAATGCAAATTTTATGGATGCTGGGAATTTTTATTATGGCTCTTGATGATTTGTCTGACCTATGATACCTGCCAGGAACTTTACCTGGGAGCAAAGCCTCAGACTGGATGCTCTGCAGACAGAAGCGAAGACAGAAATGTCAATTGCCACTTGTTCTGTTAAACCTGATTCATCCAAACTTGAAGTGGGAATATCTTGAATGTACCTAAATCTCCATATACACTTCATGCATGCAAATCACAGTGGTGGTGAGTTAAACTGCATCCTGAATAGCTAGAGAAAAATAAACTCCGAGAAGTGAGAGTCAAATATGTGGGCTTGAATGTTCACTCTGTTCAGATAACACCGCTCCCGTGTGTCTCAGAGGTGGACAAACCCCTTGAGCCCGGTTCTGGGTCGGTGATGTCTCAATAACTCACACTTGTCTAAGTGCCATCTGCATCCTTCTTGTGTGGAAACACTTTATGGCTGCTCAGCTGGCCAAAGCCTTTGAAAAGATGGAATTTCCTCTTGAATTTGGGGGGGCAAAAACCCAGACATTACTTGCCTGTTTCTTCTTAGAGTCGGGTCCTAAAGCCAAGTTGCTCAGAGCCCTGAGCAACACGGTTTAGTGTGAGATGTCCCTGCCCATGGCAGGGGGTTGGAACTAGGTCATCTTACGGTCCTTTCCAACCCAGACCATTCTGTGATTCTATGATTCTATGACCCCACTCTGTCATAGATGAGGTTTTGGCAGAACTGGAAACAGAAATTAGGTGAAAGAATTTTGCTAAGAAAGATGTTACTGTGGTACATATCCATATATATATAATATGAGTGTGAATGAAATCCATGCAAACCCTCAGGTGAACCATTATTTATTTAGTGTTCAGACCAGATGCAATTGGTTTTGCAAAGTGCCTGAGAGATTTGCTGCTACATTTGCCTCTTTCCTTTTCCAACCCGCTGTTTGAAACATCCTGAACAAGCGTATTTGATCATCTTCTTGTCCTTCCTTACAAAGTCACACAGGAGCGGTCTTCCCATGTTGTTTGAGCTTTCTGTACCCTGCTGCTTTGTTCCAGGCTCCTCAAAGCTTCATCCTGCCTGGGCCAGCATGGCCATGTCCTTGGGAGCTGCTTGGTGGCCTTCTTGGTTGTCCTCTCACCACCTGCTCATGCTGAAGTTGCCTACAGAGAGTCTCTGGGCATCTGTCATGTCCAGAGCTTGTGAGCTAGAAATGTGGCCAAATCCACTCTTTTAGAGAGATAAGATAAAGGTAAGAATAGGAGGTATTGACCAGGCATAATGGGAGGTCACCAGTGACACAAACGACTCAATCTGGTCTAGTGGAAGGTGTCCCTGCCCATGGCAGGGGTTGGAACTGGGTGAACTTTAAGGTTCCTTCCAATCCCAAGCAATCTGTGATTCTATGATTCCATGATTTTAAAAGCCTAAGTCAATAATGCACCAAAGGTCACCCATGGAGTCTAAGGCACAAACTCCAACACTGAACCTTGAAGTCCTGAACTTTAATCACAAACCTACTCTTATCCCTCATCTTCCACAAATAATGTTGTGTGAAGGTTAATTTTGTATGAAAATGGAGTGAAACGAAATGCAGATACAATGAAAACTGACACTAAACTGTGCTCAAGCAGAATCCAACCCAAACTGCTTTTCACTGCTGCAGAAACACGGGCTAATCCGCTTATTGGTGGGAGTTGGAGGTCCTGTACGAGTCGGAACAGGATGTTCAATTCAAGCAAAAGGATTTTCTCTCTGAATAAGAGGACACCTACTGAATATGCAAATAGTCAAATGTTCTCTTGACAGTTCTTATAAATGGATTGCTTACTGTGGTGTTTAAATTAGGTTAATTTCATCTTATATTTCTATACTCCTGTTGGGCCTGAAGAATCCTGAAGTACTTTACCAGCAACTACAAACATGTACTTTTTAGAAGTCATTTAAGTCATTGGACTATATCTATCAGCCACTGGCATGATCAGCACCACCATGTACAGTGATGATGAAAAACTGTTCAACCATAATCTGAGATTAAATTATGAATTCTTCTATAAAACGTGATAAAGGCTTTCAATAGAATCAAGAATAGTTCGGGTTGGAAGGGATCTTCAAAGGTCATCTTGTCCAACCCCCCTGCAATGAGCAGGGACATCTTCAACTAGATCAGGTTGCCCAGAATCACATCCAGCCTGACTTTGAATGGCTCCTATCCATACATACCACTATATTTCTTTTGGCCTTACCTGAAGGCCTTGCTTCTCTCTAGTCCCTGGAATTCAATGGATCTACATCAAGAGACTGAATGTTCCAGTTAAAGTTGCTGCAGTCTATAACAGCTCCTGTCTCTCAGAAGGCTCACACAGAGTTCCCTTCTGGAGCGCTTGTGCATTGATTTTTAAGTTTAAACACTGATGGAAAAGCAACGTCTGAGGCTGCTGAGTCACTGATGTGTGCCTGACACTGTGTGACTGTCAAAAAGAGGGGGAAAAGAAGGAATTCCATGGTTTTCAGCATTCCCTCACCTGTGCCGTGTGACATTCACAGACTTCGTGGGACTTTGACTGCTTTTACAGATCCTGTTTAAATAAACCACAGGATGCTCTGAAATATGAAGCAGCTAAATTAAATGTTGCACAATAAAATTGGTTGAAGGAACAAATGATGCTCTTGGATATTAAGCGTTTGCTACATTGATGGGAATTAACAGAATTTATTAATCCTATAGAGGACTTGATTGAATAAACTTTACATAGGCTAAGATAGGTCTGCATGCAAGCGAAGAAATTACTGTCCAAAGAACTTAAGTTCCAAGAAAAACACTTAAAATTTGGGTGCATTAAATCTAAGCATGCAAAAAGAAAGGGTAAGAAAAAGAAAAAGCCATATGTATTGTTTTATGTTTGTATGTTTTATGTTCTTTACTGTAAGGGTGGTGAGGCACTGGAACAGGTTGCCCAAAGGAGTGGTAAATGCTCCATCCCTGGCAGTGTTCAAGGCCAGGTTGGACAGAGTCTTAGGTGACATGGTCTAGAGTGAGGCATCCCTGCTCATGGCAAGGGGTTGGAACTGGATGAGCTTAAGGTCCTTTCCAGCCCAAACTGTTCTATGATGCTATGATTCTATGTATTGTGGCTGCTCTGAGTATAATTCTTTGAGGAGGTTTCTATCTAAAATGCAGTTTTACTCTTTTTCCCTTGCAGACAGGCTTTACAAGGTCTTGATCTGTTATATTGGAAGTGGTAAAACATTCTTGAAACGTGTTTTTGAAATCTTTAGACCTTTGACCACATTTGCTATGATGATACAGACGTAACAGCAAACCCACTTGAGAGACATTTTAATGCAACACTTTAAATGAAATCAATGGGTAGTTTCAGAATGGCAGCTGAATGTGTGTTCTTGCCATTTTCCTATTTAACAAGAAGAAAAGGCCAAACAAGGACCAATTAGTCATAATAAAATAAGCTTTGATGACATTTTCACTCCTGAACTCTGGTATAAAACAGTCATCTAAGAAAGAACTGAAAGGATATGAGGAATTTGGTAGTATAACTGCATGTACATACACATACAATCCTGAGTTAAAAATGGTCAGGTAAAAGCACTGTGGATTACTTTGTCTATGGAGAAAATGTGCTAGCTGTGGGTTTATGTGTATGCATGGAGCTTTTTGCTTCGTTTTGTTTTAACTAATCTCAGTCTCCGTTTGAAGTCTATGCAGGTTAAACTCTGTTTTCATTCTTTGGATCTCCATGATGATCGTGTGCTCGAGTTACCCTGTCGTCTCTTCCATGGTAAGTCATGCTCCCTACTTGCTTGAAGGTGATGAGCTTTATTTCTTTTAAATAGCTATTTTATTTAAATTAGTGCTTTTTCCTTGCCTGTTTCCTAGTTGTTTCATAAAATGAAAAGTTTCTTGTATTAAAGCTATTGCTTAAATATCATTACCTGATTTTCCTGGAGTACAGCTCAGTTTTTGCTTTAGTTACTAATAAAATATGCAAGCCTCTAAAATAATCATGTGAGAAATGTATTGCATATTTAATGTGCAGTGTAGGGAGATGAAATATTGTATGGAAAAGAGAAAAACATCGATCCACCTGAATCCCTTGTCTACATCAAATAGGTACAACAAGATGTATGTATTCGTTTCACCTATTGCTAGCTAGTTTATAAACCAACACATTTATCTATCACTGTTAGTGTGAAAGTAAGGAGAAATTCTTATATAAAGTTATGGAAAATTATTGCATAGGATCAGTAATACAAATATGATTGAACTATGAAAGTAGCATAGCCCATAGAACTGAAGTGAGCAGGTTACTTAAATAATGCTGACATCCTTTCAGCTGCTGATCTTGACCAGTTTATTTACCACGACACATTCCTGGTCAAACCACGCATTTAAGACTTTGCCATTGTGGAATGAGACACTTTATTTCTACTGATATTCAATTTCCCTGCTTTGGACAAAGTCTTCTTTAGATTTGCTGGTTCTTTATTGCTGTAAAATCAGCTCTAGGAGCCATGGTTCAGATTTCTTTTTCTCCTCTGATGTGTTTTCCATCATTATCGTTTTATTAAGGTGATGTGTCGCTAGCAGAGATAGTGGCTACTCCTAAAGCTCTTTATTTTATTGATGTGAAATTCCTGTTAGCCTTAATCTACCCATCACCCGGTCCCTCTGTATGTTTTCTGCTGTAAATGCTGAATCATCTTTCATTTCTGACCACGATAGTTTAGGTGTAGCTCAATCTGAGTAGCCACAGTTCTTAATACTACAGCTAAAATGAGTTTAATTATTTCAATGAGTATCTTGCGTGTCAAAATAACAGCAATTTATTCAGCAGTGAAATCCCTGTGTAGGTTGGGAGATAGGAGCTAAAAATTCAAAGGGGAATTTCTCTATGCCTGTGTTCCTTGCATAAAATATTTCTTCTTGTTAGGGAGAACCTTCAGCCTGGGGAACAAACCCAGACCCGGTGCATGCTCATGCTTGGAGAGGAATCATTAATCTACCTTTTATATGCACAGAACAGGCAAAAGAAACATTAAGCACTAAGCAATATTAATAAAAGTAATAGCATACTGAATTAAAACTAATCTTAGTGAAGCTAATGGCAGTTTTGCCATCAATTCCAGTGAAGGCAGATGTTAACCCTGTGGCTTTGCACGCAACTGTTTCCCAAGCAAGAATGCTTGAGACATTTAGACAGCTTTCGTAAGAGTTCTTTCAGATAGATCATCTACAAGCTTGTAAATCACGATGTGCTGCAAGATGCACACAGCAGCTATAGACACGCCAGAGAATGTCTGAGTTTAAATTCAATGTTAATTTCAATGCAATTTAAATTTGTGAAGGTTTTTATGTTGTTTACCGTTTTATACTGTAAAATGCAAGTAAAAGGGACGTGTACATAAACCTTTATGGGTTTTAATCTAGACTTTTTTAAACTCCCATTACTACTTTGTCATTACTGAATTTAGTTATACCTAAGTTTAACATATTACCATAACTAGTTGTAACTACTAGAAAGCTCCTCCCACAGAGCTCTGCTTTGCAGGTATTATCATTTCCTCTTATCCATCATTTGAGCTACATGACTCCCCACAAGTGATGACAAGATGCTGTTTCATTTTACAGCAGTAAACGTACATGCTACTCTAGGGAAACAGTGTGACATGCCACAACTGGTCAACATCATGGAAAACAATTCATTTCATACCCTAAACGCACTGGCGGCAGTATGAGTAATTTATACCAGATATACCACTGTGAAGTCTTCTATAAAACTAGGAAAGATCTGACTTGGAATATGAGGAATCTTTAGCAAACAGCAGTTCATCTTTGGCATTCGAAGCATAAAGGGTTTTTCTGTTTCTACTTTGCTTTTTCTACCGACCAAGTCCTGGCAAATACATGAATTCATAATGTTACCTTTCCTTATCTCTCTTTTTCTCTTTCTTTCTTCCTGTTTTATCTTCAGAGCAGCAATCCCTTCTATTTGAATTGCCAGCTGTATGGGAAATCTGATTACTGCCTGGTCCTGCTGAATAACTGCTTGGCCAAGGCGGGCAGGAGCGAAGAAGTGGCTGTTTTAAAGCCTTACCTGGAGATGCCATTCAATAAAAGGTCCTTTCGCAACGGGGTTGGATCAGGAATGAAAAAAACTTCCTCTCGAAGAGCAAAGTCATAAACAAGTGCTCGAAACTGCAGCCCCAGTTTTAGATCTGATGTTTAACTTTGTGCTTAAACCCATTTGAATGCTTTCCAATGATAGCGCCAACAGAGACAAATGTACCCGTGTCTTCAGCGTGTAAACAGAGGTTCATTTCAAAGAGCACGAGCCAAGGGGAGCAGATGGGATTGCTCAGAATGGGCTTTGTTTCCAAAAGTTATAGGATCATCAAATTTTGTGTTGAATGTTTTCATTCGGTGAATTCCCCTTCTTTGTAAAGCCTCAGATTTAATCAGGTTCCTCTTGATTAATACAGAAATAATCCTGCCCTTTGAATAGATGCGTGCATGCAATCCCTTGGGAGGACTGATGGTGTTACTCCCATAGAGGCAAACCCACTGGCAAAGCAAAGCATGCCTGTACCTTCCTGTCCCACATCATATTTATGCGAAGACAACCACTCTGGCAATTATAAGACAGATTTAAAGTACATTTCATTTGAGATTCCCAAACGTACCAAGGGCCACTGGTGAAAGAGAGAATCAGGCCCTACTTGTAACTGGTAGTTTCTCTTTCATAGAGTTATTTAAAACGACTTTAGCAGGAAATAATCCCTTAAGATGTGTCATTTCATTCCCTGATAAATCGCTCTAAGGCCGGGTATCAGTGCTGCTCTCTTTGCCTCAATTAATTGACTTACATAGCAAACACACACCTGATGAAATGTGCCAAACGTGGTTTCTGTTCATCTGATCCAGTTGTGCTGCAGTAATTGACAAAAAGAGGTTTTATTCATTTCTGGGGTGGGGGGGAGAAGGTCATTTGGTCTGTGTGAGTTTTACCTTGTGGCTGTCTCTTCCAAAAGCAGTGTAACGAGCTGTGACATTGGCTTGAAAATGTTGCGTGTCCATGCGATGCATTCTGGATTCCAAGCTAAGACAACAATAAATCACTACATGGATGCTTTCTAATATTTCCCTGTTAAATATCAAACCCAGTATTAAACCTAGAATGCGGCTGATTGGCATGATCACCTCCACGAAGCCCATTCCTCTGCTTCGCACCCCTGAGCCCATGGAGAAATGTGGCTCGAGCTCAGAGCAGTGCTAGTGCCACGGTGGGTTTTGGGACTGCGGCTGCCTAATTCCTGGCTGGTTCCAGGAGATCAAACACACTGCTGTCTGCATTTGTCCGTGCTGAAATGTTTAAAGCATCATCTATTTAAAAGCTGCTTAAACACTTAGACTCCTTCTGGGTACCGCTGGTGTCTAGGTTGCTTAGCTCTTGAAGTCAAGTGACACCTAGAGACCTTTAAAAATGCATAAGGAAAATGTTAGATAATTCCTATTCTTATGCACTCTGTCCTGTGTAATGTCTGGACCGGGGAAGCCCAGGCCAGGGTGCAGGAGTTTCACTGCAGCAGGGCATTAGCCCTGTTTCATTCTTGGCCGCTGTGATTTCAGACATGGCTCACGTCCTGCAAATGCAATTTTTTCAACTCAAACACTCTAAAGCTGTGTCCAGAGCTGCCCAAGAAGGAGGATTTTTAATGCCCTCGGCCATGGAAAGCGGAAGGGCTGAGCATGACTTGTGTGTCTAAAGGAGGGCCACAGAGGTACTGCGAGGGCTGGAGCCAGGCTGAGAGAGCTGGGCTGGGTCAGCCTGGAGAAGAGAAGGCTCCTGAAGGGGAGACCTGAGAGCAGCTCCAGTGCCTGAAGGGGCTGCAGGAAAGCTGGAGAGGGGCTTGGGACAAGGGATGTAGGGACAGGCCAAGGGGAATGGCTTTAACCTGCCCGAGGGGAGACTGAGATGAGCTCTTAGGCAGAAGCTCTTCCCTGTGAGGGTGCTGAGGCGCTGGCACAGGGTGCCCTGAGAAGCTGTGGTTGCCCCATCCCTGGCAGTGTTCAAGGCCAGGTTGGACACAGGGGCTTGGAGCAAGCTGCTCTAGTGGAAGGCGTCCCTGCCTGTGGCAGGGGTTGGAGCTGGATGAGCCTAAGGGTCCCTCCTGATACAAACCATTCTGTGACTGCTGAGCATGCGGGTAAGCACCACTGAGAGGTATCAAACCAAACCCTGTGTGCAGGGTCCCACCACTGGCTCTTCTTCCTTTTCAGCAAAGGTAAAGAAAGGTACACAGATTTAATCATGCCCTTACTCAGGCACAATATGTGTCTTCTGCATCTGTCTGTACTCAGTGAGGTGGAGGTGTTCTGTCGCAATGCAGCTACCTGGAGCGGCTCTGTCCTGCTCCTTGCAGCTCCTATCGCCCTCCAACTTATTTTTCAGGAAAGAAAAACAACCCAAGTCCAGATTTATCTTTGTCTTGGGCTTTCACATCCATTTTAGTGAACTTTTTTTCTCCATAATCAAATACATTTCTGCCTTGGTAACCTGTGATAAACAAGGCTGTCTGTAAGCCAACAGAGCTATATGTGTAGCTTTGAAAATCAGCCTCTTCATTTATTGTGCAGGCTATGAGTAAGTTGTTTAGTGCTTTGGTAATTGCCTTTGAGCAGGGTATATTCAGGAGGGATGGAGAGTCGGTATCCCCTTGTTTCAAGTGTGGACTGCAAGAAAAATAGCTTCTTGGCTACAGAACAAAAGCCCATTATTTATGATTTAGTCATTCCCTGACAAGCCACTCCACCTTGAGGGATCTGCATATATCAAAAGGAAGGTATGAGGAGACCACCAAGAGCCATAAGTCTTGCACTCACCCAAATCGCACCAAGCAAGCCTGGGAAATGTGGGTTATCCAGCTGACTTACAGAAGAGGTTCTGTCACCCGTGGTCTGATCTTGCCATCACCACTCACTGAAAACCCACAGTAGTTACATTGCCTTTGACGTGTAACGCTGAGCTCTGTTGTGAACTTTAAAGGTGGCTTTATTCTGGAAAGATCAGAGAGTAACCTTAGTGATCTCTGTCAGAAAACAAGGATTGGAGGGAGCCATTGCTCAGCACATTAACTTCAGTGCTGACAGGAACTGGAAATGTGATATCCTCTGTCTTTTTTCAGTGCCAAGAGGACGATGGAGCGGCTGTAGGCATGCTAGCCTCCAGCATACGTAATGTGCTGCAGTGAGTTATGGTCCTTGCTGGAGAACAGGGATTCATTGCTCGGTGATAAGATATTGGGTTGAGTTTCCTTACTATTTTTCTTGGCTAACCTAAAAGAAAGGATAAACAAATTTAGAGTGTAGGAACAGTAATGCTTTGTCAAGGGATTGAGGAGCAAGTTGGGCAGCTGGGAATGCCTTGATTCTTGGCCTTTGATAGTAATTCAGTTTGTGACCTTACATAAGTCACTTCATTTCTACTTGGTTTCTCCATCTGAAAAAATAAGACATTATCTTCATTAAGCCCTCTCACATAAGCAGTGTCATGAGTAGTAGATCTGGAAGGTGTTTTGGAGGTGTTGGGACAAAGAAGGGTGGTCTCTGCCCATTTCTCCAGGTACTATTGAGCAGGGAAGCTGTGGCTGCCCCATCCCTGGCAGTGTTCAAGGCCAGGTTGGACACAGGAGCAAGCTGCTCTAGTGGAAGGTGCCCCTGCCCATGGCAGGGGGTTGGAGCTGGGGGAGTTTTAAGGTCCATTTCAACACAAACCATTCCAGGTTTGTATGGTTCTATGAAGCAGGTGAGATGCTTATTTCCTGATGAGTCTGAGTGAGAGGTGTCCTATACACCTGCACTTTCAAAGTCCAGCTGCTATAATTTATTCAACCTTGTGCTAATAATATTATGTCTTTTCTTCTTTTTTTGTTCATGCATCCTTTGGTAAAACACATTAAAATGCATTTAAAGAACACGCAGAATCCCTGAATCCATAGGGATTTTTCTTTTACCCTACTTTGCTCTAACTTCTATCTACCTTTGGAAGCTTTGGACATAAGTTTCCACTAATGAGTCCTTGTCTTTGTGCTGTGAGAGCCATCTCCAAGCACAGCAGTTACTATGTTTGGCAGCCAGCCTGTCCTGAGCCCTGGGGTTGTTTGGGCTGCTACTGCCCTGCAGGAGCTTGTGCTGCATCCCCATCCCCACCTTGCAAAGGCTTCTGCAAGTTACTGCATGTTGCCTTCTGCTGCTCTGCTCCCAATGAAGGATCTGTGCCTTTGGAGGAGGCAGCTAAGGTTATCACTAGGTGAAAAAGTAAGGAACCAATCCAGTAAAATATGAACAAGGGAAATCTGCCTGCAGACAGGCGGAGGAATTAACATTTCTCTTTTTATTGGCAAGAAAGGCAATTAAACCGCCTAGTGTAAGAGCATCTCATTTACTTGAAAGACTGAAAATTAGTTGTTGTAATGACATACCAATACTTGGTGTTCTGATTACCAAGCATATATTAAAGCATATATATATCACATTTAGATTCCCTAATTTGCTATTATTTGCCTGTACATGCGAATTTATTGCCTTAAAATACTGTGAGGATGAAAGGAAGAAGTCTCTTGCTGCTTTTAGCTCTGGATATAATTTTGACCTTAAGAAAGAACAAGACAGATATGAGAGAGTATATTAGATGTTATTATGACTGTAATAAAATACAGATAAAAATCATAGTGCAGAAAGACTCTAAGACAACTATTAAGCATTTGTCATAGAAAGAAAATCAAAATTTAACTTATCAGATATTCTGGCACTTTAAAGATTCATCGTGAAAAATTACTTCTAACAGCGAAGCATTTAGGCAATATGTCATTGATGAGCTGCCTGCTTAAACGTTTCCAGAGTTTGGGAAAAGATAAAGAAATGTCAAAGATAGGCTTTTTATTAGTCTGACAGAATCTTCCCCTAGATTTACATATCTTTCTGATAGCAAACTGGTATGGCATTGCATTTCTCTATTAAGAAAACAAGCTGAGCTCATTGTCCTGCTCAAACATATGATGGTTGGTGAGCATAACCCAACCAGAATGTAGCTTGTGGACTGCGAATATGATCCAGCTCTACATCAGACTTCACTCTGGCATTCGGGTTTAGAGCCAGGGGGGATTTTTCTGCCTTTGTGGTGATAGAAAGACTTTTTCTTCTAATACCTTACAGGATTTGAAGTTATTGGGTTGATTATGCTTAAAATTAAGCATATCTTAAAAGCTCAATCAACTGAGACCTATCTCCTCAAAGCCTTCGGTATGAACCTTTCAGAGGACATAAAAGGGCTCAATGCGATAAGAAATGAGCTATCAGGTGCTGCTCTCAAGACATCCTCCACAACTCATTGAAGCCAACACGAAAGCTGCTGAGCACCTTCAATGGGCTTCGGATCAGACGCTCAGCGTATTAAGGGTAAGAGTATTTTGTGTTCTCTACTTACTGTCGGCAGAATGAATCCAGTGAATCTCTATGGCAACCCTCGAGCACCTCACAGCAGCTTTGTGCACTAATAGACTTTTCTTCCCAGAAAGCATCCTCATTGATTTTTGTGGTTTGTGCCTGCTGTCTCTTTTAGCCCTCCGTATCTTCATCTGGGGACCGGAGCATCACTGGCGTTCCAAAACCGCAGCCAAATGCTGGAGCTGGGAGCTCCATGAGGAGCAGTTGGCTCGGTCTTCATTAGCAGCCACTGCTTTGTAATTAGTAGCATGACACTTGGGTGAACCAAAGGTCTACAGAGATGTAAATACAGGAGTGAGCATTATTCTGGCATGCTTTCAGTCCCACTACCACTTTATTTCTTATTATACTTTAAATGAAACGTTGACAAGCAAATAGATTATGGTTCTACGTGTTGCAGGGTTTTGTTGACTTTGATTTCAAGTCAAATGTAAAGAACAAATGGATCTCAACTTGACTCAAAATACAGGCGGGAATCACAGAACCTTAAAACATTTGGGTTGGAAGGGACCTTAAAGATCAAGGGAGAATAAGTACAAGTGAAAATGTCCATTGGGGTAAAAATCGTTGTCATTTAGCAGTTTTGCTCTTCTTCATTGACTATTTCTTTACAATGCTGTTATTACAGTAAACAAAGACCTGGAGTCATGATGTATATTGGTAGAAGACTGCTTGATGGTGCTCATTTTCATAGAGTCATAGAATGGTTTGGGTTGGAAGGGACCTTAAGATCATTTGCTTCCAATCCCCCATGCCAGGGTCTTCAGGCTCATGCACACCTATGGTGTTTGATGGGTCTTTCTTAGCTCCAGGTGTCTGTGGATGGTGCATCTTTGCACTGGTGTGGGAAATCCATCGATTCAGCAGACAGATGAGATGTACCATACTGCAGTGAGAGGTTAGACACACAATTCTCACACAGACATCTCCTTTGAGGCCATAAATTAACCTGTCTTAACTTTAAACTGAGTCCCACTGTGTCTGTTAATGATTTTCTTGAAGCTACTAAATGGCAGTTGTGGTAACCGGTCCCCCTATGTAGAAATGTGTCAGAGATATCACATGTTCCCCGTTTGAAGTCGTAAGGGCTTTTGCTACACTTCTATGTATTTTAGATACATGCCATGTTATAAAAAGGGATATTTTTGATGCTGCTGGTCTTTTTGCTTTTTAGTTTTAGCCAGATCTGCAGATTGTTCCTTCCTACTGGCAATAAGAATGTTGTTAGCTTCCTGGATGTTGGGAGCAGCACAGTCACGAGCATATTTCCTGCTGCTCAGTGATGCCTGGCAAAGTGCATCCTGTGAAATGTCACTTCATTTCATGTTTCTCAGTTGGAAAGTCATTTTTACATTCAAAATATGGCAAAATCATTGTTGCACAGAACACCATGGCACGTCAGCAAGGAAGCTAAGTCATGCACTTAAAAGATGTTGGCTTGAGTGCACCATAATCATAGAATCCAGCCTGGTTTGTGTTGGAAAGGACCTTAAAACTCATCCAGTCCCAACCCCTGCCCTGGTCAGGGTCACCTTCCACTAGAGTAGGTTGCTCCAAGCCCCTCAAGAAGAAGCAATGTGTAAGTCAAGGGATAAGCTCTTCACGTGCTCATTATTGACTCAGTGTCATGGTTTCGGATTGGAAGTCATGCCAAGTGTGGGCTCGCCCTGAGAACTGGACCCTAGCTGCTGTCATACTTCCTGCCTCCAAGATGTGCATGAGAATTTCAAGTGCTGTATTTCCATATCTTTTAGTAAAATGGCACAATGACAAGAAAACAAACAACTTAATACACAATTTATATTCTCTTTTATCATTGATTACTTTTGGTTACTCTTTGGATAAGAGAGAATATGTATTGTTGCTTATCATTGGTACTTTTGGTTACTCATGTCCATTTCTTAATGAGGTTCCTTACAGCCACTTGAGGCAATGTAGAGAATTGACTGGAGGAGCTTACAGAGTGATTTAAGGCCAAATCCTGACGGCTGAACATAATGAAGTATGCTACCTGATGCATGGAGGTCCTGTGGGTACTTTAAACCACCTTAAATGAAAGAAGACAAATGACCCACATGGGTGGAACCGATGGAATTGGTCTATGAAAAAGATACGCATAAACCAAGAAGAAATATTATGGGTTGGTGCTCATTTTCTTCTTTGTCTATCTGCAAATACGTACAATAATGTAACTGGCTTTCCTATGGCTGCTTCTCCCTGCCAGCAGCCAGGCAAGCCACTGTGTCAAGCACAATCTCCATTTCAAATTGATGTCACCAGGTCACTAAAGCACTTGGAAAAGCCCTGCCAGTTTCTCTATTTTTTTTTTTGCATCATTTGTCTCCATTCCCATCACCAAGCTCTTGCTTTTGGTGCACAAATGCTTTGTGATGCGCTGTTGTCTTTGCATAGTGTGGGGAAAGGGTGTGCATGAGAATGAGACCTCCAGGAGGTTCAGCTCTGCTCGCTGGCAGTTTAGCTAGTTTGCTCTTTTGCGTGTAAAGCATCGAGTCAATTTGCATATCTGGGTACTTGAACTTTACAAATGACTCCTTATGATCAAACAAATAAGGTGTCATTTATGTGCTTGTGTTAAGGAAATGAGTTACATTTATCTTTGCTCTGTTCTCAGAACGAAGTCAGGTACTTGGGCACTCTGAGAGCTAGCGCCGTTCGCCTGTCACCCAGTCTGTACCTTTGAGCTTGCAATGCTAATTAACAATACCATAGATGCTGCAGCCTTAAATTGAAAACTAGATGTTTTAATCACTAGCCTAATGTTATTTTGCTATATATTTTGCTAAACCATATTTAATTGTTTCACTTTTTGTGTAAAATACCTTGGGATTTAGATGGATATAGCCATATTGCATTAAAAAAAACAGCATTTTTAAGGGTCTTGTGGCTGAAGACAGTTTCATTTGACATATTAATTGGAAAGTGGTTGTTTGAGTGCTTGCTTTGGGGGAACATATGATTTGGTTATTCATTAACATCATACCATTAGAAGGACTTTTTACAAGAGTCTGTAGGGACAGGCCAAGGGGAATGGCTTTAACCTGCCAGAGGGGAGACTGAGATGAGCTCTTAGGCACAAGTTCTTCCCTGTGAGGGTGCTGAGGTGCTGGCACAGGATGCCCAGAGAAGCTGTGGCTGCCCCATCCCTGGCAGTGTTCAAGGCCAGGTTGGACACAGGGGCTTGGAGCAAGCTGCTCTAGTGGAAGGTGTCCCTGCCCGTGGCAGGGGTTGGAGCTGGAGGAGCTTTAAGGTCCTTCCCAACCCAAATCAATCTCAGGTTCTATGGTTAGTATTAGCTCATTACAGCTCCTTCCCTGTGTTACAGGGAACAGGTAGGGGCAAGTTCCTGGCCTCTGACACCTGCCTTTGTGCTGCTGGAGGACAGAATTTCACTCTGCATTTGACCTCCCAAATGCATGTCCTTCTCCCTGTGAACCAGTTTGATGCCTTTACGTTTGTGCCTTGTCAGTTGAGGCCAGTAGCTTTCTAATTGATGGCAATATAGTTTTTAATGTGTTTGCAACAAATGCAGAGATTTTGTTGTGCAAATGAAAACAAAATAGTCTTCCCCATTAGGTCTGCACAAGCCTTGTCCTGGTCACCATTAAAATCCTGGCATTTACCAATAATCATCACAAATGATGCAGCCGTTCTGCATTATGGGGTTTTGAAGTGATCCCAATGCAGTTGTCTGCTGTTCCTCAATGTCTTGTTAAATGCCTTGGTCAAGGCCAGGTTGGATGAAGCCTTGGGTGCCATGGTTTAGTGTGAGGTGTCCTTGCCCGTGGCAGGGGGGTTGGAATTGGATGATCTTAAGGTCCTTTCCAACCCTAACTATTCTATGAGTCTATGATTCTATGCAGTACTGGTCGGTAACAGCAGCGAGGTAAGTACTTGTTCATGACTAACTGAACAAAACAGGGAAGGAAAAGCAAACACAGCCACTCTCCAGGGGATCCTGTCTCACAGTGAATGAAAACTCTTATTTCTAAGAGTTACATTTAAAATCCTTGACCTTCAGGAAATGGTTCAATTTTGCCATCAATAAACAATGAGTTTAACATGCCAGCAGGGAGGGCAAAGAGATTCCTCTCGTTCTGCTCATAGTTTTATGCTGTGGAGTTGCAGAGGCACAGTCCCCGGATTGCTGAGCCCAGGCAGGAAGGCAGCGTGCCTGATGTGGAGCCTTGCTATAAAAATGCACTGATTATTTCCTATAGGAAGCTTCCCCACACTCCCTATGGCACCTCAGGTGGGTTACATACTATATCTGTGCTTGAATCTTCCATCTGAAAAATAGGAGCTTGTCCTTTTCTCCCTTCCTCTCTTACCCTGATGTGATTTCCTGCTGCTGGGGCTGGCACACGCTCTCTATATGCAATACGCACAGTACTTAACCAGTGCAAATTAATTATGTCAGCACTATGGTAGTGCAAACGACAACCAATTGTGGGCACGATGGGTAACCAGCGTGTGATGGCGTGAAGGAGATTGCAGAGAAAGGGCAGGCTAAAATTGGCTCTCTGAGCAATTTCCCTATTTTGAGGGTGTTTTCTTGCCCAAGAAAGTTAAAAGCCTGTGGCATATGTATATTTCGCTCTTTCTTCATATTCATAGCTTTAAATGTGGTTGGAGATGGGAGACGTGGTACCTTTTCCTCTGTGAGCTTGAAGCTGCTGCAGGTTAGCATTCCATAATTACTTTTGTCATCAAGACAAATGCCATCCTACAAAAGTTGGAAGCTAACAGCACCTCGCCTTTGATATATGAATATTACCACTTTGAATGTTGGAATGGCATTATAGATGGTTTATGGGTTTATGACTATGAGACATTTCTTAGTCTCTGATTCAGAAATACGTTTCCTACATATTTTAAAGTAACTTTTGGGTCTTTGACGTCTTTTTTGGCAAGCCTGTGACTTCAGAACAGCTTCTTGAAGTGAGCTGAAGGGATTGGAGGATTTTAGAGATATCCATCACTAAACTTAGGTACAGAGTAGTCACCTTAACACCTCTACTTTAATACCCTGCAATGTCAAGGAACGGCTGCATTGCATTAACTCACTCCAGTTCCTGCTGGGAAACCACCCAGCCTTCGTAGATAGCTGTTGCAACGTGAAATAGTTAATGCCTCTTCCCTTAAATTGTATACCCTGCTAGCTATGCAAAGATCATGCAAATGTCATCTCACAGAGAACACATTCACAGAACTGTATTAGTTTTTGGAGTGAAAATGGCATCATTTTGGATTGAGCGTGTTTCTCCCCTCACCCCTCGCCTGCCACAGCCCCGTGGCTCTGCACATTGCAATAATCGCTACTTAAAATGTGGTTGGAAAAAGGCAGAAGAATGGAAGAGTGCCCTCTAACGACAACAAATCCAACCAAAGGGGACTGAAAAGGCAGCAAAAAGCTAAACCACGACAGAGGGTCGTGAGGGTTGGCCATGACTTGTTGGCATGAACAGTGTTTTGAGTAGAAAAGCAGACAGAGAAACACTGGAAAACTTGAGGATTTCAAAAGCACCAAATGGATTTGAGGTGCCAGCACCCAGTAAAAGCCAAATCTGAGCCTCGAATGCTATTTACTTTGAAAATCCTCTCCAGATGAGGATTCAGCCTTTTCCTCACTGTCTTTTGGTGGTATGCACATTTAGTAGGGATTGACTCTGACTTGTGGGCAAGTAGGTCTTCAGGTTTATTGCAGCAGCAAAACTCAACTGAATGGCACGGAGCAGCTGAACTGCTCTGTATCATCATCACCGTGGTGAATAGCTTACAAAAGAGGACCCAAAGTTTTCTGGTGTTGAGCACTCAAGGAAACCAATGAGGTGATGCAGGTCCTTGAGGAATGTGGTGCTGCAAATATCCCAGCAACATCATGACCTCACATTTATGGGATAGGAACTGGCACTCAGACTATCCGGGGTACAGCAAGGACTTTGCAGAAGGTTTCTGATGTTTACAGCAGCTCCATGCAGTTCGGTTACTCCATCCAATTGCTGCCAGCTCCAATAGCTACTTGTGTTCTTACAGGAGATGCTTCAGGAGGCAAAACAAGGCAGCAGCACCAGCACCAGGAACAAACTCAAAGTGTTCATTTGCGGCTGGCTGAGAAGCTGTTCTCCATAAGAAGGTAGGCTCTAAATACAAAATATTTTGTATGATGATGCCAATTGTCAAAATACACAGATTAAATAAAATAAACAAGTGTTGGATCAGTTACAGCTTCCTACTGCAACAAGTAGACTGTAAAAGTATTAGAAGATCCAAAGTAAAACCCCCCCAAAAGAGGAAGAAGCATTATATGCTAGTGAATAAATATCAAAGATTAATGAACACAAGGCACGAGTCCTGGTGTGAACTCCCCTTCTGTTTACGTACCCATCATCTTTCCTGCCTTTCTGTGATTTATACACCAACATATTGTGGGAGATTGTTTTCCATCGTCGACAGGCAGCAGATTTCAGTGGATTTCATGCTGGGTCATTTACGGTGCCACTTCTCCAGTTCACACTCTGGCTTCTCTCTCACCCCGGCATCATGGCTACGTAACTAGGGAAGTATTTGGGGAATAAGCACCAAATGTGATTCCACAAACACTCTGCAGTGCCTGGTTTTGTGATCATTCAGCCAGCTCCTGGGAATAATACGCACAGGGAAAGAACACCAAGGTGGATGCAAATTCAAACATGATTGAAACATCAATCACTCATTCACTGAGAAATATTTACAGTATTTTCTAACTTGAGAAAGGAATAATGAAACGTGCATCCTAAGGGGATTTTATGGGCAAATTTGATTCCAGGCATTTGCATTCGATGCAGAAATTGCTCATTTGTCAAGTATTGGAGAAGACTAGGAATGAAACAAAACCCCAAAAGGAATTGAAATTGGGTTGCCCAGAAACCTCATCCAAACGGTTTTCCATTGTGAAATGCCAGATCATAAAAAAATGATCTGCTGAAATCAATCAGGCCTGACAAAGTCAGAGGGAGGGAGATTCTTTGCCAGCTCACCCATTCAGCTCCCTGGTCCACTCTCCTCCAGGGATCAGATTGATGATGCTTGTCCACCCAAGCACCTGGACCAGGTTCCCCTCAACCCTGGATGCACTGAGTTGCTTTGGAGCCACTGAAGCCAAGCATCACTTTGACCTTTCTGGTAAACTGAATGACACAGTTCTTCTTTTGACATGACATATGCATGTGCATTTGGGTTTTCCCATTTAACAATGTGGGGTTTTAATCTCAGGGTTTGTTGCACTGAAGTTTCTAGTCTACCATAGAAACAAACCAAAGCTGAAAGCTAACAAGCACAGCCTATAGACAAGATCTTCCAGTTCAGCAAAGCACCCAAGTGCTTGTCTCTAAGAGATTAGCACATTTATTGGAGTCACTAAGTGTTTATTCTTTGTTTTCCAGTGATTCTCAGATAATCCAAAGCAAGCTGAGCACTCATGGTGCTAAAAGGAGAGAGAAGTGCCCAGGCTTGGAGAGCTGCCATCAAAACTGGCCATTTCCAAGCTGCAGTGCAGGTATTTACAGTGGGTCATGAGGCTTTCCTAAACCTCATTATACCCTACATAAAGGCATTAGCTCTGCATCTACTGCACCTGCACTAATTTAGGTGCAATGGGGGGGATGTAGGGAGAGCATGAGCACAGGGGTGCAGCAGTTGGACCCTCAGTTAATGGCTGCTGGCTCTGCACCCAAGCTGCTGGAGGTGTTTGTGCATTATAATAAGCATCTCTTATTTTTCCATCTTAGCTATAGCATGATGTGATTCCCAGACATAAAGGAGGTGTTCCGACACATACTGGCATCAGTTTTGGGTACATATGTGTAGGCTTAAGATGCCGGTTAGCAGATGGAGGTAGTGCAGATGGCATGGCTATCACATATGGGGAGGAGTGTTTGATTCCTCCAAGTAGGAGTGCGATGTTATTCTCAATCAGAGGGGTCAGAATAGCTTTCCCTTACCGCAGAGTATTCTTGGTACCTGTTATTTCAGGATGGAAAAAGTCTGTAAATATAGCATGTCAAGGCTCATTGCTGGAAGCTTGAGAAGGATGGGTATGGGAGAGGTATTTCCAGCTAAGTCAGTCTGTATTCTGCAAGCCATTTCTGATAAATGCTGATTAATTGTTATTTCATTTTAACCAATACCATAACGAGAGATGAAGCTCTCCTCCACACAGCGATGGCCTGGTTTAAATTAAGATTCAGGAGAGTGATGGGGACATGCCACTGCTGAATGTGTGGGGAGAGCAAGGTAATATTGCAGTGCTTTGCCTTCCCAGAAACAATTTCTAACGCTCTCTTTCAAAACACAATGCCCACTAGTGGGTAGAAACCAATATTAAATCTGTCATGGTTTTATTGCATTCTTAACGCCTCGGTTTGAAATCTAAGTTAACTTGCACAGAAAAGCAAAGGTCCCTCTAAGAAAGCAGCATTCTGGCAGCATAAACTACAAGCAAGGTCGAAAGGGAAATGAAACATATCTGTGCTCTCCTGACGTTAGAGAACCTGTTAAAAGCAAAGTATTCTGCAGCAGTGACTGAGGGGTTTTATTTCTTGCACGGATTTCCTTAGAATTTTAATGGGGGAAGCCAAATAACAAGGATGATTCTTCCACTTTAACAGCTAAAAGAGTGGATTTTATGGAAAACGAGTGTGTTTTATCTCTTCCTAATGAAAACACTGCCACCAGCTGGTTAATAAATGGTTTTAGCTGGGGGTTTACCCAGAAATACACTTTTTCTCGAAACCCACAGCTAAGCTGGAAGGGATATTTTATGTCAAGGTGTTTCCAGAATAGAGAGAACTGATTATCAGTACCTAATGTACTCTATTACTATTTTATTATAAGTATGCGATGATAATGCAATTAATGCTTTCTACCTTAAATGTGTTGTTAAACAGACCTTCAGGACAAGGCTCAGCACAGAAAGGTGCCCACTACATGAGGTACAAAAGACACCTTCTACCTCCGTGACTTGGTGTGACCATCTCCAGGTTTTGTAACTGATTATTATAAAATTAATACTAAAATTATTTAAATCAAGGTATTTGGGATGTATAGAGATGAACTGGCCTTTTCAGATTCACCTTTTTTTACTGATGTCCAGTGTTTTGTTGAGTCACTGCCCATAGGGATTGGAATGAAACCTGGCAGCTCTTCGTTGTGACAGCAGCTGTGGGGTTTGAAGACAAGACTTTTGCACTGCGCCATAAATGTCATCAGCTCTTTACTCATCATTTTTCTAAACGTGACTAGTGGTTAAGACATTGGGCAGTGTTGACATTTCAATTGCCATGTTGGTTTTCACTTCTATACTTGAGACAATTCGCACGCTCAAAAGGACCATTTCAGGCTCTCTGCAGACCCAAGGAAAATGAAGTTCAGCTTTTTGAAGTTGCCGTAACAATTGCAGGGAAAAGAAATCTTGTAAATGGAGGTTGAGGCTAGGAGGTGTCATTCTGTGCTCAGGAGGGATTCACATTGATCTCCTGTCTGAAAGTGGATATACTGCAGTCTCAGAAGTTGCCAGTCAGTAGTAGGTGTGTTTCATACTGCATAGACCGTTTTCCTTACTACTGACAATCTCCTTTGCCCCCAGATTCAAGTGGTGAATTGCAGGAGTTTTGATTTGGTTTGGTTTGTTTTTAAGCTGTTTCAGCAAGTTGAAGCCATCAGGAATTTCAGGGCCCCAAACTCTTCACCAGGCTTTGACCCGAAGACAATGTTTGATACAGGCTGCGTACAGCCTGTCTTCTGTACCATGAGTGAAGGATGCTCCCAGGCTTTTGCCGCAATACTCAGTTTGGGGCAAACCTAAACCTCAAAGGAGTTGATCATTGCTTGCAGATGAAGAGCTTGAAGAGCTAAGGGAGATTCTCCCATCAACTGTGCAATGTATGACTCCTTCTGGAAGACTAACAGTGGCAGTGATGCCTCCCTGGCAGTGTTCAAGGCCGGGTTGGATGGGGCTTGGAGCAACCTGGTCTAGTGAAAAGTGTCCCTGTCTGAGGCAGGGGGTTGGAACTGGATGAGCTTTAAGTTTCTTTCCAACCCAAAACATTCTACAATACTATGATTCCATGATTTCATTTCCTCCTATGTGTTTCAGCACTGCCACACAGGATAACCTTATCCATAATTAAGGCTGAATTAATAGTCCCACCGAAGCCAGCCTGAAGTTCCCCACATATCACATTTCAACAGTGGGTTCTACTTCCAGCTTTAGCACAGGGAATATTTAAAGGACAGCTGTTTCTTCATTGTAAATCTTCAAAGAAATGGTTACTACTTTGCTCATTGCAGCTATTTGAACATGGTCTCGCTTGGTGCTTGGTGCATGGGGTGGGAGCTCCCTTCCACCACCGTGTACTATAAACAGCAGGGCTTTTATTGATTTCTTCTGAATGTCAATACCTCAGTAGAAACACTGCAGTAGAAACGACTTATTTTTCCTTTCTTAACATGCATACAAGCAGAGAAGAACTTAAACTAAAACCTTGATCCTCCTATTTCAAACACAACTTTAAGCAGTTTGTACTGAACACAGAAAAGTGATCCAAACCTGGAAATACTCCTGCAGATAAAGTGAAACCTTCCATCCACAGACAAAAGATCATCTGTAGATGAAATCCATCTCGCACTGCAGCAGAGAGCCAAAGATCCAGGACACATGGGGCTCAAGTATTGCTATGCATTTTTAAGGCGATATCTTAAAACCTCTCACAGGCAGTTTATCAGTCATTAAAAGGTGGTTAATTGTTGTCCCACAAGGGCAGCCTTAATGAGGAGCAGATTTCTGCCTGCAGTGTCTAAAAACAAGCTGATAAGCATGTTGGTTTATACCAGAGTTCAGGTTTGTGCATGGTTGTCTTGAGGGCTCATTAGTCTTAATCGAATACCACCTGTAGTCAGCAGAGAGCTGAATTAGCTGAGGGCTGGTTCAGGTCTTCACACCACGTAAGTAAACTCACTGAAGTCATTGTAGATATTTCCTTAAGTTAAAAGTAATTAAAAAAATGTCATTAAAAATAATGAAAAATACCTCCTGCTAGTGCTAACAGACTGGGATCTTTATGTTCTAGTTGTATGTGTTTATTTTAGGTAGAATCTTCCATTAGTAAAGATAAGAACCAAGAAATTACACCAATTTAAACCCCCTAAAATGAAATGAATTAGATACACAAGCCATTGGGGGGGGGGGGGGGGGGGGGCGGAATCAACCTACTGCATTTATTTCTGCATAGACTACAGGTTTTTCCTCCTGCCTTAATACCACCAAGACTTCAAATAATTCATGTCATTGGTTTTAACAAGAGCCGGTGATAAAAGTTTAAATGACTCCAAGTCATCTACAAGCATTACAGTTTCAAACCAGCAGCCCACAAGTCCTGCTTGGGGCTCCTTGTGATGTATTATTCTCCCCAAGCAACCATGTGCTGCTACCTTCTGTGATGTGAGACCAAATTAATTGCTCTTGTTGTTCCTTGGAAACCGATGGCTCTCTAATGATCCGACATCTCATTAGGCAACACTAAAGTATTGGTTTCTGCTAAAGAGTGGCTCTCCCAGGGAGGGCCTCCTTGGCACCTGATTTGTCGTGAGCTGACAGCAGGCACAGCACCTTAAAACAGCACAGAATTGGAGTTCTCCAGCGTGTTCCGTTCTCCATCTCTATCTAAATGCCTAGAGTGGAATATTGCTGTTCAGCAAGAATAACAGAATGAATCAAGTCCATTGGTATAATTGGCTGCAAAAATTCCCCTCTGGGATGAAGTTCGGGATGTACAACGTTTTACAGCGTTGGGACAGGTTATGCCATGTTCTCCAGGTATTCCAATTCATTTCAGTAGACCTCCTGAAAAATAAGGAGGGAATTAGGGAGCCAGCACCATGCCTTGTCAGGGATGATACTGGCACAGGCAGAGGGGCTGCACAGTGCAGGTTAAGTACAAGAGAGTCAAAACATGTTAAACTCCCGTATGGAATCTCTCATCCAGGAGGAGGAATTTCTTAGTTCACTGTACTGTAATCCTGCCTTAGAGAGGAGGATTAGAGGAGGATTAAGCTACAGTGAGCCAAGGTCACTCTATTCCCAAATGACAGACTTCACACAGAGATTTAGTATCATTTGGAAAACACCCGTTGACTTCACATGGCCGTGTGTTTTATCCCATCTTCCCAAGTCTGCCTGCCTAGATATGGACCTGGGAGCTTCATGACTTGGGGGGGATGATCCAGAAACTTTCTGATCTCTAGGAGTGTTGGATTTGGGATGGCCACAGGACAGGGAGCATCTCCGCTCGCTACGGAGGACGTAGCCTCACCACAGGCAGCTATTCCCATGCATGATTGCTCACCAGAGGCAGGATGCAAATACAGTAACCTGCATGGGGTAGGGGTGGGGAGCAATGGTAGTTTTACTGAAAACTGAGATTTAAAGATTTCACCTGGGTTTTTGATACTCACTCTTTTTATTGTTGGGGTCTATTTTGGGATCTGATACATAAGGGAATGTATTCTGCATGCAGCAAATAAGGATGCAGATCTGATTCTGGAATTAAAAGTTATTCCCTAATTAAACAACAAAAATGATGTATTTTCAAGGTGAACCTCACTCCAGGGAGATATTTAGACATGGGTGCATCCACAGAGGTCATTCTAGATTCTGATACCAATTAGAGGGTTTCTTATCAACAAAAAGCAATTGAATAGTTGAAGTCACTTAATCATCTGAAGCCTAACTCAGTAAATGAAATGGCCAAATCTAAATTGAAAACAGTGTATATTTGTAACTAGCTGTTATTTTGTGTCAGATATGTGCTTTTTGTTATTGTGAGTGCTTCATTTTTGCTGGACACTGAGGTTGGTCTGAGTTACCTGGTAGCTTGAGAGGTGTCTTTTAAATTCATGCTTGTGTGTGTCTCTGACTGTCTGGGTACATCTATCTTCTAAACTACAGATCACCTGGCACATTTGAGAGCTCTGTGTTATACAGTAGTTTCTTATGAGCTGCCCAGTAACACTAATTGCACTTATAATTACCATAAAGTCTGACAGAAGAAATAGAGCATTTAAATGATGATTGCAACTGTTCAGCAAACACAGCTAACCAATGAGATGGGCCAGGTTTTGTGTTACAGCAAAGCTGACGTGTCCCAGGAGGGATGTGCTGGCTGGAGCAGAATCACATGGGCTGGGAATGGTGCTCAGGTGTGATGCAGCCATCTCACCCTTCACTTTAGTCATGAGTCTGCCCAGAAAGTACATACATATATAAAGCTGAACCAAACCCCTTTGGATTGAGTGTGCTGATCCTTGAATCGATCCCAGCGGCGTTTGGATCAGATCCCAGGGCAGCAACTTGAGTTATGCAATATTAACTGTTTAATATTCATGTTTCTGTACGGCTCTCATTAACTCTCCTTGCCTGAGCTCCCCGATGTACAGGGTAATTAGATACTTTTCATTTCACAAAGGGAATGCGTTGACCTTCAGTCAAATTCAAACAGATACTTTAGGGTAAGATTTAGAAAGCTCATCTTGGAGAAATGAAAACTCTGCTGTTTCAGGCATTCCAAATACCTTTATTTTCTCTCAGTCTCTTTCTGAGCCTTGACTTCTGATTCAGCACATCAATACCTGCAAGAAAAGCTACTTCCCCAATGCTCTTGGAAGATTTCTGCTCGGGATTATTTGAGATTGCAATGTTTTGCTCGCTGATAAGGTGTAAATAAACCCATCGGCTCCTATTCCCATTTGATAAAGGAATTAATAGAATAAAAGATGGAACAGTTTCTCTTAAAAAATAGTTTGCATACGTTACACAGTCGTGAAGCTTTCTGAAGGTTACTCATGCAAAAATCAAAGTGAAGTAATGTTCACTGAGGTTTTGTGTTGCATTTTAGCGGGTTGCCAGCTAAGTATCAGGCTATTAAGCTTTCCAAGTCCTCCTTATGGATACCTGGTCAATTTTAAAAGCAGAACAAGAAAATACCTCCATATTTTGAACAGATGATGGGCTAGAAGCCCACCTGATCAGGCAGTTAGAAATGCTGGTAGTGTTTAGCAGAGACTTGGGCAAACAGAGCTGTTACTTCTGCAATAGACACCTGACAAGTCCAGCACAAATATTCTGACAGCGAATCGACTTCTGAATTGTGTGAGCCAAGCGCTTTGTAAAATGCTTTGTGTTGACTCAATCAAAGGTTTTCTACCTTGTTAATAAACTCAACAACTCCTTCAGTCTTCAAAAGAGCCATTTCTGTGTTGTTCAGCGTATCCTTTGTCTTCTCATTGCAGGAATTTGTTAATTGGTTGACTCTGATGCATTTAATTCTGCTGAAAAGCCTTTTGTAGACTACAACGGGCTTTGGATCAGCACCTTAAAATTATACCTTAGGAATTAAAATGTTTTCACATAAGGAATTATTCAAGATCTCCCAGGCTAACAATGCCCGCTGGTTCCTGTCATGTTTCCCATGGTAACATGAGCCTTTAGAAAAGAGGGAAAGAACTACCCTGAGGGGGGACAAATAACAAGAAGAATGTAAAATACAGGCTTATGAAACCACTTGTTCCCCAATGCCTAAACAAAGTGTGTGTTTTCATTATGTCTTTTTAATCCAGGCCACCGTTGGCAAGGGGATGGCTGCAATGTTCCATGTGTCATCACACACGTGCTTCAGAACATGTTTGTTCTTCTCCCCGGTGACTCTTGCCTGACATACAACATTATTACATGAACAAATGTGGTGGGTTTGATGTTTTGAGTCAGCAAAAAAAAAGAAATCCTCCAAAAGAAAAACTGAAAGAGACTCAAGAGCTGGTTCAGCCCCAGATCTTGTGTTACCTCCCAGCAAAAACGCATCCTTCTAAATATCAAGTTAGGCAACTGTTCCGCTGTGACAACAGCAAAAAGCAACACTCGAGACACTGGAAATGAGGAGGTCTTGTCTGTATAGAGTGCTCCTGGAAGATCAGTGAGGACTTCTTTAAGTGTCTCTTGTTACTATTGAGTTGGTCTCAGTTTGACTCATTTTCAATGGCCGAGAACAAGGGGCTGCTGGTTCTCCCTCCCTGAAAGAGCCTCCCTCAGTTGTCCCTTTCTTATATGAAAAAAAATCAATTCTTTCAACTTTTTCTCCTGTTTTCTTGGAAGTCTGTCGAGTCTCCCTGCTCTCTGCAGTTCATCTCTGACCTTTCTGAAGTTGTGTCATCTCTTTTGCAGCAGCAGCCACAATACTGACTCATATTCACTACACCATCCTCCTGCTCCCAGGTATGACTTGGTGTCACTGCTACTCCCCACCTGAATTTCACCTTTTTTAATGTTTGCCATTTCCTAACTTTACTACATGAGTTCTGGTTGTTTGGGTTTGTTCTATTTTGTGGCATTTTATTCTTTACAGACAACTCTTTATTGCTGCATCCAAGTCATAAACGAAAATACTTAATAGAATTAGACCAAGAAAAGATTCCTGTGGATGCACATTGAATTATCCCCAAGTGTGAAAGCAATTGATGAATTACTTTCTGTGGGTAGAAAATAACCTTTTTTTTCCAACAAACATCCTAATAATTAAAGCCTTGCCATTACTGCCAAGGAACCTGTAGAGCTGGAGTTATTCACCGTTCACTCAATATGTTATTTATGTGTACGTTGTGGTTCCACATCACCGGTGCTAATCTGCTTGCTGAGCTCCTGTCGCCTTCATGAATGTTTGAAAATACATGGAAATAGTGCTGTGCTGATCTCAGCATGCAGACACATCTTCGTGGAGAGCTCCATAAACGCCACATTTTGGTTAGCAGCCCCAGTGCAGCCCAAGACAAGGGGCTAACCCAGATTTTTCCAGCTGTATTATAACAGGTCAGTGGTGGAAGCTCGAGTCTTTCCCACTCATGCACAAGTAGCATTTGCCACAGCAGCAATCAAACTGCTCTGTCATTCAAGGATGAGACAGATTACCTGTGCGAACTGTGAATGTGGGGTGGAATCCATCACCCTTAAGAGAGCCAAATGTTTGATTAAACAGATAGTCTTGCTCCATCTCTAGTCAAGAGAGGCCAAATAGGCGCCCAAGGGCAGTTCAACACCATCTGAGTTAACACCTCAAGAAAATGAATCATCCTCCTGAGTCACATCTATCCAGGTATCATGTAAGAAAAGCCTACGTGACAAATACATGGATAGTCAACCTGGGGCAAGATGAGCCCAACCTTCACCGCTCACTCTTCAATCCCATGCAGCCCTTATAGGACATGCTTTTAGCCCAGACATTAAATAACCCAATAGGTTTGCTTATGGCAGTGGGGTTGGAACTTGATGACCTTAAGGTCCTTTCCAACCCAAACCATTCTATGATTCTATGGATGGACACAACATTTTCGTTTGGCTGGTTTACTAAAACCCACAAAAGCTTATTAGAAAGTTCAGTAAATGACACGAAAGAAAACAACTTTTCACTTCCAGATTCCAGTGCTGCTTCAAAACAACATGATGTGAACTACGTCATTAGATTTGTTGTTGTCTCCTTCTCCCTCTGGTTTTTAAAGCTTTGTGCATAAAGCAACTGGAATTGCCACCATATTTTGAGGCAGGTGACATTTCCTTATCAGTTGTACTAGACAGTTGATGAGTCTGGTAATGCTCTAATTATGTGTAGTGAGTTGTCTCCAAGTGTTGTATGAAAATGCTTACTGCATCATTAGCTACCTTGTTGTTTACTAAATGTCTTTTATAATACTACAGGGGCCCACATGAAGGTTGTGTCAGTGATTGCGTGCTGGAGTTCTATTTTTAGGGATTTATAATTCAGCCCTTTATTTTCACTTCAGGCTGCAACCTGGCATCCTGCTTCTCAGCTGAGACTAAACTTAATTACTAAATTTAAAAGAAGACATCATTGTGGCTGGATTATGCAACTGGAGGCGGGGGGGGTTATAACAATAAGGGAGGCAGCATTTTCCAATACCCTTTGTTTTCGCATAGAGGAGAAGACTTTTAGAGGGAAGGTTTTAAAGCCTGAGGGTACAGATGGTAGTCTAGATGATTGAGTATGCCTGAGAGTAGGCAGGCATGGCTTAAGTGAAGGATGCCATGGGTTTGGTTTATAGCAAACTACTCGAAGGATGTGTCTGTAGCCCATTTTTTGCTGATGGAAACCAAGGATATTGCAGGTCCCCGTGATGGGGTGGGCAAGGACAGCCCTCTCCTCTCGCCCAAAGTCAGTCATAGAATCATAGAATAGAATCATAGAATGGTTTGGATTGGAAAGGAGCTTAAGTTCATCCAGTTTCAACCCCCTGCCACTGGCAGGGATGCCTCACACTACAGCAGGTTACCCAGTCACGCTCGTGTTGGTGACAAATGGCTCCAATATACACTCAGTACATGTTCACCATCAACTCTGCATCCTTAGATGTTACTTTGTGGAGCATGTTGCTGGGGTTTGTGACACCAATTTAAAAACAGGAAAGCCTTTTATTGTTCAGAATGAGGTCTTCTTTTGCTGTGCCCCACAAGGGGACCTATAAGGATGCCAGAGAGGGACTCTTCATCAGGGACTGTAGTGGTAGGACAAAGGGTGATGGGTTTAAACTGAAACAGGGGAAGTTCAGGTTAGGTTTAAGGAAGAAGCTCTTCCCTGGGAGGGTGCTGAGGCGCTGGCACAGGGTGCCCAGAGAAGCTGTGGCTGCCCCATCCCTGGCAGTGTTCAAGGCCAGGTTGGACACAGGGGCTTGGAGCAAGCTGCTCTAGTGGAAGGGGTCCCTGCCATGGCAGGGCTTGGAACTGGATGAGCTTTAAGGTCCCTTCCAACACAAACCAGGCTGGGATTCTATGATTCTATATGAAAGAAAGGGATCTTTCTAGAATGCAGTGTTATTTTCATGCTGCGCATCCTAAGCACAGATCACAAGTTAAACTGTGAGCCAAAATCACTTGTTATTTTTTTAAATGTGACTGTATTAAGCATTCTGCTTTCAACAAAAAAAAAATCCAATTTTGAAAAGTCCCTGGATAGATGGAAATGTCAGTTAAGTGTGTGCTGTGATGAAAAGAATGGTTATTGCCCTATGCTGGCTCCAGCGCTGCCAGCAAGTCTCAAATGAACAACTTAAAAATACTACATAGAAGTTATTGGGTTTTTACAATCACATCCAAATGCGATCGGCTCCAAAAGGACGTGTGTTGCTGGTTGAGTAATTAGAGTGGCAATTTGACGCATTGTTTGGCAACGTCTAATATTAGTAATATTTTGTCAAGTGTTAGAAATAATCTGGAAATAGTCTGGAAGGATCAGTCAATGGCTGACTCAGCTGGGGCTGCCCACCAAAACTGTCATCCCTACATGAATAAATAGTCATTTTTTACAAAGTCGCTGTAATTTCATAGAATTTTGCAAAGAAATTTATGCTTGTAAACTGGAGGGCTTCCATTCTTAAAGCACTGCTACACCGATCTACTGGGAATCATTTCACAGAACCCCAGACTGGTTGGGGTTGGAAGGGACCTTAAAGCCCATCCAGCTCCAACCCCTGCCACGGGCAGGGACCCCTTCCACTCGAGCAGCTTGCTCCAAGCCCCTGTGTCCAACCTGGCCTTGAACACTGCCAGGGATGGGGCAGCCACAGCTTCTCTGGGCACCCTGTGCCAGCGCCTCAGCACCCTCCCAGGGAAGAGCTTCTGCCTAAGAGCTCATCTCAGTCTCCCCTCGGGCAGGTTAAAGCCATTCCCCTTGGCCTGGCCCTACAGGCCCTTGGCCAAAGCCCCTCTCCGGATTCCAGAAGGAAGAATGATGTGTGAGGTATCTCATCCAAAGGAAAATGCAGATATATGGGGAATGCTCTGAGTCAATGAAGCCTCTCATTTGAGATAGATATTATAAAGCGTAGCATACAGTGAGTTGTACAGCTCAGGACCAGTGAGACGCTCAGGTTGTAGACATTCAGCATTGAAGGATATTGGCCTGGGTGGAGGGTGGTCCAGGAGGTAGGAGACCTAATGCTGGTCTGGCTTCTCTTTGCTTGGCTGTAGGACTTGGGGCATGTCCATCAGGCTCAGCCATTGAAATTACAAAGACTCTTGCACTATAGTCCCTGCATTTGTCAAAACCTTTGTATCATTACCTTCACATGGTCATGTGAAGAACAGAGCACAAAGTAATGGCAGATCTGGCCAATCAATGGTGGTTAAATACATTTTACCGATTAAAAATGCCTTGGCTGGTGATTCTGGTTGGGAAGAGATGGTATATTCAAGAGCAAAAGAGTGACTGTAGTCTTATGAAGAGTCTTCAATACGTCAGTTAAACTTAACCAGGTTAAATAAGTTATTTAATTATCCATCTAAAATCCTCAACAGAGCTTTCAGTCATGCTCCTCTAAATATAAACGCTGCCCTACTCATCCTCCGCTCCCCCAGATTACTCAGTTTCAGTTTACTCCAGTGACTTGAGTAACAAAATGGCACCCCGTTCTAAAGCAAATCTTCCATTATCTTTGTGTGTGTGTTTCAAAACAGATGTATAAAAACGTTGTTCTTGGTGTTTTCAATTACAAGAGAAAGCTGTACATCATGTGGATGCCTCACGTAACCCAGCCGAGAATCTCAGCAGTCAACTGCATCTTAAAAGCTTCACCATTAAATACTTGTCTTAGTGCAGTAAATAATTGAATTTGTTTCCATTTCAAGGTGTCTCACGTCACAAAGTTTTCAATCTGCTTTTTTTTAGTAAAGTCACATCATCTTATTTGCTGAAATGGAAGGAAAAGAAGTTTTGCTTAAAAAAGGAACTTCTGCTTAAAGGTTTTCTGGTGAATGCATTCGCTGCTGGTTACTCCACGTTTCCATTTGCTACCTTAGTAATAGGTAAGAATAGAAGAAAACTAAACCCCACAGACACTGACATTTTAACCAAACCCTGCGTCACTTTCTATCCTGAGTTCCTATCCAAAATGTGTACCTACTTATTGTCACAATTGGTAATGACCAGTATAAATCAAGTCACAGAATGAATCTGATGGATACACTTGGCTATCTTTCCAGAGCAATCTTCTTCAGTGTTGAATCTTTCTATGCTTGATCTTACCCCAAAATGCTTTAAATTTTCTGTTGGCTTTGAACAAGGGAACCTTGTCCTACCATAAATATCATTACAAAGTCAGTGTTCATTGGGAGTTATTTTCCATAAACAGACTGAAAGGTGGGATTTCCCCTGTACAATCTGAAATCTGCCACTTGACTTTGGTGATAAACTGGGAATGGATTAGAAAATATTTAGGGAAGGGTGGGAGGAACATTTTTATCTTTTTTTGTTGTTGTTCTGGAGTGGATAAAACCAAAAGCAGGTTCAATTTTGCATTGATTATCTAAAATCTATAGCAAGTACTAACAGCATGAGAAAGGACTATAGAATATGAAAGTTTAAAATGAAAAGACACTGCTGTATATATGATATATGATGAATAATGTTCACTTATAAAGGTTGGTCTTAAGGTGATGCATGTCCATGTGTGTCTATGTGTGTGTTTGCAGTAGAACAGGGCAGTGCCAGCAGAGACGACTGTGTTTTGTCCACAGCAAATCAGGATAACCAACTTTCATTACCACCACCTTTGCCCGTTGCATGACTCCAGGACAAACATAAACCTTTTCCTGTCCTTCCTCCTCATTTTTTGCATCCAAACTGCAGAAATCATAGCACACATCGCTCTACTAGCTTAGAATCAATTGTGGCATGTAGGAGAGTACCATGCCCATTAAGATTCCTGCTACCATCCGTGGGTCTTGGCCTGCATAAAACTTACAAGTCATGCTGGGAAAGGTCAACACCAGAAAGCTGTTTGTGCTGATTGTGAATAGACCAACAAGGTTTTACAATTGTGTAAATGGGCTGGAAAATATTCTGGAGACAAGGATGGGCTGCAAATTCATTACATGTATTTATCTCATTAATTTCATAGCATGAGTGATGTTTTCCGAGCATCATTCATGAACATAAACCGCTTATCCCTCCATCATTGTCTTCTCATCCCTTTGTTTTTGTTACAGGCTTCGCTGGCCAGAGATTATCGTAAACTCTTTGGAGCAGGGATATGTATTTGGACAGCATCCAGCATGGTGGGACCTGCTCTGGCTTGGAGCATTGTCACTGTGAAAACAATACTCGCTAGCAATCATATGCAACATATGGAAAGTTATGATAAGAATGTCTTTAAAGCTTTTTAATTAGATACGATTATGAATATGCTGTTGTCCTGCAGAAAACATTATAGAAGCCCATGAGAAACTTCATGGGTACTGGACCAGCTTAAAGGAAACTTGCTTATTTCTAATTAGTTTGTATTAATTGAAAGTTCTTGATAAGTTAGTCCTACATTAGAAGAAAATCTGTATGTTCACATTCCTACTTGTTGTCCTTAGGCATTCCCCTATGGACTAATTGAGGATGTATAGAAATTAATGGTTTCCATACTTTTAAGCTCCTAATTTACATTTTGCCTTAAAACCAAAACAATGGTCCTTATGGATGAAAGAGAGGAATTGATTAGTGGGGATGAAAGGATGTTTATGGGAAACATTATACTTCAACCCCACTGTCAGCAGAAGGGGTGTTTGAACAGGGGACTGTGTCCCTGCCTGAACCAGAACAATGCTGCTGCAGAGGAGTTGGGAATTCCAGGATTGCTCCTATCTTACTACACTTACGGAACACTTTGCCTTAGTCCAAGTGGAAGGTCACAAAGACATCAGCAATATCCATAGAAATCCTCATTTACTTCTTTTCCTCTTCAGATTTCACTGATGGTGGCCAAAGAACCGCTCTGGAGAGGAACAGCTTGGCTACAGGATCCTATCCTCTTCTGTTTGCTCTACAACTTACCACCAGTACGTCTTTCAAACCAGCAGCAGAGACCTTGGCATTGTGGTTGAAGATGCCAAGGTCCATTTCCACCTGGTTGCATAGGCATTAGCATTTCAGTTCACCCCAGGGGTACCCTGGGAGTAAAGGCTGTGGCTGGGCTTGTTTTGCAATACGTATTTTCATCTGTGCTCACTGCTTCGGTCAGCTGGGGATGGGGAGGGAAGGTTTGCATAAACAGGAAAACTCATTTTATTCCGCTTTCATACAGAACAAATGACTTTGCATGACAGAAAATGCAGGCTGAGGAGTGCAGAAAGGGCAGAGAAGAAGCAACTGTGACAGATGCTGCTTCTGTAAAGGGAAAAACATTGAGGTTGCTCAGAAAGTAGAGCTGATGAGTAAACACCACTAATAAGTAAAGTAAATAAGTATTTGACTACGCAGGAGTAAACAAGCTTTACAGGATAATCCCAGGCAAGGTTTTAATAGTTTCTGTGTGCATTTTGGTATGCAAGAGGGAAAGAGGAGAGAGATGGCTTATACCGGGTCTAAACGTAGCTCTTGATCTCTGCCACTGTGTCCTTACAGCACCCAGGCATCCTCACCTTGATGAAGGCTATAGCATAGACCATGCCATATAGCACGGACATGGTCTTTTCAACCATTGCTGTTTCTTCCTCCTGTGTCCTGGCTGAAATGACTGCCCCGGCTGCCCAGACGTAATAATGGCAAGGGGCAGAGGAGAGATGCTAGCATCCATCTCATTTTTGCTGTCAGGGCTCATATACCAAGCTGATGAAAACCTGGTGCCACTTGTGCTGAGCATTCACTTCTTGGCTATGAACCAGCCCTTTCGGTGAAGAGCTGTACTGATGATATAGGTGAATTTGTGTCCTTAATATGGGTTAAGTCAAGAGAGCACAGCAGTAAACCTGTCCCAGTGCATTAAGAACATGTATAAACTTTTATCACTTGATTTCAGCATCTCTGAACTCTTAACTCTGCAATGCACCACGTCCCACGGCTGACATCCGAGCAACAGGGGTAGCATCCCATGCTGGCAGTGGTTTGTCCCCCTCCAGAGGTCACTTGAGGAGGAGGACACTGAGGCTCAGCCCCATGCTGGCAGCCAAGGCAGCTCCTTCCCTAGATCAGTCACCTTGCTGTTTCTCTTCTTGGTGCCAAGCTGCCTCTGAGTGCCAAAGCCAGTTTTGGACAGATTTCCATCTCTCTAATTAATTAAAACCAACTCCTGCAGCATTGGCATGTTGCTAGGAAAAGGCAGCCCTTGTCTCTCGAGCATTAGAATGGAAAGCGTATTCAAAAGAGCATCTCTGCTCCAGCCTGTTCCTCCTGAGGCAGAGGGGAGATACCAAGGCCAACACCACTCCTGTGCTCCAGCATGTCACAATGCTTGTGGTGGTTTCATAGACTCATGGAATGGTTTGGGTTGGAAGGGACCTTAAAGCACATTCAACTCCAACCCCCTGCAAAAGGCAGGGACACCTTCCACTAGAGCAGACTTTGCTTGGGATTCCTAAATAATTCCTCATCTGCGAGTAAGACTTTTGGTTTAGTGGAATAAAGTACTATACCCTGAGAGCAAGGAAAAGACAAAGAGGCCCCAAACAAGCAGGAGAATGAACGACACAATAGCACACAGAGGTGGAATTGTGAGTGGAGCAGTGTGGGCTCAGCGGCATGTTTAGCTTGCCTTTGCAGTGTCCCGCTGCTTCTTCAGACACAAAACAGGTCTCTTGCAGTGGGCTTTAAAATGCACTGAACGCAGCAGCATCACAGGACACGTCCAAGCTAAAGGAAACCTCACAGAGGGCATGAAATTAGAAACAAACACATGTGAGCTGCACAGCTACAGGTTGGGCAGAGAAGAGATTCAGAGCAGCCCAAGGAGAAGGACTTGGTGTTGGTTGATGAGAAAATGAACATGAGCCGGCTTCAGTGTGCGCTCACAGCCCAGAAACCAACCGTATCCTGGGCTGCATCCAAAGGAGCGTGACCAGCAGGGCGAAGGACGTGATCCTGCCCCTCTGCTCTGCTCTTGAGAGACCTCACCTGGAGCATTGTGTGCGGTTCTGGTGTCCTCAGCATAAAAAGGACATGGAACTGTTGGAACAAGTCCAGAGGAGGCCACGAGGATGCTCAGGGTCTGGAGCACCTCCTGTATGAAGACAGGCTGAGGAAGTTGGGGCTGTTCAGCCTGGAGAAGAGAAGGCTGAGTGGAGACCTCAGAGCAGCTTCCAGTATGTGAAGGGGGCCTATAGGGATGCTGGGGAGGGACTCTTCATTAGGGACTGTAGTGACAGGACAAGGGGTAATGGGTTCAAACTTAAACAGGGGAAGCTTAGATTGGATCTAAGGAGGAAATTCTTTCCTGTGAGGGTGGTGAGGCACTGGAATGGGTTGCCCAGGGAGGTTGCGAATGCTCCATCCCTGGCAGTGTTCAAGGCCAGGTTGGACAGAGCCTTGGGTGCCATGGTTTAGTGTGAGGTGTCCCTGCCCATGGCAGGGGGGTTGGAACTGGGTGATCTTAAGGTCCTTTCCAACCCTAACTATTCTATGACTCTATGATTACAGCCTCTTGCAACCACCTGAGATGCACAGACGCCTGCACCAAACATGGAATATGAAAACTCATGGGGCCCTAAACCCCTCCATGATTCTGGGCTGTGCTAATCCTCATGCTGCCCACTGAATTGCAGCACGCACTGCGGAGAGCCAAAGCTCCACTGCTGCTTGAAGTGCTTGAAGTTCTATTTGCTTTTCTTTCTACGACTTCCTTCTGTTTAGCACACACACGCAGCCCATTAAATGATGAAAACTGTGGATTTAGGATGCTGGTGCCTTGGTGGTTTGGTTTTATTTCTTTTTTTCCCCTCATTTTCTTTTTGCTTACACACAAAGTAATTGCAATAGTCCTTAAAAGCTGTTATTCTGTGTGCCGGGAAAACACTCTTTAGCCACCTGCTGTAAAAAGTATGTTTTAAACACAGTGTTTTCTCTCAGAACTGTAACCCTGGCTGCTTGGTGAGGTCTGGCTGTGCAGCTGCAGCACAGCATTCTCCATTCTTCCAGTGCCTAAAGGAGCTGCAGGAAACCGGGAGAGGGGCTTTGGACAAGGGATGTAGGGACAGGCCAAGGGGAATGGCTTTAACCTGCCCGAGCGGAGACTGAGATGAGCTCTTAGGCAGAAGCTCTTCCCTGTGAGGGTGCTGAGGCGCTGGCACAGGGTGCCCAGAGAAGCTGTGGCTGCCCCATCCCTGGCAGTGTTCAAGGGCAGGTTGGACACAGGGGCTTGGAGCAAGCTGCTCTAGTGGAAGGGGTCCCTGCCCGTGGCAGGGGTTGGAGCTGGATGGGCTTTAAGGTCCCTTCCAATGTATTGTATTGATTCTATCAATCAAGCTCCTGTTAACCCTCCATCGCTGCCAGCCCTTGGATGCCCGTGCTCCTCCTCGCAGCTGGAAATGGTGAGCACTGAGATTACACATGGGACAGCCTGGGCACGACGCAGGTCTGGGGGAGTCTCCAGGCCCCAGCCTAACGGGGATGGCAGCTCCAAGCCATAAGAGAATTCAGCCCTAGCAGCATGATGAGGAGCGGGCAGGTCGCAATCTGCTCAGAGTCCACATCCCAGTCGCCCAGTGGTATGAAGACTGATCTTCCCAAGAGGCTGTAAGTGCAATCAATGATCTCCACTACCACACATAGACTCTGGTTTATTATCACAGACTTCATAGAGGGAGCACAAGCATTTTGAAACAGGTTTATTCTATAGGCAGAGCTGCTGACTTTTTAACTGCAATATCTCAGCTATTTATTTACTCAGATGCCCCATGCACTTCAGTTAAAACTTTCTGTGACTGGTAAGATTTTACTCAATGTTTGTTCAGAGAAGCAGAATAGAATGATCAGCTCCAAGCTTTTCTCTTTCTTATCCCATACATAAAGGAAAATAAGAATAATGAAGAGACAAGGATTAAACTTTTTGGGAGAACAGCTTCTTGGCAGTGGTTTCATACTTGTCTCGGTCTAATTGCAGTGTTGTTTTTTATACAAATAAGTTATAAAGTCCCTAATGTTTTATGGCAGAGCCTTGGGTGCCATGGTTTAGTGTGAGGTGTCCCTGCCCATGGCAGGGGGGTTGGAACTGGATGATCTTAAGGTCCTTTCCAACCCTAACTATTCTGTGATTCTATAAGCAAAAGGAACGATTTAGTTATGTTACTGTATGCTGCTGCCATGTGGATTGCCAGTGAAACAGGGTCTGGGACTGCAATTTGTACCGACAAGGAGTAAGCAAAGTGCTAAGCACTCTTCCATGTCACGTCCTTGCTGCAGGTGGCCGTGTTCTTGTTCCTTTAGTCTTTCATAAAACAATAGGGAATGCTGTGGGAACACACTGGCTCTCTTCCACTGCAGGAGGCTTTGTACTGAATATACAAAGAAGACTTTGGAAAGAAGATTTTGCATTTGCTTTGTCACGTCCCGCCTGGGTTGACCCCTTCACTGAAGGGTTCTTCTCTATTCTTCTCCCACTTTGTTCAGAAAATAGTAAGTTGTTATTATTCAAATCATTGCTATTCAAATCCCTCACTTGGCATTAAGAAATTACATTTAGATATTCTGCTGAAGTAAATTCTTGATGTCTACATTTCATTACAATACATTACATCGATGTCTACATTACTTCAGATTACTTTGATAGAATCATAGAATCCCAGCCTGGTTTGGGTTGGAAGGGACCTCAAAGTTCCTCCAGCTCCAACCCCTGCCACGGGCAGGGACACCTTCCACTAGAGCAGCTTGCTCCAAGCCCCTGTGTCCAACCTGGCCTTGAACACTGCCAGGGATGGGGCAGCCACAGCTTCTCTGGGCACCCTGTGCCAGCGCCTCAGCACCCTCATAGGGAAGAGCTTCTGCCTAAGAGCTCATCTCAGTCTCCCCTCGGGCAGGTTAAAGCCATTCCCCTTGGCCTGGCCCTACAGGCCCTTGTAAAGTCTTTAGGTGTCTACATTATGTTCCTACATTACTGTGAGCTCAGCAGGTCACGTCCCAGGTCGAAGGAGCAGAGAGGTTGGTGTGGTCTCACCAGGGCATTCGCTGTATCAGCTGCGGTTCATAGCACGCTGTGCCCCCTGCCCTTATGGGCATTTGTGGGCACATTACAATCCTCTGCAGTTCCTTATTTTTATAGGAAGGAGAATCTGTGGGAGAAGGTCAAAGAAGATTAATAAGGGAGAGAATGTCTAATAACTACACAGTATTAGACAAAAATAGGAGAACGATCACTGCTCACACTGTGCTGTTTGATCTTATTACCCTGCATTAGCAGAACCTGTAATTTACAGCTTTAATAAACTCCCAGACTCTTTGGGCCAAGATATATGTTGCTGTTATTTTTATTAGCTACATAATAGGAAGACACTCACTTTATGCAGTTTAATTACTCTGCATAAGCAAACACCTAATCACTTCTAGGGACTTGTTTATGAGCAACTAAAAGACACAAAATCAGACAAACTATAACCTTGAGACAGTGTTTTCACCTTCAGGTTTCCACTGTCATAGGCATTGCTGTCAAGTAAAGGTCACTCTGTCTTGGAACAGACATTGAGGAAATGAAAGCTCCAAGTACCAAAGTTCAAACATTATGCTCTGCCACTTGTATAACCCACAGATTTGTTTTGAAAGCCCAAAAGAATTTAAGAGAATAAAAGAAATACAGCGTGGTTCCTAAATGCAACTCTCAAACGGGACTCAGAAGGCTATGTGTAATTGTGTAACATTCCCAGCTCTGCCTGTAAATTCAGAGCATGATTTAAGTACTCCGAAATAACTAAACCTCTACCCCTCAGCTCTATAGGAGAACTTAGAGAATCCCAGCATAGGCAGGACTTCGTCGCCTCACTTGGATTTGCAAGGTAATTACATGTAACCTAATTACAGCTGTAACTCCTATCAGACTCTATAGACCTTTCCACCTAGAGCTACTCCCTCTCTCAGGTGAATCGTGTTTTCAATCAATCCTTTTTATTTCTTGAAGCAAACCTCTCGCCTAGCTGAGGTTCTGCTCCTCTCTCTTCAGGTGAATGAACCTGAACTGCAACAAGGTAAACCATAGATGGATATTACAGCAACTAACAGGATGCTAACACATGTCAGGGGGGTCTTTGCTTGTTTCCTTTGTTTTTTCAGTCTAATTCGGTCTTTATTTCAGCCATTTAAATGCCTACTGCCTTTTCTTGTTTGATTGGGTTAGCCTAGGTCTCACCACCCTGTTTTTCTCTTATATACATAGCAAACTTAAATGACACATCTTCATTTTAAGGCTTTTCTGGCCTAATCCATAATCTTTTTCACAGTCCAGAGCCATAGCACCTGCCACTTATCCAGTGGATGGTGCTGACTGTGGCTGCTGATGCTTAATATACTCAAACAAGCTTTGATCTCTGCTGCAAAGTCACCTCGCTGTCCTTTATCTTTCCCCTTACTATTTTTATCTGCTGCTTGTCAATAAGTAATTCCTGCTTTTCCATGCTGACCAGTATCAGCTCATTCTTTCCTTGGGGCCAGTTTTCTCTGCTTTTACTCTTAGACTGTATTTTGAGGGGGTTAGCAGTAAGTTGTGTGTATGGTTAGAGCCCTCTTCTTCAGCCAGCTGCACCACCAATACTGCTACTGCTATGACCAGTAGTAATTGTCTTAGAGAATTCATGTGCTAGACAGGGGATATGAAGGAAGGGGGGGGGGATTTGGGAAACATGAAGCAACAAATTGTAACACAGACACCCACAGGAGGCACCTACGTAATCCCATTTGGGATACTGTACGTTCTGTGGGTGCTTTTGAACATGCCTCCCACAGGCACTGACCAGCACTTGCACTTCCAGTATGGTGGGAAGTGTGTGGGAGCTGCATGGTTAACTTAAAACTAAAACATGGGCAGACCTGGCTCTCCATCAAGATATAACCTGGCTGTCCAGTCAAGAGCTGGAGGGATAGGTTATACCTTGAACTGTTGTTTTTCTCTTTGTTCCTTTAAGTTTCATACATCTTATTAACCCCTGATTATTCCCTCCAGGCACAGCAGATTAAGTTGTTAGTTAATCTAGGAATACCTGGCAATTTTCTCTCCTTTTACACAGCATACACATTTCTTAATACCTCTCTTCCTCTCCCTCAAGCAATAGCTCAGGTGTGGGATGCACCAAGCATCTCCCCACGGATGGAGGTCGCTGGGAGAGTTATGGCAAAGAGCCACAGCATCTTTAACCCCTGGCACCAAAGGGAGGCAGCTCCTTCCCTCTTTTCCCCTTTAGGTCAATGGGGATCTTTTCACCCGTGGCACAGCTCCATCTCTCCCAGGTAATGCAGGCTCAGTGGTTGAGCAGTGCTTAGCCTCAGGGCTGCAGCAATACGCACCAGAGGAGCAGGACTGGTGCTGCAGGCAGGGAGCAGGCTTGCCTCTGCTGCAGCAAGCCCAGCCAGTGCTGCAGGAATGGCAGCAGGAGAAGGACATAGGGGAGAAAACAAAATCCCAAAGGACAGGCTGGGAGCAGTAGTGCCAACCCAGCCACTCGGGAAGGCAAAGCTGGGAATGTCAGTCTTGGGCACAGAGCCAGCAAGCACCTTCACTGGAGGCAGAAGGAAGGAAAAGCAACATGGTTTGATGTTAACTGTGCAAATCCTCGGCAGGAAAAATCACTCCCTTGTTAGCAAAGGCTTGGGTTTGCCTTCGTGGGGGTAATATTCCATAGCCTTTGGTGCTGGGTAGTAAAGGCACTGGTTTGTGTTGGCTGACAAATCAGCCCTGATTTAAGGGTAGCTAAGGAGGGTCAGCAAAGATTATACCTTAATCACGTTATTCACTTTATAACAGGAAAAATAGGTGGCAGATGCCAGTCACATCACCTAATGCTGGTGCCCTGACATGCATTTAGGGGCAGCTGAATGGCGCAGCATAGGAAAGGTTATTCATAATACGTACAGTTCAATTTCTATGCATAGTTTAACTACTAAACCTAATTCACTTTCCCACCCACTCCTTAATTTCATTTCCATGCATATCATGATAGGAATCCAGCATCATCGTGCAGGAGGCTATCAGGAAGAGCTGGTAGAGGGCAGGTGAATGTCTGAAAAACAAAGCAAATTAGAGCAAACGCTGATTGCTTCATAGGAATAGATTTGAAGGGATTGTTGATGCTCTTAAATGTTAGCATGCTTTTGCATTTGTCATGATGGAAGCTGATCATAGCCTCTGTGTGTGCTTCAGAATTCCAGTGTTTTATTGGTGACAAGCAGAGTGATTAAAAGTGGGAAAAGAATAGCAGGTAAATCACTTGCATTGAGTCATACAGTCCAACTATTCACCCTTTTGGGTTTGAGCTAGGCTGAGTCTGGGCGCTGCCAGAAGCCTGGTTTGTATGTTCCTGATACGGGCGGTGATGGTTTGGGTTTGTGTGTGTGAGAAGGAAAGCTCGAGAGAATCCGGGATGTGCTGGTTTGTGGGGTTTGTGTGAGGGGTTGCTCTTTGTTTTGCAAACTTTGGGGAAAATGGAATTAAGGCATTTTTAGGTTCTTAAGATATGAAGACATGTTTTTCCCAGTTCAAAAGTTAGCTGTTGTATTTCTCACCCTGAGGAATGCCAACATTAGGAAAACAGAAGAATAGTGAATACCATCATGGGCCTTTTAACAGAAAACCATAGAATCATGGAACAGTTAGGGTTGGAAAGGACCTTAAGATCATCAAGTTCCAACCCCCCTGCCATGGGCAGGGACACCTCACACTAAACCATGGCACCCAAGGCTTGGTCCAAACTGGCCTTGAACACCACCAGGGATGGAGCATTCACAACCTCCCTGGGCAACCCATTCCAGCCCCTCACCACCCTCACAGGAAAGAATTTCCTCCTTAGATCCAATCTAAACTTCCCCTGCTTAAGTTTGAACCCATTACCCCTTGTCCTGTCACTACAGTCCCTAATGAAGAGTCCCTCCCCAGCATCCCTATAGCCCTGCTTCAGATACTGGAAATGTCAACTATTTAATGGTTACTAATACAAAAGTTTTGTATTGATGATATACAGTAAAACGTGCAAATAATACTTGGAGTGAATGGGCTTGCACCATGGCTTGAGCACCCAGAATATCATAAAATCATAGAATCTCAGACTGGTTTGTGTTGGAAGGGACCATAAAGCTCCTCCACGTCCAACCCCTGCCATGGCAGGGACCCCTTCCACTAGAGCAGCTTGCTCCAAGCCCCTGTGTCCAACCTGGCCTTGAACACTGCCAGGGATGGGGCAGCCACAGCTTCTCTGGGCACCCTGTGCCAGTGCCTCAGCACCCTCACAGGGAAGAACTTTTTCTTCACTGTGTCCATTTTTCTCCAATAGGTGCAATAAGAAGATGATTGTGAAATAAGTATTTGAAGGTTTTTCTTTACTTCTGTATCTGCCATAAAATGAGAGGCTCTATTTTATTAGACATGACTAGTGATTTTAGGTATTTGCGTAGGTTATTATGGGTCCACAGCATATTGTCTCCAAGCTTCTTGGTGCTTAAGACAGCATGCTACTAGAGGTAGTCAAAGACAGGATGTTTCCTCCCTTTAATCTAGTTTCCTGCAGGCACCCATCACCAGCCTCCACTTAACCCCAGTAGACCAGGTAGGTCTTGGGGGACCACCGCAACAGCTCAGAGGTGCTGGGGCTTGTCAAGGACCCCCCCCATGCCTCCCTCATTGTGAGTGTAAAGCAGCTTCAAAAGCAAATAAGCATCCTCCTGGGGTTGTTCACTGTACAGCTGCAGTCTCTGGGGGAATACATCACCCAAGAGGCATCCCATACATCAGCACGAGAGCATCAGCCCTTACGTGAGTGAGCTGCAGCTCTCGTGCCACATTGCACCAATCCATCACCAAAGCAAGCTGTTGCTCTAATGATATATTAGTGTAATAATCTGAGCGAGGCAGAGCAGTGATATACTACTCAAAAGATGGCACCACTTACGGGAACAAGGTTCCAGGATATTCAGTATAATTACAAGCTGCTGGCTGACTTTTACTGGCAAGAAAGTCAGCCAATCTACCAGGCGGATAATGGGAGCTGCTTTCCCAGCTTGGGCTGGAAATGCCACTGTTGAAATAGGGTTTCTGTTAGTATATAGCAGTAAACGTTCGCTCTTCCTCAGCTGCAATGGCCAGTTTTGAATTTGCCCTTGTCATTTGGTGGCCAAATCTAGCTATCAGTTCCTCTAGGGACTGCCATTACCTCAAAGTCTTTTATTTTCAGGGCCATATTTCTATTTCTCTTATTTTCTACATGTAGTTCCTCAGTTTTCTAATCTGCATTACGAGATGACTATTACATGTAAGTTCATGTAATATTCACATCCATCCTCAGAAACAACCTGCATTTGTTTTACCTTCATCCTGTTTCGTGGCACTTTGGTACCTTCCTGGTGCGATGTTTGAGTCAGTATATACAGGCAGAGAGTCATTTTGTTCCCTGAACTTACCATTGGTTAGAAGTCTTTTCATTATGGGATGAAAGCCACTTGCCAAACGTTTTGGGTTTATAACGAGCAGTATATTCTTCCATAGTACAATTTTCCCTGTTAAATCCCAACTTTCTGAATCCCTGCTCAACTTTTTACAGCCGCAAATTAACCGTATCTCATGAGAACAAAGTGAAAGCATTCAAAAAGAGAAAAGATGTAGGTTGTAGAACATTTAGAAATTGAAATTATCAAGTGAACAATACTTCTTTTTATCTCTGACTTCTGTGAGTCAGTGAACCACGCTCTTGACACGGACATGGGCTTATAGGGGCTGGCATACTGCAGTGTGATGAGAAAAATAGAGCTGAGGCAACACTTTTGCATTGAAGGGCAATAAAATCATTAAATAGCCTGGGGGTGGCTTTTGTTCCTTTGATTCTGAAAGTTTCTTTCCAAATGAATGTAGGAACTTATGTTTAACATTATAATATCTATAGCAATAATTAATATCAGCCGTGCTTCTATCCAAGGTCTCACAGTGATTTTACAGGCAATTAATCCCACGAGGTTGTAAGTATTAATGCCATCCTTTATACACATGAGATTTGAAGGAAAAAGGGCCTAATTGGCTGAACAAAATCCATTAAAGTAAATGGGTTGTGGGACCTGTGACTTTGAACTGGGTTTTTGTGTCTTGTATGAGATCACAGAGCAAAAGCTGCTGGCAGGACATGGGTCACCCAACCCACCGCCCTGTGATGCCCCTTTTCTGGTGTGCCAGCCCTTCCACTAGTCTACCTTTGCAAAAAGACAAATCCCACTTATCCTGCATTAAATACAAGGCAGCCACTAGTAGAAGGTGATGAACTTATGAATATCAGCAATACTCAATGGAGTGAGGTTGGATTTTCTTTCAGCTGTTGATTTGGTTTTATACCAGCTGAAAAATTAAGAGTTAAAGAAGGGCAGTTGAAAGTATGAACACTGTCAAGCAGATTTTTTGTCGTGTCTCAGGTGACCATCAAAATCCTCATTAAATGTGACCACATCTGGGGAAAACAGGTTAGTCTGGGCCTGAAACAACTGCCAGAGGCAGAAAAACCAAATGCAATTGCATGGTGCTAATGAAAATGGACCTCGAAGAACCATAAACAACCAGCATAAAATGAAACTGCCTCTCCCATCTTCAAGCTCAAGCTGCCCAAAAAGGAACCCAAGAGTCACCAACACTCGGCTGAGGTGTTTCCAGATGATGGCTAAGAGCCCAAGGAGTGGTGGTAGAGACTGAGCTCTGCTGTTAGTTTCACTATATCGTCCTTCAAGCAGATTATGTAAACTTCTGGACAGATCCTGCCTGCAGATGGCAAGCAGCTTAGCAGGAAAAGGACGGAGAGCCAAGGATGCTGAAGCCTTTGGTAACCATAACCCTTCCTTCCAGATACTCCCTGAGCACCAGCTGCAGGAATGAGGTCGGTATTGCACATTTACCACCACCAAAAAGAATTTTTCCATTTTTTTGCTGAAATTTGGGTGGAAATCAGAAAGGTGGGCAAGCTGGCATCCCGGCTGAGCAGACATCCAGCTCTCCCTGCTGCCCAGCTCCAGGGCTCCCAGCTGGCAACCCGCATCCTTCTTCCACTCTTTGATAGATGGGCTTCCTGGCTGAGAAAACAAATGGGTTTTGTCCATGGTCCAGCATGTCAATCTGGAAATAAAGCCGAGTGTGATGTAAGCATTCATAAAGGCATTCAAAACCAAAGCAGGTCCTCAGGAAGACATTCACTGCAATGTCTTTCCATTAAACATGTGTTTTTCAGTACTGAAGACTCTACTTAACAACGAATGAAAAGAGAGCCCTCAATAACCAGTAATGGGTTTCTTTGTGATCTCTTGCAGCACCACATGATGCTCATGGAGCACTTCATCTTCTGTGGTGCAAGTGCTGTAGGACACCCCACATTTGATACTGCCCTCTTTGGGTGAGGGAAGTAGTGCAAAAGGAGATGGCCCTTGGGAAATGGAGTAGTTAATCATTTACGTGGACCACATCTTGACAAAATGCCCATACCCATGTCATTGTACAGTGTTAATGTAAGTTTTTATATAAGCATATATATAGACACAGATATGTAGCTATTTCTAAGCATGCATACATATATATATATACACACATATGTGAGCATCACAAGCATGATACTCTGTTGTCCTGCATAGCATGCAGTATTTCTGTCTGGGCAAAGCCACCAAGAGAGGGACACAGCAACACCAAAAGAGATGGCTGGGAATTTTGTGATAAATATGTTTTTTTTTTTAAGCACATACATAAATATGGGGGGGGGTTTAAGCACATACAACATCCTGTTGCTACAGCCACACAAAACGTATCCCTGAAATGAGTTGTGCATTTAGGTGCTACCATGTGAAAGGTTTGTACTGCCCTTTGGGCCACATATTCATAAGCAGCTTCATAACCTATAATTAAGAAATTGATTCCAATAAAATTCATAATATTTCATTTTGTTACATTTTTCCTCAATATTAAGCCTATGTTACACCCCCAGAATTCAACAGACCAAAGACACTTTATATCAACAGGTATGACCACCAGCAAGTTGAAAAGGCCTCTCTCATACCAGATCACCGATGAATTGAGATAAAATAGGAAATACAATAGGAAATAGAAGTGCAGAATACAGAATTAGAAATGGAATAGAAACAGAAATACAATATGCAGATACTTAAAATGTTTGTATGTCCTTTTTTTATATAACCTTTATATAACACATTTTCTAAGTCTGGTAGGTCAGGAAATACGAGAGTTGAAAGACGGAATCTTCTTGTGGCTGGAGAAGTTATTTTAGGTCATTATAGGTATTTTTTAAAGACATTAATTATAACTTGCTTCCTTTTATTGAGGTTACAGTATTAAAGCTGGCTGGAGTTGTAGGTGGAAATTAGTGAAACGTAGGACAACTACCACGTTAAAGCAGTCTGGAATAGGTGGTCTGAAAAATATACTTACATATAGAATATATAACTAGAACAACATTACTAAAACCCCCAGCTCTTTAGGATGGAAGAAGTATTTAATGGCCAAAAGAAGGAAAATAAATCAATGCATTTTCCCCTTTTTTGCTAGACAGGTTCTCCTGACAATCGCCTCATGCACCAGTCACTGGGGAAGGCACAGAGAGCTTGGCTGGAGCATGCAGAGAGAGCTGCCTACTGGAGCCCTTCTCAGGTTCAAATTGCTGGTGAGTGATTTTGACCACCTTTGCTCCTTCATGATGCTGCATTTGGTTTTAATAAGCAGTTGAAGGGAATTTATTTTTCAATACAGCCTCTCCTGAATTTTGGGTCTTGGTCTTGGATCATTTGAATGGGGGGGGGGGGATCATTCCAAAAAATACTGACGTCTGAGTAGTGAGACTGAATCATTGAATCACAGAATGGTTTGGGTTGGAAGGGACCTTGAAGCTCATCCAGTTCCAACTCCCCTGTCATGGGAAGGAATAAAGGAACACTTGATGAAGAAATGTACGATCTCATCATGTTGTCAGGGTATTAATACTACTTTGTGCTTACAATTGTCAAGCTTGAATCTTTTACCCAGAAAGAAGCAAAACTGCACTCCGTTTTATATCTAAAAGCAACAATTTATACATGCAATATATAAGAGACCCAATTTATATACCTTTGATAAACTTCAGAAAGGTTAAAACAAACTGTAACTGGTGCCTCCTCATTTCTTTTTTCATTATGTCCTGGTGTTCCTAGGCAAAGATTAATCCTTTCTCGGCTTAGAAAAGAAGGAGCTGCTTACTGAGGAATTCAAGCCAGTAAACTGAAAAGATGCATGTTGGGTGCAGAGTTTGTTGCTCCAGGCCATGTCTTCTCTCCAGTGTACTCACCACAAGCCCAAAAGTTAATTTCCTATAGTTGCAGCTACTTCATTGTTTTCAAAACTGATTTCTATATCCGCTGGCTTCAGATAAAAATTTGACAGGTCTTATAGGTATTAAATATGAACTTAAAGACGAGAAATGCCCTGCAGACAGGTAATGAGCAGTGGGTTCACTTGCTGGAAGAGTTACACTTCCGTCCCACGTTTGGATTCATGGTGCCTCTGGTTTTTGTGTCTCTATCCATGATTAAAGCAGACAAGCAGTGCCTGGTAGCCCAGGAGGTGACAGACACAAACCCAAGCCCTGCCAGGAGGAGCCAGTAGCGCTGAACTGCTCAGTGTCTGAATGATGCAAAGCACTCGGAACCTCCCAGCCCTTGCCCCATCAGTTACAGGGACATGGGGCAGGCAGGGTGCTGAGCAGCTGCTCGTGGTGTTTGCTGCTTAGGGATTTAATGGTAGGGCCCGCCACATTAGAAAGACCCATTGGTGGGCCATGCTATCTAGTTATGATGATTGCTTTGTGGAGAAACTGGAATCGCTTATATGTATTAAATAACAGCTATTTCACTGAGTTTTATCATTTCCCAGTTGGTGATGCTAAAACCTTCTGTAGTTGAGAGGCCTTTAGGGAGAGAGGCTTCTCCACTGGCCTCTCACAGCCCCATTGCCTTGCTCACCATAACTTCCCATTCATCACAGAGCAAGGAGCAGTACTACAAACTGTTATTAGCATTTCATCTACTGGTACCATCATCCTCATGCCCCACGTGTAGGACCAGGTCAAATGCAACCCGGTCTAGTGGAAGGTGCTGGGTTGGAACTAGGTGAGCTTTAAGGTCCTTTCCAGCCCAAACCATTTCATGATTTTATGACTCCACGACCCTCAGCTGACATCCCACATCCTCTCTTCAGCTCTTTGCCAGTGGGCTCAGCAGTTTTAGTCCTATTTTTATGGCATATTAATAGTTAAATACAAATATAACTATACACCTTCAGGTTGCTGCACCAGTGTCCAAAGGGGTGCTGGAGATGCTGAGCCCTCTTCCACAGCAGAGACCTCACTTCACACACCGTAGCGTCTCTTCTCCATCAAAGTTGCACACCAATTTCAAAATACTTGCAGGTTTTTTTCAATATATGAAAGAGAAAACCTGATTTTTTAATACTATTTATGAAAGATTATAGAAGTTTCTAAAAGAATATTCCAGCCTTTAGAACCGTTTAACCAAATAAGGGTAGTTCTCACAAGTTTTGCTGAGAGACGGGCAAGAAGAATGTGAACTGATTGAATTAAACATCGAAAGGCAAACTCTGATAAAGGTAGAAATAATAATATGGATGAAATCCAGCCCATAAATTTTCATGAGCAATCAAAAGCGCATCTAAATGAAACAGTTTAGCCATGTAAAGTCTATAAATTCAAATAAACAGGGTACAACATGTAAGGAACTGCATTCAGTGCCAAGCCTTCGGTGTATGCTACATCTATTATTTGGAGACACAGGAGATTGAAAAACGCATTAGACATTTCTCTCGTATGACGCCATTCTTAACACATGGGCCTGAAAAAGCATTGCCTCTGCTGTAAGAATGTAGATATTAAAATGAATTAGAATATAGTGTGTAATTTAAATACGGCAAACTTGGGTGCATTTGTCTGACTGGCTCCTTTGGAAGAGACGCATTTCAGGATGAGAGCGTAATTGCTGAGATCCTTTGAATTCTGATTTTAGAGCTAATTTAGTTCATGGACACAGACTAATTGCCTCAAGCCTGATTGACCTGGAAACAGATATTTGTTAGCTAATCATTTTCATGCTGAATAAGCATAGTTGAATTGAAAATAATATTTGGATTGCTATTTGTATTTGCTGCATTTCTTTCTGGTTTGATAAACTCTGGATACTTTATGTTAGATTGCTTGTTTGCTGTTTCTCACCATGTGTGTATATTCCACTTTGTTTTAAGTGAGGGGAGTTGTTTCTAACGTCTGATGCTTCAGGACGAATCTGAGCGCTGTTATGGTGCAAACCACGCGCATTTCAATCAGCTTTGCCAGGAAAGCATCGAATGTTTTGTTCAAGCGAATTATTCGGACTATTCCCAGGCATCCTGTCCCTGGATCCCAGAGGGGAGCTCAGCACCCCCCTCCCCAACCCCTCCTCGGGAAGCCGCGGACAGCGATGTCAGGACGAAATGCTCCTGTCTCCCTTGTGGCTTCCACTGCAGCCCATGCTAGGGGTCGGGCGCTCACAGCCGCCGGTCCACAGTCCGGGATGGGATCGGGATCGGGATCCAACTCCCCCCTCCATTTCTGAGCCGCTTCCATCGCGTAGCCGCGGAGCGCCGCTGGGCCGCTGGGTGGCAGCACCGCCCCGCGAGTCACCGAGCGCAGGGTGCGAGGGGTGCGGAGGGGACGGGGAGCTGCTGGAGTGGGGTAAGAGGAGGCCACGGAGATGCTGCGAGGGCTGGAGCAGCTCTGCTCTGGAGCCAGGCTGAGAGAGCTGGGCTGGGGCAGCCTGGAGAAGAGAAGGCTCCTGAAGGGGAGACCTGAGAGCAGCTCCAGGGCCTAAAGGGGCTGCAGGAAAGCGGGAGAGGGGCTTGGGACAAGGGATGTAGGGACAGGCCAAGGGGAATGGCTTTAACCTGCCAGAGGGGAGACTGAGCTGAGCTCTTAGGCAGAAGCTCTTCCCTGGGAGGGTGCTGAGGCGCTGGCACAGGGTGCCCAGAGAAGCTGTGGCTGCCCCATCCCTGGCAGTGTTCAAGGCCAGGTTGGACACAGGGGCTTGGAGCAAGCTGCTCCAGTGGAAGGTGTCCCTGCCTGTGGCAGGGGTTGGAGCTGGATGAGCTTTAAGGTCCCTTCCAACACAAACCAGGCTGGGATTCAGTGATGCTGTGGTTTCTCAGGTGTGTCTGGGAACAACCACGTCTCTCACACTGCCAGGCAATGGGTAACAAAGCACACGATGGTGAGAACACCTGCTGGAAACAGTCCACAGCATTGGAAACACAAACCAGAGACCTGGCAGAGATTGCCACCTCTTGATCAGCCCATCACAACATACTCCTCACCCTGCAAATGCTCGTGAAATTGCAGAGAGAGCAAAGTTAAGCTGTGAAAAGCTCCACATTCCACGACAAGAAGTATTTTTGCTGTGTTAACTCCTTTACCATAAAAGAGTTATGTGCGCTCGAAGCCCAGAAAGCCAACTGTATCCTGGGCTGCATCAAAAGGAGCATGATCTGCAGGGTGAAGGAGGTGATCCTGCCCCTCTACTCTGCTCTTGTGGGACCTCACCTGGAGCATTGTGTGCAGTTCTGGTGTCCTCAACATAAAAAGGACATGGAACTGTGGGAACAAGTCCAGAGGAGGCCACGAGGATGATCAGGGGCTGGAGCACCTCCTGTATGAAGACAGGCTGAGGAAGTTGGGGCTGTTCAGCCTGGAGAAGAGAAGCGGTGTGGAGACCTCAGAGCAGCTTCCAGTATCTGAAGGGGGCCTATAGGGATGCTGGGGAGGGACTCTTCATTAGAGACTGTAGTGATAGGACAGGGGGTAACGGGTTAAAAAACAGGGGAAGTTTAGATTGGATATAAGGAGGAAGTTCTTTACTGTGAGGGTGGTGAGGCACTGGAAATGGGTTGCCCAGGGAGGTTGTGAATGCTCCATGCCTGGCAGTGTTCAAGGCCAGGTTGGACAGAGCCTTGGGTGGCATGGTTTAGTGTGAGGTGTCCCTGCCCATGGCAGGGGGGTTGGAACTGGATGATCTTAAGGTCCTTTCCAACCCTAACTATTCTATGATTCTATGTTTGTGCGTTTACCTGGAATTACTGCTTCCTTATAAAAGGGTTTCTGTGAAGCAGAAAGAAGTCAGCATTAACAAATACTTTGTGCATCGGTGTTTTTATGTCTCAGGTGTCAGCTCAGCTGAGAAGGGAGTATTTAATGAGCTCTGTGCAGACCTGTAAATTCAGACATTTAAAACATATATTATTTAGGAAATAGAATATTTAGGTATAAATCCTCTTGTTTTCACAGTAGATGCCTAAAACTCACAGGCAAATTCACCCAGTCCACACTGGACTAACAGGAGTAGTATCAGTGAAGCTGGTCTGGCTCAGCCTGATGGTTACAAGCACACATTTCACTTATCCCTGTGGTTGTAGCTGTAGTTGACACATAGGCAGGCAGCATGTGGACAAGGAATGCCATGGAAAACTGAGCAGGCTATCCAAGGAAGAGCAGCATCCACAGGCAGCCACACTGGTTGATCTGCTGCTTCTTAAAATATGCCTAAATACCTGGTATTCAGATGAATACTCAGTGGAACGAATTAGGTACTTCTAATTCTGCAGTGTGCATACAGGAGCATTCAGTGCAGACTTTACATTAGTAGACAATGGTTTTTAACTCTTTATTTCCACCCAGAAATGCAAGTTCCGACAGGCACTGGCAACCAACTTGGTTTTCTGAACCATTTTCCCAAAGCATGGACAAAGAGGTATTCCTTGCTGGAGGGCAGTGGAATAAACCTTCCCTGGAACACTACTGTGGCATAGCAAAGGGCAGGCCATGAGTCTCCGGTGAAGCTGTGCTGTTGGAGTACTGCTGTGCTGACCGGTACAGCCCAGGAGATTCCAGGATGGCCCTAAGAGGCTGTTAAAGATAAATCTTTGCCTTGGAACTTGTATGTTTGTATACATATATATATGTATTTAGATATATTTATGTGCAAAATGGGTTATGACATTCATGCTCCAGGGTGGAATCTACCGACAAACTGCCTTCCATTAGGAAGAAATCTGATCTCCTGAGTGTTCCTTGCATCCCTGAAGCACTGAGAGGACAAAGGGCTTTAACCTGCCCGAGGGGAGATTGAGATGAGCTCTTAGGCAGAAGTTCTTCCCCGTGAGGGTGCTGAGGCGCTGGCACAGGGTGCCCAGAGAAGCTGTGGCTGCCCCATCCCTGGCAGTGTTCAAGGCCAGGTTGGACACAGGGGCTTGGAGCAAGCTGCTCTAGTGGAAGGTGGTTGGAGCTGGAGGAGATTTAAGGTCCCTTCCAACCCAAGCCAAGCTGGGATTCTATGCTCTGCTCTGAGCCATGCCCAGAGGAATACCAGGTTAGACAGACCTGCCATGGGAATGCCGACCTGTAATAAATAATGTGGTTTAGAAAGAAATACTTCAGGCATAAGGACAATATTGACTACACAAAGATCCAGCGAGACAGATGGACTTTCACTCCTGCATTCCCAGCCCCAAAATAGAGATGGGCAGATTAAGAATTGGAGATGATTTTAGTTGTATGAGATGCCACCTGAAGGATTTCAATTCTCTACCACTGATCACTATCCCATTTATATTTCGCTTTATACAGCTCTACCTACTGATAAAGCCATGCCTTTTATCAGTTTCTTAGAAAGGGTCTGAAGTTTCAGAAAGGCAGATGTACTCTCTAGGAAAAGAATATATAGAAATGCAAATTAAAGTCACTTTTTCTTCAAATCATGATATGTCTTCCATCAAAGATGAGCAATTTTAGAATTTAGAGTTATAAATTTAGATTTAGATTAGAGCAAGCTGCTCTAGTGGAAGGTGTCCCTGCCTATGGCAGGGGTTGGAGCTGGATGAGCTTTAAAGTCCCTTCCAACGCAAACCAGGCTGGGATTCTGTGATTCTAAGTCAAGTGAAAAAGGTACCTGAACCCTCTGTGCAAATACCCCTTGGCAGTCTGGGGCTTTCTGATCTGAGCTTCTGATGTGCGTGTCTGGACTGCAACAGTGGTTATGGGGTGTAGGACGTGATCCCATTGCATGGGAGATGCAGGAGCTGCAGCACTAGTTCCAACCCCTGCCACGGGCAGGGACACCTCCCACTAGAGCAGCTTGCTCCAAGCCCCTGTGTCCAACCTGGCCTTGAACACTGCCAGGGATGGGGCAGCCACAGCTTCTCTGGGCACCCTGTGCCAGCGCCTCAGCACCCTCACAGGGAAGAGCTTCTGCCTAAGAGCTCATCTCAGTCTCCCCTCGGGCAGGTTAAAGCCATTCCCCTTGGCCTGGCCCTACAGGCCCTTGGTCAAAGCCCCTCTCCAGCTTTCTTGTTCGTCCATTTAGGTATTGGAACACTGTTACAAGGTCTCCTGGTACAAACACAGCCATATGCTGCCGGAAGAGACACTTACAGGAAAGAATATTTTCTCCCCAGACAACTTTCTTACGTGATTGTTTGCTTGTTTGATGGTGCTTTTCTTTCAGAACCTACCCAGAGGAAAAAGTGAAGAGCTGAGCTGCCAGTTCTTCTTGCTCCTACTTGATGTGGTCCAGGACTGCATGTGAGCAAACCCCTAGTACAGGATGCTCACCTACACACTTGGGCACTTTAAAGAACTTTTACATAGACATTTACTACATTCAGACTGATAGAATCATAGAATAGTTAGGGTTGGAAAGGACCTGAAGATCATCCAGTTCCAACCCCCCTGTATCCAACCTAAATCTCCCCTGTTTCAGTTTGAACCCATTCCCCCTTGTTGCTCATCTCTTTGCTACGGGACAAAGGCTCATGTGGCAGATTCATTGCCCTTGTTGGCAAGGTGCTACCAGCCGCTGGCTCTCACCCTTCTGCTTTCCCAAATCCCCCCTGTTCCAACTCTTCCCAGGGCAACCGGACCGGGCGATGCCCACCGCGGGGTCCGGAGCCCCATGCACTCAAACGGGACGGAAGGGCCGGGGCTGGGCGGAGGGCACGCGTGGGGCGGGGATGGGGTGGCTGCGGTGGGGGTATCCCCTGGCTGCCGTCCGCACCCGCGGGCGCTATTTAAGCGGCGTTAGCGCGGTGCGGCGCGGAGCCGCCGGAGCATGCACCCCTTCGTGCCGCCCGCCTCGCCGCCGCCTCACGCCCAGGCGCTGCTGGAGGCCGCCGTGTGCCCCGGCCTCTGCCCTCCGGCTCGGCCGCCGCCCGCCGCCAGCCCTTACCTGTGGCTCGGCGGCCACACCGGGCCCTACGTCCCCAGCGGGCCGCTCCTCCCGCCGGGCCCGGAGCGGGGCTGGGCGGCGCTGAGCCCCCCTCAGGAGTGCCCGCGGCCGGCCAGGCCGCCTTACTCGTACTCGGCGCTCATCGCCATGGCCATCCACAGCGCGCCGGGCCGGCGGCGGACCCTCAGCCAGATCTACCAGTACGTGGCCGAGAACTTCCCCTTCTACAAGAAGAGCAAGGCGGGCTGGCAGAACTCCATCCGCCACAACCTCTCCCTCAACGACTGCTTCAAGAAGGTGCCGCGGGCCGAGGACGACCCGGGTAAGCGGGGTGGAGGGGGTGTGATGGGACCCGGCCGGAGCGGCCCCCTCCGCAGCGCCGGACCCTTCATGTGTTCCGCAGGCAAAGGCAGCTACTGGACCCTCGACCCCAACTGCGAGAAGATGTTCGATAACGGCAACTTCAGGAGGAGGAGGAGGAGACGGGCTGAGGCTGGCGCGGCCGAGGGGAGCGGCGGGTCCTGCCCCGCCGGCGGTGGGACCCCGCTGTACGGGGCTGCGGTGTGAGTGCGGCACGGGAGAGGATCGGGGTTGTAAATGGACGGGTTTGGGTTTTTTTTTTTGCGTGTAATCGGTAAATGAAGAGGTGCAGGAGGAAGGGAGCGGGGTTCGGGGTGTGCTGGGCGCGGAATGAAGCCGTCGAGGCTGCGTTCCCTCCTCTCTCACACTGTTCTGTCCCTCAGAAACCTTGGAAAGGCTTTAACCTCCTGCGCTGTGGGTGTCCAGGGTGGTTTTCTCCCCTTTCGCAGCCAGGAGGAGAGCATAACCCCCACAACAGCCCTGGCTGCAGCCCCCTGGGTGGGTCAGGGTTGGTGCTTGATGGGTGCTGGGTTTGCAGCCTGGACTTCCCAGAGGTCACAGAATCACAGAATGGGTTGGGTTGGAAGGGACCTTAAGGCTCATCCAGCTCCAAAAGTGAAATGCTGAAAGTGAATGTTGCCTTTAGTTGCATTTTAAACTGCCTGTAAGGTGGCTGAGGGTTGTGGTGAGCAGGTCATGTCGAGTGAAGAGGGGAGGTAGCCTTGTGCTGTGATAAACGGGGGGGGGAGGGCTTTTTTATTCATGTCTTAGTGAAAATAGCATTCAGATCATGCAAAGCTGCCTTTGGACTGTGAAATCCATTGGCCAAGGAGTGGGCACACACTTTTAAACAGGAAAGATGGAGAAACTCTTGCCCTGGCAGAGCTGGAGGACCCTTCCCAAGACACTGACCTTCTGGGGCAGAACTGATTTCACACAACACACATCTTCTGCTTCAGGATACAAAGCTCTGGATCCAACTGTGTGGGTTGAACTCTATTTTCACCTTGAGACTGCTTGCCCTGGGACAGCAGCAGAACACAGTGAGGAGAACCTGGGGAGTGCAGGTGCTTCAGGGTTTCCCACTGGGGTCCTTGTAACAGCACAGCAAGTCCATGGACAATTAATGCCATATTGCCAGAACTTTTCTTCAGGGACCATTTCAGATGATGATTCAATGGATGGAGGCCATCATTCGTGTCTCTTTGTGCTTCTGTTCTACTCTAATTCTATTTTTGTGTATTGGAAAGAAAAGGTGAATTTTTCTAATAAATCAATCTAGCTGGAGAAAGTTGCAAACCCTCTAAGCAAAAACACTGCTTGAATGAAGAGCTGTGCCAGGTAATGAGTCTGCAGTACCTGGGAAGCTGCAGACTGCAGTGGAAAGGGGTGAGAGGATGCTGCAGTGGGGTGAAATGCTGCAGTGGGATGGGATATTGCAGTGGGATGCTGTAATTAGAGGGGGATGCTGCAGACACCCTGGGTCTGGACTGGCTGATGAGAGCCTGCTTCAGTGCAGAATGAGGAATGACGTACCTGGGAATGGGGGAATGCGAGTGAGGAAGTGCTAAATGCAACTGCAGATCCATGTATGACCCGTCACTGCAGACAGAAAGGGAAAGGGCATGGAGCCTCATGGACACGTCTGTCAACAGCTTCATCTATGTGGGGGGTGTGTGTGTGTTCAAAGCATGTAAGGGCGTAAAACTTTGTGTATGAGTGGTGAGACATCTGACATGAGTGAGAGTACAGGGTGCTCTTGCAACTAGATGCCATTTCTGGCATCTCCCGATCTTGGAATCATTAGGAATCTCCCCCTTGCTGAAGTTCAGAGCCAGCTTGGTGCCTGCTGCGGTGTTAACTGTTTGGGGATGGATGTACTATCAAGGAAACAGCATCTTTCCACCATTTTCCCCCAAATCAACTGGAGGTGGGGTTGAAAAGGTTTCACTCGTTGAGGGAGTACCTAAACAGAGCTAAAAATCTTGTTCATGGTTCATTTCAGCCAGGACACTCTGGAGAATTAGATTTAGGTTAATACCTTATGGAAGAGTTGAGGAAATAACGTGGTTATGGTAGCTGTGCCTTTTACAGGGGATGTTCTTGTACTGGCAACAAATAGCAGCCTGGTTTCATTATTCAAGGATAAACTTGTGGAAATAAAGAATGAGACTGTTTTTTCATCCAGATAGAATTAAGTGGTAAGGGTGCAAGGGATTTAGCTGTGTGTGAGCAGTGCCCATGGGGTGTCTGCTGAGTTAACTTGGAGCAATGGAAAAGTCTGATGGTAAGTTCCCAACACCACGTGCAGTCTGTGCCTTCAGTTCTTGCTGGTTAAGCAGGTAAAAGCAGAGAGTAGCTGCAAACAGAGTTTTAATTTCCTAAGAAATCAACCAGGATTATTTTACTGGTCTTAATTCCTTATATTTTAGTTTCAGTTCTATTTTAATCTGATTGCAAAAGCAATAATTTTGTATTTTTAGAGCGATTATCACTGAGGAAGAGCCCATAATAAGCACAAACAGAATGTGATAAATCATCTTTATTTCTATTTTTTAGTCAATTTTCATCCACTCTGATTCTTGCATGCAATTCATCCCTCCTAAGCATTATGATTTCCCCGTGCTTTACTGTGTTAAGACATGGCTTCCCAGGATTATTATGCTGGCAAAACAGAATAGGAACTAGCAAATTTTATATGGCTAACTGTATAGGTAAAACCAGTACATAAGCCAAGTTTCCACATTCTAGTCACTGCCTTGGAGTTTTTACATGAAAGTAACAGAAAAGGCATCTTTTCATAGGATCACAGAATCCCAAAGCAGTTTGGTTTGGAAAGGACCTTAAAGCTCCTCCAGCTTCAACCCCTGCCACGGGCAGGGACACCTTCCACTAGAGCAGCTTGCTCCAAGCCCCTGTGTCCAACCTGGCCTTGAACACTGCCAGGGATGGGGCAGCCACAGGTTCTCTGAGCACCCTGTGCCCTGACCAGATGAATACTACCATAAGCTGACTCAAGAGACAGTGGTTGTAGAGTGAGTTCCAATAAGTGCTGAATGAAGAGCTGCAGAAGTGGGGGTGGTAGAGGGGAAATGTTATAATGAAGTAGTGAAAAAGACCAATATAATGACAATACTATCTACCTGGTATTGGCTTTGAGATCATATGGCTAAATAGGGACCACTCTCTACTCCTACCTGCAGCAGTAGCTTTTACAATGCCCATCTCATACCTACTGGAAAGGATTAGTGTATTCTTTTCACAAGATCAAACCTTTCAAAATGACTACACATGACTTAGATATCTGTTTATTTTTACATATTTAACATGGATTTTTTTTTAAGGAAAATACTTCTTTATCACCTGTATAACCCGATGAAAGGGAAGATGTTTCATTACTATTTTAGTGATTACTGCTGTGCTTGCTGAAAGATTCCCTGCTATTATCTCTGCCAATGGCTCGGTTCATTTATGACTGTCAGGTTGTGATAGAACTGATACATGGTATTTTGTTTTCATTATGGGCTTAACCTACAGGTGTTTCTGCTCACCCTGAGCCCACAGACTCTTCAGGCTGTGAGTTTTCCATCGTTTTGTTAAGGTGAGCTCATTAATTTTGGTTCAGACTAAGAAACAACCATGTTTCAGCTGAGCTGGTCCCTACCATGGCTGCCTGACCTCTTCACAGCTGATGATCAGCACAGACTCTTTGCTATGCTAGCCATGAGTTTGTGATATAAACTTAGCTCCTTGATGCTTATTGCTAGCTGGGGTTGTTTTTTTTTTCCCATTAAAGTGCTTTGTGAAAGAGCAATGGATTTTATCAGCAATCTCATGAAATGTCTCGTGACTGTACCCTGGAGCTTCTCATTAAGACAATACTCTGCTCTCGTGAGACCTCACCTGGAGCATTGTGTGCAGTTCTGGTGTCCTTAACATAAAAATGACATCGAGCTGTTGGAGCAAGTCCAGAGGAGGCCACGAGGATGATCAAGGGACTGGAGCACCTCCTGTATGAAGACAGGCTGAGGAAGCTGGGGCTGTTCAGCCTGGAGAAGAGAAGCTGAGTGGAGACCTCAGAGCAGCCTTCCAGTATCTGAAGGGGCCCTATAGGGATGCTGGGGAGGGACTCTTCATTAGAGACTGTAGTGACAGGACAAGGGGTAACGGGTTAAAACTTAAACAGGGGAAGTTTAGATTGGATATAAGGAGGAAGTTGTTTGCTGTGAGGGTGGTGAGGCACTGGAATGGGTTGCCCAGGGAGGTTGTGAATGCTCCATCCCTGGCAGTGTTCAAGGCCAGGTTGGACAGAGCCTTGGGTGCCATGGTTTAGTGTGAGGTGTCCCTGCCCATGCAGGGGATTGAAACTGGATGATCTTAAGGTCCTTTCCAACCCGAACTATTCTATGATTCTGTGATTCTCTCAGTCTGAATGTAGTAAATATCTATGTAAAAGTTCTTTAAAGTGCCCAAGTGTGTAGGTGAGCATCCTGTACTAGGGGTTTGCTCACACGCTGACCTGGACCACATCAAATAGGAGTAAGAAGAACTGACAGCTCAGCTCTTCACTTTTTCCTCTGGGTAGGTTCTGAAAGAAAAGCACCATCAAACAGCAAACAAACAATCACGTAAGAAAGTTGTCTGGGGAGAAAATATTCTTTCCTGTAAGTGTCTCTTCCGGCAGTATATGGCTGTGTTTGTACAAGGAGACCTTGTAACAGTGTTCCAATACCTAAATGGACCAAGAAGAAAGCTGGAGAGGGGCTTTGGCCAAGGGCCTGTAGGGCCAGGCCAAGGGGAATGGCTTTAACCTGCCAGAGGGGAGACTGAGATGAGCTCTTAGGCAGAAGCTCTTCCCTGGGAGGGTGCTGAGGCGCTGGCACAGGGTGCCCAGAGAAGCTGTGGCTGCCCCATCCCTGGCAGTGTTCAAGGCCAGGTTGGACACAGGGGCTTGGAGCAAGCTGCTCTAGTGGAAGGTGTCCCTGCCCGTGGCAGGGGTTGGAGCTGGAGGAGCTTTAAGGTCCCCCCCAACCCAAACCAGGCTGGGATTCTGTGATTCTTTTTCTGGCAGCTCTCTCAGCAAAGGGCTTCCTCATGCCCCTGCCTTTTCCTGAGCATGTGGAACCCCTCCACCTTGGGGTCAACCAGGGCAGCCTCCAGTCCCATTGCAGCCACAGGGGCAGCTCCCTTGGCTCTGAACATCTTCCACTTGCTGCTGGATGATTTTGCCATTTTCGGACTCGAAATCTCAGTATTGCCTCCTGATTCCAGTGATTGCTCGTGTGCTGAAGAGGGCAGGATACACCACATCACAGGTTGTAAGCAACTGTGATTACCTGGCTTCCCGTCCTGAATCAACAGCTTTAAACACCTTTTTCATGTATTGTATCTTAACAAACCATGAGATGCTTCATCATCTCATTAGAGAAACCAAAGCGGGACAAAGAAAAGTCAGGGAATGCCATGATTCCCGGCAGGTTTTACAAGGGGAACCTGAAGGGCTGATCTATGTAATTGTGAAAGAAAAGCAAGCCTCTAGTTTAAAATTGCTCATATGAATCTGAAACCTTTCATTAAAGTATTAAGACTCTTCCTTCTTAAGGCTGTTTCGCTCTTCATCACAAGCCCAACCAATCTGCCCCAGGGCTTATCCAAGCAAAAGGGTTTCCAGCGGCTTTGGGGCAGATGTGGAGTTAATGGGAGCCTTGGGCAGCCCCGGGCACTCAAGCAGAGAGAAGGGAAAAGTCAAGCATGATGTGATAAATGGCTCTGTGCAAAACCCGAGTGCAAGCAAAAGCACATAGGGTCTAAGAACAAAATGAGTTTGGGCTGCACTGAAGAGTCCATTTATTGAGAAGTTACCTCGGAAGTAAACCTCCTCCGTGATAGTCAGTGAATCTCAGCATGGATACGTACATCTATGCATGCCTCGGCACGGATACATACCAAATGAGTGAGCCCTGCACAAAGTCAAAACCATTCACATAATAGAGTAACAAGAAATAGAAGTCCAGTTCATTGAAGCAGGTTGTATTTTTTACTGTGAATGAATGTTATGTGGAGCCTGTATCATCTGTTCTCAAGCACAGTTTTCTATGTGTTATATTGTAATATTGTGCTAGGGTAGGTTTGGGGCAGGCTTGCTCTGAGTCTAACACGACCTTGTGGAGTGGTAATACTCGTTCTGAGTGGCTGCAGGCTGCAGCCCCTGTCTCCAAGCACAGAAACAAGCTCACACTTGGCTTTTCTATATTCCGACACTCCTTTAAGTACAAAGACAGTGCACAAATAGTCAGAAAATGGCACCTTGTGGGGATTGCATGTATTACATTTAAATACTGCTTCATTCTCAGAAGGGTTTCCTTGGGACACCAAGTCTGAGTTGTTAATACAGAAGAAAGGTGGTCAGACTGCAGGGACCCAAAGTGCAGTTTTAAACAATAGGTATATTAAACCATGGGATACAACCTCAATCTTTGTTTTAGCACAAAAATCTCTTTTCATAATGTATCTAACATCTAACAATAGCACATCTTTAAGAACTACTTCAACTGTGGGTTTGCCCGTCTAAATTTAAATGGAAAGGTATAATAGTGATTTAGTGACAAACTGATGCTAATGGTTCTCTTTAGCCCTCAAAACAAAGCAACACTGAGGATACAGACTGTCCCAAGGGTTAGGGTTATGACTGCAAGAGCAGTCATCCTTTGCAGGGACTGGAGCTGCAGACCTGGAAACCTTGCACTAGACTGGCCAGGTCACTCTGAATGTGTTTCCAACTGAAGTTTTCCCTGCCTTTTTCCATGGTGTTTGAATGTCAGTACTAGCCTGCAATATGACTCTGCAGACTTTGTTTTCTGGGGATCATTCCTGCATCACATCTTCTTGTAATCATGGGCTGGTGATTGAAATAGAGCACAAGCTAAGGACCTCTTGAGGGTTTTCTGGTGGTCCATCTGAGATGGGGTAGCTGTCTTAAGACCCCTAGACAGGAAGCATTTCAAGTGTGCCCAGGCTGGAAAGTTATTTCCATGCCAGGAATCTATGAAGGGCTTAAGGGCAGCAATAGGCTCAGCAATCCCTTGTCCTGATGGGCTGGAGGTTTCATCATGCATGGAAAGAGATTTTCATTAGTATGAGAGTTTTAGTCCCTGTTGGACCTTGACACAGGTTCTGTAATTCTCAGTTTCCTTTTTTTCCAAGCATTTGAAAGCTTTTCCAGAGTTTCCCACTGATACACTTTGGAAAGGTTAAAATGGTTTTGTAGTCTCAGAAGTGAAGACTTCAGAGCCATAACCTCATCCCCACCAGCAGGCACCAGCAGTGCCACAGTGCCCCTGTCCTGGACACCCCACTGTGTATCTGTACTTCTCAACACGGGGGTATAATCTTACAGGGAGATACTTTTGGAGTCAGAGGTTAGCTAAATGCATCACACATCATTCAGGTTTGACACTTGCAGCGCTGTGCTTTGGAAGCAGTCAATAGCCAAGAGAACAACGATGACTTTTTATGATTCAAAGTGACCCAAATCATTGCAAGATCTTTTACTGGTAGGCATCAATTTTCAGAGCAGAGTTCCAACAGTTTGCTCCTGCTGGCTATAAAATAACTGAACAAAAGGGTTTGCTAAAGGGGGGGATATTTCATGCTTCTGAGATTTTCTCGCCCTCCTGAGATCCTGAAGATAATACTCATGTTTCTGACTGCAAATGACAGCATAAACCTGTTAATGCATCTCGTAAAGACACACAGGTAAGAACTATATTCACTCCTCCTGCCTTCTGCTCAGCCAGATGATGCGCTGTAGGAGACTGGAATTCAAGTTGCTTTTCATTGCATTTATATTTTACTGACACAACTAAAGATGCTTGGATGAATTTCCCTCGCTGCTGTGCCCAGAGCAGTGTCAAGCCACTGCCATTGAAATTTCTGTGTCACATCTCTCTAAGGCAAAGCAGTTCTTGTGAGAGACGTGAGTGACTGTGTCTTATCCAGGAGATATTTCTGGGAGTTATCACTGAAACGAAAAATTAGGAACACAGAAGCAAAGAGCAAAATGGGTTTCAGGAAAGGGAAAAGCGAAAGGCGAATGGGAAGGGAAAGGAGGGAAATAGAACACTGAGAGTAGGGAGGAAGCATTGGAAAAGCACTCCTAAAACATCCTGCTGTGAAAACGAAGACTCACAAGTGGGAAAGAGGAGCTGAGGGAGAGACTCGGGATTTGTGTCCAGTGATGTGAGTATGAGCAGGGTGCTGAGGCCCTGGCACAGGGTGCCCAGAGAAGCTGTGGCTGCCCCATCCCTGGCAGTGTTCAAGGCCAGGTTGGACACAGGGGCTTGGAGCAAGCTGCTCTAGTGGAAGGTGTCCCTGCCCGTGGCAGGGGTTGGAACTGGAGGAGTTTTAAGGTCCCTTCCAACCCAAACCAGTCTGGGATTTTGTGCTCTGCTCTGAGCCATGCCCAAATCAGTCTATGAATTTCTAGGAATAGAAAGGGAGAAATCATTTTTACCTGTCTGGTTGGGTTTAACTGCGTGCCTTGCAATGCCTGGAAATATTATTGTGCCTTTAGAAAGTGTTTTAATGTGGAGTAAGGGATTATTTTGTAAGTGCTTCCTACTGCATGTGCTTGGTACTGCTGCCCTGTGCTTGGTACAAATACAGGGGTAGGAAATGTCCTCTCAGGGGGCTTGTGCTGTTCTGCAGTATTCAGAACAAGAATCTAATAATACAAAAGGCTTATATCCCTCTTCATGTTATCTTTTGGATTTCCTTAGGCATAATACTTGAGATTTTTTCCTTTAACTGACGCTAAATGCTTATTTGGGGAACAAACTTTTGGGAATACAACCGTGAGATGAGCGCTCAAGGCTGAGCCTTGTGGTTATGGGGGTTCACAGTTTCACATCTTCTCTGTTGGAAATTGTTGGGGTTTGTGTTGGTTTTGTTGAGTTTTTGAAGTATGCCACAGAAAAGGGACGTATTTGACATATATATTCAAGGAACAGTCCTGCTCTATGTTTTAGATAGGATTCATCACCACAGCTGAATTATCCTCGTTAAGGCTGAGACATGATGCTTGGGATTGCCTCTGCCCTCTAATGCCTTGTTCCTGCACTTTAATATATCTTTGCTATGGGTAGTGTCAGAGAGGGTGAAACCTCAGACTTTTTGGTAGCTGCCCGAGGATGACAGACTGCTAAAGGCTAACTTCATGTGGCCTTCCAGAGGACAACCATGCTTTCACCTTATTTTCAGAGATCACTTCCTGCCTCTTGTATTTCCAGATCATTACTTTTTATCCAGGCAGCAGCTTCTCATTTTAAAGCAAACATTGCCCTTGAAAGCATCCCGTTGCCACTGATACAATGATGCTTCTTCAAGTTATCTCCATAAGCACATGTCAGCAATTGCTGTGGGTAAATTACATACATCAAAGGCTTCTAATGACCATACTTGTAGTAAAATGAGCTTCTTGCATTCACAGCATTAATTAAGCCAAACGCCACCCTTCCACATATGCTGCTTTCCTTAATAGCCTGTGCTGTCTATGCAGTATAAATCACTGCCTGTCTGCTCAGTTTTGATACAGTGGGTAGAGCAACACACTCTAGTTTGCATTTATTTGCTCTAGGAGAGGTCGTAAGTTGCATGTATCTTAAGCAAACTGTAAAATATTAGATAAATTAAAGCTCAGCGCAGCTGAATGCATTGAGGTGTTGGGAAAAGGGCATTATCTGCACAAGTTCACTGTTCCTTGCAGCATATTATACACCTCTATTTATTCGTCCAGCGTTAGCATGTAAAGCTGCCTGTATGACATTCTACACTCTTGAAGGTATATCTCGCAAGTCTTACACCCCAATGATCTACTTGCTTTTATTTAGGGTCCTCATGGGGGGGGGGAATCTCTTCAGAAAGCTCATTTTGACAATTTTGAATTAGGTTTGGCACACTACAATAGAGAAGAACATCAGAGGAAGGAGGAGGAGGCCCCGTGCAGGCAGCCAGAGGACCTCATGCATGCAGGGCACTGGCTGACCCCCAGCTCCTTCCTTCAGCAATCGTCTCCCCGACAAAGCAAGTGGTGGGATTGAGATGGAGGAGGGTGGTAAAGAAGTGCCTGCAGTCCCTTCGATGAAGAAAGGCAGATCACAGCCAAGGGGTACAGTGGGTATATTTCCATGCAAATAAGAAATGGGATAAAGAAGCTGGGATTGCAACCAATTTAAAACAAATTGATAAAAGGGGGGGAAGTCAATTCCATGTGTGCCCCATCCCTGGCAGTGTTCAAGGCCAGGTTGGACACAGGGGCTTGGAGCAAGCTGCTCTAGTGGAAGGTGTCCCTGCCCATGGCAGGGGGGTTGGATGAGCTTTAAGGTTCTTTCCAACCCAAACCATTCTATGATGGTGCTCCAGCTGTCCTTCATCACCCCCTCGGTCCTCTCCCACAGCATCTATGAGCAGTGACTCCAACACCAGACAGTTCATCCTCAGCATTGCCTTCACGGCAGCTGGAAGTTTTCTCATAAACAAATGCTTTGCTATGTACAGCAAAGCCAACCCCATTCACAAAGCAGCTTCCAAGGCTGCATAATCAGAAGGTAATAATAGCAACTGGTTAGAAAATAAGGGAGCAGACTTAAAAAGGAAGTGGAATTTGGCAGGCAACGGCAATAAGTCAAGTTCTGAGCAAATTAAAATAGAGTGGTACAAAGTATTTATAGAAACAAAAGTAATTTCTCATCCTTCTAAAGCAGGGGCCTGTCCAATTGATATGCAACATCCACCCAAGCTAAGATTTATCCTTACAGCAGCTGAACTCCAGAGTCATATATTTAAACTACATTCACACCTTTTTGACACATGCACAACATATCACAAGTGTAAAGCGGACCTGCCGGATTGCTAACCCAATTATAGATGTATATTAAAATCTCTTCAGATTTGGACTGGTACTAGATATCACTTGTCATTATGAAGCATTTATTTTTTAGGTTTCCAGCACTATCAGAATTCTGGAGTGAATGTTCAAAACTCAAAAGTCCCAAAAAGAGTGTTTCTGAGGTCAAACTATGGCTGAGAAAGCCTCCTCAAGAATCACTACCAATGAAGCCATCCATCCACTGGTAGTGGGGAATAAAGTTTGTGCTTCATGATTCTTTGGTTGGAAAGATCAACAGTGGCTTGGGTTTGGGTTTATTCTCTAATTAGCTGGTAGAGCCCACAGGATTGATCTAATTATGTGTAAAGGTGTGCCCGAGCCATAGGGCCAGCTGTGGCTCATTCTCATTTGGTTTCCTTACTACCCTGTGCTCATCAAACCTATAATTACATGAGCCTGTGGCCACCTGCAAGGAGAACAGCTCAAATTCCCATTATTTCCCCCCAAATCTAGCCTTGGCAATCAAGCAATGAGAGGTGCTAAATAGTTAGCTTGTGTTTCCTGCTTCTCCATCAGCTCCTTGCTCAGAGTAACATCAACCATGGTCCGTGTTTGGTTTTCAGCTTCTAAGGTCTCTGTGAAGCCGTTTCCTAATGAAGCCAGTTTGCTTTAGGATGGAGGAGCTACAGGAGCCAGAGCTGAGGAAAGATAAGTATATGGTGTTGTATTTATATTGGCCTTCTTTCCTTACTCTAGCTTTTTACCAGTGAGTGATGAGTAAAACACTAGCAAAGTGAGCCAAAGCGCTTCTCTGAACATGCAATGCACAGCTCTTGGTACAGAATACACAAGGAGTTATGCTGATTTCCAACCAGGTCCCAGAATCTGCAGTAATCATTGGTGTCAGAGGTAGCTTTGTTAGCACTCTGTTTTAGTGTGATTTATTTCTTTCTCTCAAGCCTTGGTTTTGGGAGCCAAGCGATTTCACTTGGTTGTTTCCAACTCATTTTTAATGTTAGAACTCTCAGGAAAAGCTGCTATGAGGAATAAGGAAGAGAAAACAATAACTGGTGTGAATTTCCCATTAACACCTCTCGCTGCCTATAAATTAATCTTGTAATTTATGGAGCCTTTTGGATTAGAAGCCCTGTAGAGGCTGGTTTAGAAATGTGTTTCTCTGACTCCCAGTTCTTCCTCTGTTTTGCCATCTAGTGTTGTCTTTGTACTCCTGAGGTGAAAACTCAACACTGATGCTTGACTTCTTCAGTGCCCAACCTTTCTGATGGAGGCTTGATTTGTGTTATTCTTTTAGGCATAAGAATTTAGCTTTCTATGAGTATTTCAAAAGGCTTTAAAGGATGGCTGTTGTTTTAACAGAAGTTGCAGGGTTTCCAGTTTTATTTCCTGAATAATTTAAAGGTAGGACTAGGAAATATTATCCACTTGAAAGAGCCTCAAGAAAACGTGTTGTTCTTATGCAGCACTTGAATCTTGATAGCTGGCTGAAATGAGAACATGTGTAGTGTTGGTTTATGGGAAGAATTAGTCCTACACTTCTGTTGGCTTTGCTTCAATAGCTGCAAGGGATGTTATGGAAAATTAAGATTGGAACCTGCTTTCTGCTTCACAGAAGGTTTGAAGGCATGCAGTCAGGATCCAAGTCTGGGCTATGCTGGAGTGTGAAGGTCTTTGATCTCTTTGCAGCCCTGTGTAGCTTCCATTGCTCATGGCAAGGGAAGGATTGAGGGCTCATGGACGTTTCAGTAGTGAACAGTATATAACCTATAATCTTTGCATATGCGACATATCATCTTTGCATGTAAGACATAACAAAGTGTTATGCCTTCACTCCAGTGTCCTCCTGACCATTCTCACCCTCTGATGTGAGAAAATAGCTGTGTACATCTTGTCCTACACAGAAAAGTGGGTATGTATGGGGTGCAGCCTTTCCACCTGATAACATGTCTGAAGACAAGTGCAAAGCTATCTTTGTCAGAATTAAACACTTTTTGGCAAGACACAGTGATAAAATATTAAATATTTAATGTTGCTCTGATTCCCTGTGCTTTTTGTTGTATGTTTTATGGTCCTAAAGTTGCTTATGAGATGCATAGGGCGCTACGGTACCTCAGGGCCATAAAAGATTGATTTAAGAGGGTTTATTTATTATTAAAACCCCCTTTTCCAGACCTTCTATAGCTCCAGAAGGAAGTTGAAGTATATTCTTTTCCACTTGTTAGCTCAGGAGCTCGCAGCTAGTGAACTGTGGTGGGATGTTGTTAGGAAGGTGCCTGCATCTCCCAGTGATACACCCGGACTGTTAGTGTGTGATGTGATTTCGGGTTCCTGGTTTGCTCTGCTGTGTAGTGGCAGCTTAATTTGTTCACTGGGCTTTTAGTGAAATCTAATACTGCAGCTTAGCCACGAGCAATTCTGTTTGGGTGGTTTTCCTCTGCCCTAAGAATAAATCAGGACTGGGTCTTTCTCTGAAAAAGCACTTCTGAGAGGAAGGATCAGAGCAGTGTGTGTGTAATAGTCAAATAATATATAATATAGACCCATTGGACTGGCTAGAAAGTGTTGAGCTCCTTTCATTTCCACTGACTGCAAGGGAAGCCAATCTATCACTTGACAGCTTAGGGAGGGGGGTGAAGTGTTGGGGAAATATTGGTTTGAAAGGCAGTGCTAAAACCTGATGTTGCAGCAAGCTGAAAATCTTCTAATTTAAGACCTGTACGTGGTTTCCACCATGCTCCTTTCCATTAGTCAGTTATGGCTGGGCAATAACACTTTTGCCCAAACAAAACCACTGAGTGATGCTGTGTCTGTGCTTTTATTGGGTGGAGGAGCCTTTATAGGAGGAGAAGCTGTCTCTCCTCCCTCCCCGCACAGGAAGGATGCTCCTTTGTTTGCATGCCAAACAACTCCATCTTTGGAGATTTGCCTTGGCTCTTAGTGGTACAGCTCTGGTTGTGTGTAAGGAGCAGATTATTAACAAGCAGAAAGCACTTTCCCAGTGGTTCATCTCACTCTTGGATTTCTCTTCAAGCTCAAATAAGCTCTTAAAAGCTGTTCAGTGAGATAACAACACCTCATATTTCGGCTATTAAAAGAAGCTATTTGTGTGTCTTCTTAGATGGCATCTACACCTCGGTCATTTAACTGCAATCTGAGCACATCTGAACTTACTGTCACCATGAAAACAATACATTGAGGTGCCCATAGTCACAAGTTGTACAGAAGAGAAGAAAGCCTTACTAAGAGGCAGCGTGCCACCCATTGCAGAGCCTCTGGCAAAGTCCAGGTTCCCTTAGAAGTATCATACAGATGGAAAATTTCAGGCCAAATCATGACAGCTTGTCTTAGCACATGGTTCTCTGGAGTGATTTAAAGCTTGAAATCTGTCTTGCCTGATGTATCCCAGTATTTGGTTACACATGTCCTGCAGCGCTGTTTCATGACTGTTATGGATAGTGCAGTGTAAACAGTTCTTGGGGTTTTTTCCTCTTGTCAAAATAAGATGCCAATGTAATAAAACATTCACACTTATTCCTTATAGCTTAAGCCACAGAAAAACCTGATGCAGGGCTATTCAGGTCGTCCATACCCTTTCTGAAAGACTCTTGAAAGGCAAATTCGGGATGAGATGTTATTTTAGCACCATTATTTTTGTTTCACTCTGCAAGAACCCAACTGGAGACTGCCATGCCCATAAATGTGTGCTTTTAGCCAAAGGACGCAGTCCATCTTCAGCATTGGCTCCTGCCCTCCCTCTTGTGTCAGTATTGCTTATATTGATTTATCTCTTGTCCTTTACCTTCTGGGCTCCATAAATCAATTAGCTTTGTGGTGCCTTTGTGGGCAGATCACAGAATCAACCAGGTTGGGAAAGACCTTTAAGATCATCGAGTCCAACCATTACCCCACCACTAACCCATGGCACTGAGGGCCTTGTCTACATGGTGTGTGAACACTTCCAGTGATGGTGACTCCAGCACTGCCCTGGGCAGGCTGTTCCAATGCTGGAACATGACAGCAGGCAGGATCCTGCCTCAGTGAGAAGGAGGAGGGTAGAACAGAACTATTTGAAGTTACCTTTTTCCACTGCAGCAAGAGCTGGTTTGCCCTGGGAGGTGAAAGGGGGATTCATTCCCATCTCCTCTTCTTCCAGGACAAGTCTTAGTACTTGAACCGATTGTGTTCACTAACGGGCTAAGGATTTATCCCTTCATTTCCTCTTGCTTATTCCATAGGGGATTTTCTTGCTATATTGGACGAGTTTTGTCTTGTACCATGTATTTATAGCAGAGAGCTGGTGCAAGGAACCATGACTGCTGCGTGTGCTGTACTCCTGCCCTCCCCAAGCAAGCACGCGTTTCACCAGTTCAAGTGCTCGGAAGCGATCACTTGCTGTAAACATTTAGACATAAAATTCTTGTTTTGGGTTTGGTTTTTTTTTTCCACAGTTGTAAAAGCCATTGGGGCCCCTGTCTGCCCTCCCTGGAACAGCTTCAGACTGTTTACTGTCAATAAAATCCAGACTCATAACGTTGTGCTGCCTTTTCACCTCTGGCCCAGGCATCAACACGCAGAAACATTACAGGCTGTGAAGGAGTTCAGTGTTGTGCCCTCCACCAAAATGTTGCTTTCCTTTTTCTGCGCCTGGGGTCTTGATTTCCAATGGCAAAGGGGTCACTGGCTGAGGGTAAGCACTGTGGGTTTCCCTTTACCCCCTACATCACAACCACTATACCTGGATGGATGCCTAATACCCAGAGTAAAGCGGATGGCATCAGACAGCTCTGTTTGGCCAACAGAAACCACCCTTAGTGAAGCTTAAGCAGTCAGGAAATGCAAACTTGAGCTTTAAGGTCCCTTCCAACACAAACCAGTCCAGGATTGTATGAAAATGAGGAGATCTGGAAAGAGATTGAAGATTTGGCTACTACAAAGCAAGTGTACTGCGTGCGCTGGTTTATGCCCTGCTTGCAACCCCATCCCATGCTACATCTTTTCTCTGTTAGCACATGTTGAGCGTGGTGATGTTCTCCTATATTTAGGTTCACATCCTGCTGTTTTCAGAGGCTGAACTGGTTGTACAGCAGTGATCCTTAGCCACAAGGACATGGGTACTGATCCCAACACATGGGTACTGATCCCAGCACATGGGTACTAATCTCAGCCCACCTTAACAACAGGCATCTGCTCTTGCCTTCTCTTGCTCCCACACATGCACTCCTGTGTGATCACTCATTGCGGTTCCTTGCTTTATTTCTTCCTGTCTGAGACAGGAGTTGCTTGCTGTTTGAAACTGTTGATAACCTGGGTAGAGCCAAGGTGAAAGAGCTGGGAAGTGGTGATAAATGACTGCTACAAGAGCTATTTAATTTACCTCTACTCAGAGACATCCTCTGCCTTCTGGTTTTCCAATTTCCTTAGAAATTGGGATACTTGGGAATTTTGGTACTGATTCCGATTGTCTGCCCACTGAAGGAACATGTTGATACTGAGTTCGGGACCTTGCTTCATTCTATCACAAATTATTTCAATGCTCAGAAATCATTGGTTTGCTGTTACAATTGAGCTGCTAAAGTTATTTTCAGAATAGAGAAGATCATTTCTAGATTAGTGAAGAAGTCAATCTCTTGTAGAAGGCTGGAAAGTCATGTTTCAAATGTTGCCCTTTACAGATAGTGATATCCATGAGGATTTTTCTTGTTTAATTCCCCGTTTGGAAATATTCCTCCAGTTCCTCTTTTAAAGCTGCCACCTCATAAGGGTAACACTCTCCTTATGAATTCAGGTGTTTCCTGTCCCCAGAACTTGTCTTATTTGCTAGGAGGAAAACTGAGAGCAAGTAGCAGTCTGCACGTGTCTGTGGGCTGTGGCAGCAGTGTCCGTCCCATGTTTCACCTTCCAAGTAGATGAAGTGGCTGGCCTTGACGTGAAATGTTGCCCAGTAGAATTAGTTAAAGCTGGAGTGAATGAGAATTGGGAAGGGTTTAAATGTCTCTGAGTTTCAGACACGTTTAATAGAAAACCTCAGTATATTCCCATTCCGTTGTTAAAGTTCTGCCACCTTCTGTAAGTGCGATTAATTTCTATGCTGATTTCTCAGAAGTGCTGTAATTCATCTGGTGCTATTGGCTGAGCTAATGTTATCCATAGAAAGCCCTGTGCTAACCAGATATGGATCTGGGCTGGTGTTTCCAGCCTCCATGCTCTCTGTTAGCTACCCAGGAATTCCAGCAGAGTTTCACTGCCTTGGGACACCAAAACCCCACCTTCATAGGATCCCAGAATCCCAGCCTGGTTTGGGTTGGAAGGGACCTTAATGCTCACCCAGTTCCAACCCGTGCCATGGGCAGGGACCCCTTCCACTAGAGCAGCTTGCTCCAAGCCCCTGTGTCCAACCTGGCCTTGAACACTGCCAGGGATGGGGCAGCCACAGCTTCTCTGGGCACCCTGTGCCAGCGCCTCAGCACCCTCACAGGGAAGAGCTTCTGCCTAAGAGCTCATCTCAGTCTCCCCTCTGGCAGGTTCAAGCCATTCCCCTTGGCCTGTCCCTACAGGCCCTTGTCCCAAGCCCCTCTCCAGCTTTCCTGCAGCCCCTTTAGGCACTGGAGCTGCTCTCAGGTCTCCCCTTCAGGAGCCTTCTCTTCTCCAGGCTGACCCAGCCCAGCTCTCTCAGCCTGGCTCCAGAGCAGAGATGCTCCAGCCCTTGCAGCATCTCCGTGGCCTCCTCTGCACTCTCTGTTCCTTCCCCACCACTGAAACGTGCACAACAGGATGGGTCATACGAGAAAATACAATCGCACTCTTAAATCATGGACCAGAGACAATACAAGCTGCCTTTTAGCACTCTGGTTAAATGTATTGCCTTGCCTCAGCGCATTTCCAGGCTAGCAGCATGTAGCTGGTGTGTGGTGGTCCCCATGGCCCAGCCCTTTGTTCTCAACGGTGATTTCATGTGCAAATATAGTGTTTTGGTAAAGAACCTTGGGGACTTTCTCCTTTGCATAGCTAACATTTTTAGACACTTGGCTTCCTTCTGTCTGCACAAGTAGAGGTTTTTTTTAGATGAGTATATGAAGAGAATCAAGTTTCTGCCTCTGGAACATGCAGATGCAGCTTCTGCAACACTTGAAAGTGTTTATCTGGCAGGAGAGGACTTAACAGCAATAGCAGTCCCTGTCCCTGCAGGGATACCCCCTTGCCTCTGAGTATCCCCCCATGCAGGGGCTGCAGCTGGACTCATCCCTTTGCTTACCTGTTGCTTGGTTTTGTTAACACACTGTCATAAGATGCCCCAAATGGTCTTTGCTGTGTTTCTTAATTGAGTCTAATCCAAATCTACGATTATACCTTATGAAATACATTCTATTGAGAGAACGTTAGCTGAGAACTATACCCCACTTCCAGGTAAGAAGCACTACTTGTTGGCTTTGGTGTTGGGGAAAAGAGCTGGTCTGGAGGAAACATCTTTGCTGAGCCCCTTGCTGTGCACCCGTTCAATTACCTGTCACTTAAGGAGAAGAGCAGCCTTTCAGACCTGAGGTAACATAATCGTTGCAGAAATCAGCGGGGAGAAACTAAATACCTTGGGAATGGTGGCTGCTGGCCTCCTGCGTGGTTTGAAGCGCTGAGAAGTGTCTGAGAGAGGTGTCAGCGCCAAGATTAAGAGGAAATTTCCCGAGGCAAAATACTTGTGGGTCTTAAAGTGTTTTCTTTGCTTTCAGAAATACAGTTGTCCCAGCGTTTCGTTTCCCACATGGGCTGAATTCTGGTTTCTCTGTGGACGGTATCATTTCATACCTGGCACCAGAGGGTAAAAGGCATTTCAGGCACGGGCAGGAAGGAGGAAGCCAACCTTGGAGTCAGGGGCTCTATAAATCTTCATGGTTTAGCTTAGGAAGTCTCCTGGCTTTATGCTCCAGTGAGCACTGGTTTAAGACTCTTTCCTTGTTTTGCTCTTTACCTTGGCTGTTTTGCAGTGCCATTATATCTATTTCAGCTTGCAGTGCGATTTCTTTGTCACCGAGGTCACATCAAAACAATGCCAACCGTCAGGGGAGGTTATCAGCCAAACTGCTGCTTCAGTGAAACTCTCCTTTTATCCTTTTTCTTCTCTTAACCACCATATGGAGATCATTCAAGGACCAGCACAACTCCATCCATGCAGCGAAAGAGAATAAGTCCAACAAGATGCTATGGATAAGTCATTTTCTCTTTAACACGTACCTGTGTTGCTGCTGCCTCTTTTGTGTTTGGGACCTGAAATCATCCCTGTCCTTACAGTTAATATCTGGAGGTTGTATCAGTGGAGTAATGCCTGGAAGAATATCTTTGCCTGGTAATTATGATCACTATGGGCTGTGGTAGCCCTTCAATTGAACATTATTATGGGCCTGACCTCCCTCCTGCATCACAGGAAAAGGATTCCACTTTCACACCTGATGTGAACACCTACACTCAATGTCAAAGATCATAATTTCCATGTTAACAGTTCCCAGCTGCTTGAAGCTCATATTTAGGTGTGCTCTTGTCTGTCTGGGTGCAAACAGGGCACAGACCAGCAGCAGGAGCTGCCTGGCTTGGTTAATGGTATGCTTGTCTACACTGACCATGCTAGAACCTCACCATCCCTTCCCTGCTCTTCGTTCCCTATTTGCAGGCTGGGATCACAGGGTAAAATCCAGGACTTGTTGAACCTCTTTCATTCAGATTTTTGCAGGTTTAAGATTCTTTTCGCAAAGCATTTCAGTTAATAACTTGCTTACTAAGCAGAGGAAATAATGGTGTGAAAGCATAAAGGTCTGAGACTTGACCATCTCTGCCCTACCAGCACATGCAGGAAAGAAGCTACATACTGTACTTATTATTGCTATGTAAGTACATTGCTATATAAGTATATTGCTACTGTACTTGTTGCTATATAAAATCTTTTAAAATCTTTTCAGTTTTGTGGCACAAATTTCTTGACTTTTTATCTTGTATGTAACCAAAAATCAATTTGTTTTGGCTTGGGGTTGCACTCAAAAGTGCTTATCTGGAAGGATTGTTTATCTGATGATAGGAAGCTTCACATTAGAGCTTGAGATCAAATAGATTTTATAGTCCCTTTTGCTTCCAGTGCAGTAACTTGGTAGTCTGGGTGGTTTGGTACAGGGTTGCAGCTGAAGTTGTGATTCTTGCAAAGGAAAGTTGCTGACACCTGAATTTAGCATTAAACAGGTCAGTTTGCAAGTGAATCAATGTAAACTGAAGAGCAGTGCCGTATTTTTCCCTGCAGTCCTTCTCCTGACCTGTAATCCTTTGCCATGCTAAATTAAGACCCCTTTAGTTTGAGGGTATTAGCGGCCCAGTCATTAGTACCTCACTGGTGTCATCAGAGGTCAGAGGGACAACCTTATCTGCTCAGAAATCTACTACTTGTAATACTGTTCATGCTCTCCATGTCTGTCTTTTTCACAGCTATTTCTTATTCACTCCCATTTTCTTATATTAGCAGCAATGCTGGTATAATAGCATGGAAAATGTTACTTTTCCCCACAATAGTTGAGACGTATCAAACGGATCATAACTGAGACTCAAGCTCTCCTAATGTGCTCAGTCTGTCTTTGCAGCGGGATGCTATTGACCAAACTCCAGTGAGTTCTGTTTGCTCGATGTAGCTCTCCACAGAGAAATAAGATGCTCACCATCTTCTGAATGGTACAAACCTGTGCTCCCTCTTGCTTGCTTGTGATGGTCCCTGATGCAGGAGTGGTGTGGGCCAGGTTGTTCTTCAGTCTTAATCACTGGTGCATAAGCTCGGCAGGTTTTTGTCTGGTAACTTCATACAGCAAGCACTGCATGTCCCTGAGTCATTGAGAAATACTTTGGGAAAGCTTCAGAAATGGCCTGGTCAAAAAATCCCCACATCCATTTGTATACGATACACACTTACTGTTGCTACTCCTAGTGACTGCCAAATGTTTGTAATTGTAACTTATATAGAACCATGGAACAGTTAGGGTTGGAAAGGACCTTAAGATCATCCAGTTCCAACTCCCTGCCATGGGCAGGGACACCTCACACTAAACCATGGCACCCAAGGCTCTGTCCAACCTGGCCTTGAACACTGCCAGGGATGGAGCATTCACAACTTCCCTGGGCAACCCCTCCCAGTGCCTCACCACCCTTACAGTAAAGAACTTCTTCCTTATATCCAGTCTAAACTTCCCCTGTTTAAGTTTGAACCCGCTACCCCTTGTCCTGTCACTTCAGTCCCTAATGAAGAGTCCCTCTCCAGCATCCCTATAGGCCCCCTTCAGATACTGGAAGGCTGCTATGAGGTTTAATGCAGCTGGAGAGGCCTATGATTTGCTTGCCTTCTAAAGGGTCTGCAGTGGGGACAGTTTTTTCTATTAAAACCCGTGCTGTTAAACTTCAAATGACAGAAAGTCAGTAACAGCTTTCGGAAGTTTTCCTTTCCAGCTTTTTTAATTGAACAAAAGGCAAATTTCCCATAGAAGCACTGGATACTGAGCAGTCACAGAATCCCAGACTGGTTTAGGTTGGATGGGGCCTTAAAACTCATCCAATTCCAACCCCCTGGCACAGGCAGGGACACCTTCCACTAGAGCAGCTTGCTCCAAGCCCTGTCAACCCGGCCATGATCTCTGCCAGTCAACACAAAAGCACCAATAAAGGCCATAGTGTTCATGCCCAAATGGAGCTGGAACAATGTAAAACACAAAATTGGTTCAAGTGTTATTGTGCAGCCATAGCCCACGGAGCTGCCTCCTGAGGGATGCTCCCCACACTATTACTTGCAGGCTGCAGGCATGCTGCACAGTTTGCAGTGTAAATCTCTCTCTGGATTTGAAATGAGCCACTTGTGTACCTGGATTAAGGCATTTGAATCTGTTGGGGGCAAAGTGCTTCTGAACTGAGCAGCTCTCTTCAGGAATTCATAGGTTTTTGCAAACCATTTTCATTAATGAAGTTTGTGTTTGCAGAGATTTGGCTCCAACTCCAAGCAAGGATATTAAGTGTAGAAAATCAAATGGGGGTGTTAACGGCACAAACAAAGGTTTAAGCCTGAAGCTGAATAATGGAATGCTCAATGTATTTGTGCAGATGTAAATATGCACATCCATATCCAAGTTATGGTATTTCTACCTGTTTGGGGGTTGAGAGAATTTTGCACTCTAAACAGAAGCCATTAGCCAACCTAAGCTCTGCAGCCAGGAATTTGGGGTTAGTTTCCTAGCGTGGCTCTGATTTAGGACTTGAAGTTTGGTTTGCCTTGTTCTACCAGTGGCAATGCAAAAGCCTGTGGTAGGACGCTGAAACAGTGTGTGCTTAAATTGAATCGCAGTGGAGAGAGGCCACAGCCAGGCTCAGAGCTGCAAAGCCTGAATTCTCTTGGAAAGAAATGGAATGAAGTACTTGGCTGGGGAATTGCAACTCCAAGAATACCCCTTTGCAAGCCAGGAGACCTCTCTGAGAGGAAGCAGTTATTGAGCCCCTTGAGTAGAAAGGTCCTTGAGAGACTGAGTCTTCAATAACACGATTTGATTTATTTCACAATTTTATGGGTGTTTTCCTCTCATTCTGACGTAAAGCAACCTGAGGCTTGATGGAACATCGTGGAAAGGGAGGTGGCATCCTGGGGTGGTGGGGGAACAACTTGTTTTCCCAATAGAAGCACTGTGCTGGCCTTCAACTAGCAAACACTGATGGCAGATGTCAGGTCTGCAGCCTCGTCTGCAGGAGCCCCCTTCCCTCGGTGGACTGCAGAGGTTTGTGCAGGATGAGGCCCCTCTTAACTGGGGCAACAACAGGGCTTCAGTTGCCTGCACAAAATACAGCTTTCCATTACTTGCAGAGGAGCTTTGGTTTCCCATCAGACCACGGTTTCATTGTAGGCTTATTTTGAGTTAAGGCTGACCGGAGAGTGCTGAGTAGTGCAGCAAGAAAGACAGCTAAAGAAGAATATAGCCCGTGGGTTAATGAAACTGCTCATCCTTGTGACAGCCCCTGGCAGTGAGCAGTTGAAACACTTAATCCACCCTCTGCAAGCAGTGCTCTGCTGGGCAGTGCTTGCTGCAGTGATCCTCAAGTCTTGACCTATGGCATTCCTCCATGCTTCTACTCCCTTCCATAATTTCCTGTGCTCTTTTACCCCTTCCAAAGACCTCAGTGACCTTTGCTGTTTCTTTATTCTTGGTTTCACACTATTGTGTTCATCAGAGGTTCCCGTAGGCACTAAAGGGCAGTGCTTTAATCTCCCCTGTTTCAGAGTTCTTCAGCATTTACCTGAACCATTGCCCATTGGTAAATTCTTTGTTATATGTTTTTAAGCACACTGGAGACTCTCTTTACAGAACTTAGTCACAGCTCTTCTGAAGTCTTCATCATACAAGAGCACTGACTCAGGTGATAGAGCTTCATTGTACTGCTCTAAACCAAGTCTGCTCCCTAAAGAGCTGCTCCAAAGTAGACTGTAGCTCTTGGGGTCTATGTGAGAGCCCATTTATCCCCTTAAAAGCATGTGGATGACTTTCACAGGCATCAGTTTCTTTGCGGGGTTATGGCCAAGGGGCTGGGTTATTTAGTGAAGTTCTAACGGTACCAGTGTCTTCCTGAGTGCCTTTAGTATTCTGTTTGATATGAACCATTTGGGTTTTGCTCCTCATTTCAGCTGATTGATGGCTTAGCTGCGAAGTTGTGTGAGCTTTTTGTTTGTAACATTTATCCATGCACTCGAGGAAAACTGTTCCGAGTCAGTTTTACACTAAAGCTGAAGCAGATTTGGTATCTCTTAACAAGACAGCCAGGGTGGGAAAACCAGCTGGAGTTCTCCTTATTTCTCCATGCCCCATACACAGGAACCATAAAAGGGGTATAAAAATGCAACAACGGGCTTGTAAAAGCCAACTGTTCAGTTTCTATGATTCAGAAGAGAAACCCGAGTGCTCTTCAGTTGACTTCAATGCAGAATGAAAGTCAAGTTGTGAGGACCTGGCTCGTGATGCGATCAATAGTCCCCAACCTCTGGGCAGGAACACCTCCAGCAGAGCACAGAAAGCCTTGTCAGACACTGAACTACCCCAGGAGCCCAGCATGACCAGGGTGGGCTTTGAAACCACCCAGCACCAAAGCCCTCAGGACAGGGATGAGTATTAGCCCAGGACTAGGGATGGAGCCTGCAGGCACACTGAGCTCACAGCTGGAGGTGAGATGGAAGCCTGGCAGTGCTTCCACACTGCCTGAAATGAGGCCAAACCAGCAGGAATCAGCGCATCCTTTTGAGAGGGGAAGTGGCAGACCTGTGTTAGGCTTAATTGCTGCTGCTTGCTGAAGGGATTCATCCTCTCTGCTCTTGCCTTGTTGGGAAGCAACACTAGGTTCAGGAGTGTCCCACTGCCATGGGGGCACAAGGCTGGTGTGTGGCAAAGTATAAGGAAGAAGCTTAGATATAAGGAAGTTTTAGATCTTAGACTGAAGCTCTTCCCTGTGAGGGTGCTGAGGTGCTGGCACAGGGTGCCCAGAGAAGCTGTGGCTGCCCCATCCCTGGCAGTGTTCAAGGCCAGGTTGGACACTGGCTTGGAGCAAGCTGCTCCAGTGGTTCCAACCTGGTCAGGGATTCCAGCCCCCATGGCAGGGGGTTGGAACTGGATGTGCTTTAAGGTCCCCTTCCACCACAAACCAGGCTGGGATTCTATGAAAGGGAACCTCTTGTGTCATCTCCCATTCTGGCTGGAAAAACCTCAACAAACTCATCCTTGCAGTTCACTGGCCTCCCTTTGCTGTGTGCTCTGCCCTCTATGAGGGAGAGGAGGGACACCAAAGTGAATAGAGGACAAGTCCAGGTCTCATGAAGACACAACCCTGGATTTCTGGGGATCTTCAAAATTAAAGATGGATGAGCACCAGCACTTGGAGCTACCACATCTCTGCTAGATGTCTCAACCATTTCACCCCTAGTATAGCTGAATATCCCTTTAGTTTGGTGTGTTAATGCTCTGGTCCATCCTTTAAATAATGGTGAGAGAACTAAGAATTTCAGAGCAGAGTCCTGGTATTTAGGTTTGCAGAGGGGCTTCATATGTGGAAAATGAAACAGAAAACATTGTGTTAAGCAGAATAGTGCTTGTAAGTTTTGTAACATGTTTGAGCTTGGGATTCTGGAGAAATCAGAATTAAACTCAATTTTCTTGGAGTTACACACCATAGCCCATAAACTTCTTGTAATTATTAAATGCCATGCAATTACTCAGGAGATATTTGCCATATCTTAGCCTAAGCCCACTTTAGTTGAAACGGGATCTTGTTTTAAATGATTGAGAGACTCTTTCCATCTGATCACATCCCAGTGTTAGGCACCATTTGATGCTGGCAAGTTTTTACTGCTCGAAGGAGAAAAGATCACTGCCCCATCCTGACACTGACAAATTGAGTCCTTTCATTCGCTACACTTTCAACATCAGGCCTGCCTGCCATTTCTATGAAGGAATGTGCCAGATTCAATATCTCTCTCTAAAAAGGATTTGGAGGAAGCAGCACCCCTGCAGGCAAATTCCCCATCGCTGATCAGCAAAGCACCTGCCACTGGGGGAGGAGGAGACCCTGCCATCCTGCCCCTGGACAAAGCAGCCCTTCATACAGCAGCTAAGCGTGATTAAATGCACTCGTAGGTAGTCCCATGTTTATTTACCCATGTCTCTGTTGGTGTGCTACAAAAACGAGCTCGTATGTTGACAGTGTGAGTGTAGAGGGGGGTTCAGCCATAATTAAATCGGTTCCGCTGCACTATCACATCACAGGGATGATCTTTTCTTTCAACCCAGGGAAATAAAGCCATCGTTGGGCTTCAAGCTGTTCCACAGATGAGAAGGAGAGTGCTCTTATTCTTAATGAATGCTAACAAGTAGCTACAGCTGCTCAAGACTTACAGGAGAGGAAGATCTTGCAGACTAAATCCTTTTTCAAGGCATTTTGACTTAAAAATGAGCATATTTAGTCTGGCAATGCGTGTTTGACAACCACGCCACATACACCAAGTATGTTTGCCTATACACAAGGTGGTTCTGCTTTACAGAATTACCAGAGAATAGTGTGTATGTGGAAGAGGAGGGTTTCTGCATCCTTGCAAGTGCACGGCTGGCACTTGCTAGCTTCCTGGAGAAAAATTCCCTCTTTACATGATTTTGGATGTGTGTAATAATATAACAGAGGAAAGACAACTGCGGGGTTTATTCTTCCAAGTCCATGCTAGGGAACACTCTTTGGAGTAAGCGATTGCATCATCTTCTCTCGAAAGGGGGATGAAGAGCATTACCTGCAGAAAAGGTCAGTGCCCTGTTCCCTGACTCTCCTTTAACAAATATATTGAGGAAAAGCAGAGGATGCTCCTGGTTTGATTTACCTGCTGCACCGCTCTTTGAATAAAGACTTTAATACTCTCTTATATCTGGTAGTTTCCTACCAGCCTTATCTGTGTTCACTGTGCAGCTTAGCAATAAGCTGCCTAAAAGTGTTTTCAACTTGGGTTTCATAAAAGGTGTTTGAATAGTCACCCCAGAATTAACCAGAAGCTATGGATCCTTCCCAGTAACCTCCTTTTCCTTTGGTTTTAATAATGCAAGTTATTTCCCGATTAGAAACAGTCACCCTCTGGCTGCAGCTGAATGATTTGAATGCGCACTTGCTTGCAGAATGCCTTCCCATCTGGGGGCACGTTTCATTCATTTTCTCATCTCAAACCTAGAGGTGCTATTAAAATCCAATATACCGTGCAACAGTCGATCTGCAGGGAGCACTGTGAGATTTCCAACAGAAGTGACTGCAAATAGCGTTTTAACACTGATGTGTCCATTTAAACAGTGTTCTGAATGATGTCCCTCTGTATTCTTTCCTGGGCAAAGTTTAATCTCCAGTGAATTGCTGGAAAAAGAAAACAACCTTGTTTCAAAACTGTGGTCACTTGGGCATGTCTCAGCTTGTAAGGCCAGGGCTGAGGGAAGCAGAGTAAGGGGACAGACAATGATAAGTAACTACCACAATGGTATCAGTGCTTTGAAATGGGGGCCCTTCTTATCTTCTCATATTCATGAAAGACAAATGAAGATGGATGCACGTGGGTTGTCAGTTTTCTTCTCATCTGCCTCTAGAGCTATATTGCAGGTAACAAAACATGCCTGGAAAATAGCAACTTATGGGCTGACAAACCTTCTTTATAGAGAAGAAACTGCTACTTGAGAGGGGTATTTTGCTTCTCTGACTTTACAGGCATCCCCAGCCCACAGCAGGTTCACTCTTGTGGATACTTCAAGTGTGGTTTCTGTTTTGTGTTCCCTTGCTGGTTGGGGATTTGACAGTAGCATCAAAGCCAACGCATAACCTGCAGTATATAGCATGGCCCTTTTCATCCAGTTTCTCTTGCTGCTGTTTCCTCCCTGCAGACAGGCTCTTAAATCTGATAAATACATGGGTTTGTTCTTAAAAGCATGTTTCTTACCCCCAGCTTGCTGGGGAAAGATCCCCTTGAAATACTGGAGGGAAGCCTGCACCCCAGCTGGCCTGGGCAAGGACCACATCCCTTGTGTGCCTCTGGTCCTGCCTGCGTAAGGGATGAATGATAGAATATCAGGGCTTTATATTTTACATTGCAAACCATAAGCTGTTGTCTAACCTACACAAGAAGGTACCTGGGTGCAGTGTGATGAGGGGCTTTTCCAGTTTTCCAAAGAAACCATGGTCTGTACACTGAGCACCTAAGCTGCCCATTTGAAAATCAAGGTGAATTTGTATGGCCATAATGTAATTAAATTCAGGACCATGGTCTTAAAATATGGAATCTTAGCCCAGGGAGTTTTGCACTGCATGGCAGAACAGTGATCATACCTGTGGTTGCTGCATTTCCCACAACCTTTGCCACAAGCTCTTTGTCTCTGATTTAGGCGTAAAAGTAGACATCTCCAGTACATCCCCAAGGGAATAAATCACACAAGTGGAAAAATGAAAGGAACTTAAGCCCTTATCTCCAGTTCTCCAATTCAGGGTCATTTATGAGGTTCCAGATTTAGCCCCCCACTGGGAAGTGGAGATTTGCTGCTTATAAATAAGTAATCTCTTCAGTGCTGAGAAAGCAGATAGGTGGGTTTCAACCCTTCTCACTCAGCACTGGAATGTGTTTTGTTTTACAACCACAGTGGGTCATGGTGCAATAACTTGGTAGTTCTGCAGTGATAGGTTGTCTTTTTCCTGTTACAGCCGTATTACAACAGCAGCGGCGTTGCTCACGTTTCAGTGTGGACAATAAAAGGCAGAGGCTACCCTTACAAGAGGGAGAGAAAAAATGAGTGATGAATGCTGTTTGTGTAGTAGTTTCATCACGCTGTATTGAACGCATTACAGCTGTAGAGAAATGAGCAAGCTGGGGAACTGAGAAGGAGAGGGCATTTGTAATTCCTCTTTGTTCCTGAGGAGAGGGAATGGGATAAGGAACACTGCCCAATAATAGTGTCTGTGAATGTCTTCTGCCCAAATATCCCAAGCTGTGATGCAGACAATCAGAGCCTGATGAGCACATCTGATCTGCATGTGTATCAGTCATCTCTGTTGAGTGTGATTATGCTGTGATTGTCTAAATAAATAGGTCTTTTTGGGTAGTTCCAATCTATTTATAATGCAACAAGCTCTGATGATAATAGTTACATAGAAGTATTTATGAAGATCTTGACCATGGTTCATCTGCAGTGGTTATAACTTGGTTTACAGGTTTTCTAATGACGACACTACTGGAACTGACTTACTTGTTGATGTGCTTAACAACTTCCAGCAATCTATCAGTGTTGCGGGTACAATCAAATGGGATGTGTATGCAGAGGTGCCTGATTCTCAGTGTAGTCAGATTAGTTCAGTGTAGGTGTTCTTGGAATTGTTTTGATTTTGTTTGCTCCCCCCAAAAGATGATAAAGTGTCTGGAGAACTTGATGGTGGAAGCCGCGATTGCTCCTGGTGCCCTAATCCATGTTATCTTCTTTTCAAATAAAGGTGGGGAAAGGAAGTTGAGATTAGTGAGGATATTTTGATCCCCATCTGTTCCCCTTTACAGGATAAACGTGAAAAGATCCCCATTATTGTCATGTTAATTTGCTCACAACTTGATCCAAAGCCCACTCAAGTCAATGAAAGTTCCTATTCTTTCCTGTCTTGGCTTATTTTGCATAAAGCCAGCAGAACTGTTTTTCCCAACAGCAGGAAACGGAGTTTTCAGTCACTGTGCTGCAATGTGCTTCTGTCAGAGTCAAAAGTGACATTAAGGTTTGGGAAGAGGCTTGAACCAATATCTGCATGGATGCTAATTAGAGGTGTGCATGTGATGAACATTAAAGTTGTATTAGCCCAGTAAGAGAACATTGACTCTCTATGGATAACTTCTTAGTTCCTAATGTGCCTTTCTTATACAGGATTTTATCATGTCATCTCTATTCTTTCCCTTTATAATCCTTTCTTCTTTGCCCAGCCTTTGCTTAGCTCTTCTGACAGCTGTTGAGCGCGGAGCTGAAGTCTCAGTCTGAGTCAGCTCAGTGTGCATAATTTCAAGTGTGAAACAGGGGTTGTTTTCCAGCATGCATCCCTTCTCACTGCACTATGTGACTATACTGAACAGCCCATGTCCCTGTGGAATGGTAACGGTGACCTCCATCCTTTGCAAGATCCAAGCACTAACTCCTACTGTAGGTTCCTGCTTTACCTATGTTATATGTATGTTATGGAAGACCCTCCCTATGTGGCTTCCACAATCTATGTGGCTTCCTTAAAAACCTTAGCTGGGGAACTTTGTGAAAGGCTTCTTGGAAATCCAAACATAACATGGTCAACCTGATCTTTGTGAATGAATGAGGTGCGATGAGCCTTGCAGCTTACTCTGCTGAGCTGCTCATCGGGTGAGTTGTCTGTTGCACGTGCATAATCACAGAAATTGAGTAGTCACAGTAAAATATCTCATGGGTCATCCAATATGACCACGCGAGACTTCTCCCAAGGCCCTGTGGCACTGCTGTGGTTCATGGTGCGGTGTAGTGGAACCTTGCTATCACAGAAGGCCCAGCTCTGCAGGGAGTCTCTGACTGTAAACGCATAGGGATGGCTTGGTACCCTTTAGGAAAAGCATTTTCTAGTGCAAATCAGAGTTCTGCATTTGCCACAGGACCCTATCGTCCTGTTCCCTCTGCTCTTTGAAGCTGGGCTGTTTTCCTGGCTATAGGCTATTCTAGCTGGGAAATTGCTGCCAAAAACCACTGTTAAAACAGTTTGTATTGAAGCATTTGGCAATGGTGCAGCAAAAGAATTCACTAGTTTTGCTAATTGTCTTTATGTGACTGAATATGAACCCATGATTTCTTGGCACTTTACATTAAATCCCTTTTTTCCTTCTCCTTGCCATGGCATCTTATGTATGAAATCCTCATATCCAGTAAGGAGGGAAGAAACACTGTACATACTTAATGCATGGGCAGATGAAGACAGTGTCTACCCTGAACCCCAAAGTCCTCAGGAAATTAAGCTGTAGCTTTGTTATAATGAGTGATTTTCATTGAGGCGCCTATATTTAGGATATCATCCATCTTTCAGTGGCTTTATTAGCACTGACATCTTCCTTGGGGCTGTAGAAAGGCCAAGCACCAGTGCATTGATGTATTGCCCTATGCTGCAAAAGTTCATGAGCATTTCCCTTCGTTTCAGTTTCTCTACACTGAGTGACACTTTTCCTCTCAAACAGTCCCATTTGGCAGATGGGAGCAATGGAAGATGAATCTGATCCTTAACATGTAAAAACATACGTGCAAACAGTCTAAATACACCAGAGTTAACTGGGTCACCACTGCAGGATCTCCAGTGTAGTGACAGGAGAAGCTGTCACACATCAGGAGCAAGGATGTGTAGAGACCACTCTCTTCCTCAGGGAGCACCTGGGGCTTCCCAGGAAGACTTTATATACATATATACATATATATGTACACACATACGTAACATATATACATATATATTTTTTTTTAAATATATATATATTAATCACTAAATATATACATATTTTGGGATTTCTTTCCACTAAACCAGATTGTTCTTAGCCTGGCTCCAGAGCAGAGCTGCTCCAGCCTTTGCAGCATCCCCATGGCCTCCTCTGGACTCGCTCCAACAGCTCCACATCCCTCTTGTGCTGCTGCCCCAGAGCTGCATCAGGACTGCAGGGGGGATGTCTCTATTTCTTGTATCACACTTGGAAAATACTCAAGTTTACTGTTTTATTCTTACTGGGGGTGAGGTTTTTGCTCATGCCCTATTGATCAAGCAATAGATGTGAAAGCTGTCCTGGTAACCTCTGCAAAATACAGTATTTTTACCCTTACTCTGAAGACTGGGACTGTATAAAATCCCCTTTTCTCTTTGGCTCTGCATTTCTAACCACTATTAATAGCTTTGGTAACACTTTAGCATTCAGCAGCTCTGATTAATTAGGTTTGAACATCTTCAAGCCTCATGTTTCTCTAGGCGTTTTAGTCGTTTTGGCAATGTAGCTCTTCTAATATTGGGATCTAGCCCAGAAACCTTTTCCAGTGCATGTATAAGCAGCCCCACTGCTGTATGCTGTACCCCTCATGCTTGATTCCGGGATGTCCACACAGTTAGGGTGTCTATCAGAGCACTGAAAGTTAATGTGCAATTTGGGTGATGCTCTTCCTTTGGTTTCTGTGTCTCAGAGAAGGAGGTGAATGCAGTATTGCCTTTGCAGGTACAGTTAGGGCAGTTTTCTTTCTCTTTCCCTCTTTTTTTTTCACTCTGCCCTTCAGAGCAGAACAGGAAAGGGATAAAGTGAGGGTTGGGAAGGAGGCTGCTGCCCTCTGACGGCTCCTGAGGCGAACAGCCAGAGGAAAGTGGTGAAGGAGCAGCTGAGAGGATCCCCTTTATCTTCTAGGAAGAGCCCTTTTCAAGGCACAGGGGCAGAACCCAGCCACTTGACTGAAAACGTTGAGCAGGGAAAGGTAGCTCTGAATGTCCCGAATTACTGCAGCAAAAATGGTTTGAGGGATTTGATTTCCTTATTTTTTCAGCTCCTTTTCTTCTAAGAGGTTGTTTTGATGTAGTTTGACCACTGCAGGTGTCTGCTCCTCCTGCAGCAGAAGCCCATTAATGCCTGGAGCTCATTGCCCTGAGATAATGGGCACATCGGGATTGCTCGTCCATCACCACCACCAGGTGAATTCTTCAATGTTCAAGGGTATGCAGCTGCTTTATCGACAAACAAAAGGAAAAAGACATCCAGTTTGTGAGCTATCAGCCTAGATGTATGTGGCTCTGCAGCATCTCATTCCCTGGTAATGGTTGGACTTGATGATCTTAAAGGTATTTTCCAGCCCAGTTGATTCTATGAGAAGTTCACCCAGGAGTACGGATGACAAAAATTATCCGGAATGGGGACATTTAAACCAATGATAAAAGCTTTGTTTCTGTCCTTGCAGTCAATTTTTCCAAGCAGGGATTCCCGTGGGATGTTTATGCACCAGTGCTCCCTTCCCGACTGACCTCATGCTCCCTGAGGCATTGCATGGAACCCAGCATGCATCCCATGCCATACCCTGTGTGCTCTTCCAGGAGACTGGAGGAAATCTTTATCTGGTGGCAGTGCTACCAGTAGAACAACCTGGTGTCCCAGTGTGGGACAGAAGATGCCCTTGGTAAAGCATCATTAAATCCTGAGTGCTCAGGACAATGTTAGGAGCAGGTTTTAGAGCTTCTTGTGCTTGAAGTTGGCTTGTGTTCAATATGGGACTGATCTCTGTCCAAGAAGGGGGAAACTCATTTGAGATCTCATAGAATCATAGAGGTTGAAAGGACCTCAACTATCATCTGGTCCAACCTTACTTGGCAAAGCATGATCTAAACTGGATGTCCCAGCACCCTGTGCACCTGAATCTTAACAGTGTCCAGCACTGGGGAGCCACCACTTCCCTAGGGAGATTATTCCAATGGCTGGTTGTTCTCATGGGAAAAATTTTCCTCTTGTGTCCAGTGGGAATTTCCCCAGCAGTAACTTGTGCCCATCACCCCTGCTCTTTTCCATGGGACTCCTTGTAAAAAGGGAATCTCCATCTTCTTTGTAGCCACCCTTTAAATACTTGGACATGGGGATAACGGCAGGGAGGAGCTGCTGATGGCCCATTTCAGAGGTGCAGGCAGTACCTGTGCTTCACAGCTGACAGAACACCTCTGTGTTTTCCCTAGTGTGACAGAACGGGTCGCACCACTTTACACAACACAGCTTTGTGGCAGGAGCAATGTTAGGTGGGCTCATGCGGAGGGAAGGCACTTGAGCAGTAAAAGGTAAGAGCCCCTAAGTTAGGAAGTGTTGAAAATCTGGTACAACAAAGGTCTCTCTTACCACGAGAATAAAGCACTCCTGAGCCAGTCTGAAGCTCTCCTGTATGTTTTCATGCAGCGATCCCTTGAGCTGCCTTGTTTGAGGAGGTTTTACTTGGGGTAGGGACTCAGAGAAACAGCATCAATCATGCACTTTACACCCAGTCATTGGGACAGAAGCTAATGTCGGGGGGGGACGCTGCTGCACTGTCCTGTGGTGATCCTGGTCTGATCATAGAATCCCAGATGGGTTTGTGATGGAAGGGACCTTAAAGCTGATCCAGTTCCAGCCCCCTGCCATGGGCAGGGACACCTTCTACTAGAGCAGCTTGCTCCAAGCCCTGTCAACGTGGCCTCTCCTTTTCAGCCTCTCCTCCCTCTCACCCACCACCCAAACCTGCCACGTTGCTGTGAGAGTGATATTTCTACTTCCCTGATGCTCCTATAATAAACCCCATCCCTGTGTTGGCGATACCGCGCTTGATTTAGAGCATTGATTGTTAATTCTGGCACGTCTCCTACCAGCAGTGATTTTTAAATAGCAGGAGCTGGATGACTCTTTAGCAGAATAGCTCCTGGGGGACAGGGATTGGTTTTATTGACTGAGCCTCTTTTGCCTGTGGGTACCAGCAAAGCTGTGCTGGCTCCTTGCTCTGTAATTGTGAAGTTAACTAGCTTCTGCCGTGCTGTCAAGTAGATATGCCTGCATCAGAAATTATTGCTTTTGCCTGCTGTGAGGTTTGCAGTGTGTCTTATTAAGTGTTTTCAGCTGCTGCTAAGCGTTAAGGTGACTGATAATTTACCAGGTATAGAGGATCTTCTCTGTTTTCAAAGGAAAAGCTGCCTTTATTCAGCATTTCTACGCTTGGTGAGTTTGGTGTAACTTTCATCCAGCATGAAACTTTCAGCAAACCGTAAAGCTAAAATAGATCTTGTGTAAGTAGGAAGCAGAGGTTCTGGGGTGGGAATATATTACCAAGTAATGCTATATATGATTACTCTAACATCTATTAGCTCAATCATAGAATTCCAGTGTGGTTTGTGTTGGAAGGGACCTTAAAGCTCCTCCAACCCCTGCCATGGGCAGGGACACCTTCCGCTAGAGCAGCTTGCTCCAAGCCCCTGTGTCCAACCTGGCCTTGAACACTGCCAGGGATGGGGCAGCCACAGCTTCTCTGGGCACCCTGTGCCAGCGCCTCAGCACCCTCCCAGGGAAGAGCTTCTGCCTTATATCATGGTCACTTGAGTTGAAGAATCCAAATGACTTACTTAGCCAGAGGAAAGTTATTCACTTATTTAGGCAGGACAACTATTATGGATGGTCTGGCATTGATTGGGAGCTAGAGGCTGCCTTTGATTTCTCCTTTGGGGAGAAAAAGAAGGAAGAGAAACCTTTTATGTCCACCAAAGGGGGAGAAGAGCGAGGGCTGCTGGCCACTGTCCATCCTTCTTTCTTGCCCTTGGTGCTGTCTCCATGGGCAGGAGCCAAAACTGCTTCTGGCCCTATTCACACCAGATTCTCATGTTTTCCTACCAAAAGCCCTTATGGGGTTACCGGTGCTGAGCCAGGCAGGCAGCAGAAGCCATGCATGTAGATATGGGACTCAAACTCGGGTTTTGGCATTTCCTATCCACCTTCAGACCTGAGCGGCAAGGCAAGGGAGCACACTGCACGCATCCTGCTTTGGCGAGCTCAGAGCTGTGACCTGGGATGCTGAAGGGAGGATTCATCTTTCAGCTGGTTTCAGCCCGAATCCTTCCCTTGCGCCGATCAGACACAGCTCCTGGTGAAACCCAAAGCGCTTCAGCCCCTGGGGAGTGATGAATGTGTAGAATTACCCCGGGTTCAGATAAGATGGGAGCCTGATTTCTCTTTCAAGAGCGCATCAAGCTGACAGCGTAAGCTCTTTTCCTTTTTACCTAAGGGTAAACTGCCAGGATTTGTCCTCATTAAGAGGATAAGTGCACTGAACACAACTCCATTCATTTCAAAGGCTGACTGGTTGGCAAGAGCCAGACCGGTTCCTTTTTGATACCCTAAAGCCTAAATGCAAGGTTGGATTATGTTGCATCCTCTGTTTTTAATTTTATCTCTCTCTTTCTCTTCCTCTGGTAGAAGAGGCTGTAACCCAGATGCACAATTCCTACTTACTGAGGTTTTGATTCATTAAATGGATACCTGAATGGTTTGGCTTCCTGTGTGTTCATCCCATGCGTTTTCCTGCCAGGATGAGCCCTGTCCTGGAGATGGGTCATTCCAGAGGTCTTGTATTGGGTAATTCCAGAATCTTGTGTATTGTAATTGAATTAAAAAGGAGGTGCTTCCAAATCCAGGCAGTTACCTGAGAACTGACTTTTTTTTGGCCTCATTTTAGGCTATAACAATCCCTGTGGCACACATCACTTTACTAGCACTTTACATGGCTGCGGTGGCATTTTATGGGGAAATATAGGGAGAAAAGTTTATGGCAATCTTTTGCATCCACTTCTCCTCCTTGCATTGCCCCACTCGCCTCTCCTGGCTGCTCTTCCCCATGCAGCCCTGTTGAGCTAGGCTGAGTTCATCCATGCAGGGATATGTGGCCATTCCTTGGGACACTGTGTACTTGGTACCATGGGAACCTGCTGCCTTCCTCAGCCTCATTGCTGCCTGCTCAACTCCATCAGCAGCATCTCCCAGGCGGACACCACTGCACGAAGCAGAAAGGGTGTAGCATAGGGCAGAGAAGGTCATTTTGAGCTTGAAAAGGAGAGTCTTGTCTTTAATTTGAAATAGAACATTGAGACTAAGAATATCAAGGTAGCAGTAGTCACCTACAACTTGACTATTTAAATCTGGGGGGGGTTTAGCATTGCAGTGATTTTTGTCTATGGTTTGCATCAAGGTAGGTAAGCTCACACACTGCAGTGACTGTCCAGTGACACGAGTCTCTGCCACTCTGCAGCCATATGTGTCATAGAATAGTTTGGGTTGGAAGGGACCTTCAGAAGTCATCTAGTTCCAACCCGCTGCAGTGAGCAGCGACATCTTCAGCTTGATCAGCTGGCAGCCATAAGATCTCTTGAGACTTCCAAACTGATTTTTGACTAAGCCATGCGGTTCAAACGGGCACATTAAAGTGGCAATGGGTTTTTCATCCAGCTTTTCCATGGCAATTAGTGCACTAGAAATCCCCAAGCCATGATAAGCCACCACTTCCCAAAGCAGGACCCCTTGCTCCTTGGTATTACTCTGTTGCCACGACTTCATTTGTCCGCGAGCAAGGGCCTGATGGCAGTGTAGCTGTGTTGTGATGGATGCTGGCCGAGTACAGCACTGACAAATACATGCTGAAACGGTGTGAAAACGTTTGCAGGCAAAGCAAAGCTGGTGAAGGTTTGGCTTTCCACCAGCTTAGCTGGCAGGTGCGCAGAGCACCATGGATCAACTGCAACGCTCGCGGCACTGACAAGCAGTTCTAAGCATAGCTCTTGTCAGCAGTGGAAAGCAGATAGCTTCTCTTCTCTTCTTGACCTCTGTGCCACCCCTCAGGTCTTAGAAACCCTTTTTTGTTGCTTTTTCTCCATCCCTCATTGTACTTTTAGTTAAATGCTTACGTAGGGTGGAAAAGCTTTGATTCCTTGATTCCTTGGAAAGAGCACAGCAGCAGAAAGTATTGGGCACTTTAATCCAGAAACTTTATTTTTGGACATAAATAGTGAGAAGTCACCTCTTTATCTGCTCATCTCCTCTTCAGAAATGCTTTCTTTTTTTGCTCTGTGAGCATCTCTTGCATCAAAGGGGAGCCATCAGGTACTACCTTGAAAATCACATTGTACAGGAAAATGACAGTTGAAAAACACACTTCCCATGCTGCAGGGGTGAGGAGCAAAGGAGCAGGAGGTGCTGGACACCTTTTGGACCAGTGCATTTCTCCTGGGGCATGTACAGTGAGCGTGACTTTTCACAGCGGCATCTGCCCCAAGGTCATATTTGTCTGCTGACATTTCTTTGGGGAAACAGGGAGCTCCCCACTTCTGTGCGCTTCTACAGCTGTGTGTCTTTGTGTCCATATTAAATACTAGGAGAGGAGGTATATTAAATATAGAGGAGGCCATGGAGCTGCTGCAAGGGCTGGAGCAGCTCTGTTCTGGAGCCAGGCTGAGAGAGCTGGGCTGGGTCAGCCTGGAGAAGAGAAGGCTCCTGAAGGGGAGACCTGAGAGCAGCTCCAGTGCCTAAAGGGGCTGCAGGAAACCTGGAGAGGGGCTTGGGACAAGGGATGTAGGGACAGGCCAAGGGGAATGGCTTTAACCTGCCAGAGGGGAGACTGAGGTGAGCTCTTAGGCAGAAGCTCTTCCCTGGGAGGGTGCTGAGGCGCTGGCACAGGGTGCCCAGAGAAACTGTGGCTGCCCCATCCCTGGCAGTGTTCAAGGCCAGGTTGGACACAGGGGCTTGGAGCAAGCTGCTCTAGTGGAAGGGGTCCCTGCCCATGGCAGGGGTTGGAGCTGGAGGAGTTTTAAGGTCCCTTCCAACACAAACCAGTCTGGGATGCTATGGTACTAACTAATCTGGGCACAGGGATGTTACTGGTCATAAATCATCACTAATAAAGCCCAACATTTGCCTTTTCTCTTGGGGCAAAATGACAGTCTGGTGTAGTAGATGGGAAGCAGATGGCCAGCCTTGCTCAAGGTGCAGCTTTGCCTTTTGCTGTCAACAGCTGGAAACAGGGTTTTGCTGACGTTTCTCAATAACTTGCAGCTACAGGGCTCCTGTGCTGTCTTCTGTAGGCTATGGCACCTCCTTTTGCTATCCCAGCCTTGGGTGAAAGCACCAAGCAAAGGAAGCATGGGACAGGGTCTGTGCTGCCACTGCTGGGAGGTTTGATGTGGAGGTGGCAGACCATAGCTGACTTTGTTCAAGTGCTCACACTCCTACCCATGAGCAGGAGCCTGCAATCCTGCCTGCAGACACCAGGGCAGTGCCATAGGGACCAGCAGGAGAAGATTCCTAAGGGTAGTTGCAGGACAAAATGGAGCACCAATACCCTGGTGACCACGTCTCACCACCCCCAGTGTTCCTGGTAATTCTGCCCCTAAATTGCCTGCACAACCCAAACAATGTCTCTGTCCTTCCCATTCAAACACCAAGGGCAAAGCAGAAGCAAATTCATGGCGTGGGGATGTTGGTGCATCCCTGCAGAGACCCAGGTCAGCCACTACAGATCTGGTCCAGAAAGATCCAGAAGGCAGAAGTGGGAACCCACCCTTCTGCACTGCATGGGCAAGAAGGCAGCAGTCCTCTTGGGAAGGTGGTAGCAGTGGTACGGAGAGGAGAAACCCTTCCATTGGTCCCTCTGGGGAAGAGCAGAGCCATGAGGTGCTCGAGGTCCATTCCTATGGGACAGCGCTGGCATTGTGCCCTCTGGTCCATATCTACTCAGAGGTGTGTAGGCAGCATGTTTACCAATGGAAACATATTAGTATGACACTAATACCCAGCATAAGGATAAAATCAAATTGCACTGAAGACACAGTAAGCTGTTTTGTTAATCGAAGTATACACATGATTCAATTTGAATGGAAATGATCAGCCACAATTGTCTCTGTTAAACAGTCATTTTCCTTGACACTCTTTTCAGTGGTATCCCTAAAAGAGAATGACATCTTTTGGTGCATTTTCAATGGGTCTTTCCTGTTCTTTTTTCTTAGAATATCTCGCATGGTCATAGAAATATATGATGATGATAGAAGCAATGTTCAGAAAAATGATGAGCAGCATCATCCAATATGAATATCCATATGTATGCTCCGATCCCACATGTGTCTGCAGAAAAGCAAAGCATCCTTGGGCCAATTTGACAGACAAGATGCTTTCTTCTATGCTCACAGGGAAAAGTATCATGGCCATAAGTGTGAAGATTCCTAGAAAATATAAATACAAATGTTAGAGGTGAAGCTGTAGTAATACTTATGTAGCTACTTGTAAACAGTCTACTTGAATTGGTTAGAATACCTGGAGTAGGAAAAGATTAATCTAGAGTTTTCCATTAGTAAAATAGGAGGGCATTAAAAGAACATTTGTCCCACATAATATTAGCTACTGGGCGTTTTCACACTGGCAACTATAATTTCTGCTAAAATGAATGGGTTCTTATTGACTGTTCTTAGATAAGGCCATTCAATGCAATTGTTTTGCACTGAATTTAATGCTGAGGAGTACAATGTATTCACCCCTTGGGTGATTTCCAGAATGCCTATTTGATACAAGCCCAAATCCGTGGAGTGCGTATTATCACAACTGGATAAACCCTGAGCAGCCTAGTCTGCATGCAGGGATGGCCCAGCTTGGCTCAAGAGCTTAAACTTAAAGACCTCATGTTATTTCCAACCCAATTTATTCAGTGACACTGTGAGGAGCCAAAATGAGATGCAACTGCTCTAGTGGAAGGCGTCCCTGCCCGTGGCAGGGGGTTGGAACTGGATAAACTTTAAGGTCCTTTCCAGCACAAAACAGTCTGGGATTCTGTGTCCTGGATCTACTTCCTATAGGCTTCTGAATATCCTGCGTGGCCATAGAAATATATGATGATGATAAAAGTTTGGTTACTTTGATGTTTAGCTAAATAATGCTTTTCAATATCTACTTTCATAGTGCAGGCATAATCTCTGACCATTGGTGAGAAGATGTGTATTCCTTCCCCTCCAGGTTCACTCTCCTGCACATGTTCATGCTGAAACAGGTTCAGGGTTTTTATTCAGGAGGACACTGGACTTTCATGCCATCTGGCAGGAGAATTAGGAACCTTCAAGATACACTCACACATCAAATGATGCATGAATTCTTATAAAGACGGGCCCAGGGCAAAATAGGCTTCCAGGTCATAGCACTTACAGGGCAGTAAAAAGTAGCCACAGTCCTCAGTCAACGCATTTGGGGGTTTACTTTCTCACTAATATTTACTTTGGCGTGCCCATGCTCCTTTCATTTCAGGTCAAAGCTTGCAGATTCAGGCTGTGTAATGGGTGCTGGGCTTGGCAAACGAGCAACTTGCTCATCTGCTTGTGTCAAAAGTTGACTGATTGTTAAACTTGGGCTTTTTCACACCATTTTCACTGTGTTCAAGGCATCCACAGCTGTTCCAGCATCTACCTTTGAATGCCGTGTTAGCCATGGTTGGAGAGAAAGGGCTGGGTTTCACACCCCCACTTGCACTTGCTGTCATGAAGACTACATTTATTTGTATGATTCCCTTTCACCAAGGTGTGGTTTTGGCAAAGGCAGCTCACAGAGTGTGGCCGAAGCACAGGATGGTGCTCCAAGGAGAGCAAGCTCCAGCTCCACCAGTGAAGCATCTTCAGACCTGACCAGCTTTTGAAGGGTAGGATATTCACACTGAAGTACTCTGTAATCAGACGTCTCCAAAGAAAGTTTCCTAGTGTGAACCTATTATAAGAGGAACACAAAATCTGCTTGATTTGATTCAAATTGAGTGTGAGAGCTGGAGTCATTACCATAGCAAGGTGAAGAGGGTAGGAAGGCAAACTGGGAGCATTCCTGGGTGAATGAGGGGTTACACCTCCAGGGAGCCATTTGACAGGGTTCACATCTCCAATAGCTCTGTGTCTCTACCTTTTATTTTCTCTGCTTAGGGAGTGTTAAAGCTGATTTTGATCTGTGAAAGTGCTATATTAGAGAAGGAAAGAAACTTTACTATGACTCAGTCCTCCTAACTACCAAATCCCTGTGTTAATGCTGCTGCGGATGTGTTTGACTCAACACGTGTCAGAAACAAAGCTAAAGTCCACCCTGTGGATTAGACCTTAGAGGCTCGATTTGATATGTAGGTAACCCAGTAACAAACATGCTACAAATACCATAAAATAATGACGTAAAGTCTTAAAGAAGTTACAGACTGCAGTGTAATCTCATCTAGTGCATACTTTTCTTTTTACAGTTTCATTATGTATTTGTCGTGTTATTCTTCTCAACGTGCATCCTTCATTAAATGATGCTGTATCTGTTTGGGGCTTTTTCATTTCCATTTTTGCTGCTGGTGAACCCTGATTTCTACTGATTGATGGTGTCACTTCAAGTAAATAATACTGTTTTACTGGTACTTCAAAGACAGTTTCCAGGTATCCCAGCAGAGGCAGTTAAAACCAAACCCACCTAAACTAAATACTTTTCCAAGTGCTTCCTTTCATACATAGAATGATAGAATAGTTAGGGTTGGAAAGGACCTTAAAATCATCAAGTTACAACCCCCCTGTATTTAATAATCTTGAAACTGATAACTGTTCAATATTCATCCATATGGTGGGCAGAAAGTGGTCACCATGGGATGCGTTACTCACCACATAAGGAATTCCAGGTATAGACTCCAATAGGTCCCAGAAACGTCTGGTAGGGATTACTGACAGCGTTAGTGCAGGTAAATCCAGAGCTCAGGAGGGAACTCAGTAAACTGAGGACCAGGATCACAATAATAGCTGTGATCATGCTTTTTGCACTGGTGCTGCTCAGGTTATCTGCAACTGAAATACAATGGATTAGCATTGATAATCTGCCTTCCAGCACAGTCTGGTGGGCTCAGAAGAACTGATGGCTTACTGACATGGCTGTAATTAAAAGCTAATAGCAGCTGATCTGTAGAGATCGGGATGTAGAAGGAACAGTAGGTTTGGGCATAGCACTTGAACCCAAATCCATAATGGGATGAAGGTACATTAGGATGAAATAAGTGCATGGCTGAACATCTTGCAGGCACGCACAAACTTCCTGAGCACTGGTTGGGTAGGAAACTCCTATTCTGTAATACTCCTGTGAATCTTTCCTCTTGACGTGGCCAGACAGAAATCTTACACTTAAATCAGGTCAGAAAACCAGGTATTCCTCTGCCCATAGCTCCTGAGATGCCTGGTAACTTGTACAGGTGCCTTTCTAAAACTTGGCTCCAACTGCAGATTATTTCCTTCTAACATAGCAGCAGTCCCCCTCATTTGGAATAAACCTGACAAGGGGGACAGCTTCTAAAAGTCCAGTAAAGCCTTTCGCCTGAATTTGTAGGACAAATGTAACTAAGCATGGTCAAAGCCAGGTTGGATGGGGCTTGGAGCAACTTGGCCTAATGGAAGGTGTCCCTGCCTATGACAGGACATTGGAACTGGATGAGCTTTCAGGTCCCTTCCAACCCAAACCATTCCAGGATTCTGTGCTTTATGGACAGATGAGGCATGGTGGAGCTGATGTTTGTATCCTGATTAGATATGTGTGTCTCCACGTCCTGCAGAAAAAGAATAGGTGCAGGCGGTATTTGCTTCATTCTTTTGAAAGCGAGGAGCAGCTCCTGCTTTGTTTTCACTGGGAGGACTGGGTGCACAGAGCACTGTGGGTCCCAAGGGGCTGGTGGCCCTGGGCTTGGCATTGGGTGTATGTGGGCTCAGCCCTGCCCTTGGGTTCCAACTCTCAAGGCTGAGGCCACGTGTCCAGGAGCTGAGCATCCTGACACCTCTCCTTTAGCTAACTACAGTTAATACACATAGATTATTGCATGCTGTAGTTTCTGTAGCTATAGGTGTGGATGGCTATGTGTGTATATATATATATATATATATAGGCACATAGTCAATCCCTACAGGACTGTAATCAGTTTATTGTTTTTGCCTAAATCCTTGTAGGTATTTGATATGATGCTGCTAAGTGAGTGCAATATACTCGAATTGTAATTGCAGTACAGCTGCTTTGAAATATATTATTCTCCTTTTAATTTAAAGCTTGAAAAGGCAGCTATAACGTGCCTGTGGCTGCCTTACCCTGTAACAAGTGTGACAACGTTTTCAAGCTCTATTCAAATGGGTGTTGTGATAGACAGCCATCCATAGGAAAACTTCTTTTCTCTGTAGCTTTTATTACAAAGCCATTACTTCAAAGTATTCAGTTAGAGCATAAACTGGAGAAATCATGGCAAGAAAAATAGTGAAAGCCCCATAAAAAGAAAATAATAACAAAAGGAGCTATTGGAAATAAATGGAGAGCTTCTCTCTCATTTGTATAATATTGCTGGTAGAAGTTGATTTTTGTTTGAGGAAAATGGCAGGTAAGGATGTGTTATGGAAATCAGTTGTAAATTTAAGCCATTGTCCTAGGAGAATAGGAAAAACAGGCATTCAGGAGACATCACTCAATTAAATGGAAGGGAGAACGATGCTCGTTGCAGCATGCACTTATACTGAAGCAGCTTTACTGCTTGGGCATTGCCTAGCTCAAGAAATAAATCTAGAGCTGAATCAGACAGGTTTGTGTAATTTCCCTCTGGCATCCTCACTTACTCTGTTCACTCAGAACATCTCCACAATTGCCTGGCTGTACCTACTGCACCCCCTGATTGAGCTTGTCTATCTCTGACCATGATCTGCAGTTCAGGGGAGGTTATTCGGGCAGACTGGCTGTAAGCACACCTGCAACAGCACAAGAGTAAAGGTTTAACAGAAATGCTGTTTTCCTAAACAAAGGAGTCTGTGCAAACTGAAGGATTCCACGGTAGCTGATCTATTGAATGGGATTCGTAGTAGCCCACAGCTGGATAACCTCTGCATCGCTATAAAACAACCTAATTCCACAATGAAAGCAGAAGGTTTTGCCTTTGCCAAGGTCTCCCCTTAATTTTCCGATTCTTCCTTATTGTTTATTGTCTTTTCATCTTTAGCTCTTGGATGGATGGATAGAATTTTGCAGACTTTTACTGAACTGATTGTGATTGATGTCCAGTTGCCAGCCTGGAAGCGTATTCTAAGCAGTGCTGCTCTGGCACCTTTTAGGAGGTCTACAATCACTTATGATACACAATGAATTGTTCATTTAGAAACAAAGCCAAACCTCCCACAACCAAACAAAACCGCCCAAAGTAGAGCTCAGCTTTCTGCTTTCCAGGAGCTTCCACAGCATATCTGGAAACCAATGACAACAATAATGAAGTCCCAGCGATTTCCAAGCATTTTTCATGTATTTTAAAAGCTAAATGAACAGATTCCTCTCTGCTATAGCAAATTTCAAGGACTTCCTCGAGTGTTGTTGGTCTCGCTGGTTGCCAACACGTGGATGAATGCTGATGTTACAGCGCTGTCTGGGTGTGCCTCCTCCTGCAGCTTGCTCACAATGTTTGCGTGTTTGACTTGTAAACAAGCAAAGCTTAGGCTCTTTTACAGACTATGACATTCATAGGTGGGTCCTTTCTAAGATAAATCACTAAAGCAGCTAATGAAGACTCTAAGGATTTAGGTTATTTAACAACTTTTACATTCTGCCAGCTCATTCTGCTTATCCCCAGAGCTTCTGAAGCAGTCGCTTTGATTTATTGCTCTATTATGATCATTCATGGCAGTCTGTTAGGAGGCTACCCTGAGTAGGCATCTCATGACTGTACACTTGCAGAAGCCTTGTTCCTTTGTTTTTCTTTCATCTTTACACTCAGATATGTCCTTTAATGTTGTGATTTCCAAAAGAATAAGCTATGGTCTTTGTAAAGACTATGTGTTGATAATCTCCTTTTGTATGGCCACTAATAAAAGCTAACCAGGGCTATTGCTAACACGTAATCTATATCCCCAAGCCATCATGTTTTATTTACTCTTTCATGATTCCCATTCTCCTATTCTCACTCCCAAATACGACAAAGCCATTTGAGCAACACCCTCAGGGTGCACAGCACGGACCCAAAGCCAAGGCATATTTGCTGAGCGACGGATCGTGCTGTGATTTAAAAGGATGCTTTTAGCTCTTCTTATTGGTGTCTGAAATGTTGGAGAAGAGAAAGCACAGCACTTCGTTTCTCCACAGCATAGGCAATCCAGTTACTTAAGGATATCACGAAAGGAAAAACTTCCACTCTCTTAGGAGGTCGTGATTATTTGAGTTTAAAAACTAGTATGTATGCAGTGCTATGAAGTATTTTTCCTATTTCAAGAATGTACAGAATCATACTTAATATGTGGCAATCATGCATTGTATAAGCCTAAGAATTAATGTTAAATCAGTTCATTTCACCTTGGATATATGCCCAACTCAACTAGTGAGGGATGTGGGCAAATCCATATTTAGATTATTCATAAAGCATGACTTTTATTTAGCAGCTGTTCAAAGCAACCAGTGACTCCTGAAGCTGACTTGTTGTGTTCATCCCTAAATGGATATGTGAGAACTGAGATCATGTTTTATAAATGATAAGCACAAAAGCCTAAATTTAGTGGGGGAAAAACCACGACGATCACCACCAAGATTTGGGTTGACCATAGAAGCTGTGGCTGCCCCATCCCTGGCAGTGTTCAAGGCCAGGTTGGACACAGGGGCTTGGAGCAAGCTGCTCTAGTGGAAGGTGTCCCTGCCTGTGACAGGGGTTGGAGCTGGATGAGCTTTAAGGTCCCTTCCAATGCAAACCATTCTGTGATTCTATAAGATGCACATAGATCGTACATAAACCTGAAATCCTTTCCTGATGTAAGTGGTCTGTGACTGCTTGTCATTAATTGCAATTAAAATCTACCTGATGGTAGCTCCCACGCCCTGGGTTTGAGCTATCCTAGCTGCTGTGCAAGCAAAGGGAAGGCACATGCCCCAGATACCTGCCACACTCCATTCTTGCCCTGCAATCAGCTCTCCTGGTTTCACAGGAGTCCTGTTAAAACCAACTCAAGTCTGCCCACACGGTGCAAGATCTGGGGCTTGAGCCAACTGCCATGGGGAGATATAACCTTATATAAACTATTTTTATAGATGCATATTGACCTTTCTAAAAATGACTTTGATTATTCCGATCTGATTGCAAATAAACTGGTTTGACCTGTGATTTTGCATTTGTTCTATAATGAACTTAATACATGCTGTATGTTTTGCTATCAACGCTGATGTGCTCATGTTTTTCATAACAACATAACTGTTAGGATTGGAACTGGCTTGCATGGTACAGCTTTGCTACTGTGCGAACGTGGGTTCCTGTTTGTACACATACGCTTTCTGTACTAAACTGAGTTGGGAAAGAGCTTGGAGATAGGAACCATCCATAGATCTGCTGTGCTCTACCTTGGGGGCTTCTCTGTGGTGGGACATCTTGCAGCAGCCTACAAGAAAAGAACATTTCTTAAAGTACATGTCATGTTTTGAAACTGTTTGACCTGCTCTTCTAAACTTTCATTAGGCTTCTTCTGAATGGCTTTTTGCACTTTCACATGTGGGTATCAGCGTTATTACTTTGCACTTGGTCAGGCAGGAAGATAAATCCTTGACCCTTGCAACAGCTTTCGGGCTTATCTGCCTTTGGGCTTTGTGACTGCTTGTCTTCACATCAGTAGGGCTACTTGTGCACAGAGGTAAGTAAATCTTTGCTGAACTGAGTGAAACCAGTACTGAGTCTGTGATTTGTACTAGGTATGAGTAATTTCTTCTTTCTGTTTCACTTTTTGATAGGCTTTGCTTCTTGTACCAGATTTTTCATGCTCATCTTAACTTTCATCACAGAATCCCAGCCTGGTCTGTGTTGGAAGGGACCTTAAAGCTCATCCAGCTCCAACCCCTGCCATGGGCAGGGACACCTTCCACTAGAGCAGCTTGCTCCAAGCCCCTGTGTCCAACCTGGCCTTGAACACTGCCAGGGATGGGGCACTTTCTAGGTAAAGCCCTTTCTGCTCTTCCCATTATTTTTAACTTTGTTTTATTCCCGTATAATACTCCTATATCTCTCTTCACTTATCTCTCCATTCTTCCATCCTCCTTAATTATTTGACCATTTTTATTCATTTTCTTCTATAACAATTCTACCATTGAGGATCAACACCAAGAACCGAAGATGCACAAAAAGTAAGGTCTGTTGCCCATCAACATAAGGTAGAGTTTCATTTGAATCTACTGGACGGTTGCTGAAATGTTCTAATAACCTTGTTTCCAAATCTCGTCTCAGTCATGGTAACAAGGACTGAATGCCACACATTGAATGGGGGAAGAAAGGCCTTATAAAAGATGACAAGCTCTGTTGTAATCCAGTCTAACCTAAGAAAAAGAGACAGGAGCAAGCATACCTTTTGAAAATACTAACCAAATGGTTAAGTTTGATAATGTCGCTTAAAACTGGAATGAGATGCTCTTGAAGGAATATTGTGATTAACGCGTAGGCCCAGCACATGTATGAGCACTCCATCTCTGTAAATTATTGTTTTACACGTTCTTTTCCCTCAGCAACCTCATAGAACCTTCTATAAAAATGATGCTAATTTGATAGTAGGTGGCAAAGTGCTTTAAATCAAACAATTTAACATACATAGTGAAATCTTAAAAAGCAATGGAAGGTGAAGTACATTTGTAATCCTTTAATAACCCGGTGAGTGTTGCTTTCCTCTTCATCACTGACAGCTTCTGAAAATTCCAGTCAATTTTATATGCAGCTCTTATTCTGTCTTTTTCCCTTGTTTCGAGATCACAGGTAGTCTGAAGAATTGCTATTGGCAAGAATGCAGCAGCATTTCTTTGTTTTCAGGGGCCTTGTTTTATACCACTTGAATGCCCATCAGACACAGCTACTCTTGCTCTCACTTAAAGCATTATAGCTACAGATCCACACAAGAATGAGCTGTGGTTTCTACATCTGCCACCTGCATGAGCAAGAAGCCACCATCCATTTCCAGGCACACCACCACTCACCTTTGAACGTCTTCGATGAAAGCTGAAGTCCTGCATCGACAGACTGTGCACAGGTACCACTAAAAAGTCCATAGGTGAGGCTTACGGTGGTGCTGGAGTTGGTGCCCAAAAAGCGAACCTCGCTACTCATCCAGTGCTGGCTCGCCAACACAACACAAATCACCACGAAGGAGCAAAGGCAGGTGAAAAAAGCAGAGCCAAACATGGCTGTTTTTGTCCTGGATGGCATTTTGGCAGAGCTTTCCCACCAGATCAGGGTGTTTTACTCTCTTTAGTCCTCCTTAGCATGAGGTTGCTTCCTCTTCCTCGCTATCAGTGCTCTGCTCTCTGTGCTGGCACGGAGCTACCCCGGTGAACTTTAATCGAGCAGCAGTGGTCATAAAAATGTAAAACCATTGAACTTTGGTCTGGAGAAAAGGTGTTGCCATAGTTACAACAAATCCAGCCTGGCAAAGGCCGGGAGGGATCGTCGGCAGAGGATTTATGGCTGTCCTGCCAAACCATGGCTTTTCAGATCGTGGATCTGGAGACACAGCTAGAGCCTGACCTCGGTAGGTTCCAGCTCTCCTTCCTGCTTCCTGCAAGGGTCTTTACACCCTGAAAGGATTTTCTGGCCTGTTCTCACTTTTTCTCCTGAAAATAATCATTCCTACATCTATATCACATCTGTATCTGATGGGTTATGGGAAAGAGCGATAAATGTTCCTTCTCTGTTCAAATTCCCGTCTTAACAGCTGTCTCTTTTATGACCTCTCTTACATTCTTTATATTGGGAAAACACTATGTAGCTCTTGGCTTTTTGGGGGGGATAAGGAGGTGCTATTTACTGTCAATAGATTATTTTCTAAAAAAGAGTTATAATTCTTCATTAAATTCCACATATTTTTACCAATAATTCCTTACTTTGTTTGACCTGTTTTTTTTTTGACCGGGAGGAATAAAATGCCTTGAATAGGGATTCATTTCAATGAAGCAGTGGATACATAAAAGGAGCAATACTGATAAAAATCTATTCTGGACTGAAGGAAGAATATATTCTTATTTTCTGCCCAAATTGACCTATACAAAGACAAAAGGCAGTGACAATAGGATATCAGACAGAACATGCATTGCTTACTATTAAGGCAGAAGCCAAATGACACGAATTTAGGTAAATTAGGCACTCAGGACCCCATCTGGTGTGGGTGGAATCTTAAGCATAAATTAATAATCTGTCATCAGGGTAAAGTAACAGAGATTCCACACGCTTTTATTTCCATTAATCAGATGTCATTTTTCCATGTTATATTGAACCCATGCATCTGCATCCAGAGGTTTTTTAATCAACCTTTAGAAAGCAGTCTGGTTTAATTGTGCTGCCAAATAAACCTGTTGAGCTGTATTCCTGAAATTTGCCTGGTTTGCACTGGAAAGACATTGGGAGATTGAGGTTTTATGAATCTGAAATGACAATCATAGAATCGTGGACTGGTTTGTGTCGGAAGGGACCTTAAAGCTCCTCCAGCTCCACCCCTGCCATGGGCAGGGACCCCTTCCAGTAGAGCAGCTTGCTCCAAGCCCCATCCAACCTTGCCCACTCTGTAATACAGTGTTATCATACTGCAAGTCTACTAGTATGATTTCTTGATTCCAAACTTTAAAGCAGTAATCACATTTGAAATCAATCTATTTTATTTCTGGTCTTTTATATGGTGTGGTTTTGTGTGGGTTTTTTTTCCAATTAAATTGGACTTTAATGATATTTTTGATGTCATTGCTTCAAAAATTATACATTTCATGCATAAATGTTTATGTAATAAACATATATAACACGGTGGAAATCAGTCAGTATATGGTTTAACCTCTGAAAAGCAAAGGGAAGCTTTTCAGCCCTTCTAAAGAAAGAAGAAGCAAGAGACCTGCCTCTCATTTTCTGTCCTGTCCTTCAGTTAAATTTTAACCATAGCAATGTGTGTGAGCATTATTAGACTGGGTTTATTAATCCAATAATTCCATTCACTGTTTAGTTGCACACAAAGAGCACAGTCCAAGTATTTCTAGTCCATGGATATAAATTAATAAACCGAAGTAAAACTTGCTATCAATCAATCAGCCCTGTGCCATCAGCTGTGCTACTTGTCCCCATGAAATACATTTAAAAATAGATAGATTTAAGAATTAAATGTTAAAAAATATATATATTTAAGATGTTTTACCTGTTACTAACTTTGAAGGAGTAAGTTTTCAGCTGCTGCTTAGTGGTCCTGCTTTGGCAGAGTTGAGAGAACCCAGTTTAAATGAACTGAGTACCCAGACCTTTTAAGCCACTAAATAACAGACCAAGAGCTGTAGTGGACAGCCTGTAGTTCCTTTCTAAGCAATCTTTTTCAATTATACTCAGTTTTCAGTGATTCAGCTCAAATTTTTGTGTCTCAAATCAGAAACTCGGGAGTTACTCTACAAATAAAACCATGATTTGCCTTTTTCTTCCCTGTCGCCTTGAAGTTAATCCAGTCTCTGCTGATGGTGTGATTTTGATTCCTTGTGTCTTTTTCTCACAGCCACCTAAAGAAGCATCGTATAATTTGTCATGAAAATTGTGGCTTGACATGACAGACCTTATCACTTGAGAGAACAGAGAAGAGATTGGGTTCCTTCCTTGATGAGCACCTTACCAACTCTGCCTCTGCTAATACAGACTCAGCCCTGCACAACAGTCAGACAGAACAATCAGAGTAATTTGTTATGGATCAGATGGACAGCAGAGAGATTTGGAATCCTTTGCTATATAAAGTTACATATCTCCCTGTGTGTTTAAAGGCAGAGTAAGGGAGCATTTCTCTTCTGTTTATATACAAGTTAGTTTACTTTAAGCAACCCAATATATAAAAACATAAAATGAGAGCATTTAATTGCAAACTTTTCATATACATTTATTTGTCTACATTATGAACACATTCTTACGTGTGAAAAAAACATCACATAGTGAGCTTTGCCTACAACTTCTGATGGATGCAGCCTCCTAAAGGATGCCATCTCCTGATGGATGCCACCTCCCAAGGGTTGCCATCTTCTGTCTGCAGCAGACAGGGTCCAAGGGTTTGTTTGCAGGAAAAGCACACCTGACTGAAGCTTTCACATCCTTTTTAGTTTCCATTTTCCATGTCTAATTGCAGAGGAGCTCAGGGTCTGAGATGGAAAGATCCTTGAGCTGCACTTGGCCCCAAAAGGAGTCGATAAGCCTACCCGCAAGACAGATGTATGAGCAGCACTGTGGGATCAGGCCATGCACGACTAGCATTGCCTCTGTGCCTTTTAAGATAGATAAATTGTAATTGAAACAAATTGTTATAAATGTACTATGGAATACTAAGGAGATTGATTTCTTTTTTTTCACCTCTGGGTAGCTTTGCAGACAGCATTCTGAGAGGTGGCAGAAATAGGGATTTATTTGGGACTGGGTGAGGGGAATGGGATAAAGCATCATGAATTTTATGTAGCTGGAGATGAAAAACGTGAAGCTCAACTGAACTGCAAAACTATTGCAAGAGCTGTTTGGGAAACTGAGAGGGATGTGATCACAGTGATGTTTGTGTGCCGGTACCCAGTGCTGCTGGGGGGTGGATTTGTACTGTTCCATCTTCTGCTTTCATTCTTCTCCTTCAGAGCAGCACCACTGAAAGGAAAACCAAATACATTTTCAATGTTGCTTGGATTCCTTCCCAGAAAATGACTGAATCTTCTCAGCTGAGAACTCGGTCGCTAGGTAGTTATTGATTCCTGGTAGCTCTTACTCTGGTTGGTATTGGAATGACAGCCGGAATATTGTGCTGCCCCTCCGAAATAGCATCCTCACCTGAGCAGCCAGTGGGAACAGAGGCTGCTGCTTTTCACCTTGAAAGGTAAAAAAGGTGGAAGATCCCAAAGCCACCACACTGGTATCAATGCAAGCACAGTGAGCAACACACTGCTGTAAAGCTGCAAGAGCATTCCTCCCTCCTACCATCTGAGTACTTCAGCTGGTGCCTTGAGGCACGACCTGTGCCATTCCAGAATATATTTACAATACAACTGTGTTCTGTACTCAGATACCTGGAGAGCTCATGGCCAGTTTTGCCTGGTCTTGGTAGAGGAGGAAAAGCCACGTTCAGAATCTCCTTCACTTGCCCTAATGGGAATGGCAAGTGGAGGAGATGCAGGGGCAGCCCTTGAAATAGCCTTTACCCAAAGGTTTTGAGATTGAGAAATTAGCCAGCATTAAGTGTTGATAAGAAATTAATTCTTCCATTGGAACATTTACCTTCTAGAACTTCCTATCCAACACATACAAGGCAGAGGAAGGAGAGTCATACCTCGGCAATACACTGACTTCTCATTCCCCCTGTTCCTCTCCATTTCCAGACTGTAAAATACCTGGGGCTTTACACAGAACAACATGGGCCATGCTGGTAAATGGGTTTTCGAAGGAAGTATGAAGGTGTTTTCCATTTTCCATGTGCCTCCAGTTGCCACAACAACAGCTCTGCTAAAGGCTCTAATAGGTCCAAGAGTTTTCCCACATCCCAAAAGATGACTTGCAGAAGCTTAAAATAATGTGTTTTCCTATTAAAAATCTGCTATTACTCGTGGAATAATAATAGCATGAGTCGGTCAAGAATAGGGTATTGAAGAGTGGGAAGCAAAAGCTTTCTGGCTTTGTAAGAAAGCAGTGCCTGTGCAATGCTTTCAATTTACTGAAATGGGGCTTTGAAGCTGCTCCAAGGTTTGTAATGTTTAGAGCAAACACTAAAGTGAGGATGGAGGGAAGAGCTGGCCGGGCAGGCTTCCACTTAATGCAATTTCTGTAGCAATTATAGAGATATGTAGTCCTGAGTACTTAAATATGTTCCTAGATACTCATCATTTTAGATTTCATACATAGAAATCTTTGACAAATGCCGCTTTGAAGTCGTTAAATTAGCTACTGCTGGCATGGTACATGTTCCCATGCATTTCCCCGATTATCTGCACTTTAAATTAGAGTATTTCCTGTATTTTTAGGCTGAGATATGTTTGCAGTTACAGAAATCATGGCTCTGTAGCTGTTATTTGCTGTGCTGTCTCTGATTTTCTAGCTTCCTTAGTACATTCACGGCTCGTGTTCTAGAATAAAGAGGCAAATCCACCAGGCTGCTGACAAGGGTGCAGTGGCCATTTCTCAGCAAATGTGGGAGCTTTGCAAGTATTTGGGGAGCTTTTGTTTAAGTAAGTGAAGGAAAGTGGGAGGTTTTACTTAGTGTCATATGCTTTAATAACACTATAGGTTCTCCTCCTTGAAGTCCTTTCTCTCAAGGCTGGGACCATGCATTGCCTTTTGGGTTTACAGGAATGTACAGAAAGCATAATTAAATATATATATAATTATATATATAATAATCTATGACAAGAAAGAAGTTCTTCCCTTTTAGTATGGTGAGGCCATGGAAGAGGTTGCCCAAAGAAGCGGTAAATGCCCCATCCCCAGCAGTGTTCAAGGCCAGGTTGGACAGAGCCTTGAGCCACACGGTCTAGTGTAAAGTGTCCCTGCTCGTGGCAGGGGGTTGGAGCTGGATGAGCTTTAAGATCCCTTCCAGCACAAACCAGGCTGGGATTCTAGGATTCCACATCTTTGACTGGAATAACGTAACTTCCACGGTGTGAATCCCTGGATGCAGGTGCTGGGTCTCTCCAAGGAGCTGTCAGAAGCCCCGCAGCATCCTTGGCAAACTGGAAGCAAAGGTGAAACGGTTGCCAAAGAGCTGACATTTCTGTGAATGGATTTGATTTGTGATGGGATGAGAGGAAAAGACAGAGGACCAGTGGGATGAGAGACAGACAAAGACAAGCCGCTGCTGGAGGTCTGTTGGGGCCCCACACACAGACATCTACCCAGTATTATCTTGTTCTTGCTACAGCCTTTCAGTCTTCCAACTGCTTAGATTTATTTCCTGAAGAAGCAGGTAAGCTCTGTCAATAGAGCTAAATTGCTTCAAATCCCACAGCAGCTTTGTCTTTCATCCTCTCCCCTTTCTTACCAGCATAAATTCTCTTCAGACCTTGCCTGGAGACAGCTGAAGGTGGGTTTAAAGATGCCTCATTCTGGAGATCCCTCGCTGCTAGACTTTGTGGAGCAGTGATGTAGTTCTGTGGATGAAGCACTATATCTGAGCATCATATGATGTTTTCCTATAGCCAGCAACTGAAGATAGAATCAGCTTTGGGCTTACTCACTCTTGCTGGCTCCAGCTCAACAGTGTACCCTAAAACACATCCACAGTGTAAACCTGGGCTTAGAAGTAGCCTGGATGATGCAAGGAAGCAGGGCTAGGACCACTGAGGTGGAGCAGCAAGGCTCCATTTCTGTCATGCTGTGTCAATAGGGGTATTTTGGCCACAAGCATGGAATGCTGGAGCAAGAAAGGTTGGATAAAGTTTTTTTACAACTTTATTTCATGGTTGTGCTATTTCTTTAGGTTCTCCCTATGGAAAATCTCTTTCCCCTCCCAGTAAGGCATTAATAATTATATAACGTGCGTTTTCTTTGGTTCTTTGGAAGCAGCTTCACATTCCTTTCTCCTGACTAATTAATTTAGGAGCCATGGAACTTCTTCACCTACAGGAAACCTGGAGAGGGGCTTTGGACAAGGGCCTGTAGGGCCAGGCCAAGGGGAATGGCTTTAACCTGCCCGAGGGGAGACTGAGATGAGCTCTTAGGCAGAAGCTCTTCCCTGGGAGGGTGCTGAGGTGCTGGCACAGGGTGCCCAGAGAAGCTGTGGCTGCCCCATCCCTGGCAGTGTTCAAGGCCAGGTTGGACAGAGGGGCTTGGAGCAAGCTGCTCTAGTGGAAGAGGTCCCTGCCCGTGGCAGGGGTTGGAGCTGGGTGAGCCTTAAGGTCCCTTCCAACACAAACCATTCCACCTCTCCTGGAGGAGAGATTCTTGCAGAGAGAAGTCTCTTGTTTTGCAAGAAGAGGTATCCAGGGGACTGGAGACAAAAGGAAGCAACGTTCAGACGCCCTCATTCTTGCCTTTCCTCAGTAATCCCCTCCTCCCTGCCCTACTTTTCAGCCTGGTGTTTCTATTCTGAGTTTCACCGTCCCAGTTCATTGCCCCGCGCAGCCTGAGATGCTGCAGAGGCTTCCTGAAGGGAAAAGGTGGATGTCAAAGGCTTCAGACTTCTCTTGTTCACCCCAGCTCTGCCATGCAGCCACCTAAGCATCATATGGAATCCCAGACTGGTTTGGGTTGGAAGGGGCCTTAAAGCCCATTCAGCTCCAACCCCTGCCACGGGCAGGGACCCCTTCCACTGGAGCAGCTTGCTCCAAGCCCCTGTGTCCAACCTGGCCTTGAACACTGCCAGGGATGGGGCAGACACAGCTTCTCTGGGCACCCTGTGCCAGCACCTCAGCACCCTCACAAGGAAGAGCTTCTGCCTTAGATCCAACCTAAACTTCCCCTGTTTCGGTTTGAACCCATCACCCCTTGTCCTTTTGCTACAGTCCCTGATGAAGAGCCCTTCTCCAGCATCCTTGTAGCCGCCTTCAGAAACGTCTTCCCCAAAGGGTGCTCAGGCATTGGAACAGGCTGCCCAGGGCAGTGCTGGAGTCACTGTCCTGTAAGTGTTCTCACACCGTGTAGACAAGACCCTCAGTGCCATGTGTTAGCGGTGGCCTTGGCAGTGCTGGGGAATGGTTGGACTGGATGAGCTTAAAGCTCTTTCCCAACCTGGCTGATTGATCCTACGCTTCAAACCCTCGTGTTCCCGCACATCCTCAACGCTGCAAGAACCGACTCGCTCCCGACGGGCCCGGGCAGCATCAGCTCTGACTGCGGCGCTCTCCCCTGATGCATCCCGGGCAGGGTCCGAGCTCAGGGTCCCCTCCGCTGCGATACCGCCGGTAACCGCCAGGCGGCTCCACGCCCGCCGCCGCGGCGCCGGGGAGCGGGCGGAGGAGGAGGAGGAGGAGGAGGAGGAAGGAGATTTCCTGCCTGGCCGCCGCCCCGCTCCGCCTGCGCGTCCCGCGGCCCGCCCGCCCCTGCGCGGGGAGCCGAGGGGCGCCGAGCCGCCGAGGTGAGCGGGGCCGGGGAACGGGACCCGCGGGGCAGCGGCTGCTGTGGCGCTCGGGCGGGGGATGCTGCAGTGCCGGGGCTGGTGCTGCCGGTGGGGACCGGGGCGGGCAGCGCAGGTGCGGGGGGAGCCCCGTCCTCCTCCTCTTCCCTGTCCTCCCTCTCCCCTTCCTTGTTCCCGTCTCCCCCCGGCCATGCCGTCGGAGGCCGGGCCGCCCCGGTACGCGACGGGAAGCGGCGGGTGTTTGGGAGCTTCCCGGTGCCGGTCTGCGCTGCTGCGCTCGCCCTTCCACGCGTGCCCCTTTCTCCACGGGATGCCCGTCCTCGGGAGGGCGGCGGGGACCCCGGTGTTGGGGTGAGGCGGGCGGTGGGAGCCTCATCGCTACGGGTTGTGGTAGCGGGAAGGGTTCGGGTCATGCGGAACCCACCCGCGATAATACTGGGGAGCGGCCAGGTATTGCTGCCTCGCTTCGGGCGTCGCTGTTTACTCCCCTGTGCGCCATCCGAGTGGGTGTCCGGGCTGTTCAGGCTCATTCCCGGCTCCTGGAACGGGGCTGGGAACTTCAGCTTTAAAAACCCATTTATCCCCCGTTAGCGTATCCGTGCCGTGTTCATCCTGCTCGTCCCGAGGCAAAGGGGGCTCTGGGTGCAGCTGGAATTCAGACAGACAGCGTTAATGACCAAGGGGGTGATGTTCCTGCGCACAAACTCTTTTACCCTCCCTTGGGCAAGGGGAGCGCTGTGTGAAACCCATGTGCTTCCACTCGCTGTTGATCAGTTTGGTTTGATAGTGGTTGCCTGGTTCACATCACCAGCATCGCGGCTGCTGCCTGGCAAAGGCTGTGATTTGGCATCAGATGGTGCCTAGAGGAAGGGGGTCACCGGAGGGACCGGCATCAGGGATGCTCCTGGCAAGGGAAAAGCCCCTGGTTGTGTGGAGGTGGGTGTAAACCTCTCAGCTGGTGAGGAACTTTGTGCTTTCCTTTATGCAGGCTGACGGGGAGACGTCAAATGAGGCTTTCATGGAAAAGATCACATTTATTACTTCCAGAAACAAAGGTATCGTGTTTAATCCCTCCTGCTTATGGTTTTGTTTAAAAGACTGAGAAAAATAACGACAAACCTCACAAAAGTAATGTAAAGACAACTTCTGTCTCCCATCACTGGGTTATTTTTCTTGCACTTTAATTGTGGTTGTCCAAAGGGTCACTGGATGCCTGCCCTGTGACTGAGCAGTGCTTTTGAATGGGAAAGGGTATCTCTTGTGTTTGATTTTCCACTGAGGTTCCTCTCCTTGTGGCTTGTTTCCATAGAGCAGGGGGATGTGCTGTGTGTTAAGCTGTGTAGCCTCTAAACCACTGCCTGGGTCTGGTTTGTATGGTACGGACCACTGGGCTGAAAGAAATGGTGTTGCTTAGTGGGGTTCTTTTGCGAAGATGTTGTAAGCATTACGAGAAAACTTGGGGAGTGGAAATAATGAGGTGCTTAGGAGTTGAAAAATACTTGTGCATGGGGATCTTCTGTGCACGTTGTGCTGTGGGGCTGGGGAAAATAAAGTAACTGTTGATGAAAATCAGTGACATTCAGCTGGAAACTTGGTGTCATTTGAAAGAGATTTTTATATGGATGTAATGGGCTCTACTCATCCAGGAGGTGTGTTAAGTTCCCAGTTAGCTCTGGTGGGTAACAAGTGGAAATGTCCAAGTCTTGATGTACAATGATGCAGGTGGTCCATGTGTTGTTCTCGCTGGAGGTGGATGAGGAGTCCCTAATGGGGATAACAGTCTGTAATTGCTGCTGGTGGGGCAGCCTGTGTCTGCTTTGTGCTTAGGGTGTGGGCGCTTGTGCCCTGAGAGAGAAAGGGGGTGAGGATGGAGGTGGGAGAAGCAGAGATTGTGCAGCTGAGGTCTCTGGGGACATGGGGCTGTGCTGGTGTGTATGCAGATGTGGGCTCTGCACCGGAGAGGGTGTGAAGGGGGTTAAGCTGCAAATACTTGTTTTCTGGACTGAGAAAAGCAGTTGGTTTAGAAATGTGGGAGAAGAAGGGAAAGAGAAAATGTGAGGAAGAAAATGGTGTGGGTGTAGTGTCTGGTTCCTTTAGTTTGTGCTGTCTTTGGTCACAAATGAAAGAATTACATAGGAGCTGTGTTACAGCAGCCGTCCTGGCTTGCTGTGCTTTGGCTAGTGTCTTCTATATTCCTTAAATGCATTTAATTATAGAATCCCAGACCGATTTGGGATGGAAGAGACCTTGAAGCTCGCCCAGCTCCAACCCCTGCCACGGGCAGGGACCCCTTCCACTAGAGCAGCTTGCTCCAAGCCCCTGTGTCCAACCTGGCCTTGAACACTGCCAGGGATGGGGCAGCCACAGCTTCTCTGGGCACCCTGTGCCAGCGCCTCAGCACCCTCACAGGGAAGAGCTTCTGCCTAAGAGCTCATCTCAGTCTCCCCTCGGGCAGGTTCAAGCCATTCCCCTTGGCCTGTCCCTACAGGCCCTTGTCCCAAGTCCCGTGCAGCTTTCATGTGTGTACATACTGCTTGGTGTTTGATGTTGTCATGTAGATTTGTTCAGGATCTCAGAGCTAGGCAGTCCTACTGAAGAGCAAGAAAGAGGCAAGGCACGTGTTGAATGCTGTGTGGGACGCAGACCACAAAGGTACAAAGGAATACTGAACGTACTGATGTGAGCGCAGTCCACCCTGCTCGCTGGAGGAGTGGGAGGTTCTGCAGGAGAAGGTGTTCAGTTATATAGAGAAGCTGAGGATGGTGTCTGTGCCTCCTCTGAACGGTACTGTCATTTGTAAATGCGATACTGTATTTCAGTCTTGATTTCCAGTATAGGGCTTGGCACAGATTTATGCAGGGCTTAACACCAGGTGGAGATCCTGTGCCCGTCGGTGGTATCAGAGCACTCAAAGGCCATCAGCAATGAATGCTTTAGTAGAAAAAACCTGCCTTTATATAGAAACACGAAGGTGAATGTATCTGGAAGGACCCTGACAATTCCTCAGCAACAGCAGCTGAAAGGAAAAGGGATAAAAGCATCCAGAAGGTGCTATTTGGTGTCGGGAGTGTTGGTAGGAGGGACCGGCTGAGCGGTGGTGGCTGGTCTGTGTGTGGAGCAGAGGCTGGAGCAGGCTGGGCTCTTGTTCCTGCCTAGAGCCCAGGGAAAGCAGCAGGGACCTGCACTCTGTGGGACAAACCCATGGCCACACCTCTTGTTTCGGCAGGGTGATGCTGGTGGCTTGATTTTCATGGCAATAGGGGCCAAGCTGAGGAGATTGCTGAGTATGCAGTTTGAGTTTACTGAGAGGTGTAAAGCACTCTCAGGGCTTTCCTTGGGATTAGCAAGCGTGGTGCAAAGTAGGTGAAAAGCTGTCAAGGAAATTGCTGGTTGTTTAAAAAAGGAAGGCCTGGTACTGCAATTGTCATGCTTGAGCTTGGAAATAACCACTTTGGGGTTTATATTCCTGTATGAATAGTGTAGTAAGGATCACAGAACCCCAGACTGGTTTGTGTTGGAAGGGACCTTAAAGCTCCTCCAGCTCCAACCCCTGCCACGGGCAGGGACCCCTTCCACTAGAGCAGCTTGCTCCAAGCCCCTGTGTCCATCCTGGCCTTGAACACTGCCAGGGATGGGGCAGCCACAGCTTCTCTGGGCACCCTGTGCCAGCGCCTCAGCACCCTCACAGGGAAGAGCTTCTGCCTAAGAGCTCATCTCAGTCTCCCCTCTGGCAGGTTAAAGCCATTCCCCTTGGCCTGTCCCTAAATGTTCTTGTCCTCAATATGGTGTTCTCAGGGAATAATATACACAGACTTGAACTTGGTTGCTTGCTCCATGTCCTGTGCACGCTGGGATGCTGTGGCTTTCCAGCCCTGCATCCTTGTGTCCTGGGAAGTGGCTGTGGAAGAGCTGAACCTGAGGGCTGCTGTTGCAGTGCCCGCAGTGAACAGTTCTTTGTTTCTTGATAGGCATTTTATTACTGATTTCCTGATACAATATTAATGAAAGCAGAATCCCCTTGTAACCTTAAACACGATTTGGTGCCCCATGATCAAAGTATTGTAAATTGAACGGATACATAATTTAGACCTCTTTAATAATGTATTCTTTGTGGCGCATCGTTTATGGGTACCCTGTATGTGATGCTTGTTTTATGGGTTGAGAGCTGTCTTAGGGAATGATTCAGATGTTGCCTTAACTGATTTGCAGTGTGGTGCAGCAGAATTCAAGCTGAATGGAAAGAGGCTGTGCCCACGAGGCTGCTCTGTGCAAGGCTTTCCACATCCTCTTGAACTGTAATCTTATCTTCTTGTTCTTGTCGCCTGTGCCCTTCTGCACAAGGTCTTATCCAGGTGTAGTCCTCATCCTGTCTGATAACAGTAGGTTTTGTGTGATCCATCCCGAGTGCTGTGAAGGTTCATATTTAATATTGGCTGTACTCCGAACTTCTTGCTGTAATGTAGATATCCTTTTAAATAAATACCTACAACAGACAGGAAAACTTGTATAAGCCAGAGCTGAAATGAGATGCTGATAATACAGAGATAGGAGAAGCACAGGGTTTATTTTTGAAGTGTGAACAACATGGAGCATATTTTTAAGGCATGTGCACAGCATTGCCTTCTGAATTCACTCTGCTTACTGCAGGTACAGTAATTCCATCAGTGATGTCCTTTCACGTGCCTATTCCTGTGTGCTGCCTGCAGAGGATGCCTCTGGGAACTGGAAGGATAGATGGGAGAGGGGGATGCTGTTGGATGGTGTTTTGACTGTGGTGTGCTCAGATTTTTAGAATCATAGAATAGTTAGGGTTGGAAAGGACCTTAAGATCATCCAGTTCCAACCCCCCTGCCATGGGCAGGGACACCTCACACTAAACCATGGCACCCAAGGCTCTGTCCAGCCTGGCCTTGAACACTGCCAGGGATGGAGCATTCACAGCCTCCCTGGGCAACCCATTCCAGTGCCTCACCACCCTCACAGGAAAGAACTTCTTCCTTATATCCAGTCTAAACTTCCCCTGTTTAAGTTTTAACCCCTTACCCCTTGTCCTGTCACTACAGTCCCTAATGAAGAGTCCCTCTCCAGCATCCCTATAGGCCCCCTTCAGATACTGGAAGGCTGCTGTTTCCCCATGGCTGGGTGTTTCTTTAGCTGCTCTGTGTTGCGTTTCCTTCCTCTTCAGTAAAATCAATATCTCTGTCATCTGAAATGACTTTGAGAGAAAGCTTAATGAAAACGCAGCGCTGCTGTCACTGATGATGGTGCCCCTTGTATGGGACTGATTAAAGACTAGCAGAGTAATCTTGATTATCGGCCAGCACAACCAGACTGAGACGAACTGTGGGAGCGTGGTGCTTTAAACATCCCTCCCCTACGGATGTGGTGTAATGTGGATTGTAATAAGGATTGAATACCTTAGTTGGTTGTGCAGAACTAGTACTCTCCTACCTCTGGTCTTGCAAACTAAAGGTCATGGTCCCCTTGGTCTGCTGGGGTCTTTTCTATGTGTTCCCAAGTTGGGACCATGCTCAATGAGGTTCATTCTGTTTTCTTCTCTCTTGGTGTTTGCTCCCAGAATTTGTTACCTGTAGCAAATACATCTTTTTATACCTTGGTCCTTTTAATGAAACTTTTAATCAGAAACAAAAGATAACTCTGGTGAATGGCAGAAAGCCCACATCATCATGACTTGAAGGCAGCAATGAGAATCTGGGGGCTGAAGACCCTCTGGTTTTCAGTGTATTTTAAAGGATCTGTAACTCTTTCCTCACCAAGAGCTGTAATTCTTTAGCTTCAGTGTTCAGTTTTCACTGTTACATGGGATGCATTTTAGTTTCTTAGAGAAGCAATTAACTTTTTTAACCCACCTTTCTGTCTTTTACCTTATTTTTGGTATAATATGGCAATTTGTGAGCATATCTGTGTGCAAAATCTGCAGAGAATTTACCAGGACTTGTTTGGATACTGTCTTGTGTCACTTGCTTGAGCAGTGCTCGGTCTGCTCTCACTGGTGAGCTTCAGTTGCAGTTTTTAGACATCTGATGCTATAAGATTGTGGTTAGAAGAGTGTGAACCTTTCAATGCGTACTGAAAACTGTTTTCTTCCTAACAGGTTTTATTGCTGAACATGCAGATTTCTTTACCTGTAGCAGTTTCTCAACTGATTTCCAAACTAACAGTGCAAATTAAAGGATAAACAAGCAAACGATCATGTCCAACACAGATGTATCTATTAACCTGCCTTCACCTTGCTTGCTAGTTCTTTTAGTAAATCCCCCTTTAATTGGCTTTAGCCCTTCAATCTTGTCGTGTTTCCTCTTTGTCCATTGATGATTATTTTTCTTTGCATTCCTAGCCTCAGTGTCTGCCGTGATACACAGAATACTGCTTGAACTGCAGTGCTGTGATTTACCACGAGTAGTGGGCTGTTGATTTAAACAAGCAGTGAATTATGTTTATATCCCATGTTCTGCATGTTTAGGTTTCTCAGGTGCTTTCTGAGGTTATTTTACTTTAGGTTTGGGTTTCAAGAGTGTATTCAATCTTACTGCACAAGGTCACTTAAAGCATTTAATTACTCAACGCTATTAATTTAGCTGCTGCCTTTGTTTCTACTGATCTGTTACAACTGGGGGGAGTTAGCAAATTGCTACCGACAGCAAGACTGTGGAAGAATCCCTTTCATATATTGCAGAAGAAAAGCCTTTGTATATAACCAAGTTAAAATGATGCTCTTCCTGTTAAATATAGGCATGAGTTTAAATGGGTTTGCGTTATCGTCTTGTTTGCAGTTGCCAAAAGCTCATTAATTTCAAGCCAAACTACTGCTGCTCCAAATTGCTTTTAAATTACACGTGTGCCCATCAATCCTGAAAAGCCGAATTAAGAACCCACCTGAGGGCACATTTCAAGGCCACAGGTACAGCACTAAATGCTGATCTGTTTCTCACAGGCTGTCCTCCCAGCTCAGCACCTCTCTGGCTCCTGACAGGAGTAAGGGGAGAGGAAGCTTTAGTGACTTAAGTATATCTAGGAAGGTGGGGACGAAAGGGAAAAGTGGAAACAGGGAGCTGTATTTAAATAATGGCCTATTTGCATGACTTTGTTTAAGCTGAGATTCAAATTTAGGAAGATGTGATGTTGAGACTATTGGGACTGCCAGAACGTGAGATTTTTCCAGGAGATCTGCTCCTATTGCACTGTAAATCCCTCTTGAGTGTGACATGGGCATGGGATACACAGAGATGTACAGAGCGCGTGACAGCCAAATTCTTCACTGTTTCTGGTTTTGATACTTTGGCTGGTGAACTGCAGACGTTATTTGGAAGTTCTGTGTAACTTGATTGAGCTGTAATTTGTACTGAAGGAGCTCGGAATCGCTGTACTACATCGAACTTGAAATACGGCCTCGTCTATCAGCATCTTCAGAGGAAGAAGCTTGAATAATTTCCTTGGAAAATCACTGAACCCTCAAAACTTTCTCTGGAAACAGTGTTTTACATGTCTATAGACCCTCCTATAGCAGTTTAGGCATTAAAACGCAAGCTTAATGCCTGCTGAAAGAGACTACATGTTTTGTCTAGTGCAGCTCCGTGTGCATTTAACATCTTGGGGCTCAGTAGTAGTATGCCCCACCAGCAGGTCTACATACTGCTTTATCCTCTGGTGATGTTGTATTTAAATATATATGTATTGTATATATAATAAATCTTAGCAGGTTAAATATGGACAATATCTTTTAGATATTCGTGCTGGTGTTGGTACTCAGTCCTTCCTCCTTTACAAGGCTCTTTCACATCAGTTGTAGCAGCTGTAGCGCCTATATTCCTGATGTTGGTTTTGCTGTAAAGAAATGGCAAGAAAAGATCCTACAGTGATTGAGCCTTTGTGGCATCTCTTATATCTTAGGAGAGAAAACCTTGTGGAAGTTCTGTTGGCAGAGTTGGAAACAGCTTGAACCAAACTGCTCCCTGATAATCATGGAACAGTTTGGAAGAGACCTTAAAGATTATCTACGCTGATATAATATACCAGCTTCTTTAGGGCATTCCCCTTTCTAGCTGATATTTGACTTCAGTTGATAATTTCATAGCTGCCAGCCTCCGTGGCAAGCAGAGGCACCTTCTGGTCCTTTTGGGGTTGTAGAAGAGAGAAATGAAACGCAGGGACTGTCAGATGGATGACAGGATGGAGCATGGAAATCACTGCAGGTTATCTGTAGCCTGCCCTTGTGATCCATACTGCGCTGATGCTTTCAGTAGTTAACACTACGCGGGATGCTTTGACACCGAAGATGTTCTTTAAGGGCAGTTTGTGCAGTTCTCTTGGGCTCAGAAGATGGATGGAGCATTCCCGAGCTGTGGTCCCCAGGGTGCTGTGCTCTGAAAGCTGGGCTGCAGCCGCCTGTCCCGTGGGATGCTGCCATCACTGGGAGCTGTAATCGGAACCGGCTCCGGAGCGTGGGAAAGGAAGGAACTATCCCACTGGACAGCAGCTTGCAGGAGTATGCCAGCTGTTGAGGGGCCGGGCAGAGGGGGGAAGCACTGTTTTAGCAGGTTTTTGGCTAGAAATCCATTCACAGCTGTGTATCAGTGTTCAGAGGTGTCTGGTATGCTTGAGGATGTTTTGCCTTCGTACGTGAACTTGCATCTATTTCAAACAGATATTCATTGTAATGGCTTCTTCTAAATATAGTCTCCTTCAAAACATCCAGGCTCTCCTGTTCTCTTATAGCCGAGCATGAAGTGTGCTGTTGTCCTGTGATGCTACACAGCCCCGTATTTATACACCGTTGCTTTGGGCAGATTTTGCTATTGTATCATAGAATCCTGGAATGGTTTTGTCTGGATGGGACCTTAAAGCTGCTCCAGCTCCAACCCCTGCCATGGGCAGGGACCCCTTCCACTAGAGCAGCTTGCTCCAAGCCCCTGTGTCCAGCCTGCCCTTGGACACTGCCAGGGATGGGGCAGCCACAGCTTCTCTGAGCACCCTGTGCCAGTGTCCCAACACCTTTGCAGTGAAGAATTTCTCTCTTATACCTAACCTAAATCTCTCCTCTTTCAGTTTAAAGCCGTTCCCGTTTGTCGTTTCTTAAATGATGTTGTTGTTATGCAAAGACACGTTGAAAAGTTGCTGGATTTCTGCTCATCCATTGAACACATTGCTCAGTGTGCTCTAATATTTCCTAGTGTTGGTGTGTGGCCATTCCTGCAGGAGCATTGCCAGTGCTCCATCCCGCTGCTCTCCACCCTTATTGCATCCGAGTCATTAATATCCTCATCGCTGACTGAATCCACCAGGTCTGGGTTTTATTAAGCTGCTTTGCAAACACGTTTCTGAAGCTGTGAGTCACTCCGATGGGTGACAGTTACTTCCCCAGAATACCTTCAGCCTGGAAGCTGTGCTCTCATTTTCACTGTCATGGTAAGCAATAACTGTTGCATGGCAGATAACGGAAACACCGCTTTGTAGCAGCCATAAAGTAAGGGCCTAGCGTGGTTTGTGTGGTTTACAAGTGCATTCAAGGGGCTGTGTTACAGAAAGCAGCATATCCTCAGTTGCTGCTTTTTGTATGTGTGCTTTGTTATAGCCAAGAAATAGAGGGTGAGCACTCAGGGTCCGTAAGACAGCAGAGCAGTGGGATGCATTAATATTGATACCTGTTAATACAATTTGTGGTAGGGTCACTCCGAAGTCATTCCTTTTGTAAAGTATCTTTATGGAAAATGTTTGTATTTTACATTTAAAAACTTAGAAAAGGAGCAAACCTCTTAAAGACTTCTCCTGCAAAGAATTTGATGCCCTTTTAATTGTACTTTAATGCTTAGGTTCATATGCTCCCTTATGAAGCTCTGGCTGCCCCGTCCCTGGCAGTGTTCAAGGCCAGGTTGGACACAGGGGCTTGGAGCAAGCTGCTCTAGTGGAAGGTGTCCCTGCCCGTGGCAGGGGTTGGAGCTGGAGGAGCTTTAAGGTCCCTTCCAACACAAACCAGTCTGGGATTCTGTGATGAAGTATATGGACAAATTGAAGTTCAGTGGAGAGTAGGTGCTGCATCACAGTTCCTTGCACACAGAGCATCATACTTAAAATCAGAGGGATTTTGTGTTCTTCCCAGTAGTCTTTGTGTTCTTATAGCAAGGAGAATGAAAGATGCTCTGCAGCCCCTCAAAGAAATAGTCTTTATACATAATGTATGGATGTGAACTTGTATTATTTTCCTGTGTTTGGGACCTGGTCCAGCTATCTGGGGCGGTGGAGTTTCTATGTATGAGGTGTGCTGCTGGTAATATACTCCCCAACCTCAAATGTCCCATTTAATTCTGTGGTTTTTTTTTTTCCCCCAAGGCTAATTTAATGTATTCATGTGTTTTCCAAGGGAAATTACTTGTGAATGTCACATAATTAAAGTTTCTAGTAACCTAGATACATTGCTGTTTTAGTATTACTGGAAATATGGTATTTGCCAGTTTATAAACTTGGGTATGTGCACTCCCCAGCACTGTACCCCTAAACTAGCAGGCTGGATTACTTAAGCTCTGTCTTCAGTCATAGAATCATAGAATGGTTTGGCTTAGAAGGGACCTTAAAGATCATCTAGTTAGAGACAATTGTCTGTGAGGATAATGCGGACAACCTGTGGGCTTCTTCCCGGCATTGAGGTCACTTCTTATCTCAAGACACTTTTCCTTCCTCTCTGATGAAGGAAGGGAGCATGGGGAGATTAAATGGTTGATTTCCAGCGTTGGGTAATGTTTATTTCATATATCTGGGTCTATACATGTGTAGAGAATAGTTCTTATCACTAAAAGAACAAGAGAAAATTGACTCGGATGTTTTTAATGTGTTATTTCTACTATATGAATGACTGTGATCACCTGATGAAATATTGGTAGGCAGAGTACGTGGACCGTTTGAATGGGAATAAGGCAAGATGTGATTTTTAAGGTTTGATTTGAAGTGCAACTTTAGCCTGTTGATGTTTAGCTCCCGGGGTGGAGGTGGCAGTGTGGGGAAAGGCAAGATGAAGAGAGCAGATAAACATGAATTCACGTGAGAGCTGTGGTGGTGCCTGGGTTGAGTGGCAAATGGGTAAGCTTATGAAAAACCCATGTAAGAGACAGGATTGGAGAGTGGGCTTTCAGGTTCATGATTCTGCTTATCACCTTCTTGGTATAACCGTGTAGAGGACAGAAGTTGCAGCTGGCAAGGGTGATGGGCTTCAGTAAGAAGAATCTAAATCCAAATCACAGAATCCCAGCATGTTTTGTGTTGGAAGGGACCTTAAAGCTCATCCAGTTCCAACCCTTGCCACACCTTCCACTAGAGCAGCTTGCTCCAAGCACCATCCAACCTGGCCTTGAACACTGCCAGGTATGAGACATCTATAACTTCTTTGGGCAACCTGTTCCAATGTCCCACCACCTTCATGGTAAAGAGTTCTCCCTTATCCTTATGTGCATTAAAGCCTTTGTCATAAAAAGTGGTGTAATAGCAGGACCTGTCCCCTTTTTTAATGAATTGAATCTGGCTGTGCTGTAGCTTTTGCTTGGGTAGGCACATCTCCTGATTGCCTTTCATCTCAAGGCATTCTACGGCTTTGATGGTAGCTATTGGAACTTGCTTCAAAACACAAGAATGAAAGGAAAAAGCTGGAATTTTAAAGAAATCTTGTCTTTTGAGCATTTTTCACCGGAGGTGATACAGCACATCTGTTGATGTCTGGTAGGCTGCTGCTCAACCCTGACTTCAGGAACCACAAACACCCATTGTGTTGGGCACCAGGACCGGCTCTGGAGCTCGCTCGTCACGCAGCGCCGAACACTGGAGCTATTCATGGTGCCTGTTTCAAGGGGCTGACAGCAATCTTTATCTCTGCATAGAAACTAGAATTGTCCTCTTGAAAGCAACAGAGGCAACAAAGCCAGAGGGGAAAAATGACTGTGTTCAGCGCCGGTTTGTTTCATCCTGTCACCGGCAAGACTGGAGCGTAGGGAAGTCCCCTCTTCCTTGAGCCAAAGGCAGGTGATACCAACTTTTTAGTGTCTGGGGCTTATGGTTGTGTATTAAATACGTTCATCTTTGTCAGAAATAAGGCTTTTTATTTCTTAATTTTATTAGATTAGAAGGGTGTAATGCTTTTCTTAAGGATTTCTTGTAATATTGGTCTTTATTTACTAAAACCAATAATGTATTGATCATATACAGTTCATTAGGGACTGTAGTGACAGGACAAGGGGTAAGGGGTTCAAACTTGAACAGGGGAAGTTTAGATTGGATATAAGGAGGAAGTTCTTTACTGTGAGGGTGGTGAGGCACTGGAATGGGTTGCCCAGGGAGGTTGTGAATGCTCCATCCCTGGCAGCGTTCAAGGCCAGGTTGGACAGAGCCTTGGGTGCCACGGTTTAGTGTGAGGTGTCCCTGCCTGTGGCAGGGTGGTTGGAACCTGATGATCTTAAGGTCCTTTCCAACCCTAGCTGTTCTGTGATTCTGTGATATATGTATTGATGAATTGTGTCTGTGGAATGTTGTGTTTCAAAATGTTGTGATCTCAGGTTCAGGGAAAGAGGACTTTTTTGTTGAGTTCAGCATCTAAAATCAATGCTTAGAGTGATACATCATACATATATCAGAAAAAGTACTGCGTTTGCTGAGAATTAGTGCCCTGTCACCATTTGCTGCTTAGGGATTTGCAGCACTCGAGCAGTAGCTAATGAGTTTTTAAAGGAATTAAAGAGACCCTGTTAGTTTTCAGGGCCAAAACCAGAATCAAAGCTCAGAAACCGCAGAGACATTTGTGTAATTCCTAACTCTGTGTTTAAGAACTCCCACGGGAACCTCTTAAACCAACAGGTGTGTTCTAAGTTTTTAGATCTTTATTGTTTTCTGGCTTTTTAGGTCTCCCTGGAAACATCTAAACAATTGCATCACATCAGTGCTCTTTGATCTGAGTCTTTAAGGACTGAAACTCTTGTTTAATTGCAACACAAGCTGTTTGGTAAGATATTTGTGAAACACAGTGTCCTTATAATAGCTTCACACCAAGGTCATGGTGAACAGATGATCATAGTCAAGCTGTACCAGGATACTAAGTAGTGGCGATAGGTGGTTGCTGTAGTAATAGATACTAGGAATGTTAGAGCAGCGATATTGGTGTGTTTCTTTGGTTTGGTTGGGTTTTCTTTTCCAGTTTAATTAAATTATGACCAATGTGAAGTCATTAAGCAAGGATGATGTTTATGGCAACGATTCCCTACTGGTGTTGGGCCTCAAAATAGGAAATTTCTCTGTACCGAATCCCTGTAGCCTGTGATGCTTTGGGACTGCTTGTCAGCAGTCCATTTTCTTGTGTTTTTCCCCAAGGCATGCAAGCAGGATTGAATGCATTCACACTGTCGTGTCTTTCTGTAGGAAGAATGGGCAAACAAGGCATTGCCTGTTTATAAAGTTTCTGGAATGCTGGAATCATTTGTGTGCTTTGTTTCCAAGCAAACAAAGTCAGGACAATGGGGAAAGGATATTGTGATTGGGCCTCTGGGACTCTACTACTGCATTTGAGTTTGAAATAGCCTTTAATATTTCTGACCTGATATCCTGAGCAATAGAAGAAAATTCCAAGTGGGTAGCAAGCCTCCCTTGTTGTGGGAATGTCTCTGCTTCCCCTCGTTTTGGTGTTTCTTAAGATGCAGGTCGTTTTCTTAGTGGCAGAACAGTGTAGCTGTGCACCTAAAATTGATTGTCAGCACAGATCAAACCAGCAAATTCGGTGTCGGTGACTGCCAGAAGGTAAAGCAGAAAGTAGAAAAGGGAAATAAACTATGCAAGTAAATAGCACAGCAAGAGGGAGACCTCGGAGCAGCTTCCAGTATCTGAAGGGGGCCTGCAGGGAAGCTGGAGAGGGGCTCTTCATCAGGAACTGTAGTGACAGGACAAGGGGTAACGGGTTCAAACTGAAACAGGGGAAGTTTAGATAAGACATTAGAAAGAATTTCCTTGTAATGTCTAATCTGGGTACTGAGGCGCTGGCACAGGGTGCCCAGAGAAGCTGTGGCTGCCCCATCCCTGGCAGTGTTCAAGGCCAGGTTGGACACAGGGGCTTGGAGCAAGCTGCTCTAGTGGAAGGGGTCCCTGCCTGTGGCAGGGGTTGGAACTGGAGGAGTTTTAAGGTCCTTTGCAGCCCAACCTATTCCAGGATCCTAAGTCTTTAATAAACAGTTTTGGATCTTCCATATCTGAATGAACGAGGAACTTTTGTAGTGTTGGATCCAAGAGCAGACTAAAATTATGTCCTATGTCATGGCCTTGTGGTCCGAAGACCTGAATCCAAACTGGTTCTCCTTCCACCCTTGAATAATATTAGCAGGCATTATTCCATAGATGTCTGCTACAACTTCATTTTAAACGTTCTTTCCTGTTACCTGAATGCACTGGGGCAGGCAACAATCCCTCCCTCCAGCCTGAAGGAAAGCACTTTGACAGCACTTCAACACAACACTCAGTTTGATGCTGTCTGGGTTTAATTTAGCAGATCTGGGGCGTTTTCTGGGGTTATTTTTACAAGAGAAGGAACAACTTCCTTGCTGGGAGTGCTGAGCTGTTGTTACTGCATGTGGGTGGGCTGTGTCTGGGCAATGTTACACTTCATTTCAGCTCTTCTCTTTGGGGACACCTTCTCTCCATTGATGTCTTCAATAACGTGTTTACTGTTAGCACTTAGAAAATCTGCTGCTTTTCATTTTCCTTTTGCAGTGTTTCTGCATAACTAATGGAACAAATTCATTGCATGTTCTGGCTGAGTTAACCGCAGTTGCTGTAACCCACAAGGACCAGCCAGGAACCAGCTTGGTCTGTGCAGACTCTATTTCAGCAGCACTTCTGCTTCAGTAGCCTTGAAACAAGAAGTTTGCTGATGTTGTGAGATAATACATAGTTTGTGAACAAACGGAGTTTATCATTGCATGGTATTGAGAGACTAATAGGGATAGATACCTGGGCTAATGTTGTGGCCTTCTGTGCTCTTCCTTTTGAGCCTTAGGCTGTGTAATTGTAGAATCATAGACTTATAGAATAGTTAGGGTTGGAAAGGACCTTAAGATCATCAGGTTCCAGCCCCCCTGCCATGGGCAGGGACACCTCACACTAAACCATGACACCCAAGGCCTCGTCCAACCTGGCCTTGAACACTGCCAGGGATGGAGCATTCACAACCTCCCTGGGCAACCCATTCCAGTGCCTCACCACCCTCACAGTAAAGAACTTCCTCCTTACATCCAATCTAAACTTCCCCTGTTTAAGGTTTAACCCATCACCCCTTGTCCTGTCACTACAGTCCCTAATTTTTGAGAGTATCTCCAGAACCAGCCTGGTGATGATGGTTTTTTTTTGAGATGTAGTGGTAATAAAAAGGTACTTCTGCCCTTCGTGTCTGTTAGGGGAACAAGGAGAGTTGTCAGATAGGAAATGGCCATTAAAAGAGGAGGTAAGAGTTGCTGTCAAAATGATTTTACGTTTTGATGTACACAACTTGCTAAGTGTCTGACGAAATCTCATTGGCAAATGTAAGTTTTGGAGAAGAGGAGCTACAGAAAGGTGCTGCTCCTTATAGTAAATGCAGGAGGAATGAAGAGAGAGAATTCCTTCCTTCAGTGCACAGATGTATTTGCTGCCATCAGTAACAGTGACTCTGACATCCTGTGTATTGTCTCAAAAAGATTAAGAAAGTATCTGTCATAATTAGAGGAGTTGATGGCAACTTGGCAATAGCCCTCACCTTCCACTGTTCGTGCCATCATTTAACTGCTGAAGACCCTGGGCTGAGGTGGTGGTGTTCTCTTTGGTTTTCCTCCGTGCTGTGGTTTAGCTAGTGAGAAGCTGCTAAACTGGTCCTAGCTCCTGAGGGCCCTCAGGTTTAGATTGAAGGATGAGAACAGAGGTGTTGTGTCCCCCTGAAACAGATCTCTGGGAACTGTGGTTGTTGTAGGGACACTTTAACCTCCGCAGAGAGATGTAAAACTGGGCATAACTTTCATCTGTATAAGAAGTATAAGAAACTGAGGCAGCACAAGAGCCCATGGGGAGTCAAGTGTACGTCTTGACTTTAAAACCCTCTCACATGTGGACTTCAGTTCAGAAAAAACCCATGCATAATGTCTGCATGGAAAGCTATGGGCCTCTGGAAGTGGCAGGAGTCACTGTAGTTGTCATCCTCATCCTGGAGCAGCTCTTGGATATCTCTGACAATATATTGGTGTTCATTATGTGTTTCAGTTTAGAGTTGCAGAACTGCTTCCTCACTGTATTCTTGCAACAGATTCCTTATGAAATCTCATGTTTCTGAAAGGAGATTTATCTGTTTTCGTTTCCCACCAGTGGTTTTTGTTTTGCATCTGGGTTTAAGTTGTTTACTCAGTCTCCGAGCATGAACATCTGACATGCTCCTGGAGCCAGTGGTAATGATGAATAAAGGAAGAATGAAGTTCACCGTTTCTTTTCAGATAATTGCACAGAATAATAGCTGAAATAAGCAGAAGCTCACACAAGGTTGAGTTTTCATGTCCTGCATTAAGCAGATAGTGGGAGATACCAGAAGGTCTTTGGATAGCAGCATCCATGCAAAAAGGTCAAGTGTGTGTAGGACAAATCCATTATATTCAAATGAAGGAAACTTTGTATAAATGCAAACATGAAATCCTCCCTGAGGGCAAAAGCTTTTATTTATCCCCTCAGTGTTACAGAAAACAGGCTTGGAACCAGCCTCTGCTCTTTAAAGCATCACTGTGAGTCTCTGGAGGATGCTGTTTGTCTTTCAGGCCTGTTTATGTTCTCTTTGCCCACAGGGAGTTATGTGAAGGGGATTTTTAGACAGGAGAAGTTACAAACTAAACAGAGGAGGAAGCCTGAACTAAATGAACTAGCAGTGTTCTTGTTTAGCTCATTTGAATGAAGGCTGATGATGTCGTTATGTGAATGGCTTCTTCCAGCAAAGAATCCGGTAATAGTTTTCTGCCTGTCCTCAGTTACTAATTCAGGCCCCTGAGCTGCCACTCAATGAGGATGTGTAATGTTATTTGCAGGCTGTAAATCAGATAAGGAAGACTCTTCCTTCTGCAGGGCTCATTCTTTTGTATTTTTTAATTTATTTATATATTTTAACCCAAATATCTCCTTGGCCTGGCTTACAGCAAACAGTTAACCCATCATCAGCGGTGGCATGGTGCAAAGCTGTTGAGGTGGTCCTCAGCTATGGAGCATGAGGAGTACAGAAGAAAAGGAAAATAAAAAGGAGCCTCTAATCTTGGATGTTGTTTTTCTTGCTGTTTTCTATTTATGCAAGAGCTGCACTCTTGCTTTCTGATGCTGTGAGCTGGGCTTCCTTTCAGTGTTACGTTGGAAAGAAGATCCCTATGCATATATTGTTGGAGGGAGTCCAGAGGAAGCCAAGGAGATGCTGCGAGGGCTGGAGCAGCTCTGCTCTGGAGCCAGGCTGAGAGAGCTGGGCTGGGGCAGCCTGGAGAAGAGAAGGCTCCTGAAGGGGAGACCTGAGAGCAGCTCCATTGCCTGAAGGGGCTCCAGGAAAGCTGGAGAGGGGCCTGGGACAAGGGATGTAGGGACAGGCCAAGGGGAGACTGAGATGAGCTCTTAGGCAGAAGCTCTCCCCTGTGAGGGTGCTGAGGCGCTGGCACAGGGTGCCCAGAGAAGCTGTGGCTGCCCCATCCCTGGCAGTGTTCAAGGCCAGGTTGGACACAGGGGCTTGGAGCAAGCTGCTCCAGTGGAAGGGGTCCCTGCCTGTGGCAGGGGTTGGAGCTGGAGGAGCTTTGAGGTCCCTTCCAGCACAAACCAGTCTGGGATTCTATATGATGATTTAGATGGCTGCGTTGCAGCTGGTAGTAGCGTCTTAAAGACGTCCCATGAAGAGAAAAGTAAAGAAGTTGGACAGGAAAAGTAATAACCTGGCATGAAACTTGATGGGGAGAACCGTGTTTCTGTAAAGGCTGTGAAGGAGCTGCCCATTCCTTGGGCAGTGTCAGTAGGTGCCATAGCAGTGCTGCCCTTAGGGTAGAGGTAGTCGGTGTTGACCAATAACCCAAGATTCCAACTTCAGTTTCTTGCTTTCCCTGTTTGAGAGCACAGTCTTGCACCTGTGAGCTTGTCATCTTTGTGCTTTGTGTGCCACGATCACCCAGGTCTCAGTAATCCTTTGAGAAGGAGCCTCTTGTCAAACCCCATGGTTGCTTACGGATGTTGCAAAACAAGGTTGTTCTCAAGATGTATATTGCCACATATTGATGCGGAGCTTAGTCATTAAGTTCTTCGTATGGTAATTTGTTAAATAGCTGTTTAAAACTCTTCACTAACAAATGTATCTTGGGTATTTAGAAACTCTACAATAACAAACACATCTGGGCTATTTAAATAGGGAAAGAATCTCCCATGTCCTCCCTGCAGAACTCCTGTTATCTTCAGAATTACAATTTCTCCACCGACACAGAGGGTGAATCCAGAGCTCCTATAGCACAACCCTAACGTGTTTGCTGCAAACACACATCCCTTGTTAACTCGTATTTACATAAAACATGCTGACACCACTTTGGGGAGATGGAGTCGGATGCTTTCTCAGCTGTAGAAATTTGCACACGAGATGGAAGATGTTTTGATTAAAAAAAAAAAGAAAGGGGGGTAGCTGGATATTGCTTTCCACTTATTCCCAAGTGTCAGAATCAAAGCAGCATTTCTCCAGGCGTTTTGCCCATTTTCTTCTTTTTTTGTTCCTCTTGTTGTTTGGATTTTTTTCCCTCAAGGTTGGGATTTGTTGCTTTTTTTCCTCTTAATGGAGGAATTCAAGATCTTAATGGGATAAATGCATGTAAAAATGCCTTGTTGACAGAAATGAGCATAATATTACTGGGTTTAGGTTCCTGTTTATTTTTAGTAGTGTTTGTAATTTATTCTTTTATTTATAGGCATAGAATCATAGAACAGTTTGAGTTGGAAAGGACCTTGAGATCCTTTACTTCCAAGCCCTAATAGGCAATGGTGAATTGGGGACACCCAGTGGGAGACCTGTGAGACTTCACCAGTAACGTCTTCCTGCTGTAATAACAGTATCTAGGTGTTCCTGCTCCGGCAGGGGGATTGGACTAGATGATCTTTCGAGGTCCCTTCCAATCTCTAGCATACTGTGATACTGTGATAATGAAAGAGGTTGCAGCAATAATGTCTGTTTTACTTCTACACATTCTTCTGCCTTGCAAGTGTTCTGTTACGGAGCCATTTCTGTGCTAACATTTTAGTCTGTGGTTGCTTAGTGTATTTTTAAGCTCTATTTCAAAAGCCTTCAGTGGAGGAGGAGAGCTCTGGCTTCCCTCATCCATGTTAAAATAGCTTCTTAAGAGCATAAGATAGAATCTTCTCTTTTTTTCGCTGACGTGAGAAGCAACATTCCCTTTCTCATTCCTTTGTTTTTATTTGCTCCACGTGGATGCTCGTGCTTCTGGCCACTCAGAAACTGGAGTAAAATCTGGTTTTAGAAACTAGAGCAGAATCTGCATACTAAACCTGATCTCGTGCAGATTTGGAGCCTCCTTTGGGGGGATGTGAAGGAAGGAAGCTGGAATTAGGGAGGGTTAGAACCCATGTAACTTCAAGGATGTGTATTCTAAAAAGCCTCCATGGATTTGCTGCTGCCTGGATTAGAAGACCCTTTAATTTGCTTTTAATTAAAATGATTTTCATTTATTCTGTGCCTTCTTCAAAGGTCCCAAGGCACAAACTTGTGATTATATATATACGAAATGCAAAATCCATATGCATGTGATGCTGAGCTTCTGCATTGAAGTTAAGGATGAAAAAGAGTTTTAGCCTCCTTTTTTTCTATCAGTATATTTAGAACTACAATTCCCCTTTATGGAATTTAAAGCACTGTGGTTGTACATATTTGATTTCAATGAGATTGCAATCCAAAGTGTAAACATTGACCTTCCATAAATACCTTACGTGAATATTAAATAGCCAAGGCTTTATTTTTGTGAGTACTTTAAGTTGTAGGAAAAACATGTAAATACCTTGATTTCTTGTAGAAAAAGAAATGCACCTACTGCAGAAAAGTGCAAACCAAAACGCTACCAAAATGATGCATTAAAATGGAAACTTGTTCCATAGCTCATAAGTATAGTTGGGTTATGTTGATCTTCTTTTAAATATTTGATCTTAACGCAACATAGGTATTTATAAAGAAAAACCTTTCCTAAAAATTACTGTGCTGCACTGAATCTTTCTTGTGCATTCCATGATAACTACTAAAGAACGAAAGAAAGAGGGTCATCAGCTGGGAAACAGCCGTATTTTATATGACTTCTGTGATTTCTTTCTTTTGGGGTATTTGCTGTGGAGCTAAACCTGGTGATCAGCATGGAAACCTGGAGAAGTCCAAGGTGTAGTATAGATAATGGAGTCTCTGGGATGAATTTGATGCTAAGGTGATGGCGATGGAGCTAGTGGTGGGAGAGCGGAGCAGCAGAAGGGGAGACTGAAAGGAGCACTTTATTTTTCCAGACTGGAAGAATTGCTTTAATGTTGCTTTTTGTTTTGGAAGAAGCATCAAGTGCAGTGGCAGAGATGCTAAGAGCTGAAGTTTTCTTATGCTCATGAATTTAGATAGCTCTGAATTAACATTAGAACATTTTTGTAACCTCCCAAGGTCTGCTGGAGGCACGAGTTCTCTGTGTACTTGTGCACAATGTGGGCAGTTGTATATATTCAGTAATGGTACCATGAGTTTTTAATGTGAGGTAATTAAAGTGGGAAAACAGAACTTTAAAGGCCTTAAAAAATAATTTAGATGTTTATTTCACAATAAAATTGTGTCTTCTTCCATCAAAGAAGAAAGCCTGAAACTTCTGCTTGTTTATAGAGAGCAAGGAGCATCACTGCTTGAGCTGGGGTAGGCAAAATGCCATTTTTGACATTACACTGTTGTTTGAGGGTATTACACCAGAATTGTGAGCAGCATATTTTCTTATAATGCTGGTTTTGTTTTCTGAATGAATGCAGCAGTGTTGGCTTCCGCGGAGGAGTTGTTCATGAGGAGTTCTTGCTTGGCATCGGGGAGGAGGGTAGATGGCTGTGCTTAGCAGTTTGACTGGCGTTTTGGGGGGTTAACTTTTGAAAGGCTGGGATCTTTGTGTGAATATCTAATGTACAATTTAAACCAAAGCCCTGATATAATTGTCTACAGCAGCCTGTTGGCAGTCACCTGCTGAAGGTGTCCAGGTAGGGTGCAATTGGTGCTGCAGGACACTGCGATTGAGTAGCAAGAACTGAGTGATCCCAGTGAAGGGATAACTTTGACTTGCAGGATTTTCCTCCCTAACACTTGAATGATTCCATTTGAGGCTTATGGTTTTTTTTTCATCTGTTTCTGTTCCACCGTTACGTCCCAAATCTGTTCCCCATCTCTTCCACTACAGTCATACAATCCTGGACTAGTAGTATGGATTGGAAGGAACCTTTATAGGTCATCTAGTCCAACTCCCTGGGTCATGTAGTCAAAACCATAAAGTCTAGGTATTAATTTCTGGCGTCACTGGTCAATAAAGGTGACTGACCATGTGAAGGGGCTGGTATTTGGGGAAGCATTAGTGGAACACTTTGTAAGGCAAAGTGTCTCCTAAGGGCAGTTTCCTCCTTCTCCCTGCTATGTTGTCTTCTGTCCTCTGTGGTTTATGGTGGGAGCAGATTTGTGGGTGAGTCTTTCTTCAGACCTGCAGTGGCTTGTTTCCAATGGCAAGTTGCTTCCAAACTTTGGCCCAAGAATCCATGGATTTCTGTTTTCTGGAAACACATCTGGCAGTAGGAGAACCGTATTTTAAGTGCAAATGATGGTTGAAGAGTAAAGCTGAAAAGACCCTTTCGTTTCTTTCTTCTTGTTTTCAGTTGGCTCTTACCTTGAGTAAGATGCTTGAATTGGAAAGATGGTTATAACCATCTTGTGAAATCACTGTGTTCTGTTGCTATGTAAATAGGTTATAATAAATGCCTGCTTTGAGGTTGTGTTCATCTGAGACCAAGGAAATGCTGCTGCAGGGTGCTTTCTTCTAAAATTTAGGCTGTTCGGATGAAGGACTGGGTGGCAGCTATCCACATACAGCTTTATTAAGGACTGGTTTATGCATTTGTGGTGAGAACCATAGCGGTTGTGTGTTTTAAATGACTTTGCAAGCCATCTGTATTGCATCTACTGTTTTATTTAGGCACAGATGTTACAAAAAGGACTTGAATGGAGTTATGTAAAACTCCAGTGCAAATTGTTGTCCTCTTCGAAATGAGGATGTCGTTGTCTTATTTTGGCTCTGGGGAGGTTTGATGAAATGGGCTTCCTAGAGAAACACCAAATACCACAGTTTGCAGCTGAGTGTGACCCCAAATGCTTTGTGAGAACTCGCTACTCTCCATCCCTTTAGTAGTGCTACCACCATGTGGCATCGATGTGAATTATGATCCATAGGAAAATGGCATGTACACTGTGTGTCACTGCCCTTGGGAGGATGTAAAGTACCATCATGTAGGAAATCCAATTGAAGAGACATAGCCTGCTGTCCTGATGTGCTGTTTCAGGACATAAAGGTGTAGAAATGTGCCTGGAAATCATATAGACTCAATTGCACAGCCTCATAGGCTTCCCACAAAGCAGTGTTCACTGCTCTTTAGGCAGTCTTTGTATTTTGAAGGCAAGGAGAAGGTATCTGGTATTCCTGAGATAACCCATGTAACCACTGAGGGGTTTGGCTGGGTTCATTCTGGTGCAGCTTCACCTCCGCTGTGGTGAGGAGTTCATCTGTGAGTTTATCTAAATCTAGATAGGCAGCAGATGCTTCAGAGTTGTTGTTGTCTTGTTCATGCACGAAAGGAAGTTCCTTAATGAGCGCAGGGTAAAAGTCATTTTCATAATTACTGTTCTAAAATAAATCTATGAAATACTCATGACTTTGCTTGGCTGTGCCTGGAAAACCTAATCTGAGGCCTGGCTTTCCACAGAAGATGGGACCTGGTGGTCTCCAGAGCTCCTTGCCAACGTCAGCTTTCCTAGCATCTATTATGAAAGCACTTGACGTGGACTTGCAGCCTTTCAGTAGATGCAATTAATTAATTTCAGGTAGAAAAGGGTGCTTAAAATTAGCCTTTGGGGGGTACACGTAAACCGGTTCTAAGCATTTTTTTGAGGATGGTGGAGTGGAGGGTGCAGACCCTTTTAATACACGCATTAATGCAGGGTAACCAGGATGTTAGCAATAAATAGAGTTGCACACCCATCAGCGAGCATCTGATCTCTTAGTATTCCTGTTGCACTGAGGTGTAGTGATACCTGAGAGCTTATCTCTCTTCAGTGCCTGTGGCAAATGGTCAAAACATCAGCAACTGAAGATCTCTGAAGTAACTGCAGGTCTTAAAAGCATGTTATAGTCATCAAGGAACAGGTTTTGTTTGAGATGCAGTACAAGGGTTGGATGTTGGTTAACGCAGCCCTGATTCTGCATTCTGTATACATGTAAAACATCCTCCCAAACATCCTTTGTACATCAGGAACATGGAAGGCATGCAAAGCCTGACCTCTGAACACAAGGGTTTTTTCCTGTTTACTTTGGCCAAGGCCCTTAAAAACATTTATTTATTTTGTTTTGAAGAAGACTCCCAAATAAGTTCACATCTGGGGAAGCTTGTGTAAGGCAGATAGTGAAACTTGGCGTGTTCCGCATGTTCTTGACCTTGCAGGAGATCGTTCAGGACTTTTGTGTAGTATCATCGTCTTATCATGGGAGACGCATGGATCAAAATGAAATGACTCCTGCTGTGCTCTAGCAGGGAGCAAACTCTCAAGTCACATTTGTCCAGCATCTGTTCCTCATTTAATCTGAACAAACACGAGAGTGAAGGTCTTTATACATCGTTTTCCACTGGAAATGAAAATGTTCCACCATGTATTCCCATGTCACATCTCTGCCAGTGCCCTGGGTGGAGGGGTGAAGTGCAAGCTCAGCATGTTGGCAGATGGCCCCAGTTTGGGAGCAGCGGTTGCTGTGCTGGAGGGCAGGCATGGTGTGCAGAGGGACATGAAAACCCCTCCTGTCATTGGCTAAAGGCAAATGCAAGGATGTGAGAATGTGAGGTAGGAGCCCAGAGGAGAGGGTTTGCAGGGGGCAGACTGAGCTGCAGCCTTCAGCTGCCTGGACGAAGGTTATGGACGGGACAAGGGGGAATGGCTTTAACCTGACAGGGGAGATGGAGATGAGCTCTTAGGCAGAAGCTCTTCCCTGTGAGGGTGCTGAGGCACTGGCACAGGGTGCCCAGAGAAGCTGTGGCTGCCCCATCCCTGGCAGTGCTCAAGTCTTACTTATGGAGGAAGAGTTTTGCTTTATTACTGAAGAATCCAGTTGCGCATTGTTTAAAACTCCTCTCTGCAGGTTCACCCATCACTCGCTCAAAGGCACTTTAAAGAAGACATTGCCTTATCTCAATAGCTCATCTTGGAAAGTCATTTAGTGAGCAAATTGCCAGATAATTGAATTGATCTGTGGCTGAGAAAAATGCTGAACGCGAACTGTTCTTAATGCTGATATCAAAATGGTGGTTCTGTGCTATTAATTAGCATGCTGGGAAATAGAATATTTTATTTAAGGAAGCAACTTAAGCTGCTCTGGTTTGCTTTTTGGTTTTAGTTAACGCTTTTAGTTGGTTCCCTGAAAGGATCATAGAATCATAGAATAGTTTGCGTTGGAAAGGACCTTGAGATCATCCAGTTCCAACCCCCCTGCCATGGGCAGGGACACCTCACACTAAACCATGGCACCGAAGGCTCTGTCCAACCTGGCCTTGAACACTGCCAGGGATGGAGCATTCACAGCTTCCCTGGGCAACCCATTCCAGTGCCTCACCACCCTTACAGTAAAGAACTTCTTCCTTATATCCAGTCTCAACTTCCTCATTTAAATTTTAACCATTACCCCCTGTCCTGTCACTACAGTCCCTAATGAAGTAGTCCCTCCCCAGCATCCCTATAGGCCCCCTTCAGATACTGGAAGGCTGCTCTGAGGTCTCCACACAGCCTTCTCTTCTCCAGGCTGAACAGCCCCAACTCATCAGAGCTCTGCATGTGTGTGTGTGAGAGGGAAAGCAGTTTCTAGGATGTGGATGAATAAAAACACAAAAGATTTTTCCACACAAGAAATTTTGAGGAGTATTTCAGGATTTTACTTTTTCCTCCGACAGCACTGTTTTCCAAAGAGTTGTCCACCATTGACAACATGAGCTCTGCTTTTGAAACAGTTGTTAGCAGCACGATGCCTGCATTATCATAGAACCCCAGCCTGGGTTGTGTTGGAAGGGACCTTATAAAGCTCACCGAATTCCAACCCCCTGCCATGGAGAGGGACACCTTCCACTAGAGCAGGTTGCTTCAAGCCCCTGTGTCCAACCTGATCTTGAACACTGCCAGGGATGGGGCAGTCTTTGTACATCTGTGTTTCCTCCACTGGCCTGGTCAGAGGGTGCGATGACTGAGCAGACAGGAGATGCAGAAAGGGAGCGAGTTTGTCTCTTTCCATGAAGTCTGAACCTGTCTTGGTGGTTTTGGCAGAAAACCTTCTGTTCAGACATGGGGGGATTCATTTTGTAGGGTATTTATGATTTAATTTGCTCTTCTCTCACAAATACACTTGCCTTTATAGTCTTTACTTGGCCTGTGGGTAACAGGTCTCTTGGAAGACCTCATGTTTTGATTTTGTGTGTTGTTGGGTTTAGTTCTTGTTTTGAAGCACTTTTATGCAGAGTAGGATTGACTTAGTACTGACCTCAGTTTAGTTATCATAATTGTTGGTTATGATAACTAATGACTGTTGATGATTAGACCTGGCTTTCTGCTCTCCTGTATCTTTATGTAGTTATTTGTGTGACCAAAAAGCTAAGCTATGACAGTGAAAGTGTTGCAGAATCAGTTGGAGCCTAGAAATGAGTTACAGTCCTGTTATTTGTCTCATTTATCTTTCAGAAGGATGACTGTAGCTTTCTGGTGGCCTTTCAGCAAAGGTACACGGTACACTGAGTGTGAAGGGAGAAGAATTGAGGATGTGATTTCTTTTAGAATTCCACTGGTGCTACTTCTGATAAGGCTGAGATAAGTTTTATGCGGCACTCTGACTTGCACTAAATTGTACATTAATGGCTTCAGCTGGAAGAGCAGGGCTTAATAAGCACATGCATGCCACAGGGCAGGCTTTTGCAGCTAATGCTGTGATGGGAATGGAAGGAATATGTTCCAAGACAGACAGCAGAGCTGCTTGTAAATGCAGCTTGGTTCCATTGCTCTCCATCATTGCAGCATGCTCTATCTGTGTGTGTGTGTGCATGTATAATATATACGCATATATATATATGTATCCCTTTCAACCACAGGCTTGAGCAGTTCTGCTAGGTGTACTGTGCTTGAAGCTATAGGAGAAAATTATCTTCGTGTTCTTCTCTTAGTGCAAAGAGGTTGGCTTGACTCTAGCAAAATCAGAGCTACCCATTGTTGGTTTTGCAGCTGCCAGAAAGATCTCTTGACAGAAGATCAGGTCTTCCATCTAATGATCTTCACCATCCGTCTTCATCTCCATCAAGTTCTTCATGAGTCTTCCTGAGACTTCATTAACTCAAGTTTATCTGCTGCCTTTCTGGTTTTTCCACAGTTAAATTAGCAGTTGCTAATCATAGAATCCCAGCCTGGTTTGTGTTGGAAGGGACCTAAGAAAAAGACCTTGTTATGTGAAACGGTCCCCCAAAGTACATGGGTCTTCCCATCACCCTGCTCAGAATGAATGTGAGTTGTACCATTAGTTGGTGTGGCTTCCCAGAAGCTATTTCTCTGCTTTTGTATATCTTACAGGCTTCAAAAGACCTTTGCTATCTCAGAGTGCCTCTTGCTTCTTTCAAATGCCTGTGAAAAACGCAGCCACCCAGAGCCTGCTGAGCTCTTGATACAGATTATGGTTAAAATTGCCCTGACTGGGAGATAAAAACCTGGTTACTTTTTCTAAAGGTGCCCTTCATCTCAAGTTAGCTCATCCCTTTCAACATTTCTGCTCTCTCTTTCCTTCTTGTGGGATGCTTCCCTGTGTGTATGAAAAGATAAAGCAGTTGGAGATGGGGTTTTGAATTCAAGCTCATACAAAGAGGCTGCAGGGACCCACTTCACAAGCTGGGTTGTCCCGTGGCCAGGGGAAGCAGCCAGTGTGGGGATATGCTGATGATGTGCTTGTAAGGAAAAGGGAAAATTACATTAAAACCAGATTCCTGTAACTTCCCCTTCCTTATTCCCCCAATGTGATGAGACTGAGGACTCTATATGGAATACCTTCTTCACCTACACCACAAGTAGATTTTCCCCTTTACTTCCTGGGATAGAAATACATGGCCAACGTTCTCAGTAGCTGCTCTGTTAAGAGGGTTAAAAAAGAGGTGACTTCACTTTATTGCAGTTTAACCAGTCATTGATCAGCCTGAACGCTTACTTTTCCAGTCACAGGAGGAAAATGTTGATGTTATAACGTGGCCAGAGCCTCTGAGGTTATTCCATTGAATCCCTGGGATGAGCACGTATCACATGCTAAAGCCACAAGCTAAATGCTTAGTGATCAGGGTTTCCATCACCAGGGTAGGGCTATACAAACACACTGAGTTTATCCTATAAAATAGCTCGCCCTTTGTTTTGGCTGGCATATCCTGAAAGACGAGTTCGAAGGCAGCAGCATTCAACTGGTCTGAGAAAATGGATTCCATGGGGGAGCAGCGTTTGTTCTTGGGCATCTCTGCATCAATTGGAAAGCAGGTAAATTCAAGGGAAAGAAAAACAATCACTTTGTATAATGCAATTTAAGGAAGATGCCTCTATTTCTAGATGTGTGTCATCTTTGGGACCACAGAAGGGGAATACAGGAGATGTGTGTCTCCTATTTTACCATGCAGGGGTATATGTGCCCAAATGGTGCTGGAAGAGGAGAGCATAGCGGGGGGTGCAGGGTGGTAGGAGAGACCAGGTGAGACAGGAGATGGGGATGGAGACAGTAGAAACACCTCTGATACTCAGGTCTTCCTGGGTATTAGAAATACCCAGTGTATTCTAATAATAATAGAAATATAACCAGTGCATTTAGATAGAAGGACTGAAAACGAACCCAAATTACTTTCAGTAGGCTGACCATTTACTGACCTGAAATAATCTCTTCAGGAATATTAAGTAAAAAATAAGGAAATTAGGGGCAGGAGTATAGAACAGCCAAATGTAAATTACTTGGGTGAACAGAGTTGAAAATATAATTTGGAGGGTCTCCTTCCTTAGATTCTTGGACCTATATGTTTCCCCCCCCCACGCATGTGACTCGTCTCTGAAGCTGATTCCATGGCTTGAGCTTAAAAGTATGGGTGTATATTTGTGCTTTGAGTGGTTGAATATACAGGGGAGTGGAAAACAAGTTGATGTTCCCAGGTCCAGGAAACACAAGAGAACTAAGAAGGTGTTTTAAGTATTTACTGCTTTTGAAAGAGTTGTAGAGAAATTCATTTGTTACAATGGAATAACCCATTTCTCAAAATATAGGATGAAAATGCCAAAAAACAAAGGAAATAAAGATATTGGTACCTATGCGTTTGTAAATTATGCTGCTTCTGCACTGTGGATTTTGGTCATGCTGTTTTAATCCTGTATCATTGTAAAGGAGTATTAAAAGGATGTAAGGTTGACTGGTTTTGTGTCGTATCTTCTGAGGCTGAATGTGTCATTTAAGTAATTTTAGGGTCTTTCTGTGTCTGGCAAGCTAAAATGTGGTTATGTTTCTGTAGCCTGAGGTGGTCTGAGCTCAACTGGAAGTTTTATAGCTGTCTTATTAAGAAGTTGCTGTTAAATTAGTTATATCATACTGATAGTGTAGTTTTATTGCATCAGAAGTAGTAATGGGAACATCCTATGATGTATAAAAATCTGTTGTGATACTTACAAAATTGCAATTCTAGTGAAAACTTCACGTTCTTTTCCGTACGGAAAGAAAATTCATGGAATCATACAATGGTTTGTGTTGGAAGGGAGCTTAAATCTCATCCAGTCCCAGCCCCCTGCCATGGGCAGGGACACCTTCCACTAGAGCAGCTTGCTAAGAGAAAGACCTTGTTGGGACCTCAGAACCCCTCTGTGTCCCTGTAAAATCCCTTGGCAGGAGACAGAGATCATAGAATCCTAGAGGGGTTTGTATTGGAAAGAACCTTGAAGCTCATCCAGTCCAACCCGATGTTCCTGGGAACCTTACAGTGCCTTGGCTCATGCTTCTGGGGTGTGAAACGTGCTTTTCACCCACCCTTGCCTTCAACCCCCAAACACCCCCTGCTGATTTGATCCTCTGTGTGTGATGTGAAACGAGTGACCTACACATCACGTAATCCTGTCTGAAGCACTGAGGAGTGCGTGTTTGTGCATCCTCCACGTGAGTCTGGGCTACCAGCAGGTTTCCAGTAAGCAGAAACAGATGGCTCAGGCAGATGCAGAGCTCTTGCCAGCTTCCCTTTTTTTTTCAGAGGAAGCCATAAGAAACACTGGGGAAGGGAAAAAAACTCATCTTTTACTAAAAAAATAAAGAAAAAAAGAGTCTGCACTTCCAGAAAACAACTGGTTTTACAGCGAGAGGAACTTTCCTGCCCCGTTACTCTGATGGATGCTGGTGCTTTGTGCCGAAGGGGAGCAAGGGCTGGATATGTGCCTGCCAGACAGCACCAGGTTGTAGGCTCTGCCCTTGCTGTTGTGTGTGAAAATGAAGCTTGCAGATTAGGAGCCGTGCTGTACAAATGCTGGGTTAGTATTTCTTTTAACACTTCTTTTCTTCCAAAATAGGAATACTTGTTGGTCTTAGATCCAGGATACAGTCCCAGGACAGAACGTTATTCCCATGGTCAGAAGCCACTTTTGATCAAGGGGTATTTTCTACCACAGAATACTTTTGGATGATCTTAACCTCCTTTCCAACCCTAACCAGTCTATGGAATAGGCCAGCATCTCTAAATGTGATGGTCAAATCTACTTTAAGTGTTTCACTCCAAGGAGGTTCAAAGTGGGATCGTCCTCTGTATTTTCTACACATGATGTCTTAGAGACAGCTGTCAAGGGCTGGTGGGAAAACTCTGCCTTTTTTTATCCGTGTCCTCAAAGAAAAACATTCCTTTATGCAAGAATCCAACTGACAGAGTGAGGAAGAGAAGGAAATGTTCTTAGAAATCCTTGCAAAGTTATGTTTCACTGAGCTATAACAAAATCAGCTGTAAATGCCCCGAGCAGCACTCAAAACTCGTTTGTGCTAAATATTTCCCAAGAGGATGCTGCTGTGTCATTGCTATTATTATTGTACTATTAATCACACCCAGTTTTTCTTCTGTTCCTTAGTAAACGTGCTCGACAGCAACAATTCTCTTTAATACCATGCCTTGAAAAGAATTGATAAGGATTTGAATGCTGGCTGGCTGTGGATGTTCAGTGCTTTGCTTGGGATTTAAGATGTGTGTATGTTTTATCAGCACTAACGCCATCAGGAATTCTGGTGATGGTTTTAAAGCACATTAAATAATAAAATATCAGTTTATTCTGTGGAAAGGCTGTCATTAAATGCACTGTTGTTGACAGCAGCCGTCATTGGAAAGCAAATATTCTTTAGGTTGTTTATTTGTAGGCAGCAGAAGTGATGACAGCAACCTATAGGAAAATCAATAGCTGGATTTTCCATCGGTTACTGCCTCCTGCCAGTCTGCTGCTCCTGAATGAGATTGCTTCAAATTAGATGTGTTCGCACGCTTCTGTGTTAATTAATGTTGGTGATGGCTGAGCAAAAGGAAGAGGGGATTGTGTTTTAGTAGTGAATGGGACAAATGGAGGAGTGAGGTCTGGTGGCTGGGTTTGGGAGTTTTGTGGTTTAAGACCAGCTGGCAACCCAGAACCCTGCAGTTGCTCACTCACTCTGCCCCCCTTCCTCCCCCTGCTCCTGGAGGGATGGGGAGGGGAATGGAAAGAATGTAACTCCCATAGGTTGAGATAAGAGCAGTCCAGTAACTAAGGTATAACACAAATCACTGCTGCTACCACCAATAATAATAATGATAAGGGAAATAACCAGGGAAGAGAATACAACCGCTCACCACCCACCGATCGATACCCAGCCTTACCCGAGCAGTGATCCAACCCTGCCGGGTAACTGCCCCCAGTTCTACCTCCTGGGCATGATGTGCTGTGGTATGGAATGCCTCTTTGGTCAGTTTGGGTCAGGTGTCCTGTCTCTGCTTCCTCCCAGCTTCCCCTCCTCCCTGGCAGAGCATGAGGCTCACAAAGTCCTTGCTCATAGTAAACATCACTGAGCAGCAACTGAAAACATTGATGTTATCAGCGCTGTTCCCAGGCTGAAAGTCAAAAACACAGCACTGCACCAGCTACTCAGAAGGAGAAAAATGACTGCCACTGCTGAACCCAGGACAGGGAGCATCACTGTTTCCTACCAGTGTGCTCCAGCCATCGTATCCAGGGGATTTCACCGTCCTTGGTGTAATCTCTGCTTGTGCTTTGGGGAAGAAGTGTCATCAACTCTTGATTTATTTCTCATCGTATTCTCCCTGTTACTGTACATCTGCCAGTTCCTCTTCCTTTCCTCTGAGTGATGCTTTCAACATTCCTTTATTGCTTGGAATTTACTGCTGGAAATTATCTGCTGATTGCACACTGGGTTTTTGATTGAAGTCCAGCCCCTGCCAACCTCTTGGGAAGGACTTACAAGGACTTTATTCATGAATAAGCAGTGGCAAACTGGAGCCTTTTGGCCACATCTGCTAATGATGCCATAGGGAGTTCTTGTACAGGCTTTAATTTCTCTTCCAACTTTGAAACCTGACTTTAAACCTCTGATGCTACATGATGTTCATCCCTGGGGAGGTCCCAAAGGAGCGACCAGCCTTCCTGGTGGTACCACAGGTGCCCTGCTTTTTATGCTGGACTTTTCCTTCAGTGGGTCTTCCTGATTTTCCTTAAACGCACACAGTTACAGCTGTATCTCAGAAACTGGCTGGTATCCATATGCTGCCATCCACTGCAAGTTTTTCCTTCTCTGAGTCTTGTTTCCATGCGTTGGAAGTGCATTTTTCTCTTCTCTTTCACCCACTCACTCAAACCAGGTTTGAAACAAGTGAGGCAGCGGCTTTCTGCACTGAGGGTCAGAGAGAAAGAGGAACTATAGCACAAGGAAGGAAGAAGTGATAGCAATTGTGGAAAACAAGCACTTGAAGTTAATTGAGGTGTAAATGAATGTATGTTGTACACATTAGCATGGGTGAAACTGAATGGGCTCTTTGGTAATTGCAGTGAGGGCAAGCAACGCTAAATGCAGGCTACTTCAGATATTTTTAGTTATCCCTTCAGTCATCAGCTTCCACTTTTGTCTGTTCCAGGCACCGGTGGGAAAATACAGCAGCTCCTTTTCCAGAAGGGTCACGCTGTTCTGAGGAGATGTGATTTCTTTCACTTCTTTTTTTGCATGAAGGGAAAATGCAGGGGTTTGAGTTCTTAGAATTGTGCTGGTGAATACTTATTCCCATATAGATTAGATATTGGGAAGAAGCTCTTCCCTGGGAGGGTGCTGAGGCGCTGGCACAGGGTGCCCAGAGAAGCTGTGGCTGCCCCATCCCTGGCAGTGTTCAAGGCCAGGTTGGACACAGGGGCTTGGAGCAAGCTGCTCTAGTGGAAGGTGTCCCTGCCCATGGCAGGGGTTGGAACTGGATGACGTTTAAAGTCCCTTCCAACCCAAACCAGTCTGGGTTCTATGATAAACGCATGGATATTTCCTCTGATGAATCATCTTCCATCCAAACTGTAACACTCGGCAAAACATGAAGTAGCAGCACACCTGGAGATGTGCTTTCATCTTCTGGCAATCTGCTGGGTTTGTATTGAATTGGGTAGCTACCAAAAGTCCAAGCAAACTAAGCCATTCTTGGCAATCTTCAGTGAATTGCTTTAAAATGACTTGACTTAAAAACTTGGCTGTGTGAGGCCAAGTGTTATATCCAAGAACTGCCTGGTTTATGGGTCTCTCTGTGATTCTGCCTTCTTGTGCATCTCTTAAATGCACTAAATGAAGTATTATGGGGGAAAAAAAATATAGTGAAATTGTATATGAAGGTTTTAAAACTCTTCCTTAGCTCCCTTCTTTCTGGAAAGACATTCTGCTAATTCTCCAGGAGTCAATATAACTGGAGGCAGGAATATGGTGCTTTCCTGGAAATAGTGATGTTGATGTGAGCATAGAGAGGAGTATCCAAGGAGGGGTGCTGAGAGCATCTGCAGACATAAGGGAAGGGTGGGTTGACCTTCTTCCTTTTCCATCTGTTGTTGGCCTGGACTGTATTCCTCTGTATCATGTTAGCAGCAGTAAAACGTGGTGGTCTGAGTGAACGTCTATGGTGAACTGTGCTCATCAGAAGAGATTGATTCAAACACCATTTACATGCCACAGCTTTTTATAGCTCCTTCAGTCAACAGGTCAATGTCAAGTTGGTGAAGAAGCAATTCAGTATCTTGGCAGAAAGGCTTAAGAGCTTGGACTCCGGTGGAGTCAGGGTACCAGGGCTGAAGCTCTCCCTAGCTGAAGACCTGTATTGTACTATGGCTCATCCACAGTACAGTCATCTTATCCATTTTGCTATTTTACTCTACATAAAACTTTAAAAGTAGTTTGAGGCTGTTGTACTGGTTAATAAACCCACACTGACTATAACAGAAATGAGTGGGAGCAAACATCAGTCACAGCTGAAACCACACTGGGATGGAGCGAAATATAGCAGCAGCAACTCACTGTTTCCCATGTCAGGCTGCAGCAATAATTGAATATAGTCAACTGCATCCAAGATCTAAAGCAAGGTTTACAGCTGGCAGGCAAAGCTGGGATGAAAAGGGGAATGTCATGCACAGAATAACATACCAGACGTGTTGAATGGTATGTAGATTGTCTTGAGGACGTAGAATCTTTCCTTTTCATTTGCTCTGAGTCTGTGGGCTCAGAAAAGCCCTTGCTGTTGTAAATTAGGGCATATACCTTTCAGATGGTTATTCACAATGATAATCTTGTACAGTGCTTGTTACCTGCAGAAAAGCAGCTCTAACTCCACATGGTGTTCAGTGATGTGGACCCTTACTGTAACTCGGTCTGTGCACAACTGAAATACAAGATAAAATATATTCTTCCAAAATAACTGGGCTTCACTGTCTGCATTGGCAGTGTTTGAACATATGTTTGCTGTCAGCTTGGCTTGCAGCTGAAAACCTTAATGTTTCATAAAGGGGAGGTGTAGCAGCCCCAAGAGCCTCGTCTGCTGACTCAGCAGTGCTGTTCCTTGAGAGCTGGTGATTCATTTGCCTTTGGCTTCTTTAGTGTATTCACAGCAACATTTGTTATACCCCAAGATTATCAGTATAGACTTTTATAATAACTCCATATATTGTTATTTAATTGCTGTTGATGCTGTTGAGATACCTGATTTGCTATGCAGGGTGTTCAGTCATGCTGAGGTGCGTAGGTCCCTTTGCTCAGTGAGATGAGGGGGGGTTTATGTCAAAGCCCAACCGGGTGTCTGCTCATCGTGCTGACAGTGCTGGATGTGCAGGATAACCTAAATACAGTTGTAGCCAGCTCCAGCTGAATTGATTTGACCTCCTTTTGTAAAACACGAGCAGTAAAAGGAGAGGAGGCAGCTTTTCTTGTTCATTTTTACTTTCAGTCTGACTGTTGAGCACCCTCACGTTTGTATTCAAAGGGCATTGCCTTAAACAGTCCACTTTGCTGTTAGGTACCGGGTTGGTACAAGTGGCGCGTTGCTGCAAGGAGCTGCACGTGCAGACCAGCTCATTAAGAATGTATAATCAGGTTTAAACCCATTAGGTATTCTTCCAGTGCCTCCGCTGGTGTCATATGATTTCTCATGATTATGAAAGGAAGGGAACAAAATAAAACCCACAGCTTGTTGGGGGCTTTTTGGTTTGTGGGTTTGTTTTTTGCCTTCTAGATTTGTGAGTCTGTCTTGGCACACAGTCATTTTCAGTTCGGCATCAGGAACTGCAGGGGAAGTTAGTGCTTTCTCTGAATTCCCTTGTTGTAAAGACAGATTTCCATGGAAAAGGTATGTCTCTAGGAGGTAAACTTGTTGTATTTTCATTTTGGACTTTATAGTCGGAACTAATTTGTAAATAGTGTGTGGAAATGTTTGTGAACGCATACACAGGCCGTGGATCCCAACACAGAGGAGGATGAGATAAAGCCATGGCAGCCTTGTTATCTGTTATCTCCAGAGACCCACCTTCTCCCCACCTTCTCCTTCCTTGAGGAAACAACAGGGCTTGTGTCTGGGGACTTGGGCGTGTTGCAGAGGGATGCAGCCCTCTCCTCTGCAGGGGCAAGCTGCTGTCGGGATGCTGCTGCAGAGCTTTAGCCCAGCTGTGATTTGTAACCTGCAGTTTGCTGCTCTCGCCAGATATTCCCATTCCAAGTGGCTAAACCTGTCAGTAAATCAGACTGATCTGCTCATTCTGATCCCGTGTTTCAAGAGTGCCAACCCCTGTTTTACTCCTCCAAAACAAATACAAATGTAGCAGCCAGCGTGCATAGCAGTTGAATTAGATGATCATTGTAGGTCCCTTCCAATACTGTTCAGCCTGGGGAAGAGAAGGGTCTGGGGAGACCTTAGGGCAGCTCCAGTGCCTAAAGGGGTTACAAGAAACCCAGAGAGGGGCTTTGGACGAGGGCCTGTAGGACCAGGCCAAGGGGAATGGCTTCAACCTGCCAGAGGGGAGACTGAGATGAGCTCTTAGGCAGAAGCTCTTCCCTGTGAGGGTGCTGAGGCGCTGGCACAGGGTGCCCAGAGAAGCCGTGGCTGCCCCATCCCTGGCAGTGTTTGAGGCCAGGTTGGACAGGGGTTGGAACTGGATGAGGTTTAAGGTCCCTTCCAACACAAAACAGGCTGGGACTCTCTGATGCTGTGATTCTGTTCTGTTTCTCCAGAGTAAAGCACCGTGTGATAGGACTTTGTACGTTTGTCTGCCTGAATTTAGGAGTTGAATCCTGTTGTCCTAGATGAGATCTCTCGGTAATGGTGTAGTCCAAAGTCTTGTCTTTTCTGAAAGGAGAAAGCAGGCTGCTTAGGCTGCGCTGAGAGCAAGCCTGACTGGCAGTTAATGTACTGTGAATAATGTGAATAAATGCATCCCTTGTTCCGATTCAGCAGAAACTTTGCTGGAATAAATGGAGAATGTTCTCAAGTAAATATTTTAGTATCTCCAAGGAGTGATGCAGACCTTGTCTTGTCGGTGGGGAACTGGAGGATAAGAAGTGAACTGGGGTTAGTTTCCTCTCTTTAGAGGACCATTTCCCTAAACCTACTTGGAGCCTGCGTGAAGCCATTGGAGAGACTCCTCCAATCAACCCATGCTTCAGGGGCAGAGGTTTTGGCTTGGTGGCATTCCCCCTGGCGTTCCGTGGATGGCAGCATATGTCACACCAGTTGGTTGTGGTCCAGTAGAAGACAGTGATTGACTTTTATATTGGGTAGGAGTTAGTGAGGGAGTTGTACACTGCCAGCCAAAGGGCTCCGCTCCCCACTCTGTACCATGACCCGAGGGGATGCTACAGAAACCTATAGCAGCTATATTACACCATCACCATGGTAACCTGCAAATTAAGGGCCCCATCTGGGGAAAGGAGAGATACCACATTTTATTGCAGCCAAGAATTATTATTAGTGCTAATGGCAGCACATCCTTCTCTCAAAGTTTCTCATCAACAAAAGCAAATGGCAGTGGATACTTCTGTAGTGCTCAGGTGAAGGTACTTGCAAGCCTGTACTGTTGGTCTCCTTTGCCAGTCCTAAAGGTATCCGTGGTCTCTAGTTCTTCATACACAAATCTCTGAAACTGGTGGGGTTTGGGTTTTGTTTCTGTCATGTTATGTAAACTACTTAACAAAGCTCAAAGCCATGCCAATTAAAATGGGGAGCTTGATAATTAACACAAACAGTGTGCTGTTGAGTCAGAGCTTATTTTGCATAGAATTATCATTTCGCATCCTCTTTAGCTAAGAAACTGAACTATGTAAGAAAATACCATATGATATTACATATGGCATTTTAATAACACCTATTTTACATAGCTTCTGCTCTGCCTAACCCATAAATGTGAAATGTAAAATTTCAAAGGCATCTTTTACCCTTTCTAATGGAAAGTCAAGTTTGCTTGGCAAGTTAGACCGTGCTGGGGTGACCTCCTTTCTTCTCTTCCTCTTTTAATAACAGGTAGTGGCAGCTCCTTCTTAAACACAGGTTCAGGTGAAGGTTAGGGATCTTTTCCTGTTATTTTTGGCTCCTGCATTTTACCTATTGATCATTGTTGATGAGAGAGGGGAGGAAGATGGAGAGGAGACAAGAGGCTGCAGCCAGCAAATGGAGAAGGCCTAGGGGACTGGAGTGGTATATGAAGACACTATCCTGCCTAGATTTCTGTGTCTATAATAAATGAAGGCTTAGGTATTTTCATGGGCAAAAGTTGATTTTACTCTAATTATTAACGCTGGTGTGGAGTATTACATGAGTCTCCCAATACTAGTACCCACCAGACTAGGTAGCTGGAGTCGTGGTTTTATCTTATGGCTTTACACAAAGTACTTGTATGTTTTGGTTTGAAAGCTTACATCCATACGGTTTTAGGTACTTAAAGACATTCAAAGTTGCCCAAAGAAGTTTCCCGTATTATCAAGGCATCTTCCACAAGTACCTTTATACTCCATTTGAAGACCTGATGCTGTACCTCACCTGTATGACATTTAGAAGTTAATATGAACTGGTTTTAAATTGTAGATATGGATACTGTGATTTTATCTGTGGCAAAACTGCTTTTCACATAGAAACATTAGCTTTTGAGGGAACTTGGGGGAATATTTTTAGCCCTCTACATAATTTGGGAAGTACGGCTTCCACTGTAGTGTATAAAAAGAGTTTCCAAGATTTACCATGAACTCAAGAAGATAAGAAGCAGTCACTCAGGAAAACGTAGTTACTTGTTTGTTAAGTATAATCTTAGCATTATGTTATCTTCAGTAAATGTATTTTGGTCCACCAAATCTGCCTTTCCTAAGGTGGAGAACTTGCAGTAAAGACCTGGCCTCTACCCCTTTCCTCCCATGATCAACATCTGAAGCCTGTGGTGGTTTTCCTCTGTTTGTATATACATGGAAAAAAGTTGACAGTGGGATCTATCTGCTCCATATGCCATTTCCTTCCTGAGAAAGTGGAATATTTCTTTTCTTGAATGTGTACATGGGATGAGGATTGAATATAGAATTGTAGAATAGTTAGGATTGGAAAGGACCTTAAGATCATCTAGTTCCTATGCATTCTTTTGATCATTTAAACATATTATGTTTAAAACGATCATTGCTACTGTTATGTTAAAACCAGGGGTTAAGTTGCCTTCATTGCAAAGTAGTTGAAGCAAATATTGACAACTAAAGAGTATTTAAAATTCAGAATTGGAAGTTCTCAGGTTTGATAAAAGTGTCTTGACTGAATGATGCATCATTTGTGGATCTCATGCTTAGCTGCAGAGAGTCTTTTGGATATTGGGCAAGTAATAAGTAAGTAAGTAAAACCTTTTCCTTTTAAAATCAAAAGTCAATAAGGTTGAACACTGCCCAGTGTTCCCATTTGCAGTCCAGTGTAGTTCCCTGTTGTTAAGAGATGGAGAAGGATCTCTGGCCACACTTCTAAAGGGAAGTTGTTTAACAGAATCATAGAATAGTTAGGGTTGGAAAGGACCTTAAGATCATCCAGTTCCAACCCCCCTGCCATGGGCAGGGACACCTCACACCAAACCATGGCACCCAAGGCTCTGTCCAACCTGGCCTTGAACAGTGCCAGGGATGGAGCATTCACAACTTCCCTGGGCAACCCATTCCAGTGCCTCACCCCACCCTAAGAGTAAAGAACTTCTTCCTTATATCCAATCTAAACTTCCCCTGTTTAAGTTTGAACCCGTTACCCCTTGTCCTATCACTGCAGTCCCTAATGAAGAGTCCCTCCCCAGCATCCCTATAGGCCCCCTTCAGATACTGGAAGGCTGCTATGAGGTCTCCACGCAGCCTTCTCTTCTCCAGGCTGAACAGCCCCAACTTTCTCATGATTACTGTAATCTCGGGTTGTACTGCATTTGAACATCAAGCCTCCAAGGGCACTTTGCAGGTACGTTAACGGTAGATACAAGACTTTGCTGAGTGTTTGAAGTTATATTTTTTCAAAGAACTCTTCCCGGGTTGACATCAAACAGGAACATTTTCACTTTTCTAGGAAAGCTCTTTGAATTTGCAGTGGAGTCCTCAGACTTAATCTAGATTATCGCATTACTGATGGACCCATGTAAAATACACATCTAAAATAGCACCAGAGAAGACTTAAAGATAATTTTCATGCTTTTGGGCTTAAATTTCTAAGGCTTTGCTGGGTTTGCATGAAGAATTTCAATACGTACACATTGGCTGTGTCAGCTTAAGTGGTGAGGAGAACACAGTAATGGGAATGGATCGTAATCCTTTGGTTAACAAGAATGGAATAGAAAAGTATTATAGTCTTACCACTTCTGTTGTCAGGATTATACGTGTGTTAGGCTGCTCTCCCCTAAATTATGTACATGTTGCATACAGGCAAATTTTTGAGTGTATCTAAGTGCATTCCAGCAGATGCATTCAAAAATTCAAAGTTATTCATGATTAAAATAATACTATTAAGTAATTTAAATGTCACAATGAAAACAAGGCTTGTATGGTGCACTTACTCTCTGGTCTGACTTCAGTATAGGCTGCACAGCTATTCTGCAATGCAAATGAGTATTCCAGTGTTTCCTGTTCAAACTGTCTGTGGATAGCCACATAATGTTCACCTTCCTTGGAAAGCAACAGAATGCCTGGAGCAAAGTTTTTGTCCTCGTTTAAAATGTGATTCTTTACCTTTCCTCCCGGTTTCTTTGGTGCCTGGCTTTTCTCGTAGGTATCATGCTGCCTTATGACTGAATTCAACTTGGCTTACTTTCAGATAAACAATATATTTCATGTTGATTAAAAGGAATTGAAGATCATAGGTGTATAGACAAATAACAATCCTGAAAATGTCTTAGAAATGAGTGTTTACATGTCATGAAAGTATTCCTTGACAGTTATTTATAGCGGGGCTGTTCAGCCTGGAGAGAAGCTGTGTGACACCTCATAGCAGCCTTCCAGTATCTGAAGGGGGCCTATAAGGACGCTGGGGAAGGACTCTTCTTCAGGGCCTGTAGGGCCAGGCCAAGGGGAATGGCTTTAACCTGCCAGAGGGGAGACTGAGATGAGCTCTTAGGCAGAAGCTCTTCCCTGTGAGGGTGCTGAGGTGCTGGCACAGGGTGCCCAGAGAAGCTGTGGCTGCCCCATCCCTGGCAGTGTTCAAGGCCAGGTTGGACACAGGGGCTTGGAGCAAGCTGCTCTAGTGGAAGGGGTCCCTGCCCGTGGCAAGGGTTGGAGCTGGGTGAGCTTTAAGGTCCCTTCAACACAAACCATCCTAGGATTCTATAAACTATAAGCATTCTATACTCTATAAACATTGTTTTCCAAGTAGCTTTCATTTTGTTGAAGAAATGAGCCATAAAGCTGTACTTTCAGATCCATATGTGCATTTTAGAAATGACATGTGAATGTTCCCCTTTTTCAGGGGTTACAGTGAAGTTCAGTTGAGCGCGGTGCAAGCCAAAACCCTGAAGCATTGGATTTGCCACTGTTACTTTTTAAGATCTGTAGCTTTTTTGGGATGAATTTTGTTTGTGTATTTGAATCACTCATCCTTGCCTTTTGAGGCAGTATCTTAGATTTACTGAAGGGCTAAATTTTGCTTGGAGTCATCTATTTAGCTTGCTCAGATGTCAAGAGAGCTAAACTGAAGTGTTGTCCTTTATCGTTCCTGTTGAAGAACATGTTAGAACTAAGTGCCAAAGGTGCTCTAGTAGGAGAAGGATCTAAGCTTCACTTCAGCAGGTCATTATGTGTATCGTAGTGTTGTTCTGTTTTCTGAGCCAACAGGATATAAGTACCCAGGAAGGAAAATACAAGGTCAAGTGTAAACCTCTCACACCAAAGGAGGCCATTCATTATCTTCCAGCCTTCCTTTGGCTGATCTTTGATGAGGAAAAAACATACTTTTTATTTTCATAATGCAAACCCAAACCCCCCTTCCCCAAAACCAGTCTCTGAATTTACTGGGGTGAGGACTAGTGAAAGGTGGGAGTTAGGAAATGTGTGGATTGAGGAGTACCAAGGATGCAGGGATGGCACAGCCCCAGGGGCAAGAGCAAGGACTGACACTGAATCCTTATGCCAGGTATTCCTGGGAAGTGTTTTTGAGCTATACCTCTTTGATACAGCTGTAAATGTGAGGATGTGCCATGCTTCAATGTTGTGGGTATTTTTTTGTGCAGATAATACTTCAATGAATCTCAGAATATTGTGACACTCACATAATTATAGCTACAGTGGAAGGAGCTTGTTTTCTAAATATAGTGATGATATTTAATCTATCTCTCCTCTTCTGTGGGGCAAGAAAAGCTCGCTCTACTGCTCAGGCTTCTGGGTTGGTGAATGTGACTGCTTGAGTGTGTAGGCAGCAGTGGAAGTCATTTGTAGACATGGAGGCTATACATAAATTTTATGTGTTGCTCTCCTGCCCCATAGGAAAACATAAAATGCTGCATGGTTCTGAGGCTGGGCAATGGAGCAGGTTGCAACCAGCACCGCACCAAACTGGAAGGGCGGGAGGTAGAGCTGATGGCTGTGTTGCCATCCAGAGGGACTTGGACCCACTGGAGACATGGCCCAGCAGGAACCTGGTGAAGTTCAATAGGAACATGCCAATTCCTGGCCCTGGGGAAGATTCCAGCCTGCAGGAAGGCAGCTGGAGGAATGCCACCCCATATTTAAATCTGCTTTAGGAGCTAACGTCTGAAAGCTGTCCTTGGGTCAACTAACATTACACATGCTTGGCTTTAGCCCTGCCTAGTGCATTAGGATTTTAAACCTGTTTTTTTTTAAAGAGGAGCCCTTGCAAAACTGGCTGGCGTTTAAAGTTTGGCCCTGCGTGTGCAAATACCTCATTGTGGCTTAATGGCTTTGCTCATGTTCAATAAATCAGCTTGTGGTTTTCCAGTGATATTTCATCCCTGCAAGCAGAACACGTGTGTGCAGTACGCTGCTTCCGTGTAGGAGCTGGAAGCAGAACCTGTGGGAACGTTGGTGATAGAAAGCTACAAGGTCTGATTTTGTGCAGGAGAAACCTTCCACGTTCCCCTGCCAACTCCTTCTGTTTTCTTGCCATCCTTTGGGCAGTGCCGTAGGATGGCGGCTGCACAAAGATGAATGTAAGTGTTGACATGTCCCTAAGTGCTATAGGTTGGCTTTGCTGTCAACACTCAGGGTTGCTTTTCCTGGCTTTCTTGTTAATGCATTAATGCATTTCAGACAATTTGCACCCTCTGGCACAATTTGGTCTGTCCTGGATGCACAGCGTAGTAGGCTGAAACATTGAATGGTCCAAAGCACGAGATAACATAGCAATCAGCATTTTGGAAGCAGTTCTAAACTGGATGAAGCGTGCTCTTTTCTGAATATTCAGACAATATGAGCCTTGTGAAGGTTGCACAGTTCTCTTGCATATCTATGAGAAGATAGCCTGTCCTTGCTAAAGCAGTGTACGGTGGTACTTGATAGCTGGGAGGTCTCTGGCACCCAGTCACATCCCACAAACACAGTATTTGTGGCCTAAATCTGTTGCTTTAAGCAGCAGTGAGTAACATGGATTGTTTTCCTTAAGGTTTTCAAGAAGAATCTCGGGGCGGTATTATTAGTTCACAGTAAATACCAGAGTTGACCAGAAAACCTATTTCTGTAGTGAAGGTTCCTGTTTGTATTTAGGTGCCATTAAAGAAAGACAAATCATGATGGAATAATTTAGTGAAGCCATGAGAATCAAATAAATTCCATGCCCTCGGCTGCCTGATCTAATGATTTTCTCCTAAGACGCAGCAGCTCCGCTGCGGAGATTCCTGTGCTCTGGGTAAGTAGCACAGTTTTTGGAGGAGGCGGGGAAGCCACTGACCTAAATCCGTGTTTATCTGAGAACTGTTCCATTAAAGGAGGCTTTTAAATAACAGCGATTTTAATCTTAGTCGTCTACATCAGTAGGGGTTTGAAGATCTTTAAGGTTACAGGACCCAGTAAATTAGGATGGGCTTTTCTTGCATTATTCTGTGTTTGGTACACAGTTTCTTAAATAATCTTACAATTTATCATTGGTTTGGATGTTCATGTATTAGTAATGTGAATTGAGCATGAATGGCTTTAGCCTGCCAGAGGGGAGACTGAGATGAGCTCTTAGGCAGAAGCTCTTCCCTGTGAGGGTGCTGAGGTGCTGGCACAGGGTGCCCAGAGAAGCTGTGGCTGCCCCATCCCTGGCAGTGTTCAAGGCCAGGTTGGACACAGGGGCTTGGAGCAAGCTGCTCTAGTGGAAGGGGTCCCTGCCCGTGGCAGGAGTTGGAGCTGGAGGAGCTTTAAGGTCCCTTCCAGCACAAACCATTCGTTGGTTGGTTATGTTTTTGTTAAATGTTTTATATGAATATTTCAAAGGAGATGATTTTCTGTCTGTAAAAGTTCAGATTTCTTGAAGGCTCAGAAGCACCAGGTACAGAAACATGCTTTTCTTTACTGGTGAGAGGCTGTCAATAGTTCTCCTGTGCTACGAACAGTGATTTCTGTTTTTCCTGATGTTATTACATTTGTAAGTGGTATCTTCACTGCGCTACAGAGCCTGCAGATGTGCTGCCTGGTGTGTATTCTGCATTTCTTCCACTTGAACTCGCTTGTCGCTGCCTGCCAGCCGCTGTCTCTGGCATGAGCAGTACCCTTCTGTAACCTACCTTTCCCTGGAGAGCCCCACGGCTGCTGGCTTGTGCTTTGGAGGAGCAGGGGAGGCTGGAGAGGAGGGGACAGAGCAATGGTGGGAGCATTCACAAAGGCTTTGTTCCTTCTGCTAAATGACAGCACAAACCAATGAGACTGTCGGCTGTGCATTCTGTATAGGCCAGCTTCTTCCCTGAGCCCTTGATGCACAGGGCAGGGCTGTAGATGTTGTTATTTGTGAAGATGAAAATCAAATCAAATCAAATGATAATTGCAGCAAACTGTGCTGCCTGCGAAGAATTTTCCACGTACCAAGGATGAAGATGGAGAGATTTTAAGGGCAGGTTGGACACAGGGGCTTGGAGCAAGCTGCTCTAGTGGAAGGTGTCCCTGCCTGTGGCAGGGGCTGGAACTGGATGAGCTTTAAGGCCCCTTCCAACCCAAACCAGTCTGTTACCTTGAAGAGTGAATTGAGTGGGAAGGAGCAGAGCACTGTGTGAGGCAGAAACTGATTGCCCATGTATGGAGAAGGGTTTTAGTTTTGCCATGTCACTTCAAGAGGGAAAAGGGGAAATAGTGCAGCTATCAGCCCTTATTTAAGGAACACTTTCTGTGGACGTGCATGAGAAGTCATGAACTTGGGGAGCATTTTCACTCTGTAGTGGTAGGAGTTTACTTGTACTTTTACTTTGCACTGGAAATACTGAGAACTGCTCACAGATACCAGGAGTCACAGCCCTCATTTGGGCATAAGTACAGCGCACTGTATAGCATGTGTTTTACTACTCAGCTTTATTTCCAGTTAATTGGAACTGTTGGAACAAGTCCAGAGGAGGCCACGAGGATGATCAGGGGCTGGAGCACCTCCTGTATGAAGACAGGCTGAGGAAGTTGGGGCTGTTCAGCCTGGAGAAGAGAAGGCTGCATGGAGACCTCAGAGCAGCCTTCCAGTATCTGAAGGGGGCCTATAGGGATGCTGGGGAGGGACTCTTCATTAGGGACTGTAGTGACAGGACAAGGGGTAACGGGTTAAAACTGAAGCAGGGGAAGTTTAGATTGGATATAAGGAGGAAATTCTTTCCTGTGAGGGTGGTGAGGCACTGGAATGGGTTGCCCAGGGAGGCTGTGAATGCTCCATCCCTGGCAGTGTTCAGGACCAGGTTGGACAGAGCCTTGGGTGAGATGGTTTAGTGTGAGGTGTCCCTGCCCATGGCAGGGGGATTGGAACTGGATGATCTTAAGGTGCTTTCCAACCCTAACTATTCTATGATTCTATGATTCTAATTGCTAAGTGGTTAAGTTCTTGCTGATCAGAGCCTAAGGCTGTTCTTACGGACAGTTGGGATGCTCAGATGGTGATAATGATTTTCCAGAGAGGGGGGAAAGGAAAGTTTAATAGTATTCCAGTAATGCAATATATATTATCATTCAGGGGAAACACATTAGAAGCCATCCAGTGTTAGGCAGAATTTATAGAGGAAGAATTATCTCTGTGCTTCTTGATGCATAAAAGCTTCAGCCTTAAGTTTTCTGCCTGAAGTGCACAGCTTTAGGGCAAGTTAATTATAGAAGGCGCATGGATTTCTCCGAGTTTGGCTGTGTATTTTTGAATCACAGTTGAGAATGTAAATGATTTTTCTAATTAAGAGAGTTTTAGGCTTTCAAGTCTTCACTTAAGATGCTCGGTGTCCAGGGTCAAAGCATCAAAGCTGGTACAGACCAATGCTTTTGTGCTCCTGTTCACAAGGAAGCTGCACAAGACCTAACTGACCAATAAATACCAATTTACAGCACTTCTACCATCCTTTAAGGATGTATTTTGGGTGGAAATAAACACCAAGAGTACTCTGTGTTTCTTATCTATGAGGCCAGGAGTAACTGTATAGTTACTTCTGCCTATGAAGTAGGAGTAACCATAAGCAAGGACCAGCAGCACAAAAGCATTGCTCTGTACCAGCTATTTTGAATGACTAGGAAAATAGGTCTGGATGAGCACTGGTTATTTTGATAGCACCTTAAACACGCTTAGGTCCTCACTTTAAACGCAATTCTGGATGTGTTTCATTGGTTTGATGCTACCGTCCTGCTTCTAGTGCCATCTAGCAGAGTAATGGCAACACCACCACAGTGTTTATTCTGAAGATAAATTCCCTCTTCCCCCCCCAGCTAGTCTTTGAACAGGATTGCTGTACCTCTGCTGAGAGCAGATGTGCAACACCAGCTTCCTCAGCAGGGTACTCAGCATGGAAGTGAAAGTGCTGTCAGATAACTCAACAAGCTACTGCTTCACTTACTCCTTGGCTACAGAAAAAGAAAGGGATGTCTGGCTTATCTCCGCATCGGATATACATACAGGAATGTAGTGATTTTAATAGGAAAAAGAAGGCAATCTTAAAAGTGTTAGAGCAGCTTCTGACCATCATTACAGCAACTGTTCCTCAGCCAAATCAAAAGCGTGCTTGGTGGTGAATGAAACAGAAAACCTGGAAACCTTCACTTTTGTTTTGAGCTGTTTCCTCTATTAGAAGAACCTGGGACTGGCAGCCTGGTTTCTGAGAACACTGCTGCTTCACAGGGCTGGAGGTTTGGCAGCGGCGAGCGGCTGGGGAGGTGGATCAGGACCTGAAGGTTTACAGGGGGGCTTGGGGAGGAGAAGGGTCCAGACTGGGAAGAACAGAGGGGATTGAAGAGGTAAGAGCAGTTAAGTCAGTGGGGCAGTAGGTGTCAAGACCTGCTCCTGAAGAGATGGGGAGAAGGACCCACTCCTGTCCTCTTTGGGAGCGGGTCTTGACACTAGGGAACACTGTCAGCAGTAATATTTGTTTCCATTTTTATTAATCTCCTTTTGATGTTCTTTTAACATGTTTCTCACTGTTTTGCTTTCACTCCATATACTGGACATTTCATCATTCTCCTTTATGGTACTTCTATGTAGATTAGGTTCCAAAGTGGGGCCCGAACCCCAAGAACAAGGGAGATGGTGAACTGGTTTGTTGGGGTGCTACGGGCTTTTTATCTTCTTTTATTAACTTGTCAAATTCTCACTGTTGATCTCCAAGTTAAGGCTCAATCCAGCATCTCATTGGGGCTGAGCAGAACGGCCTTGCATGAGAGCACATTATACATCTGCATTAACCCCCGAGTCACCCGCGTTGGCTGCAGTGGCGGCTGTGGAGAAGAGCCCACGCTCCCAGCTATCATTTGAAGGGGTGACAAATGGTCTTTTATAGCTCATCAGGAGCCTGGCTTTGCAATATGAATGTCACTGCCTCAAGGAATGAACGTGAATCCATCAATTTGCAGGGCTGTAAAAGGGAGGTGAGGATGATGAATGGAGGGTGATATCGGCACAGGGAAAGGACATCTCCAGTGGTGCAGATATCAAGAGATCATGCAGCTGTGTGTCTGTTATCAGTGCAACCATCAGAGACCATCTTCCATGGCAGATTTTTACCCCAGGTCTCTGTATCTTTGATTTCAGAATCATTTATCTGCAGTGATGCTCAGCTGTTGTGTGATTTGAAGGTGATATTTAGCATTATTTTTAAGTGCATACAAATCTACAGCTTGATTTTTAAGCTTAACTGGTGATGAAAAGAAAAACTTGTGCAAAGCTTTATCTTTTTTTAAGCTTAATGTATTTTTTGTCTTTAAAGCTTACTGCCTGTGTCATGCAGCTTATGCTAAAGAATGTCTGTATGCCTTAGTAATCAGTATATATAGGAGAAAAGATAGGTAACAGTGCAGGATGTTTCTAGACCCAAATCTTACGTATTATTCTCTTAGTGCCTTGCCTACTCCCAGCTATGTTATTTCTTGGTCCCATTGCAAGGAGACTTTGCTAGTAGGGTGAAAAGCTTAGGGTGAATAGCTATACTTGCATATGTATGTTAGTTCATTCAAGAGTGTTTTAAAGCCAATTAGATAACGCAAGAAAATACTCAACATGTTTAATTCCAGTGCACTGCAGGTACATTGTAATCTATGGAGAAAGGGTGAGTGATTTAAGTCAGTTGAATATAGCCCACACTGTGTCACTGGCTAAGCTGGTCAATCCAATTCATTCCAAATGGGATGGGTTATTCCGCTGGTAAAGACTTTACTACAAGGGTAGTGCCAGTTGTACAATAGAGAGGGGAGAAGGAAAACAAGGTGCTGTGTGCATAGAGTGAAATGTCTTTGTAGGAGGAGATCTGTGATACATGGAAGAAGGCTTTGAGAGCCCAAGGACTACAGAAGCAAGCACTGTTTGCTCCTCCCTGGCAAAGCTTCATGAGGAATCTCAGTATATTTATACCTGGGGGGATTAGTTTTCCTTTCCTAGTGATGTTTATATACATGTAGAAGAAGTCAAGATATAATCTGGGCTCAGCTAGAGAACAGGAAAGATGTTTTTCCCTAGTGACGAATGCATTGGATCTTTCTAGTTGAGGCGCTGTGACAAATATCCAGGTTCTTGCTCCTTTTTCTTACGTTAATTCTATATTTCACAGCCCAGAAAGCAACCGTATCCTGGGCTGCATCAAAAGCAGCGTGACCAGCAGGTCCAAGGAGGTGATCCTGCCCCTTTACTCTGCTCTTGTGATACCTCACCTGGAGCATTGTGTGCAGTTCTGGTGTCCTCAACATAAAAAGGACATGGAACTGTTGGAGCAAGGCCAGAGGAGGCCACGAGGATGCTCAGGGGCTGGAGCACCTCCTGTATGAAGACAGGCTGAGGAAGTTGGGGTTGTTCAGCCTGGAGAAGAGAAGGCTGCGTGGAGACCTCAGAGCAGCCTTCCAGTATCTGAAGGGGGCCTATAGGGATGCTGGGGAGGGACTCTTCATTAGGGACTGTAGTGACAGGACAAGGGGTAACGGGTTCAAACTGAAACAGGGGAAGTTTAGATTGGCTATAAGGAGGAAATTCCTTACTGTGAGGGTGGTGAGGCACTGGAATGGGTTGCCCAGGGAAGTTGTGAATGCTCCATCCCTGGCAGTGTTCAAGGCCAGGTTGGACAGAGCCTTGGGTGATATGGTTTAGTGTGAGGTGTCCCTGCCCATGGCAGGGGGGTTGGAACTTGATGATCTTAAGGTCCTTTCCAACCCAAACTATTCTATGATTCTATAAATAAAAAAATGAAAATTAAAAAAAATCTGTTTTAGGAAGCTGCCAAAATGAATTATCCTCTATATACAGAACTAAAAAATCTCACCCCTTCCTCCTTATTATCAGGAAAGCTTTTCACTTGCTGCCTGTACAGAGATCATCTGTTAGTTTGGTGCTTTCTTACAATAGAATCCCAGAATCCCAGCCTGGTTTGGGTTGGAAGGGACCTTAAAGCTCCTCCAGCTCCAACCCCTGCCACAGGCAGGGACACCTTCCACTAGAGCAGCTTGCTCCAAGCCCCTGTGTCCAACCTGGCCTTGAACACTGCCAGGGATGGGGCAGCCACAGCTTCTCTGGGCACCCTGTGCCAGCGCCTCAGCACCCTCACAGGGAAGAGCTTGTGCCTAATAGCATGATCACTTGAGTAGAATCATCCGAGTGACTCATTTAACCCCCTTTAGAGATGTTTTTGGTGGTGAATTACCCTCATGATCAGTGTTTTACTGCCAGAGGCAGTTTTACAGGAGGAGGTAGGAGTTCTTGCTGTGTTTAACCTCCCCCAGCTGCTGCAGAGCGCAGGGTGTTAGGGAGCTTGTTACTAATGTCGTGTTTCTTTCTGGTGGATTTTCCAGCCTGCATCAGCAGTTTCCTATTGGGGTTAAATTTGTTGTTCCTCTTTTATGATACTAATTCTTCTTTTCCAGTCTTGAGCAAAGGAAAATCTTCTCCCCCCTGCCAAGAAACCTCAATCCTGTGCTGTGCATGAAAAGTTGCAGATAGGTTTTTCAGGAGGGATTTGATTTTCTCTGTGCAGAAGAAGGGCATGTGTTAACGCTTTCAGCGTGGTTCGTGGTGATGCTGGAGCTGTGCCTGGGGTGGCAGCCTCTGCCCTCCTGCAGCCCTTATTGGGATGTGTGGGGAGTCCCAGGGATGCAGGCACCCGGCATCCCAGGGATGCTGCCCATGTGGGCAGGCTTGAGTACCTGCATCCCTGGGGTTCAACATGGGCTCTGAGAGCTGCCTGCACAAACCACACTGCGGGCTTGGATTTTTACCTTTCTAATAATTCAGAGGCTTGATAGTTTAATAGTAAATGCAGTTGCTATTTATTTCTTGAGCCTCGAGGCTGTAAAGAGCTTTACTATGCCTTGAAATTTGCATTGGTAACGATCTGCTTTTGAGATGAATGGCTTATTAGCAGGCCTAGAACTTAATAATGGATGAGAAAATTGGGTACTTTTCATGTCCCAAAGCCTTATTTTGAATTGAAGCTGCTGCTGTTAATTCATAAATTAATAACTGTATAAATGTAGTTGTATCAAGTAAATATATCTGCTAACTTAGTGAATGTCACAGGCAAAGAGAAACCCCCAACGCTGGTGGCAGATGCTACAACATGTATGTAACGCAGGGCCTGCTGTTGCTTTAGTTCTTAGTGTAGGGGAGCTGGGAGAGCAGAAAGCTGACATCTGTCCCTGAGGCAGCGATGTCTTTCAGATAAATAATTGGAGTATCAGGCTTTCAATGAATGCTCAGCGAGCAACTAATACAAAACCAGATGTTACCCTCGAATCTCTGCGCGCGTTTCCGCACGCTGTTATTACAATACCCCAGCCACAAGGCAGGTGTTAACATGAAATCATCTGGGGCGTAAGTTCAGCATCTGGCAGGGCTTGCTTCATTAGGTTTCTAATTGTTTCTTACGCATTTAATTAGCTGAGTAGCTTGGCTGGTCAGTGGGAAGTGCTTTTGGGGTAGAAGGTGTGGGGTGTCAGCAGTAGCACGTGGCCATCTGCTTCATTAACCTTTGATTTTTGCTGTTCTGCTGTGACTGATGTCTCAGGAGAGTACCTACATAGATTGTATGAAGGATGAATAGTATGGGGTAACTTCTAGGAGTTAAAGTTTTAATGCTTCTACTTAAAAAATTATATATATATATATGCACACATGCACATTGAATCATAATGGCTTGAGTTGGAAGGGACCTTAGAGTTCATCCAGTTCTGATGTACATATGTGTATATATATATATATATATATATATATATATATATATATATAGACACTCACACACACACTTCCAAAGTGGAAGCTGCAGAGGGAAATAAGCCTACAAAGTGTGGGTTTATGCCTGTTGTAAACTTCATGCTGTGCTGAAGATACTGCTTTCTGTGAGCCCTTGGGATGTATGGAGTGAGCATGGCCCCCTCCTCACCTCCTGTGGTGTGTGGCTTAGTTTGAACATCAAGGACTCCTGTTGCTTTAGCTTTAAATATAATCTTCAAAGTGACACCGTGTTGCTCTCATGTATTTTGAAGGACTCTGGTTCATGCTGTTGTCAGGGTTTGGATGCAGCTGCTTCAGCATGAGGACGCTGGATCCAAGCACCACCACAGAGGGGTGTTTCCTGGGACAGACCGTGGCTCGGTGGCAGTCACTGCTGTTTCCAGCTCAGGATGTGGATGGTGGGTCCATGCTGGACAAGTCGGAGGATGGACGTAGGTCATAAGAGGAGTTGAGAAGAGGGTTGAGCGTGGTGATAGAAAATACTCTGTGCTTAAAGAAAGGGGAAGGCCTGGGGTGGGGGCCATAGGGAATGAGGTCTCTTAAGGCATTACTTAATTGAATGCCAGCCTGGTTTGTGTTGGAAGGGACCTTAAAGCTCCTCCAGCTCCAACCCCTGCCACGGGCAGGGACACCTTCCACTAGAGCAGCTTGCTCCAAGCCCCTGTGTCCAGCCTGGCCTTGAACACTGCCAGGGATGGGGCAGCCACAGCTTCTCTGGGCACCCTGTGCCAGCGCCTCAGCACCCTCATAGTGGATATACCTTCCTTTCTACATTAAACCTTCTCGATGTATCAGAAACGAGTTCTCAAACATCCAGATGTCATGTTCTTTTCTGCTGTGTCTGAATCCGTAGACAGGGCACGCACTTGTGCTTTTGTGTTTTCCCTTCCTTCCCTTCTCCAAAGCAAAATACTTTGCTGCTGAAACACAAGCCTTTAATCTACCCATTATGCAGTATATAATTCTTCTGTATATATTTTCCATCATATATAATTAGTTTTTCGTTTTCAATCAGCTATTTAAAATATTCATGTAGCTCTATTATGGGGGAGCATCTGTATGATGATATGTTTTCTGCAACTGAAGAATAAAAGGGCCACTGGGATGGAACAAAAGGCAACTTCTCAAATTAATTGTAAGATTTTATTGGTGTTTCACTCCACTGCTTAAGGGTTTCTCCTGCAAATCAATGGCAGGCTGCCTAATATATGTATGAGCCCAGGTTGAAAGGCTTCACAGATTGATTTGCTGACAGCACATGGGGAAAGGTGACCCTAATTTGTGACTTCGGGCTCCAGCACGGGCCTATTGAGAGAGGAGGATGCTGGCAACTTGCTGAAATGGAAATGCAAATGTCTGTGTTTGCTGGAAAGGTTCTCTGGATGAGTTTAGTAAAACGTAGTTCAGTTGGGTTGTGAGTAGCAGTTGTTTCGTATTAAAGAAGCTGATAATGAGATTTAAAACCGCCCCATGTTTGTTCCTGTAATATTCCATAGTGAAGTCCTGGCACTTTGCAGACGGCCAGTGTTGAATAGCTTGCTCAGTGCCCTGAAAATCCAAGTTTGATGAGGCTCTTTTTCCTTCTCCCTGTTGCCGTGTGAATGAACTCACTCCTTTGGTGAGCTTGCAGGTAAATTAGTAAGCAATGCAAAATAAAGCCTTGCTGCAGAGATCTTTCTTTATCTCAAATGAGGCCAAGAAGGATGGACAGTGAATATTTATGCAGTGAGAAACATGTGGACGTGAAATGGCTGTGGCATAGAACTTCTGGTAGACAACGTGTACTTTTAGAATAATCCAATGGGTTTTTTTTTCTTTCATTTTCACTATAACAACATTTTGTGCTTATTCTCATGACATTAATTCCATGGCTTGATCTCCACCTGGGTGTTGGGCAGCACTTCGTGCTGGGGCTGGTGTAAACATCCCTGGGGACCGTGGCCATGGTGGGGTGTGTTGGGGCATGTGGGGTGTGTGGTTGTGGCACCAATGGGCAGGAGTCACAATCTCTTCCATTCTGTGCACTGCTCCATGCTGGAGTGTTGGCTTCCTGCTGACTCAGCACCAGGGTCCTGCCACTGATGCCCCCCCCTCCATTGGCCGTGTATTACAGCTCGTGCTTCGACAGAGTGGCCCAGGGCGTTTCACTTTCAAGCTGTAACTCACTATCTTGGGTGCAGTTTGGTCTGTGCTCATTATCTGCCTCTAAACTTGAAAGTGTCCTTTAGGATTTAGCCTCTGATCTAGAATTTCTGGTGACTCGGGAAGGGGACCAACAGGGCAAGCTGAGGTTAACAGTGAGAGCCCAGGCAATTTATCGACCTCTTCTGCCAAAAATGAGGCCTTTTCTCCCACACTGTCTTTGAATGAGATTGATTCTTCTTTGAACTATCCCAAAGCTGGGGTTAGTCAAATGTTCATCAAAAAATGTTCATCCTGTGCTGGCGAGGGCTGGCTTCTCACTGACTATCAGCTTTTCTATATATAACATTGCGTGACTGGGTCATGGTACTGCTAAGTGCAATACAGAATGCTTTATTAACTGTTTAACTGTGTGCGGTTCTGGTGTCCCCAGTATAAGGACATGGAACTGTTGAAGGAAGGCCAGAGGAGGCCATGAGGATGATCAGGGGACTGGAGCACCTCCTGTATGAAGACAGGCTGAGGAAGTTGGGGCTGTTCAGCCTGGAGAAGAGAAGGCTGCGTGGAGACCTCAGAGCAGCCTTCCAGTATCTGAAGGGGGCCTATAGGGATGCTGGGGAGGGACTCTTCATTAGGGACTGTAGTGACAGGACAAGGGGTAATGGGTTAAAACTTAAACAGGGGAAGTTTAGATTGGATATAAGGAGGAAATTCTTTCCTGTGAGGGTGGTGAGGCACTGGAATGGGTTGCCCAGAGAAGCTGTGAATGCTCCATCCCTGGCAGTGTTCAAGGCCAGGTTGGACACAGGGGCTTGGAGCAAGCTGCTCTAGTGGAAGGTGTCCCTGCCCGTGGCAGGGGTTGGAACTGGAGGAGCTTTAGGGTCCCTTCCAACCCAAACCAGGCTGGGGTTCTGTGATTTTCAAACCTATGTGAAATTCTCTGGTGAGAACATGCTGGAGTGATGTCTGGGGGCTTGCAGGGTCAGGAGATGTTGTGTGAGTGAGCAGAGGCTTTCCCAGAGTCCCCTCTGGGAAGCAGCTGAGGAGGAGCTGGAGGTTTCTCTGTTTAACTCCTTTTCCAGGAAAAAAATACTGAAACAATTAAATTCCAGTGCTGGAAACTGTTGGAAAGAAGCGCAGAGAGTGACTTGTCCTGTCAGGACAGGCTTTTTCCCAGTGTAACATGCGTGATGGATCCCAGCAGAACCTGTACATGTTGCAGTGGGGTTTTGCCCCTGTCTCAAAGAGGTGGTGTTTTCTCTGTTAGGAAAAGAGGGATGTGATGGAATCGATGCTTTGAGAGCAGCTATTAATTAGAAGAGCTCTACCCTTAAGAGTGCAGGTGTGTGGCCTTCACAGCAGCCTGTTGGGTATGATGTATTGTGTCTGTTAACAGCTTGGCTTGCATGGGAAGTGCTGCATTAATGGCATTCAAAGCAATCGTGGCTAATTAGGGAAACATTGTGGAGGGGACAGCATGCAGACACAGAGCAGTTGCGAAGTCTGAAGCAGGAGCAAGCAGCTGCACTGGGTGAGCTGAAGATGTTGCCTTCAGGGGATAACTTAGGACCTGCCTGATCCTTCCCATGTCATGGTGCGTCAGCCTATGAGGCAGTGAACTGAGGTTTCCTCTGTGTTTTGGGGTGGCGAGGCTCTTACCTAGGGCATCAGGACGTTGGGCTGATTAAATCGGGAAGAGAGGAATAAGAACGGCTGAGGTTTAGGAGTGATGCGTTCGGAGCAGCTGAAAGAATCACTGCTGTTAATGAGCCTGTAGAAGAGATGACTAAAGGAAGAAGCCTCTCTTTAAGCTTAGGAAGCTCAAATGTCTTTCCAGGTGGGACAGAAGGAGTTGACTTTAAACAGGAAAAATGAATTACATATAAAATAAGATAAAATGTGAAGGACTTGGGATATCGGAATATAGAGCTGAGGGAGGGTGAAGAACTGAAGATCTGGGTGCACACTTCAGACTACCGTGTCAGGAAAAGGAAATGAGTAGGTAGAGTTGACTAAGCCCATGCGTAGGAAATGGCCGCGGTGGGTGGACAAGGACCTTTTGCAAAGAAGGTCCTTTTTGCCCCACCACATTATTAAGCACTGTACAGCTGTATTGGTTATATTTAGAATTAATCCTCTCACAGTTGTGTAAGCACCTGAATAAAACATGACTTATTTCAATAATGACACTGAAATCATGGGGCTTTATCCTTAGCTTTAGATAGGAGTTATTTCGACACCCTCCTTAATGATTAAAGCCTCAGTTCATGCCATAACAGGTATGAGTCTTTTAAAAACATGTCATTAGGGGATTTTTTTTTTTATTAAACACAATATTTATGTCTGTGGGGGTGATAATGGAAGGAACTACAGGAATTTTGTCTAATTTTCCTGGAATATTTAAACACTTTACAGTGGATAGGAAAGTTGTGAAAGAGTCCTTCATGCCAGGTTGGACAGAGCCTTGGGTGCCATGGTTTAGTGTGAGGTGTCCCTGCCCATGGCAGGGGGTTGGAATTGGATGATCTTAAGGTCCTTTCCAACCCTAACTGTTCTGTGATTCTATGCATTGCCTTTGGAACTCTAGCTCCTGGTTATAGCAGTCCAGGCTTGATAGACACCCGTAATGGTACTCATCACATCTGAAGACACTGCTGCCTCTACAAATAGTGTTGGTCATTGCACCAGCAGGTGGAGGGGTATTTGGTTAATTATAATTCACTTGCTGGCTTCTTCCTGATTAATTGTATTTCATTGATCCTGGTTGGTGTGGACTGGCTTGCCCTCAGTTTAAATCAATACTGGTCTCGGTGCTAGTCAGGGGTGGTGGATTACGACTACTACGAGTGCATGAGTGCATCTATGAGACTGTTTTTACCTCAAAAGCTGCTCAGAACCGGAAAGCCCATCAAAAGAGTGCTTTTAAAGGTGTTTGAGAGTGAATGTACATCAGTGAGAGAGAATCCGTTCGTCATCCTGACTGTTTTATTGCAGCGTGCAAATACAGTTTCCATGCCCATCTCTTTCTGAAGTTGTTTCTTCTCTGTCTTTGGGTGCTTTTTCCCGATTTTGGGGTTTTGTAATATGAAAACTGCCAGTTCCAAGTCTGACCTGTGTGGTTTCAGATATGATGTCCCAAAATCTTCACAGCCTTTTGTATTGCTTCATTGACAGCAGCTCAGCACAACATGGAAAAGGAATTCCTCCCTTTGTTCCTCGTTATTTGCATGGGGCTGCAGATAAGCCATACATGTAATGCATATGCAGGAAAAGTATAGCTTTCCAAAATGAAGGCTGCAGTCACAGTTTATGATATTCCTGGTTTAAAACCAACTAAAGCAATCCTCTTTTTAACACCATTTATCACAGAGCGTATCTTCCTAACTGCTTTGAATCTCATCCTGGTGAGCAATAGTCTTGGGTGCATTTGTGGGATGAGATTGAAGTATTCCCCACCAGTTTTAATGCGGCAAATGTCACTTTGTAATGGTGACATGTCAACCCCACTGTCAACACTGTCATTTAATCCTTTCCAGAGCCTAATTGCTGATGCTGTGCTTAATCTGCTGGTGACAACCAGTGATTTATATTCACCGGAGATCCCAGCGCTGCTAATTGAAATGGGTTTGAACTAGTCTTAGCCATGCTAGACTGGGTTCTGAGGCTTGCTCATGATACTGAGGAAGACAGCTAGGGACGGGTAAACAGGGGCAGTAGTACTGAAATCCGTGTTACAAAAATGGTGATTTTGGTCTGTGTGCAGGTGCGTGTCTCTGAGCATCACCTTTTTGAACAGGTAACATTTCCTTTATAGGATCCCAGCCTGGTTTGTGTTGGGAAGGACCTTAAAGCTCCTCCAGCTCCAGCCCCTGCCACGGGCAGGGACCCCTTCCACTAGAGCAGCTTGCTCCAAGGCCCTGTGTCCAACCTGGCCTTGAACACTGCCAGGGATGGGGCAGCCACAGCTTCTCTGGGCACCCTGTGCCAGCGCCTCAGCACCCTCCCAAGGAAGAGCTTCTGCCTAAGAGCTCATCTCAGTCTCCCCTCGGGCAGGTTAAAGCCATTCCCCTTGGCCTGGCCCTACAGACCCTTGTCCAAAGCCCTTCTCCAGGTTTCTTGTAGCCTCCTTAGGCACTGGGGTTGCTCTGAGGTCTCCTCAGGGCTGCTCCATCTAGTCTCCCCCAGCCTGTGTTTGTGTTGGGATTGCCCCGACACTTGGCCTTGTCGAAGTCTATGAGGTTCACATGGTCCCACCTCCCCACTGTGTCCCACTCAGCCCATCCCTTCCCTCCAGCGTGTTGACCGCACCACACAGCTCGGTGTCATTGGGAACTTGCTGAGGGTGCTCGATCCCAGTGCCCGTGTCACCAGCAAAGATGTTAAATAATCCATCAGTGTGGGTTCCATGCAGATTACTGGTGTCCTCACATGGAAAACCGGCCTCTGGCACCTCAAAAATGGTCATTTCTCAGCCATCTGCTGTAAGTGTTAACCACACACATGCTCTGTGCTGCGTGTGTGCACTTCCTCCTACATGGAAATGAAAGCAAATGTCATAACGTGTCCACCTTGATGAGAGACAAAACGACTCCGCACGTAGGCAGTCTATCAAGCTTGATTACTCTAAATGGAAGTTAATTTTATTCAGTTAATTGATGCTTTGCCTCACTTCATCTCTTATGTGTAAGTGATCATTCTAATTTGTATTGTTTAATCTAATTTCCGTCTCCTTTAAGTGCTCTTTATTGCAGGTGTTTGTGTAGAATATACAAGGGATTGGTGTCAGACACAGCTTTGTGAGCGGTTGAATATTAGACATGACTTTAGGGTTAGACGTTTATCCCTTAGGTTCTCGTGCTCTTCCTGAAGAGGTCAGAAACAAGCTTAGCTTTATGTGTACAAAGAAGCCCCAACAATGAATGTGCTGCAGAGGGTCCCATTAAAATGCTGAAATGTGACTTTTCATCACTGGGTGTTTTCTAACGTGCCTCTGAGGAATGTATGGATGAATTCCAAGGAATATTTCCCAAACAGAGAAGTCCCTGCTTGCTGGGCTGTATGGATACGTACTCAAGCCTCCCAACAAGTATCTCCATTCCTTTTCTATTTTACCTCTGGCTTTTAGGGCAAGCTACATCAGAATTACAGGGATTCAGGAAAAGACTAGGGGGAGATACTGGATATATTCATTTTTTCTAAAGCTCCTAAATTTTAAAGCAGGACAAAACATGGGACTTTTAGCAAACCTCTGGGCATTTGATCTGGGGCTTGGTGTATAATTCCAGATAGCGAATCATCATTCCCCCATCCCTGGCAGTGTTCAAGGCCAGGCTGGACTACAGGGGCTTGGAGCAAGCTGCTCTAGTGGAAGGTGTCCCTGCCCGTGGCAAGGGTGGGAGCTGGGTGAGCTTTAATGTCCCTTCCAAGCCAGACCATTGCAGGATTCTGTGACTGAGTGGTTAATGAAAACAAGAGGAATATGGAAAAGCTCTTTCCAAGTGATTTCCCATGGAGTGGTAGGATGTACTCACCCGCTGAGCTGCCCACGGGAGCCTGAGGTCCTGCTTTGGTGCCCACCACCTGAGATGTGGATGGTGGTGGTGAGCCCTTATCATCAGAGGGCTTTGCTGGGGCTCAGTTATCTCGAAGTGATGTATCCTGAATTCATCTTTATGCAAGTTCCCATTTTCCCCCTGTTCCTTCAGAACGAGAAGGAGTGTTTCTTTTCCCAGTTATTTTGTAAAGACATAGTTCAGATGAATAATTTCATTTGAAAAGCTGCAGTAATGCTGTCTTACCCACCTCATGCCATGACATAATGATGCAGTGAGTCCTAATCAATACCAAAGTCATGCAAGAGCTACTCCAGTTTAACTCAGTGCTGCCTGGCATGCTGCCGTGGGTTGGCAGGGATGGGGTGGGAATGCCAGAGCTTCAGCAAAGAGCAAGTGAGATGCTGGCCTGACCAGAGCAGAGAGATGTTCCCAGTGCCCAGGGTCCCCATGCAGGGGGAATGCTGCTGTGCTGGGCTCTCTGCTCCAGGTAGGGAGCAACCAGGGGGAACACAGGCACTTGGGCTTGAGACTCCAACAGGACCAACTGTGTTTGGGGGGTGATGGGTGAAAAGAAGGAAGAGCAAAAGGAGAAAACTCAGAGCAAGGAGAGGGGGTGGCTTTTGCCCCTTCCCTTTTCTTAGTTTATTTTCATATCTTTTATATTTGGGTTTTTGGTAGACACTAAAACCGTGGGGCAGGCCTGAGCTGCATCGTACCAACATCTAGGGGAGAAAAACCCCAACAGTGCCTCCACCATCCTCTGTATTAGATGGGATGTTTTGTTGGTTTGTATTTATTGTTTAGGAGGATGCAGGGAATGGGTATTTATTGAATCAGCTCTGAAGCAGCTTGTGCCTTAGGCTCCACAGGAAAACATCACGCAGCTGTAGCAATGCCAACACAGCATGGCAAAGGGTTTAGTAGTGTATTTCCTTAAATCCCAGGTTTTCTTCTTGAGCTGTCAGATGAGGTGAGGACCGAATTCTGCAGCCAAAACAGGCATTAAGCATGTGTAGTAATCCAGTAATCCCTGAAAATAAAGCTGTTTTGGGAAGCTGGACCATTCCCTGTGGCATCTCCATGGGCTGTGCGAGAAGCGGTGGCAGCTATCCCGATGATGGGAAGAGCTGTGCAGCATCTTCACGGCCTCCCCTGATTCCTGAGCTGATCTTCTTGGTTCGCAATCAGATTTCAAGTGAATCCTTGGCAGGATTTGAGTGAACTGTGCAATTTTACAGTGATTATTTTGGGTTCGGCTGTGGTATCAAGTCCTCTGTTGGACACAGAAGCATTTGTCTGTAGCAATGCAGACTTCTAAAGCTGTGATAGTCACAGGGATCTGGCACCTTTTTAAGGCTTCAGAGAATCAGAAATAGCCAAGAATCCTTCCCTACATGGACTTCACTTGTCCATAAAGTTAAACTTTAAGTGCCTGAGCCATTTACCCACACATATCCCGGAAATAAAGGCTGGAGGTAGTAGGATGTGAGTAGATAAAAGTGCATTGTATCCCCATACGGTTATGAAACCAGTTCCTATTTCTTTTCCCAGGCAGGGCAGCAGTTGCCTTCCAGCAAAGCAGTGTAATAAGGACAGTGTCTTCTCTACCTGGATCTTTTCCTTTCTGATTTTATCTACAAGAGGCATCTTTTGTAGTACACAGTTGTCCTTTCTTGTTCTGCAGTGCTTTGCTTCCTGCCTGTTCTCTCTGGAGAGTTGTCGTTATTAAGTGTTTTACCTTTTTTATTGTCGTTCCTAACAGACTAACGTGGAATTGTCATTTCTTGAGGATGGAAAACGCTGCAGTGTCTATCGTAGGGTGGTGTTTTGGTTCAAAGAATTATATCATTGTGGTCCTGTGTTCAAAGTACCTAAAGACACACGTATATATAAATGTATATATATGGTAAAGCTTACAGTGGTTTTACGTGGTTCACTTCTGAGTAACGCTCGTGCCAGTGGTGAAAAGGTGATGTGAAAAGTGTTGTTTGGAGTGTTTTTCATGCAGTCGTTATCCAGGGATTATTTCTGTGGGGTTATCACAGAATCCCAGCCTGGTTTGTGTTGGAAGGGACCTTAAACCTCATCCAGTTCCAACCCCTGCCACGGGCAGGGACACCTTCCACTAGAGCAGCTTGCTCCAAGCCCCTGTGTTCAACCTGGCCTTGAACACTGCCAGGGATGGGGCAGCCACAGCTTCTCTGGGCACCCTGTGCCAGCACCTCAGCACCCTCACAGGGAAGAGTTTCCTAATTAATTATCCCATGTTACATTGAAAGAAAGGATTTCCTAATGGTTCCAATTGTTATTCTAATGACTGCCAAGTTCCTGGGGTTTTTTTTGTGTGTCTGTAGTTAGGCAGCACTATTTAATAGCCTGTGGAAATTGTAACATTAAACATATTAAACTGAAGCATGGGGGAGCTTTGTGGTGCAGTATTACGATGGTTATAATTTTAGCAATGGATGTAGAGCCACCATCTGGATGAGTTCTGCCATTTGCGAGATACGGAACGTGATGTTTGTGTGTTCTGCCAGAGAAAGTATACTTAAATCAAGCAAGAAGAGCTATTGGCAGGCTCTTGTCATTAATATGTTCATTAGGGACTGGAGAAATGTACGGTGCATTAATAACAACATATATTTTTTCTACAAAAACCTCTATTTAGAGGGACAAGAGTATTTCTAGACCAGCATCTTGATCTACAGCTATTAACTGCCCTGAGCTTCTTTATAGTCTTCAAAGCAGCAGCACATTCTCATCACACTTTGTCTCTAATCTTCTCTACATTATTTCTATATAAATAATATAAATTATCCTCCAGTCTCACAAAACCTGCAATTCTTTGTGTTTGGAAGGCTTTGCTGCAACGTTTTATAGCTCTCAGACTCATAGTTGTGGTAAATATGTTCTCCCAAGGAGTGTATCTGTGAAGCATCCATCATCTGTCCTGTCTGTAGAAGGTCAAGGATAAGGAAACTCTGAAACGTGCTTGTTACAGGTGCTTTAAACTCCGTGGTTGTTGCTGGTGTGCTCAGTGGTAAAGGCTTTTCCCCTTTGTTTCAGTCTTGAGGCACTTGGAATGCCAGCATTTTTGGTCCAAGTTACACGCTGTAGTAGGATTGATCATGTAGAGCCAAGTCCCTTAGACCCTTAAGGCAGGGTCTGGGATTTTGGGCTTCTTTCCCCTCCCTGCAGCCACACTGCTCCTGCTCTTTGCACAAGGTATAACCCATTAATTCCAACAGAAACTACCAAAAATGCATGAATTTTGCTTTTATTCCCAAGGTTTACATTTATTCTCTGTGTTCTGGCTGCTGATACTCTAGGATGTTTCTCCTTATCTATGGAAGCGACTTCCAGGCTCCTTGCCTCTCTGTCCTCATGTGTTTAATAGATGTGGAGTAGCTTTTTTGGCCCGATCCCTGCTGTTGTTTTCGAACTGAGCGTTGCCTTCCTGTTCCTGGATTTAAAACGTTCTGAATGAACTCTTAGCGCACGCAACTGGTATTTTCCTTTTCCTTCCACATCAAAACTGAAAGTTAAGGGATAAGGCAATGGGAGAGCGTAAACCAGGTTTTAACCCTTTCCTCACCTGAAGTAAACGCTGCTTTTTCATTTAGCTTTGTTGTGACGCGAGGAAAAAGCATAGTAGCGATTTGACCTGAACGTTCCTCTTTTCCTTTCGCTTTCTCCTAGGTCCAGGATGGAACATTCCTGCTCGCTCCTGCTGCTCTGTGTTAGCTTTCTGTTTGCACAAGCATTACCACCCAATGGAACCGAGCTGCCAAAACCAACAACAACAACAAGTAAGGAGGTCGCTTGATTAGCCGGGATGGGAGGGGATGTGGGAAGGAACTTGTGGCGAGATCCCCCTGGTGACAGAGCCCTGCATGTTTTTCCAGGACTTTGACCCTGCTGATGTGCTTCTGTTCTTGCCAGGTGACCTCTGTGTTTGAGCTCCATATGACTGGTGCTCTGTGCTTTACTTTCCCTTTCCCATCTAAGGGAAATGCCAAGGATAGCTTTGGGAGAGGTAGAGCAGCACAGGATGTCCCCTCTGCCTGGGCTGCAAGGTCTGCATGGCCCAGGAGCTGTCACTATGGATCTCAATGTGACGTATGGGACCTGGACACAAATAATATGAAATAAATTATCAGTTACAGAACAGGATGAACTTGTCATGAGGAACTAAACTCTTTAAGCATGTTCTGTGTTTTCTAACGATACCAGCTAAGGCAAGACTCGAGGAGATGGGTCATAGTGCCTAAGATCAGGTCAGGTGAAAAATGGCAAAGCCTTTTTCAAAGACCTGAGAGCAGTCTTCTTCTCACTGGTCTGCCACAGCATCTCTTATTCACCCTCATTTCTGTTGTTTGGAATTCCTTCCTCTCGCTTCAAGCCCTCCTACAACTACATCCTAACTTATTACAGTCCTGGAGAGGGGGTTGTTCAAGTCAAATAAGGCTTCATTGTTTATTTGTTTAAGATATTGATTCTGCTGTTATGTTCTGTGATGTATTTTACTTGCATATAGTCCTTATCCTTCATAACCCTAGACAACTACCTTCAGTATCCCTGTACTGTTTAGGTGGTAGCAGTGTGTGATGCTTGCGTCAGAGGGGAAATTCCAAAGGGATGGCTGATTCCTGTGTTGGGTTGAAGGGAAATAAAGCTGATGATGTTCCATATAAACAGTGTGATGAAGTCATGATACGTTCTCAGGTGATGGCTGTCAACACCCAGGCTTTACAGCAGGGTGGTTTTGTGGGTGGGTTGGTTGGTTGGTTTGAATCTTACTGTGAACTTCAGAGCCGTAGGGAAGGAGAGCCCTGCGAGTGTTCAAGGCCAGGTTGGACGGGGCTTGGAGCAAGCTGCTCTAGTGGAAGGTGTCCCTGCCCGTGGCAGGGGTTGGAGCTGGATTTAAGGTCCCTTCCAACACAAACCATTACAGGATTCGATGATTTCACCAAAATCTGAGGCTGGGGAACAGTGGAGGTGCAGCTGAGCGCTGCTCTGCCTGGTAACAGACCTCTGCAGGGGAAATGGAGTCTTAGCGGGGAGCAAGGGCTCTGCCTTCAGCAGCGGCTACAATCTTTGTGTTGTTTTGCTCAGGGCTGTCAAAAGAAACATGTACATGTACATGTACCTGAAAATTCAGCTGAGGGTAAAGGTGCTGTTAAATGGCTCCGATGAAATATTATCAAGTAGTTGTCAGTGCCCTGCTTCTTGGCAGGCTCCTGGAGGAGCAACAGAACAAGTAATGAGATTGGTCTGAACACGTAAGAATAAGGGAATTGGAAAGGGAAGTAACTTGTTAGTGGTATCACTTCCCAAAATCAGTAAAAAAGGAGTTTCTCCGTAGATGCATGTTCATAGATACAGTTCACCTTCAAAGCTGAAATCAAAATTGTGCTGGATTTAAGTATGATAATATGGATAAAAGTCATCTGTGTTTTAATTAAAATTCCATTTCTATGATACGATTTAGAAATGATGAGTATGACTAAACTGTTTTTTTCCTAAATATCAAAGCCTTCATTACTTTGCAGTGAGAAGCAAAGATGAGTTTTGGCTGATAAGTACGTGCACAATGAAAATATACTGGTGTATAGGCAGTTCCAAGGTAATAGGATCACCTAATTCATTTGGTAACCATTTGATCTAATATATTGATAGCTAGTACAATGGTTTTTTAATACAAAAGTAAAGATTTTTGATGTATCAGGAAAACTTCATTTAAATGAATATGGAAAGAACTGTGGGATACTAAAGAATATAATCTAGCTTTCCCTTTGTGTGCTTATTTGATGAATGATCCAAAAAGATAGGATGCTTTTGATTCTGAAAGGAATAATTATATTGTATTGCATGTCATTAGTTTAGCTGACTTGATTTTTGAAACCTCTGTTGAATGAACATGTTGGGTTTATTCCTACTTTAAACATGGGTAGCCAGTCTGTATGGCTCCGTTTTGCAGCTCCGTTTTGCTCCCCACAAAAGTACCGTGAAATTGATGCCTTGAAATTTCCCTTTCACAAAATCAGAATATCCTGGGGTTTTTGCACTGTCATTTACTGAGTGTTCAACTGTATTAAGTAAGTATAAGCCAGGATTTACTTATTTGGATTTGAATAAAGAACTATGTATTTCAAGCAGGTAAACCTTTATGCTATAGAATATGTGCGATGGACTATTTATACGTGATGCTGCCCATAGCATTCAAATAATTCCTGGTTGCTAATATTTATCAGCTATCCAGTATGAATCATAGTCAGGATTCTTTTGCTTCCTCTTGTGTTTTCACTTCTTGTGTGGTTTAAATGTGGAAGCAGCCTGGGAGCTGCAGTACTAAAGCTTTTCAGTCCTTTCCAAATGTTTCAATTCCTTTTACTATTTACTCCATGAATATTTCATGGGCTTCATGCCCAACTTTACAGTTTCTTTCCACTACCAATATATTAACACACCGAGGTGATGAATCCATCGGATGGGTGGGAGGTTGAAAGGCAGCAAATGGTGCAGCTTTTGAGGCCCTTACTTCTGATAAAGTTTCAAGAGGTTAGTGGGTGTCTTTGAAGCCAACTCAAGCAGCGCATAGAAATAATAGAGTTTCACTGTACAATAGCCAGAATGGGACCCAGAGATGGAGATTTTCATGCTGGATTCGTGGTGCTTCTTTCCTGTAGGAATTGAGGCACCACTGGTTCTTCTTCCCTTTTTCTTTTGCCCTTCCTTTATTGACTTATTTTTGTAACTTGGGTTTGGTTTTCATCCGTACCAAACCCGTCTCCTGGTTATCAGCTGTATCTGCTGATACCTGCTTCCTCTCACAGTCAAGTCACAGTGATTCTCTGCAGGGTTGGGGTTTTCTCTCCCAAAGATAGAATGAGATGGCATAGTCTGGACTTGGTGATACCCCCATTGTCATGGGGGGGGGGGGGGGGGGGGGGGCTTCTGCCCAGTGATTACAGCACAATTACAGCCAGTCCTCAAAGAGGCAGGTGGCTTGATGAAAACAGAGAGGAGGAGAGTTCCGCTTTGATTGAGTTAGCCTGTGGGTTTTCAGTGTATAGAAATCACACACTGATGTGCAAGAGGCTTAGTTATAATCACAGAATCATAGGTTAGGGCTGGAAAGGACCTTAAGCTCATCGAGTTCCAACCCCCTGCCATGGGCTGGGACACCTTCCGTTAGACCAGGTTGCTCCAAGCCTGTTGTTGTGGGATTTCTCCTGTGCTCAGATAAACTGTATCTTATCTGTTCTTTGTCAATCACTGCAATAGTTCCAGGTACCTGGCTTGCTGTCTAGGGCAAACCACTCACCTTGCCTTCTTCATTTACTTTTGTGGAGGGGGGGAAAAAGTGTTTTAAACACACTTATATTCAAGGGCAATTTACCATTCGGTTCCTGCTTGCAAAGTAAGGGATCCAGGACTGAAGAAAATCCCAGTTTGGGAGAGCGTGAGAAGGCAGGGTGACAGGGCAGTTACTTGATGTGCATACACTGCTGTCAGTTCCCTATTTTCTTGTGGGTGCTTTTGTTTTTGACACATTCGGAAAGTGGGAACATCACAGCCCTGAGGGAAATGGTGATGTTTCCAGAAAGAGCCATTCAGTGGCTGGGCCAGCAGCGCAGGGAGTGAAGCCAGGAAGAACCCATGAGTCAGCCTCAGCGGGTGGCAGGGGAAGCACAAGGGGTTTACACCATCCTCCTGGTGATAATCCTCCTCTCTTGTCAAGGCAAAAGTCACTGTTTCATTGTAATACTGAAAAGTACCCTCGAGATGATCATTTTGGTGTGGCTTTGGACCACAGCATGCTCTGTGTTGAAGCAGTGGAAATAGTTCCCTAGCAGTAGCTGCGGTGGAGATGTGCTTTAGGGGACGTCTACCTCTTTTGCATGCATTTACTCCTATGTTTCAGTTGTCAGTTTTTGAAGTAGCACTGTTTCAGGTCTGTCTTTCAGTTTCCCCTCAAAAATCCCATGTTATAGGTAGTTGTGTTGGCCAGAGATCTTTCAGCCCCTCAGTGTGCAATGGCTTAAGCCCAGTTGTAACCTTGCTTACATTTCTGGGGGCTGCATCTATAAAATTACCAATGCAGCTATGGAAGGAAATAGAGTTAATAAATGAAACTGTTGAAAACCACCCCGTGCCTTCCACCCGGGGCTCTGCAGAGGCGAAGCCATTGGTGTGCCACTGCAAGGCTTTGAAAACGGATGTGCCCGTGTATGAGGAAGACGGGGCTGTTTGTGGGTTTTGACCTAATTTCCTTGTGAAATGGTAGGAGGAGAGGTGAGATCTTGATGCATTAGTCATTGCAGGGGGGCTCTGTGCTTCGCTAAGGAAATGGAGGCAGCAGCTTGAACAACGTCTGGGTTGGATTGAGGTCCTCTGTGTTTGGGAATCAGTTTTCCAAAGACATCTCCAAAGTGTGATGTCGAGTACATCCAGTCTGAAGGGAAGAGATGGGCGATCTTTGTATTGTGTAATGAGCAGAGGGAAATTTTAGTTCCCTCATGACTCAAAGTTGTTGTTTTTTTCCCCGTTGTGTCATGGGTCTTGACACAGAGCCAATGATGGTTCTAATGCAAAACCCCAAGGTGGATCCCAAGATACAGAGTTGGAAATACCTAAACTTAAAGTGGGCTAAAGTGGCTCCTTTTTGCTTATGAGAGGCAAAAATATCTAGTTTGTTTGTTTGTTTGCCAGCCCTTGGTTTCTATAGAGTGCGTGTTACTGCTAAACACCACCCAGACGCTGTTAAGCTGTTCCTGGTGATGCATGTTCATCCACACACTGACAGGGATATTCTGAAACCCTCTCAAGTGATGGTTTCTGATTGCAGTTTTGTCATGCCTGTCACTTCCATCTTTATATCCCACTTAAATGTCAGGTTTCATGCATTTTATTCCCTGTCTTTGTACTATTATGTTGACTTGAGATACCTTCTTTCCTTGTATGCCCCCAGTGCATCTATGCCTCTATAAAGGGAGTTTTTCTGTGCCCGGATGTCTTGTTTGAGCATCCAGAGGGTTTCCAGCTGCTCACAAGATACAACCCAATACTCATATCCATATGAGCTCCTTCCTATAATATTTCAGGTGTTAGGTACTCCTGTATATTCACTGTAATCTTGTGTTTGTCGAGGCCTGTGGCAAGATCTCTTCAAGGTCTTCATTCCTGGGGTCATGGTTGGAGTTGATCTGAAAGGTCTTTTCCAACCTGTTTGATTTTGTGATTCAAAAAGCCTCTTCTGCCTGTGGCAGGGGGTTGGGACTGGATGAGCTTTAAGTCCCTTCCATCACAAGCCATTCCATGAGCCTATGAAAAACAGGGAGCAGGGCTGTGTTTTGCTTGCTGGAAGCTAAGGTTTTGCTTTCTTAAATAAAACATGCTGGGTTATTAATGACTTTAACGTGTTATGTATTGAATTGTTTAGTAGAATGAAAAAGTTATAGAAGCATAATGAAACTCAGATGTAAAGGGTCACATACATAAACCCACTATTAACGGAAGGATGAGACTTGCAATATATACTAGATATAACAAAGATATACTTTTTAAATCTTCATTCTGAGTATTTGTTAAAAGTTTCATAATTCCTACTGGTTCTTCATTTTTAATGTAATGTGATATATAATGTTACATTATATTATATTATATTATATTATATTATATTATATTATATTATATTATATTATATATTTTATATATATATAATGTATAATATATTATATTATGCTCCATCCCTGGCAGTGTTCAAGGCCAGGTTGAATGAAGCCTTGGGTGCCATGGTTTAGTGTGAGGTGTCTTTGCCCATGGCAGGGGGGTTGGAACTGGATAATCTTAAGGTCCTTTCCAACCCTAACTGTTCTATGATTCTATGATATATTATAATCCATTGAAGACAGTTTGCACTGTCCCCTCCTGCCTTCCCCTTCGACCATGCTCAGCATGTGCTTTAGAGCCTAGTACACCAGCAGCAGTGTTCTGGCCTGGTAAAAGAGATGTGTTTAAAACACATGTTGTATCTCTGGATTCAATATAATCTATACAAAGGGTGGCGTTCTTGGTTATGTCTGGCAGGCTGAGAAACATCTGATGTGCATAGAAGTGTCCTGAATGGGCTTCAAATGTAACTTGGTATCTTGTACCCATTAAACTTACTCTAATTACAGGTAAAACCTTTGCTTAACCAGTCATAGAATCATAGAACAGTTAGGGTTGGAAAGGACCTTAAGATCATCCAGTTCCACCCCCCTGCCATAGGCAGGGACACCTCACACTAAACCATGGCACCCAAGGCTCTGTCCAACCTGGCCTTGAACACCACCAGAGATGGAGCATTCACAACCTCCTTGGGCAACCCATTCCAGTGCCTCACCACCCTCACAGGAAAGAATTTCCTCCTTATATCCAATCTAAACTTCCCCTGTTTAAGTTTGAACCCGTTACCCCTTGTCCTGTCACTACAGTCCCTAATGAAGAGTCCCTCCCCAGCATCCCTATAGGGATTCCAAACCATCCTTGATCTTGTCAGCAGCAGGTGGTTTCGTTGTGCTTTTGAAGGGGGGCAAAGAGAGCAATGAAAGAATTAAGCCTTCAGTTTCAGCTTTGCATGTATTAAACAAATAATGATGCTTTTAGGAAGTACAAGCAGCTCACTGCACTGGACCACAGCATTTTGGCACAGTTCCTGTGCCAGCTCAGGCAGTCTGTGTCTATAGTGTTCCCTGTGTTCTATCCACAGACTCTACAGAGGGGAACCATTTACACAAGGACCTGCTCACTTCAATGCTGATCCTGCTCCTGGTCTTCATCATTTTCATCCTGTTGGCTGGGTACTTTTTCAGGTAGGTGTGTGCGGAGCTCCGCTGGCAGAAGTAGCTCAGCCTTGTTTAGATATGATCTAACAAGGAAATGAAAGGCGTGCTTATGGTGAGGCAGGAGCTGGTGAGGCAGGCGCCTCCACCACAGCACAGGGGAAGCTCTCGCGGTGAGGATGAACAGAAAGAGCTTCTCCAGAATGACCTGGTTGGTGAACAGTGGTTTAGGAAAACACTTGTTGCCTTTCAACAGTTGCTCAGATTAATGGCTGTGTGTATTTCAGGTTCAGAAGACACAGGAAAGCTGTTGTCAACTCCGGGGACAAAAAGATGCCAAATGGGATCTTAGAAGAACAAGGTACAGAGAGATTTGCTTTCCTTCTCACTGGGAGTTTTGGTTGTGTTCGGGCTTGTTTGCCAATTTGAGTGAAGCTGCTCTAGTGGAAGGTGTCCCTGCCCATGGCAAGGGGCTGGAACTGGATGAGCTTTAAGCTCCCTTCCAACACAAACCAGTCTGGGATTCTATGATTAATTAGGGACTCAGTTATTCAGTTGTGTTTGCTTTTTATTAATAATATAAGGGTTGTTATTAAAGAGAAGATACTAAAAAATTGAGTATTTTAAGTATATTTAAGTCTATCCATATATAACCTTAACTTTCAGTTGTTGGTTTCAAAGAATGTTCACTTTAAGTATCTATTTCTTTGTAAATGTTTCTCGTGCCCTTTCTGTATGTTTTATTAGGGTGAGATCCAGGTTTCTGGCATTGTGATCTTTTTATTTAGAGAAGAAAATTGCAGTATTTCTTCTTAAAATGGGGGGGAAAAAGGGTCCTTAGCTCCTTGTGAAATTACTTGCTGGTTCCTGAATGTAAAGAGAAAGAAGGAAAAGGGTAAGACAGGGCAGCATTTGAAGCCAGCAGCACTACAAGAAAACACTCTCAGGAGCTGAAAATGTTTTCCAGTGGCTTTTTTACTGTGCTGGATTTGGTTCTGTGAGCAGGGAGCCCTTTGGGTGGGTTCAAACCCAGCCTCAGTTCAAACCTAGGCAACGTAGAGGGGCTGTTTGGTTCTTGCTTACAAATTACGTTAGCCATGACAAGGAGAAAAACTGAGTGCATGATAAAAAAGAGTTCCCTCTGTGCTCTGTGCCAGTTCCACGTTGCTGCATGTGAACTGAAGAACGGGTTAACAAACACGGTGGTAGCCATAGATCAAACCTCTAAATATACCCATTGGCTTCCCGTTGGGTCGGTGGTTGTGCTCAGGAACCCTGGCGAGCGCGGTTTGGACATCCCCGCGGTGCCCTGGCACCAGATAATGCCCTTTGGTGATGGGTGGTTAGCAGAGCAACCACCAAGCTGTAGTTTGCAGGCATGGCTGCTGGAAGTCACCTTGTCATTGTCAGCATGTAGGAAGGGGTCTGCCTTGCTCTTTGCCTTCAGTTGTAGATTAAATTTACTTTCACCATATGGTGGGCTTAATCCCTCCACTTCTTCCAGCCACCTGTGGGGATGCTCATTGCAGTGTCTAGGTGGCCAGTTGTGCTCCTGAGGGCGGTGAAAGCAGAAGGAGAAGGGGTCCTGGGGCTTTATTTCCCCATGTGAGGCAAGGTCTTGGCGTCAAGAAGCATCCACAGCAGTCCCCATAGCAAACTGTGCTAGGGCAACTGAGAGCAACAGCTCATCTTGGGGCAGTTACTGTTGTCTGCCAAGTTGAAGATGATGATATTATTATTATTATCATCATCATCATTATTATTATTATTATTACTACTACTACTATTATTATTTCCCCTTCACAAGTGAAATAATCTAGCAGCATCCCTTTTGTAGTAGATGCTAAAAGTTGTCCCTGCAGACAGCAGAGCAGCTTGGGGCTGGCACAGTCTTCATCAGCAGAAGGAACCTTGTCCTTTTCTAAATACAACTTGGTCACATTTTTAATCCGTTGTAAACAGAGACATCATTAATTTTAACAACATGGTTCTGCCTGAATTTATTATGCTCTCAAAGCAGCTCCTTGGCCTGTGGTTTTGGTTTCTTATTTCATTTAAATAAGCTTTATCACTGATTGAAGTCTCATGTGGGAAGTTCATTTTGGCGTCTTCTAAGTAATTAGGTTGGAAATAACTTATTATCTGTTGCTCTGGACATGCCTTTAACACGAACTTTCCTTGTACTGACAGAACAGCAACGGGTCATGCTGCTCAGTCGGTCTCCCTCGGGCCCCAAGAAGTATTTCCCTATCCCAGTAGAAAACCTTGAAGAGGAGATACGGATGCGATCAGCGGATGAAGGGAAGCTCTTCCGGGAGGAATTCAATGTAAGTTCTCATTGTGGAGTGAAAAGTGGGGGGAAATCCAGACATCAGCAAATATTAGTAATTCTTTCAAGAGTGTTTGGTGCGTGATGCTGGAATCTCAAAGTCTTGGCTTTCGTATATGCTCTGTGGTGTGGGGTAGCCCTTTATCTGGACAAAATCCATAACATTTACCGCTTTATGATGCGGTGGTGCCAAACTGGTAGTATAGAAACTGCTTGACACTTGCTAACACTGGGAGAAGATCTTTAGTGTTTGCCTGAAGCTGGAGAAAAGGAGAATTGAATGTGACTGTCCTTAGCATTGATTTTCTTTAAGGTGGTGTAGGGCTTTTGGGGACTTGGAGTTTTCTGCCTGTATGGGAAGTACTTAGAGAAGAAGACAGTGTGGCCTTTAATAGTGCCATAGTGAGGTTTGATGTTATTGGGGGGGATAGTTGGACCTTTTGCTCTTTGTTACCATCCCATCACTTCCCCTTCTGCAGCACCCTGTGGCCCTAACACATTCATTTCTCTGAAGCATCTCAACTGTAAGGTTTTATTCCTTTAACGTGTTGCCTTGGTCAGAAAAGTGGTTTTATTTTCTGCCCATACCCTGAGCTTTAGTTGCGTGTGGTCATATAAATGAGTCGTAACTGAAGGCTGTGGTGAGCTGCTGCAGGGCCAGTTTTGGTGGACAGATAGCGTGATGTGTTTCTCACACGTCTGCATTTGGGGCCTTTTCCGTGCTTTTTATTATTTCTGTTCACTTCCCATCACAGCAGAAGCAAGTAGCTTAAATGTCAGATCTGGGGTTTTCAAAGAGCCGATGCACACATTGATTAGACAGTCTGTTAAGCCACCTTCTTAATTGGTAGCATATTTATATCTGCAATTTGGTTGATGATATATTTAAACCACACAATTTCAGTGCCGTATCAGCGAGGGGGGATTGTGGAGATACTTATCAGGGTTGACAAAATGAATGTGAAAACTCATTTGAGGAGATGTGTCTGTGAATTTTGGCTCTCCTGATTAATTCATTCTGTAAGAGCCAAACAAATCATCTGTTTTTACATTTAAAACCTGCTTTGCTTGGATCATTTCCTGCGCCCTGCTGTGGGTGTGTGAATTTGTCTGAAAACTGGGGGTCCAGTCCCCATAAATAAGTACTCCAAGCAGCGATGGTACATAAAGTTTGATCAGTGCTTTATGTGGGTTCATCTGTCCCTGCTCTATCTCCTGTGGCAGCTTGCGTAGATGTATGAGCTGTTTGCTTAATCCTGAGAGAGGAAGAAAGGGTGAAAGACAGTTGAAAAATCAGAGTGATTGATATTGTAGCATAAACCCAGAGAGATGACAAACAGAAGTCAGTTATTGCAGCATTGGAAGGAAAGGGGCTGAGAGATCAAGAGCCATCGGCACAAACATCTGCATGATAGCATCTCCGTCAGAGCATCCCCCAGAGCTCAGCTCCATCCTCCCACCAGCTGAGGTTAACACCTCTGGCTGCCCCTTGAAGCCATAGGTGCCAAATCCTGCAGGTTTTTGCTGGGTCCAAAGCTGTCCCCTTTGCTCAAGGCGCTGGCCGGGAGTGGACCCTGACTGCAGCACTGGGATGGGGATGCTCAGCTGATGGGGATGCGCTGGGGGATCTCTGCCCATTGTGGTCTTTGCTTCACACAGCCTGATCTGACATGTCAGGGGTCAGGCATATCTGGGAATGCAGACACAGGGTCTCCATTGGGAATTTCAAGCAGGTTTAGATTGAAAATGGTGAGTCCATGAGCCAGGATTGGACAGGCACATGAACCAGCCCAAGAAATCTGGTCCCAAGTGTTTTTTTTTTGTGAAAAAGAGAAGAAAACAAGTGCTAATAGATGAGGTCATGTGGTGGATAGAAAGGATCTTTGAGGACTGTTCTCCTATGTGCCTAATGATGTTCTTCAATACTTCTGATTTTATCCAGAAAGCCTAAATTACCCTTAAGAAGTAAATTGCACTTCTTGCACTTGTGCACTAACCAAGATAGCAAATGCTCCTTCTGCTCTCAATTGCTTCATTTTAATTACTTGATTCCTTTGTGAACACAGGGCATTGGGAAAATGGTGTTCTTTCTTCATAGGGAAAAAGGAAAATCATAATAAAACGCCTACATTCATTTCTGTGTGGGCCTTTAGAGTCACAGAATAGTTAGGGTTGGAAAGGACCTTAAGATCATCCAGTTCCAACCCCCTGCCATGGGCAGGGACACCTCACACTAAACCATGGCACCCAAGGCTCTGTCTAACCTGGCCTTGAACACCACCAGGGATGGAGCATTCACAACCTCCCTGGGCAACCCATTCCAGTACCTCAGCACCCTCACAGGAAAGAATTTCCTCCTTAAATCCAATCTAAACTTGCCCTGTTTACTTCTATTTATCATCCATGCTGCAAGATGAGCTGGGTGTTGGATGTTTGTGGTTGGTTACTTGTTGCCTTGATTTTCCGATGAATGCCTGAAAAACCTTCCTGTAAGGAAGTGCTTTTAAAATCACCCCTTTTGACTTGATTGAGATGTCCCTGTGGCTTGTTCCGTGCGAAAGAGGAGGAAATGTGCTCATGCTGGGGGAGACTGAGCCACTCGGAAGCTTCAGAGAGATCTTAGGATTCCTGTGAAGCGCAAGCAGATAAGGCTGTGGTGGCAGCAGATGACCCAGCACCACCAAGACTCATCAGTGCCTTGTGATTCCTGGGGTGATGGAGAGGACACAATGAAGCGCATCCCTGATGAATCGCATCCTCTGCTCTGGAGAGGGGTGGGAGCAGCCAAAGGGGCTGTGCCTTGCACTGGGGTTCAACACCTAATCTGGGTCATGCAAAGCTGAGTTTTCTAGGAAAGACATCAGGGCTTCTCAGGAATAAGTAGCAGGAAATGTTCCTTATAGAATCCCAGACTGGTTTGGTTGGAAGGGAGCTTAAACCTCCTCCAGTTCCAACCCCTGCCATGGGCAGGGACACCTTCCACTAGAGCAGCTTGCTCCAAGCCCCTGTGTCCAACCTGGCCTTGAACACTGCCAGGGATGGGGCAGCCACAGCTTCACTGGGCACCCTGTGCCAGTGCCTCAGCACCCTCACAGGGAAGAGCTTCTTCCTTATATCCAACCTAAAACTCCCCTGCTTATTCCAGAGGTTTTCCATTATTTTGCCAGAGATAATTACTTTTCATGTGTTTTCCACATGAAGATGCAGAACTTATCTGGCTCTTTATTGGGAATTTGATGCCTGGATGTTGAAAGCGGAAGGATTCGTGTTTGAAGTGCTGATGATGTTGGTGTATGCAAAATGTAAATTAAGTTTCTGTGTTTTATAAATCGTAAATGTATTTTTAATTAGCAAAACCCTGGGCTTCATTCAAACGAGGAATCAAGCAGTTTGCTAAGAGCAGCTTTCATTTTCAACTCTTTCTTTCACATTCCCTCCCCTTTCTTTTACTTACATTCACAAGTTAAAGTGATATGTAACAACCCAAACCCACAGGTGCACATTGCTATTTCCTCTCTGGTGGTAATGAAGTTCTCCCCATGCTCCCCCCCCCCCCTTTCATGCTTTCATGTTATGTCCCCCTTCCAACACGGGTTGCTGCCTTTAAGGGGAAATTCCAAGCCCAGCTCTCTGCCAGGCAAGCAGGGCACTTGCTTTAGGCTCTGCAGTCGCTGACTATTGTTTTCCCTTCCCCAGTGTGATTCAAACTGGGTGGTAGGAGGTAGAAGAAGGGTGGGAGAAGGTGGTTGTGCATTGCCAGACCACTGGGGTTTTACTTTGCCTTGGTGGGATCCAAGATGCTGACACTGGGTTATTTAGGAGCTCAATACAAGAAGCTTAATGAAATCCAGTTCTTGTTCACGCAGCTTGCAGGGAGGGCGCAGCTAAAAGCACAGGGCAGAAGCCTCGTGCCATTCCTCTTGATGAATGGTGTGTATCTGGCTCTCCCCTTGCCCCAGGATCTCTGCTACAGCCCGAGCTCAGTGGTGGTGTCTCCGCAGCTTCTGCCATGGCAGTGGAGGGGCTCCATCTCGGGCATTTCCTTGTTTTCATCTTCATGGTATCACAGAATAGTTTGGGTTGGAAGGGTCCTTAAAGATCATCCAGTTCCAGCCCCTGTGATGCGCAGGGACATCTTCACTTAGATCAGGGTCTGGGGAACACATCCAGCCTGGCCTTGAATGTCTCCAGGGATGACGTATCCACCACCTCTCTGGGCAACCCGTGCTTGTGTTTTACCTTCCTCACATCCAGCCTGCATCTCCCCTCTTTTAGCTTAAGCCCGTCACTCTCTTCCTCTGTGTTTCCTCCTTCCATTTGATTGCTGTGCAAGAGCGTTGGGTTTTGTTGTTGTTGTTTGAGTTTTTTTTTTCAGCTTGACTAAATTTATCTGCAGCCTCACATCTTGCTGATCCCTTGCAGAATTTGACGTGTGCTCGTACAGCAACTTCCCGCATGAAAGAGCTGTGATTTATGTTCTATTTCCTCCCTTTATACCAGCGTTGGGCCCTCACCTGTGGACCTCAGCACGGTGTTTGATACTGCACGTTCTTCGCAGCGAGCCATTAACAATCAAACTCTGTGTTGTTGAACCAACTGTTGTGGCTAAAAGTAGGAGCGGAGCGCAGCGGAGCATCACATCCACGCGCTGGGTCACGGCGCTGTGAATCACTGCGGCAGATGGCAGCTTCGTTTCCTAAATAACTCTGATCTCTGGGGGGGAAACTGCTTCTGTCTCCAGAACTGCTGAACTCGTTCTCTGGAGCGAAATCTGCCAGGGTGTAGTTTCCTGTTATAATGAAAGTTACTGCAAAGAAAGTTTAAAGCCAGTGGTTTAATTCTGTTGGATGCAGGGCAATGTGTATGGATGCATTGTCACTAAGCCATGGTGCGGTCAAGATTTAACTGTTTTCTAATCCATTGACTTCTCTGTTTGTGTTATGTTTTAGTCCTTAACATCTGGATATGTGCAGGGAACATTTGAAATGGCAAATAAGGAAGAAAACAGGGAGAAGAACAGATACCCCAACATCCTGCCATGTAAGACATTACCTTTTCAATCAGAGCACCACCTTATCAATCAGAGCATTAATTCTGGCACAGTGCAGGCTGTAGTAGTGTTCATTTGCTGTTCAAGTAATGCAATTTCACTCTTCACAAGTGTTCTTTATACAGTGTTTTGTGGCATGTCTCTAGTATTGATCTTCTCCTGTTAGGTTTTACTATAGTGGTTATACAGTGATGTGCTATAAGGCGTTCATGGGGTTCTACCAGAATACACTGTGTCAAGTGGATATTTTAGGATCTCAGTTTAGTTTGGGGTAAGCAAACATGGAGAAGTTTGGGCTTCCAGTACTGCAGAGCTGCAGTGACAGTAACCTCCAGGTTGAGAGCAATGCAAAGGGCTTAGGGAGAAAGTTCATTGATGAGAAGTAGGGGCAATACAGGAGAGAGCTCTTTTGGGTGAAGTGTGTGCTTAGCCTGGCTTCCTGCTTGCAGGCAAATAACATATTTCAGATTGATAAACATGCAAACATGCCTGCAATGTGTTTTCTTCCAGATGACCATTCCAGAGTGATTTTGAGCCAAATCGATGGAGTCCCACCTTCAGACTACATTAATGCATCATATATAGATGTAAGTTCACTCTCCCCCAGCCCGCGTTTGTGCTGGGGATTGCCCCGACACAGGGGCAGGACCTTGCCCTTGCCCTTGTGGAACTCCATGAGGTTCACTTGGTCCCACCTGTCCAGGTCCCTCTGGATCCCATCCCTTCCCTCCAGGTGTTGACCACACCGCACAGCTCGGTGTCATTGGGAACTTGCTGCGGGTGCTCGATCCCCCTGCCCATGTCACCAGCAAAGATGTTAAACAGCACCAGACCCAATACTAAAGAATAAGTATTTTTCTGCTGGCATATGTTGGCATTTCATCTTTTAACTTCTCTGATATTTTTTTCTACAGGGTTATAAAGAAAAGAATAAATTTATCGCAGCACAAGGTACTGTATTCTCATTTCTCTATTCTCTACACCTTATGGCTGAACATTCAATTTTAGATGTGTTTTCAAGGTTCTTTTCAGCTGCAGATTGTGGCCAAGTGTGAGGTGGGATTTAGAGGTTAGTCTTGGAACCAAATAGCAGTGAGTGTGAGGCAGCACACTGCATTTAGACCTGCAGATACTCTGAGTGAAGAGGCTCACCTTGCCCCCTCAACTCCTGCTTTACTTCTCTTAAAGATTGCTGTCTCCTGATTCTACAGCAATCCTGCTATGGAAATGAGCATTTTCACATGAGTCCTTATGCTGGTTTAGCCACAAATTTGGGGAATCCCAGACAATACAAAACAATAGCTGCCCCTGCCCTTCAGAAATCATAGAATCCTAGACTGGTTTGGTCTTAAAGCTCATCCAGTCCCAACCCCTGCCATGGGCAGGGACATCTTCCACTAGAGCAGCTTGCTCCAAGCCCTGTCCAGCCTGGCCTTGAACACTGCCAGGGATGGTTCCTGTCCTGTACAGCAGGATGAGCAGCTCTCAGGCAATGTTGGACCTTGGTATGGGGGAGAACTGCAATGTAAAAATACTAAATGATGCTCCTGCCGTAGTCTGCCTAACAGAGTGTGTTTCAAGAGAGAAGATACCTGCTACAAATATATGTTTGAGTGTCTATGCTTCTGTCTGCAGGACCAAAGCAGGAAACAGTTAATGACTTCTGGAGGATGATATGGGAGCAGAAGTCGGCTGTTATCGTCATGTTAACCAACCTGAAAGAAAGGAAAGAGGTAAAGAGCTTTGATATGCTCTCAGATGTCTCTAGGAGAGCGTGCTCCAAAAGCAGTCGTGGCTGCTCAGCATCTGGCCAGTCGTGTTTCTGACTACTTTATTCCCCAGCCCCTGTTAGCACATGGGTTTTTCTGCTCATACATGTAGTTTTCATTCCCAAAATACAAATTCAGACAAATTGACCTGAAGGAAACTATTCCAATAGCTAATTTTGTCCTGCGTAGCCCATAGCCAAAAGCAAATTCTCATGCCTGAGCTTTTATCGCACCATAAGGCTGTGCTTGTGGGTGGGTTTGGTTGGAAATGAAGATAAAAACTGTTCATTTTCCTCAGTATTATATTTCAAATACCTTCTGGCACATGCACAAAACAAACCGAAGCTGCTGCTTTATGAGAGTAATGCTGTTCCTTCCTGTCCCCCCATTCCTCCTCGTATGCATCTTGCTGCTCGCATTGTGTGACTTTCTACTGGCTGAATGCTGAGACACACGGCAAGTGTGAAGCATTGAACTCAATTCCTGCTTCACAGGCTTGAGAAGCTAAGTTAAAATATTAAGGAAATGAACAACAAGAAACATGAAAGATACTCTGTAATTATTTCCTTATATTTCCTTTTCCCCTGTGGGACACTTTGGCACACTGAGCATGCTGCATCCTTACTTGAAATACATCTAAAGTCAGCAAAAACTCTTGCCCCTCAAGGGCTCCTGCCAGTGGAGAAATATGGGGGTAAGCAGCAATAGCTGGCCTTGGGAAGGAGATGGATGAGGAGATGGAAGTCAGTTTTCATACCTATTTTGTGCATTTTTTACAGTAACAAAGATATAGTGCAGATACCATCCGCTCACTGCAGTCATGAGGTCAGGCGTTCCTTGTCTGCCTCTTTACTGTAGTACTTCTGCCTTGTTCTACTCTTACCTTGATGAAGCTATTTACTATTAGCTTGACAAAGCTCAAACGGCAAAAGCAGTCTGTAAGTAGAGCCCATTCCCAGGATGAGAAGCCAGCACTGTTAAATCTAGATGTTCCAGATAGGGACTGCCTTGCATTTCACACCTAGAAATTAGACTCAAGATACCGCAGTCCCCATTGTTAGGCACCCCCTAACAAAAATCCCACGCAACCCAGAAGCTGTTTAGGTCTGGCTAGGTTAAAAAAGTACTCCAAAGCTGTTCTCACCTTCTCTGCATAAATTTAAGCATCAACAGCACTAGCAAAGTGTTAAAGTTGCATTGTGCCAGATGAGAAACGCTGCATAACTGTTTTCAGACTTAACGTATCCTATCCTCATTGTTTTATGAGTAACCAACAATGAAAGCAGACTCAGTATTAAACTCACTGTGTGTTTGAACAGGAAAAATGTTATCAGTATTGGCCTGACCAGGGGTGCTGGACTTATGGAAATATCCGTGTGTCCGTGGAAGATTGCATCGTTCTGGTAGACTACACCATCCGCAAGTTCTGTGTTCAGTCAGTAAGTATGGGCGGTGCTCCCGATGGGAATTCCTTTTCATTTCGAAAGCAAATTGTTATGATGTCAAATATTTGCTTAAAGGAAACTTGGGGAATTTGAGTGCCCAGAGCAGTTGTGGCTGCCCCATTCCTGGCAGCGTTGTTTGGGTTGGGAGGGTTTCCATGGTTTGGGTTGAAGGGACCTTAAAGCTCATCCGGTCCCAACCCCTACCATGGGCAGGGACACCTTCCACTAGAGCAGCTTGCTCCAAGCCCCTGTGTCCAACCTGGCCTTGAATAATCTATGGTAATTTTACTCCGTGTTTGTATTTTACATACGCTGTAAACTTCCTTGAGTCAGGCTCTAAATGTTGCAGGAATCGGTTCACAAATAACCACAGCAGTTTATATATAAACCTTTGCATGAAGTGTCAAACTTGAGCTCTGTGTGTTTGCTGCAGCTTCATGATGGTTGTAAAGCTCCGAGGCTTGTTACGCAGCTTCACTTCACCAGTTGGCCTGATTTCGGGGTGCCTTTCACTCCTATTGGGATGCTGAAATTCCTGAAGAAGGTCAAAACATTGAATCCTGCCCATGCTGGACCCATTGTGGTTCACTGCAGGTATGTATGTGCTCCTCAAGCCATTCTCTTAGCTTGGCCTGGGGTTACATGTGTAATATCAAGGCTAAATTGTAATCTACTCATAGGCTATGAAGTGTGTGTATGTGTATATGTATTTGCTCACATATTTATATATGTAAAAGGCAATATAATACAATATAATATATATTATGTAATATGCTGACTTTTTGAGAGCCCAGGGTAAAAACCATTCCAAAAGATCTTTGCTGTCACTTTAATACTCAATCAGAAGTTGTTGCTCCGTTGTTTTGTTTCTTTTTTATCCATGAGTGATAGCCAGTGTTTGGTCTAAATATGCTCCTTTGTCAGAAAAACAAGACTCGTAATGCAACTCTGTGACCTTTGCCACTAAATGCTCCTCTGGGAATTCATCCCCCACTTCTCCCACAACACAATTGCAGTTTGCTATGTAAATCATCCATTAAAAGCCTAGAAAGTTTGGAATAAAGACTTGCATTTAAGAGGCTTCAGTGCTGCAATTTTAAGAATGTCCTACATAGCAATGCAGAACATGTTCCCACTCGTTCACTCACACACACATGAACATCCTGCTGTTAAAGCCTTGTGCTGAACTGTTTGAATTCTTGTGGTAATGAGACCACAAACTAAAACTCCAGATCAGTTTTAAGAGACTAATTGCAATCTCTATAGCAACTGGAAGCTCACAGCTGAGCAAGAAGTGTCTTTTCAGGAGCAGTTCTCATAGAATAAAAGGAAGCGTCATCTTTCTAGGTCCTGTTTTAAGGGCATGCTTGTGGATTCCTGTATTTTGTCTCTTTTCCTCTTGCTTGTATCAGACACTTAGAAATTCACTTCAAGAGTCGTTGAAGTGTGTGCTACTGAAAAAGAGCATGTTTGTCCTGGCCAAGCCAGCCTTTGTGGTTCTCCATTGCCATCCAGATCTCATCTTCTCTCCCAGGTGTCATATATAAGAGGCTTAAAGAAAAGCATTAAATGGGAAAAGGACATTTTAGTAGTCTCACATAGTCTTTCCTTTGAGAAAGCCACAATGTTTTTATACCCTTTTACCATGATGTTCTGTGGAGACTCTTGTTGGGCTTGAGCTTTATTTTGTACCCACAGGAAATTCTGTACTTAGTTTAATTAGCATTATTAGAGACAAAATAAAGGGAAATATAAAATAAACTCAATAAAAATCTGCAGGGATTTAGATATAATGAAATATAATTGTCCAATGGGACACAGCAGCACCGGTATGTGTCAGTGCTGGGGGCTGGTGCAGCGCTTTAGCCTGTGTGAGGAATAAAGGACCAGAGAGGTGACACTTCGTTTCCGTCACGGCTCAGGATGTGACACTGTTGAATTGTTGAGAAGAGGAAAGGGAAACTCATCGAGAGTGAGTAACCATCCACTTTTAGTGAGCCTTTATACAAACATCGCCCAGAAACTGCTCAAGCGGAGTCTGTTGGAAGTTAATAAAACACTAAGTTAGCATTTGGAAGGAGCAAAGAACAGATAGAATGAGGGAAACCCCAGGATTTTCCGCCTTTTTTTTTCCCAGAAGTCTTCAGGAATACAGTTTTTGAGTGAGCAGAGAGCTCCACTGAGGAATAGCTGAGTAACGGAATATCCCAGCATAGGCTAAGGATGGATGAAAGGGGCCTTGCAAGGCAAATGTCAAGGTTGGCAAATTTACCAGCTTCAGCAGGAACATACAAGGATTGAATTAAGCACTGCTCAGAAGTCAGGTAACCTTGGGGCAGAGGTATGGGGATGGAACAAGGATATGTGAAAAGGGATTGTGTACATAAAAGAAACAGATGTGAGGAAGCTGAGTGTGGGGTTCAGTGTGTAAAAGCTCACAACAAAGGGCAAGTATGAGCTGGCAATTGGTGACCCATGCTGAGAGGTGGCTTCCAGGACACATCAGGAAGAGGAAAGTCTCTGTAAACTGTGAGTCATGACATTAGGACTTGAGGTGAACTCATCCATGGTGACAGAGGTCAAACGTGAATGAAAGGAAGTGAGAGGCCACCATGGGGTGGGAGCTGTGGTGGCCCATGGTCCATGGCCACAGAGGGGCTGGGGAGAAGGTGTTTGCATTGGGATGTGGCTGGGCAAGGAGAGCAGGGAGCCTGCCAAACCTGTCATTAAACGCAAAGGCATTTGGAGGCAGAGTGTTATAGCAGGGTTGCTGACTGTGAAGAAGTCGTGTGAAGTCTTGAGGGAGGTCCATGGTACTCGTTGGGTCTGCTCCTCTCCATCTGGAACAGGAGAACCTGGGGGCACAGGTTTCCCATGGTGTTTACTGTTAAATGATATGTGTGTACATATGAACTAAGTCATATTATGCATGCAATAATTTTTTACTGGTGTTAGTTGAAATCTAACATTGATGAGTGTTGATGTTTGAGCATGTTGGGATGGGGAAGAGATTTCTGTCGCGTTTCAGAAGGTGTATGTGGACATCACGTCTGTTCCTGTACAAAGTGAGCTAACAGGAGGTTAAAGGAGAGCTATTAATGCCTAGCACAGGATGCCATGCCCTTTTCCTCTGAAAGGAACAGCTGAAAGTGGCTGGAGTGATGTGATTTATAATGATCGTGCTCCCTCTCGTGGCTCTTGAAGGATATAGAAGAAAGGATTTGGGGATGGTGAAGTGTAGAACTTGCAACTAACCTGTAGCAAGTAGCATGAAAGAGCAACCAAGAAAACAGCCAAAAGTTAAGAAAAAACCGTTTAAAATGTCATCTTAGACTGAATTATTTTCGCTGGTCAAGCAGATTTTTTTTTTTCCAAAGGTTTTTTCCTGATATAATTCTGATTTCATCCTTTCTGAGCTGTTAAGAGGTGACTTTTTACATGAAGAACTCGCCTATTTCTTGCTATCATTATTAAAATAACGAGGTTTTATGTCTCGCAGTGAGCATTTCAGTCCAGTGTAAACAATGGAAGTTCTACCTGTGTCATTGCTATAGCAGTTCCTGCAGACTTGGTAATCCCATAGAGGCTTATGGTTGTTTCTGTTCCCTTCCCAAGCGCTGGTGTGGGCCGCACGGGCACATTCATCGTTATCGATGCCATCATAGACATGATGCACGCGGAGCAGAAGGTCGATGTCTTTGAGTTTGTCTCAAGGATCCGTAACCAGCGGCCGCAGATGGTTCAGACTGACGTAAGTGGGCTTTAATAAGTTGCAATCACAACTTTTCCTGCTCAAAGAAGAATATCCTCCTGTATTTCCACTCTGATATGCATCCCAGTATGTCCTGTTCTGTTGCACGCCTGGATAACTGGGAAATGAACAGAGCCTGGTAGAAGGATGGGGCTGGGGAAGAAGATAAAGGTAAGTTAGGGCTGTGAAGATCACCATGAGGCACATCATCTTTAGGTATCCAGAGTGGAATTTTAGGGAATGTGAGCAGTGTAACAAGAAAACTCTATTTTAGCTTAAGGTATATTTTGGCAATTCGTGGATTGTAGACCAAAGGAAATAGATGAGAAAGTGCCAGAATTCATAGTTTCATAGAATCACAGAATAGTTTGGGTTGAAAAGGACCTTAAGATCATCCAGTTCCAACCCCCCTGCCATGGGCAGGGACACCTCACACTAAACCATGGCACCCAAGGCTTCGTCCAACCTGGCCTTGAACACTGCCAGGGATGGAGCATTCACAATCTCCCTGGGCAACCCATTCCAGTGCCTCACCACCCTCACAGGAAAGAATTTCCTCCTTAGATCCAATCTAAACTTCCCCTGTTCAAGTTTGAACCCGTTACCCCTTGTCCTGTCACTACAGTCCCTGTATTCACTTCCTTGTTCTGCAGTACACTTACCTGCCTCGTTGTTCATTGCAGATGCAATACTCCTTCATTTATCAAGCCTTACTTGAATACTACCTCTACGGTGACACGGAGCTAGATGTGTCCTCCTTAGAAAAACATCTACAAACATCACACAACGCAGCGCCAAACCTCGTCAAAATAGGGCTAGAAGAAGAATTTAAAGTGAGTATGACACAGGATTAGTAAGTGTGGAAACATGTAAGCCCAAAAGATAGCTCAGAAGCAGAAGTGTAACCTGAAGAGAAAAGGTCCATCAAAGCAATGACTTGGTTTGTTTTGTGCTTATAGTGAATGGGTCTGCGGAGCCAGTGAACGGGGCCTTGAATAACATCCTGTTCTGCAAATGCTCATTCAAAGCTGCATGTTTTAGGGCACTTTTCCGATCGTTTTCTGTTTGTTTAAGAAAGAAAAATGGCATTATTCTTTGGGGCTGGTGCTAGGTGCCAGATCAGATAATGCTGGCAGAGGGAGCTGGATTACAGGCTCCTCTTTTGCATCTCAAGGGGAATGTTAACTCAGCGATGACTGAATTGCAAAGAATTTGCACATCTTGGGCTGAATATCCACATCTGTCAGGAAAGGGAAGGAAAATAAGCATTTCTGTGTAGTGGAGAAACCCCAAGTGTAGAGAGCAACCGCACTGGCTGTTTGTGATGGTGTTTTAAAATGGACTTTGTTGTCTGAGGAAGTAGTTAGAACTTTTCAAGGGCTCATGCTATGCTAAAATATTTATTCTATAGATAGGTCTGAAGCGTTAAATGACACCTAGGTGGTAACTGGAGTTCTCACTTCCCTTTAAAGGATAAATCTAATTAGAAACTGAGATTGGGAAAAGACAATGATGTAGAAGTAAAGGTGAAAATAAGTCTGACATAGCAACAAGTTTCATTTCAAATGAATGAAAACATCAAATACTCTACTTTCTCTAGCATTCCTAAGTCGGGTTTTGCCGTCATCTGCCAGCAAGGCTTCATCGAAGTGCAGAGAACAACCTTTAGTTCTGGTGTGTATGCTGAAAAGGACTTAAGATGATCCAGGCTTACTGAGCCCACCTACACCCAAAAAGAGTGGAGCTGTGTTGTCACCACTGTGACAGTCTCTGACATAAAGTCTGTTGGACGCAGTATTGCAGAGTCGCTGAAAAGTGATTTCTCAGAGGGCAGGGGATTCTTGTAATAGCATGTTGCTGGTACTATAGATTTACTGGAATAGAGATAGGCTTCTGAAAGCCACACTTGGGTGTGCCAAAAGTGCCTTAACCCCCCCCCCCCCCCCCCAAGATCCAAACTGACCCAAAATGGTAAAACCCACTGTTATTTTACAGCCTTTAAACTTTATTGATAAGCCTCGGGAGGATGTTCAGATTCTTAAATATCAGTATGTAAAACTTACATGACTATTACATGACTGTTTTTCTTAATTCATTTTTATACACGGGCCAACGAAGTGGGGTTTGTGCCAAGTCAGCTGGCTTTGACTCTGTTACACTTCTGTGCCTAATAAAGGCACTTAGAAACTCTCTTCAGTACCAGGTCTGGTGAGTGAGAACCACACTGAGTTCTCATCCTCATTTGTGTGTTTTATTGCAGAAGTTAACAAACGTTCGGATCATGAAAGAAAACATGAGAACTGGCAACCTTCCAGCAAACATGAAGAAAGCCAGAGTCATCCAGATTATCCCATGTAAGAGATGGACTTCTTGTGTATAGAAATAACTGCTAGAAATACCCAATGACCCTTAGGCTGTTTTAAGTGCACACTGTATCTCTGTGTCGACAACAAGACAGCTCTATTGGGATAACTCCAAAGTAGAGGTCCTGCCTGGATGTGGAAATGGCAATCCTGCAAATAATCACTGCATATAGTGTCATGGAATCATAGAATTGATTTGGGTTGGAAGGGACCTTAAAGCTCCTCCAGTAAGGTGCTGTTTATCACAGAATCATCGAAATCTCATGTCCATCTCCCCTCTGGCAGGTTAAAGCCATTCCCCTTGGCCTGTCCCTACAGGCCCTTGTCCCAAGCCCCTCTCCAGGTTCCCTGCAGCCCCTTTAGGCACTGGAGCTGCTCTCAGGTCTCCCCTTCAGGAGCCTTCTCTTCTCCAGGCTGCCCCAGCCCGGCTCTCTCAGCCTGTCTCCAGAGCAGAGCTGCTCCAGCCCTCACAGCATCTCCTCTGGCCTCGCTCCAACAGCTCCATGTCTTCATGTGAAAAAGTTTGAAGTGGTCTGCCTGTAAAATTGAAACACTTTCAGACCCTTTTGAACCTCGCAGAGTGGTGGTTTGGGGGTTTGCTTCATTTTTAGCTAGAATACACTTTTTGGGGGTGTTTCCATTTGCCGTCCCCTTGTGTTTGTTGTTCTCTCTGCAGGTATATCTGCTCTGAATTTGTAAAGAACAACTGATACAAACAGTATCTTCTCCTTACAAAGTGTAATGGGCTCATAAAGTGTCTGCAGACAATTGAATGAATTGGTTTTTACTCTGTCAGTATAAAATGTGTTACCATCAGGTATTTTTCAGCAGCTTCACCTTCTAAACCACTGTATTTCTCTGTGGTTCCATGCATAATCCAGAGCAGCACTGTAATATCTGCACCTGAAACTGAAAGTTTCAGACCTCGCCGTATCCTGTGTGGATGGAAAATCAACAGCAGCAAAACCAGTGCCCTCCTCCTGCTGCACACTCTAAATCCTGGATAAGAGCTTTGAGACAGATCAAAGATGTTACTGGTTTTGTTCTTTCACAGGTGTAAGCATGGAGCGGTCAGTACCCAGTTACCAATAGTAAGACTGTTTTCTTTTCCTTCAGATGATTTCAATCGAGTGATTCTGTCCATGAAAAGAGGGCAGGAGTACACGGACTACATCAATGCTTCCTTCATAGACGTATGTATCAGAAAACTCAGGTATTTAAACTGCAAGTCAGATATTTTGCTGTTGCTGCTAAGTCTTTTGAAAGAGACACAATCAGCTTATGAAGAACATGGCCTGTTTTGTTTGGGTTTGGCTTATGAGAGTTTCCATACATATCTGATGTTCTCATTTTCAGTTTAAATGGTTGTGTAAATTCAATGTTCTCTTAATATATTTATATTTATGTCTGCTATATATTGTATCTGCTATATAGTTAGGGTTAGCATCTCATTGTGAAATCTGTTCTGTTACTTATCACTGCAGAATTTCATCCTTTCAGCCATGGCTGTAAAAAGTCATAAAACACAACTCAGGATCGTGAATTTAGGTCTTTTTTTCCTTTATTTCTGGCAAGAAGCAAGACTTGGGTGGGTTCAGTGTCACCAGATCTGTAGTAACCATCACGTTGTTGAGCAGCGTGGCTGATGGGAAGCACCAGTTTAATACCGATCGTGTCTCTGACCATCATCCCTGTCCCTCTTGCTCTCACATATCACGACATGAGCAGATCCTGATCTTTCTCTGCAGGGCTATCGCCAGAAGGATTACTTCATTGCCACCCAGGGACCGCTTCCACACACGGTGGAGGATTTCTGGCGGATGGTGTGGGAGTGGAAGTGCCACACCATCGTTATGCTCACAGAGGTTCAAGAGAGGGAGCAGGTACGTGTCCCGCAGCCCCCAGCTCCACAGCAAAGCACTTGCTGTGAACACCTCTAAAATATAAGCATTAATATTAGAGCAACTTTTATAACCTACCAAATCTGCCTTGCCTAAGATGAGCCTTTGCTTCACTATTTAGTGTGGGCCAATGTTGCTGCTTTTACTTGAATTGGCAGAAACCTCACCAAAACGACTGAAAAAGGACCCAGTTCACATGAAAAGCATTAAATCTGGGGGGGTGCCTGACATGGAATAGCCATGTGGGATTTGGGAACAGCAGGACAAGGCTTTTGTGAGGACTTCCATCCCTGTTATACCAGTAGAAGCTCCAGTGGCTTATTCTGAACCCCTCCTAAGACATCATTCATCAACAGAGGGAGTCCTGCAGCACCTCTGCGTGCTGCAGTTTGAAGATCCAGGGTGTTTTAGTGCTGTGAAATGTGGTTTGTTGGTGGTTTTGGGAGGGTTTTTAACAACACTGCACTGCTTTCAGGAGTTAATATTTTACTCTACTCTGTTTTAAAGCAGTATTTGGCATCTGACTCCCAAGCCTTTATCATCATAATGAGTTATAATAAAGAAATATCTCATTCCTGTATTCTTGGTCGTTAGCCTTTTGATTCCACTGTTTAGGCCACGTTTATTATGTATGTCAGCTCCTACATCAATGGTTCATGACAACATAGATAAGTGGAAAAAAATTAAAGGAACATTCACAATTCTCTCTCAATTTTGCAGGAAAAATGCTGCCAGTACTGGCCATCGGAGGGCTCTGTAACTCATGGAGAGATAACGGTAGAAATAAAGAATGACAGCCTGTTAGATGCCATAAGTGTAAGAGACTTCGTAGTTACATACAACCAGGTAATGTTTTTATGACATTAAGGGTTTGGGTTTTTTTTTGCATTTGAGGCATTTAAAATTATGATCATACAAGTTAAATTAGGAGATTTCTATCTAAAGAGAAATGTGGTTCATCAACATCTGACACAGGGGTGTGGGGTTTAGAATCACAGAATAGTTAGGGTTGGAAAGGACCTTAAGATCATCCAGTTCCAACCCCCTGCCATGGGCAGGGACACCTCACACTAAACCAAGGCACCCAAGGCTTCGTCCAACCTGGCCTTGAACACTGCCAGGGATGGAGCATTCACAACCTCCCTGGGCAACCCATTCCAGTTTGGTTGTTTAGGGGGATTTATGTCTTCTTGTCGCTGTTACTCTTGTATTTTATGCCCTCTCCCACAATATAAAGGGAAATTTTATTCCGGATTTTTAAATCCTATGAAGCCTTTCACAGCACATGGACCTGCCTCTGCCTGTCAGCTCTTCCTTTGTGTTTCCCTGTTACAGGCATGATCTATTCAGACTGATTATTGACCTTTTCGGCACACATCTCCTCACTGCATTATTTCTATAGGATCTGATTTGCATTGCTGGTGAACGTGCTGAAAGCACCAAGCATCAGCAGAGACCCAGTGTTTGCAACTCTGTGCTTGCAAGAGTTAGACTTACAGACTGGTTTGTGTTGGAAGGGACCTTAAAGCTCATCCTGCTCCAACCCCTGCCACGGGCAGGGACCCCTCCCACTAGAGCAGCTTGCTCCAAGCCCCTGTGTCCAACCTGGCCTTGAACACTGCCAGGGATGGGGCAGCCACAGCTTCTCTGGGCACCCTGTGCCAGCGCCTCAGCACCCTCACAGGGAAGAGCTTCTGCCTAAGAGCTCATCTCAGTTTCCCCTCTGGCAGGTTAAAGCCATTCCCCTTGGCCTGGCCCTACAGACCCTTGTCCAAAGCCCTTCTCCAGGTTTCATGCAAATATTTAAGGTAAAAGTGTGTTTTCATTTTGAAGTAACAACAGCATAAACCTGGTGTTTTCCGGCTCACAGGGTAACCAGGAGAAGCAAAGCAGGGTCGTCCGGCAGTTCCATTTCCATGGGTGGCCAGAAATCGGGATTCCTGCAGAAGGAAAAGGGATGATCGACCTGATTGCAGCTGTCCAAAAGCAGCAGCAGCAAACAGGCAACCACCCCATCACTGTGCACTGCAGGTGAGAGGCACCTCTTCTTCCCACTATTAGCTAGGGAGCTGGCTTGCTTTTCCTCTTCCTTTTTCCTTTTCTTAGTGTTTTTATGACAGTTTTTTCCTCCGTGATGGAGTACACCACATCCATTAAAAGACAATCAATAGAAGCTAAGAAAAAAGAGAAAAAAAGAAACCCTAGTATCCCATAAAGGATTTTTGCCTTGTCTTTTGCTAAATCAGCAGATGATGGTGGTGGACTTGATGGGCAGGACTAAACAGACCTGTTGTTGCCTGGGAGTGTTGTAGTCGTGCACCTGAGCTTTGCTAAACACTGATGAGGGAAGTGGAGCTGTGGTGTGTTGTGGTGATGGGTAATACACCCACCAGGACAGTGCTGCAGTGTTCTGTCGATTTTAGTTTCTTATATGTACTACAGCTGTGTGTGTAGTCTTGCCTTAGTTTGGCCTTATACTAATATATCTGTTTAAGAAATGGTTTTGGTCGTAAGAGTCACTAAAATCATTACAGATGGATAGGACAATTTCCATCAAATTGCTTTGGAATAATGATGATGATAGTAATAATGACAATAATAATGCTTTCATATCTGTCCACCTTGTAGAAGTATAAATCGCCCCCTCACAGAAAGCTGTGGGTTTGATTGCACAGGGCTTCTTTGCATTATAACCAAGTCTTGGAACTGAAATGCTGAAGGTTGTGTTCTCTCCCATCAGTAATAAAACCAAAAGCAGAGTGTGGGAACACTGAAATTCTCTGATGAATGCAGATCTGAGTATGCAGCTTTGCCAGCTCATGATTTGAGTCTCAGACCTTGGCTGAGGGTGGCTCAGCCAGCTCAGGATCATCCACCTTCATACAGAAGCTCTCCATAATGAGTCTTCATTGGTTCCAACTTGGCTATGAGTTAATGGCCATTAATCCTATCGCCCTTTTGGTATAGGCAAAGTGACAAAATAAGCACAAGAAATGAGTATAAGTTGGGTAATAATAAGTTGAGTATTTGGCTATTTCATATCACTGTTACTTCTCATTTAACATTTTTATCCTGCTGTATGTCAAGCCACTGTGTTTATGTTGCAGTGCTGGCGCTGGAAGAACAGGTACATTCATAGCACTCAGCAACATTCTGGAACGGGTGAAGGCTGAAGGGCTCTTAGATGTATTTCAAGCTGTGAAGAGCTTAAGACTGCAAAGGCCACATATGGTGCAGACACTGGTATGATGTTTAACAATGCGGATCTTTGTCAAAGGATGTCTGTAAATATTCTTGTGGGAGGAGAACAAAGAGGGTTTTTTTGCAGGTTGAAATAAATTATGTATGAAGGCTGTGTATGTACAAGGTATCATCAGAAATCGGTATTTTTATAGATTTCTCTTTTATAGCATTTTGAAAAATACAACTTGGCTAGAGATTCTAGCTAGACAGATTAAACCCAACTCTTTGACATTGCAGGTGACATAACATAGGAAATAAATGCCTTTTAGGCTGTGTATCGGTTGTTCTTTCTTAAAACGTCTGGGCTCAAACTGGCTTGCAGTCGCTCCCTGAAAGGGAGAAATGTCTTTGACTTCTTTAAAGTCATCTACAAGTAATATGTGAAGCTTGGTCCACACACTTTTAATTGAATAAACATTAGAAAGAGCAGCAATCAGCCTGTATTCGACAAGAGCGAGGTACCACCAGTACTGTTTAGGTTAGAATGGTACAGTCCTCAGCTACTGGTCCAAGTTAGAACATGTTGCATTTAGCAATAGGATTTGCATAAGTCTAATTTTCTCCATTGTCATGCAACCAAAGCACATTTTAATATCTCTTTATTGTTTTTCAGGAACAGTATGAATTCTGCTACAGAGTGGTACAAGACTTCATCGACATCTTTTCTGATTATGCTAATTTCAAGTGAAAATCCCTGCCTTATTTTTTAAGTTCTCTGTATAAAGAGTTGTATATTCTGTTAATTTATTCCATGGCATTTTGTTTGTCCACTTTATTGTAAATAAGACCTCGTGTTGGCTCTAAAAGTTGCATTTGCTGTACAAAGTTATTTCTTAAATATAAATATCTTCTAAAGCGAAGTATAATGTTCATACACAATATATCACTATAAGATGGTAGAGAAGTCTTTATTCTAGATACCGGTAAATTAATTTCTTTGCATTTTTCCCCTTATAAATATTTATCAATGTTATCTCCCAACTCTGGAAACTTTACACAGGTGATTTATGTTTCATACTAAAAAAAAAGGTGAATCGTGGTACATAGGTTTAAACTAAACATGTTCTGGCCGTAAATCTTTCTTCACTCTGAAAATTGATGTTTATTTGGGGACACATGCTGATAGCCTGCTTGAGCTTGCTTATAATTTATTTCACAGTCTCATTGAAGGCAAGGAGACTGAGTGAAGTGCTGTTAATGATAAAGGTATCAGAATATGGCCCTTCATGTGTCATAACATAGAGTCCACCTGAAAAATATAACTGTTTTCAAAGTCTGTTTTAAGAACCTCCAGGTTGGTGGCAGTTCTGAGTCTTGCCATCAGTAAGACATAATCAGTATAAATTCAGATTTGACTTTTTGATTTAATAGAGCTTTCAAAGTCCATTTCTTTTGTTCTTTCCCAAATAGTACACCAGCTTAAATCAATTTAGAAAGACAATAATGTCAGTTTACCGCTATTTGGAGAATATTTTGCATATCAGAAGAGTATATTTTGCAGCACCTAATGCTGTCTACTTCAAGAAGCTTTATAGACATTGTCAGAAATGGATTTAAAGCTTCTTTTTATACATTTGCATATTTTCCCACATCTTTGAGCATAGGCAAAAGAGATGAACTCTTGTTCTTTGATTCAGTTCAACAGAATAATTCATAGTAATTGCTAAAACTCTGAAAAACCATTTTACTAACAGTGTAATGCTGGCAAAATTGTGTTGTGGCAAAATGCTCCTCAGTGTTCTTCCCCTCCTATATATGTATTTTATCCAAAAAGGAATATTTCCTTTATCTAAAAGGGGTATATGATTGTGTATATAGATATATTTTTAATGAAAATACTACTCATAATATAATTGGTGAAATAAAGTTTAAAAGTCTTTATCACAGCCCTGCACAGGATGTGGTTGGGGGTTAGAAACCCCCAAAGTCACAGGGCATCCGAATGTTGAATAATGAAAAAGTATATCTTTTCCACTCTTTAAAAGGCATATATGAACTAATGAGCACAAAGTATATGACTATGTACTTTAATTCCATAACTAGTATGCAATAGCTCCGTCTTGTCCTGTCGATTGGGGTTTCTTTCAATGCAAACGTAAAAGCCTTATTTAAAGTAAGCAACTTACACTGGTCATTTCACTGTTGTTCTTGCACTATTTTATACCATGGCCATGCTTCATTTCCACTAACAAATAGCACTGTACTTCAGACCAATGAAAGGAATCAGGAATGTGTGCATCCCTCTCCTTGCATTTCATCCTGAATGGAAAAAGTGCAGTTTAGAGTCCTAAGCCCACTGTTCTGAACACTGCCGTTTACTGCTTCTTGTCTTCCCATTGATGCACTTCTGTATTTATTTGTACAGTAAATTATGCACTTAAAAAAGATTGTTTAAAGACTAAACCTTTGAGTTGCCATGAGAAGCTACACTCAAGCCACAGAGTGTTGAGTAATGAATACGAATGCTGAGTAAGTTTACATTACTACTGCTTGCTGAAATTTTATCCAGTTTTAAAAAGCCATCGAATAAATTCAGTATGGAAAGCAACCCAGTGGGGTTTTCAGTATGATCATTTGTAGCACAGGGAGACTCAGAGAGGTTAAATGATGATGGAAAATAATGCAAAGTAATTTCCAGCACCTCTAGCATCCAAAGGGGCCTGCAGAAAAGCTGGAGAGGGACATTTTGCAAGGGCCTGTAGGGACAGGCCGAGGGGAATGGCTTTAACCTGCCTGAGGGGAGACTGAGATGAGCTCTTAGGCAGAAGCTCTTCCCTGTGAGGGTGCTGAGGCGCTGGCACAGGGTGCCCAGAGAAGCTGTGGCTGCCCCATCCCTGGCAGTGTTCAAGGCCAGGTTGGACACAGGGGCTTGGAGCAAGCTGCTCTAGTGGAAGGTGTCCCTGCCCGTGGCAGGGGTTGGAACTGGATGAGCTTTAAGCTCCCTTCCAACACAAACCAGTCTATGAGTCTTTGATTCTGTGCTTTCCAAATAAGTGTATTTTATGGTCCCATTAAGTCCCAATGCCAGGATCTTCCCATGCATTTAGCCTACATGTGATAAACAATGTGTCTGTTGGGCATCTTTTGGGGTCCCTTAATTAAAATCTTGGAGTAAGAGTTGCTTCATGAAGCAAACCTCCTCAGCATGACAGCACTGTGGAGTTATGTTATCTGGGAGCTACGGCCCCTGGAGAGCATGAGTAGCTGCAGCAGAACCCCCGCTGCTCACCAGGTTTACTACCAGGGGTCATTCTGCAGGACCCAGGCGGCAATGTGTAGTTCTAGCAAGCAGTAGGATGGAGTTAGGCTGCAATGTCAAATACTATGTGGGTACTCAGATTTTAGTTGCCAACTATATTAAGATATGTAGGAGGAAACAAAAATACGTATAATATATTTCAGAAGTCATAAATAGAGCTACGTAATGACTTTTATATATATATATATATATCATTTGAAAAGCTTGCTTTCCAGTTCCTGTGTTTAGCCAGTTGGCTGCTTGTTGCAGCAGGCGAGTAACTGGGAAGCTTTGTCTTGGTATAGATACAGATTAATTTTCTTTTAATTTGTCCTCTGTTGCATGGAATTACTTTAAAATGCCAAATAGCTGATTGGAAGTTGTACATTCTGATCGGTCTGGGGTTTTGGTCACTGTGTGACTCGACTGTTTTCATGTGTTAAGATAGGTTCCAGTTCACCTAAGCATTTGAGCACTGGCTTTCCAAAGTCTCTATTCCACAAAACATTGAAGTACCCTTGGTTCTTTGTTCCTGAAGCAATCCCTTAAGTGCTTTGCTGAATTGGGCCTTAATGAAGAATGCATACTGTAATTACCAGTGGTTTTTAGGGTATTTTTATGTATCAGTTTTTTAAACTTTTCAAAGGAGCCTGACCACCCGTGTTCAGTATTTTGAACTGGTTTCATTTCCCGAATGCCATTTTTAATGTAAAGTTATTGCAACTTTTTCTGTATAACCAAATTGTATTTAATTTGTCAAATCTTTATAATATATGTATGTATTATACAGTTTCAGCTATTATTATTTTCTTTTATTACATTTATAATTTGATCTTGCTGTGTTTATAATGCCGGTGAATGTTGCTGAATTATTTGTATATGCAATTGCAAGATCTAATACATTCTGATGCAAGAACAAAGCTTCCTTTTGATTCTCAAACTGTATCACTTTCTTTAAGTCTTTTCATTTCATTCTTGTACTGCCTGTTCATTTAAATTACCCTAAAAGAGTTGAAATCCATTATTGAGATAAGTACTTTTTCAGTACTTATCTGCAGCTGTTTGGAAGTAATATTGTGATTCATGTGTGAACTGAAGTGTTGTGCATGTAAACTCAGCATAATAATTGGATGCCAGCTCTTCCCAAACTGTATGAGTAAGTAGGAGCTGGCACTACAGAGCTTTGATATGACTAGGCCCATTGCAGCTTTTCCTTTAGGGTATAAATCTGACAATTCAAACCCTGCAATACCTCAACAACTGCTGTTCACTGTGAATAACACAGGGTGCTGAGGTGCTGGCACAGGGTGCTCAGAGAAGCTGTGGCTGCCCCATCCCTGGCAGTGTTCAAGGCCAGGTTGGACACAGGGGCTTGGAGCGAGCTGCTCTAGTGGAAGGGGTCCCTGTCTGTGGCGGGGGGTTGGAACTGGATGAGGTCTCTTCCAACCCAACCCATTCCAGGAATCTATTGGATTATTCTGTGACTCTGAGATAAAAATAGTAGTTTAACTGCTGTGTCCCCCCATCATTAATTAAAATCTCACTTTCGTTAACCATTTCTTCATTAATTTCAACAGGCTTTATATTGGACCTCATGCCAGAAATGACTGACGTGGCCCACTGATGTAACAACAGTCAGGGGAGACTTATGAAAGATTAGAATCCTGATGTTGAGCTGGTATCACTGTGATTTTAAAAAGTTGCAAGATATTTGTCAGGTCTGATCTAATGAAGCAGTATTTATGTGTTGAACCTCTTTAGCCCTGTTCCATCTGGTACACCTGACACCCAAAATTGGGGATGTACCTCTGCAGTGTAGATAATTTTCTGATTAGTTTTCCCAAACTTGTTTGGAAGAACTTTTAATTTGTATGTCCTTCCTCTGCCCTGTTCTAACATTTAAGTGTATGCTCTTGGTAATCACACTGCTTTCAATCTAGGAGTAACTACATGTTTACTAATGGTAACTTAAGTGTTGCTTCCCAAGGATAGAAAGGTGTATGCACCCCGAAGAGATGTTGCTTCATCAGAAATACAGGGTTTACTAATGAAGAATTTGCCTATGGAATTTTAAAAACAGGGATACACCACATTGAAATACAGAGCCTTTAGGAAATCAGCATTCAGGAAAATACTGCTATTTCTTCTGTGACACTAAATGGTAATGCGTAATCTCTTTCTTTACATGTAAAAGCTATTAATTTTCTTTAAGAATTCCAGATGAGCTGCTATTTTGTGTGATGGGATCATATCATTTTAGCAGCTTGTGACCCACTGGAAGTTAACTCTGTGTGAGGAGAAGCAGGTTTGAGAAAATAGAGACTCTCAAGTATTAATCTGTTCTTATTTATTCATTGGTTAACTTAAACAACTACTAATAATCATAATTATTGATTACTATGCCTCTGCAAAATTTCTAGTGTAAGGTACTGTCTAGCAGTGTAGTAAAATGGTGTAGAGTGTTTATATAATTCAAGATAAATAATGGGGATTACAAACAATGAGACAAAGAATGACTTTATTTATATGTTGGTCTCAGGACACTTCTGTTGGTCTCTTTCTGTGTTGAAGATCAACACTTAAAAGCATCTTTGTTATGTGCTGCCAATCATACTGGCTTTATTAACAACAAAACAAAAGTTTTAGAAAGACTTGAGATCTCCTGATCCTCACCTCTTTAAAGCAGCTTACATGGGGTTGTTTAAGTGCTGTATTGATGATGTTTTCATATTTACCTCTAACATCTCCTAATGACATGATGACGGTACAATTAATTAGAAGTGTTTTACTCACAGCAGATTTCCTCTGTTCCCTACTACATCCCATTTTAATGACAAATCTGTAACAAACAAAGATCATAAGCCTTCACTGAAGTACAGAAATAATACGACTATACAGAACATATGAACCCAGTATCGTTTGCAATCTTATTTACATATACAGATTCCATTTAATTACATTTAAGAACTAATTTTTATCACTATGCACTTCTCCAGTGATGATTTTTTCTTGGCTCACCTGATGAGAATGTGCACATTATGTCCCTACTTCTAAACAAAGAAATCTCATAAACACCTTGTGCTTCTTTATGGAGCTTATCTTGTGACACTGGAGATGGTTATGTTTTTAGCAACTCAGCTTTTAGAAAAGACACTTTCATTGTAAACTGTTCATGAAACAGATTTAATAAGTTATTCAGACATTATCAACTACTAGATTAAAGCTGTTCGTTCTGTATAGGGCATATATGTGAAGTCTAAGCTTTGCTTTCCTAACACAGAACTTGTTCAAGGTGTTTGAGAATTTCTTGAGAGATTGAACTTCACTGTGAATGTTCATCTTAGGTATTAAAGGATTATGTTGTAATTCGGATAGTTTCATAAAAGCTTTCTTCTAATGACTTTTATACATTTTCTGTGTTACTTTGCACAGAGTAGGAGAATTACTGAATTATTCATCTAGTTGAGACTTTGCCAGGGAAGTTCTTGTCACAAATGCTAATGTTTTCTCCTTCACCTGTTTCCATTAGAAGTTGTGCCAGTGTTTTTTTCTGAATGTCACACTCAAATTATTTAGTAACATTGAACAAAAGATGTGAGTTCTGACTATTCGCTAATTCTTAAGCGGCTGCCTGAATTTAATGCCTCATTTGCCTAATGCCTTTATACCTTATAAACACCCTAATCTAGTAAAAGCTGTTGCTGGATCTTGTGTTTTCTTAGAATTTCAGTTAAAAATCAGTAGTGGCACAAATCTATGAAATATGCTTCATTCATTCAAGTGCTTCCAAACCAGCTCTTCAAAACACAGAACAAATGTCCTCCCATAAGGATCTTCACATGAGGAATTAAGATGTTAATTTATCTAATTCTCTTTACTTTCTTGTTGTTCTTGTGCTTAAGACACGCTTCAGTGATTAGGGGCCTTTTGTATTGTTGGGCCACTGTCTTCAACTGATGAGCCTGAATCATTAAATCCTCACAGATCCATACTGCTGGATCTCAGTGAAGGAGGTTTCTTCCTAAGTACCTTCTGATTGCTCAAATAAGTTGAAACTATCTAAAAAACTAGCAAGGATATACAAGAACTAATTTAAAATAAACTATTTTCCACACCTTTTTGAAAGTTGGCAGCTTGACTTCAGCGTGTACGCAGGTGTATTTGTCAGTTTGTACTCCTAAATGTTCCCAGATACAAATGAACCTAACAGGAACTTTGAACCTTGAAGAAAATGTCATTTTTTCCTACCTCCTATAGAGCTACTTTTTGCAAACATTTGTATATATGCTGCTCTTGGAGACAGATTTAAAGGCAGCCTGAAAACCTTTACTAGAACTTGTGTTTTCCTGTAAGTATTGCTGTGTTTGCAGGGAAGTTTATCACTAGGGATGGGACAGGATTCTCTGTGTTAAGTGTGCTGATAAACCACTCTGTCATGCCAGCAAATACTGTAATACTGAAGAATTATTTATTATTATTTTAAATCACCAAAGCCCTTGTCAACATGACAACTGTTTTTTTGCTCTCCTGCTCAGTTTGATCAGATGAGGGCTCATAGAGACTAATAAATTAGGGTTTCAAAGAGTTTTACTGGTATAAACTGTTTTAGACACATTGTTCAGTATAACTGCCTTTGTAAAGGCCCACAGGAAGGGTTTGACTTTAATATCTATTTATTGGCAATGATACCCAGTGCCTGAATTCAGATTTTGTATGGATTTTGCTTTGATCTTCGCTGTGAGGGTGCTGAGGCACTGACACAGGGTGCCCAGAAAAACTGTGGCTGCCCCATCCCTGGCAGTGTTCAAGGCCAGGTTGGATGGGGCTTGGGGCAAGCTGCTCTAGTGAAAGGTGTCCCTGCCCGGAGCAGGGGTTGGAACTGGATGAGATTTAAGGTCCTTTCCAATCCAAACCATTCCAGCATTGTATGAATATTTTATGTCCAGTAGCATAAAACTATTGTGACAAGCTGAAGGTATAATAATAAGGTCATAACTTAATACACTGAACTAAATTAAAACCCCACCAAAGCTTATCAAATAAACTTCAGAGTAATTCAATTCAAAGGAAAAAGTAGCATTTAAAAGCTGCTTACATCTCACTACCACATCTGAAGTACTCTAAAGTCATCACACCACATAAAATAGTACTGGAGGCAAATTAGATAATGAAATAAAATAGTAATATCAAAAGGAGTTCTGCTTTGTGAAAGGTCTGAATAGGAGGATTTTATCCCCTGAAGCACAAAAAACTGGATGACCTTGTAAAAGGCCTTTTCTCCCTTTGTATCTCCATGCATGCAGAGAACTTTAACATGGAATTAAGGTCACCAGGTTCCAGATCTCCTTATACAATTTATTATACACATGAAAAATCAGGCATCACTCAACAACCTGTTTATCTTCCCTCAGAGTTTCCCCACCCATGTGTGAGCAGGGAATTGTAAAAGTGTGATGTTTGGGTAGAAAGGAAGGACTTGAGCAAAATTAGTTATGGTAAAAATTAGGTTTGCTTTTGGAAAGCATCCGGTAACTGAAATGATTTGGTTTTATGTTTTTACTAATATGGCATATATCAAACATACTGTGCAAGTTGGAACACACGCTGCTCGTTCAGGATGTTCTTCCTGTAGTCGTTTTAAAAGATAAAAAACAGGTTTAAGTGTTAGTTACCAGTTTATGCTTGGTAGCAAGGAAATAGAAGGGGGAAATATCAGACGTTCAAACTTATGTATGTCAGGCAGGGTGTATTTTAAATATAATCTGTATGAGTAAATTGCTCTCCTCTTTTTCTCCAAATTATTCAGAATTTCTGGAAGTACTTTGGGTTTGTGCTCATTTTAAGTGCTCAAACAGAATTTAATTTGGCTTAGATTTTTGTAGAACCATGCCCTGAAAATGTGGATTTAGATGGTGTGAGCAAACTGATGGTCTTGCTCCCTGTCCCATTCAGCAGTGGCCTGTCACAGGGGGGAAGAGCATCAATCTCCCAAACTTCCAAGTGCTGCCTGGCAAATCTCTGTTCCTCTGGGTTCCAAGCCCTTTTCTATAGTCACAGAATCCTGGTATGGTTTTTGTTGGAAGGGACATTAAAGCTCACCCAGCTCCCACCCCTCTTCATGGGCAGGGACACCTTCCACTAGAGCAGCTTGCTCCAAGCCCCTGTGTCCAACCTGGCCTTGAACACTGCCAGGGATGGGGCAGCCACAGCTTCTCTGGGCACCCTGTGCCAGGGCCTCAGCACCCTCACAGGGAAGAACTGCTTTCTAAGATTTAAGGAATTCTGTTTCGTGGAGGCAAACCCATCCCCTTCCGATCTCTTTTCTAGAAGTCCAAGAGGTTTTGTGAGTCCTTTGGTCGCCAAAAAGAATGAGCAAGCAAACAGGTAGCTTGGTTTTAAAATGTAATACTGTGCATCACATGGAGGAGAATTAAATGACGGGGTTGGGGCCTGTATTTGGTGATTTCAGACCAGTGCTGCAAAAGTTCAAGCTACAGGAAGAATTGACTTTTAATGAGGGCAGGTCCATTGTCTCAGTGTAACCTGCAATTTTCTGCACAGGTTTTTAAAAGCACTTTAAAAAGATACCATTTTGAAAAGGAAAGACTGTAGTCCAGAGCCTTTTCAGCCTGAAAAATGTGTCTGGTCTGAGATTACAAAGGGCTCAAAGGGAACTTCCTGTCCTTAGCTATTTTCAAATGAGGGCTTCCTCTCATTTTTAATACCTGCGACTAATTAATCAATTAATTAAACACAACAATTTAATTAATGGATGTGATTAATTTTTATCACATCAATTAGATATTAATTCTTAAGTTCATACAAACCTATGGTGCAGTATCAAATACATAATATTCATCAAAAGTAAGGATGGCAACGATACTGCATTTGGTCAGGACCAGCTCTACCTCTGTATGATTCATCTGAATTCTGTTTACTTGCCAATTGTTTGGTGTTTTGGTGGTTTCTTGTATGTTTGTGGGGTGTTTGGTTTGGTGTGTGTCGTCCCCCCTCCCGTTTTCAAATACACAGCAGCACTGACAGCATTCATCCTAATTCTTGCTATTTGTCTTGCAGATGCTCAGATTCGAGCTTTAGCGATCAGTTCCTGTCGGGGGGAGAGATGGGAATCAGTTTTTGCAGCTAAATGAAGGTAACTAAATGACTGAATAAGCTTGACCTAAAATAGAAGTTTAATTGTTTAGTCTAATTTTTACTGCAGCTTTCTCTCCTCCCTCCCCTCTTGCTCAATCAAGTTTTATACCTCCTTTAGAACCCCTTATTTTTGTGGTTACTTTTCGCCGTCAACATTAGCAGCTAAAGAAGCGAGCATCTGGGACGCGGCTCAGCCCCGTTGTTAACCCCTTCCCCTCGCCGAGGGGCTGACGAAACTCGCCCGGGTACGAGCACAAGCCCGTGGGGCGGGACGGGGACGATCACCGTGGCCGTCCGCTGGTCCGGGAGCCGCTGTTGACAGGGTAGAAGAGGAGGAAGAGGAGGAGGAGGAGGAGGAGGAGGAGGAGGAGGAGGAGGAGGAGGAGGAGGAGGAGGAGGAGGCGGCAGGGGCCGCCCTGAGGCAGGAACGGCTCCGGGGCGTTACCTCAGCCCGGCGCCTCCATTTGAAATCAAACCGCCTCCGCGCTCCCCATTGGCTCCGCCTGTGCTCACGTGACCGCCTCCCGCCAATCGCGGGCCAGCGCGCGCCTTTTCGAAACCCTTTCCGTCCGTCCCCATCCCGTCGTGTTTTTCTCCTTTATGTTTTTCTCCTTCCGCCACTTCAAGCCGAAAGAGTCCGGTCGCCGCGGGGCTCCTCTCCCGGCGGGCTCGGTGTGTGTGTCCCGGAGCCATGCCAGCTGTCAGCAAGTGACGGTGATGGCGGCGGCGGTGGTGGGTCCGCAGCCGTCTGCACGCCGGCAGTGCCCCGTTTCGGCTCGGCGCAGGGATACAGCGGCGGGGAGGGTGCGAGGGGCCTGTGAGGAGGCCGCTGGCGCGCGCGGGAAGGCGCAGTCTGACAGGACCGGGAGGGTGGCGGGTTGGGGTGGGGGGGGTCAGAGCCGCCGCCGCCGCCACCACATCGGGACCTCGGCGGGACGGCTCCGCTCCGCCGCAGGTAGGAAGCGCTTGAGGCGGTGGGGGAGAGCGGCTTCGTGGCGAGGAGGGGCTGTCCCGGGGGTGTGTGGGGGGGGGTGTGGTGGTGTCAGGCCGCGCGGACGCGGCGTTGGCGCTCAGGGAGGTGTTGGCGTTGAGTTGGTTCACCTCAGTGGCTGTCCGCTTCCCGACTGCCCGCCCGTCTGTCCTACCGGGGGGGCCTGCATGGAGCTTGGGCTTGTAACAGCCCCGTGAGCTCGGCTTCTGCGGGTCGTGTCGTGTTCTTCGCTGGCTGGCGGTGGTGGAAACTGAACGGGGCGGTTTGGGTAAGGGAAGGTGAAGAGTGCCGGTTTTTGTAACGCATACGTAAAGGCTTTCCTTAAGGGTGCTGTCATATTTGTCCTGAGGTGCTTTTGTCGGGGCTTTTTTTTTTTCCAGCACGTGCTTTATAGTATGAAACCGAGCATAAAAGTTCAGAAGGATCGCTCTTAACTGCATTTAGTTTCCTTGTGTTCAGCTTGCCACCTTCGAGTACATAGCGTGCTTGGTGTGTGTTTTCTTGAGGGTCGCTTGTACTTGGTGAAGGAAGACGTTCTTCTTCCATGTGAGGGTGCTGAGGCGCTGGCACAGGGTGCCCTTCCAACACAAACCATTCTATGACACACATATATATGAAGGGATCTGGGTACCAGGCTGCGCAAATGCTGTAGGATATGAAGGTTTTTTTTTTCGGGGTGGGGGTTGTAAGTTAAACACTGTTCCTTCTGCTTTCCTGCTATGTGCATGCAGAGATGCACTTGCCACCTCTGCTGTACGGGCAGCCTACCAGATCACAACAAACCTTTCAGCTGGTTTCCCTTGAGGTCATGCCACAATCTTCTGCTTCAGGATACAGTTGTAGTCAGTTGGTTTCTGTTTACTTAAAAATCAGGTCTGAGAATGCCTATGTAGGTAAGAGAATGTGCAATATCTAGGTGAGTGGCTCTACAAGAAAATACTTGTGAGTTGCTTATGGGGTGAAATATACCATGCGTTGCCTTTGAGTTTTTGCGAAGGCTTTGCAAAGGTAGAAAATACCTATTGTCTGTGTAAAAGTGGTATAACTGAGTTGACGTGAACCAGTTTCTTCTGCCCTGTGTGTGGTTAGAGTGGTGCTTCATGGTAAACAGCTCCCAGTTTTCCACACAGGCAAGCCCATGTTAAATGACACTGATTCTCTTCGGTTGTACACTAGAGAATGGTTCTTGAACAGAAGTAAGAAACATAATGACACTGATTTGCTTTCCTAAATGTGTAACACACTATTTGGATGGGTAATTTTGATGTTCCTTTATAGGTAACATTCCTTACATTTGAAGATGACGCTCTTTGGGAAAATTGTTGTCATTAAGCGGAATGGGACAGATGGAATTAGTTTTCCACTCACTGCGAGTTCTTGTTTATTTGGAAGGTGAGATTTAGTTGAGTACTTGCATACAGCAAAATAATATTAGTGATTTTTCCCTGCAGATTATATCTTTTAATGCTTATTTGCAAAAACCAATGTTTGTTTATTTGTATGATGCACCAGGGGAGTGAAGGTGAGATTGGACTAAGGTTAATTGTAGACTAGAAAACTGAACTTAAATTTTCATTGCTGCTTTTTGTCCTTTACTTGCCAGAAGTATTTTAAAGTTTCTGGCCAAAGGAAATCTGGGGAAAGGATTAAAAGCAACAAACAGCTGACAAGCAAGTGATTGTATTCTTTTATCCTGAGGCAGTGTTCAGGTAACTGATGAGTGATGTGAGGTTCATGGCTTCTGTTTGACCATCTTCATTACAGCAGTGCTCTTCTCAATTTTTATTCTCTTTTTTTTTTTTTTTTTTTTTTTTGGTTCTCCAAAATATCAGTAATGCAATCTTTCAGCCAATATATAGATTTATTATTAAAAATCAATAAGAACTTATGCTTCATCCTCCAGTCTTGAAACTCACTTTGGCTTTTGACATTTGAATGATAGATAGGGTTTTGAGCTTGATCCAGCTATTTTACATTAAAAGCTAAAATCAATATATCTGAATGGTGTATGTGGAGACTTGGCTAGATGATCTTGCTATAAACAGGCTGTAAATAAAATGCTTTTACTTCTTTTAAACTAAGTCTGTTCAGCACTTTACTGATTGATTGATATCTTAAATAACTGTAATTATTCAGTCCAGAACCAGATTCCATAGGGAAAGTCTATGGAAAGCACTTCAGTGTCCATAATACTGCTCTTCGGCTTCAGCAGAGCTGCCCAGACAGGCAATGGTACAAACATTAATTTCTGCCTGCTGCGCCAGTGAGATGTGTCAGGTAGTTCAGTGAATGTTGCCTCTGGTGTGATAGCTGATGTGTTTGCTGCTGAAGACCTACAAGATGTCAAAAGCATTAGAGATTAGCTTTAAATAAATAAATAAGTCTGGATGCTTAGAAACAGCTTTTACTTCCTAACAGCTATTAAGAAGGTAGAAGTGGTGAGACCAAAGGTGCATCCACCTAATACTCTGTGTCTGAGAGTGCTCAATAACAAGTTCCGAAGTGCAGACTTAAGAGCATGTGCTAGTATTTTCTGAAAATATTCAGTAGCTCTTCTGCAGCTTGTAAGTTGGGAGAGAAGTAATCTCAAACCAGCAGGTATCTGTTGGAGACATGTCTCTTTTGGCTTGTTGTGAACAGCTTTTTTAGAACTTGGCTATTTCATGTGTTTTTTTCTGATAGGATTTTCTGGTGTTACAAAAGTGTGAGCTGTTATTTTTTACCACACTTAAAAGACTTGGAGAGTTCATTTTCCTCATGCTTCTAAATATAAGAAAGTATCATGCTGCTGTACAATTATTAGCTGAAAAGTTGGGAAATCACCTCATTCTATAGTAGTCAGATTTTATTGTCTTTTGTGCGTCTTGAAACTCAAATTGTATTTTCACCCACAGGAGAACAGAGTGCGATATTCGCATCCAATTGCCTCAGGTCTCAAAAGAACATTGTAAAATTGAAGTAAATGAAAACAAGGAGGTAAGATCCACATATTCTAATGGCACATGTTTTGCATCGTTGCATCTCATCAGGCTACTGAAGTGTTTGTTCTGTTTTTAGGCAATATTGATTAATTTAAGTACAGTAAATCCCACACAGCTGAATGGGGCTGGTTTCCAGCAGCCTGTGACTCTGAAGCATGGTGATGTGGTAACCATTATTGATCGGTCTTTCAGGTAAGTGCCAGTGACAAACTGTTTATGCCTCTGTCCCAGAATTTGTTCTTCAGGCAGGCAATGTGCAGAGCTTTGTGGCTGCAGGCTCTTCCTTCTGGATGAAGATAGAATAATAGAATGGTTTGGGTAGGAAAGGGCCTTAAGATCATCTAGTTCCATCCCCCTGCTGTGGACAGGGATGCCTCACACTAGACCAGGTTACTTCCAGCCCCTTCCAACCTGTCCTTGAGCACTGCCAGGGATGTGGCAGCCACAGCATCTCTGGGCACCCTGTGCCAGTGCCTCAGCACCCTAACAGGGAGGAACTTCGTTATATCCAACCTAAACTTCCCTTGTTTCAGTTTGAACCCATCACCCCTTGTCCTATCGCTACTGTCCCTGATAAAGAGTCCCTCTCCAGCATCCTTGTAGGCACCTGCAGGTACTGGAAGCTGCTCTGAGTTCTCCACGCAGCTTCTGTTTTCCAGGCTGAACAGCCCCAATCTTCTTAGGTACAGAAGATGGCTGAAGAGAAGTGGGAAAAATTAAAATTTCCTTTTAGCATATTAAGGAACACAAGTTAATCTAGTTTATTTCCTATTTTTATAAAGATTTATACACCTTCAGAAGGCAGGATTGCTTAAAGATATGTTTTAATCAGCTTTATATTATGTTAAGCTAAAGGTAGAATTGTCTAGAGCCATTCTGATTTTGTTTCAAGGGTAGTCAGTTTTGGGGGAAAAGTTAAGGAGCATTTTGATGCAGTTAAAGCTTCTAAAACTGACACATGTGTTGGGAGCAGCCAGCTATTGCCAGGTCATTTATCTTAACAATGGGTATTTTGTCATCAGCTACTGGATAAAAAAAAAAGAGTTGTCTTTTAAAATATCTCTTCCAGGTTTGAATATCCTCTGCAGGCAACTCCAAGAAAGAGGCGTTCCCGGTCTCCGAAAGATGAAACACTGCAGGTAATTCTGTGGGGTTGTTTGTTAACAAGTGCTTTTGTATTAGTAGTGATATTCTATTTCCTTGTTCTGTTTGCTTATTAGGAATAATTGTCCAGCCATAAACTACTTTTCTGTTTTAAACAAATAAACTTTCAGATAAATACTTATGCTTTAAAAATTAATACTTTATTAATTTCAGACTTGTAAATTTTCTAGTAATAGATATTTCATACTCTATGTTGTTACAAACATAGGTAAGCTATTAAAAATCCATCCTTAGCTTTACCAAAGAGAGAATAGGATACAGGAAGTGCAGTGTAGGCACTGGATATCCATGAGGAAGTTTACCCTATGGCATAGAATCATAGAATAGTTAGGGTTGGAAAGGACCTTAAGATCATCCAGTTCCAACCCCCCTGCCATGGGCAGGGACACCTCACACTAAACCATATCACCCAAGGCCTCATCCAACCTGGTCTTGAACACCGACAGGGATGGAGCATTCACAACCTCCTTGGGTAACCTATTCCAGTGCCTCACCACCCTCACAGGAAAGAATTTCCTCCTTATATCCAATCTAAACTTCCCCTGTTAAAGTTTGAACCCATTACCCCTTGTCCTATCACTACAGTCCCTAATGAAGTCCCCAGCATCCCTATAGGCCCCCTAATGAACCTATAGGCCCCCTAATGAAAGAATGCATAAGCATTCTTTCCTTCCAAAATAATCTGCTCTATGTGCTTGTGCACTAATATAGTGTTAGAATTTATCGATATCAAACTATCTTTTAATGACTTATTTTCATTAGTTTATTTTTTTTTTTTTCTCAGCATAGTTTTCCCCCTTAAAGGGATACATGTTAGTTTGTAACCACAGTGGCTATTGAAAGATGTTCGGTGTGTGTTGTAGTTCTCTTACTTGAGTTAAAAACTTCCACTAGGTCTGGTAGGAAGATGAGGTACAAATGTGCTGCTATATATTCTTCTTCTTCAGCTGCTTTTGGAGCATGTTTCATCATTTGATGAAACAAGATTTAAACTCTTGCTGTGTAGGGCCTCAAATGTTCTGAAATTTTGGAATACTCTAGGATTTCACTTGAATGCTTTTGAGCAGTAAATAATGCATAAAGGTTTATAAATGTATTGTGTTTCAATGTGCAGTTGAAAGCTAAGCTGTAAACTGTTGCTCTGCTGTAATATTGTACAAATTTACAGGTTCTTCATGTTCAGCAGGTGGCAGAAGTGGAATTACAAACTTCAGGATCTAAAAGCCTTCATGCTTCAGGTTGGTACCTGTTTTATGGAGGCTTTGCTTTTTCTTCCCCCTTCACTGCATTTGCTTTCAGCATAAGAGGAAAAACAAGGTTGAAAAGAGCAAAAGAAATGTATTTTAAGACTTTTCAATCTAAACACCATATACTTTTCTTTGTCAGTGTACTATTTCTTTATATTTAGATGCTGTGATTTACCAACACACAAACCAGTTTACCTGCATCTTGACGAACGAATCTTAACAGTTTGCTTGAAATTGTCAAAATCCATATATTTTACTTACGGATTTGTGCAAATTGAGTTTAAGAAGTTAGCGTTAAGAAGGGAATTCTTAACTCTACACCAGCTCTGCAAATGCAATGCAGTGTCAGTTGAAACTGGTATGTGAAACAGTTGCCTATTACATTTTACTCATCAGTGGCATCAAGCAAACACAACGTGGCAAATCCACTTTTGGTTAAAATTTAACTTGCAGTTCTCTGGCCTGGAATACAGGTGGATCCCTTTTGAGCTAATATTGCGTAGTTTCATGTAGTCTTACTTAACCAGAAATAATTTTGGAGTTATATAGGAAGGGTTAGTTTTGCTAATTCAAATACGTGAATAGCTGTTTCATGTAGACCCAGTAAAAATCATCTGAAACTTCTGTATGGTTATAGACCATAGACTGGTTAAGTGCCAGGACTTTGCCTTCCCATCCTCTTTGTCTTAAGTAGTGCTGAGTTTCATGGGAAGATAGAAAGTTTGTTACATGGAGGCTATTTATCTACAGACAAGTTGTATTTTCTTGTGACAAATGACTGTTCTAGTGCAGAAAGCACAGGTTATTTCAAGGTGTTCCATTGCAGTGGGTGGTTATGAGCACATCTGTATTCACAGGAGTTGGGCAACAGGTTCCGCAACACTCTGCTATGATACAAGTCTTTGCTTCGTTGTTCTATCAACTTTAGGGGAACAGCTTGTCCGCTTAGTAAAAAGAACTTACTGATGCATTTATCTACAGCTGGATAAAAGCTTTCATAGGAAGGTCTGATTTCCTGTTCTTTCACATGTCTTTCTCCCCTCACTCCTTTTCTGCCTTCCTGGAAGTTAATTGAGAGGCTTTTCCTTGTACGTCAAAGTCCATCCTTTCACCTTTATATGTATTCTTTCCCATCACAACTAAGAAAGGTCAACATGTATCAGCAGTAGTTCAGCCAGGTGTTCATGCTGACATAAAGTAGTGTTGAGAACTAGATCTTGTTCTATAGATGTATAGATCTCAGCTTCTTGTGCTTTAAAAAAGCCACATAAGAAGGAAGTGGAGCTGTTTGAGCGAGTCCAGAGGAGGCCGCGAAGATGCTGCGAGGGCTAGAGCAGCTGTGGTCTGGAGCCAGGCTGAGACAGCTGGGCTGGGTCAGCCTGGAGAAGAGAAGGCTCCTTAAGGGGGAGACCTGAGAGCAGCTCCAGTGCCTAAAGGGGCTGCAGGAAACTTGGAGAGAGGGGCTTTGGACAAGGGCCTGTAGGGACAGGCCAATGGCAATGGCTTTAACCTGCTAGAGGGGAGATTGAGATGAGCATTTCAGCAGTTCTTCCCTGTGAGGGTGGTGAGGTGCTGCCGCAGGGTGCCCAGAGAAGCTGTGGCTGCCCCGTCCCTGGCAGTGTTCAAGGCAAGGTGGGAAGAGGCTTGGAGCACCCTGCTCTAGTGGAAGGTGTCCCTGCCTGTAGTGGAGGGTTGGAACTGGGTGAGTTTTAAGCTCCCTTCCAACCCAAACTAGCCTGTGATTCTATATGGCGAAATGACCCCTCTTATCAGATGAACGCTAAGCTTGCATATACTCCTTGCTCACAGAAAACACAAAGTGAAGTGTGCTACCTCAGGCTTCCTTGGCTGCAGTTTATAGATCATAGGACACATGGTGTCACTTGCTATGTCTCATCTGAGGCAACTCTGCTTTATCTCCTGTCGTTACACTATAGAAGCATTGCCATAGTTCAAGCAGTATAGTGCCTATTTAAATGCAGAACAAAAACCAGGCTAAATTGTGACAAACTGACCTAAGTGGGAGTTTAATTCTATGCTCATAGTTGTTTTTTTTTCACAGCCCTGAAAGGTGGATACAAGCCATTGATTCCAAAGAAAAACAAAACCCTGAAATATCAAGTGTCTTACCTGAATAAGGGATAAATTTCAGATTACAACTTAAAGTGAACATTGAGATACTGATGTTTCTATTACAAGAGAAATTGTTACTGTTAACACAGCTTTATTTACAGTACTGTATCCTGGACCCTGTTGACTATCTTGGTAGAGGAAAGGAAGGTATTTTTATCCATATTTATGGAACTTATATTTATAGTTCTGCAATTTTTACGTAACTCTGCATCTCTGTTACTTTATGTTTTGCTTTGCTTTCTTTTCAGGTAATGCTGAGTGCAAAGGAAAAGATGCCAATGAAAATAAACAAAGTACAGAGGAAAATATTTCCAAGGCTTTACCTGTCAAATTACAAACACCCAAATCTTCACACAAAATAGATGAGTCTGCTAAAAAGGAGAATTCAGTGTCTCCCTTTAGTAAACTCTATGAAAAGCTGAAAAATGAGATTAAAGTGAAAAAACCTCTTCCTCATGGAAATGCAACTCAAGAAGCTGCAAAAGGAGATGGGAAGAATGTTCCTCTAGAACCAAGCACTCAGATTTCAGTGTTAGGTTGTGATCTTGGAAACCTGTCTAAAGAACAAGAGAGAGGCAGAAGTGAAAATATTGAAGAATGTAAGGTAGAAATCAAGCAAGATGTGGTCACTTCAGAGTTTAACCAGGTTTCAGCTGTCAGAAGTGCTACCAAGAAGAGATTTATCAAAAGTCCTCGAACATCCATTTCAAAGGTGTCAAGAGATACTGGTGAAAGAAGCCACTTACAGGATCATAAGGAGCCAAGTACAGCAGGGAAGTCTGGAAGTACTAGAGTTACAGCTAAACCCACTCAGGAGAAGGATGGAAGTGCAGTGTTTTCACTGAAGCAGTGCTCTATAGAATGCTTGGATTATGCAGGTGAAATGAAAATGCAGAGCTCTGGAGCAGCCTCGGATAAAACAGCACAACCAGGTAACACCACAAATGTTTCTGAAGTTGATCAGCATGTTCTGTCTACACCGACTTCCAGAAGGAAGAGTCCTCGGTCTATTTTTGTATCGCCTACCAGGGAGAGTATTGGAATGAATTCTGTAATCACTGATACTCCAACACCTCGACGGCGTGTGTCCCTGAAACGTAGGTCTCTGTCAGGAGTTGCAGCCGAAACTCAAAGAGAAGATTCACTATCCATAAGTGACAGCCTCAAACAACTGCCTTTGGCAGAAAATAAGTGTTTGAAACAAAGACAAAGCAGTAAACAGCATACACCAGGAAAACCTGCTGAAGTGCTGAAAGAGATCTGTGACCAGGCAAACATTGTGAACTCAAACGAAGAACATTTGGAACCTCCTGCCTGTTCTAATTCCAGGAGTCCCAGAAGAAATAACAGGGAGAGTCAAGAATTACCAAATAAAAGTGTCCATTTGGACATACTGGCTTCAGAAGAGCTCAGATCAGAGCTGGCATCTCCTGCTAGTCACAAAGGTGGCTCTGGCAGAAAAAGGGGTGGGCCAAGAAGCTCTGGGCTGCTCACTGGGAAACCATTAGAGACAAGTGCTCCCCTAGAGCAGCACAATAAACCTACAGACAGAAGAGACAGTGGAATGAAAGAAGAGCAGACCACCAAGGAGGATCATCAGGAGCAAGGTTTGGAAGATGCTGGAGTAACAAGACCTCGTAGATTGTCATCAAAGAGGAGGTCTTCTGGAGGCACTGCTCTACTGAAAGACACTGAAGCTGTCTCAGAAATGAGTATTTCTGACCTGTTGGCTGGAGAAGAATCAGGTAAACCTGTTTAATCCCTCCCTGGTTGGGTTTGTAACTGAGAAATTCTCTTCCTAGCATTTATATGAGCATTTTCCTACTAATGTAAAATGTAGACCCCCCCCCTTGCTGACATACTGCTTCTGAAATATTTATCATGTAGTTACAATTGATCATCAAAATGCACAATAATGTCTATAAAGAGTTTGCTCCACTGAATCTGTTTCTCGTTAAGATAAATTACCATCTGGTTTATTTCAACTTAAAAATGCACAAGGAAGTGCTGTTTTTTTTAATGTGGGTTAAAATGTTCATTTGGAGTCTTCCCCATGAGGGTGCTGAGGCACTGGCACAGGGTGCCCAGAGGTGCTGTGGCTGCCCCATGCCTGGCAGTGTTCAAGGACAGGTTGGAAGGGGTGGAAGTAACCTGGTCTAGTGTGAGGCATCCCTGCCCATAGCAGGGGGTTGGAACTAGATGATCTTAAGGCCCTTTCCAACCCAAACCAGGCTGTGATTCTTAAATATGTTTTCACTTGTTCTTTTTAGGCAAGACAACAAAGATGTCTCCAAAGAGGAAAAGTGGTGAAGTGTTGCTTCAGCCTTTAGGAAAAAGGAAGAGAGTGTCTTTTGGTGGTCACCTGAGCCCAGAGCTTTTTGATAAAAGCTTGCCTCCCAACTCACCTCTTAAAAGAGGTGCCATTCCTGCCCGGCTGAGCCTGCCTTTTGGAAACTCGCCACGTGCTGTCCTCAAAAAGGCTCAGGGATTGAAGCACTCTGCAGTCCAGGTAAAGCTTAAGACTAATCAAGTTGCTGAGACACTTAATGCAAGCAGAGTATAAGTTCTAAGACTTCTAAAAATTAACAAGTAGTAGTGAAATTTTTTAGATGCATGTTGGGATATGGAAAGTTTAATTGCAAGTTAAAAAGGTATTTGAAACCAGCAAACTTCAGTCAGCATTATTTTAACTTCTCTACTGTAGGAAAGGGCTCAGTTTGCCTTTTATATCTACCTGTCTTTACCCAGGAGGTGTGTATGTATTCAACTCGCATGCCATCAGTAATTCTCATGCTCTAGCGATAGGACAAGGGGTGATGGGTTTAAGCTTAAATGGGAGAAGTTCAGGATAGATCTTAGACAGAAGTTCTTCCCTGTGAGGGTGCTGAGGCGCTGGCACAGGGTGCCCAGAGAAGCTGTGGCTGCCCCGTCCCTGGCAGTGTTCAAGGCCAGGTTGGACACAGGGGCTTGGAGCGAGCTGCTCTAGTGGAAGGTGTCCCTGCCCGTGGCAGGGGTTGGAACCCTTCCAACCCAAATCAGTCTATGATTCTCTGCATTATGCAGGAGTACTTTTTTGTGTGTCTGTGCTTAGCAGCAGTGTCTGAGTGTCTGCAGGCTCCAGTTACCACAAATAAGAGCAAGCAGGACAGGTGTTTGTTGTCCAACTCTGCAAGCTCCTGCCATGTGGTTTGGCGAAAAGCTGGAAAGCATTTACTGTGTTTTAAGCTAGTTACAATGTGTGAGTTGTATGTGAGGTGAACAGGACTGTTGAGTAAAGTAGAACAATAAACTCAGTTAATTTATTCAGTTGAATTTGCATGTATCTTGGGACACTTAAAAGGTATTTAAGACTTTATGAAATGAAATGAAATGAGAATTTTATACTATTGTACTTACCTGTCAGAGACGTAGATGAGTGGTTGCGGTCCAGCTACATGCAGTAACATTTGATCTGTATGTATTTATTTTTTCCCGACCAGGAACTTCCTGAACATTTGCAGAAAGAAAAATTGTCACCAAAAAATCTGCCAGCTCAGAAGTTCCCATGTGCCTTGTCCCCTTCTTCTGGGAGGGCAACACCTAAACTGCCTCCAGGCTCTCCAGCACCTTACAAAAAGGGCCGTTTCTCTGTTTCTCATGTCATGGCACCATTACCAATTGTAGAAGAGAGAGATGCTGTTCGAGAAGACACGAATACAGAGGAGAAAGATGGTGCCTTAGTGAAAACACCTAAATCTTCTCTCGTTAACCAAAATGATAAACCCTTTTTGACGGCTACACCTGACAAACTAACCAGAAGTGCCCAACTTGCTCTGAAGGTTGCTTCCATGAAGAGTAGAAGTGGGGCTGTAGCAGTTTTCAATGCAAAAAGAAGAAGTGGTGCCTCCAATGCCAATCTATTAGGTTTGTTTCAGCAGTTAATCCTTAATATTCATTTTAATGTTTTAAGTTGCAGGAAGAAAACAGAAGTTGGCCTAATTTGTAATGCAGAGGCCACCAAATGCTTGGCATAGCTGTTGAGGATTGTTGGACATGTTGGAAACTGAATTGCAAAGTGTTACATTTTTTCATATTATTAAATTACTAAAACAAATATCAAAGCACAAATCTTTAATGTTCAGAAGTTGAAAAATGAAAGAATTAAGGTTACTTGCAATAGTGATCCTTCAAGTTCAAGTAATGTTGAACTAAATCAATTTGTATCAAAGAAGTGGTAAATGCCGCATCCCTGGCAGTGTTCAAGGCCAGGCTGGATGAGGCTTGGAGCAGCCCGCTCTAGTGGAAGGTGCCCTTGCCTGTGGCAGGGAGTTGCAACTTGATGATCTTAAGATCCTTTCCAACCCAGTCTGTGATTCTATGATTCTATAATTACATCCATTTTCATTTGAAAACATGCATTTCATAGCAGTCTAGCTTCAGTTTGTTTTGTTGGTGCCTTTTTTATACACAGTTCAGACCTTTGTCCATGGACGGGACTAAACTGTTTGCAGTGGTATATAACAGATATAATTAGTGAATAGGATGATAACTGGGTGTTAACCTGAAAATTTGAAGTTAAAGCGTTTGAATTTGAATGTCACTGGTTTTAAGTAGTTTTTATAACACTGGAAACATTATGATAGGGGAGCTGTGGCTCTTGAAACTTTGTCTTTGAAGAAGACATCTTATGGAGAGTACTTCAGAAATATTGGTGATACCATTTTCCCCCACCTCTCTGTAATGTGTAGAGTGGGCTTTCATCTACAGTTTCTTTTGCAATATGAATAGACCACCAGAGTTCTTAAAAATTGTGGATGTCTGCTTAGTATCCAAAATAAAATTGTGTTTCCAATGCTTTTTCAGGTAATTTCTTGCAGGCTTGATATGTGTCTGTATCCCGAACACCCTATCAATGACACCTTATGAAAGTGCTTCTTATTTTCAGACTTTCCCCAGCTTGCACAGCAGTTCTGACAAGAGAATAATAAACATGAGGAACAGCATTCCCCTTTCTACCTTTACTTAAAAAAAATAACAGTTTCTTTTATAAGTTCCCTGTCTTCTCATAACCTGTTTCTGAAGCAAACAAGGCAGATGTGCCACAAACTTACAGCCTCATTTATTACACAGCTCTAACTAATTCCCCAACTCCTCTGCTGTGGACAGAATGATGCTGTGATAAATGTAACCTTGCTTTGGGAATTTCTGATGTATGTTACAAGGAAAAGGTGATATAAAAAAGACTATGGAAAGCCTGTGTAGGTCTAAATGCTGTAAGCAGTATAAATAAATAGTCTCCTGACTACGATGTTCTTTGGGAAGGTGGTGAAAGAAAAGCTGGATATGTTTCACTTAGAAGCCATTTCCCTGATGTTAAATCTCATGTCCCACCAGGGACAAGTGAAGATATAATAATAAAAGAGACTTAAAGGCTCATGGCAAGTTTTTATTGGGAAAAATTATTTCCTTACAAAAACAGTGAGGATGGAATTGGGTCAGCATTTGGTTTTAGGATCTAACATCTTTTTGACACTGCATGAAGCTTGTTTTGTTGAGGAAAGCCACACTGGGTACTTGGACATATGTTAAATCTCAGCTGAAATTGGAGCTTTTTCACCCAGCACATTTAAGTATAGCTGTTGTCAGGTGATACCACCACTTTCCTGTGCCCAACAGCAGCAAATCCATTGGAATGATAAATAATTGTGAACTTCCATTTATGCAGGTGAGAATTAAAGTGCTTATTTCTCTTTTCCTTTCTAGTGGCAAAATCTTGGGCAGAAGTGGTAAAATCAGGTGTTGCAAGACCGCAGGCAAAGGCTGTTAAAAAGAGTGTCCGAAAACGAAAACTCCTAAAGAAGACAACCCAGTCACCCAAGGTATCCTTTTTAAATTCTCTTTGGTTTTGCATAACCACAAAGCAACTTGTAGGTATTTTGCTACAGAAACTAGAAGCTTCTGAGCCTTTAATATGATGTGAAATGGGTGTTGATAGCTTTTTCACTATAAGAAATGTAGGTTTTATTTAAAAGGGATCTTCTTTTTACTCACCTTTGTTTTTCTCCTTTCTCTTTCCCCTCTGCAGACTCCAGAAAGTAAAATAAGAGGTCATTTTAGCACAGGACATGCAGAGTCACCTGCTACAATAGTTGTAGGTAGAGCTTATTCCACCACAGTCAGAACAAGTGGACGTGTCCCTAAAGTGATGAAAAATCCTATCTTGAAGCTAAACATGAATATGGACGAAAGCTTCACAGGTAACTTCTTAAAGCTTGTTGCTCACTCTGCCAACTCTGTCCTTCTCTTGTCAAAGCAAATGCTTATATCTCTGAATCTCATTTGTAGGAGTGGCTGAAATGTTTCAAACTCCAGAAAATCTGAGTGGAAAAACGTTACCTTTGGCTGCTGTTCAGAAGATGGATTTCACACCAACATGTACTTCAGGGGATCTTTCTGAGCTGCACACTCCTGAAGAAACTGGTATGTTTGTTATTTGAAAAGCAAGGGACTGTTTAGATATATTATGGGGTAGGAGTCACAGCCTAGGTAGAGTTGATATATTGGGATGAAGCATCTTTCAACCCATGAAAGGAACTGTTGACTTTTATTATGTATTAAAAGGCATTTTTGCAGATCCAGTTAATTTTTTTAGTAGGTATTCTTTTTCCATTCATTCCAATTGAAACTTCAAACGGTGGAAGTATTGCCTCAGGTAAATCTTGGGCTGAAGCATGGCATGTTCTTGGCCAGTTGTCTACATCTAAATCCAGTGACAAAGTTTCACAACAGGGAGAGGTTATTGTTCAGTATTGGAGAAAATGGTCGAGGGACCTTGACACACTTGTGAGGTGGGCTGATGCCAACCTCATGAAGCTTAACCATGACAAGTGCAAGGTCCTACACCTGGGTCGGAGCAATCCAAGGCACAGCTACAGGTTGGGCAGAGAAGAGATTCAGAGCAGCCCAAGGAGAAGGACTTGGGGGTGCTGGTCGATGAGAAAATGAACATGGGCCGGCTTCAGTGTGTGCTCGCAGCCCAGAAAGCAACCGTATCCTGGGCTGCATCAAAAGGAGCGTGACCAGCAGGTGGAAGGAGGTGATCCTGCCCCTCTACTCTGCTCTTGTGAGACCTCACCTGGAGCATTGTGTGCAGTTCTGGTGTCCTCAACATAAAAAGGACATGGAACTGTTGGAACAAGTCCAGAGAAGGGCCATGAGGATGATCAGGGGACTGGAGCACCTCTCGTATGAAGATATGCTGAGAAAGTTGGGGCTGTTCAGCCTGGAGAAGAGAAGGCTGCGTGGAGACCTCATAGCAGCCTTCCAGTATCTGAAGGGGGCCTATAGGGACACTAGGGAGGGACCCTTCATTTTAGGGACTGTAGTGACAGGACAAGGGGTAACGGTTAAAACTGAAGCAGGGGAAGTTTAGATTGGATATAAGGAGGAAATTCTTTCCTGTTAGGGTGCGGAGACACTGGAATGGGTTGCCCAGGGAGGTTGTGAATGCTCCATCCCTGGCAGTGTTGAAGACCAAATTGGACAAAGCTTTGGGTGAGATGGTTTAATGTGAGGTTTCCCTGCCCATGGCAGGGGGGTTGAAACTGGGTGATCTTAAGGTCCTTTCCAACTCTAAGCATTCTATGATTCTATGATACTAAAGTGTCATGTTGGAAAGAGTTGTATCAAGAAGCTACTTTGTAGTGCATCTTTTGCTAATAACCTTCCATGGAATCATAGAATAGTTAGGGTTGGACAGGACCTTAAGATCATCCAGTTCCAACCCCCCTGCCATGGGCAGGGACACCTCACACTAAACCATAGCACCCAAGGCTCTGTCCAACCTGGCCTTGAACACCACCAGAGATGGAGCATTCACAACTCCCTTGGGCACCCCATTCCAGTGCCTCACCACTGGAAGTAAAGAACTTCTTCCTTATATCCAATCTAAACTTCCTCTGTTTCAGTTTTAACTCGTTACCTGTTGTCCTATCACTACAGTCCTTAATGAAGAGTCCCTCCCCAGCATCCCCATAGTCCCCCTTCAGATACTGGAAGGCTGCTATGAGGTCTCCACGCAGCCTTCTCTTCTCCAGGCTGAACAGCCCCAGCTTTCTCAGTTGCTTCAAAACACAAAGGGAATTGCAATGAAAAACTTGTACCACAGGAAGTTTTAGGGACAACAGAGAACTAATTTTTATATCAGATTAAATAAGAAAAAGTATCCCAGTTTTGATAGTCACTTTTAAATGTGTGCTAGTTGCAAATCAGTTGTTGATGATCATTTTTGATTTGTAGAAGGCTCTGGCTGATTGAATTCAGTTTTACTCAGTTATACAGTATTACATTGCTTGGGTTTTCTGCTTAATTCTCTTTCCAAATTACATACATCTACTTATTTCAGGAGAGATGATGGTGTCACCATTGAATAGTTCAGATGCTTCAGAACACAAACAAGATAGTCCAGGGATCTGTCACCTTTTGAGAGAGGAATCACCTTTGAAGTCTGTATTTGATGCAATAGCCACAAAAACTCCTGAAAAAAGAAATGCTATGCTGGAAGAAAATACTGGTGGGAATAGTTTGTCAGTGACTCCAGAAAAACAAACATCTCGAGGGAAATCAGGAAGTAGAAGGAGGACTCCAAAGCAGAAGTTGGAGCCAGCTGAGGTCGTGTCAGGTGTCAAGCAGCTGTTAAGGACCCCAGAGCAAAGGTCAGAACCAGTTGAAGCCTTATTGGGCATCAAGCAGCTCATGAAGACCCCAAAGCAGAAGCTGGAGCCTGTAGAGGCTTTGACAGGCATCAAGCAGCTCATGAGAACCCCGAAGCATAAGTTGGAGCCTGTAGAGGCCTTGTCGGGAATCAAGCAGCTCCTGAAGACACCGAAGCAGAAGTCAGAGCCTGTAGAAGCTTTATCTGGCATCAGGCAGCTCATGAAGACCCCAAAGCAAAAGTCAGAGCCTGTAGAAGCTTTATCAGGCATCAGGCAGCTCATGAAGACCCCAAAGCAAAAGTCGGAGCCTGTAGAAGCTTTATCAGGCATCAGGCAGCTCATGAAGACCCCAAAGCAAGAGTCAGAGCTTGTAGAACCTTTATCAGACATCAAGCAGCACCTGAGGACACCAGAGCAAAAGTCGGAGCCAGCTGAAGTCCTGTCAGGCATCAAGCAGCTCATGAGAACTCCAAAGCGTAAGTTGCAGGCTGTGGAGGCTTTATCAGGCATCAGGCAGCTCATGAAGACCCCAAAACAGAAGGTGGAGCCTGTAGAGGCTTTGTCAGGCATCAAGCAGCTCATGAAGACCCCAAAACAGAAGGTGGAGCCTGTAGAGGCTTTGTCAGGCATCAAGCAGCTCATGAAGACCCCGAAACAGAAGGTGGAGCCTGTAGAGGCTTTGTCAGGCATCAAGCAGCTCATGAAGACTCCAAAACAGAAGGTGGAGCCTGTAGAGGCTTTGTCAGCCATCAGGCAGCTCATGAGGACACCAAAGCAGCAGTCAGAGCCAGTTGAGGTCCTATCAGGCATCAAGCAGCTCCTGAGGACCCCGCAGCAGAAGCCAGAGCCAGTTGAGGTCTTGTCCGACATAAAGTTGCTCATGAAGACCCCACAGCAAGAGTTGGAACCTGTTACAGATGAAAGTGCCTTTAAAAGATTGCTGAAGGCTCCAGCACAAAACAGGCAAGCAGTTACTTTAACCAAGAGAACTCCAAAGGTGAAGTACCAGCTAGTAGAAGACATGACTGGGGTCAGCCGCATTTTCAAAACACCGAAGGACAAAGCTGAACCCATGGAAGATGTGTTTGATATTAGTAGACTAGTGAAGACTCCAAAAGAGAAGTATCAACCAGTTGATGATTTTGTGGGTCTGCAAAGGCTTATGGCAGAGCCCAGGCAAAAATGCTCCGACTCTGAAGTGGACTATGCTGGAGTTATGGAGATGTTTGATGCACCAGAGGAAACTGAGGTAACATACTTTCTTTAGCTTTTGGAAAGAATGCTTTTAGACTTTGAAACCTGTGGTTGAAATGCATTCTTAGGCCTCCTAGTGTCGTATCTTGTGTATGTTACAGCGCTTCAAGTATGTTATGCCCATAATCCCTGGAGGATAAACGATCTTCTAGAAAATCATTCCATGTTGACTTGAGAACTGTAAAGATGGCAGTCTTAGTTCCTTGGCAGCTTTGTCCAGGTGGATGCCCTCTGCTAGAAAACACAGCTTATTGCAAGTTTGAATCTGAACACTATTTTTCCTGGTCATTTGTTCCTATTGTGCTTAAAGCACCTTTTAAATTGCTAAAAACTATCATCAAGTTCTTTCTCAGCCATCCTTTTCCGTAAGCAAGGGGTATGGTTGCTTGGTTTGCTGCATACCCTATAGATTAAATTTTAAGCTATCTTTTTACATTCCCATCCAAAGATTTTGACAAAGCATTTTACCACATGGCCAATAGGTTGCTCTCTACGTCCCTAAGTCTTTCATTCATTGCTTCTGGAATGCATGCCTATTTTATAGACATATATATATATTTCTGTGTTAACATGTATTTTCTTTGAAGGAGCCCTGTGTAATTAGTTACTGAGGTTGCTCTGGGTCACCATTCTGACCTTAGAATTCACAGCTTCATCACTGGTCATTTGTGAATTTTTAGTATTTATTTTTACATTCATTCCAAGATCATAGAACCGTGTAATAGTTTGAGTTGGAAGGGACCTTAAAGTTCATCCAGTCCCAACCCCTGCCACGGGCAGGGACACCTTCCACTAGAGCAGCTTGCTCCAAGCCCCTGTGTCCAACCTGGCCTTGAACACTGCCAGGGATGGGGCAGCCACAGCTTCACTGGGCACCCTGTGCCAGCACCTCAGCACCCTCACAGGGAAGATCCATAGGTAAAATGCTTCATATCACTGGACTTTGTGCTCATAAGTGGAGAACCAGTACAAACCACTCAAAAATATTTGGCCTCAGTACCCCAAATTCCTTTTGAGCATTCATTTAGACACTCGTCAGGCATTTTATGAATGACTTTTTAGCTCTGTGAAGTGTTTGTTACCTTTCACTTTAAAAGCTGCTTCACTGGCTTAGATGGCCAGTATTAAGTTTCATGGATTTATTTGCAAATATATTTATATAGATACAGTCATAAAACTGATTTCATTTTTAAAGAAAAGTACTTGGTAAGAGTTCAGATATTTCTATACACTGACTTTGTATTGGTTGGCTCTAGTATTTGTTGTTTTCTCAGACATGCATTTGTTGATTAATGTTTATTTCCTTAGGTCAAATCAGTAAAAGCTATGGATTCCAAGCAAGAAGATGCTGCACCTTTTTGTACTGATTCCACTTGTAAACGTGGTGAGTGCAAATATGTTAACTAGAGAAATAATGGATATAGAAGTTAATATATGTTGTTATGAAGTTTTAACGTATGTTTTAGAAACTCCAGAATACATAGCGTGAAGGGTCCATAGCTCATGGAATTTGTACAGTCATCCCTAATGAACACCAGGTGCTGGTAGAAGTAACAGCGTAGTAGTCTGTTGATGTGGTAATGTTGTCTTCTCTTTACATACCAGTAAAAAACCTGATGTGAAGGTCTCTGCTTAAAGTTATCTTCTTTTAAAAGACTTTTCAAGAGCACAGCTTAAACCTAGGAATGCTGCCTATCAAATGAACCAAGTTGGTCAGAAGCCTGGTGTTTATCTTAGGAATTGGTTAAAATCTGTTTTTATTTTTAAATGAAGAATAGTAAGTGTAATTTGTTTAAGCAAGATGACTTAGGGAAGTGTTCTTAGGAATATCAAAACTCACAGATCTTTGATCAGGTGTAGTAATGTTTAATGTTTGTTTGTGCTTTTTTTTCCATGTAAAAACTTTGAATGGGGAACAAAACCTGGTTTAGAAGACATAGGAAATATTTCAGAAGGTGAAGATTCCCAGCAGAAGGAATCGGCTAGTGCAGGCCCGTCTACCCAGAGAAGAGGGGGCAGACGAAGGAAGAGAGTACCTCCTGCTTCAGCAGAGCACTGCAGAAGGGAATTGAATTTAAAAGAATTGCAGAGTGTGGAAAAAAAGAGCAAGCAAGAGGAGATGGAAGCTAAAAATGAAGGAAGAGGAAGGAGAACCAACCATCATATACAAGAAGAAACTGTTTCAGAGCCTCCTGTGCAGGAAAAAGTTGACGTTTCATCTGTGGAACCACATGGAGCTACTCAAAGACCCAGAAGAGGTAAAAGGAAAGACCAAAAGGAGTTAAAACATCCAAGTGAGAATCCCGAGACTTGTGACAAAGATGCTCCTGTGCTGCAAGAGGAAAAACAGGCTTTGCAGAAATGTGGCATCAGTGACATGGTGGAAACTGAAGATGGTCCAATCATAAAGACAGGAAGTGCATTGAGTAGCACTGATAATGAAAACTGTCAACTGCAAACAGGTTTAGAAGAAACTGAAAACAAATCTAATGAAGGTGGTGCAGAAGACAGTGAAGAAATACTTCTGTCACCTAGGAGCAGAGTTAGAGGAGTAAGAAAAGTAGCAAGCCCAGAGCCATTGATTCTGCCTAAAAGAGGAAGAAGAGGTAGAAACGACCAAGTTCAGCAAGCTGCTTCAGTGGCTCTTCACAGGACAACAAGGAAACTTCGTAAAGACCCATCAGAAAAGGTGCTACAAAGAGAAGAAGAGACTTTTGTCAAAGGTACTGAGGCTGCCACAGCAGAAGAACCTGAAAATAGAACTAAACTTGAAATAAAGATACCAGAGAAAAGAGTGAAGTCTTTAAGAAGTGCTGGAAAGTACTCAACTGAAGTAAAAGCAGACATTGGTAGGATGGCACTTGAAAATATACAAACTGTTCAGAAAACTGAGGAAACTTCAGCTGAAGCTGGTATTGAACCCATCAAAAATGTGATAAAAGCATCTCAGGGAGATGAAACAGAAAATGCTCAGGAAAATACAACAGAGGCACCTCAAAAATTCAAGGCAGAGCTGCCTTCTGGAGAGACAAACAGAAAGTCAGTCCCTGCAAACAGAAATGCAGTGAAGGAAACAAGAACTAGAAACAGGAGAGGCAAAAAAGACTCCTTGGAGAAAAAGTCTGATGAATTTGCCAAAGATGTAAAGAACCTAGAACTAATTGCTCCCCAAATCAAGTCAGAAGTGGATGAATCTTCTCTCCAAGATTCTGTGGGCTCTGTTTGTGTCAAGAATACCTACCAAGTCATGAAGGACCAGAACACCCCAACTGCCACACCAGAACCTGCTGCAGACAGTGATGGTCTTGCTCAGAGCCATCCAAAGCAGACAAGAAATGACCAAGGAATAAAAACCACAAAGCAAACTGAAACCCTGCAAGAGAATGAAGCCCACAGTCATGGACTGATATGTCCAAGAGGTAGAGGTAGAAAAGTTAAATTTGAACTTGAAGAAGCCAGTTCCAAAGCAGTTGAAGGAAGCAGGAGTTTACCTGAGGATGGCAAAGGAATGACTGACAAAAAGAGTCTACAAGAGACTTCAGAAAATCCTCCTTCACAAGTAAGGAGGAGCAGAAGAAAACAAGCTGATACTATTCCACAAATAGCTTTTTCTACCCTTATGGAAAAACAAACATTAACTGCAGAGCATAGTAAAGATGAGGCTTCTACAAAGGAGCAAGATTCAGCTTTGGAAGCTGCTCCCTCTTCAACAGAAGATATTCCACTGAGACGAGGGAGAAGACGAGAGGTTGCTGCAGCATCACAAACATCTCGATCTCTTTCTACCAGAAGAAGATGTGGGTTGCTGGAAGGTGATGATAAAAAAATGACTGTAAGAGAAGATCAAAATCGAGCTTTGGGAAATGAAACTTTGCAGGCAAAAGCAAATGCATCAGCAAGAGACGAAAGGGAAAAGATTGATCTGGCCGCAGAGGCAAAAAGTTCATCTCCTCTCCAGAGAAAGTGTGGCTTGTCAGAAACCGATGGTAAAGGGGAGGGCACCTGTGAAGAACAAAATGTGCCTTTGGAGACAGTGTCCTGTGCAAAAGAGAAGCCATTGGGAAGGGGCAGAAGGAAACAAACTGCTCTGGCATCACACACAGCTACTTACATTCCTCTTAGAGGAAAACATGGTTTGCCAGCAGACAATGGTAGCAAAGAAGCTCCTAAAGAAGATCAAAATGTTCCATTAGAAACTTCTGATTCTTCTGTAAAACAAAATCAACTGAGAAAAAGCAGAAGGAAACAAACTGCCCTCTTGTTAGAAGCCACAAGTTCTGCTTCTCTTGAGGGAAAACAGGGCTTAGCAAAAGAAAGCGGTAGAAAGACTAATCTGAGAGGAGCAAAAAAACTGCTTTTGGAGAATTCTATTTCCCAAGAAAAAATCAATCCTTCAAAAGGGAACTCGAGGGAAACAATCACCACAGAGGCTGTTAGTTCCACCTCACTTCAGGCTTTGCCAGAAGAGAGTAAGAGTGAAACTCCTGAAGAACAACAGAGTGTACTTTTGGAAGTAGCTCCATCTGCAAAAGAAAATCCATCAAGAGTGGGCAGAAAGAGAACAACTTCTTCCACATCTAAAGAAACTAGTTCCGCTTCTCTCGGGGAAAAACCTGTCTTGCCCAAAGTCAGAGGCCAAAAGAGGATTCTTAAAGAAGATAAAGGTGCATCTCTAGAAAATAACTCATCTCAGGAAACCACAAGGCAATTGAGGAATAAAAGTAAAAGGGTAGAATTCAAATTGGAGGCAGCTACTTCTACTTCTCACTGCAAAAACGGTGACTTGCCAGAAAATGGCAAAGCTTCAGAAACTCAAGAGATGTGTTTGACATCCGCTGGTTCTGAGGGAAATCATCAGTCTGGAAAAGGAGAAGAGATTACCCCTGCACCACAGGCAGCTCCCCCTTCTCGCAACAGGAAACGTCAGTTGCCAGCAGATGATTTGCCAGCCAAAAAACTAAAGTTAGGTGAGACAAAAATTTCCTCTCCATTTTCTAAGTGTAGCTCAGTTATCTATAGGTGCAACAATAACATGTGACAGTTTTAATGTTGCTGGGGGCTGCCATGTTCTAGTGGAGATAGAGAGTAGGTCTTCAATATAGGAGGAAGACTTCGGTGAATGGGATCTATGTTCTCAGAGAATCATAGAATGATTTGGGTTGGAAAGGGCCTTGAGCACCTACACAGGTGCTTACCCTTTACAATTAAAAACTTGACTTTCCAGCTCTGTCTGGACCATAAAAAAACCTACTAGATATTTATTTTTGCAGGATTTTCCTTTGGTGTTGGGTATGTTTTAGTTTTACATATCAGTAGAAGGAATTTTAGCTAAAATGGCAGCTAATTGGTTTTGGTGCTCTCATTAATGTTAACCTACTTTCCGAAATAGCTGTAAGTCCTAAGGGATCTATCTTAAAGGATATCTTAAAGGATGTGCACAAGTATGGGATTTGTAGCTGGCTTGGTGAATTCATACATGTAATCTTTGGGATGTGGTCACCGGGGACATTGCCATTAAAAACAATGTAGCTGAGGGTTGAATTTTGTATAAAATATTTGATTTATAGTACAAATTCACTTTGTTTTTGTGTGCAAATAGGGAATGATGGAAATCCAGCACCACAAAAAGGAAAAAGAAACAAAGATAAAGAAGAACCTGAAGGGAATTTAAGGGCTACTCAAAATGCTGGAGGGATGGACAGGAAGACAAGATCAAGCACAAGAACAAGTGCAAAAGCAAGAAAATAGTCTCAACAACAGTCACAGCACCAGTTCTTAAATCAATTCAGTAACTGAAATGTCAGGTTTCTAATGTGAATTGATTTGCACTTGGATTTTAAGCTCAGATTTTGTAAAGCAATCATTGAATTATGATGTTATGAAAAGATTTTCCTTACTGTGTTTACAGGTAGGGTGTAGATTCTGGTTTTAATAGATTCATGTGTAGTGGTTTCTGACCCATGGGATGCTTGTGCAAAACTGCAAACCTTAAATCTTTGTATACCAGTATTTATCCCCTTTTCTGTTGATCAGCAGCCAGGAAGCCATATTACTTTACTGCTAGTTTAATTGTAAGCTATTTTCTGCTTAGATTTTAATGTGCTTAAGTCTGATTTTTTTTCATGACAGTTCTGTAAATATTCCTTAAAAGAAGCTCTTTATGTATCAGCAGAATTCTGATGCTGAATTTTTAATAAGTTTAAAAAAAACTTCATTGTATTGAAAAATGCAGATTTGTGGAAGCCATTAAATTTGTAAACAATTTGGGACTGGTGTGTTTTGTATTCTTGACAACAGTGAAGGTTGTGTCATTACTGTCCTTGTACAAGACAACCATGTATATGAGGCCCTCAGTGATAGGGTTTATTGGTGGTCTTTGCAGTGATGGTCATAAAGGTCTTTTCCAACTTGGTTGGTTCTGTGATTCTGTTTCAAAGATTCATTCTCTCCAGCTCCATGGCATGGTTTTGAAGGTGGGTCTGCAGCACAGGCTCTTCTGTACACACAGCTGGATGCTGCAGCGCTTCCACGTGTGAGCAAGCGCTGAGCTGAGGAGACACAGGACTGGTGAGTGTATGGGGTGGTGATGGGGGTCCTTTTTCTGAAGTTGCAATATTACTGTGAGTAACCAGTGTAATTTGGAGGTGAATTTTAGAGATGAGTGACTGCAGGGTAATAGTCTGTGTTTGTCTTTAAGGCCTGTGGCTTCCTGTTACTCTGTTAAGTGCAGAAAGGGAGGAAATTCATCTGGGGAGTTGAAGTTTTGTGCAGTTTAAAGACTACAATTACAGTTTCGTGTAGTCTAAGAGGAGTTACAGCAGTTTCTACAGAAGGGCAGTTGGATGCTATGTTTGGATGTTCTTGTCAGCTCTTCTATTGGGGAATCATAATGAATGGCCCTTTCTTCAGGTGAGTTCATGTTAGTGAGCCCTGTGGGCTCTCTTTAAAGCCCAAAACAGTCAGATTAAGGAAGCAGTGCACTGGATGCTGTATGATTCTGTGATTCTATGTGGTTTGATATTGAGATAAATCTTTTCAGTTGAGGTGGGTTTTTTGGAATGTGCTGTGTCCATATCCATAGTTCTTTTAAATGCTTTGGTCATTTTATCCTGTTATAATGCACTTTCTATACTTCAATTGTCATGTGTGTATTTAAATGTTAATATGCTGTAGATCTAATCATATTTTCAAGCTAGCTCTATTAATTCCTGCATGTGTTTGCTCTACCATAGTTGCATGATTTCCACTGACCAGGACCAGTGACGGTCTATTCCTCCCAAGCCTTTTTCTGTGATTAGGGTCAGCAGCTGGTGGTGGTTATTGCTTTAGGATTGTGGATTGCTTTTTGCAGCTTTGATTTCAGCCTTCCAGATGTGAGCAACATCTCTACCCAAAATGTTTCATGGGTCTATGGCACAGGACTTGGGATCTCCCTAACTTTCAGGTCATGTGGCTTCATCTGTCTTGTCACAACTGAAGCAGTGCATTTCAGTGCACATTAGGAAGTTAAGAAAACCCTGCAGCACCCAAGTGCAGGCACTGCATAACTTTAAATCCTTAAGCTATGTTTGTATTTGAAAGTTGTGCTAAGTGAAAGATTAGTGTTTTTAGCACTGATGTATCATTTCTTACTCTTTTTTCCTAGTGTGTGACATTCTGTTGGGATGCCTGATGGAAAATAGGGTCGTCTACAGCAGAGAACAAAGGGAAGACTTATCAATGCACAGGAGTAAATGACAGTCTGCAGAGAACATGAACTGCTGAGCATGATATCAAGGTAAATGAGTTGGAGTACACTGCTGTGCTACACTTATGTATGTGCCACTGTACTAATCTGTGTATCTTATCTTGCAGAGGACATTTCTGTATGGAATACTCCTTTTCCTTGACATTCAACTCCTCAAGAAATCATTTATGTCTTTTTGCTATTCTGTTCAGTATTTGATCCATCAGAACAAAGGTTTCTGCTGAGAACTTCTTGTTCCTGCTCAACTGTTACTCAGCTTTCTTATTTAGATTTCACTGAGCCATAAAGTTTTTGCTGCTATGTGTCCTGATTTTATAAATACTGCAAGCTCTCCTCATTTGGACTGGGTAGAACTTGCTTTGAAATGTGGATGTAAAGAGGAAATACAGCAATGTTTTAACCTCTTGAGGCTGTTGATGTAAGGACACAGTTATATGAGAGAAGCAAGTGCCTAGAAGTGGCTGCACCTCTTTTCAGTCTCTAACATGATTCTGTAGTTATTCAGGACAGTATTTTCTGGCTTAAAGATAAATCAAAATCTTAAGGCAGAGACTGAGACTGTTCTTCCAAAACAACAACAGAAAAGAGTGCTGAAAGCTATTGCTCTGTGAGAAAATGCTTCATTTTTAATTGCATAACGTGCAGCTGTTTCTTAAAATTTCAATGTCCCAAACCATCTTCTCTAATTTAGAGAGTGAGCGCTGAGATAGAGAAGCTGTGGCTGCCCCATTTCTGGCTGTGTTCAAGGCCAGGTTGGACACGGTTTGGAGCACCCTGCTCTAGTGGAAGGTGTCCCTTCACTTTCCTACATACTCAGTATCTTATTCCTGTTCTTTTCAACAGAAATAGTGAACTATTCTGGTCTGACTGTTTTTTAAATGTGTTTAATCTCAATAGATGCTGTGTACTTTATTGCTGCTACAGGTCGATCAAAAGAATGGTCTTTTTGGATAATGTGTGATCATTGCAACATTATTAATTTATCAATCTCATAGCCACCCTGAGCCTCAAACCCCTGAAATCCTTTGTTTTCTATGGTATGTAAAGTATGATTATCAAATCACATCTTTAACATAGATATTTTTCCAGTGTAGAAGAATGTTCAGATTCTGCCTTGCTAATGTATAGAGAACATTTCCTTCATGGTTTGTTAATTATTTATTCCCAGTTAGTTAAGTAATAGGCCAGAGGGAGGAAAGTTTAATTCCTGCCCCAGTTCTGCCTGGAAGTGTCCAGCAACCAGCAGCATTTCTCAAATCACACAGGAGCACCCTGCAAACCTCTGGGAGAAGTGCTAGAACCTGTGATCCAGATGAAGTGATGAGTTTATGAATCTTCAGAAGACCTCGGAGAATTGCTTTGAGTTGATGTGTATGTGACCTTAGGGAGAAAATAGTTAAATAAGGATTTACATTCCCATGTCAAGATCTCCTCCAGTGAAAGCAATGCTCAACATTAAATACAAATTTAGATGGAATTTGTATGTGGATTAGAATCTAAGCTATGAGTTATTTAAATCTTTTAGCTGTTTTCTGGCTGAATGAAATGTAGCTGAATGAAATGCACTTTTTACAGCTAGTTCCAGTACAAGTAAGTATTGCTTTGTTACTCCAGTTTACCTGTTTCTTAGGACACCGTGTAATTAATAATTGGTATATATTTAATATCTCTGTGGCAGTGAACTCATTTACTGCTCTTACCATAGTATTTCTTGGGATTGCAGATTAAGCATCGGTAAAGAAGAACTTCTCCTTTTTTACAAGGAGACACATGGAAAAGATGAGGGGTGATGGGTACAAGTTACTTCTGGGGATATTCCAACTGGGCACAAGAGGAAACTTTCTCAGTGAGAACAACCAGCCACTGGAATAATCTCCCCAGGGAAGTGGTAGTTTCCCCAGCATTGGACACTGTTAAGATTCAGTTACACAGGGTGCTGGGATATCTAGTGTAGGTCATACTTTACCTAGAAAGGTTAGACCAGATGATCCTTGAAGTCCCTTTCCACCTGGGATTCTAGGATGCTGTGAACTGATGGTATCTCATTTGTGACTGAATGGTGATTCATGGACCTAGACTACAATACTCATCTCCTGGTTGCTAGCACTCCAGCACAGTGCTCAAGGATACCAAGAGGTGTAACACAGCATTGCTTCATGCATTTGCACAGGGCAGTTTGGGAGCTGGTAGTAGAAAACACTAGTTTTGGAGCATCATCTTCTAATGACAGATATTAGTTGTAGCATCTTAGTAATTCAGATGGACAGAGAGAAGACGCCCTCACGACCCTCGCAGTCTGTAATGGGAGAATACAAAACCTAGATTTTCTATAAGAAAGCACACAAAAATGATCTTGCAATTTGTTCTGAAGTATAGAGATGTGTCTCAAGGTAATCATTTCTCAAACACTTCACTGGAAATATGAATGTGGGGTTGTCATTCCATGTCATGTGCCATTTATTGTCTCTTGAATTTCCACCTACACTCGGTTCCTTTCAGGAAACGACTGGAATTTCCAAAATATAGACCTTCTGTCTGTTATAAATGCTACTTATGGCCACATAAGTATGCTACTAATGGCCACATATTTTTCCTTATTCAGGAAACTCAGTGCCTTGTTTAAAAGAAATCCTACAGAGCTGCAAAACATCTGACAAAGGAATTCCTCAACTATCACAGGTCTATTTCACTGTCTCTTTTAAATTTGCTTCTGGTAGGGTTTTTGCTTTTTCTAATAGACCTACTCTTGGTCATCCTGACAGAAGATGAAAGCAGCTGGGCGGATACAGAAATCAGGTAAAGCACTTGGAACTTTCTTTTCTATGCAACTTGTTGGGAACCAGAAAATGAACTCCGAATGGGTGGTGGGGTCCTTAGAGAATGCAAACTGCAATAGTTTCATCATGACAAAGTGGCTTCTGAAAAATGGGCTGTTATTCTCTTATGACAAGTAAATATTTCAGGGAAAACCAAGGATCCCTGTGCAGAAAGGTAAACTACATTAAAAGAGTTCAGTGATGCTATAATGTTCCTACTTGATATAAACTGTAAAACATTCTGGGAGGAGATATTTATAGCTATCAGCTATCTCAACTTACCTTTGGCATGTGAGTTTACACTGTCATTTTCTACCCCATGAATGAGTTATAAGCGATTGCAGCAAAGATGCAGCCAAGTTTATTGGTGTACTGTTGGAAGAACAGTTTGTATTTCATTTAAAGAAACATTTGTATGGTTTTTAAAGGGGGTAATGTGAATATTAAAGGTGGATTAAGGGCTGACCTCTAGTGTTGGAAGAGTTTTTGCAGTTCTTAAGATGAGGAGGGATCTTTGTGTCAGGCAGATGCTGCTGTAATGTGTCTGTCTGCCGTAAAGCAGTGCTGTCCCAGATAATGCACTGCTTGTCCACCTACCTAGGATGTTTTGATTGTGAATTTTGAAAGAATTAAATTAAGTTTCTATATATGCCTCACTGCCTTTAGTTCTTTGATCCTAGAAAGCTTTTGCTTGATGATGGTAAAAACCATTCACTTTTCATATTGTTTTTATAGTGATTTGGGGTTTTAGAGATGCATAAAAATGTGCTTAGTGTTAACCATGGGTATGTGTGTATTTACATGTTTCTATGTATACATATCTACATATTTCTATATGTAAAAATCTGTTTAAAGTGTGATTATAGAGGGGAAAAAGGCAATAGAGAATAAATAGTAAGTAGTAGTGGTGAACATCCATGGTCAGGTACATAAAACCCAAAACCATAACACCAGCCTTCTCATCAAAAGCACGCTCACTTTAGACCGAAGAAAAAGCAATAAAGAACAGCTAAGTGGTGCAGGCCTTTTTATTTTCAGTGTGATGTATTTCAATATTACATTATGAAAAACTAATCCAAGTGTATTCTCTGTCCAAAGCAAACAATAATATTTCAGAACTACTGGCAAATATGTTAATATAAGATCAACTAAGTTTTCAGGAATGGTATAACGTATACCCTTTAAAAGGCTGTTACTTTGCGTTAGATTGAAATAAAATCTTACACAGATATAGTAAGATGGTGAATATACAGACGGACTATTTCTGGTTTGGTTTTGTGTTTAAGAGCATAGTAATACTTTACTTAATGTAGCCACAAAACTATTACCTTCCAAGTCTGGGCTTTAGTCAATTCACTATTCAGATTTGTTAAGTAATCTTGAAACACTAGTAAAGAAGAAAAAAATCTTTAAATCTTGTTTTCAATAGAGTAAATCTGATGCTGTTTAGAATCATAGAATCATTCAGGTTGGAAAAGACCTTTAAGATCATCAAGGCCAACCATTAACCCAGCACTGCCAAGTCCAGCAGTGTTCCTAAATGCCACATCTGCACCTCTTTAAAATACCTCCAGGGTATCTATTATTTAAGCAGGAGATGTTACTGTTCTGGGGGTATTAACATGAACATCCTTTTGATGGCATTTTTGCTGCTGTCTGTTGATTGTCACTGGTCTGCATTAGTTCACTGTGAGAACCTATGCATATACTCTAAATTTAATCTCTGCACTTATTAAAAATATATGGACTTTCTACTTCCATTACAATAATAAGGTTGAAAAAGCAACTTGATTGTCATGAAGGGTTTAAAAGCCTTCAAAAATTCCTGACAACAAAACTGGATTTTAATATTTCAAACCTGCATTGTAATCAATGCCCCAGATCTTTCTGTTCTTGACATCCTCTTTCACATCCAATATACTTTCAGAGTACTGCACGTTCTTGGCCTGAATAAGTTTCATGGCAACAAGATCAGCTGCTTAATTACATGAGGTGTGGAAAGAAAACTTGTGTTGGTTTGAGTTTTCCACCTTTTAATTTGTATCTTTCCATGGTATTCCTCTCCTGACTTGACACCGAGGCGCGACGCTATTTTGAGAGAGCGGCATGATTGTCGTTGTTAACCTTGAAGCCGCATCATAAACACTGTCAGGTTTGATAATTTCCCAGAGGCTGGGATCTGATGGAGGCAATTCTCAAAGATTAAAAGATATCGGGTAATTGATGATCTTGGAGGATGTTGTCTCCATAGATTCCCACTTCAGCTTCCTTTCCTGTTTCTTCAGAATATAATTTATGGCTGGTACTCAGAGGAGGTCACAAAAAACCTGGAGACAGGTGGGACTGCCACCCTTGTACAAAATTGCATGTGAGGCTACATGCAACTCCAAAAGTCATAATTAGTGAATATTCTCTGGCTTGCAACTAGGTACGTGCGCTTCAAAGGCTGGAATTTGTGGAGGCAATCAGCTTGAGGAACATCTTGTGAAGTAACCTTTCCTTTTATAGCACTAAAACAAGGAAATGAAAACCCTAGGAGAGTTTTAACTATCACATGTATTGGGTCATCTCCTAGCTTTTTACGGTACCCCAGATGCAGACTAATCAGATTTTATGGCTCACATGAGTATTTGTGCCTCGTGGGTGTTTTAGTACCTGTCAGTTGTGACAAGCAGTATCATCACTGCCTTTCCTAGCTAAGGCATCTGTATGATAAAGAAAATAGCAGTAGGCGTTAACACCAGTAATTAGAATAACATCAGTGTGTTGGAAAACTCAATAAAAATTATTGATCTGATCTTCAGTATTACAAACATGATTTTTATTTGTTTTAATGAGTTTAAGCAAGGTATTGAGGTAACCTTATTAACGTAGTCCACATTATCAAGAAGCACTTTTAAATTCCAGTGGAGTGCAGGCTAGTGATGGCTAAAATACACCTTTATAGTCCAAAACTGATGTTTGGTGTCCACAGCATCTATAGGATAGCTGGCAGAAGTCATAATGAGTAAAACCTACTATCTCTAATGGCAAAGTACCAGTTTTAACAAGAAATGGGTTAGAAGTGTTTCAGTATCTAACCAGTTTTGATAGGAGAGTTTTAAAACATGTTGCAAATGCAGTCAGAAGCTGTTGCAAACTGTAGGTTTTTATATGAAAATTAGAAAAAGAAGGCATTGTACCATTTAAGAGTGTAGAAAGTTAATGGAAAATTATATTCCTTGTTAAGATGCCTTATGAACTCCGAGACCTACAGTCAGAGTCCAGACTTCAGGGTAGGCACAGCAAAGGAGCAAAGCACTTCGGTATCCAGTCACGCCTGATGTTGAGCGTCAGATTCAGGATCACCTTGTCCTGGTCAACCTAGAGTGTCTGGAAGTATTTTAGTCAAGCCCAGAAGAAGTCTAAGCATTTTGACATACACATTTCTGTGGCTATGTATATTAAGGAAGAAATACTGACAACAATTCACCATTTTTTTGCTGATTTTAATAAGGTGCAATTAGAATTGCATGGATAAAATAACTAATTTTTAAAGCTTATAGTATGATACTAAGACTTAAGTAATCAAACTAGAAATCTTAGTAGAAAATACCTCGTGGCTTGTGTTACCTCCTTAAGATGTATGGATATTTAAAACAAAACCTGTGTGAGCAAAGTCTCACTCTTAACTGTTAGTTTAGGAATCAAAATGCCTATTCAGACTTCAGAACAGCAGTTTGAAATAATGCTGCTGGTGGAGATCCTCAACCCAAATGTCCAAGCTTTGTGAGGGAGCTGGGTTCACAGGACTGCAATACTGTGAAAGAGAAGTTTAATCAAGTTTCAGTGCTCAAGCAGACACGACAGTTTGTTGGGTTGTTGTTGTTTTAATGTACACACAAATATTTTCCCACTGAAAGAGAAAAGAGCAGTAAAGGTATGATAATACCTAAATAATAGCTAAAGGGGCTGACAAGAAAGATGAAGAGAGGCTTTCAACAAGGGCCCGTAAGGACAAAAGGACAAGGGGAAATGGCTTTAACCTATCAGAGGGGAAACTGAGATGAGCTCTTAGGCAGAAGCTCTTCCCTGTGAGGGTGCTGAGGCGCTGGCACAGGGTGCCCAGAGAAGCTGTGGCTGCCCCATCCCTGGCAGTGTTCAAGGCCAGGTTGGACACAGAGGCTTGGAGCAAGCTGCTCTAGTGGAAGATGTCCCTGCCCGTGGCAGGGGTTGGAGCTGGATGAGCTCTAAGGTCCCTCCCAGCCCAAACCAGTCTGGGGTTCTAAGATAAAGAAACTCTTTCATTAAACAAAAAACCTGTGATTTCCAGAAATGTACCATTTTTTTCACCACTGATAGTTGGAGGTAAAAGGGCTGGACACATCTGCAGCCATCTTGAGAGGTATTTCTGAATGCACTTTTATTTCTAAGAATTGACTTATAACATTTAGCTTTCAGATTCAATTTTCTTACTATTTTCTTAAGTGGGAAGATCACATTTTCTACTAAACAACATACTTTCAGAAGTGCAAGTGTGGATTGGAAACTGGGGTGTTGTGTAATTAACAGCTTTTTGCAGGTTGCTGTATAAGTACAAATGAATATAAGGAAATTTAAGTGCCTACTGTGTGGGACAGAAATGAGCTTCTGATATTCTCTTTGGCTAGTTTCACGGGGAGTTGCATCTACATCTTTTCCTTCTATACTTAGTTTTGCAACTCTAAAAGTATCTTTAAAGGCAGTGTTCATGAATGCCAGGAAGAGATGCAGGACCTTAAGAAGGTCAAATATATTTTCCTAAAAGTCAACCAATTAGAGCTGTAAATTGTATTTAAAGACAGGGTTTTTCTGCACCACCTAAGAGCATTTATCATGTAAATCTCTGAAGCAGAGCACGCTGCTGTAAGTCCTTGCTTTGCTTTGAGGAAGAGAAGCTACTCCACAAGCCATCTACTGCATTGCTTGAACTTTGTAATTAATATTTTGCATACGTTCATAAAGCTCAGAATGACCTATTTTTAAATAATGGGAAATGAAAAAAGCCTCCAGGAGGGTCACCCAGCTCATTTTGTCAGGAAGCACACATCAGACAAGTTTAGGGCCAAATTCGTTTGAACTGACCTCACTGAGAGCGGGTTTTTCAACCGAAGCCTGAAACTAAGTTTAAAGCAAAAACTGAGCCTCCCATCAGTCTAGTATCAAGTCAGGTGGAAAACCAACTTTTATCTGTTGAAGTTCAAGTCTGTCAATTTACAAGCTAGAATTGTCTAATCATCATATATACATATATACACACTCTAGTGCCTATATATAAATATATATATACACACACCGTAGTCTCATTCAGAGTGTGTGCATTACTTTTTATCCCTCATCTTAAAGAGTGTGCGATTACGATCAGCAAAGTCAAGACCACCAATTAGCACCAGCTAATTTTCCTCCTTTTCCAGTGTGTGCTTCCTTTGTTAAGCTATACATTGTTCATTAGTTGCTATAGCTAATGCCAATTAGGGAATGAGGCAGGCAGAAAGACTAATTTGAGCATCCGGAGAGTTGCCTCCCAAGGTCCCTATGTAGTCAGCAGAGATATGGCAGTTCCTCCAGGGCACTTAAGCTTGGGTTTCTGCTCTCATTCGCCCTCTAGAGAAGCCTACTTCTTTCCATTAACTAAAGGGAAAGCCTAGTGTCCCCAGGCAAAAGATGGCCCTTCGCAACCGTGCTCCCATTTCAATCAGGGAAATCACAGACCAAGTTTGACTTTTTGAGTTTCAGGGCAAAGGCTGCTTGTTTACTGCATTGAGAAGAGTCCTGTTCATGTCACCCCATGAAGAATGGACACCACCATCCCACTCCACAGTTCCCAGCTTGGTTTTGCCCGTAGGTGTATCCTGTTGGTCTGTAGGACCAGTATCGTCCATAGGCTCAGCAGCTCCCTCTTGGCAAGCTACTGTGTTTTCTCAGGACAACACCAATGCAACATCAGGGAGGAACAGGAGAGTGACAAACCTCTCTCATGAGTTAAAATTGCGAAGTGATGTTAGGTAAGGCACCTATTTCATAGGTCATTTAGTTTGGAAAAGACCTTTAAAGTCATAGAGCCCAACCAGAACACCTATTTCACAGACCTCTAATCACAGATGTAAACTTTTGAAGTTTCACTTAAGTTGACTCTAAAGAGAAAACCCTTTTGCATTGCATGCTGTTGTTCCCCTTCCAATGCCCACTTTTAAAAGGCCATATCCTTTGAAAGGATTAATCCTACACTCTGTTAGGCTATCAAAGCAGATTTTGGCTGTTTCTTACAAGACGCAACCTACTGCATTGTAAAATGAGGTGAGTCCTCAAGAAAGGTCCATGAGAGCCTCGCACGGATCCAGTCTTTCCTCCTTAGCACTTGACCTAACACAGCTGTAAGGAGAGACAGCTAGTAAGCAGATTTAATGCCTTTTCCTATTTAAAATTGCCTTGTCACTTGAGTTACGAGTTCTCTGTGCTTTATGATGGGAAAGAATACAACTGAGCCTGAGTTTCGGTAGGGTAGCCCACTCAATTGCTAAACCGCTTTGGCAGCCCAGGTGTGTTGCGAAGTGAACCAGCATTATTAACCTTAATACAATTTTTAAACAATTATTAAGCTAATCGGATGCAAATGAAGCAAAATGAGCCTATAAATATATGTGTTTTTCAAATTAGTAATTGGATTTTTTGATGATCTTTGGCTTGACATTGATAAGCTGCTTCTCATAACAGTCTAATTAGGCAATATGTAAACTTTGGCATTCGGTTCTGTCCTAGTGGCTTTTTCAAATGATGTTTGTGAAATTTGCAATTTCATATTGCAGATTAAAAATTAAAAACTGCAGGAGGCTAACATTAAAATGAGAATTCATTTCATGGAAAGCCCTGTAGACAAAATTCACCCTAATAGAATTGTGCATAAGGGGCTGCAAATCATGATCTATAGTTACACAGGGGAAGGCTTGTCAAAACCAGTATTGTTGGCCTGTAGTTCTATTCACAGTATTAAACCCATCAGTGAAGTCACTTTGGGGAAAATGCGAACATTATCAAAGAACAGTAAATTAGCAAGAAATTAAAGCATATACCCTTGCATTTCCAAAACAAAAGATCCCTTCATTAAAAACCTTTCATCAGTGGTTTAATATTCATAGCAGTAATTTGCATAACTAAATCAGTTTTCACTGATGAGAGACGACCAAAGTTGTTTTTTTTTTTTTTCCCACTAATTTCTTTTTTGAATGAGCTCTCCAGTTTTTTTGATTAAAATTTCACACCAGTAGTTGAGCAGAATTGAATACACGGCTTAAGCCTATTTGTGAGCATCATCTTTTAAGATGCCGGGGTTAAACGTTGCTACTGAGCGCAAAAGAAGTGGCTGGGGTGGCTTTGTTCACCTCCACAGCACACATCCCTCCTGTGCCTCCCATCCTGAAGTTCCTGTTAAATTCCAACCCAAAATGATAAAGCCTGGTTGGGTTTTATTAGCTTTTTCTTGTTCTCACACCTGTACATATACCCAGAACAAAAAGGCCACACAGATGATCTAGTAATAAAGAGATCAGAGTACAAACGTTAAGAACTTTCCAGTATCTCGCTGAAAGTAATACCTTTTCTCCAGGTCCTTTTCCTTTCTTTCCAAATGTTTTGAAAAGAGCAGTTCCCATGTGAAAAGCAGGCAGGAAAGAAGAAATTCATTTGCCTTAGGGAATGAAGACAGAAAAGTTTTTTTTCAGTGTACAAAATAGGTGCATATTGTGCTGGTTCAAGGCCACATAACAGCCTTTACTGGAAATCATTTTAAACGGTGTGATTGAGAAATAATGGGAGTTAATGCTGTCCCAGGCGCTGGGAGATGCAGTGGGTAACCAGTGGTGTGATATTTACATGTAGGTTCTCCGGGCAGTGATTTGTTCAACTCAAATAATTGAATTCATGTGAATCCTGACGTAGCTTCAGTTGCACAACAAGTGCGTGGAGAAAGGACACCCAGATGCAGCGTGAGTGTTTTCTGTCACATAACCTGACTGCAAGTAAATTAGCTTCAATGTCCTTGCTCAGAAAAGAGAGCCTGATTCACAGTTGCTAGGTTTTATCCATTCACTTTTTAATTGGCTGACAATGAAGCTTAAATTAAAACACAAAAAGGGAAAATGAAAAGGTCTGCTCGTATTCCGAGTACAGAAAATGGTAATAGCAGTTAGTGAAGTCTTCATTTCTCCCCCAAACTCTTTGTCATCCTATTAGAACTGGATAATACTACTTTAAAATACTTAATGTTTACCTGTATCCTCTTAATTGAAGGTGTGATCAACCCAAATGTTTCTGCTTTTAACCAGTAGCTGTGTTTCATGCAATTATATTTCAGTTTAACCATTTTGTAAGTATTCTGGTGTTTATTACAAGTGAAGGATGCAGCAGGTCTCAGTGCAGGTGTTTCCTTGGTAAGTTTTTATGCCATTTTTCTTCTGGGGGATGTACTAGCCGTTAGTCTAAGCCAAAACTTCTTGTATTCGCTCTAATAATTGATGCTTTTTGCATGCTGTACCCTTATTATCAAGCAGAAGAGTTGATTTTCAGCGGGCCTTGCTACCTGTGACACACCAAGAGTTGCACACCCATGTGCTGCTGCTGCTTCTGACTGCAGATTGTTGAGGTCTGACAAGGTGAGCACAGCTTTCTGTCCATCATAGGCAAGATGCTGTCCAGGTAGAGATGTAGAAGGTTCAACAATGAACATAAAGGTGCTTCACATGCTAATAATTCTGCATTGTCCTTAAAAGTTCTTTTGCAAAGAAGCAAGCAAAGCTCTCTAAAATAAAGAGAGAATAAAATATCTGCAAAGACAAGTGGAAAACTTGTATCCAGACCTTGGTCACCCCATGTCAAGAATGTATAATATCAGTTCATGTTATATGTTGTCCCCCCGGATAATTTGGGTGCATCTGTGATAACAACGCTTTGTTATTCTTTTATAGATGGGGCTTGAGGCTTGTTCTTGATGCTTCAGGAATTCCAGCTGAAATTGTTAAGGTTTTACTTTTAAACATTTTCTTCATGAAAATTTAGTGGGGAAGTTTCTGTGGGAGCAAATCCACTAAAACCATACCCTGTGGGCCGAATGCTTGCCTGAATGCCTGATGCCAGGAGCCGCACAGAAACCTGATTGCCTCCCAGTCTAAGCAAACAGTTCCTTCAGCCTTGCCCATTCTAACATAAATTCTTTACAGCTCCTCTATGAGAAAAGAAGAACAAACTTGAACTAAATTCATCAGGTTATCATAGAATCCCAAGGTGGAAGGGACCTCAAGATCTGGTCCAACCTTTCTAGGCATGACATAGACTAGATCTCCCAGCGCCCTGTCCACCTGAATCCTTAAAGTATCCAATATTAGAGAATCCACCACTTCCCTGTGGAGATTATTCCAATGCTGATTGTTCTCATTGGGAAAAATTTTCCTCTTGTGTCCAGTCAGAGCCTCTCTCAGGGTAATTTGTGCCCATCACCCCTGGTCTGTTCCAGGTGACTCCTTGTAAAAAAGGGAGTCTCCATCCTCTCTGTAGCCACCCTTTAAACACTGGACCAGGATTTTAATATGTTAAAAATATTTAAGAACATCTTAGATATTTAAATATTCATCAAGCCTCCATTAAAAAAAAAAAAAATCAGTAAAAACAAACCAAAGTAATTTTCATTTCATGTCTAAAGGACAAGGCAAAAACACAAAATAAGGACAGATTTATTTTGCCTAACTGCAACTATAATAAACTTGGCTAATATAATATTTATTGTAGTTTAAGGTTCTATGTAATAACGATAAAGACTGAAACTGTGTTGGTAAGCTGTTACTGACTTACTACAAACTAAAATGCAGATTTTGCTAGGAATACATTTAAGTATAAGGCCTCCATCATTTACTATTTTTCCATACTAATTAATAGTAAAAAAGTAGAGAAGCCATTTTACAATGGGAGCTGAGACATTAGGGGAGGTGTTTACGGTATATCAATGCTTAGATAAGATAAACTTTGTTCTAAATAGTATTGATGCCTATTTTTCAGTGCTGGTTGCACTGTTACTGTAGTAGCTAAGCAATCCTTGTGTGTGCAACTAGCCAAAAAAATCCACATTCCATAGAAAACCTTTTTTTTTGTGCTTTGAATTTCCTTTTAATATAATATCATCTGGCTTTCTAAAGAAATCCTAGCGGTAGCCCCTGACCCAAATGTACATCAAGTGCTGTTCCCCTATGGCCCTGGCCTATTTATTGCCTTCCTAAGTACTCGAGTTCAAATAGGAGCTCAGAACAAAATTGAAAATGAGCTTGGGGTCTTTTTCTAGTCCCAATTTGTTCACTTCCAAAACCACTACCCAATTTAGTGCAATTGGCAGCGTCTGCTCAAGAGAGGGCAAAGGCTGGAATAACAGGGATGCAGAAGGGCAGGACTGAAGGGTACCGGCAAAACAGCATGGAAGAGCTTTCCCCACACTATGACTCCTGATGTAATTTCTCAGCTGTATGAGCATGACAATTAGCATGCAAAAGAAGGCAGAAAGGAAGCTTTTTTGTTCCTAGTGCCTACTCAAAATATGCATGTTTAAGCATGAGGTGTACTGTGGCAGCAAGTTAACTGGATTATTACTGCTCATGACTAAATATCAGTGCATTGCTGTTCATTAAGGGTGGAATGGAAAAAGACCTGATAATCAAATGGTATTGAATGTTATTAGAAGAAACATTTCTGGTTTGTCCCTATTGCAGGAGGAAGTACCCCGTGCATGCAACCGATAAGGTGCTTTCCGTGGCAGAGAACAGGTTAGTGGTTGAAACAGCAAGATGCTGGACACCTTCACTGCCCACTGAAACCACTGTGAGTGGAGTCCCCAGCACCTTGCAAAGTTAGTCTATAGTTTAATTGGTTGCCTAGAGTTGAAACACATCTTTTCTTCTTATCGAGAGGCATGACTTGTGCTGAATGGTTTACGTGAATTGTCTTTCCAGAATGTGAAGGAATCATGTTAAGATAGGTAAGTAAATATTTGGGAAGGTGGCAGTAAATATTTGAGAAGTAAAACAAGCAGGTTTCGTTCTTGTCCTAGTGGAAAATCTTGAGAAGAAAACAGCATTAGATTACTTAAACTGCTGCTTACTGTAATCTCTTTACTCCATTTACTGAGACTCATCTTTCTCCTGCTTCAGGTTATTGTCTGGCATCAGCAGTTGCTATGTATCCTCTGCATGTGATTTTGTAAATACCTATTAGCAGTATAATTGCTTTTGGGTATACAGTAGACATACATGAAAACTGCCCTGCTACAAACTAGTAGTAAAATGAACTAATTAAAACCAAAAAACACATTGAAAGAATAGTAAAATTGAGGACTTAAAGACAAAAATAACCAAAACTCAGATGGGGTTTTTGGTTTGCTTGAGGTATTGATGGAGTAGCAAAAGAAAACGTAAACAGGCTTTACTCTGTAACCATTGCTTTGGGTTACATTACTGTTCTCCTGACACTTTTCCCTCGGTTTCACATCTATTTGATACCAAGAGACACCCGTCACTCAGTGAAGGGGATGCTCGGTGTAGGCAAAGGCAGAATCAAACTTTTAATAACTTTGCTTTTGAAATATTGAGGTGCTCCTATTTCATCTGTGCTTTTAGGGTACCCTTGTTATAAATACATGTACCCAAGGGTGTGATTTACCTAGGCAGCAGGTGAAACAGCCTTCCTCCCACAATTAATTTTGCCTACAGCGGCCTCAGTGAGAAGCATTTACTCTTGTCAGGTAAAAGAAATCTCTTCTGCCCACAGATACGTATATTTAACAGAAGTACTGTAATAGGAGGAATTATTTCTTTCCAAGGATTTGGTATGAACTACATGAATACGATTTTGCTTGTGTAAGTGAATTAACGATGGATTTGACTTTAGAAAAGAGGAAGCAGTTAAATGTGAACATGGTATTTGTTATAGGATAACAAATCTTCTTTGATCTTCTTATAAAATTGTAAGATAGGATTTTTCTTAGACTCTCTCACTTTCCTCTTCTGGCCAAGAAGCTCTTTGCTGCTACAGGCGTTTTCACATTAATAATACCAGGAACAGTCAAGCACTTTTAGCTCCTTTCCTTCCTTCTGAAGTCCTTGTCTCACTGGGATCAGCCTGCAAACAATAAGTGCTTTGTTGTTTCCTTGATATGTCATTTCTTTCTGGTGAACTCGCGTTTTGTAACAGACACTTGTTCTTAGTCCAGCTCTTCTGGCAAGGTTGGATGAAGGCTGTCAGCTGCCCTGGCCAAGTGCCTCACAAGCTTGTCGAGGTCCCTCTGGATGGCATTCCTTCCCTCCAGCTCATCAACCGAACCACACAGCTCGGTGTCATCGGCAAACTTGCTGAGGGCGCACTCAATCCCACTGTCCATGTCAGCGACGAAGATGTTGAACAAGACCGGTCCCAACACCGATCCCTGAAGGACACCACTCGTTACTGGTCTCCAGCCAGACATTGAGCCATTGACCACAACTCTTTGTGTGCGGCCATCCAGCCAGTTCTTTATCCACAGAGTGGTCCATCCATCAAATTGATGTCTCTCCAATTTAGAGACAAGGATGTCGTGTGGGACAGTGTTGAACGCTTTACACAAGTCCAGGTAGATGACATCAACTGCTCTACCCCGTCCATCAGTTCTGTAGCCCCATCATAGAAGGCCACCACACTGGTCAGGCAGGATTTCCCCTCAGTGAAGCCATGCTGGCTGTCACCAAGCACCTTGTTGATTTTCATGTGCCTTAGCACCTTCCAGGAGAATCTGCTCCAAGATTTTGCCGGGCACAGAGGCAGTGTTTAAGTTCAGGTTGGACAGAGCCTTGGGTGACACAGTTTAGTGTGAGGTGTCCCTGCCCATTGCAGGGGGTTGGAACTGGATGATCTTAAGGTCTTTTCCAACCCTAACTGTTCTATGATTAGTGCCAGCGCTATTCTAGTAGTTTCCTCATATGTTGCTTTGCACTATGCTGGTCCCCATTGTCCACTGTTCCACATCTTGCCCAGAGAAGCTGTGGCTGCCCCATCCCTGGCAGTGTTCAAGGCCAGGTTGGACACAGGGGCTTGGAGCAAGCTGCTCTAGTGGAAGGGGTCCCTGCTCGTGGCAGGGGTTGGAACTGGAGGAGCTTTGAGGTCCCTTCCAACACAAATCAGGCTGGGATTCAGTGATCTTCAAAAATCCACTCATGAATTTTCTGCACCTGGAAATAGAATTTCTGACCTTTTTCTTGATTATTTCAAATGGGCACCGATTGACGCTTGGAGCCTTATCATTTCCATTGATAATGTATTAAGTGAAGCTTTTCACTTGTGAAGTTGTATCAATTCCGGTAGAAAATTGGCTGGAATTTTGATGGAAGTAGAAGCACTATGAATGCAAGTCAGCTTTTATGGTGAACATACCCAGGGTAGCACCACCAGCATCAATGAAATGAAAGTGGGCAGAGCCAGCACTGTAGAGAGTTATGGTTAAAAACTGATGAGCAGCTGAGCATGAAATGTTTAAACAAAATATGTTCTCTTTTTTATCTTAAGATCTATACGGACATATTCTTCATCCTGAGTATGGATGGATAAACCCCAGGCTTTACTATTTCTATTCAGTTTTCCTTTCAGACAAGTAAATGGAAATTCAGAACATACCTAAATGGGGAGCCAAGCACAGGCCTCAACTCTAAACATTGAGTATTTGGTTTCCTGGGACTCCTCTCTCCACAAACTCTCAATTTAGCTTCAATAAAGGGTTGTTTTTTCCCCTTTTCCCTAATACTACCATCACCTCTTGGATCTTCTTATATACTCTGTCAGGTTTGGATCAAGGGCTTGGGGTTGTTCGGAATACCCTCTAAGTTATTACCCAGAGGTTCAGTAGAGCCCAGACCAGAAGCTTTATACAGCTAAGGCCAGGAATCTTGTTTCATGGATCGCTGAAAGAAGAGAGAGCCCATGGGATTTTCCGAGCTACCAAAGGGGAAGTCATTCTCCAGAGCTTTAGTTGCTGCAGTGCAGAGCTGGGTCGGGCTGGCTGCTATCAGTATCTCAGTAAGTAACCAAGTAGTAACCAGTAACACTGGCAGACCTTGCTCATCTTGCTCAGGCACTGGGCTTTCACCCTCTTATCACTGACCTCTTCTGATGGTTGTATGATGCTCATCGACTGTTTGGAAACCTCTTGCATCCCAAGGGTCACCTTCCGTGGTTGTGTTCAGCGGAAAGCACCTGGATTGGGAAGCAGGTTGACTGTTCATTTTCTCCTGCTGTAGTGTGGGAAGAGTTGACAAGATCCCCCTGCGCTCAGAAGAAAATGAAAGAGAACAGCAGGGATGCCTGAGCCTGGATATTTCCTCTTCATACACTTGTCTACATGTGCTCCCCTGGCCTCTTTCTTCTCCTTTTAATGATTACTTTTTAATGCTGCATGCAGAGGGGTTGTAGATCCCTGCAACACAGATTTTTCAGGTTCTTCTGTTACTTTCTGTAAGATTCTTATTCTTATTTCTATTACTACAATTTCCTCATTCCACTGCAGGAAACATCCCCAGCACTGACCAGGGTCTGAAGTATTTACTTAAGTCTTCAATTGCAGCCCCAATGCTGCAAGTACCTTCAAGAGCAGGGGATACCAGTGGTGCTCAGCACCATGACCTCATTAGTAGAGGAGTGAATATCACTGTACCAGAGCCATTTAGAACACCACTGAGCATGGTTCTAACTACATAGAGACTATGGTACAGATCCTGCACCTCAGCAGGGACTTATCCTCCCATAGGAATATTCTGGTCTTACAACTTCCACACATGGTGCAGAGGACTCTGTTCCTTCTTACATTTTTTCCGCTATGGTGAATGGTAAAGTGGGATTTGAATTAAGCAGGAAATATTTCAACGACATCCCAGAGGGAAATGGAGCTGAATACTGTCTCAAAGAGAGGATAAGAGATTGCAGAGTGTGGTATTTACTGAGCCTCAGCCTTACTGATGTATTACTGACCAATTTCCAATGAAGTTGGAGAGACAGGATTTTTCCCTGCTTTCACCCTGCTCCAGCTGAGAAAAGACATTGACACTCGAAACCAGTGTTGATCTCAGATCCTGCATTATGGACTGCTCAAACTGCATCATCGACAGCTCCATCAGGAGCAGAAATCAGTGCAGTTATTTATGGGAAGACCAGCTGGGGTTCTACGAGAGCTCTCACCCTTCTTTATTTTATTTCAGGGACATGATATCCTGTTTTCTGCCAGCTACCACTCTTGCAACACATATCTCAGGTGGAAGTTGGGAACTTCTGTTTAGGTTGGTTAACTACTGTTGTCTTGCAACAGAAATTTTGCTATAAGTAATCCCGAGGGCCAGAAGAATTCCCCTGACAGGTCCTCAGGATTGCAGACTGTAGGTGCTTTCACTACAGCATTAGGTAGAAAAGGAAGGCGCAAGGTTGTCCCTTTGATGCTGGAATGCGATTTGTCTGTAGACTTGATAAATTCAGTTTCACATCATATCTCAAAGGCTGCCCTTTCCGGACCTCCAGAACACACCCCACAGTAAGTCAGAATGGTTTCTCCAACCCTTTGTCCTGGAAATGCTGCATAAGCAGAAAGTTTTGCTCATCACTTTCCAGTACAAGTGCCAACAGATCTTCTCCAGGGAGAAAGCAAGTCCAGGCTTGCTGCCAAATGCTTTTACCTTGTCTCAGGCCCTGGCATTGTTTTATGTCTTCTTTCCCGTTCTTATAATCTCCAGGACCACTGGGACGCTCGCGCAGGTCTCGGGCCACATCATTTTGATAACCTGGGTTGGGACAAGCAGTGCTGATTCTAAAAGTGACAAATTTCCTGGACAATCGGCTCATCATCCTTTCGTTCTTTCCCAAACTCCCATGACAGTGCTGCAGACAGATGTTACATCCTGAACCCCACTTCTGCACACTTGGCTTGAATCTTTGCCAGGGACCAGTCAGGAGAGAGAAACAACAGTAAGCCAAAATATAGGCTATCCATATGGAAGGGTTCCTTTCCTTTGCTTTACTGAAGAAATTCATGATGTGGCTCAGCTTATCCACTCTCTAAAGGGGTATTGGTAATACATAGCTTTGAAAATCAAAATCAAATCAGCTGTTTAACACCTCCATAACCATCCTGTCTTTTTCTGCCAATATCTTTATATGTAATATCTTTATAGAATCATAGAATAGTTAGGGTTGGAAAGGACCTTAAGATCATCCAGTTCCAACCCCCCTGCCGTGGGCTGGGCAGGGACACCTCACACTAAACCATCTCTCCCAAGGCTTCATCCAACCTGGCCTTGAACACCACCAGGGATGGAGCATTCCCAACTTCCCTGGGCAACCCATTCCAGTGCCTCACCACCCTCACAGGAAAGAACTTCCTCCTTATATCCAACCTAAACTTCCCCTGTTTCAGTTTGAACCCATTACCCCTTGTCCTATCACTACAGTCCCTAATGAAGAGTCCCTCCCCAGCATCCCTATAGGCCCCCTTCAGATCTCTTTACCATACTCAGTTCTACCTATTGGGAAGACATATTTGTCACCCAGAGGCTCAACACTCACACATTCACACTTTAGAGTTCTGCACACTGCATGTGTTATTCCTATGTAATTTTTGCAACCATTGCTGTATGCATAAAGTGTGCTGATACCTTCTTGTTCTGCTTGACAGAGATCGAGTGTGTGGTGCCTCATGCCCTGCTTCCTCTGTGATGCCCAGCGAAGGAGAGAAAACACTGAAGATTAGTAGTTGTAGCAAATGAAAGACCAAGGTTGCCCCTTTGATGCTGGAATGTGATTTGTCTGTGGACTTGATAAATTCAAGTTGTTGTCTTTTCTCCTTAGGTTTATCCATGTTCTTGTTATTGCCCTCTTTACGATTATCTCCTTTGTGATATTTTGATCACATAAGGTCTTTCCTTACCTTTGACTCAAGGGGAGCAAAGCTGCTCTTCGGTTATATTTGCATGCACCTTCAGCTTTTTTTGAGTAGCCTTGGTGATGTTTGGGCATATGCTTTATGTGAGGGGTATATCATTTGCTCAGGTGAATACATCAGGCTGCTTATTCCTAGCAGGTTCTTCATTCAGGGAAGAAAGATAAGAGCTCCACTGCACAGCCAGGCACCCCCAGAGCTCAGTTCCAAGTCTGGCCCATCCAGGTCAAGGCGAACTACAAGGTCTTCATGGGAGATCTATTGTCTTGCTCTGGGGAGGTACCAGGTGCCCTGTCTAAGTTCAGCCTAATCAGAGTTCAGAGAAAGAGGAAGCCCAGAGCTGTGGTTGAATGGGGTTGCCAATACAGTTTCTCCTATCTTTTATCCCTGCTAAATAGGATTTCTGGTAGGTTTTTACTTCTCTAAGAGGGGATTGAACAATAGCTGCAGTGACCCCTCCTTGCTCTTCCTTTGAGCAGTCAATAAAGGTTGAAGACTATCAGCTGCAGTCACAGTGGAGATGGGTGCTCATGAAGAGTCTGATCTCTTTGTGTTCCTGGGGCAAAGGACCACTTAGAAGTAAACCCTATGAGCAGTGTGGAAGTGGGAAGGAAGAGGTGTTTCTGTCAGGGCTGGCAAATAACCACATCCTTCGTTTTGCTTGCAGAGGTTTCTTAACTCTTCCTTGAGGACTTGTGCAGAGGGTGGAATCACAGGACAAAGCAGTCGTGCATTCAAGAGCCGAAGAGTAAGTAGACATCCCAGTTGCAGTCTTGGAAAGCCAATGTGAAGATGGGGTCAGGTCTCCAATGTTTTCCTGTTTCTCTCTTAATGAAAGTCCACACTTTTCTCTCTGTTGCTCCTTGTTTGTCAATATTTACAAATCCTTGACTTTTTAAGGTACAAATGAATAGTGAATTGGCGTAGTTAAATGTAATGTACCCCACTTTCCCTGTGGTGTTTATTTTTTAAGTAGGTACTTAAGGCATGAATGGAGTATTGATGACATAGACACTATTTTCAGGCTCCAGAGTCTTTCAGAGGACAGTTGTCATTTACAATGAATTTATGCTATATGATTGTATTGGGTTTGTGTGGCAAGGCTTTGGTATCAGAGGGACTACAGGGGTGGCTTCTGTGAGAAGCTGCTAGCAGCTTTCCTCACGTCCAATGGAGTTCATACCACTGGCTCCAAGATAGACCTGCCATCGGCTGATGCTAAGCCCATCAGTGATGGTGGCAGTGCCTCTGGGATAACATATTTAGGAAGGGGGGAGAAAACAGCTCTGCAGAGCAGCAGTTGGGAGAGAGTGAGAATATGTGAAACAGCTCAGCAGCCCAGGGAGGTCCATGGTGGAGCAGCTGTCCCCTGCGGCCCATAAAGATCCCCACAACAGAGCAGAGGCATGCCTGAAAGGAGCTGTGACCCTATGGGAAGCCTGAACTGGAGCAGGCTCCTGGCAGGACGTGTGTCCCTATGGAGAGAAGCCCAGGCTGGAGCAGGTTTGGTGACAGGAGCTGAGACCCTGTGGAAGGGACCCAGTCTGGAGCAGTTCATGAAGAACTGCAGCCCATGAGAAGGGCTCATGTTGGAGAAGTCCCTGGAGGACCATCTGCTGTGGGAGGGACCCCATGGTAGAGGGGGCAAGAGTGTGAGGAGTCCTCCCCTGAGGAGGAAGAAGCAGCAGAGACAATGTGGGATGAACTGACCACAGCTGTCATTCCTTGTCCTCTGCTGAAGGGGAGGAGGTAGAGAAACTGGGATTGAAGTTGAGCCTGGAGGGGTGGGGGAAGTTGTGTGAAGATTTAGTTTTATTTCTCATTGCCCTACTCTGATTTGGTGGGGAAAATTAGTTCCATTCTGTGTTTCTGTGTTCTATTACCAAAGTTGAGCCTGTTTTGCCCATGACAGTAATTGCTGAGTGACTTTCCCTGTCCTTATATCAACCCACGAGCCTTCTGTATTAATTTTCTCTCCCCATTCAGCTGAGGAGGGGAGTAATAGGGCAGCTTTGGTGGGCACCAAACACCCATCCAAGGTCACCCCCCCCAACAACAATGATCTTGGATGTAGTCAGTCTGTGATGCAGCCTTATGCATCCTTTGCTATTCAACAAAAATTAAACAGTCAAGTCACAGGACTGCAAAGTGGCTGCTGTGAATAGGGAGTTACTATACTTTATCAAAAATGTAATGAGTTTAATATACACATTTACACAACACTCGAGTGGCTCTTCAGATTAAAGCCTGCCCAAAATCCACGTTGACACAACAGGCTGTAGCTGCTCCAGCCTGGTCCGTCACTGCAATGTACTGCAAATTGATTCTGAGCACATATTGAGTACACATCTCCAGAGAGCTGCACTTTGGTGCTTGTTCAAAAGCCGCAGCGAAATGGAGCGTGGTGCTTTCTGTGGCCAGAAGTTAATTTTCAGTCACTTTGGTTTATCCACGAGCTCAGTTTCTGCGAACAGTCAAACCTTGTTGTCCATGAGGAGCTGCACCCCGTGAAATGTCCTAAAACCTGTTTTAATTGTTTTGTGCTCCAAAGAGCACTTGAGGAAAATAATATTGTTTTCACATAGCCCTAAATGAGGGTTAGACCAGATGGGTTAAAAGTCTTTGCAGCTATCCAAATTGATTGGGCAATCGTGCGTTGATCAAAGGTACTGCCTTCAAGACTAGGTTCTATTATAGGAACGTAGACACTTTCCTGTTCCTAGGTATTGCATCTATGCAGGTCGTGTAGTGGTGGCTTATGGAGAAGATTGCTAGGACAGAGATGCATGGCTTTGAGAATGATGCCCAAAGAGGACAGACTCACCACTGCCTGTCCTCTACACTTGGCGTTGTCATCTCATGTTTTGAGTTTGTCGTATGATTCCTTGCTCCTTAGGTCTTGAATCTTTGTACTATATCTAACAGACCCTAATCTGCAAAGCAGTTATCGAGCGCTCCAGTGTTTGGAGATGGCAGGACACAAAACACAGTCTAGAGGAAAAAGGTTCTACAGCATGGAAAGATAAATGGAGGGAATCAGCTCGGTCTCCCTAAACAAGTGTCTCCAAACTCCTGTATGTGCATATCTGCAAAGATCTTGGGCTGTTGACTTGAGGAACGGTTTAGATAGCTTAAAGTATAAATTAATGTTGGCATAATTGTAAGTGAGTAAGTCCATTTTACCGCTGTTACAGTAGGTAAAACTAATATTTTGTGAGGAGCAGAGAGGAAACCATTTGAGGCACTGGAATGGGTTGCCCAAGGAGGTTGTCAGTGTTCAAGGCCAGGTTGGACAGAGCCTTGGGTGCCATGGTTTAGTGTGAGGTGTCCCTGCCCATGGCAGCGGGGTTGGAACTTGATGATCTTAAGGTCCTTTCCAACCCTGACTATTCTATGATTCTATGAGTTACAGTGTTGTGCACTAAAACGTTGCCAAACCAACATGTCATTCAATGATGTTGAAAATGTACAGAACTAAGTTAGCATCTGGTCTATGTCAGTGTCATTGCGGTGTTCCACTTGCAGTAGTTGGTTTAGGTTAATTTATATCAGATGGTCTAAATTGGAGTCTATTAAAGGTTTTGCAGCTGGATTACCCTAATGCATCAGCTGTTAGATCTGTGGCCTGAGTGTTATAGAGTTAGTGATGTTTCAAGAAAATACTACATAGTTCCCAACCTCATTGGGTGTTTTCCTTAACCCTGAGCAATCTCATTAAAACATAGCATCAGATCTCAATCAGCACTTTGTATTATCATCACAGCTTGTGAAAATCTGAGCTGAAAACAAAACGGAGCTAGTGAGATTTCTGACAAAATTGATAAGAATTGGCGCTCCCAACCTAGAAAGATCATTTGCTTCAATCTTCATTTGTTCCTCAGAGCCATTAATATCCAGGAAAGGCCATTAATAGCTAAAAAATTCCCTGCACTTGGATCACATGTGAGCATTTCTGGATTGTGGGACTAAAGCAAACTTTTCTGTGAACACTTGCAGAGGGCAGAACAGGTTCTGTTGATCCTTTTAGGAGCTGTTTGCCTCTGGGCGAAGAGCAAACATGGAAACATTCAGGTCCACAGGAATCTGAGCAAACGAAGTTTGAACTGGGTTAGGAAGGCTACCATCACCACTGGGGTTCAGCTTGAGCTGCTGCCTTTGCTATCGCCATTGCCATGTCAGATGTTCCTGCTAAAAGGTAAGGATGCTGGTATGCCTTGGAAACAAATTACTGGAAAGCCAGTGGTAAAATGGAGATAGAAGCATAGATTCATAGAATGGTTAAGGTTAGAAAGGACCTTGAGATCATCCATTCCCAACCCCTGCCACGGGCAGGGACACCTTCCACTAGAGCAGCTTGCTCCAAGCCCCTGTGTCCAACCTGGCCTTGAACACTGCCAGGGATGGGGCAGCCACAGCTTCTCTGGGCACCCTGTGCCAGCGCCTCAGCACCCTCACAGGGAAGAGCTTCTTCCTTGTATCTAACCTGAACTTCCCCTGTTCCAGTTTAAACCCATCACCCCTTCTCCTATCACTACAGTCCCTAATGAAGAGTCCCTCCCCAGCATCCCTATAGGCCCCCTTCAGATACTGGAAGCTGCTCTGAGGTCTCCACGCAGCCTTCTCTTCTCCAGGCTGAACAGCCCCAGTGTTCTCAGCCTGCCTCCATACAGGAGGTGCTCCAGCCCCTGATCGTCCTTGTGGCCTCCTCTGGGCTTGCTCCAACAGTTCCATGTACTTCTTATGCTGGGAATGCCAGAACAGCACACAGTGCTCCAACTGGGGTCTCACGGGAGCTGATAAAACCACTGTGCTACATGTGGGGATGCAGACCCTGAGCCTTATGAGGACAGAGGTGGCCACTGCTCTCTGCCGCCCTTGGCTTGTATGACAAATGTGTCAATAACGTGGAAAATATTTATTATTTAAAGCTGCAGCGAGCGTGGCAGAGGCTCAGTCACTGCCATTTGCCTCTAAGCCTTGGGTGAAGCGCGAGCTTGAGAGGTGCCATTACTTGTGCTGTGTGATTCACAGTGGGCCTGGGATGAGAGAGACAGAACCGGGGGCTGTCTGTGAAAACAACAGCTGAAAAAGTCATCTGGTGTTTTTCCCAAGCTCTCACAATGTTCACGTTAAAACAAGCCTGTTTCCAGACAGAGCTATGAATCACAGCCTCCTGGGAATGCTGGCTCACGCACCTATGGAATTGGAATCTGTGCGGAACCTGAAAATAAGCTTGCTTGTAACACTTTCTGTTTTCTTTTTCCCAAAGTCTAAAGAGAAAGGTCTCGCCTGCGTGTCAGAAACGCAGCGTTATGAATAATTTGTTCTTTCCCTTTCGAGGCTGCCTGTAAAGATGGAGATGTGTGCTCCCAGCCTGGTTTGTTTTCTGTTGACTTAATTTGATAGCTGCCCAGATAAAAATATGAGCTAATATAGTTTGACATATTTACTTAGCGCGTGTGTGACATCAGCTGGCTGTTGCTATCTTAGGACATGTCAGTGATGTCATGCAGTCTCTTTGTTTTAGCTGAATTAAAGATGAGATACGACTCCTGCAGGTTGCTACACAAAGTGTGGTGCCCGTGAAGCTGTACACCCAAATTCATTTTGTATGAGCTCATAAGTATTTCAGGTTTTGTTGCAATAGCAGAAATACTGATCTGGTATCTAACAGATGGGAGAAATAAAGTGCAACTCATAGCAGGCTATTCCTTAGATATTTATCACTGCATGCTTTGTAATTTAATTTATATCTGCTGTCTAACTTGTTTTGCTAGAGTCTCAACACTCACAAATACAGCTATTGACTGTTTCTGTGACTGATTCATGGAAGAGTATCAATTACCATGTTAATGCCTCTGTGTACTTTCTGCACTTAAGCTAACAGTAAGGAACGTGCATGGGTGACCTCAGTGCCTTAAAACCTGACATAAATATAAAATCATTAAAATGATCTCACTCCTCTAAAGGTATGCCCAGTTCATGTTGGGAGTGTGCTTAGAATTTCTTCACTTGTCCAGCTTTTAATTACCAGGGAATTAAGTTTTTCCTTAGTTGAAATGACAGTGATGTTGGCTGGTTCAGACAGCTCAGAGTGATGTCGAGCTACAAAGAAAACCCACCCAAAAATTCATCCCCTTTACATGGAGTCACAAATTGGCTTCAAAGGATTAAGAGTGACCCTATGGTAATTGATCAGCCCAGAGGTGTGATTTCTAGCTTTACTATGTGCTTCTTAGCTTTGTTTTGAACACCATCCATGGCCCTACCTCTGAGAGACACGTCACCACCACAGCTAGACTCAGGGCTGCAAACCTCATGCTTATTTAGATGAAATACTCCTTATTTCATGGACTTCAATGAAATCAGTGACCGTTTGCTCCAGATTATTGTGTTGCTATTTTTGTCCTTATTTCAGCTGTTATCCCCTTTATCTAAAGCAATGAATTGGTAAAGAATTTTAGTAATTCTTTAGTAAGGAGTTCCTCATCTAAAAATCAGGGTTAGTTCCTTATGCAAAGATCAGATACAGTTCCCTATCTAAAGATCAGATTTTGCTGTGATTGTGTATTTACCATCTATAGCCATCACCCGTCAGGCATGTTGGTTGAATTAGGAGTCCCATGCACAGGAACATTGTTGGTCTTGAGTCTCCATTCAGGTCAAGCAGAAGAAAAGTCCTCCAGTTAAACTCAAAGACTGGGAAGCCATATGAGGAAAGGCTGAGAGCTGGGTTTGTTCAGCCTAGAGAAAAGAAGGCTCAGGGGAGACCTTATTCCCATGTTCCAGTATTTAAAGGATGGCTACAAAGAGGGTGGAGACTTCTTTTTCACAAGGAGTCCCATGGGAAAGATGAGGGGTGATGGGCACAAGTTACTCCTGAAGAGGTCCCCACTGGACACAAGAGGAGAACTTTTCACAATGAGAACAGACACTGGAATCATCTCCCCAGGGAAGTGGTGGATTTCTCAGTGTTGGAGTGTGTTAGGATTAGGCTGGACAACTGGCCTAGGTCCTGCTTTGCCTGGAAGGGTTGGACCAGATGATCCTCAAGGTCCATTCCAATTTGGGATTCTATGATTCAAGGCTGGGGTTCCCAAGTCCCTGGTTCTGAACACAGCTTTGAAGGCACGTGGTCCAAGCCCTCCCTGCAGTTCAGTCCAGGGGTTCCCCAAACTCCCCATGCTCTGCAGAACTGATGATCTCAGGATGTTTGCCCGTGGCCTTTGTGTGGCCAGGGCTGTTTGCTCCGTTGTCTCCATCTGAGGCCTTCCTCTTTGCCATTAGCAATTAAATTCTGCTTCTCTAGGCCTGCTTAGTGCTGGCTTGAGATTTGTTTCCCTGCATAGCTGCAAATATTAATCACTTCAGCAAGCCAAGATGCTTTTACCTCCAGTGCTCTAAGTCTGCTAATGAATGATCCACCGCCATCAAGTTCATTGACTTCCCTCCTGCACCTTGAAAGTCCACTTTAAAAGTATGCAATAGTAAATCAGTGCAGTATGCATCTCTAAATATTTATGGTAATACACTCTTTTGAATTTATAGTGGGTGCAATCACTTATTTAATGAAGACTTTGCTTTTGTCTTGCAGTCTAATTAGTGACTACATGGACTTTATAGCGAACAGGAGGGCTGGCAAAGAGGGCCCCCCCGTTGTTTTCAGCTTCATGAAGAGCTCTTAAAAGAAGGCTACTGACAGGCATGGTGTGAAAAGTGGGTTGTAGCCATTTTTGCTGCTGTATCCCATCTCAGTAGGATGGGAGAAGAATTCTTGTCAATGGATTTTGTTATCCAAGGCTGATTGAGGAACCCCAAGTACTTGAGCTTCGCTTGAAATAACTGGAGCAGTCTGGAGAGTTCTTTACAAATTTAAACTCCATAGAAGACCCTAAATGAATTTATTTCTCCTTTAAAGTGTGTGTATGTATCCACACCTCCGTGTCACTGGATTGAATCCCAAAGTTTGCACTGTCTGTGCACGGCTCAAAGGGGTTTTTTCAGTCATCCCTGAGAAAACCAGAGAAATGCCTGCAATCCATTGTAAAGGTCTCCACCACTGCCCTGGGCAGCCTGTTCCAAAGCCTGATCACCCTTTCAGTGAAGAAATGTTTCCTAATATCCAGCCTAAACCTCAGCCTGAGGCCATTACCTCTTGTCCGAAAAGCAGGACTGTGATTGCTTCCTTAGCTCATTATTTGCTCTCTGTGCTAGGACCTATTCAAACCCTTATTTTGATGAATTCTTGCTTTGAATTCACTGTTTCTGAAGCTCAAAACTGGTCTCTTCAGTCACTCGGAGGGAGGAGGAGCTCCTGGCATGGAGCCTTGGCCAGCTCCCCGTGTCCCAGCCTCTGTGCTCGGACGTCGATTAGCAAAACAAGCTCATTACAAAATGGGAGAATTTGATTTTCATTAGTTCTGCCTTTCCCCAAGGAAAAGCCTCAATATTTTTTCTCTTTTCTTTCATTTTTTTCCCCCTGAAATACAGTATTTTAGTTCTCATGGTCCTTATTTTATTAGTGACCATCTGGTGCTTTGCAGTTACTTTCGTGGTGCTGGATATTGATTTCTCTTAACGGTTCCCATGCAACCCAACTCTTAATTATTGCATGTTTTAGGTGTGTTTCTAAAGTGGATTAGATACTATTTTTTTTGTGTTGACTCTGGTTGTTTCCTTCTTCTACAGTGAAGAGAGAACGTGCCTAAATGTGAATAACTGGGGTCTATTGGGCTTTGTTAGAGAAAATCCAACAAAGTATGTAACAATCTTGTCGAAACAGTAAGACATGCCATAGAGACTGTTGTTCCTTGTTGCACTAAGCAGGTACCTGATGTGCTTCACATTATGGTGAATATATGTGTAAACACACGTATTTATATCTATATAAAATATATCTGTATATATACACATACATATAATTATAGATATATAAATATATAAATACACATATATAAATTTATATATATTTTACACATATATAGTATGTGTAAACGCATATATGGTACCATATAAAGAATTATCCCTTTCTGTAGCTTTCTCAGCTCACCCAATGAGTAAGGGCATGGTAACCCACCCAGAGACATGGATCCACAAAGCATGTTTTGTTTCCCCACATGGAATAGTCCCTCTGCCCCTGTGTATCATCCCCGTGGAGGAGCAATCTCAAGAGCTTCTTGGAAAACACTTATTTTTGTGGAAACATCCTACTGCATCCCCTTAAAACATTTATAGGGCAGTTCTGTTTTATCATTCCTACATCAATATTGAAGTTTAATGTCAATATGAGTGCGAAGTGTCTGTAAGGATTTGGAAAATAAGGCTCAGAAAGATCAAATGTTTTATTTATGCACAGTAAATTTTTAAAGTCTCCCATGTGCTTTGATTGAAAATGTATATTACTGAGCAATTTACTTTCAAAAGGCGTTCTCTGATGTAGGGTTTCTCAGGTGTCGGCAACGGCGTGATTGAGGTATGTGAGAAGTTGACCTTACCCTTGTCTGCACCCTGGGTAGGGCTATTTAAAGGTCTCTGGCGTTCCTGTAGTAGAAGAAAAGAGTGTGGAGCTCTTGTGAACATAGAGCAAACCCCTGTAAATATTGATAATAAGGGGTCAGATAGTCACAAGTGACTTGTAGATGTGCTTGCAGAGGTCGCTGCAGAAGAAACTCCATGTAAACCACCCAGCACAGCAGGCTTCTGCAGGGATTTAACTGAAGGGATTTCAGGAGGACCCACAGATATATTAATGCTGCAGCAGAGCTCAGAAATGTTTTCAGACTTCAGCTCCCTGGGAAATTATTGCATTTATAATGATGCACATATAAGGGGGTTGGAACTAGACGATCTTGAGTTCCCTTCCAACCCTAACTATTCTATCGTTCTATATGGAACTGAGCTATTTTTTTAAGTTAACAATGAGCAATTCATAGTTCTTAGGTTTTTATTTGTAAGGCAACATTTTCCCTCTTTTTCCTTTGAAAGAAAATGTTCTAATTAAGATTAATAATGTAAAAGTGGAAAACCCCCTTCCTTTAGAGACAAGTTTGTTCATTCTTAGTAATCTTTTTTCAATTAACTGGCAGTGCCTTTAATTACTAATTAATGTCAAATAGCATTCCGTTCACCTCCAGAAGAAGGCTTCAGCATGAGCTGTAGGAGGTTTGCTATCTCAGGTGATTATCTTTTATATAAATAATCTCTTTAAATATAGCACAGGTTACTGCTCAACCCTGGTGCATTGCAGATTATTGTAATTCTTTAAATACCTGAGTATTTAGAAGTGTGTTGCATCCATTTCTTTTTGGAAGCTGTAGTTTCTGAGAGCATTTTGTTACTGAAGGTAGAAGGACAGATTCTTGCTGTCGGTCCCTGTGTGCATCCATGCTTCCATATTTAATCTCATGCATTCAGAAACATAGTCAAATTCTGGTACAACTTCAGTATGTTTTTCTAATGTCTTCATAGGGGATCTGACAATGATCACTCTCACTGTGCTGTTTTTTCACCTTGAAGGTACCTTAAATTATTATTATGATTTTAAACATACGTACATACATACGTATATATATACCCATATAGATGGATGGATAGAATCACAGAATCCCAGCCTGGTTTGGGTTGGAAGGGAGCTTAAAGCTCCTCCAGCTCCAACCCCTGCCACGGGCAGGGACCCCTTCCACTCGAGCAGCTTGCTCCAAGCCCCTGTGTCCAACCTGGCCTTGAACACTGCCAGGGATGGGGCAGCCACAGCTTCTCTGGGCACCCTGTGCCAGCGCCTCAGCACCCTCCCAGGGAAGAGCTTCTGCCTAAGAGCTCAGCTCAGTCTCCCCTCGGGCAGGTTCAAGCCATTCCCCTTTGTCCTATCACTACATATATATTAAATTCATAGGTACTCATATTTGTGTGCCTGTGTGTATATAAATATACATCTTTTTTCCTCTTCTAGGATATTGCTTAGCTTTCCTGTGGGTGGCCGGATATGAAGTTTCTCTTAAATCACCCATACCTGGCTGACAATCCTGTTCTTCATTTAAAACTACACGATTTGTCTCTTCATTGCAGAAAAAAATGAACTCATATTCTTTCTACAAAGTGAGAAGCAAAAAGGTGTGTACCAAGGGCCTGTGTCCCAGCATGGAGTTACTGTGACTGGTCCCATGAGCCCCACTCAGGGTGGTTCATGAGAGCCCCCCAGGTTTTCAAACCCCCCTGGGTTTTGAAAGCAGGGAGTTGGTGTTGTGATCACCCCTAAGACCTTGCTGTTAAAATGCAGGCCTTTCCCAACATGCCTTCATGGAGGTCAGGGTTAGCTGGTCTGCCCATGCAGGATGAGGGCTAAAACAGTGGCTCGATTGTGATGTAAGAATGCTGCCATTCTCTGTTTTCTGTTATGGGACCAAACATATTGTCATCAGTAAATAAATAAGCTAATAATAGACTAATTCTTGGCAGACAGACAGGTATTTCTCATTCTTTCAATCCCACATGGCAGCACTGGGTTTTGCAGTTGCATATGATAGCATCATCGAATCAGCTAGGTTGGAAATGACCTTTAAGCTCATCATGTCCAATTGTCCCCCAGCGCTGCCAAGGCCACCACTAACCCATGGCACTGAAGGCCTCATCTATGCAGTGTGTGAACACTTGCAGGGATGGTGACTCCATCACTGCCCTGGGCAGCCTGTTCCAGTTCCTGAGCACCCTTTGGGGAAGGAATTGTTCCTAATATCCATCTAAACCTGCCCTGGGGCAGCTTGAGGCCGTTTCCTCTTGTTCTATCACTTGTTACTTAGGAAAAGAGACCAGCCACCTCCTCTCTCCATCCTCCGTTTTAGGCAGCTGTATATGATCTTCCCCTAATTGTGTTCAACATCACTTTTACTGTTCATCACAGGTAGCTGTAACTAATGGAAACAACTCAGTATAGTTTTCACTACTTCAATATAAATGGCTGTAACGATTGACTTGTACAACTCTTCATCCCTTGAAGTGTTCAAAGCCAGGTTGGATGGGGCTTGGAGCAACCTGCTCTAGTGGAAGGTGTCCCTGCTCATGGCAGGGGGTTGGAACTGGGTGAGCTTTAAGGTCCCTTCCAACACAAACCAGGCTGGGATTCTATGATTCAACTTAGTGATTTTTTGAGCAGTGAAAGCATCACTACTAGTTCATGTTTGCTCAGATAGCTCCAAAACATATGTACCAGCCTTAAACATACCGCTTGTGCCTTTTTCTGCCAAGGTTGTTTATTGGCATATAGAGAAACAGCTTGTGATTAATCACAGTGTTCATTACAGCTGGTTATTTCAGGCAGGAGGACCACATAGGTCGTTACTGGAGGTGGTGGTGACATTGCGTGATCAGGATCCCTGTCCGAGGGCTGGAGTGTAGTGATAGAACTGTTTTCATCTGCATATTGCCAGGATGCTGCCGGTAAATATTAATGGCTTACTTTTTGTTCATTTAGCCTGTGTTTTTGAGAGATGCCTACAACACAAAAAGATCATATCTCTGTGTTGTTGTTTAATTTATTTTCACCTTTTTGTCTCCTTTGGAGACCCCGAGTGTATCAGCACTTTGTTTACCACAAATTAAACCTTGGCTGATTGTTTACCAGACTGAAGACCCTTGTGCATTACTCCAGCACTTTCCCCTTCTTTAATAATCACAACCTGGGATTCGTTTGCGAGAGGCCCTAATCTGCATGAGAATTATACAATTAACTTTTGATTAACCGCCTAGTTCTTTTGGAAGCCGCAGTGTGGAGGATACTCTGCATTTAAATAATTTGCCTTAAATTGGGAGCAGGCCTTTCATTAAACTGGTGAGTTTGACTAAACAACAACATTTGGAGATAATCAGGGTCAAGACAATAGGCGAGGCTGCAAGGCTAGAATGTCATCTTTAAGTATAACAGCTGAGATAAAGGCACCCAGATTGCGCCTTATCGAAACACAAAAAATCAAAGCTCTCTCTTGTCTGTGGCAAAATACCAGGCCCCAGTGTTTAGGGCGACCATTGTTTGGGCCTATAAGTGTTGCAGGATTTGCATTCAGAGAGCCGGGTCTAACACACATTACATCACGTAGGGTACTTATCTCGGAGTCTGACAATAATTATCAGGAAGAATATACTCCGAATGACTTTTTTTTTGTGATTTTTATGCATCCCCAACACAAGGAAAGGGAGATAACGGCGTGATGAAAAAGGGGAGAGTCTCCAAAGGCTCTCCCTGGAGCTGCGTTCTTCGATTAAATTTGCTATGCTACTCTGGTGTGCTGAACAAGTGGAAAGAAAGACTATGAGGCTTTTATAGAGGGTAATAATAGTCCTGAACACAGCCCTTACCAAAAGATAAGATCCATTGTCAAAACAAACAAAAGGAGCGGTATTAAACACCACTTGAAGAATATATATGAGCAAAGTTTGAAATCCTTGCCTTTTTTCATACCTTGAACCTGGCTCTGTCGCGTGGCCGTGTTCTAACCATGCACTTGTGTAAGCGAAGAGGCTTTTATCATGCCTGTTCCCTCTGTCCTGCACCATGTTTGTTGTGGTGGGGTCTATCTGGTTGTAGGGAAGGCAGAGAAAAGACTTATCACAGCCCAAGTTTGGTATCTGCTTTTGTTCTTAAGATGTATTTGCTCATGATCCAGTATTTTGCTTATGTAATGTCATAGCTGAAGGCTGCTGTAATAATTTATCACTAATTCTTCACCAAATGACTGTGTTCTTGCATCAAAACTTGGCTACAGCTCACCACAAGATGCTTGAGGGTGATGCGTGCCTTGGCCATTAAGATGGCCACATGGCAACTCCCAAGGACAAAGCTTGGATGGGATTCCCAAGGATGCCTTTTGGCACTGGGTCAGTCTTTCCCTGACTCCAACAACCCCAGCCTGCTGCTGGATTTGATTGCAAGTCTTCGAGGCCAGGTTGGACAGGGCTTGAAGCAATGGGGTCTAGTGGAAGGTGTCCCTGCCCGTGGCAGGAGGTTGGAACTGGATGAGCTTTAAGGTCCCTTCCAACCCAAACCAGTCTGGGATTCTATGGTTCTATAGGATATGGGTGTTCATTTCTATCTAGTAGATGTAGTCTTGACCTGCAAATTAGGCAACCCACGTGCATTCTTCCCCAAACGTGCAAGGGTGTTGTTGGTTATAGATGTGGAAGAGGAAGTTACAAAACTGCATTGGGAGAAATCGCAGCCACAAGGTACAAGTCATAAACCTTTGTTGTATTTTCCCCTACAGTTATCATTACTGGGTTAGAAATAAGCATTTGACAGCAATCATGGCATATGGAGAAACAAATGTATAGATAAATGATATGCTGATTAAAGCAGTGCTGAATTTGACGACAGAATATGGCTACCACTAGATGTTTAAGACAGACCAATCTGCTTAAGATAACAGGTATGTTCTTGTAGGTAAATTTAAAGGCTACTTCTGCATGCTCATCTTTGAGTTGCTTAAGTTATTCCACCCCTCAGTCACATCCTGCCGTTGGCATTGCTTTGCTGTGGCTGTTACCACAGCAGCTGTACCCTTAAAAAGTGCTCTGAACTGCTTTATTCCATAGCACAGTGTATGAAGCACCAAAAATATGATTTAATAAAGGTAAACGATGCGGAAAAGAGGGGAAGGATAAGTTTTCAGGGGCATCAGTGCAAAGACCAGGAAGGACGCTTTTGGAAAATGGAATTCTAGTGAGTGGATGAGACTGAAATGCAAGCTCAGAGGGATGGACACACTGTTTTAAGTGAGAATTCACTTGTAATATTGATGAAGAAAGTCAGTAATTATCCAAGGTCAAAGAATACGCAAAGATAAGATGTGGTCAATACAGTTTCTAAGGATCAAGAACCTTTGAAACCACTGAAGACAGCATTTATTCAACGAAAACAGACGTTGTTGATGCTGGATTATCTAAGAATGACCCCAAGCCATCAGGGAAGCTTGGTAAAATGATTAGAGACAACCCCCAGCAAAGAGAAACACACCCAGAGGTGTCTCTGGAAAGAAAAGCCACGATACGCTGTAGCTTTTATCTCTTTATCTTGATAACCAACAGCAGCATGCTCATCTCACAAAGTGGTGTGTGCCAGTCAGAAGTGGGGCTGAGGGAGGGATTTTGCCAGCATCGTACTAACTGTATGTGAGAGATACTGAGCCTTCTGCACAAATTATCCCATGTGCTTTTAGAATATGTGTGTGCATATGTATATGCATATACATGTATATGTAACTAGTATGGCTTTAGGAACAGCTAAGTGCAATCTCTCTTGAATACGCTGCATCTACTGAAGCAAAGAGGACTGAACAGATTTTGGCTCAGCTGCTGCACTGGCTTTTCATTCTGCTGCCTCCTGTGCGGAGTGCGAGGACTTGGTCTAGTAGAAGATGCCTCTGCCTGTGGCAGGGGATTGGAACTGAATGGGCTTTAAGGTATCTTCCAATACAAACCATTCCTTGATTTTATGGTCGGAACCCAGGGAAGTGAATGATTCATTCAGTATCCTGGGAAGTTCAGAGGTTCAATCCTGATGAAACTTTGCTGGTTCAGCTCAATACCTTTACAAAGGTGTGACCCTTTCAAATCTTTGTTTCAACCTTCTCGTTTTCTTCCTTTTTCTCTTTACCCTTTCCCTAAGCTTTTATTACTTTCATGGGACCCCTTTCTTCTCCTAAATTGAATCCAAGTCCTTGCTCCTGTTCTCTTCCTACTTGTTTTACCCTTTTTCCTCTCCAGCAGTCTGTGCCTTTTTATTACTGCAGTGTCGAGCCACCTGTGGTATTCCATCCTTTATGATGTGCTATATGCCATGGATGGAACATGTCTCTTAATGCACCGGCAATCAGAAGCATTCAGGAATTGAGGTAAGTCCCCCAGATCGTGTCATTTGGCTTAAAAATAAGATTGTAAAAGGAGAAATCTCGTTGGTGTCCCTGCGTTTGGCTTCTGTTCTCTTTAACCTTATGGGTACTTAAACAAAGGAAAAGGAAAAAGAATCTTAAGATGTACAAAAGCACAGCTTTGTGAGTAACGTGGAGCACCATGGGGCTTGTGATTAAATCTGTATATAACATTTGAATGGAGAAGGAGAAGATACTTGATTTCCTAAGTAAATCAAAGTGCTTTGATATGGAATAAACTGCAAGTGTGTATTTATATGCTGCTCTCAGCTGCTCCTGTAGAGCATCACACCCACTCCAGGGCATAGCAGCAACCGGCAGCAAACAAATCTAAGGGCTTCTTTAGTACATAAAATACACCTGATTTTTAAGCTCCAGCTATTGAGACCCAGGTAACACTGTCAGATGCTGACAAAGTAAGCCCTTGCCTTGGGAGATGTGGTCCTGCTGACACTTGGGGGAAGCCAAGGCCATGAAAGGAGGCTGCTGGGGGCTTGTCCCCAACTCCTGCAGTGCAGGGAGGAAGCACAGGCAATGGTGGCATCAGCTCATCCTCAGTGGGCCTGTGCTGCCCATGCTTGCAGGGAGAAGGCAAAGCATGGGGCTGCTGTGGGTGAGGATAAGTCAAGGTGTGAAGCCATCCCTTTTAACACAGATTTCACCAAAAAATGGTGTAAAATAAGTTGGTGTAAAAAGGCTGCAAAGTTGATCCCCTACTGACACTCTGCAGCAGTGCCTCAGGGCAGATGGTTCCCTTTGCTTTGATTTTGGGTTTTGGGGCTGGGTTTTGAAGTTTGACCTAATATTGGTTCTCAAGCTGTGTACTTAGCTGCTTCTTAGAAGCCTTAGGAGTGATGCCACAGCTTTTCTGGATATGTTTTTGGATTTATGGAAAGATGACAAACAGCATCCTGCTTCCTTGATGGTGGGCATTGCTTTGGTCCAGCTCCAGCAGACCCAAGTGTGGAAGGGCTGAAGCCACGAGGGTCACTTGTTGCCTCTGACAGCCTGGCACAGCCTCTGCTGCCTGCTGGCCATAGCTGGCACATCAGGTGAGACTTGAATCCTTTGTATTTCCTCATTATTATTTCAGTGCTAAAAGTGATACCCATTTAGAGCAGTCTCACAGACTATTACAGATACTAACTAGAGGAAGTTACACGTTACAGTTGCTTTGTTTTATTATTTACACCTTCTTGAACTGCCTGGAATTGTTTTGCTGCTTTTTCCCTTTTTCCCTGCTACAGGATCACCTACTGGAAAAGACCAAACTTCCAATTTTGATAAGACTACAATAGAATCCCAGCCTGGTTTGGGTTGGAAGGGACCTTAAAGCTCAACCAGCTCCAACCCCCTGCCACAGGCACGGACACCTTCCAATCATTTAGCAAATACAACCCCAATTATTTAGCAGATATGACAATCTTCGCTTTCATTTGCACTGGCAACATTGCTGGAATCGATTGTTCAGCTCTACCCCCTATTTCCCTTTGTGTTATCAAAGAAGACTTTCTTTCCTCTTATGCAAGCACCCAGGATCACCCGGAGTTTCAAGATGCATTTACATTGAACTAAATGAGCCCGCTCAGACCATATGAGACTTTAGTTCGTCTGATCTATATTAAATACCTTTGCAGGACCGAAATGATCTCTGCAAAGCTGCCGTTAGTGATTTCATGCTTGTCATAAACTTTGAACGCACTTCTCTGAACCAAAGTACAGCTCAGCCAGGACAACTTAAGCTGATACTCCTCAAGCAGCTGCAAGTCCTGGCAGACAGCACAGTTTATGCTTTTCCCATTTCAAGACAATGCCTCTGTTTGCTCCAGAACAAAAAAGAACAGAGAAGAAAAGGTTAGAAAACAACATCTTGTACAGAAAAAAAGATGCTCACTTATTTCCTGACAGAGCGGAGAGGCCTTTGGGGGATCTTGAAAGCATCTACAGCCAGAAGGCATGTGTGAGGTGCAGCAGGGCGACAGTGCTGCAGCGGGAGGAGAGGCTTGTAGCTTCTCCACATGACAGTCTGGCAGTCTTAAGTCAGTAATTATTATATTTAAAAAACTGCTGTAGCAAGTATGAAAGGAAGAAAAAAACCTCAGAGATGTTGGAGTAGCTGTGATTTAAAAAAATAGATATTTAAATGAGTTCATATTTATAGATATATAGAAATATCTACAGGTATATAGAATTTCTATATATTTATATGTATTTAAAAGAATTTCTCCTCTTTACCTTGCACTGATGACCAGGAACGTGGGGTTTGGGAGGATGGCAGCAGGACTTCAGAGAGTAGCATCCTTCCTGCGATTCCTCCCACCAATTTCCTCCCTTGGAAAGAGCTACATTTTGGTCTTGTTTTATAGCTGATATTCCCTCTCTGGCACTCCACTGATTTATTAGCTTTTCTTTCCCCTCTCTCTGCATGACAGCACCACATGGGCATGGATCAGGGAGCAACATGCTGACTGCTGAGATGCTGCGGTGCGTGAACTGATGCTCAGTCGATTGACGTGGGCTGAACTCCCCAGTGAGGTCCATACCTGAGCTGTCCTGACGCTGCTCCCTTCAAACCAGCATCACCAGCACATTGTGGTGAACGGTACTTGTGTTAATTTAATATAGTGGAAGCACAAAAATGACCTTGATCAGGTCTCTCTTGCTTATAGGGTGCATAAATCCACAGGGTTTCATTCTTGCCCATAGCGCACTGTGGGACTTCTCCTCTCTAACACCTTACTGGGGCTGGGAAACTAAATAGACATCTGAATGTTTGGGATGCAGTGCCTTCCTAAAAGTCCAAATCTAACATACAAACTCTAATGTTTCATCTTGTAAACCATCCATTAGCTTTTTCTCCTAACTAGGGACTTCTTTTTAAGCCTTTCTTGCTTATGGGAATTGTCCCTGAATGTGGCAGGGGGGTGGAACTGAATGAGCTTTGAAGTCCCTTCCAACCCAAACCATTCCATGATTCTATAATACTTGACTTTTTCCAGAGAATTTAAGGAAAATCTGTGTCAGTTTCTAGGTTTGATTTCCAGGTTTTAGATGTAAAATGTAACATGCCTAGGTATAAGGCTTTGCATCTGTATTAAGATAATAATTTCTACTTCTAAAATCAAAGTTCATGGACACATTTACAAAGGATAGCACAGATCCTCATTATCTTCCTATCTCTGTCATTCTAGTCACCACGAATTGGCTAAAATATTAAAGGTAGGATGTCATCATCAATGACCACTGCATTTCCAGTTTGGAATGACAGGGAAAATGAAGGTATTGACAGAGCTGACAGAATTCAGGAAGGAGAAAAGATCAGGAGTCCAATTTCGGTCACTTTGAATTAGAATTTGTATGGAGACATTCAGCAATAGGTGTCAATAGCGAGGGTAAAAGGCAAGGCTGAATGAAAGCCACATTGTGATCAGAGGGGTAGACCTGAGGGTGGTTGGTATAAAAATGGATGTTAAACTGTCCGTGTGGATAAGCTGTTCAGCCATCGACTTCGTTGTCAAGAGAAGCAGAGGTTCGTTGTAGGATGTTCTGCACAAGAAGAGGAAGAGGGAGGTGATTACAGAAGGGGAAGGATAAGAGAGGCAGATGTTTCCAGCAAGGCTCATGAGTCCTGGGGTTTAGGTGAAGGATGAGCAGAGGCTTCTGAAACAGGGTTGAAACAAAGGTTAAAGTTGTGGACACAGCTAAAGAACTGGCCTCATTTCCCTTGAGGAAGGAGGTCTTGGTGGTGTACTGCAGGATTGTCCTGTCTTGAGCCATTCTGGGCTATGTTTCAAGGTTAACTAATAGACACATGTGTCGTGCAGTTTTGGAATCTGGTAATAAAAGCTTCAAACTGTTGCTGTGGGTGGGTTTGACAACGTCCAGAGGTCCCTTCCAACCTCAGCTGTTGCGTGACTCCTACAGATACCAATAATATAAGTACATGGTAATGCTGTTTGAACTACTCAGCAGCTTCTGAGCCAAACTCAGTCCAATCTGTTGGGGTTTTTAGTGTATTTTTGAAAGAAAACCATGTTTCAGTGCAGGAAAAGGTTATATGTGTTCTCTCATACCAAAGCGGGTTCAGGAAAGGCACTTTTAATGTACTGTCAAAGGATAATCTGTGTCGCCTCTCACAGCACAAAGGTGAGGGGTGAGGAATTATTATTGTCTTAATGGTGCAGGTAGGGAAATGGGATGAAGAAAGGGAGAAGCTCAAGGTCACATCGAAAGTCTGTGACAGAGCTGGAAACAGAATCCAGGCTCTTTACTCCAATCAATACATTAATAACGTTGATGGCTGTCTCACCTCTTTTCTCCCTTGCGCATTGCCTCAGTGAGGAACTTACTACTTTGTTCAAAAGCTTGTGAGATTCACCAGTGCTGCCCCAAACACAACAGCAACGGTTCCATTTTTGCAATTACAGCTTAATTCTCTCTAAAAGTGAAGCTGATGAGCGGGGCTGATGGCTTTAAGACAATGCTCCATGAGGAGGTAACGTGGGATTGAGCCATATTGCATGCTCTCTCACCTTTCAACTGTCCTGCCTGGTGCTAAAAGTCAGCAGAGAGCAAGTGGTGTATTTCCGATTTCTTGCCTTTTAGTCTTGCAAAATAACTGCTAAAGCCAATTTGGAATTGTTACAGGGCCATCACTTTACAGTGGAGCTGGTGCCAGCGCCAGGAAACAATAGCAGATCTGATAATAAGTGATTTCAAAGCATCTGTTTTGCATGGCTTCCAATCTAGCAGGAGAGAAGAACAAATGAAGTTGACAGATTTGCTGCTGAGCCAAAGTTATTGGTAAGTAGTTGAGCTCACAGTTTCTTTCTGCAACATATTTTGCATCAAGGCTCATTTTTGACTTCCCAAGTCAGAAGAGCCTCATTCTCTCACTGGCACTGAGTGAAAGCTCCACAGTTACAGGCTAGCAATGTCAGAGGAGGGCTCCTTATGCATTATCACATTATTTTCGCTATGACTTCAAGGAAATGGACACTTGATTCATCTTTTCGCATATATTGATTCAATCCTCCTTTTAATTTAGCACTGGAGAAGGCTATTAGCCTCCATTCACATTTACAATAAGATAATATAACCTGATAGCTGTTCTCCCAATCCATTATGGAAGAGGGATAAAATAGTTTTGTTTCTGTATGTAAGGGTCTATTGACTTATTCTCCTCAGCTGCATTTATAGCAGTTGCTGTCCTCGGGACTGTATGTCTTAATAGCATTTCACTAAGGTGGAATATTGATGAAAGCTCCCTCTGAAGAGCAGAGATAAAGGCACGGGTAGTGCCTTTCACTCTAAAAAGGCATCCAGCTTTTTCCCTTGAACTTCTATTAACTGTGTTAAGGACTGTGCAAAACAAACACCATCTCTTTCATCACCATTAATCATTCTTTTACAGTTCTCAGGCTGCAAACCTGAGTTTTCTTCGAGCAGCATCCCTCAGCTGCAGCATCCCTCAGCATCGCCCAAGGTCCCTCTAGAGTGTCCCTTGGCCACATTGCCCTATCTGAGCTCCAGCACAGGTCACTGTCTGCACAGCAGATACTTGATCAGATAGTCCAGATTGATTTGTGGACTTGGGAGCTGCTCCTTTATTTCATGTGTTACCTTAAGCCTGTCTTGGCTCACCCCAGCACACAGGTGTTTCATTAGGCAGCAACATGGTGTCAGCTCAAGCACGTTTCCCCATGTCCCTGCTCCATTCCTGGCCTCATTACTCACAGGTCAGTCACACCAAGAACTTCAAAGAAGCAATTTCTAGGCATGTACCCAAGAGCCCTTTTCTTTCATTCAGAAACCAGTGATTTTCCTCTAATTCTTAGTTTGAGATCATAGAATCCTGGAATGGTTTGAGCTACAAGGGACCTTAAAGCTTACCCAGTTCCAGCCCCTGCCTGGGCAGGAACACCTTCCAGTAGACAAAGCCCATCCAACACTGGCCTTGAACACTTGCAGGGATGTTTTGAAGAATAGACACTATGTCCTGCTGTTGTAACTGCAAGCTCTGATGGGGCAGAGAGGTAGTTTCACTGCTCTTTAAAACCAGAAGGGTGGAAAAGAGGGGAAAACCTCAGAGGTTCTGCTAAGAGTACGAAACCCAAATGTATTCTACCATGCTACATGCAGAGGTGCTGGCTGCCTCTCTGTGTCAGCCTGTGTGGAAGAAAGCCTTATGGGGTGGTCAGGAAGAAGAGTCTTCCGCAAGAGAAAAGCCAGTGCAGGAGGTGTATGTGTTTCACTTCTGCAGCTTCACCCATTCATGTATTTGATGGGGAGCTGGAACATGCTGCCGGGTCTTTTTAGGTCCTTTTAGGCTCAATTACCAAAAATACAGCACAGCCAGTAATAAGCATTACATTCCTCTATACCCTATTATGCATGCCCATGAATCAAGAATTAATTTACAGAGTGGAAGATGAGATATACACAGTGGAAATTCCTTTTTCCATATTGCCCAAGACCTGCCTTTACTTCTAATATAGTGATCCATTTCCTGTTTATTTCTGTTAATACTTCTCATACAGAAGAAAATATATCAATGATTAGTCAGATTTTTCATGTTGCTAGAAAAAGAAGTTTTATTTGTGTTATAGCACACTTTTTCTTGAAAAATAATTAATTTAATGTGTTAAAAAGTCATGATTCTAATCAATCTCGCCATGGAAAAGGTACAACTGAGTTAAATTAATACATAGGAGACTTGTTTGGCTCTGCAGTAGCTACCACCGTTCTTTGAAAGGCTGCTCTTTTCTCGAGCTCCTTATCTGAAAAGGTTTCCCATGTCTTCATGCAAGCGGTTGTCATGCTTTAGAAAAAATCACAAGCAGCAAAAAGTCAGAATTGTCAGTTCAGAAGACACTGCTTGTTCCACTGGGTAAAACTGAGAAAGCAACGCTGGCAAACGATCTTTAGGAAGGCAAAAAAACCCCGATGGAAACAGCGGCGGAATGAAGATAAAAAGGGTTGCAGGCTTTATTCTCATTGAAGGTTGGCAACGGGAAATCTGTTGGCGTAGAAGAAGAATATCTGATAGGTCATCTGTTGTGTAATGAAGAATAGAAGACAGAAGACAAGCTAGGAGAAGCAAGGTGATTCCAAACCTCGGAGGAATGTAAGATCTTATGAGAGAAACGTGAAAGCAATACCTTTATAAACTGACCAAATTTAATTTACTATCAATGAGCCTTGTAAGACTGCAAGCTGACAAAGCCCATTTGGAACATTAGGGGTAAGGCTGAAGTCACACATTTTTCTCCTGTGGAATCACTTTAATATTCACTTCCTTCTTGTGCGGGTTTTCTGATTAAAAATTACCACAAAGATGTCAAATGTTTCCTTGTCCTCTGATATCTGGGCTTAGTTACCCAGCAGCTTATTCTGCCTATCCATCTTCTTTAGTCACAATAAAACTTGTTTTGTTTTCAAAGGGCAAACAAAAGCAGACAAATATGCTGTCATTTAATATGCACAGGTTTCTGCAAATTGTCTATATTGTTCTGCTCTTTATGTTCCTTGAGGGACACTGGAGTTGTCAGTAGGGTTTGAGGCAGGTTTTTAAATGCTTGGCTTCATGGTCAATAAGCATCATAGCAACCGCGTCTGTGATTTCAAGTTTGGATGGGGCTTGGAGCAACCTGCTCTAGTGGAACGTGTCCCTGCCCATGGCAGGGGGATGGAACTGGATCAACTTTAAGACGCCTTCTAACCCAAACCATTCTAGTATTCTATGAAATGCTCTGCATGAGATTGTGATCACTCTTCTTTTAATTTGTGATACTTAGAAATGCAAAAACTGTGTTTTTTACACTGGGAAGACGTTTGAATGGGATGTGATAAGGGCAGATTGGCACAGTGTTACAGGAATGCTTTGGGTACCAACATCCCCAGGCCAGGCTGCACTCTCCCTTGCTGTGTGGAGTAAGAAAATAGTTTCCAGCTGATTTCCAAACTCAGTGGTGGCCAATAAGAAACTCTCTCATGTTGTTGTGTTTTAGATGATGTAAGGTAAATTTCAAGGAGGGGGTAAGCTGAACAGGAGGTTCACCACTGCTCTGCTGGAGGGTGGTAATCTCCATTAGCACCACAGGGTGAGCCCACCTTAGACACCCAACTGCAACTTGGGGGCCACTGCAGCAAACCACAAATTAACTTCTGTATCATGTAGTATGGAAAAATGTCTGTATTTATGATTGTGATGTCATAGTGGTGTAGTAAACCAAAACTAAGAAAGAGTTAAAAACGAGCATTATTACGGTCACAGTTCTTTACCAGAATCCTTTCTGAACCCATAATGAGGAGAAGCTCTGTGCATGGCCACACTAATTTTATTTCATCTTGGTTTAGATATCTAATAGAAAAATATCTATATATATATATATAAATATCTATAGATATCTAATAGAAAAAACAGCTGAATTAGGCCAAACCACTTGGCTCTGCTGTGCTCTTTTAAATGCTGTGAAGTAAGAAGATTGTTCCCCCCTTCCCCACAAATCGGGATTAAACTTGCATTTTCAGGGTTTTGTGCCAACAAAATCCCTGCTTTGCTCAGCTCAAATTCTCTCATCTCAAGCCAGAGGCCACGCACTTCAGAAACAGCAATGGCCACGTTGTGTATGTAGTAGAACTGGGAAGGATAGGTTAGTGGTAAGAGCAAGTTTCTTATCTCTATAACTGTTGTACTTTCTCAGTGTGGTCCATGTCGCCTGGTTTCTCACATACTTATATCAGAGTTGGAAGATTTCACCTGCAGCACAACATGTATCTATTAAAACCCCTGCCAACGCACTCATATTGTTTTTAAGAGGATCTAAGTTTTCCCTCGTAAAATTCCAGTGGGCAATGAATTAAAAATGACAACTTTATATACGGTGAAAACAGGAAAATAAAATACACAAAACATTGCTAATGATCAGTTCTTGAAAAATTTACCAGACACGTACTACCCAGGGAGCTAAACTCATTAGCAGAGACTGCGAAATGCTGAGATACTCCAGGATGAGGCTCAGGCACAACATATTCCAATGAAATTTCTTCAGCAAAATTGTTCTGTTTCCTCCACAGAAGCATTTGGTAACAGCGTCTTTTCCTTTAGAAAGTCAAAATAGGAGGATTCAGCATCTCATCAGCCATCCTGGTGGCTCAGAAGCCATTCCTCCTTGGGGAAGGCAGAGGAGTTCCTAATGATGGGCTGAAGTATTCTTTACAAGGTGGGTACCAGTGTCACTCCTATTCCATCCTCAGCATCAGCTTTTCTCCCACCAGAGCTGATGGGCACTTACAGACCTACAAAGTGACAAGAGCCATCCACAGTGTGCCAAGAACGCTGTCAGCACTCAATAAATTGTAATAATTAATAATATCTGGGTGACCTCACTCGGTGACTGCATGACATTGGATATATTGGATGACAGTACACGCCAATCCATTAACTTCACCCAGCTGCCTACGTACCATGTGTGGCACTTGAATGCTGACACCTTCCAGAAACAGGCAATTGTTTCATAGCTCATTTGCAAACTAAAGGAGATATGAAATGAATTAAACTTCCTGCAAACACTCAGGAGGTTTACAGACAGTCCTATCTCTGAGTCTACTGTACTATTTGCATAAAAGAATTCAGTATCAATGTAATTATTAATGATAATTCTCAAGTAGTTGTGCTGCTTCAGGATTTTTCAGATTAAAAGTGTAATGAATTAGTAATAAAATCCTAACACAAATTTATTCCTAAATACAATTTCCTTTCTGGTTGTGAATCTCCTTGTGTTTAGTATAAAAGATGTACTTGTTGAAATGGCTTTTCCTCTGGCAGTGTGGTTCAAAGATGCATGTCTTCAACAAAGTCAAACTTGCATTAGCAAACCACTTCAGAAAAAGTCTACTTTTTCTTTAAGCACAAGGAGGATTTGACTGATGTGTCCTTGTGTGCTGCAACAATAAATATCTTGTAAGTGCCCACCTGTACATGCAGCCAAGTAGCGGCATCAAGTGGGGGGAAGACGTTGAGAACTTGAGCTGCCCCTCTCCCTAATGAAGCCCATAAGCAGCAGGACCCAGCCTAGTAACCATGGCACATTGAAAAAGGCCTGTTTACTCTTGATTGTGGCTCTCTGCTGGTTGCCTCCATGCTCCCAATGTAAATCCTCCACCTTCCAAACTGTCTGCGCTTACCCCCCTAATCATTAACACGTGCCTTGATATTTGTTCCTTTTGCATGCCACTAGGTCTATGTGACTGCACATTTGCACCTCAGCAGCCTTTTCTGCAGACCAGTGAGTCCTTAGGAGAGAGAAGATCAGTCCCAGATGCTGAAGAAATGTGGTAGCACTTCGTGGGTTACAACTGGGGCAAATAAAAGCCAAAGTTTTAACGTTTATTTGGTACCACAGGGTAAGAGAGCTCATTTAGTAATGCAGAGGTGGTGACACCTTTTCATTTGTACTTTTATTTCAAAGCCCATCTCTTGAAACTGTTTTATCTTGAATTAATTTTCAACCAGCAAAGGTTTAAGATGAGCCATAAAGTAAGAAACCCTTCAAACTTTCCATGTTCTCTCATCTTTCCTCCTCTCATTGCTCTTTCCATGAGGCAGCATTGGTGCCCAGGAAGCTGGTACAAATGCTGGTACAAATTTGGCACTTGCTGAGCTGTCTGTTTTGGCAAAGATGTGTTTTTTCCAAGGACACTACAGGATCATCAGCTCTAGAGCAGGTTACAATTTTGTGCTGGTAATTTTGTCATCTTGTTTCGTCTGTTTTGATGTTTTGTTAAACAGCAAAAAACAAATTTTAGTTAATCTGGTTGGTGCAGTAAAATTTGGGTGGTTTTTTTCATCCAAACCAGGGGTCTTCTTCTTATTTAATATCCAGTGGGAACATATCTTCCTGGTTTGATGGTGAGAACTGGCTCTGAGGCCCGGTTTCCCATCTTTCTAGTGGATGTGGTCATGCCATAACTGCCAGTTTTCAGCAGCGATGGACCACCAAGCGCAGTCCTTCCAGGGAAGTTGATGGAGCTGGATTCCCTGTAATCTAAAGGAGGATCCCCTATGTATTACATATGTAGTTTTTGCACCCTTCCCTATGCTAAATCCCGGTGACAAACTCAAAACCAAACCTTATGTGCCCATCACAGATGACAATAACTCACCCTGGAAACTCCTCAAACTCTCATGGATGAGCAGGCTATCATCTTCTTGCAGCAGCAAGGCTATCACTTAAATGGGTGAAACATTGCTAAAATATTGATTCCTTTGCATGCTAAAAATCCCAGAGGAAAAGGTACTTTTGTCCTGGAACACTCCCAGAGAAATTTAGCACCGACAGGATTGTTTAATGGTATTACCATGAAAAAGAATTGATGTTTGTTGAAAATGAAGATACGCTCTTATTCCATTCTCAACTTTGGCCTCCAGAGAACTAATTTGCCAAGACATACATTTTCTTGTATTTAAGACCACTGGAGCACACACTTTACATTAGACATCCTGATTTGTGTTAATGATGGGCTCTGGTAAAATTTTCATATATGAATGCATTTTTCCTCGTGATCCGATTTTCTGCTCAGATTATATTAGCACATTTAATGTGAATAATAGTGGATTCCTGTTTGTTTCAAACTCTGGAGAAGAGGACTTGGGTTTTCTCTAAGTTATGGTTATAACTTTTCTGTAACTGATTGTGCCCCTGCTTATGGCAGGGGGTTGGAACGGGATGAGCTTTAAGGTCCCTTCCAACCCAAGCCATTCTAGGTGTCTATGAATCTATGATTATCTCCAGGAGTAAGAGCTACTGGCTGTGGTACATCCTAAACGCAGGCACAAGAGATAGCTCTAACACGGCGCTGTATTGTAGCCTTCTAACTGAAAGGTTAATTGTCTTTAAAATTGTTTGCACATGAGCAGAGCTGCAAGTCCACATGCTTATTTGACTTCCCTTTCAAGCTCAAGTGTGTGGAGAATCAAAACGTCCAAATTGTTTATTTCAGGTTGGAGGTTGTAAATGGCTTGTTACTACTAACAGTAGTCTTTCTGAAGGAAGTAGTCTCAAAGCAGCTTTAATTTACACCATGAGGAGTGGAACAGCAAGATTAGTGGCTAATTGTAGTCCAGCAATACATAACCATTTAGAGCTCTTGAAGACACCAATAGAATAATCCTGCTTTTTCCCTAAGTGTGGGATTCCCACTTGCAGCAGCCTCAGGATGTGTGGGTGTGAGGCTGCACCCATCATTAGCCTCTATAAAACCCCAAGGAAAGGTCCTAGTTAGACACAGCTTAGAAAAGCTGGAGAGTTCTAATGTAAAACGGTTGAGTGGTTTAGATCTGGAAAAAGAAATTATATTATTTGTTTTAGGAATAAGTAGCTTCTATAAGTTTCTGGAATTTTGCTTCATTATGATGCAGGAAATACTCTAGTAATCTTGAATTTCCTTTATGAAGTACTAAAACTGAAAAATATACTGGAATGTTTGGTTAATGGCTAGTTAAAAGCTGTGTCAAGAATTATAGAATCCTGGAATGGTTTGGATTGGAAGGAACTTTAAAGCTCATCCAGTCCCAACCCCTGCCTCAGGCAGGGACCCCTTCCACTAGAGCAGCTTGCTCCAAGCCCCTGTGTCCAACCTGGCCTTGAACACTGCCAGGGATGGGGCAGCCACAGCTTCTCTGGGCACCCTGTGCCAGCACCTCTTCTTTAGAGAACTTCTTTATATCTAACCTAAATCCCCCCATTTAAGTTTGAAAATCTCCAGCCACTGAATCCAGCATCCCCAGTGATGCTTCAGCAGGGTCACGGGTAAGGCTGATTTAGGAACTGATACTGTCATGTGCTGAGCTTTCCTGCATGTTCCTGAACATGCTTTCCTCTGTTCTCTTTCATGTGCTGGGTACCTCCTTGGGTCAGACACCACGTGGCTCATCCTCGCTTGGTCTGTTTTGGAATTGAATCACGACCCTGCAAATATTAAATCACGGCTTTCTGTAAGAACGATGTGAAACGCTGGACCTTGTCTCCATTCTGATTGCTTGCAGATGTGGGGTTGTCCTGAAGAACCAGCCAGTGTCTTGACTCATCCTGAAAAATGTTCAACATCTGTGCAAGCACTTTAAAAGGTGATCTATGTCAGGTAATTAGCACCACATGCCTCCCCCTTTCTATTCATAGTAATCCATTTCTTTCTTTTCACTCGTTAGGATAGCATGAGAATCGCGCTATTTGTTATTAAGTACATGAAATTTCTGTTTTTTCATCCTTTATAACACATTCTTATTTTGGCCAGTTGTGACACTTCCCTGTTTATCAGTGTGTCGTTCCACCTTTTGCTCCCAGCACTTGTTCCACTCACAAAACAGCTCCATTATCCATGCATTTGCCTGTTTGCTGTAATGAAGACAACTGGATTCGCAATAGTCCATTAAATGGTCTATTAAATAACGTAGTTGCTGGAGGGACCCTGGTATTACTGGACGGAGTGGCAGGGTAATAATTCTGCTGTTCAGATGTTGTGTGTATTCCTTTCTGTTACAGCTCTTTGGAATATTTTCTTGAGTTTTCAGAACTCTTTCTGCTTCCCAGCTGGCCTGGAGCAAGGATGGACCCACTTATTTCACTAGAACCTGAGGCATTCAGCAGATGGGGCAAGTTCTTTACTGTTGGCACTGTTAGTCCATCATTGGTTTTAATGACTACTGTCTTACAAGATACAGAGAGCATGCTGGCTGGACTGGCCATCTGGCTGAAGGGGATATAAATCTGTATCAACTTCAGTGGAAAAAGGTGTGTATTTACTTTTGTGAATGTGATATCAGAACTGGTCCATGGTTTCCTGATCTTGATCTATGAATATCTACGGGCAGCTATTGTTTGTAGTTTCAGCCAAAATTGGATCTCCATGTTTCATATCTCAATGCTTCTATGGTTTTATCTTCAAACACAGAAGTGATGCACTGTTTCATAAGGTTTTAATTGATGCACACACTGTGCAAGCAACTTGCTCGTATTCAGAGCTGAAAAGCATATTTCTTGACTCATATTCCAATATTTTCAGATCAAGACTTAATTTCCCTTTACAAACTTGATCCTAAAGGCATGTGAATGGTACTGCTGAGATTATGGTTTACAGTTTTTTCTGAATTGAGGATTAATTCGGCACGTTGCTGCAGCTGGATATGTTTCTGGGCAACCTGGTCTAGTAGAGGATGTCCCTGTTCATTGCAGGAGGCTGGACTGGATGACTTTTGAAGGCTCCTTCCAACCAAAACTATTCTAAGGTTCTATCTGCAGTGTTAGTTTTTAGACATTACTGCACTCACATGGCTTAACATGTGTACTCTACTAAGAGTTTTTATTTTTTTCCTCTGCAGAGAATAGTTTTCCTTTTTCCTCCCTTCAATTTTTATCCTCCACCTCTGAAATATTGCATTTACATTCCAGTCTATGCATTATTACTCCAAATCTTCATTGTGATATAGCACCACAGGCAGTCAGTGCAATGAAATGAGAAGTGCTCGTTCCTCATGAAAAGATGAACCTTCACTCAGATACAATCAAAAATGAACAGTATTAGACCCCAACACTCCTCCTCTTTCTTCTTCCATTGAAGTCCAAGTAATCAGTGTGTGTTAAAAACACTTCATATGACATGGCAGCAGCCACGAAGGCAACTTCATGTGAAGTGTTTCTGTTGAAGAGTTTTTATTGGTGTGACTGTGGTTTATGTCACTAACGCTTGGCCAATTATTTTGTTCTCTGCCCTTTGAATCGAGCAGGAGAGAGCACTTCTGGTTTGCTCAGGGTTTGATTCATTCAGAGCTCGACTGGACACTGTCTTTCTGTGGTATGGTCTTGCTGGACTCAGATCTGCTCAGAAACCCACCATGTTTCCAAGGTAAGAACTAGTTTCCATCCCAGTTTTGGCTTGCTGTGTGTTTTTTGGCTTGGTTTGTGTTGCTGTGCGTACTCTTGTTGCATGCAGAAGAAGAATGGCGGGGTGTTTGCGTTATGCCTTTGGCATTGTTGGGTGGTTTGATACTACTGTTCCCTTTTGCTATCAGGTTTTCATCTGTATTCATATTCAAGTTATAAGTTGATTCTGGAAAAGACATCTCTTTTGTAGATGTCAATGTACATACAGGGCTTGTTCTGTGGTATTCCTTACCCAGGGACTTTGGTTGTGTTGGGCTACTGGAAGACCTGTGACCTTGTGGTTGACCAGCTTCCACCTTCTACAGTTTTTATAGTCCTGATCCCTTTTTTAGTCATAATTTTGCTTGTTATCCGAAAATCTCTTTACTTTTGAACATATGCTGCTTTCTGCCCTTTTCACTTCCCCAAGACATTATTGGCTATTTCTCTGAGAGCTCTCTACATTAATTTTGGTTTTGACTATGCTTTGCAATGCTGTTTCAACACTTATTTTCCTTTAGTACTTTTGCTGTGGCACTTCAGTACATTCCATTTATCCTGCAGGCTCTATTTTTTTTTTAGTACATTTAAAACATCCTGGTGAACTTAAAATTCAAACTACTGCTGGCCCCGGGGATCAGAGACCTTCAAAAGCATCGCACTTCTGTCCTGGGGGTGCGTTAAATTGCTAATGGAGATGTATCTTGAGAGCATGAAAGCTCAAAAATGAAAAGCTTGGAGTGGTGTCTTCAGAATTTGAGGTCAATGATCTTGCTGTCCGCAGATCAACCCAGCACAATCCACTCCTCTTCAGTGGTGTGGTTCTTAGTGGTGTGGTTCATACCGAGCATTGCTTTTAGTCATGATAGCATCCTTCTGACAGCAACTTTGCAATTACAGGTTTTGGATATTACTTGCAAAAACCCAGTGTAGTTGGGAACTTGGTTGTGTGTTAGGTGCCAGGAAATGCTTTTATTCTGTGGTTATTATATGATGGGACTTGATTCTCAAAATAACATTGGCCTTAGTTAAATTGGTTACCTGCAACTTGTTCGCAGCATTGTTCCAGCTGTTATCCCTCTGTTGTCAACCACCTATACTCATCATATGGATTCAAACTGCAGTTGCTCTGGTTAGATCTCACTGGGTACCTGGGAATGAATTATTTGGTGTGATTAGATGCAGCTGGTGCAGCTGTCAGAAAGGGTGGCTTTTAGAAGGCTGTTCAAGATGGTTTTGATAAACTCTAGGTTTGGGTTTTTATTTGCTTTCCGTTAAGAAGCTGTAAAGCAGAAGACTGTTGATATGTTGTAGGAGGAACTTCTTTACCCTGTTGAGAGATGGCAGATGGAAAACCAGGAATACCCAGCATGTTGTACATGTTAAGGTACATGTTGAAGATGCTTCCCATCTTCAACAGATCTCTAAATTTAGGGATGAGACAGGGTAAGATTACGACCTGTATCACGATGTGCCTTTGTGGTTGCTTTCCATTCTGTGCGTGTGTGACTACATTTCCCAGACTCATCTGTGTAGTATCTCAGTTTGGAGACAAAGGTGAAGTGTTTGACTTCCAGTTTTGCTCTTTTGTGGCACATTGTGTGTCTGGTCACTATTGCAGTTTTGAGCCAGTGGCCTGCTATTGGCATCAGGGTGCTCTTATCTCCTTTGCTATGGTGTTTGAGGATGTGTCATGGCTGTCCAGAGAACTTTTCTGGTGAGCTGTCTGCTGTTTGCCCCTCTCTGACCACAGCAGAAGCTGCTCTTGGTTGCTATAAGGCTCCCTCTCTGGCTTCTCTTAAGAAGACAGGCAATGGACAAGCTGAACAGATGTTCTTGTTGCTTTTGCTGACATTCAAAATCCGCCTTTTCTGATGTAACAGATAATTTTTGTGTCAGCTGAAGAGATAAGAGCCTTATTTCCCTGAACATCTCAAATGGATATGAAAGCAATATTTTGCTTTGTCTGATTTATGGGTGTGCGTTGCCGTTGCCAGTAGATTATCTGGGTTTTTACTTGTTACAGGTGTACATTTCTTTCTCTTATCTTCCTCCAGATGATTTGTACGTTCTAGCAGACACAAGAAGCCTTCTTTTTGGGGTGGGAAGAGAACACAATGGGTTTATGCTACTGTTCGCATGAGCCATCAGGGCTGTATCAGTTTTCCTTCTTTGCTGCTTGTTTAGGATTTGCTTCTCTCCTCCACTCCCTTGGATGGAACTTTAATTGCCATCACAGGTTGTGACACTGGATCACTTGCCAGGTTGTCTTGCTTGCACTGACAGCCTTTAAGAGAGCTCTGAAAGTCTTGTCAGCTCCTTTTGCATCATGTTTGGCATCAAGCACTGGCTAAGAGGGACCCTGTAGTTTGGTTTTGTTTGTTTCTTTGTGCCAGCAGGTTTTTGGCTTCCCCAAAGCGGGTGCAGGGTGTTTGCCAAGGGAGCGGACCCTTGCCAGGGCACGGCTGTCCCCATCCCTACCCCACAGTTGGGTTCCTGCACCTCCTGCCGCTTCTATGAATCTCAAAAGCAGTGAAACACGGTAGATTTACATCTCAGAGTTGCTTTTTATGTGATGCAGTGCAACACGAGCTGGTGCTTCACTTTGTGCACATGGCAGTTCAAGAGATCATGGTAAACCCCCATGTACAGAGTGGCCACGGGGTGCTCTACAGGGACCTGAACCCAGTTGTGTGTGAGTGGTGGAGCAGAAGGGTTTGGGAGACGTGGGAGAAACCCCAGTGATGGGCTTTGCCGTTTGCTTTGAGGTCTGCTCAGGTGCAGCAGTACTTGGATGCAAGGCATTGTCTCCTATTCAGTACAGATTCCTGCAGGACCTTGTCCTGGGGATGCCTCGACAGCAAGATGTGACCTCAGGATATTGTTGTTTGAGTGGGCAAAGAGGTAATCATAGAATCATCTACTTCAAACATATTGAAGTACTAATTTAAACAATTCAAACATATTTAGGTGCCAATCATGCCAGAATAGTTCATTATTTCTGTTAAAAAGAACGTAAGACTGATACTGAGTATATAGGAAAGTGAAGGTGGTTTCTTTGATCATTCAAAATGCTGGCAATGGAAGATGGAGAATGGCAGGTAATTGGCAATCATAGAATCATAGAATGGGTTGGGTTAGAAAGGACCTTAAAGCTCCTCCAGCTCCAACCCCTGCCACGGGCAGGGACCCCTTCCACCAGAGCAGCTTGCTCCAAGCCCCTGTGTCCAGCCTGGCCTTGAACACTGCCAGAGATGGGGAGTAAGTTGAGGAATGTCTCTGTGCTTGCTGCAGGAGGAGGTTCTGTGCTCGCAGGGATACAGGGGTGGCTGCAGGGCCGGCTGGGAGCCGGTGGTCCTCACCACCCTGGTAGCGCAGCGTGGTGGGAGCGTGCAGCTTTCCGAGCCATCCACCCGATGGCAGCACAGCTATGGATGTCGCGCATCCCGCGGCCGCTGTGGCCTTGCCTCCTGCCGCACGCTCGCCTGCAATCCCAAAGTAATTCCACATCGTTTTTCCCTGTCATTGCCCAACCCTTTTGTTTCAATCCCTTGTGAAGCCATACATTTAGTAAATAATTCTCACAGTGAAAGCTTATGGAAAAATGCTGCAGCTGGCGTAAAACAGACCTAAGAAATCCTCAGCATGTGGTCAAAATCTCCATTTTCGGAGTGGATGAAACTGGGGTTTAGAGTTTATACGTGTGCCATTGCAACTAAATTAAGCCATGAAAGAGGATAATACAATGTACCATCATTTTAAAGTAATTTAATCATGAAAACTAAAAAATTTGGAAGCAAACAGATATTTTACTTAATAGAAACCATCTGCACTGTACAGTAGGCAAATTGTATAAAAATGAATAAAACTGTCTCTGGAGGCAAATGACTCAGGCACCAGCTTATATAATGAAGATGTATATGTGCCTTTTAGCATTTGCATTGTCTATTAGACTAGGTAAATCGCAGCACTAGTGTAAGTGAAACACTTACGGATTTTATTACCATCATATGACTGATGACAAAGGCAGGAATAGAAGGAATATGTCTGTTAGAGACAGCTTGTTCCTGACCCTAAAGAGCTGCAAGCTTTGGACTAAAGCTTTATTGAAGTGGGGTCAGTGGAGTGGTGTGGGGCAGGTTGCTGTTTTCCCCTTGGAAGCCTTTCTCCTCACCGGGGCTTTTGCCTGCTTGTTTCAGGCCCAGTGATGGGGATGCTCATTTAGGATCATTCAGAGAGGATTTGCTACTGGTCCTTTCTTTGGCAGAGCTGGGTGGGTGATCTTCAAACCGGTCTTTTACTCCTGCCTCCGTGCCTCAGTGTGCATTTGTTCTTCCTTCTTCTCTCTTTTCCCCTGTTGTTGAAGGACAGATCTCTGTACTTTTCCAAATATTTATCCCTCGTCATTCAGTAGCTTTCCTAAATGATGACAAATAATCTGAATTATTCAATTTCAGGGCTGCAATAGCCCGCCTCTAGCCTGCTTTTAAAATGAAGTTTAGAAGAGCCACTTTCAGTTGCTGAGATTTAACACTCGGAATAGATGTGCCCTTCATTAAACGCTTTGTACTACTTCTCCCAAATCCACAACAATATCTGGTTGGAAAAGCAGGAATTTTCTGACACGACATCTTTTTTTTAGAGCAAAGGAAAATCCCACCTTCCCAGTGACATTTGTGCTTATACTTTCTCAGCTGGCATCTTAAAGGAATGGTGCACGAGGGAGATCTCTGTAATGCAAAAGCAGGTTTAGTTTTGGTTTAGGCAGAGTGAGGAGGCAAAAAGCAGAATCCATTTCCAGTTGCATATTAAGCATATTTGGCAGCGAGAGCATTTCACATTAACAAATATGTAAAGTAAAAATACGTCCCAAAAGATTAAGACTTCTGTGGATTTCAAACAAATTAGATGCAATTTTCCACCCTGATATTCCCACTTTGTGGTTTGCTTCATGTTAGTGCAACATACAGGTCCACATGCTCAACCTGCCCTGGTAATAAAGCTGAGCAGTGTGGCCCCCACCAGAATTTGGGGTAAAATCCTGCTTTTTTCCCTGGCAATGGCTTTGGATTTTTGGGAAAGATTATCAACCCCCTCGTGGCATTTGAATTTGGGAATTCTTTAACAAAGAAGGGAAAAACTTGGGATCCAGAGGCTGCTCTTTAGCAGAGCAGAACGGTTTCAATGCAGGCAGGTCAAACTTGGCCCCTGAGTTCTTTAATAATGGATATAGAGGGGCAAAATGTTCTCTGGGGACTTGAGGCAATAGGATTCATTCCATTGCCTTCAACAGATCTGGATTTCAAACTCTGTGACAAAACCCCTGGATATTTAGCCCATATTTACTGCACTTGAAAAGGAATCAGCCTATTAGGTTTAGAGAAGGATCAGTCCCACCCTTTAAATAGCTTGTAAACCCTATTTCATTATTAAAATCAGTTAATATGGGAAAAAAGCAACAGTGTATTTGTTTGTCCATGATCATTCAAATCTTAAGAGGGGGGAAAACCCAATCCTGACTTGGTTTTTTGGGGAAAGAGCTTTAGGATATCTCAGTTGTTTCCATTTTTACTGAAAAATATCTGGAATTTAAAGCCTTACAGATATTTAATGTCAGAAATACCATCTTTTGCCTATTACTAAACCACAGGTACAAACAGCAGTTTATAGGTTTTAATGTGGCAATTAAAATCAACTCAAACACAAAACTCCGAGACACAAATAACCCCAGAGTCCAAAAGCACAAAGGAAATGACTTCAGAATGAAGACATTTGTTTTCTTCTTGCTCCCCTGTAACGCGGTTTATTTAGTTTCATGTGATTTGTGCCAGGACAAAGCGCGTTCTCTAAACAGAAAAGGGAAAAGGTTAAACCAGTAATGAAGTGCAATGATCATAAAAACTAATGATGATAAAAATATGATGGTGAAAATAAAGCAGAAGGGTGAAGAGTATTGCAAGGATATAGAGCGGGGGATGCAGTGGGACCCCAAAGTAGATTCATTAGGGAATTAAAGATAACTACAGCAGGGGAGGAAGAGGCTTCAGAAGCATTTCTTTGCTTCCCATGCTGACAGGCTGCCTTGGGAGCTACTGGGATCTGTGCTCACAAACCACTCCAGCCTCTCAGAAGGGTTATCCCGTGCTCTGGCTGATGCTGTTCAACCCTTGATCAGATTTTTGCCTGCTACCAAATCCCTCCATCCCCGAGATGCTCAGTGTAGGAACACTGGGAAAACTGAGCAGTGGTCATCTTTGCAAGTGAAATACCCCTGTTTTGGGGTGACCAGGGTTTGAATCCCTCATCTTGTGTTTTGGGGGATGATGGGTGCCAGCATCCTGCCTGGAGATGCTCTGGGGTGACTGGGGGTCTACAAGGGCAACCTGGACCCTGCTCCCCTCCTAGACCCATGGAGTGGAGGCTCAGAGTCCCTTATCCACACGATGGCACTCTTAAGCTTTCCAACAATTTCATCTCACTCGGCATTTCATGCAAACCCTATTTTTTCCCCTGCCAAAAGCAAAGGAGGAGTAGAAGAATGTGGGGGATGATGAACACAACACACACAACTTGGAGTCCCCCTTGAAACTCAACTGTTCCAGGTTGTCTCCGGGCCACCCCACACCATGACCTTGTGGGCTGCACCCCAAGTGCCACCACCACTACCGTGAACAATGAGCAGGGCACCCCAATCTTGCGGTCCCTTGAGTGCCTGAAGGGCAGTGAGAAGCAGCTGGAATTACTATTTTAGATGCACCAAACAACCTGCTAAGCCCTCCTGCAAAAAGCAGGCTGCAAACACCACAGCCCAAGAGCAAAGCTCGTGTTTGGACATTTGTGGGGGGAAAAGGGTCAGATATTTTGTGTTGTAGCTTATGCTGCGCAGCCGTTTTCTTGAGCACTTTTAGTGTGTTTTAACTATTAACTGTGGTTTAAAAGCCAAAACTCTTCGCTGTCAACCTGGCAGCTTCTAGGAGAGCTGAGTTTACTCCATATTAAAGCACACATTGGAAGGGAAGAAGGCGGTGGGGGCAGATCCTGCCCCTCTCAGTGCTTGCATCCTGATGGCTGTATCACCCTGTCTGGGAGGTATGTGTGTGCCTGTCGGGGAAGTCAGCAAATCACTGCACACCAGCACAGCCGTGGAAGCAATTTCTGCTCCTTTCTCTCCGCCTGCCAGGTTTGGGTATTGTGGTCAGGGGTCTGGAAGGACATTCCAGGTCTGCAGCCCCATGGTACATGGTGGTTGCATGGGGTGAAACTTGCCCTGGATTTGGATGCAGGTTGCTGACCTGATGTGTTGTGCTGGCAGGGGAAAAACAAGACCTTGCTCCTTTGTTCCCACCTTCACCTGAAGGTATCACCTACCTATTGTGCACAGTGCTTCGAACATCTCCATCAGGTCTTGACCATTAGCACCTAGTGCCACAGCTCCTGCTAGAGCAGTGTCTGCCAGCCCGTTTTGCAAGGGAAGGGAGCTTCACATCACCATTTCGCTCATGCAAAACCAGGGACGGATCATCACCAGGCAGGGCAGCAGCTGAACCAGGAGTGAAGCTCAGAGGGCCTCCAGCGTAGCCCTGTGTCAGCCGTCCTCACATCCACTAGCCCGAGCTGCCAGAGTCAGATTTAATCTTGCAAAACCAAGCACAACCTCGTATTGAAAACCTAAGTAGCAAAGGGTCATTGCACTGCAAAATCAAGGCCAGCCAGCAAACACATGTTGGAAAAAAGGCAGATTTCTGACCCCTTGCACACTAAATGAGCCCTTGGTGGGGATGCTTCCCAGGTAGCGGTGTAAGGCACATGCTAAAGGTACCAGGTTAATGAACATCCTAAAGGTACCAGTATAAAGTACATCCTAAAGGTACTGGTGTAAAACACATCTAAAGGTACCAGTATAGCGTACATCATAAAGGTACTGGTGCAAAACACATCTAAAGGTACCAGTATAACGTACATCCTAAAGGTACTGGTGTAAAACACATCTAAAGGTACCAGTATAACGTACATCATAAAGGTACTGGTGCAAAACACATTTAAAGGTACCAGTATAACGCACATCCTAAAGGTACCAGTATAACACACATTCCTAGAGGTACCAGTGTAATGCACATCCTAAAGGTACCAGTATAACGCACATCCTAAAGGTACCAGTATAACACACATCCTAGAGGTACCAGTGTAATGCACATCCTAAAGGTACCAGTATAACGCACATCCTAAAGGTACCAGGTTAATGAACATCCTAAAGGTACTGATGTAAAACACATCCTAAGGGTACTGGTGTAAAACACATCCTAAAGGTAACAGTGTAACACATACCCTAAAGGTGCCACAGATTAGGAGAGGGGTTGGTACCAGGCTGGGACCTCCGCAGGCACAAGACCTGTTGTTGAGGTGTCTGGTACATTGATGAATATTGGGGAAGCAAGGGGAGCTAAGCGGTTTGGGGCAGGAGCAATGAGGAATGGTTCCCAGCCCCAGCCCCACCCCGCCCTTGCCTTCCCATTGACTATTATTTCTGCTGCTCTCTGGGTGTTATTTGGGCTGCAGGGTCCTGTTCTTCCTGTCACCCAGCACCCACGGGGCCACTTTTGAAGGTGGTTGGAAAGCGAGAGGTTTCAGAGCTGTGCTAGATTGCATCCTTCAGGAAGTGCCAAGCTGGGGTTAGAGGCCATTCCCGAGGGAGTGTCCAAAATCAACACCATTATCTTGATTATTAATATTTGCATTGGCAGAACTGCTGTAGGTTTGTATGGAGAAACACAGTCCCTGCACTGCTCAGTGCCACACGTCTGCGGCGCCCGTGGGGCAGCAGCTGGTCCACCTACATGGTGGACAAGCCTATTTTACTGCTGATACTGATGTATCCTGCTGTGTCAGGATGGTATAATGTTCCGTCTGTATTAGCAGCTGGCTGACAGCACCTCTTTTGGGTCAAATCCTACATTCAACCCAGAATGAGATAAGGATGAGCCCCGTGCAGGTAACCTGCAACAACTGGATCTTCAAAGGAAAAGGACCTGTATCTCACATGGGTGTGGGAAATCTGTGCATATTTGGCCTTCTAGGTAACATAGGCAGCTTAATTCTTTGTCTTTTCCATCCAAACCCAGACAATTTTTGTTGAAACTTAGTCCTGGGTCATTCCCAACCTTTTCACATCATTCCCTGGCACACCACAGGTTAATAATAATTCACTCATTGAATTCCTCAGCGCTTAATTAGACAAGAGATCATTTGTATAAGGCAGGAAACAATCATTTGGGCAGAGTTCCCTCCCTCCCATGATATGTTCTGCCTCATTTTTCCTAAAGAAATCCTTTTGTTAGGATTTGGGAGCCTTGGGCAGGTCGTGCATCACCCCTGGCTCGCTCTTTTTCTTTAGGTGTTATAGTGCATTTACTAGGAAGATGATGGAGAGAGCAATGCTGAGGTATTGCTACAGATGTGTTTTCCTAGTGATGTGCACATATTGGGTTAAGTCCATCACTCATAAAACTGCACTTTTTGTCGTGGTCAAACACAACTTTACTACGTTTTCTTGTTAATTGAAGTAAGAAATCAGGCTGGTTTGTAAACATTTAGTAGATGCACTCTAAGTTATTGCAAGACACAGCAGATACGTGCATAAGAAGTTAGTGTTGCATCAATACCAAGTTATTTACAGTGCTCTTCATTCCGCATTAGCTAGAAAGGGGAACGCGGCAGGGACTCTTCACTGCAATTACAAGCTATCTCTTGAGGTCACCTGCGTTTTCGGTTCCATGTATTGCAAAGGGAGCATCGTTTATTCCAGTTAATTTTGGATTTGAGGAGCACAGGCTGTTCATCTGGCACATGTGAAATGTTCGATGCCTCCGTTGGTGCTTGCGGTGCTTTCATCTGCGCCGCAAGTCCCGCTTGAAGAGGGCACTTCATCGGTTGGTTTGGGGGGGGGGCAGAACTGATCTTTCCCTTCTAAAATGCAGAATGCTCAATGAATGGCAAAAAGTGCTTTTAAAAGGGGCTCGTGGAACACTTTGAAAATATTAATTAGTGTGTTGAAGCATTCTGCATAGCATATCATAGTAAAACTGCTCCAGGGGCTTGCTTGGAATGAATTATTAATACGAATCCCTCTCTCCCTTATGCTTCACACCCTGATTTTATGGGACTTGGAGTGGGTTGGGGTGTCTATTAGGTTCACTTATTGCCTGTTTAGTGGGAGTAGTTTGTAGACTGCATCAAAAGGTCACTATTTTTAATTCAGAATCCCAAATTTTAATCAGTAAAAACACCAGATTCCCCCAATATGAAAGGTGAGATATTAAAAGAAAAGCAACAAACTCCCTACAAAGCCGTGATTAAAATCCTATCCCTGTTATGTAGTCGAGAAGGGGAACACAGCTGGACTGCTCAGTCCCTGTGGCACCAGCACTAAGCCGTTTTAGGTGCATCACTTCTGGGATGTACTGAATGTGGTTTATGGCACATCCAGATCTCACCTGCATGCTTGTCCAGATAACTCCGAGAAGAGTATCGCCACTATAACGGTGTATGTAACATGTTCATGCTCCTTTCATATGCATTTAGATGCCTTATATCACAGGTAGTGAATTCATTAAATTCAGAGTACTATTCCTTCTCCCCTTTTGGGTCTACAGTATCACAAAGTTGAACCTGTTAACCTAACATTGAGAGAGAAAAGCTGTGCTTAAAAAACTCCCTGTTTTTCCAGCTCGCGAGGGCTGTTTTGATGAAGTCCCTTGTGGACAAATATAAATAAATCTATAAAGTAATTTGACTCTTAATTCATACTCAGATTATGGAAATATTTGTATTTTCATGACTGCTAGACTGTTACAAAGGATTTGAGGGTCCTGTTTTCATTATAAAGAAATAGGAAGATGATGGTTTACAAACCAGTGGCACTTTTAACACCATGATTCTCAAAGGACTAAGTGTTATGCCAAACCCTAGTGTGTTATCTGTAGCCCATGAAGGCAAAGGGAGACTGAACTTTGGGCTTGACATACTCTCATCGCGCATCCAGCATTCCCAGTGCCAGCAAACAAGTTGGCTGGGATGGCTGAAAATGAAGGGAACGTAATAGCAGGCGTTTTTCCCATCATATTTAAAATAAGGAAAGCAAAAAAAAAAAAAAACACCACGAATAAGGAGTTTATTTCTGCATCTGAAAATAGATGCTTAAAAATAGATCCCTGTGTCATATTTGGAAGTCTCAGAAGATGGTGCACTGAGGTTTTCGCTGCAAGGAGCAAAAGGCGAAGAGAAAGGGAAAGCTCCTCACGAACAGCATTGATGCTCTTGAAACATGAAGGTTTTAGTTTATCTGTGGTGTTACAAACTTCAGTTAGAGTCATTATTGTAAGAAGCAAATCACAGAGTGGTAAATGCCAAGGAGATTATTAATAATAGCTGCTTTTGTTTTCTTTTTAATTACAGAATAAGGTGAAAGACAGCGTGTTACATTGGAGTCTAATAGAGAGCATAAATCTGCACGAGTTTGACATGGAAGGTTTGACTCTTGCTGCACTTCCCAAGAGTTCTCCCAAGGCGGGGGCTTAGCTGCAATTTCTTGTTGATGACAGAAACTAATCGTTAGCATCGGCCTTTCCTTACTCCTAAGAAAACCAACAGTTATTCCATGTGCTTAAAGGAAAGCAATCCCCAGAACTGACTCTTGCTGGAGTTAAACTGCTGATGGATTTCGCTGAGGAAAGGATCACCTTACGCTTTCTCAAGTTGTGAGTGTTACTGGCTCTGTGCAGCGTGTCTTTTTGCCTTCATTTTTCCTGTTCCAGAGGAGGAAGGTTGCCAACTGATTAATATTTGAAGCATGCAGACAACCTGCAGACCTTGCTCTCAGCCTCAGATTTCTCCCTCACCCCCCCCCAAAAATGGCTTCATTGCTAAAAACTTATTGTTAGAATTTCAGACTCCCGGGTGAAAGATGAGCATTTATTCACTTTACTTCACCCAAATTCAGGACAAACAGCAACAGAAAGAGTTCAGCAAACAGTTAAAACAATATCACATGTAATCTCTGCAGAGCTGGGTTAAGATTTCAGCTTCTTGCTTAAAATTATGTGGGTCAATCTTATGATGTGGGCAATGAATAGGAAAATCTGCATTTCAGGAACTGAATTTTGTATGTCTTTAAAGAAAATGCTGCTAACACTTACCGAAACCAAGTGCGAGGTGCCAATTGAAGCGTTTGGATGTGCACAGGGTACCGCAAAGCGAGTGGTAGTGTGCCGTTGTAGGATGATTGATGGGGATTTGTTGTTATTTATTATTCAGATGAGGATTTCGCTATTCCACGTTCTCATTTGGAAGTGTAAGCTGAGAAACTGGAAGCTGCTGTGAGATAAAGAGAGATAAAGGAGCTGAGAAAGGAACTTTGAGTGGCCCCTTCACCCTGGCCAAGCCCCAAATCCACGGTGGCTTTTTGCCGACCCCAGACCTAGGTGTGATTTGGGCTGTGCGAGGGGCTCCTCGCGGCCACTCTGAGGGCTGCTGCCATGGTGTGGGCTCACATTACATCCCAGTGCTGCCTCCCTGGATGTCAGGATCCAGATTTAGCACCTGCTTATGGCGGTGCAAATCCAGAGTGCTCCACCAACACCTGAGGAGCCGCTCCAAAATTGCACTGGTGAAACTGGGAACGCCGGTGTTTAAGCTGAAAAAAAACCATCTTGATATAGTTTTGCTCTGAGAAATGCTGCATTACTGCTCTCCACAGGGCCCACTTCTGCTCCCATCGCATTTATTTATTCACTGGGGCTACATTTGATTTATAGCTACGTGACCATTGCCCAGACTTTGGACTAGTTTGAACAAACCCTGAAACCAGTCTTTAATTTGGTTGTTCATTCTTATCTTCATTCCTCTCTCACATCCCAGGTTTCTTCTGAGTTGCGTGTTAGGCTCTGCTTTTGCATCTGTGAAATGCTTATAGGAAAGAACACATAAAGTGCAACAGACATGGCATCTCATTCATGCCAATGGCAGCAGACTAAATCCTGGTTTATAAACCAAAAGGAGCCATTAAAATCTGCTGTGCATGCTTTACATGAGACACCTACAGAAAATCTTTCCTGTGCCACTGAACACCAAGTGGATCTATGGTCCAGAAAAGGCAGGGTGAAAGGTGCTCTTAGCAATAAAGAGCAACACCAGACAAATGAGGAGGTATTTAGAACCATAAAGCCACATTTGTGGGAAAGCTGGTTCAGCGTGTTAGATGTTCTCCATCTCTTTTGGCTTTTTGTGTCTCTAATTCTGCCTTTTTCTCCTGGCTCTTGCTGATATTCAGTATCTTGTTATCAGCCTTCTGCTTCTACTGAGATCAGGGACCCACTTAGGTGCCTTCAGCCTAGGCCTACCTCAAAGTTTTATGTGTGAGCAAGCTGAATGTGGGTTCATTTTAGTGGCAAAATCTGCATCTTAGATAGTTGCAGAGGAGTACGCATCTGTTGTAAAACCACAGATGTGTGTCTCTGCTGATATATATACTTCAGTGTGATATATTATGTTTTATAATTAAAATTTTATTGAATTTTAATATAAAAACAAATTCATACATTAAAAATTAAGTAGAGAAAAAACATGTGTGGTATCAGGAGGATACAAGCTCTGGTACTGTAGGACAACAACATCTGACCCATAAAAAACACCCTGCTTTAGTTATAAAATACCTTTGTGGCTCGGAGATTAGCGTGATATATTGTTGAGGTTCCAATATTTAGGAAAATAATACTGTTTTGTCACTTCCAGTCAGCAGTAACGGAACAGCTTTTGAAGTCCCTTTATTAAGCATTCAAAAGTAAATGGATTTAGACAGAGCAAACATGGTCTCCCAACAAGCAAAGTAAGGATTATTTATGCTATGTAGTTAACATTTTTGAGCAGACTAAATGGTTTCTCGCAGTGCCCAATACAACACATTAATTCAGATGCTGGAGTGGCTTGAGCTTGAATCGAGAAATAACACAGCCTTCGCTTGCAATCCTTTCCTGGTTGAACCCCTTAAGGACATCAAGGTAAGTTCTAATGGTCCATAGAGTAACTTAGTCCTCTAGGATGTGTGCTAAATGTACTATGGGGTGCCCAACAAGAGAGGGGTCCAGAGTACTTTAACAACAAGATTTAATCTTTGTATCACTATCAACTTTGGGGGCAAAATTGCAGTATGGAGAAAATGGACTGCCCACCCTTGGTCAACCATAGTTGATAATAGGATGACTTCTCTCAACCAAGTCCAACATTGCTCCTCCTTCTTTGGAACCATTTTCCCTGCACAGCACCACTGATAAAAAGCAAACCATAGTGTAGGATGTATGCAAATACAGGAGGGAAAATCACACTGAACTATTTGAATGCTCTTACATACAGGGGTGATGTGTCTTTGTCTTGAATGCTGTATTCATTTCCATTTCAAAAAAGGTACAGCTGAAGTATAGAAAGTTCACAGATGGTTGATGGAAATGACTAGACAGAGGGCTGGCTTTGTGTATGGCGAGAGGCTGTCAAGATTGTAAGATGAATTTTTTTGCTAACAAGAATGAAAATGGGAAAGAGCTATCAAATAATGAATAGAGCTCAGGAAGTTGTTGAGGATATATTTTCCTCACCTTTCTGCTGATACAAGACCACATGAATGGCCAAAAGACAAGGCAGGGGCCACATCTCAGGCTGATGACAAGAGACAGACATTTTGCAGATGGGACAAAGGATTCGTTGCCACAAGAATCACAGAATCACAGAATGGTTTGGGTTGGAAAAGACCTTAAAGCTCACCCAGCTCCAACCCCTGCCACGGGCAGGGACCCCTTCCACTAGAGCAGCTTGCTCCAAGCCCCTGTGTCCAACCTGGCCTTGAACACTGCCAGGGATGGGGCAGCCACAGCTTCTCTGGGCACCCTGTGCCAGCGCCTCAGCACCCTCCCAGGGAAGAACAACTTGATGATACCTGATCTAAATCCCTGCAGTTTAAAACCATTCCCCCTTGTTCTATCACTATATGCCCTTGTAAAAAGTCCCTCTCCAGGTTTCTTGTAGGTCCTTTTAGGTACTGGAAGCTGTTCTAAGGTCCTGAGAGAGTTCAAGAAGTTTGGAGGCTCATGGGTTTAAAGACTGAGCAATTAGGGATTTGGATTGCAGTATGTGCCTTAGATGACATAAAGCTAAGGGATGTGGAATCCCATTCTCCATGAACTGCTGGGCCTGAGGAAGCTGTTAACCCAGGGTTGCATCGTCCCTTTGAAACATCTCTTGAATCTTTTCCAAGGCTTTTGGAAGCTGTTGCCAGAGCTGAATGTGCCCTCTAGTCTCCATCATCATCTTTCTCAAATGAGAAAACAGGCTAGCCTCTTTTAAAACTTCAAATTTAACCTAAGTCAGGTCCATAACCCCCCTGCATCAGCTTCTTTATTCCTGCTTATTTGAGGGAGTCCTGCAAATCAGGTAAGAGCAATATTTGGAGCTTCATTGATCATCAAGGCCACGTTGGACAGAGCCTTAGGTGACATGGTCTAGTGTGAGGTATGCCTGCCCATGGCTGGAGGTTGGAACTGGATGACCATAAGGTCCTTTCCAACCCAAACCATTCTATGATTGATGACCAGAGATGAGTATATTGTGACTGCAGACCCCAAGAATTCAGTGCAAGAGACTTTCTTAAGGTCCACACAGAAGTGCACACACACGCACATGTGTGCTCACACATGCACACACGCCTGCACGTACACCCTGAACTCGGTGTGACTCTGTGCCTTCAACTTTTAACACACTTCCCCAATTAAGCTGTTCAGGGCTCACACTTAAATAGCTGTCCACAGCTGCTGCAAATTGATTTATCCCCTGATGACAGTCAGAGCTGCTGCAGAAAAAGAGTTCTTTAATTTAGGTGTTTTCTTTCTTACCTTTTCCTTTTCACACTGACTTCAACTTGCTTTTGCTTTACCATTAATTCAGGATCACCAGGTTAGTGCGTATCGCAGTGTATATCCCAGCTCTGCTTGGCATGAGTAATATTTATTTTCCTGTTTCCTAAATGGATGAATGAAAGTGGGATTTTGAATGAAGTAGATGAAACTCTTTTGCATTAAAAAAGATTTTTAAAGAGGGCTGCTAAAACATCCCAATATCGCAGAGACGTCCTTTAAAGCATCTTCTTTGTGCTCTGAGAATTTAGGGAAACGGTGGTTCTCAGACTGGAAGTGGTACATTTATTCAGTCCCTGAAAAGATGATGACTTCTGTCTTCTATTTTCCTCTACTCCTACGTTTACTGTGATAATCCGGAAACTCAATGACACATCTCAGCATGCAGCTGAGTCATAAACCATTTACAGTTTACAGAAACCACTGCAGCCCATGCAACATGAACCTGTGATGAAAGCTTGTGTTATACACAGATAATCTATAGCTCTCTCAAATGATCGCTTTATGCATACAACGAGCATACTCCTTGCTTAGTTTTGGTTTGGAATAAAGGAAAAACAAACTTCAGAAATGATTAATAGGAAGAGTCAGTAATTTGTTTTGGAGTGGGACTGTCTTTATGTTATCACGTCCCATTACCACTGGCAGGAGGATATTGATTATACACAAATGAACTAGACTTGCAATAATTTCACTGGGAAGGATCAACAAAGAGAAAGTGAAACCACAAGTTTGAGGTATAGAGATTTATAGGGATCTTTCTTGTGTGTCTACGGCAAAACAATACATATAAAACAGACAAAAAACATCATTTCTGTACTAATTTTATTATTTCACTGTAGCACATTTCAGTAGAAACAGCTTTATTAGGGACTGTAGTGACAGGACAAGGGGTAACAGGTTAAAACTTAAATAGGGGAAGTTTAGATTGGATCTAAGGAAGAAGTTCATTACTGTAAGGGTGGTGAGGCACTGGAATGGGTTGCCCAGGGAAGCTGTGAATGCTCCTTCCCTGGCAGTGTTCAAGGCCAGGTTGGACAGAGCCTTGGGTGCCATGGTTTAGTGTGAGGTGTCCCTGCCCATGGCAGGGGGGCTGGAACTCAATCTTTAGGTCCTTTCCAGCCCTAACTATTCTATGATTCTATGTTTAACACCTTTTCTCTATCAAACAGTTCAAAGAAGGAGTTCTGTGAACTTGCAGCAATCCCCAAAATCTTCATATTTGGAGGCCAGTATTTGTAGCAGATACTAAAAGTTTTTTATTATGCTTTTCCAAGTCGCCCAGTGTTGAAATTTCATGTTTGATGTGCAGCTTCTTCCTTCAGCATCTCCCATCCAGATTTCCCATATCCATGTGCTGTGCATCTTGGAATAGGGTAGGGGAATATTACCCCCTTGCTACGCCAATGCTCTTCAGAGCTGAGGTTTTACTTGACTTTCGGGAAAATCGGCCTCTGGCTCAATCTCAGCTCTGTCTTAAATCAGGCCTGAGAAAACACCTGCTGAGCTGAGAGCCTTAAAGAAAACCCTTATTGTTAATAGAAAATAACAACCTTTATAGAGCACCTTTTATACCAGACCATACAATTTAATTGAGGGTTTTATCTTACTGTAGAAATTTGTTTTCTTATAAAAATCCCAGGTAACATTATCAGTTCAGTTCTTTTGAGGAGCATCAGCAGGAGGTGACTATCTTTATTGAGGAGCTTTCAGGAGCTGCACTTGTTGAATGCGATAGGACAACTTTAAGGGCACATTTAATTCTTAAAGGAGTTTTTGGCCAAATCACAAACCTCCTCATGATGCTGAAGACTTGTTTCTTCTTACATCTAATCCAAACAGTGTCTTAGGAAAATATATGTATATATTTATATATTAAATATCTGCATATATTTAATGGGAACTTAGAGGAACACAGCCTCTGCCACTGCCTGAGCTAAGGCTGATGGGGAGGAGCACCTCAGAAAGGGACTTTTTGGAGGGATGAAGCCTGTAGGGTCGAGCCATCTCCTTCAGCATCAGACAGAGGGTACCAGAACCTGGCTGGGATAATCCCAGGGGATTGCCTTAACGCTCATACGTTTAGCAATACTTTGAGGCGCTTTTTCCTGCTTCTAAGAAGGAATGCAATTAGCTTTTCAATGATAAATAAATCAAAGATAGTTGATTTTGCCTTTCACACGTTTGTTTTCTTCCCTTTCATGAGGCACCGCAGCCTGCTTCTGATTTTCTTAGAAGTTTGAGATTTGCTCTTGCTTAGTGACAAATTCTCCCCTCTGGGCAACAGAAGAAGGGAAAAAAAGGATTGAAGCAAAGATAGCAGGAACCTGAAAATGGACAGGGTGTCTGCAGAGAGGGGAAGGAAACCCCTCAGGACTCCCAGAAGTTTGGTTTGGTTTCTGCCTATTTATTTATAGAGCATGTAATTTCACAACAACAGAGAGAGAAATGAAAGCACAGTAAGGCTCTGGTGGACCTTCCAGGCTGCAAGCTCAGGATGGCTCTGGATCAGCAGTTGGCAGTCACCTTCTGGTCTCCAGCATGGATGGGACTTGTCACCTCCTGCACAGCTACCTGACCCCTCTGCAGAGATTTCCTCCACCACCACCGTATGCTGCTGATAGAAAAACTACTGACCAGTCTGAGGGACCACTGAGGACCATGCGGATCTGGGCAGGCAGGATCAATGGGCCAAAGCCAGTTGTATGTATGAGGCTCGACAAAGCTCAGCGCTGGGTCCTTCACTCGAGGCACAGTAACCCCATGCAATGCTCCAGGCTTGGGGAAGAGTGGTTGGAAAGCTGCTCATGGAAAAGGACCTGGGGGTGTCCTGCACACAAGCATCTTGTGCCCACGCAGCCAGGAAGAACAGCAGCATCCTGGACTGTATCATCACCAGTGTGGCAGCAGTGCAGTGATTTCAGTGATTGTGCCCCTGCAGTGGGGACTGGTGAGGCTGCACCTCGAATCCTGTGTTCAGCTCTGAGCCCCTCACTGCAGGAGAGACATTGAGGTGCTGGAGCTGGTGCAGGGCCTGGAGCACAAGTGTGATGGGGAATGGCTGAGGGACCTGGGGGGCTCAGTCTGGAGAAGAGAAGGCTCGGGGGGGGACCTGATCGCTCCCTACAACTGCCTGACAGGAGGATGGAGTGAGGTGTTCATAAACATAAAGGCAACTTCATAGTTACCTTTATTTTGAACTTGGTAATAATTTAATACTTTACAGCTTGGTGCTGATACCCATTTAGACAAAACCTCCCTATCATTCCAGAATTTCAAGTCATGCAGAGAGGTCATCCAAGCCATCGGCTTGGAGCTGCTAATGGGCTGGAATTGTAGTAGTTAGAGAAAGTCTTTTGCTTCAGGACAGAAACTATCTGAATAAAAAAGTGCTTAAAGTGGCAGGAACGGGGCTTGGAGTTTGTACAGAAGAAAGAAAAAATCCTTGCAGAAAGCAAAACCCAAGTAAAAAAAAAATCCTCTGCATAGTCCCATTAAAAGTGAGGTTATTAAAGGCAAGGAAAGGTTTGTTTTGAGAACTCTACAGCTGAGGAGTGGATAAAACAATAATAAACCAATTGTGACTTTTTTCCTAGCTCCTCTTGAATGCAACCCGCAGCTTCTGCAGAAGATCAGTCATCAGGAACTGATCTGGGATGATAGAGGCAGGTCCAGGACACGGCTGTACAAATAATTACAGTAACATTATATATGACCAGTGGGAATGAGGCTGTTCCAGCTCTCTGTCTCTGTGTGCATTTCTGTCTTGCCCATCACTGCTGTAGCTGGTGTGTGAGATCTAATCAAGTGCATTGCATTAAAGCAAGGAAATAGGGTGAGCAATAGCCCAGGCAGCAGGGCATACCCAGGCAATCAGAGCAGCTCGGCCACCCTGGACTGAGCCTTGATAAACTGCAAGAACTGGAGAAATGTCATTTTTGTCCCTTCCTAGGTAAAGCTTTTATTTGTGTGTGGAAGTGAGTCCACACAGCAGCAGGCCTATGGGGAAAGGGAGGACAGCCAGAGTGCTTCTACCCATTGGGACAGGAAAGATCTCCATGGACCATCTGCTCTGAAACAGCCCCATCACAGGGGAAGTCTGCAAAAGGACCCATGTAGTGGAGCTGATGTCTCCTCTTAACCACACTGCAGTGGCACCTGCCTGTGCACAAAGCAGGTAACGGATAAGAGGGATGATGGGGAGGCGTCACTAGAAATGAGTTTTCAGCAGTGCGCAGTGACAGGATGAGGAGCAATGGCCATCAACTGAACCACAACAAGTGTCACCTCAACACGAGGTGCCTGGGGGGGGTTGTGGAGTCTCCCCCTCTTGAGACATCCCAAACCAACCTGGACATGTGCCTGTGTGACCTGCTCCGGGTGGCCCTGCCTCAGCAGGGGGTTGGACTGGATGATCTCCAGAGGTCCCTTCTAACCCTAATGGTTCTGTGAGTCCCAAGTTGTGGTTCGTCTTCTCTGAGTGTGAGAGGGCCAGTTGGACTATGTTCAGTGGAAACAAATATTTCATAGGTGATGGAAAAAAGTCTTATACATGATGGTGTGGCAAGTAAGCAAAGAATAGGTGGAAAAGCAATTGGAGTGGTTGGCGTACCAGAAACAAGATAACAGGCAACTGCAGAGGTTTGGACACCTGCTGATGCTGCAAAATGAGAAAAGGAAAAAGGATTTAAAGATTTAAAAAAGCCAAATAAAGGTTTCTCATTGTCAAAGTGAAGCCAGTCCTAATATGCTTAACACAGGCTTATAGTCCCCTGATCCATAATGAGAGCAGGAAGAAGGAGCTGCCCATTTGGGAAGAGCATGACCATGGGAAATGCACAAGTATGGGACCAGCACCTGTTTACAGGCCTCTATGAGCCCCTTGCCTGGCATTAAGCAGAGACAATAAGTTTGGAATGACCTAAATTTGTTTAAAAAAGAGAATTAGTGACGTATATATTCAGGTCAATAGCACTTTCCCCAGGTTTCAATAATCAGATCAATTATCTGAAGCCAATAAAATCTTATTAAAGAAATTCAGAATTATCTTTAAAATAGCTGGCCTTGTAGTCCCTGAGTAGGTTACAAAAACTGCTGTGAAGAATTCCTGTGACCTACTTTCTGGGCGGTACAGATATCATTATCACATCAGAGGTGCAGACTACATGACTTCCATCTCTTATTGAAGACAGTTTGGCATGGAGCTAGTACGAAACTTAAATCTAGGTCCCCAAATTAATATTTTTTTAATAAATATATGTATATTCATAAATACCAGCTGAAATTAAAAAAGTCAAAGCATTGCATGTGGAGCAGCGTTTATTTAATGAATTGTGCAAGTTATAGCCAACAACACTGTGAATATTTTAAAGTGCATGAGTTATTGTTGTTGCAGGTCACAAATGCATCTTCATTTCTTCATTCTTCATTCACAGTGTAAGACACTGCCACACTGACCAAGGGGAACCGTGCACGGCGTTCCACAAGTGTAAGCATGTATTTGAATCACAAGGCAGAGGAGGAGCGGGACATACTACAAGAGCTAATGGAAAACCTTTCAGCCTTGTCTTTGCCAGGTGAGATATTTGGTTACTGTAGTGCTTCTGAGAACACAGCTTTGCTCCACTTTGGCTGGGATCCCCATGTATTTGTAGGCTGCTCTCTGACACGGCAGTGTGGATCTAGGCTGGGAAATGAGGCTGTGCTGGGCAGGGCTGGCCCAGAGGAAAAGTTTCCTCATTGAGAGGGTGCTCAGGCATTGGAACAGGCTTCCTGGGGCAGTGCTGGAATCACCGAACCTGCAAGTGTTCATACACTGTGTAGGCAAAGCCCTCAGTGCCGTGGGTGGCCTTGGCAGTGCTGGGGAATGGTTGGACTTGAGTTTAAAGGTCTTTCCCAACCTTGTCAATTCTGTGATTCTATGAAAGGCATTCAGTGGCTTTGCAAGAGCAGCTCTTTTGGTGTCTTTGATACTTCTGAAGTAAATGTGGCCTCCACACTGGGTGCACTTAAAGCGTTTGCTTAAGGAATACCCTTAACTGCACCAGGGCTAAAGTTTGGAGCTGTGAAAGACAGCGGGTGTTTGTAGCTGCAGTGGAGTCAGGATGATCTCTGCACCTGTGTGTTTCTAACACAGCAGCCCTCTCTCAGGCAGAAGGACCTCTGACAAGGGTGGTAGCAGGTACCTGGGTGGCTAGTTTTATCTCCTTTCTGCCCTGCCAACGGTCCTGCTGTAGCTTCTTCTCAAAGATGCTACTCTCCTGTGACAAGCATCTCCATTCCCATCACAGATGTTAAAGAGCTCCACGAGCCACACAGACACAGAATCCCGCTTTTCCCAGAGGAAAAGCGTGAGATTATGACAAGAAAGGCAATAACAGTTGTGTGATGCTGGTCCTGCCTCGTGCCATGAGGGAACCAGTGGAGGTGGCATCAGTAGCACCGCCGGATGTGTTTGCATTCCCTCCTGCCTCACTCACTCCACTCTCACCCTTCTCTTTTCAAGGCTTCCCTTATCCCTCTTGGCAAACCCTCCTGGAGCCGCTGGAGCGGCAAGGGGGGACGGAGCATGTTTATCAGTTAATTAGGAAGCCGAGCCTGTAGGAGCCCGCTCTGTCGGGATGCTTTTCCTGCTTTGGGAACTCGCGGTCTCAGCTGCCGTATGCCGGCCCCGCTCGCACAGACCAGCCAGCAGAGCCAGGCCCTCCTCCCTTCAAACCCTCTGGCTTTGATCTCCCCCATATCAAACCCGTTACAGCCTCCATGGGGTGGTGGGAGGCAGCGGGCGCTGCGGTAGTTAGTGGTGGCGTGTGGCTCAGGGCAGGCACCTTATCTCCACGCAGTGCAGTCAGGCTCCGATCTGCGGCGGGACATCAAGGCAGGTCCGACCGACTGGAGCTTTAATTAGGAGGCTGAAATTATAATATTATGTTAAAGAACAAAGAGCCTCCAAAGGAAAGAGGGGGGAGAGGGGAAAAAAAAAATATGTGGTGCATATCTGACAAAGATAAATTGGATTATTCAAAATATTCCTGATGAAATGTTACATTTTGCCACTAATTATCAATCTGTTTTATCTCCGCACCAGCTGGGCATTTTTGTGCATGCAAGACCTGCCTTACCAATGATCTTAAGATGTCACTGTAGCGTTTACATCTTTTATTTCAAGATTTAAATAACTAGGAAGTAGCTAATGTAATTCACTGCTGAGAAGAAAGGCCAGCTGGTTGAATGCTTTCCAAAGTGGTCTTCTCCTAATGAACTTCTTTGGACTGTGAGTAATGAAGGCTTTATTCAAATCAGGGTTAAGAAAGATTTTGATAACGTAATTCTTAAAGGAAGAGCAACATTTCATACGTTTAAGATATCTTTATTAATCCTATGCTGCCTCATGTAGCATTAAAGCATTGTGACGATTTGGTATTGTTCTTTCTGAATGCGACTTCCGAGATTAACAGGTTCTAGTTGCAGTGGAGCTATAGAAATCAAGCAATTATCTCATAAATGTTCAGTGATATCTTACAAATTACAGTCTGACATGATTACAGTGCCATTTTGCTGTAAAAGCATGTATTGTTTAAGTATATTTATATATCACAGTAAGTACATAACTCCCCTGATCCCTAGTATACCTACCTGCAAGCAGTATGCTTTGCTACCTCAGTTATAGCTTGCCATTTGGGACAACTATGCCTAGATTAATCTACTGGAGGTGTCATTAAACTTTCCTTTTGTGTATGATTTTTGTGGTCGTTTTCAGCTGGAATAAGAGAAAACACCTAATAGCTTCCCTTCAGTATCAGCTTTCCGCAATATTTTGCGTTCTTGGTGACGTTATGAAGTTCTGCTGGAAGTGTTCTGGCAAATATTGCTTTTATGGGACTGAGCTTGACAGGGTGGCCAGGAAGAATGAAAATGAAAAGAAATTCAATTTCTGACATAAGGTTTGCTTGGCCAGTTGCTAGGAGGGGACAACAATAAATGTATTTGAGCAACCCTCCACAACTGTATTAAGTAAGGAAGTGTAATCACTGGGCATGGGCTGATCTCATCCTTCACAAAAGGTTGACTCCCACTGAGCATGGGAACCTGACGAATGCACTGTGTAATTATAGATTTCTGAAGCTGGTTTTATTTACAGCAGAGGCTCAGCTCAAAAAGGACTGCTTAATTCTAGAACTTTGGGTTTTTTGCTTTTATTTCCCAGTAGTGAAAATTTGAACTCTAAATTCAGCTTGCCAGTTTTCCCAAAGTAGGAACTGAATAAGAAAGCAGGATTTGATCTCTTGGGGCTACTCTTTTCTTTTCCTCCAGATAATTCTTTCTGGTTATTGATGCAGGGGAAAATCCTGATGGTTTTACTTGTGTAAATAGTCCCTGCCCACATGGCATAGTGAGTGGGGAGCAGATGTCTACCCATGTAAGAAAACCCAGCAAGAAATGTTTTACAATGGGGGTGGTAAAACACTGGCACAGATTGCTCAGAGAGGTGGTGGATACACCATCCCTGGAGACAGTCACGGCCTGGCTGGATGTGGTTCTGGACAACCTGATCTTGGAGATCATTGTAGGGGTCTGCACTAGATGATCTTTGAAGGTCCCTTCCAACCCAAACTATTCCATGATTCTATGATTCTATATCATAGAGTTCATTTGAGTTGAATCATTCCATGATTGTGATTCTATATCATAGAGTTCATTTGAGTTGTTTGGCTGAAAAGTAGGATAGTGGCATCAGAGGACACTAGATTTGCTTCCACTCGACTTAGGCTGGAACACAACTTGTTTCTTGAAGCAAGGTTAAAAATTGTGGAGGCACATGGAATAAACCCAAATCAGTTTGCTCAGCTCATCATTTTTCTTCCCTATTCTACAGAATAAACTTTGTCCCAACTAATAATCACATTAACTGCTCATAGCAGCTTCCACTCCATTATATAAAGAAATGCTTTCTGCCTTTTTAATTAGGGTCTTCCTGGAGCTTTTCACTATGTCCACTGCCTTTCCATGTGCTGGTACTGCAGAGAGCCATGCATCTTGTCAGCAATGCTCAGCATGCTTGCTTTCTCCCAAAATTCCTGCATGGAGTGGTCAGCATCTGGCAGGATTTGGCCCTTGCTTTGCACAAAAATCTCTTTCAGTTTGAATGTTTCATAATGTATGTTTAAATAGTCACAGCTAGCAAAGAACTTTGATGAGGCAAAGGGGTAATTGGATTTTCTTGTTCTATAATTAAAAAGGTATATATTACATCCACATTAATACCAAAAGAGTTCATCATGATCAATGTTATTACAACGAATACCAAAGGATTTAACAGTGATTGGCCACTTAGTTTAAAGGGTACCTGAAATCATTAACTTGTTTGCTGGAGGGCTTATAAAGGCCTATTGGATAGCTTGCGACTAGGTTATTCTTTTTTTGCTACTGGCCTGCAATGTTAAGGTTTACTCTTACAAAGCAGGAGCAATAGGGTGATCATTTTCCTTTATTATTCCCTTATTGACTTTCAGTTAATTTTAATCTTTGCATTAACTGACCTCTATTAAGCATGCCATCTATCTGATTACACTGTCAAGGTTGAGACCAGAAAATGACCTATTGCACCATGTCAATTGTCCTTCACAGAAGCCCTTACTGTTAATCAAGAGAGGAAGATTAAAGGAGATTAGAACTATCAGCCTGAAGTGCATTTTGCATTTGACTACACCTTTCTAACAGAGATATTGTCCTAGAAAAGAACAACACAGGGAAACTTAAACTGGTAGGAGCAGCTTCTGCACAAATCTTTGCAGAGAGAAGTTCTCAAGGCAAGGTTACCTATGCAACCTTAGATCTCCCTTCATGCATTTTAATATGTCTGTAAAATCCTAAATCAATTTACCTTATACTGATTTTAGACAAACACAATGAAAGTTTTTTTCTGCAATATTAAAATGCTCACTTTTCATTTGACTTAGTTCTATGCAGTACACGTAAGTTTAATTATCTTTGAATGTGACTCATTCAGCCGAAGTCATTGGGTAGGTTGTAGCTGACTCTTCAACAGTTCGTGAATGTTTGTCCAGACTTTGAGTCAACTACTCAGGTATTGCTGGGCTTTGAGTTTGGCTATGTGAGTTTGTAGAATTCTTCATGTTAAAGCAATGACAGTAATTGTTATCAGTTTGGGCATTTAAATCAGGGTGTAACGGGCCACCTTCTCACATAAGTGAAACAAGGTGCTTGGTGTGGCTTCACCGAGGGGAAATCCTGCCTCACCAATTTGGTGGCCTTCTATGATGGGGCTACAGAACTGATGGACAGGGGTAGAGCAGTTGATGGCATCTACCTGGATTTGAGCAAAGCGCTTGACACTGTCCCACACAACATCCTTGTCTCTAAATTGGAGAGACATCAATTTGATGGATGGACCACTCGGTGGATAAAGAACTGGCTGGATGGCTGAATGCAAAGAGTTGTGGTCAATGGCTCAATGTCCAGCTGGAGACCAGTAACGAGTGGTGTCCCTCAGGGATCAGTGCTGGGACCGGTCTTGTTTAACATCTTCATTGCTGACATGGACAGTGGGATTGAGTGCGCCCTCAGCAAGTTTGCCGATGACACCAAGCTGTGTGGTTCGGTTGATACCCTGGAGGGAAGGAATGCCATCCAGAGGGACCTCGACACGCTTGTGAGGTGGGCTGATGCCAACCTCATGAAGTTTAACCATGACAAGTGCAGGGTCCTGCACCTGGGTGGGAGCAATCCCAGGCACAGCTACAGGTTGGGCAGAGAAGAGATTCAGAGCAGCCCAAGGAGAAGGACTTGGGGGTGTTGGTTGATGAGAAAATGAACATGAGCTGGCTTCAATGTGCGCTTGCAGCCCAGAAAGCAACCGTATCCTGGGCTGCATCAAAAGGAGCATGACCAGCAGGTAGAAGGAGGTGATCCTGCCCCTATGCTCTGCTCTGTTCTTGTGAGACCTCACGTGGAGCATTGTGTGCAGTTCTGGTGTCCTCAGCATAAAAAGGACATGGAACTGTTGGAACAGTTCCATGAAGATAGGCTGAGAAAGTTGGGGCTGTTCAGCCTGGAGAAGAGAAGGCTGCACAGAGACTCTGATTCTCAGAGTGTAAGAACCAGTTATGCATTCAGGATGTGTGATGTTTTAAAGATGTGACCTTGTTGAAATCAAACCCAGCTTTTGTCACAGTGTTCAGTAACACCTTGTTTGGCTGAATGTTCTTTTTCTGCCATATTTCACCTCACTACTCCCAGCTATTGCAGTACTAGAGCTATTCCAAAAGAACTTTAATTTACTGTCATGAAGAAAATGCGCAAGATGAACAAATGAAAGCAAAGCAAAACTGCTACCTCAGCTCACTGTGATCACGCTTATAATAACAACCACAAGTGAACCTAACCTAACACTGCTGTTTGTAAATTCAGACACTTTGCCTCTACTCAGACAGTTGACTTTCTCTATTTCTTGACTTAGCACAGTCAGTTCACTTCCAAAATGATGTCTGCAATGTAAAACAAAGTATTGAAGTATTTGTAGGTACAGTAAGGAAAATAGATTGAAGAACGCATGAAAATGTATTTCTCAGTTCTAACATCTTCTTCTTGTGAATTATGATATCAAAAAGTTGTGACCATGATATCAAAAGAAAGGAGAACTATTGATAATCAGAATCCCTTCAGCTGGTTGTGTGTCCAAGCACTGCTGCCTTCTCCTGGAACAGGCTTTGCAGGTACCTTGTCACCTAGGTTTTGTTGATCTAGAGTTACTGTTTTGAGGGCTTTTCAAAACAGTTCTTAAGCTTATACACAAATCCACGGTTTTAGCTCTTCTGAAACATTTTGCATTCGTAATAATAGTATTTCTTACCCTTCAGCTCTTTGGAATCACTTACTAGTTCACAGAACACAGGTAGCTGCTTTTGTTGCCTCTGTTGAAGGTGAGTGTATGAACATTTTCCCAGTTGGAAGTGAGAAATGTTACTGAGCATTAGAACCCAGAGGGATGATATATAGACATGTCAGTATTTAACACTAGCCAAAAGCATTTGAGACCAGATTGAACTAATTTTACTAGTAGTTACTGTAATTAAATGTTTTCACCAGGATGGAAAGTCATGGTTTGATTTTGAAGTAATTTGCCTGACAAATATCAGATGTTAAAATAATTAAAGCTTAGCCATTTCCATTTAATCTCAAGTGGATCCATGAAAACAACCCTCTAAATTATATCAGATTCATATATTAATTGACTCATGGATTTTAAGACCAGCAGGGACTATTATGGTCATCCAGTCTGGCCTTCTACATAAGCAGTCATGGAATTCCACCAAGTAATTCATGCATTCAACTGCTATTTTTAGCAGAAATCCATACAAATTGAAAAAAGCTTACAATGACTTCATAGCCTTAAAAATCTTTTCATATAGAATACCTGCAGAAATACAGAAGCTCTAGGTAGGGAAGATATGGTTTGCACAGGTACAAGCATTACGGAGTTATTTCCCAAACTGCAGTCTTGTTGAAGTGACTTTTAATATGGCTTAAAAGGAAAGCATCAGATTGTCTTTCCTGTTAAGAGTCCAGATTAAGGCTCTTTGTGCAGTTTTGACAAGGTTATAAAAGTGATTTTATAAGTGACTTGGTTTCCAGTCCACATTCTGCATTGCTTGTTCACCCAGTGTTGTGATAGCTCTGTCATGCCTACTTTTATGGTACTTCAATCACAGAGCAACTTTAACTTGAAATAGAGGTTTGACTTTGTTCTTTGTCAGACCCTTGTGTTAGGAAGTAGGGTAAATAATTTTACTGAATTACTGTTAAATTCAAATGAGCAGTTATAAAATGCAGTGCTGTTAATTTATTCTTTTGATAAAACACCCTATTTTTCACGTGTTAAATCCCAGGGACTCCAATGCGTTAAACCATAAATTTCTTTGTACAGATGCAATTTTGGTAAAAACTTAATTTTAGTGTATTTAATAATATATTTTGAAAGTTTATGGAAGAAAAAATCTGAAATTATTAGTGCTGAAAATCCTGAAATGATTGTTGAAAGCCGCATGCATGTTGTGTCTGGAAAACGTATATGAATGCATTTAAAAATGCACTGATTTCTTCCTGAATATGATTATGTTATTACACTTTATGTTACTATAGTTTAAATTTCAGTTCTTCTGTTGGGTAAATGACTTCACCTTTGACGATCTACAGATGTAAAAAAACAGTGTTTAAGTTAAACAAGAAGATAAGTTGCTGTTAAAAGTCAGAGACTTAGTATGGTGAGCTAATCCTTAGGTCAACTACAGCAGTCTAAAACGTTCTGAACTGGCTCTGAATATATCAAATTAATAAATATATTGCTAAGACATAACAATGAAAATAAACCTTTTTCCAGCCAATGAATCCAGCAGGTGCTTTAACAACTGAGATGACCTTTTTGGAAGACCTATTTCAAAAGCTGAAAATCCTCTCTTCTATTTTTTTCCCAGTATCCCCAGCCTTAACAAAGCTTCACAAGCTTGGACAGTTTGTTTAGCTTTCCTAGGAGCTTGTTGAGCTTAATTTCAGTGTAGGGGATCCCAAGAGCATTTAGCTTTTATAATCAATCTACATGTACTAGCTTATTCTTAATATAAAAATGACTGGTTAGCACATAATAATGTCAGTTTATTGGGTTTCAGGTCAATAGTAGTATTTGTTCTCCAGCTAGAAGATTCACCTCCAAAACACTAGGACATTCATTAGTTTGATCATCGCTCTTTATGCATACAGGCTTAACAAAATGGGACAAACCAACTCAGAAATGCTTCCGCTGTATGGTTAAGTCCTGTTCTGAAAAATAGTTTGATGATATAAAGGCTGCTATCTACTTCGAGCACAGCTCTTCAGATCCTTAAGGGAAATTGAGAATGATTCCACAAAATATGTGTTTATGCATCTTTACGACTCAAATCACAGCCTATGTATTTATATCTTTTAAAGCACTGAGCATCTGTTCTTTCTCTTCTAAGATGTGTAAACAAGTATGCCTTAGCTTTCCATAAAATATCCCCTATTTTTACAAGTCTAACAGATGCGCTGTGGTCAATTACAAGGCATCTTTAAGGCAGTCAGCTTTGCTTGTTCTAATCAACTTGCTGTATGAACTGGATCACCAAGGGATTGGTGAGAGTCAGGAACAGCATTTAGCACTTTACTGACCTTGAGTCCACCTTTTCAAAACTCCTTCTGGAACGAAGATTTTTTCCAGCCATTTTCAAGTGATTTCTTCCACTTTCTCCTGAGACAAAACCACTTGATTGACCCATGATGTTAAGCGAAATTCTTTCAGTGGAAAAGAAAAATTGTGGGGAGTCCTAAACATGAAAATATCATGAACTTACTTTCAAGGGCTGGAATAAAAATCTTCCCAAAGTTTTCCACACACTGCACCACTTAGCAACAGGAATTTGGGATTATTTTCATTGTGAGGGAAGATACAAGGAGCAAACATGCAAATGTACTTATAAATTGTTAGATATTACATTTTAAATGTGTGATTTTTTTAGCTGTATTTTAGCTTTGTGGATGCCATAATTGTATATGTGTGATAGCACTTTGTCTCATTTGAGAGTTGCTAATAACTGGGAAATGGTCACTGAGAACTTCTGAAAACACAAGTAGGAAATTAAGGGGTGTGAGAAGACTTCTTTTAAGAAAGAAAAGCTTTTATAGCAGAGACAATAAATTATTTCTCAGCATTCCTTAGAATAATGGAGCTGAAGTATGTACTGTGTGTACTGTTTTACTTGATGGATCTCTTTAACAGCACCTGTACAAAAACATGATTCCCCAGAGCTGTGATGGCCGTATACTAAATAAGTTAATACAGGAAAAGGGTGGTTTCTTTATTATTTCTAAGAAGTCACAGTTATATTTAGCTTAAACTTGGTAAACTTTGTGTGACATCAAAACAGTAGTGGTCTCTCTGCCTTAAATTTGGAACTAGACCACACTGAATAAACTAATGTGTAGATATGACTTTCATGATTGACCTCTTTTCCAGTGGTGAAATGAGAATTACAGGATTCCAGGATTCCACAAAGGAAAAGCATGAAAAAGAAGAAGAAGGTTTTTTCAAAGTATTCAAAAGTATATTTCAAACATTCAAAGGTTAATGTTATTTTGAGGCATTTAACTATTAATTATTTTCCAAGCTATATCGTCATTCAATATAGAAGATATACACCAAATAAGAACATCTGCAACAGCAATTGTTTTAGTAGTTGTAGTATGGGTGATCAGATTTTGCATTACTCTGCTAACTTACTCCCTCAACGCGTTAGACAAGAAGTTATTCTGTCGAAATGTATCAGACCAACATCCAAAAATGCAACTTAATCCCACTGAAGCACAATTTGTAATCCTACTTTCTGAATCCTCTGGCTCTTGAAAGGTTAAACTCTGATTTCTCTTATTTCTCTTTAAAAATAGCCCCCTGGCACACAATTACATTTTGCTTGGGTTTTTTTTGTGTGCAAAACAATGGACCAAGCACTGAACTAATCAAAATTTAAGATGAACACATGGAAGGAAGGTATGTAGGGCTTCATTTCTTTTCAAACTTACATTTGGGACGCTGTACTCTAAATAGCTATCTTGGCTGGGTAAGTTATTGGTTGCTAGGTATTCATCCCCCAAAACGTCTAAAACCTATGGCTTGCCATTGGCCTCTGGGTACTAGTGAACTGTGGTGTTAATTTTATTGGTCAAAGGGATTTCCTCCTTCTGGTCACTTTTCCCTTGAAATAAACAGTGCAACACGTAGGACCTGGCTCAGACCTCAGCTGCACTGACAAGATCTCTTCTGCGGCACATAAAATGGGGTATGGCATGTAAGGGATATGTAATTTAATTTTACAGGCTGAACAGTTATTCTGTAATCCCCATGCTCTGCTGTGTCAGGAAGCAGGACTTAATGGTTTGTCTGGGTTTTCATGTTACAGAGGTGACACTGGGTCAGTAAAAGCAAAGGATGAAAAAAGGCAAGCAGTAAAGTCGCAGATAGTTCTATGCGATGAGCAAGTGGTTGGGAGAAAGATGAGTTTTATAGCTTAGGAGAAAATCCTATATGCATCCTAGCAATGGAATAAGAATCATTTATGAACACATGATGCAAAAATTTGTGTAGCCTTTGGTATGTTGTCTAATCTGGTTGCTCATCTATAAAATGAGAATATCGATTCTTATCTCTCACCATTGCCTGTGAGGTTTTTAAGAGTATGTATAAAGCACCTATAGATCTGTATACTCTGCAGAGATACTTTAGAGGGGCAAAGAACTTTTAAACGGAGCAGGTGTATGCTGTGATGGGGTGTTTGAGGGTTAATTCACCTAACAATGCTTCACGTGTTATGGAGAGGATGCTTGGGGGCTTGCAGTGGAGCTAGCAGTGTTTACTTGAAAACAGAGCAGAAAAAGTCAATTCAGCTATTGCTCAGGTTAAAGTGAAGATTGCATTGTTATACCTTTAGTTGTAATTCTGAAGACCACTCCAGTTGAATGTAGACTGTATTAATGTGCATCAGTTATCCATACACTGAGTCAGTCAATGACTACATTGATCCAGTCCTGTGTTTCCTTTCAGAGGATGCTACAATGAGGCAATAGAAATCATTAGGACTTGTGATATTGAAATCCTCTTGGTGCTGGCAGACATGGAGCTCACATTTCACATACTGCTGCAGCGTCGCAAGAGCAGTCATGCCTGGAATCCCGAGTTAAAGGTTTTGTTTATGTTCTTGCTGAGTAAATCTACACTGGATTGTTCCTTTTGGGCTGAGAAAGTTGGGGCTGTTCAGCCTGGAGAAGAGAAGGCTGCGTGGAGACCTCAGAGCAGCCTTCCAGTATCTGAAGGGGGCCTATAGGGATGCTGGGGAGGGACTCTTCATTAGGGACTGTAGTGATAGGACAAGGGGTAACGGGTTAAAACTTAAACAAGGGAAATTTAGATTGGATATAAGGAGGAAGTTGTTTGCTGTGAGGGTGGTGAGGCACTGGAATGGGTTGCCCAGGGAGGTTGTGAATGCTCCATCCCTGGCAGTGTTCAAGGCCAGGCTGGACGAAGCCTTGGGTGAGATGGTTTAGTGTGGGGTGCTCCTGCCCATGGCTGATCTTAAGGTCCTTTCCAACCCTAACTATTCTATGATTCTTTCTTTTCTACTTGGGTTCTTTCACTGAGATTATCTAATGCAGACATGGCATGGCATCCGTTTTCTCATGTGTTGCATGTGATGCTGGGTATGACATGATATAGTTTCTTGGCTTGATGCTTGACTTATGTTTATTGGCCCTCATTGACATGGGTCTTAAAGACCATCCGTACTTCCCTCTGCAGATTGAGAGTGCTGTAACATATGTTAGATTAGCATTTCCAAGCTTGATTACAAAATTTCCTTAGAAAACGAGCTGCCTGGTGAACCCAAAAACTGCCTCAAAGTCTGACACAGCTCATCCAAACACTTAGGACCTCAAGGTTGTACTGTTCCATCTTCTTGATGACTCTGACCTTCTTAGAAGCTGTCACAAACATTTTAGAGTTAGCCAATCTTTTTGAGCCCTCACTTTCTCCAAGAAGCTTTTGCAAATGGCAGCTTATTGGGACATTTAATATGCTTCCAGAGTTGATATCTTGTGCGTTAATAGTAGTAATTTGGTCACTGTTCATGACTGCTTCTACAGAGAGCAATGCAGGGGCACGGAGCACAAAGCAGTTCTTGTTCCAATCTAAATGTAAAGAGTCTATTACAAGCAGAAAATACAAGGAAACAATGTGACACTAGTTAGAATCATAGAATAGTTACGGTTAGAAAGGACCTTAAGATCATCCAGTTCCAACCCCCCTGCCATGGGCAGGGACACCTCACACTAAACCATGGCACCCAAGGCTCTGTCCAACCTGGCCTTGAACACTGCCAGGGATGGAGCACTCACAACTTCCCTGGGCAACCCATTCCAGTGCTTCACCACCCTCACAGGAAAGAATTTCCTCCTTAGATCTAATCTAAACTTCCCCTGTTTAAGTTTTAACCCATTACCCCTTGTCCTGTCACTACAGTCCCTAATGAAGAGTCCCTCCCCAGCATCCCTATAGTTAATGTCATACAGGGTAGTTTGAGCAATCTGCAGCCTCGCTATTGTCACGTTCTTTAGTGTATTCATGAAGAGAGAAGGTGAATAATGATCTAGAAATAAAGAGCTGGAGGCATGAACCAAAGGACATTTGAAGAGCTGCAAGTTTAATTTGGAGAACGTGGCTAAAGAAAAAACAGAAGTGAAAACAGAGGAGAAATCGGGAGTCACCCATGTAACACACCCCACTAAACACACCAGGTAACAAATGTGAGTAAGTCTGTGTGTAGGAAGCTGGGTTGTCAACAGGCTGTTCCAATTTTCATATAGGGTTTGCCCTTGCAGGTTTTCTTCACACCTCTCCTGATGGCTGCAGGATTAAAACTATGAAACAGCAAGTTATAGAGAGCAAATGAAAAATGCCAACCCTCCCTCCAGCCTCAAGCTTTCTTTTGAAAAATCCCTTAAAAAATGAGAACATTTCTGACTCAAGGGATGGAAGAAATGGAGTACGGATGCTTTAGGAAATGTGTCAGGCTATTGGTAGGTTATGGAGCTGATTCAGCTAATTTGGATATATTAGGTGGCAGCCACTATGGTCTACCCCGCCTGAAAATCCAGATATTCCTTTCATTTCCTGCAGTGGACCTGAAGACGTGTTATAAGGTGGCTATTTCTAGATGATCCTGAGAGGAACAGAAACTTTAACCTGCTCTAGTGGAAGGTGTCCCTGCCTCTGATAGGGAAGTTGGAACTGGATGAGCCTTAAGGTCCCTTCCGACTCAAACCATTCTGTGATTCTATGATTCATAAGAAAGGCTGTTCTTCATGGTAACTCCACTGCAAAACCTAGGACTTTGGATGTAAGTTTTGTTAACGTGCTGTTAAGGAACAAAACGTTATTGGAGGCGTTGTTCAGGCGAAGCACTAGCCCCAAACCTTGACCGTTTGTTACTATTAAAGACCCCTTGGCACTTTCCACGAGAGCAGAGGTGTGAGCCCTGGTGTCCTGGCCAAATTCCAGCTCGGGTAATTAAATTCTGCTTTCCTAAAATCCCCCCTGTAGTTTCAGCCCAGTACAGTATTCTTCATTTCCTCCCCGAAACTGCTGCACAGAATTGCTTTGTGCTGGTAAACAGCTGCCACATCTCACCCCAGAGGAATTGCTGTATTTCAGTACTGAAGCTCTCTTTCTCTCTCCCTCACACAGACACGGTATTGCCCTGGAGCACCCATAAGCATCCCTTCTCACCGGCGGTGTTGGAGGCGCTAAGTGTGCAAGCCAAGCTCTGCCTCTGGACCACATTCCCTTTTCCTACTGCAATATTAGTAAGCCATGCTCAACTTTCAGAATCCAGACTAAAAATACCTTGCTGTTTCTAAAGAGCTGGGGAGCTGAAGTGTTGGTGCTGCTGCTCTTGATTCCTAGATATTGGTCATACCTGGTAAATGGTTTCATTTTCTTTGCTGAGGAAGAAATCTTGAGTCCACTTCTACTGGGGCTTGTTAAGCTGTTGCCTTGGGGGGCAGTTGATCAGTTGTTAAGTAGTAAGCAGCTTTGGCAGTCAACAGGCATAGGATCCCCTGCAGCTACTCCAGCCTGCCTGTCCTATCATTCTTTATAGAGGTAGCAGAGTATTGTCTTAGAAGTGCAGTAGTGATAAAATAGGAACAGAGATCGTTCATTCAATTTTGCATGCACAGGTATTTTAGCAAAGCCTGTGGTACCTGTATGGACATACATACATGTATTTATTTGTCAGTGTGAATGTCCAGCTGAGAATTTTGTGCAGAATTTTGGTTTTGATGATAAATCAGGGATGCTAAGTGAAAAGACACAGCCTGAGAATAGTGTGAGCTGTACTGAGAGCTCCTCCGCTCTTCATCCTGCCTGCTGTCGAACAGCTTCAATTCACCAGCACAAAATAGGTGAAAATATAGCAGGAATTACAGGCTTTTTTCTAAGCAATGGCCAGGTCACAGAGAGCCCTGCTCGGTGCAGGCCAAACCTGATCTGCTTTTATCTGACAGCAAGGAAGTTCTTCAGCTGTAATGTCTTCTTTGAATTGTCATATCAAATAGTGTATTCTTATTTACTCCCTAAAGTGTTGTGACATGCTTGCATGAAAGGTGTGATATGTTCTAAATATTGGGGGAAAAAAGGCCAGCTTTGTCATTTCTCTCTCTCAAAAATGTTTCAGTGGTTGCAGAAATACCTGTTTTCTAATCCGAGCGCACACTAAGAGATTTTGCCCATCCGATTTTTACTTAGCTAAAAGTACACCGAGAATGACTCAAAGCAGGCTGGAGACATTTCTGCTTTTCACATGCCAGTAGGGTTCTTTAAAATGTATTTTATGCTGGGGTTATTTTGTTGGGTTTTTTGGTTGACTGAATTACCTATATTCCTTGAAATGGTGTTTAGTAATTCTCAGCGACTGCAGAGATGCCTACTGGGAAGTGGTCAACTGATCACAACAAACCCCACTGACTCCGGGCTCTCCTACTGCTTTAACTCAATTGCACTTTCTTATCCAAAGCCACATCTCTTAGGAAAATCCCAGAAATGCTGTTTGCTGTGAAGCATGGTTTTAATATTAGCACAGCTATTTGAAAAGACAAAAGATTAGAAAGACTATTTGGTACGGAAGGAAGAAACAGTTTCAAGGGATGGATTTACGGAAAACAACACTCACATTTGCTGCTAATGTTTACTTCATAGTCTAAAATATTTCCCCCTTGATGCTGAAAGCAGCTTCTATGGATATGAAAGGGGATGTCCATTCTTCATCTGTGTCTTGATCTCCTATATTCTGTAAACTATTACAGGCAAAATGGAACCTTGGGATTTATTTATTTGTTTTTCCTATATTGGTAATATATTGTAATATGTACTGTAGTGTGTATATATATATATATATTTAATTATATTGTAATAGCTCATTAAAAAGTCAGACAGGGAAGTTTAGACATGATTGAGCAACCTGGTTGTATTTATAGAAAGTGTCCTGCCCATGGCAGAGGAGTTGGAAGTGGATGAGCTTTTGAGCTTTAAGGTCCCTTCCAACTCAAACCAGTCTGGGATTCTATGATTCTGTGATAATTAAAGGACAGATGGACTTTAAAGAAAGCTGGATGCTAAGATCAGAGCCCATAGGGCTGACCCATAACAAAAGTGCTCGCATCCTCAGGAATGACTATGAGCCTAGTTATGGTTTTGCAGTGTAAGAATTAATAGTAGTAGCTCATTGGTCTAAAGAGATAATATTTGACACGTGTCATGATATATAACCATATTGTTACCCTCATATGCCAAAATTAATGGCCACAGTTCAGTTCCTGCATGCCCAATGTGAAGCCCACAGGAATGATGGGTTAAACCCAGTTCATTTCTCACAGGAGAGGGTTTCGATGAGGAGTGACACTACCGGCAGGGTGGTACATGCTTGAGGCTTCTGAGTGTCTACACACTTGCTGTTGGTCCCTCCAAAAATGACCTCCCATCCTCCTCTTCATCCAGCTTCTCTACAAAAGCACTGATACCAGGTGGATAGGAAGGAGCTGCAGATAGAATAATAATAAGAATCTCAAATTAAAATAGTTAATGGCACTTTATAGACAGAGATCTTAATTTCTAAATTAGGATTGCTCTTTGCAGCTTTCTGCCTTCCTCTGTAGGGACTTTCTTCTGGAGCTAATTTTTTATTACTGGAAATACCACCGCAGTTTGCTCCTTGCCCCATAGGGAACCTCCAGCAGGCCTATTAATACTCTGCAGACCAGTCATTCAGATGCCTTGTCTTTGGACAGCATCTTCTTCCTTTGTTTCTTCCTCTGAGGGAAAACTTTTCTTTTTTGTCTTTAACACAACACCAAGCAAGCAAGATTGTCTGGTTCTGAGAATTTAGCCCTACTCATGGCAGGAGCCACAGCCTAGAAAGCAGCATCCTCTGCATGCTGGATCTTCAATACATCAAACGACAACGTTGGCATTGTTTTGAGAGGGTTAACTAAGATTAATGAGAAAAGAAACATGATGCCATGGAGGATCAACATTACAAATCAATGACTGAATAAATTTCACGTGTATTCCAGCTGTACTTTGCCTAGCATGAGGCTGATTCTTAAGAGTGTATCTTTTATGCTTCTAAATAACCCACTAAGACAGGAACACTGCTTCCACTTTAATAATGCTTTATTTAAGGTTTATACAGTAGTCAATGTATTGATTGAGGAGGAATTTGTAGAATCAAAAAAGAATGCTTAATAAGGTACAAGTAAGCTCCTCCAGCTTTCTCCACTCCCCATCCTTAACATCTGTAAACTGCAACTTCAATACTTGCATCCTGGAAAACAAAAGTCATTAGAAAAGCAAACCGGATTTGCTGGTAGTCAACCTTAGACTTTGCATGGATGAAGTAACTTCCTGGAAAGGTGAACTCTTTATATGGTAGCTTTCTCTAATACTGCTCAGTATCTCCTGAAGTCGGGTTGTAGCAGCTGATGAAAAGGGAATGCATATTTTATTTATATATACCTAATTACTGCTTAGAGCCAGGAAATGCGACCTCTGTCTTTGCGAATTAGGTCCTTTGTCGTTAAACTCCCACACTGGAGCCGCCTTTCTTTGTTCCTTTAATCAAACCACTATCACCCTTAAAGTGCCTCTTAAAACTGCCGTTTGTCTGGCAAATCTGACGACGTTTTCGCTCACCTCCCGATAATTACACGTATAAAAGCAGCGACAAAGGGAGACCTTTTTACATCTCCCAACGCTTTCCACAGCCCAGCCTCATAATCAGATTCCAGAAATTGAACTTGCAGAAAGTTTGTGCTAGCCTTGTGGATTTTCATTTCAGATGTTGTCAACTCAAGGGCATTTGGACCAATCAATATCTGTCTGTCTTCTCGCACAGAGAAAGTTGGCTATTAGAAAAGAGAGGCTTACAGCAGGCTCAGCCAATACCATTAGCCCTAGCCTAAGGGCAGTTGTGTCCATGTGCCGGGGTAGGCACCTGCCCCCTCCCCTCCCCCACCATTAAGAAGGCCACTGGGGATGTCATTTGGACATAGCGGGCAAAGAGCACTTCTTTATTCTTTCTCTTTTTTACACCCAGACTTCACCAAAAATCAATAAATCTGTTCTTTGCTTATTTTCAGAACTTTACTTCAATATAAGCAAGGACTTTCCTTCCAGCTACAAACTCCAGTAGCACCAAGTCAGGGATTTTTTTTCTCTGTGTGTGTGTGTGTATTTTTTCTTTTCCTTTCTCTGTTCCAATTTGAGAAATAATTGGAAATAATATCCACTGTTTCTTCTCTTCCCTGCTAAAGGCTCTTAAGAAGAAAGACCTTCATCTGCTGAATGTTCATGATTCAGTACTCGATTTTCCTCTCCTTGCTGTCCTTTTACTGCTAATGATTTTATATGATCAGGTAATGAAATGCTGTATTTCTTTGTTTTTCAGTCAACAAAGTTTTCTCCGTATTGAATTAGGTATTGTTATTTTGTGTGTCAAGGCAATATCGGTGATGCTGCTGTTGATAGTTTTTTAAATATGAAGCAATCACTCTTCAGTTTTAGACATAGGAGTATTTGAGTGTTGGGGAACCAGGTATGTGTTGTGGGGAGGCATCAAGCCCATGCTTGAATGTTGTGAGATTACTTTCTGAAAGAAACAGTTTTTAATCTATTCTTTCCCTGGAAAAAGATAAAGGATGATAAAGCTCAGTAACCCAATGACCAAACCTAGCAGCAGTGGGCATAAGTATGGAGCCTGCATGATAAGAAACCTACAAGGAAAGCAAATAAATTGTCACTAGAGGGCTATTCACTGAGAAAATGATGACAGAGGACAAAAGGAGGGGGTGAAAGCAGAAATGGAGTTGATGTGGATGGAGATAAAAACACTGTAGAGATGGTTCACTAAAATCAGTTTGGAAGATAAAAAATTGGGAATACATCTTGAAGCCAGAAAGCTGTTGGTCAAAATGGGAGGAGGGAGCTAGTGATAGTAATTTCATTTAACAGATCTCTTAATGGAGTTCATCACAACAAGTCTGAATAGGTACACTGGACCATGGCCTTTTAGCTATGAGAAGTCAAAATGGAAAAAAAAATTCCTAAAAACAAGAATATCTCATCATCTGACCAAAACCTTTGGTCATATAATGCAATCCCTTGAAGGCTCATGTCTGGAAGTCTCAGAACAGAGAAGACATTTAATATTTTGATCTTTAAGAAGCTAAATGAATAGTTAGGCAAATACATGTTTTCTGCTGTGTAATTACATTGTCTAAGCTATTTAGGAGCTTTGTTTAAATAAGAAACATAAGATTTGCCTCAAATACTTCTGTGAAGCTCTGTTAAAGTCAGAGACAACTGGTTGAGACCCTATTGCAGACCTGGCTTGAAACCACCAGCAAGTGTGGAGAGCTCAGCCAGGAAAGACCTATAAATTCCTGTAAATACAATATTTGGGTACCTAGGAAAGAGCACAGTGTGAAGATTCCTTTTCTGTGTTAAGTTAGGCTTGAACCGCAGAGATGAAATGATGCACAGAATTAGAGTCTGTAAACCCTATGAAAGCCAGGGAGTGAAAAGTGTTGGTTGGATCATGTTTTGCTGAGATAATCTGGCATTTTTTGGCTCTTTCACTGTAATAGCAAGCAAAGAATGTTGAGATTAAATATTCTTCGAATGACTTGTGAGAACTTCATAAGGTTCACATCTTTCCATCACCCAATCTGATCTCTCAGATAGCCTCGTTCAACCAAGCTCCTCTTGCAGTAAATGACAGAAACATTTTGCTGACAAGTCATGGCAAGTTGTGCTGTTTTGAGTTTGAATGGTTCAATTGGCACTGTACCTATTCTAAATCATCAGCAGGATGCTCTGAGCGGGACAATTAAGACTGGGAAACATTCTCACCCCACCATAATGCATGTGCATTATGAATGCATTTCCATAAAGGAAGTGTAAGGAAGGATCCTTGTGGGTGGATTCCCTAGAAGATGTTAGAAGGATTTTGGGACGCAAAGAGCAGAGCCAGTGCTTCCAAGAGAAGGTCAGTAAGTAAGTAGGAAAGGGCATATTTCCTTAAGAGGGGATTTGTAGATATGAAACAGGTTTATGATAATACATACTAATTAGTAAAGTGGCTTTAAATTAGCATAGTTTTTGGTTTGGGAGGTTTTTTCCTCTTTTTTTTTCTTCTCTAAAATGCACAAGGTTCAGGTTTTGGGTTCCTCTCACAGCCTGGCAAGGCTCATGCATTTTCAAGTGCTCAGGCAGCAGTACTTGCTGCTTCATTGAAAATAATAGTACCATGCTAAACAGCATCATCTTGGGATCACTTATGGGATTTAGCAGCATTTAAGGGGTGAAGGCTAGGATACTGTAAAGTGAAAAACTCCACTGCAGAGAAAACAAGGTGCATTTCCTCTAAACCCCTGAAATAGCTGCATTTCATTTAAGTGCTTGAAATGTAGGTGGAAAAATATACACCAGCAAGATCTTATTTACTGCCTAGGTTGTAACGACGTGGTAGGATCTTTTGAGACAGATGGGTAAAGCAATAGACTTTGTGTCTACTTAATCTCCAGAGCTGAGAATATTTCTTCATTTGAGTGAGCAAACTTGTTATGCCGCCGAGCGCTTCTTCATTGCACGGATTATTGTTTTGAGCTCAAGCAAGATCTTCTATTTTTGATATTTAAAAGGAAAGCAAAAATAAATAGCATGTCCTTTTCAAAGCAAACATTTCCAAATGACTAGTCGATACCAACTATTAAAAACTAAAGAGGCAGGTCCCTTAGCTGGACTCCCACTTCATTAAACTCTGAGGGACTTTCGCTGTAGATGTTGAGGTGCAAGATCCTGCCCTTATACACCTACCACAGCAAAAGATCTGAGCAAACCAATCACTTCTAAACCTGTTGTCTAAATGTCATTATGAGCACTGAGTTATTTGGTTTAGCTTTTTAGTAACATGAAAGCTTGTGCTTGTGTACAGTTTTGTATTTGCTTTGGAAGGGGCATTTTGGACTAATTAGATTCTGGAGCTAACTTCCATGATGTGGGTAAATACAGCAGGGTCCCAAGTCAACCCAATACAGACCCACTGTCCTGACAGTGCTGTGATGTGTGTTTCCACTTCATTCTTCTGCAGGCTTTGGTGAACTCCAATGCACACTTGGAAGTTGCTTCAGACCAAAAAGATTCAGCTGTGAAAAGAGAAACATCAAATGATTCAACGCTTGTTTCTTACCTGGATGCTACTTGCCATTTCAGCTAACCCAATCGAAGCTGATTTCAAATCCCATTCATCTGTCCAAGGTGCAGCATGTTGAACAGAAGGTATGAAATTAAATACTGCATTACAAAACTATAAAGCCTCCTAAAGAAGAAAGTCATCACAGAACTGTTCTTGTTTGATTATTCACATTATCCTTTCAGAGGAATATTTCACCAAAATGGTTCACTTAGGTCATAGAGATCTGGTCCTTCTGTACTATGGAGTTTGCTACTATATAGACAGGAATTTGAGTGTGATTTCTGTCATTAGAAGAAGACAACCAGACAGTATAATCTGGAAGTTTATCTATGACTTTCTTAAGATCAGGTATGTCCAAAACTAAAATTCAGTAACAAAGAGTGTGGAAGTGGGTTAAAGTATTAGAAGAGTCCATGAATAAAACAAGGTCCCACGTCTCAAACTTCAATCGTGTTTTGTGTTTCTGGGTATCCAATTTTATATGGGTAACAGCTCTTAAGACTGAAGTATGAGCAGGAGAAAAACTCGAATATCTTGAAGAAAAAAACATTTGAAGAGGATGAGCACTCACTTGAAACATGCTACCTGGCTCTTTGCTTCACATTGAGCTGGGAATCTTGTTTTTCCTTTGAAGTGTCTAAATCCAGCCTTGGCCTTGTTGGTAAGTCAGTATTACAGTAACATTTCTGCAGGCTCAGTGGACATGGTCATCTGCTTGTGTTGCACAGCTCATAGGTTCCAATGGGAAGAAATCTCCATAAATGTATGAATTAGAAAGCTGCTTATGAACTCAAGCCTGTAGAAAATAAGTGTCGTGAATTTACCACGTAGCCTGCTCATACATTCATATCGTAAAGAAACAGCATGATGTTGCATAAACCAAGTATGACTTCAAATACAGCATAAATAATAATACTACTTATAATTCTAATGCATAAATACTTCTCAGGATGTATTTTTAAAACAATGTGGGTCATTTTCTTTGCCTGGATATTTGGAAATTTCAGCATTAAAAAGGCATACAGTTGGGGACAGCAGAAATGGCAGGGATGCAAGCTCCCTCATTCTGTTTTGCCAGACTGGTTCACTTTAACCGTGCATGCAACCACGGGCATGAACACATTTTTCTGTGGGTTCCCCAGTGTCAACAGTTGAGCACATTAGTGTCACTTGTGGCTGCAGCATCCCTGGCGCGGGCATCTGTCTAATGGACAGTGGTGGGAGCCGGCAGACATAAAACCCCTGAGCTGGAGCCCATCAGGCAGCGAATGTCGGATGTGTCAACTCCTGCTTCTTAGCAGAAAATGTTTCCTATCGTCTCCAGCCCCGTTGCTCCCACTGAGTGTGCACGCCAGCGTTAGTGCCTGCTCCACTTATTTCAGGTATTTTCATGTCAGCGTGCTGGTAGCAGCCTAAACCCCTCTTTTTTTTTTTTTTTTACCCTGACAGTGGTAGGAAATATTCTTCATCTTTTACCAAATCCTGGCTTGCTTCATTCTTGTGCAGGCAAAAGTTTGGTTGGAAAATCCCTGACTGGAACAAAGAAACGTTGGGCTCGGCCTTATTGCATATTAATACTGGGGGAAAAAAAAATAGAACTGTGAAGGTTTTTGTACTCATCTGACCCATCATCGGCCTCTAAGGAGCAGGAGGAGTCCATGCCATAGAATTTTTAAAGACCTGATAAATAATTTGCCATAACCACAGGGTACCATGGCATAATGGAGCTAAGGTAATATTTCATTTGCTTATTTACAACTTGTTTACATTAAGTAAAACATTCAGTTTCTTTTTGTATCTATATATGTATTAGTAATTATTGTGGGAAATATTTGAAATCTCGCTGCACAGTTCTCAGCAGAACTTCTTGGTGTGTTTTGGAGTCTCGCACGGTAAAAATTATTCCATTATGCTATTAAGGCATAGAATGTGCAACATGCCATCCACCTCAAGGCATTTCTGGGTTCATTTTTGTCTCCTTGAATACCTGTAGCTCCCTTTCTGCACTAAAATTTTACTGCAAGCATGCTCTTGTATCTGCCAGTTAACTCTCCCTTGAAGCTCAGTGGCCTTCTCTGCTCTGGTGGTCACTCATCGTGCCCCTCTCAGATCTAGGAAGGGGGTGGCAAGCAGCATAGTGAATGGAATATCAAGCAAATTCACATCAAATGGCAGCGTGACCCCCCCCCAGGTAATAAACAGGCATCAGGTATAAAAGAGTTCTGCCCCGTAACTTGTCATTCTCCATGGTGTTTCCACCAGTCCCTTGCAGTGCTTGTGCCAAGCTGCCTAAATTCTCCTTGTGCATATTGAAGCCTGACTAATTTGGAGCAGCTCTGTGTGATCCCTTACCAGATCGCTGATGCTATGATTCCTAATTAGGAATGTAATGCTAGGTAGACAGTGGTCACGGGGAAAGGAGAGGGGAAGAAACGAACAGCAGAGAGTAACTGTTTTATTGATGCCTGTAGTCTCAGCTAAAATACAGCTCCTGCTGCATTTCTTCCAGCAGCACAAGCTGAATCTTTTCCCTCATTTGATACAGTGACCTCTCAAGTGCATCATTGCCCCGAGGGCTGAGGGCAGTCCAGCAACTGTTAAACCCCTTGGGTTGATAATCTTCTCCCACATTTGCCCTTAACACCAGACATACCACCATTAGCTACAGCTCCACTGGTGCTCATTAGAGCCGATCAATATAGACTAACATAAAGAATGCTGCTGCGCCTCCTGTTATTTTTCAGTTACTGCAAATTTACAGACTTTCACCTACAATACAAGGCTTTCCTGCTGTGCTATGTAAAAAAGAGGATTTGAGACCAAGAAAAAACCCAGGCGGTTTTTATTAGATGCCCAAATGTTATTTATCTTGCTGCTCAAAACACCTTCTTGTTAGAAAGAGTACAGAAGATGTTCTGTGCAAAATTCTCTTTGGATTAAGTTACTGTACAATTGCAACTTTTACAAACCACAGCAGATGCATTGATAAACAAAATCAGGCACATTTTAATGTGAAAGAGTGTTTGAGCCTATAGAGCCTATGCAAATGCTTTCATGAACTTAGCCTGATGTTTTTAAGCACACTGAGACCGTGCTCTTTGTGGTTAGATAGCGATTGTGCGGCCAGTTGAAGGTCTATATGTTGAAGGCATATATGGAGAGCGGCTCCAGCACTGCATAGTACCACCAGCAGGTGTTGCCAAAGATCATAGCAAGAACAGCAACAACAATTAACAAATATGTTGTCCCTTTTCCACATTTTATCCCAAAGAGTTTTTCAAATGATTCCCATACCACTAATCACAATAGGAAACAACTAATAAACTGCTCGAAAAGGTACAAAACCACCTAACTTCCATCAGGCATTTAGCAAGGAATAATATACAGGTATTCAATTCAGTGGGAAGAATAAAATATTTTACTTTTAATTTGCATTTGGAGAAAAGGAAGGTCAAAAAACTTCATAGGGTTTGCCAAAGGGCAATGGGATGGGAACGTAAAAGTTGGGTTTTCTCATGCTTGCTTTGGTCAGTTTGAACATTCAAAGTTTGCAGTAGTTTTTAGGATATAAAGCAAAGAAAATATAGCATCCAGCCAACTTCAAGGAAATTTTAACAAGATAGGAAACAAATATTTTATTCAGTATAAAGTTAAGTGCTGCTTATCATGGATAAACCAAGCCATCCTAAGAAACTGGATGGTTAAATGGGTGTATGGAGCATTAAAAATACAGGCATCATGTTGAATTCCAGTGAATCAAGAGTAAAAAAGCCTCATCTACACCAAGTTGTTCCATATTAGTAGGATTTAAAGCCCCCTGTATCTTATTGAAAATGGTGGCTGAAAGAGTGCAACTGAACGAAAAGGAATTTCAAACTGACTATTTGAGTTAAAGAAGTAGAGTATGGCAAATTTTACCTGTTTTCATCAGGTATATCATTCAACACTTTAACTTTTTGCCTAGTACTCCAGTGCTACAGGTGATTAAATACTTCTGTTGAATAGCTTATTTATTCAAGACCTTTCTGAAGAGCTGAAAGGGTATGAGAATTTCATTTGTGAAACTAGGGATTTCTCAAAGTCCATTAAAGCACCTTTACTTACAGAATGACACAACTTCTCCAGATGCGTCCTTTGCTTTAGTGGACCTATTTGCATCTTAGGTATTACTTAGTGTGAGTAATGCGGTAGGACTGAGCCCTTGATGATAGGCTGATTAATGAAATCCGTTCTGCTGGGTGAACATAATGGAAAATGTGATTCTGTTGGCTTCTGAAGTCTGAAATTCATCTCCATGCAAACGACACACATTTTATGTATGTCATAAGCCTTCTACTATCCTTCTGCTTAGGTGGGGATTTCATCCAGTGAACGGAAGGGTGGTTGTTACATCCATTAACGTCGTTAAAATGTACCCAGTAAACCCATTGCTCATGACATTGCCTCAAGTATGAATCTTCCCTTCAAGAAGAGCTTGGATAAAATTGAGGAAAACCAATCAGGAAATCTGACCTAAAAAAACTCCTTATTTGAAACAGGACTCATTTTAGGAAAAAAAGAAATAAAATACTTTGATTTTAAGACTTTCAGTGAAAGAACACTGGCAAAATCACTTGGTATATAACTTACTGAGTGAAAATATGGCAGCTAATTTCTAATTTGCACCTTTCTAACTCAGCTTGCTGTTGTCAGTCGTCCTTACTCGTAGTCTGCTAAATTAATGAGCTGTATGATCTAAGCTCCCCTGTTTATTTCAATGCAACTGTAAATCTTACCCTTAAACTTCTGGTCAATTGGCTGTGAGTTCCTTACTTGTCCCATGATGAAGAGAGAAAAGAACCATATTTTCCAACTCATGCTTCATTTCTGTAGTTCTTTTCTGAATCCCCTCCAACTTTCCCAGCGTTCACATGTCAAAGCGTAGGATTCAAGAGGGAGCATGTATCTCAGCAATGGGCTCACAAATCTTGCTGACAGCAGCAATAATTCCTCACCACGCCCCCCCTGCCCGATAGTCCATAACTTTCAATAATATCACAATATGGAACTAACAGTGACTGTCCAATTGAGAGTAATATATTGTATGTTTTGATCAACAGGGAAAGGGTTTTAGGAACTTTCTCTTGTCAAAGCTGAATATATGTTCCAAACCCTAATTATTGACCGAGTTGGCACTTCATGCAACAATGTCTTTGATTGTAAATTAGCTGGTTTTAATGGTCTGCAGCAACACTTTCAATATCCTCTTTAGTGCCAAGTTTGAATGATGGAACTTGCTATATATGCTGACACTTTTTATTCTTAAACACCTAACGTGCAATCTGTTCCCGTGAGTTTTAAAGGGTAAGATAAAATGTCAAAATTGTTCAAAAGTATCATGTATATTTTTTACTCAGAAAGTTACATACTCAAAACTCTAATCAGTCCACCTGGGTTTAGGAAATCCCTTGTTATCCTGGCGGTGTGAAAACTGGACTACAGATAAAGAAAATGGTATTTTTATAGAATGGTCCTTTGAGATGGGACTGCTCCTCTGTTGTCAATGTAGGCCAAAGTGCCAGTGGGAAGTGCAGTACATGACCTTAGTCAATTAGCAGGGTCTCCTTAATCTCCTGGGGTTACTTTGATCTGCAATATCAAGTCTAACACCTTAATGAAATTTTACAGATAGTCACAGAAGACATCCATGTAGCGAAAAAACAATTTCATTTTATACCTAAACTCCTAACACATGCTTAATAAATCCCCAGAAGGGAAATAATAACTATAACCATATTCAACATAAATTTCTCCTTCTTTTTTTTTCTCTCTTCACACTGTGTTTATGGCTGAGGAAAACAAGATTATAATAGACGGGACTTTGCTTGTGAAAACTGAGAACAGATCAAGCTGCTGATTCACATTTTTCTAGTGGAAAACATGTTATTTGTTGCTGTTGCATTTTAAAGCTGAAATAAAGGGGTGGGGGGAGGGTGCCAGATTTTAATTGTATTTATTGTGTGACTGCATTTCAGCTGTGGAATTTCTGTAGCATATCACTATCCTGATGTGTGCATTCAACCCTGCTCCTTTTAAAATCTATGCTCATTCAAATCTTGTTTGGTGCTCTGCTCTGACCAGTTTTGGTGGAGTTAATTGGACAGCCTGGCCCGTTTCTGATATAATAACTAAGCATGACAAATAAAATCCGTGATCATGTGTTGATTTTGCTTGCTGTTATCTTCTCTGCTTATTCAGATCATTTTACCCAAAGCCCTTGCAGGGCCCAGCTTGCAGATATGCAAAACCACTTCAATAGGAATGTTGTTTTATTTCTGGGAAAAGGCTCCAGGATTCCCTGGCCAGAAGTAAAAGCACTGCATGGATTCACAGTGTCTTGAGAAGAAGGGAGCGAGCAAAGGATGGGGTTTAATTAGGCCACAGCTTTATTAACTCAATTTATCTGGGAATTGCGCAGTGATAATTCACACCGCGGCCGCTTCCTCCCTCTCTGGTGGTGCATGCTGCCTCCACCCCACACTTCTGGGTACCTCTTGGGTGCAGGTGATGAATCCCAAGGTTTGACCTTCTCCTTTCTGCTGCTTCTTGCCTCCTTCAGCCTTACTGGCCATGGAGACCCAGCAAGTTCCCCTCCACTGTCCCCCAGCAGCTCATCAGAGCATCCTCCATTCAATCTGAGGAGAGGGTCCTTCCTCTCTCCTGATCTCCAGCTTCCTTGCAAAATCACATACGGTTTGCAGTTGGGAATTAGATGGCCGTTTTGGATGTTTTGTGGTGAAAGAGCAGAGGAGAAACTACTCCAGCTGCTGCAAGGCACCTTGGCTGTCATTTAGGGAGATGCGCAGTGGGGCTTGGAGGGGTCTGCTGCCCTGTGCAGTGGTGGCGATGGTGGGTTCTCTCTGCCCTTTGCATGGCCGACATGTGCAGGAAAGGGTTCAGGCAGAAAAGAGAGGGTTTCTACACTCTCCATGGGCCCCATTGAAGCTAATTGGATGGCTCTTATGAGTGGATGCAGTCATTCCTGCTGCAGCCACCAAACCACCTCATGAGAAGTACGGTGTTTTATTCTCTGCTGCTGTTGCTGCAGGGCAGCCCCTCTGCTTACTTAAGACATTTCACCAAAGTCTCTTTTTCTTGGGGTCTGACCTTCAGTCTTAGGCAAAACACAGGCTGGCTTTAAAGTGGAATTTTGCCTGAGTGAGGTCTCCAGTGCTCACCACCAGAGCTCAAGAACATGTAATGTCTCTCCTGATGCTCTACATATAGAACATATCTATCCATAATTAGATATGATTAGAGGAACCAGAGCTGTCAAAAAGCTCTCTTTTGTAAACTGCTTTTTGCAGTCAAATTAAGGTTTATTGCTGAGCATCTTATGGTTTACCCCAACTCTGTTTTGCACAGTTTTATATTGTTGTTTTGCCTGTTGTACTCACACGGCTATATAGCAAGATGAAATCAGCTCTCCCTGTAGGCGCAACGATTGAGCTTTCCACTGTGGACAATCCCCATAACGTTTTCTGGGTTTTAATGCATTCAGTAACTGTAAAAACCTCTTAAAATTGAACAAGGTTGTAAAACTTGGCTCTATACAGATTCCCCTAATTAACATATGACAGATACATGCAGTCATTCTGCTGGTTAATGTTTAAGAGGTAATGCAGGCACTGGGTTTGTCTTCACACATGTATGTTGCATTTTTTTTAAAGGAAAAATTAAGTTTTAATTTTTAAAATCTCAATTTTTATAATGCATGAAAAAAAAGGGAGAAAAAAAACTGCTTTATTTTACCCAGGTTTTATCTTACATTTCTTTCAGTACTGCTGAAGGATCCCAAAGTACTTTTTGCTTCTATCATCCCAACTGTGATAACATGCTCCTAGTGACCAAGGTGAGCAGTGCCAAATCCTGGCACCAGTGAGTCAGTCCTTGCTGTAGTTCACAGCACCATTGAGGTTGCTGCAGTCTCATGCGCTTGTAGAATGTGGGTCCAGGTAGGAGGTTGGTTTTGAGGTTTAGTAGGAGAATATGATGTATCTCTCTTTAAATATGTGAACTGTTGGAAGACACTCACAGAACCAGTCATTAGATGTCAATAGGAACTCCTCAAAAGCAAAATTACCAAAATATCAAACCCACAGAAGTATTGCACTTAGTGAATTAAACCATAGAATCAGAGAATGGTTTGGGTTGGAAAGGACCTTAAAGCTCACACAGTTCCAGCGGACACCTTCCACTAGACCAGGTTTCTCAAGGCCCATCCAACTGGGTGGGTTAGAATTGCCAACACAATGCTCAGTTTTTCCCTAAGCAAACAAGCCTTTCATTAGTTATCTACAGAATACTTGTTTTTCAGTTAATGATGTCCTGTATCTGAAATATGTTAGGTGTTTTTCACAAATATTTAATATTCATATTAATAATATTTATCTTTTAACCTTTTTAGTCTTTGTTTCCCACAAATATCCCCGAAGAAAACCTCTAAGAGGAATTCTCATCAAAACATCAGAAATGGGTGCTCAAGAAAGTGTGAAAAAGGCAATAGTGAGTATCTAAGTAAGAGTTTTGTTATTTTTAGCTAACTTACCTATTACAGTTTGATAATTTTACTGGTTTAGTCAGTCAATGCTTTCTTTTTATTCAGGTGCATCATAAATCTATCTTGCTAATATAATTTGCTTTGTATTTTTACTGTTCAGGTGTGTATTTGGCCACATGTGAGGTCTCACAAATACAGACTGAGAAGGTCTTTCCTCTGGGTTTTTATGTTTGAACAAGCAGTGTAGGGAAAGGGTGGGAGAGGGAGGAAATAACACCATCCCCTTTCCACTGACAGAGAATTGAGTGTTTTAAAGATTAAGTAACTTATGCCAAAAAAATGCACCCCAGATTTTTGAATCTCTGCTCATTGTTTTTAACCTTAAGATAACATTTCAGAAGTGATTTGGCTGATGGCATCCTTAAAATATCTTATGAAGGAATAGAATATTTTCTCTAGAATTTGCTATTTTGTTCCATGAGAAGGAGCACCTCTTCCCCATGTTGTACAGCAGTAACGTCAGGTTTCTGCGTGTTGTAGCCCTTGTGAAAGTGCAGGAAGGAGTTTATTCAGGGTGAGCACATCCCATAAACTGGAGATGCAAAGGGAAACCTAAATGCCTGAAAAATCCTAATGGAGACGGTGAGTGGATGGGTCCAAGTGGAGCCAGCTCAAGCTCAAAGAGTAGCACAGAGCAGTAAAATCAGGATACATCTTCCCCCATCCTGAGCAATGCTGCTGCACCGAGACATGAAGCATCATTTCCTCTTGCGCTTTTCAGGGTCCTGTGTGATACATGAGGCAGTGATGAGACCCAGATGGGAGATGGCAAAACTCTCCTTAATGACCACTGATGTTTTCCTGCCTGTAGCTTAATAGAAGCAGACAGCAAAGATTCTTATCTTACCACAGGAAGCCTGACAGTACAGTATTTCTCTTGATGCCAGGATTGTTTTTTGTTACAGGCTCTACAAACACGCTCCAAAAATGACTCAGATTCATATGGTGTTTGCTTATGCCTGTATGTTAGCACAATTTGTTTGTGCAGGTAAGTCCCGTATGCAATTTTAATTGAAAACAATCTCATGTAACAGTAAGAAAGCTTTCAGATCTAAATATGTGAAATCTCTGCATATAGGATTAAAAAATCTATATTCATTGTGGGGGGAAAAAGAAGGAAAAGATTACAAAAGACCAAAAGCTCTAGGGTTCAAGCTAATTTTTCATCTTTTCCTTAGGGAAAAACACTGGTAAATGTTAAGAAACACCCTTCAAGAACCTTTAATTTGTTTTTCAGTCTCCAAGATATAGATTTTCTCCTTTCCATTTAAGTAAAAAAAGATTCCTGTGGGTTTGTAGAGTCATTTGAGAAAATATATATATATTTGTATATTATTACATGCTTTGTAACATAGCTGTGATTATGCTGTCAGATAAGCCTAGGCAGAATTTGACTTGCATCCAGATCCACTAGCTTTCCTTATCTTTTCAGGAGGTGTTTGTTCCTGTAGATCACACAAATCAATTGCAGGATCAGGTCCTTATTCCGAAATCTCAGTTTCGCTGCGGTCAGTGGCAAAATCCCCATTGACCCAGCATGGGTCAGGATGTTGCCATAAATATCCTGTCTTTTGAAGTGGAAAACAGGATTAGGTCATTTTATTTTTGTTGTGGCCTGTGATGTTTCAGTTCTACAATCGGTTTTGGTGTTGACCTGCCTTTGAGTTCAAGCAGATACGAGTGGATCCAGCCCTGTTTATCAGTAACATGCAGAAAAAGAATTAGAACTGGAGCTTAACCCTATGTTATGTGGCCCTAGATTAACAGAGGTCTGAATATGCTTCTAGAGGCACACACACACTTATATATGATGTGGATAAACACATATAAATATGTGTGTGTGCATGTAGATGCATAAGCATCTTTAATGAGGAATTCTATTAATAATAGCAGGCATTTAAGTAAATGTGTAATACTTTGCCTTTCCTAAAGTGATCATTTTATACTCATTAAGAAGTAATCATTCAAAGCATTCTTTGAATAAATGTTCAGAAAGGTAAGTCTCATAGTCTCCATTTTACAGGTGGGAAAAAGGAGAAAGAGGCTGATGGCAGTGGGTTGTTGCCAGCTTTAGAGACGAAAAACTGCCCATGGAACAGACAGTGGTGAAACGGGGGGTTTGAATGCTTCTTTGCTCATCAATCACTGCTCAATGCTGGTGTTTCAAAGTACTCTGCTGCAACTGGCTGTGTTTTACATTCAGTCAGAAATTGCTGTTCCTGTAGAATTCAGCTGTGAAGCTTCACTTGTTGTAGCAAGTGTGAAATTGCATAGAAGTTATGGTAGATTTAAATAATAAGAGCATTTGCCCCCTGCTCCCGTGTTAAGGATGTGTGTATGTGGAGAGGCACGTTTATCCTTGCAAATTGCCATCACCTACTCCCTGCTACAGGAGGGTATGGATAAACATGGAGAACGCTGTAGAGATTAAAACAGTGTGTATTTCACTATCTACGAGCCAACCTCATTAAAAGAACTTCCTACATCATTTATCAAAGCAAGTCAGAAGGAGGTTCAGGGTAGACCACAGTAGCCAGTGACCTCCAGTCTTAATTCCATAGCATTGGTTAATATAGTTTCTGTTACGCAATCTGAGATTCTTTTCAGCTCTACATGTCTTAAACACATGTGAAATGAAAATCAAATATTCTTTCCATTAAATGAGGTGCTTTTCTTTCAATTTACATACCATTGGCAAAGTCTTGGCCTCCGCATTAATGAGTTCCACTTGGATATTTGGAGGTTGCCTTTAACTTGGCTTTGTTCTCCAGAACTTACTCACACAAGTATTTGCAGGTGTGTGAGAAAATAAGCTTTGCATTTAATGAGTCGTACACTACATTTATTATTCTCATCTGCCCATGTCCATATCTGGAAAGACATTCACCCCATAAGCACTATTGTGGCTGGGATTTAAAGCTGGAATTACATTGTGTGACAGTGGTCCTGTGCATGGGGCCAGCAAAAAGTCCATTGACCACTCTGGAGCATAACATGGTGCATAAGGAGGATTTAAGCAGGACAAAAGGCTTGTGTTGGCATGCTGTCCCATTGCTTTTGTTGGCTGGAGCTAGGTAGAATTCAAGACATACTTCAATTTGCAGTAGCATAATCCTACAGCATGACTATTAATATCACACATTGCCAATAGGAGCTAAAACCACTGAAGAATGCAAAGCACAGCCGTGTATTGCAACAGTTCACTAGGTGATTTGAAACACCATGCTGTGAAGTTTGAGCATGAGATGATAAAGTCAAGGGCTGGGTATATATTTCCTTTCATTTCTTTGATACGTTTTTTGCATAGTTGGTTGGGGTTTGAGTTGGGAATGCCATTTATATGAATACTTATTATAGGGTTTTTTTATGGAGATTTTTTTTGGAAGGGTTTTTAAAGCGCAGCTAAAACAAGAAAATAAACCTCAAGCAAGAACTTAGTCTTCGTGCCTGAAATTATGCCATCAGTGAAGTCAGTGGCAAAACTATGGGCTTCACGATCTGTAGGATTTGACCCCTGGGCTTTGGAGCTCTTTTGGCGAGAAAGAATAAATAAATCCTGTAAAATGATATATGAACTTCATAATCTGTGCCTCACTTAGAGAGGCCACACAATAAACTATCCTAAAAATCTAGTTCTGGCTTTCTCTGTTGAGCTAATCTGTAGTCAAGCCAGCTTAGTTCATGTTCTTAAACACACTGAATAAGCTGAGAAATCAAAAACTATCAACAGTGTGTATTTTAAGGGCTTGGACCAAAACTTTTCAACGTCAAAATACATTGAATCAAGCCCTAATAAGATGATCAATTAGAAACCAGGTTTCGTCAAAATCTGGCCTTGCTTTACTGAGATTTGCTGTAATGCCAATTTTTAACCTTCTGGAGCACAAGTCTTTTAGAGCTGATAAGCTGGGTTTACTATCAAATAATAACTTGAACAATTATTGGTTTGCCATTTGTGCCTGCAGAAAGATTAACAGGTTTTGGTCTGATTAAAACTGATGAAAAATAATTTTGGCTAAATTGGCTTGTTCGAACAAATTAAGTTGCTAACATGGGGGTGATGATACCCGAAAATATTGCAAACCACTCTTGCATCCTATAAATAGTCTTGCTAAAATCAGTTCTTTCCATCCAAGGCAGCTTGTGGCAAGCATTTTCCTAAGCAGCCGTTTCACCTGTTTGTTTACCCAGAGCCTCTCTGGAAGGTTGGTCCCTGGGGCTCTTCCCACATATAATTCCCTGCTCTCACAAGTTTTGTGTATGCTTGTCAGAGGAGATGCAGGATGAGAGCCCATGCTCCTCCCTTTACTCTCCTGGTGTTGTCTGCTAATAGGGGGCATCAAGGGACCAAACCCAGCCTGGTTGTGTGGGCTCACTAGATTACACCAGCATCCCCAAGAAGGTCACTGTGATAGAAGCTGAGATCCTGGAGCTGCTTGTTTCTCCTCTGCTCCAGCAACCTTGCTCTCACTCCATGCACCCAATAACTATACATGGGGGAAATCCAGCTTAGAAAAAGGAGTTGGCTGTGGTAAAAGGAATCAAATACTGATGCTAGGTTTAACACCCAAATCATTACTGCAGGTAGAAAATCACCAAAACCTGCATCAATGGATGTTGTAGAGGGATGTGATGGAGGGCTGCTGACCCAACATGGACATGCTTATGGGAAAGAGGCTGGGGAAATGCTCAACTCATCTCCAAAACACGTTCTTTGTGTCAGAAACAGAACTGCAGAGCTCTGTCTGGGGGTCAGTCCAGTTTCTCACATGGTAACATGGGTCCTGCCCTCACAAAGCCAGCCCTCAGAAGGAAGGCTTGGGCCGTTTCCCCTTGGAAGCTCTTAATGTTTCATGTGTTGTGCTAAAGCTGCATATGTTTCTAGGGCATACTCACTTCCCAGAGACAGGTGGATGGCATATGTGCTTGTGGGTAGTTCTTGTTTTACAACTACATATTTATGTTTGAAATCCTAGGATATGTTGCCTTCTCCTTCATCCACATTCAATTTATAACTCAGCCAGCCTGTGCAAGAAGGACAAGGAAGTAAATATAGTAATATGACATCTTTATTTTTATTTGGTTTATGTCTTTGTGATACTGCAATGTTTTATGTACTTTTCTGTATCTGTTTTCTATTTTTCCCTGTGTTTCACAGAAAGTTTGATAAGTTTGGAAAATCATATATCTTTCTGGAGGTTCATTTTCCTCTTGTTTGAGCTGTATTCTTCATGCTGTAGCCCTTATAGCTCCTGTGTTGGGTGCTTTTTCTTACCTTTCCATTACATTCTTTTAAAACTATTATATATTTTTCCCCCATTTTTTTCCTTAGTGCACTTTGCCCTACCAGATGCGAGATTTTACCTGTATTCCATGTTTATCCCATAGCCTTTTCTTGTCCTTTTGCACATTATTTCTATCATCTATTTTTATACTTCTGTTGTAGGAACCAGACAAGCCACCTATAAACCTCTGGTTGCACACAGGAGAGCAGTTTCTCCAGAGGCAATATATGGAAGAGCAGCTGCCAAGCCTGAATGATGAGGGGTTTTTTCTACACATAGGAGCACTGGAAACCTTCAAGGCAGAAGAACCAGGTCTTCACTGGAGACTGGGATGTAGGAGGGGGAATTGCTGCCTGGAAGGCAACGGGAGCAGCCTTTAAATGCGCTGCAGTGTTTTAGCTCTGTGAGCCATGAGCAGGTCGATGAGGGACCTTTCATCCTGGGTAAGTTTTGCTCATAACTAGTTTTTTTGAGGGATGCTATAATTCAGACAGGCACTGATTCCGCAAAACACTTGACCTTTGGTACTCACAGGGTAAGACCTGACGATCATTGTGGCTCTTTCTGGCCTTAAAACCTATGAAATAGCATTTCCCACTGGAAAATCCTCATTTAGGAAGTGTGCGTCAGTTTTTCTTCATGCAAGAAAGCTTCTTCGTTCCGTTTGGGGCATGTAGCAGATCCCACATCCTAAACAGTGGAAGCAGGTAGGAAACTTTGCAATTGCAAGAGCAAACACCAAGCCAGAATTTAAATGTAAGAATGAAACTGAAATAAAACCTGACAACCTGCTTGTATTGGGCAGCCTGATCTAGTTGAAGATGGCCCTGCTCATCGCAGGGGGGTTGGCACTGGATGAGTTTTGAAGGACCCTTCCAACCCAAACCATTCTGTGATTCTGTTCTATGACTGAAGGACTTGTGATGGGTGGAGCAGGAGGTGACTGGAGGCAAGGCCAGTGAATATGCCAGGACCAACATTGCCCCAGTAGTTGCCCAGTTTAAATGGTCCAGAAAAAACAGCTGATAAAACACTTGGGCTACAGAAACATCACGGCCCTGCTGGGTGACAACCAGAGATTTCTTGGCTTTCTCCTTTTTTGTACAATTTGCCACTTCTTAGTTTTTCCCCCAGAAAACAAATCCACCACAGGGTGTATTACAAAGCCAGGAACATTAAAATCAGCAACACGAAAGCCAAATTGCTTGCAGAAATGAAGACTGCTTGTGTGTTTGCCATGCAAAAGCAGAGCTCTCAGTGTTGCAAGTGAGTCTTGGTTTAAGGACAAACAGTGCAAAGATTGTCAAACGTTGTGGACATAAATATTTATATTATCATTATTATAATTACTATTACTATTACTACTGTTGTTTTAATAGTGCTAATTGTAAAAGCTGCATCCAGGGAAGGTGGAGAAAGGCTTCCAAAGTTCACTGACTTCCCAACCCTGACAGTGATTCTCCTGATAACGGCACAGCAGGTCCACAGTGGCAAAGCCTAATTGACAAAGATCAAAATCTAATTTGGATAACACCAGGAGCCGAGGGGGTCATGCTCCAAATAGTGCTTGAGCCACAACCAGCCGTGTTTGTCGTTGCACGGGGAACATGCAAAAAAGATCATTTCAGGTCCCCAGATGAGGAAGAGGCCAATAACATTGAAAAGCATACGCAGGAAGAAGGTTTGCTCCTGAGGGTGCAATTACCAGGGCTGTGATGTGAGATGATAAAAAAATATTAAGTAGATTTTAATGTGGTAACAAAGGGTGGCCCTGCACTGGGCAAGAATAGGAAAGGAAGATCCTCCAGGCACCTAGATGAAAAATAATACAACCATAGCTATTAGCAGAGCTTTTCATGCCAGTATCTATCCCTTGTATCACTGGGATGAGTATTTTCTTACCTGGAATATAGGTCACTTTGCCTTGTAAGAAGCAAGCACCTCATTGTTATTTTTATCTATTAATTCCTTGAAAGGAATTAACCTAACCTGGCCTGCGGCTTGAAGTTGAAAAAACATATGTTTGTAGCATCATTTTACCCTGTTTTCTGGGTTATCAAGCCGTGGGCAGTGTGCTTCACCAGTGCTGCCATGTGCTTTGAATCCAGGTTAACCCCACCAAGTTAGGATAGCCGAGGAAATGGAAAGCTGATATTCACAGAGAATTCCTGAAGTCTTTTATGTGTCTTTCAAGGGCTTCCCCAAACAACAACAACAACAACAAAAAAGGTCTAAATAAGATACCAGAAAATCCTATAGGATTCCTTTTTATACCTTATCATTTGTGGGCAATAAAAAGAAATTGTAAGCAAATCTTGCAGCCCTCCATAAAGGGGGAATGCTGTATTTGACTTGTCCATCTCTCTGCTCGCTCCTTGCCTTTGTCTGTGAGCTGGATTTCACTTTCCCAGTTATAATTTGCAAATCACAATAGAAGATAAATAATTTCAAGACCCTCCTCTGCGTTGGGACTGAATTCACTTGTGTGGTGCAACTCAGCCAAGGCCTCTGGGGCTGTGTTCTGCACAGTGGTTGTAAAATATACGAGAAGAAGCTTTTACAGAAGAGATTTTCATGGGAAAAGGGAAATTATTTCATAATGGACAGTGAGAAGGGAAACTGGGACTGAGCTGTGAGGTAACCTGGGCTCAGGGGTGATGATCCATTTGTTTTCCGTTTTCAGCTCCTAAAAGGATTTAGTGAGATTTCCAAAGCTCTTAAGTAAGTGACTTAGGAGCACAGTGTCCATTGACTCAGCTTTTCAAGGAGAAAAACGAGTTTGAAAGCACAAATCTCGTTGTATTTGTGCTCCCGAGCAACTCAGGTGCTTTAGAAAACACAACCCCATTCTCACGCTTGATAGAAAAAATAAATAGTAATAATATAAATGAAAGCCAAGAGGTTCATGCACCTACTTTGGCAAGTGTGGAACTATTTAGAGGATGAATAAAAGGATAGTAATGAAACGATTCCTGCCTCTGGCTGGCACTCTCAGTTTTGGTAATACTTCAGTTTTGCGGCGATTTGGCAAACCTCTTGTAAAGGGTCCAACAAAGCTTCAGCGAGGCCTTTAGAGAACAGCAATCTGTACAGCACATTAATTTGGCACGTTTAGCAGCCCAGGTCTAGCTCATCACAGAGGTAGCATAAAAACTTCTTACACTCACTGTTCCTGGGCAGAGGTTAAAGCTATTGACAGGCAGTGTTGAAAAACAATGGCAATAGAGCTGCCTGCACGCATATCTGATCCAAGGGATGGAGTTTCCCCATGCTGACCAATACCAATATTAAAACAGGAAGGAAAAGCAGAGGTTTAACTCTACCTTTTTCCTGGTCTATGTATTTGTTTCATGCCAGTTGCTCTTGAACTGGAGGATGACGGTCTGCACAGGTTAGTGAGAGGCAGGATGTGGATTCTCAGTGTGACCCACCACTCGTTGTGCTTGCCAGGGACACAGATGAGACTTAAAAGATTCTTTCAATGACAAAAAAAAATGAATGATTTTTATATTCTCAGAGGTGAAATCAAACCAATCCCATTAATTTCAATTAAAATGTTACCTGTCTCAGGCTATCTCTTTTTTTTTTCCACCCTCAAAGACTGTTTAGGGATGGGAAAAATGAAATATTAATGCATTCTATAAATAATATGTGTGAGGCCCGTGGGGACACAGAACCCCCACATCATTAGTTAAATTGATCTTCCTCTTAGATTTTGCAGGAGATCGGGGGGTTGTGTGGCTTAGTTTTCAGGAAAAGCGGTCAAACCTGGGTCTGAACCACTGAGTATCAGATACGGAGCTGAGGTTCCTCATTCTGTTCCTTATTTATGGTCATTTTATGTTATTGTCTCAGATCAGAATTTCAGGAGAGGCTCTGGTAGGCTGCACAGTTATCCTTACTCATGTAATGAATTCTGTTATGGTCTTTTTATGAGTTAAGGATTGCAGGATTGCGACCTTTAATAGGAAATGAGTATCCAAGCTCAATTTGTTTCCATTGTGGCTAATTGCCTGCGTATCATATAATCACTGAATCCCAGCCTGGTTTGGGTTGGAAGGGACCTTAAAGCTCCTCCAGCTCCAACCCCTGCCATAGGCAGGGACACCTTCCACTAGAGCAGCTTGCTCCAAGCCCCTGTGTCCAACCTGGCCTTGAGCACTGCCAGGGATGGGGCAGCCACAGCTTCTCTGGGCACCCTGTGCCAGCGCCTCAGCACCCTCACAGGGAAGAGCTTCTGCCTAAGAGCTCATCTCAGTCTCCCCTCGGGCAGGTTAAAGCCATTCCCCTTGGCCTGTCCCTACATCCCTTGTCCCAAGCCCCTCTCCAGCTTTCCTGCAGCCCCTTTAGGCACTGGAGCTGCTCTCAGGTCTCCCCTTAAGGAGCCTTCTCTTCTCCAGGCTGCCCCAGCCCAGCTCTCTCAGCCTGGCTCCAGAGCAGAGCTGCTCCAGCCCTCACAGCATCTCCATGGCCTCCTCTGGACTTGCTCCAACAGCTCCACATCCCTCTTTTGTGGGGTCCCAGAGCTGAACACAGTATTCCAGGTGGGAGTACCATGATTATAATCTGTTTTCTGTAGCTCACTTTTCTGTGCTCAAGCATAGTTTTCCATTGAATTCTTATTGATATTTTAAACATACATGACCATATCATGATGCAAGTAGCTTCTAACAAAGCAGCAGCTTCACCTGACTTCTGCAGGAGCAGTTGTGGTGTACCTCACCATGCTTCAGCTCCCTCTTCAAAATGAAGCACAGTGTGGTTCCTTCCTCCTTCCCCCAAATGCAGCAGAGGAGCTGCTAAATCTAGCAATCTTTTCCTCTGATATTCTTTTTTATTCATAATAACATAAAGTCACTGCATGAGCAACCAGCAGTGTTTATTAATAGAGATCTCCAATTTTGGAGTCCTTGGTAAATTGAGAACATACTGAGAAAGAATCTTATCGCTCGAATCGTAGGAAATCCATTTCCAAGTTGTCTGTTTTTCATCAAATTAAAATTAGTTTCATGGGAATATGAGAAGGTTTTTATAATTAGATAATGGAAATTGGCCTAGGTTATCTTCCACTTATTTGGATGTAACATAAATAACAAGAATGTCACATCGTGCCAGTATTTACTCATCTAACTCAGCACAAATCCTGGGTCAAGGAAAAAAAGATTTGAAAACATTTTAGTGCTTGTTGCTTGGAGACCATTTTTCCCCACTGGAAGGGGCTCACTCGAATCCACAGTTGCACAGCAAGAAATCAGGAAGAGTTGCAATCCCCTCCCAAGGAATTTGCTCAGGTAAGACATTCCCAGGAATTATCCATCAAGTGACCAAGAATGATGTTCCCCTTCCCTAGCCAGCACAAAAATGGGGGTTTATTCGGTCGTGTTTCTCCTTTTCAATTAGATTTAGTTATAAATAGGTAACTCTTGCCTTCAAATCTTTTATTTTAAGCGTTATGATCATCTCTGCTCTCTCCCCTCTCAAGCCCTGTATTGGATACTGAACCCAGATAGTTTAGGTGAATATCCATGAGGTTTGGAGCCCATCCCATGACTGGGAGGTTCCAGTGATGTCTCAGAACACTGGTGGCAACAGCTGGTGTCTGCCCTCCCATTGCAATGGTCTCCTCAAAGGATTTACAACTAGAGCCACAACAAACTATTTCCCCTACAGACTGTGAGTTGAGGGAACTGGAGGCCAGATCAATGACAAAGGGTATGAAAGGGAATGCAGGTGGTGTTGATAGAGAACCAAAGTAGTGCTTACAGGCACAGTTTTATTGTTCTACCCAGTCAGTAATAAAGATGAAGGGCTAAATTCTGCTGGGGTGTCACAGGGCAAAACCCTCAGTGAGCTGCAGGTGAGTGCTCAGTGAAAATCAATGCACAGTATCTGTGGGGTATGCAGTGGACTTGGGGTCTTCTGCTCCTCACCACCAAGCCACAGGAGCAAACAGCAGTGGTCGCTGCCTCCTGCCTGTTATGCCAATGTTGACATTGATTGCACTCATAGGGAAGAGTTATTTTATTCACTTATTTTTAATCAGTGTCAAAATTGAGGCAGAAAAGTGGAAAATGTTGGGTTTTTTTCCCTCTTTTTTTCCTTATTTTCCCAGATCACAGAGGCAGCACAGAGGCTGGTGTGTCTCCTGGCTCAGTGTCCTGTGTGCTCCCAGCTAACACATCTATTCACGAGTCTGAAATGCCTCTTTCCATTTCCCTGCAGAACAAGGTCTTTAATAATCTCTTCACTTAAACAGAGACTTGTTGGGGCTAATATTACCTGAAACAGTATGGCAGGAAACCCCAGTCTCCACAGATAGCTCTGGAGATTGCTGGCAGGGGAATTGCCCTAGATATCTTTTATCAGAAGTTCAAATGTCTATTAAAAAAGGGCGAAGATGGTGTAACCTCAGGTGAACCTTCAGTCAAATCATATTTATTATCACAAGGTGGGTTGCAGAAGACAGCTTTGTGATCATTTGCACAGTGTGAATAAAGGAATAGGTACTGTCCTATGTTGTCCTTTTCGAGTGAGATTTGTGATTTAGGCAACAGTATGATCAGTGAATGGGTTTCTTACGGTATGGTATGGTGTAATGAGGGGAAAGTGTGACATATCCCTTCCAGACAACAGCAACACCATATCCCAAGCAGCGCAACCATTTTTCTTCACAAGTATTACAAAGCACATTTTCAGTAATCCCATTTCTCTCATACCCGAAGTCTAAAATCGCTTAAAAACAAATGTCCAGTCGGGTAAAATACTGTCAGTGCTTTTGCACATGCTCCTATCAGGCATTAATCCTCAGGTGACCTTTGTGTGACTGTTTCTTTCCAGATACACTAGATTCACTGCCTGAAAACTAGGAAATATCCCAATAATATCCCACACAACTGCCACAGTGAGGCTTTCCACCTGCAAAAGGGCTGAAAGCTGGCACTTATATAGGAGAATCTTGCAGATCCCAACCAAGCCACCCAGCTCTTTGAATACCTGGGGAAAATTCTGCACCAGTGACTGAAGAGACATTAAAATTGAAGAAACCTAGGGAAAAAGCATGTCCTGCATCATAACTTTTGGAGTAGCTTGAAATAAACATGTGTAACCGTGTTTCAGGTAATATTCAACACCCGTCTATTCACACTGCTAAGACTGAAGAGCTTCCTCACAGGTTTTGCATACCGGGAGCTGTAATTTCTTTTTTATCCCTATATAGACTGTCAGGCTTTTATATATTAACCACTGATTGTTTTTGTCTTCCCCTAAGAAATGCACTCCCTGCAAACGCATCACCTCTCTGAGCATCCTCTGCACGTGGAAACAGGCTTCTCGGTGAACTGGCACATGGAGAATGCAAAACGGTATTGATGAGCATTGCTGCACTTTGAAAAGGAGGTGGGGGGTAGTTTTGGGGTGTAGTCTCCTCATCTTCCCCTTTGTGAATCCCAAAATTCAATACATTCTGTATGCCTCTCTCTCTTACTCTCTCCCCCACGTTCTATTTACTTATTTCTTTCCCCCTTGCCCTAAATTCTGATGCCTACCCCAGGACACAGGATTGGTGAGAGCAGGTTGAAATTAGCGCCTACAGGCAGAGGATTTCCCAACCTGTGCCGGTGTGATGCTCCTAAGGATCCCCACTCAGGAGCCCAGCTTGAGCTGGAGTGGGAAGGGGAGCTGGTGGCAGCTGCTGAATTGTGCCTGACATCTAATTATGTCCTAGTCCTTGGCAACAGCTTGAAGATAACCTGCCCCTTGCCAATCATCCTAGTAAAGTGCTGCTTTCCTCCTTGATGCCTTTAGAGGCTTCTACAGCATTGAGCTCCCTTTGCACTTTCTTGCTGCCAGGTACTCAGTGGACCTGTGATAGTATTGGAGAAAAACCCCTTTTGGGCCTTAAGAACGTGCATACATTCCACTTGTTTTGTGGCTTCCCAAGTTTCTCTAGGAGAGAAGGGGAGAACGGTTTGCAGCGACTGCAGAAAGTTGCATTTCTGGCTTTCTAATACAGCTGTCAACTCTCAAGCAAATACAATTACCTGCTTTGTAATTAGGACAAGTTTGGCTGAGATTATGTGAGTCACTGGAAGTTATTCTGTCATTTAACCCAGAATAGCTCTATAGTTTCATACATGTCTTCCCTACAGAGTAAAACTTGAATTTATGATGAAGGTCGTGTAACTCAGCTCTTGTAGGGGGCATGAAGGAGGTTGGGTGCAAGGTGGAGGCTGCTGCCTGAGGTGGCTTTCCAGGGGCTGATTGCCAAACTGTCTAGCAAATAACCACGTAACAGTGGAATAGGTGTGAAACAAAGAGTGACACAAGGAAAAAAAATCTAATTATCCCAAAATAAAGAAACATGGGATGGAATTCCAGTGTGACCTTCGTTTAAAACCACAAGTTTTTCACCCAAGCAACGTTTCCTTTGGAATTTTATTATTAAGACAGGAGTTCTTACAGCTAATCTTCGTGAATCCCAGCCTGGTTTGTGTTGGAAGGGACCTTAAAGCTCATCCAGCTCCAACCCCTGCCACAGGCAGGGATCCCTTCCACTAGAGCAGCTTGCTCCAAGCCCTTGTGTCCAACCTGGCCTTGAACACTGCCAGGGATGGGGCAGCCACAGCTTCTCTGGGCACCCTGTGCCAGCACCTCAGCACCCTCACAGGGAAGAGCTTCTGCCTAAGAGCTCATCTCAGTCTCCCCTCGGGCAGGTTAAAGCCATTCCCCTTGGCCTGTCCTTTAGGGCTGCCAGATCTGAGGTTTTTATACCAACACTGATGTGCTGCTTTCTGAGCAGAGGGGTGGAACCTGCTCATTACCCTGATTGACTAGGAGTGTGGACTGGAATCTGCCTTGATTAGGGATAACAAGTCCTTAATTAGAGGCAAACATGATGAAGTATGGGAGTGGTGGAACTCAGATTCTGTCCTTAGCAGTGAGGCTTCTCAATGCAAGAGATAATGTATGTAAAAGGAGGAAATGGCTGCTGTTATTCTTGTTCCTTTCATTAGTTCACAGATAACACGTAGCATTTTAGTGGAAGTGAATATGTATTTGTCACCAAAATGAAGTTGTAGTTTGTGGCTTTAAAATATGGGGAGCAATATCAACATTTGCTTTTTTTTTCCTTAGGGATCAGAGAGCTCCTGCACTTGTGCTTTTCAAGTCCACTTGCTGTAAGTTTTCTCTTTATTTTTTTTTCATGCTGAAGCTATTTTAACCACTCTCTAACAGACTAGATGGGAGAAATAAGTTTAATATTGTGATGGCTCTGTTTTCTTGTGTTGCTGCTAAGAAATAAGTTCTGTTGGTTTGGACACAGTTCTGTTTCAGTTAATTTTGCTGCTAAATTTCAAAGTTACTCTATTATGTGCTCTAAAAGAAAAATCTGAAATAGATTTTTGACTGGCGAGAGGGAAGATTCACCAAGGAAGGTGATAAAGGGCAATCAGCATGGTTTTGTGTATTCCTATGGAGAAATGTCTTTCCAGAACCCACCTGGTTGTTTTGTTTTGGCTCAAAGCTGCCCCCCTGCTAAAAGCTTAAATTGGTTCATGTGCTGTTTGTGAATGGTAAAACCTGACTCGGAAAAGAGTAGCGGCAGTTATGAGAAGTTAATAACGGCTCAGGAGCTCAGCCTGATGGACAAATGAAAGACTGGGGTGAATTTTCCTTATGTGGCTGGCAAAGAGGGAAACAAAGTCACAAATGACACAATAACTAGAAGAGAGATGTGTAATAGTGTCTTTCTATATCATTGCAGAGATATAAAGAGACAGCTTTAAGAAAGGAAACTCCATAAAGAAAAGGAAATGGCATGTAGCATGTATAAGAAACTTTTGACACATCACAACTGAGTTATTCCTATTTCTGATGTGCCATTCACCAGTGAAGAAAACAGAGAAGGGAACTGGATAGTAAGCACCGTTTGACCAGCTCTAATAGTCAATAAATAATTGTGTTTTAGTTGAAATGTGCCATCTCGTTCAGAGTTCCTGTATTACATGAACATAAAAGGCAGTAATAATTAAAATTATAGTTTCTCAACTCTTAAATTTAAGTGTTTGGCAGTTAACTGCCTGATAAATCTCACTTTTTTGCATGTGGCTTTTTCCTTCTGTGAGTATTAAATAGTTCCAATTGGTGGTTGCAGATTCTTCGGCTGTTGTGTCTATCAGATATAACTTGCTCCAAGTATTGCTTTATCTTTGCACTCAGGTCAAAGATGTTGCTTTCCACTTTTAATAAATGAAGGGGGTCACAAAGTTCTAAAGCCTCAAAACCACATCTATAAGATCAGGGTGGAGAGGGACCTCGATGTCTTAGCTGGAGGTGGGTTGCAGAGGTTGGTTCTAGGAGCAGCAGTGATGTGTAACCTCGAGTCACTGGTGGCAGCACTTGTACCTTTTGGGCAAGCTTAAATAATGTGTGTTCTCTGATTTTTATTGTTTTAGTGAATTCAGAAATTAAATCTATCTCATTTTCCTAGGTTGCGTAGGTGGTTCCTCTCCTTAGAAGACAAATGGTTTGGCTAGGATAGCTCCTTACGAGAGCAGATGCTGGGGATCAAATGGGAGCTCCCCATTTCTGACCTCTCTGCTGAGGCTGGTGGCCAGGGGTGGAAACAGCATCACTTCCCACAGAGGTTTTTATTACCTGGACTCTTATAAACAGGACTTGAGCTGCCAGCTCCGTTCACACAGCTATCAGCAGGTAAATGACTTTTGCTTACTTCCAGCATAGGCAGTGTTTAAACTCCTGACTTACAAGAAAATGCTTCGGGCCATTCACAGCTCCACTCCCAAGCCTGCACCTATTACTAGCTGTCTATAAGGGTAACCATCGGGGTTATTTTTATGTTTTAAATTGAGATATTCACAATACAGGGAAAAGTTGGAGAGAGGCTGCTCTTAGATCAATGCTGCTGCTTATAAGCCATTCTGTGGCTGAAAAATTAACAAATGAGTTGTAGGATAACGCAGCGCTGGTTGGTGGCATGGGCTTGCTGCGAGCTCTCCGAGTGAGCCTGTATGACAGCTCTGTGCAATGCGGCTTCTTGGGGACGCACAGGTCCAACTGATGAGCTCTCCTGGGTTCAGATCATGCTTTTAAAGTTTTCTCATAAATGCCTTGCTCTTCACCTAACAATGAGGAGACCGACTCAAATGCATCGGGAAGAGGTAAAAGCCGCGAAAGGCGCTCCCAGAAATACTCTTCCATTTGCATTTTGAATGGGGTCATCAGGCTGGCTCAGCGTAAACTGAATGGAAAATAAAGGCTCCTGCTAAATGTTTTCTGTGCTGGCTGTAGAGGAGCAGGGAAAGAGGGTTGGAAAGGATTCAAGGTAAATCACAAGGCGATGTGGCCCTGACAAAGGACGTGTAAACACACAAAGATCACACAGGACCCCACAAATGCGTTGAGACAACTCGGATTTGGAGACAGCGAACTTGATGACAGAAGTCTAAACAAGATCTCCATTTTACAGGGAAGAGCGGGATTGTGAAGGCAGTCGTCTCCTTAAACATTTATTAATCCCCTTCCCTGCAGATGTAACATTTCCCATGTTTTTCCCCTGCACTTCACAACACATCTCAGTGCTCATGGCTGAGAGCAACTTTACCAGGACTGATGCCTTTAGTGGATGACTGGAGGTGAGCCAGAAGGCAATGTCTTCCAGGCATCTCTCCCGACATCCTCCCAACCCACCCTGCTGTTGGTGAGCAGCAGGGATGGCAGAACTCGCTCTGAGTGTTCTTGTCACCAGGGTCTTGCAGAGTCAGATCATCTGTGGGTCTTTTGAGTTGATAAAGATGGAGACGAAAGGACAAAAAAGGAAAGGCATTTTAATTCTGTTATTGGAGTAACTGAATAATAGAATAGTTTGAGTTGGAAGGGACATTCAAAACTCATTCACTCCAACCCCCATGCAATAAGCAGGGCCATCTTCAACTAGGTCAGGTTGGCCTTGAATGTCTCCAGGGGTGGTGCACCCACCACCTCTCTGGGTAACCTGTGCCAGTGTTTTACCACCCTCATTGTACAGAATTTCTTCCTCACATCCAGCTTGAATCTCCCTCTTTCAGTTTAAAACCATCACCCCTTGTCCTATCACAACAGGCCCTGCTAAAAAGTCTCTCCCCATCTTTCTCATAGGCCCCTTTCAAGTACTGAAAGGCCACAGTAAAGTGTCCCAGAGTCTTCTCTTTTCCAGACTGAAGAACCCCAAGTCTCTCACATTTTCCTCATAGGAGAGGTGTTCCATTAGCTGAGTTCTCAACCCAGCTATGCAGTGTACCTCTAAAATTGCCCGAAGAATTAATTTGTCTGATTTCTTTCCACCTGTTGATTGTTTCAGATCAGCTGCGTTACTCAATTCCAACTCATTTTTTGTTGTCTGGGCTGTGCCTTTCTTACTTCAGCTGCACAGCAGCGTCTTGACCCCCAGATTGGATAACTTAATCCTGGTAATTTGTGCCAGGTAATGTTGAGGCACGGTCCCTCCAGCTGGGATTTGGGAAGTTAGCAATTACAGTCATGATTTCAGCTTCTCCTTGATGCCACTTGTGCAGTCTGCGGGGAGAAGGAGAGCTTTAGGCAGAGGTTCCTCCTTCTGATGGTGCTGTGAATCTCCCTCTGGAGAGAGCCCTCTCCCCATCGACAGTGAGTGCCCCAAGACAAGTAGCAGAGAGCAAGCCTTGTATACAGAAAAGGATGTAAATCCCTTGCTTCTGGTTCTTGGGGACAAACTTCCTTACTGAGCAACTGCTGTCTTTGGCCTGATTTTTATTATTTTTATTTTAAATTTGAATACTTGCAGACTGCAAACAAACCAAAAATCCTGACAAAAATTAAGGGGAAAAAGCTGCCAACAATAATTTATAGAAGAAATAATTGAAGTTAATAACAAAAACATGAGGTTCTGTGGGGTTTTTGTCTGCATGTTGTGGTTGGAACCGATTTTTGAAGACTTTTTGCAGCCATGGGGACCAGTGATTTTATTGCTTATCTGAAGGAGAGCTCTGATTCTCATTTAACCACTGGTTTCTTCTAATCACAGCTTGTGAATGCTCAGGCTTTCAGAAGAGCTCCATCCCCAGTCACACTCACTGTAACGTTATAAAAATTGGCAGCTATGAAAATATGTGCAAATATTTTCTGAGCCAGTTTTTTTCCTCAGTTCTGCAGCCATCAGCAGGGACCTTTTGGGGTATAACTGCTCCCTACATAAAATATTCCTGAGCCTAGTTCTGAGCTGGTGCATGGAAATGCAACTGTATTGACTTCAGCAATGAAATCGCCAAAGCAGCCAAACCCCCAAAGATCGTATAAACCCTTACATATACATGGATTTGGGGTTTATGCTGCTTAAACTTTTTATTTACCTATTTTTCATAGAATCAGTCGTAGAATCCCAGACTGGTTTGGGTTGAAGGGACCTTACAGCTCCTCCAGCACCAACCCCTGCCACGGGCAGGGACCCCTTCCACTAGAGCAGCTTGCTCCAAGCCCCTGTGTCCAACCTGGCCTTGAACACTGCCAGGGATGGGGCAGCCACAGCTTCTCTGGGCACCCTGTGCCAGCACCTCAGCACCCTCACAGGGATGAACTTCTGCCTAAGAGCTCATCTCAATCTCCCCTCTTCCATCTCTTTTTCTCCCTTTTAAGGCATTTTTAAGGAGAGAAAATGCCATTTTGCAGCAAAAGCCTGGGATACTGAATTAAACAACTAATAGAATGAAATTTTAAAAACTTCCTGTGTAGAACAGTTAATTTTGGGCACCTTTATGATGGAATACGTTTATACTGGAACACCTTACTTCTTGTTTCTGAAAACACCTCCTAACCTCAGCCGTTCCTTGCCTCCTCCTCCTTCAGTTGGTGCAAGTGTGATTTTGGGGCTTATGCCTCAGCCAAGGGAGCTCTGGGGACAGGAAGGAGCCCTGTGATAGAAATTGCCCCCTGTTCCTTGCTGTGCAGGTGGTCTTGATGGATGGGGACAGATTCCTGTGCAGCACCAGGGCCATGTGTACCGGCAATTGCTGGGAGCGTTAAACCTGTCTGAAAGGTGATATTCCCTGGATGCATGCCCAGTACATCCCTCAGCACAGACACACTCCTGCATGGGGAAGGAGAGGGGTCACACCAGGTCAGTGCAGACTAAGGTCTTTCATCCTTGTGGTTATAGGAAAACAAGCACAGAATCCTTATTGCTTGTCAGGTGAGGTTGCAATACAGAATCTGACGTTACTGCATTATTTTGAGCCTTACGTTAAGGATCTAAGCCCCTTTTGGATGCTTTCAGGCAGTGGTTTGTTAATGGCTTTGCTTTACCTTGTGTGCTGTTACCCACCTCTGAGGAATTTCAAGCAGCTGAGCTATAGATACAATTCCCCCAAATACATGAGGAAAAAATCAGTTGAAATGGTCATGCAACAGATCAAACAAGAATTCATCTCAGGAAGCATCAGCATCCAGGCTGATGTGTGTTACACCAGCTAATCCATCCAAAGGTTTGCTAAAGGCATCCTAAAAAGAATCAGGGTGAGCAGTCAGCAGGAGTGATGGGGCAACAATGAGAATCAACTCTTTCCCCAAATGCTTTGGTAGAGCCAGCAAGGCCTTGGTCTGCATTGCAAAGCAGAGTGTTTCTCTCCTTTTCTTTCTTGTTTTTTGCCTCCAGCATCAAAAGCATAACAAGGAGTTTGAATTTAGGGCAATAATTTTGCCTTCTTACAAGATAGATTGATCAAGTAGCTGTTTCTGCCTCTAAACGGTGTGCTGAGCTGTGGGCATATGGAAAATCTCATGCTTGGGAAAGGAAATGGATGGTGGTTGCAGGTGGAATTCAACCAGCTTGACTTGCCCATGAGACTTTGTAAGCCACATACTGCTTACACTGTACTGATGGAAGGTTTGTGCTTGGCAGGAGGCTGAAGAAAAAACAGTTATTTATTCACAGATAATGAACTTTCATCCCCCTTTCCCCCCCTTTTTTTGCCTTTCCTTTGTCTCAGCCATCTCAGCGATGGACACGACTGGTGTATAGTTAACAAGTTGGTACCAGCAGAAGCCCTGGTGTGAGTGGTGAAACAGTGACTGTTCCTATGCACAGGGACTCTATCCAGCATTCAGATAATACTTAAAGTGCTTAAAAATCACAGCTTGTTTTTTGCATCACTAAATGTTTTTCTGTTGAGTGGATGGCCGTGCGTGGATGAGTTGGAATTGCAAGTAGGATATTGGCAGGTACGAGATGGATGCAGCAAATCAAGGGGAGAACCAGGGGCTTATTAAACATATGAAGTCTTTTTGGGCAGTGTTTCCAGATATGTGCTCAAATAAAGGAGAATATAATAGCTAATGGTGTATTGTAACCCTTTTGTAAATGGGTTTTCTGTGTGTTTGTGTCTCATGCTAAGCCTTCATATCCATTACACTGGTGTGTGGCTTCTAGGATAAAGGATGCCCCAGAATTGGTAGGTAATTACTGATTACACCTTTCCCTCCACTTGCATTGCTTTATTGCTCTTGACACTGGATGTGGGTGAGGAGAGGGCCGAGCTCCTCCAAGTGTCCCTGTGTCATAGTGATTCGATCTCTGGCTGAAAAAAGCTGATGTCTGGAAAGGAGAGGGTTTACAAGCATCTTTTATGGCTTAATTGTAGAAATTCTGGTGTAAAAATGAAAGGGGGAGCAGGTGTCCTGCTGAATGTAGGCGGTGGGTTGAGATGAGGGTGCTTGCGCTTGCAAATAAGCAAATTAAATAAAGCAAAGCACAGTTTGGGTCAAATAAGTGATGCTGTAAAAATGAGGCATTTTGCCTTGCTTTATTTCTCTCTGTGAAGAGAAACTTACAGTAAGTCAGAGGATGACTCTCCGAGGAGCCAATACCACCACAAGGATGCTGAAAACATGGGAAGAATTGAAGTGTATCTTCTCCTCCTGACTTCTTCACCAACCACAGAGATTTTATATTAAAAACAACACAACAAAAAAAGAAGTAGCTAGAATTAAACAGACTAAAAATGCAAATTCATGGCACAAAGAAGAAAAGTGGAGCATGAAAGAGAAAAACGTCCTGATTGCTTGTAAGGGGAGGGATGGCTCAGGGGCTTTAGGTTTTTTTTAAATAGAAAAACTATTGCATTTTATTTCTGTTCTTTGCAAAGGGAGTGTTGCTGCAGGGCTGGAGGTTGTCTGATGGCCAGGCTAACGCCTCTCTGATGGGACTTTATAGCAGTCTTTCCATACCTAAAGGAGCTACAGGAAACCTGGAAAGGGGCTTTGGGCTGCAGGGCCAGGCCAAGGGGAATGGCTTTAACCTGCCCGAGGGGAGACTGAGATGAGCTCTTAGGCAGAAGCTCTTCCCTGGGAGGGTGCTGAGGCGCTGGCACAGGGTGCCCAGAGAAGCTGTGGCTGCCCCATCCCTGGCAGTGTTCAAGGCCAGGTTGGACACAGGGGCTTGGAGCAAGCTTCTCTGGTGGAAGGTGTCCCTGCCCGTGGCAGGGGTTGGAGCTGGAGGAGCTTTAAGGTCCCTTCCAAGCCAAACCAGGCTGGGATTCTATGATTCTATGAATATACATTTGGGGGAGCGGGGTTTGCAGACCCCCTCCTGTCCTGTTTAGTGGTCTCTTTCAGGCCTGGTGGGCAACTCTTGGTGGCAATAGGGATGGGCACAGACACGTAAACGTGGCCTGGAAATACCTTTTCTTGTTGGTTTTGGGCCATCCCACCTCCCCTTTCTCCCCAGAGATTTACTGTATTAAATTTTCTGTTTTGTCTAAAGGCTCTGAACAAAGGGAGATTTGTACAAGATTTGTGTGAGGCAAGGGCTCATATTTGGTCTATATTTCAGAGAGGTAAAATAAAATGCTGAACCTAGTGCGGATAAACCACCGTGGGAGGTTTCCTAGGTACCGGTGGCATATTTTTTGGTGATCTTTCAGGAGGTTAAGGGTGAAGCTGGAGCTATAATAAGAACAATTTGTTTGCTCTTAACCGAGGCAAAGACAGATGAAGGTGGTGAGCACAGCTGCTGGGGCTTTCAGTCACTTGTTTCTAAACCTCATCACGTGCCTGTCCTCATGCAGCCCTTGCAAGTCCCCTTTGCTGTTTGCATGATGCTCTTGTGCTTCCCATGCTTGCTTCTGCCTGCAGATCTGTAAAGCTTCCTAAAACCAGTAATTAAACTGGTGCTGTGAGGTGATATCTGTATTCTGAGCATAAACCCTTCATGATTTCACATTCCTTATTTGCAGGTTCATAAAGAGTGTAGGATAAATTAATTACTCTGGACAAACTGGCCTTGAAAATGTGTGTTACTGAAAGCAGTTAATTTGTCATCATTCTTATGAATCAGTTTTTATCCACACCTCCCATGAAAGGTTCAACAACAACCTTAGTTTATATTACTTTTTTTCGCAAAATAGACAAGAATTTCACCAATGTAGGTAGGTAGATACCGTCTTCCAAGCTTCATGGTGTAGATTGTTCCTTGAGCAAGGTGATTCCTTGGTCAAAAAGCCCCTCTGTGTGTTTTCAGTTCTGGTCTTTGCTCATATAGAGGGCTTCTCGCCATGTTGTTCAGAGGTCATTGTGGACCGTTCAGCTCTTTAATAGATGTAGAGGACCATGCTTGGTGGCAGTGGCAGGGAAAAAAGGACCACATTGCTCAGCCGGGGCTCTCCTACTGCTGGGGGGATTGTGATGTTTCTCATCGCTTGCTCTGTTTTCCAAGCAGCAACAGCATCACATATTTATAACCCTCCTTTTCTTCTTCATGGGTTTGGAGGAAAGGGAGCAGTGTGATTTGCCATGGCTTGAAAATAGGCAGCAAAAATCATGTTAGCAAGGAGTACATCCTGAAAAAACTCTCTGCAAGTACACATCACCCTGTGCCTTCCCTCTGCACAGCAATGGATGGCAATTTGCACCCTGAGACAGCAGGTCATGAGATGGAATTAGCAAAGCCATCACAACCATCTCCTTGCTTGACCCACCTGAGAATGGGGCAGCAGAGCAGAGATGGAGTCAGACCTCTGTGCCCTAGGGGGGTTTCACAACAGCTTCTCCCTAAAACTCCACCAGGTCAAAATCACAGAGTATTGGTGAAAAGGGGAAAAAAACCCAAACCCCACCATAGTAATTAATTAGTGTTCACTGATTAACTTCAGTAATACAATTCAGAGTCACTGCCTGGAAATATAGTAGCTTTGGCCCTGTGCCATGGTATAATATGTATGGCTGCTGTCTTTCTTGTGGCCACGCATCCATTTTGAGACCTGACAGTGATGATCAGTTTTAAACATTTAATTGCTGCCATTGTTTTACCTAAGGAATTTAACGGCCTTGCTCAGCCAGCCAGTGAGTACCTGACAGCAGCTGCTATTGATCACAATGATTTAGATATCTTTTGAAAAAGAGTAAAAAATAAATTGTGTAACTGCAATTTTTTTATTACATGTAACTCTTTAGCACTGAATGGGCTTAGAAGTTGAACTGTCAACACCATAGAAGCATCCGTATCAGTAATCAAATATAGTCCATGTTTTGCCAAGTATCCTGGGCTGTCACATCTGCCATCACCACCTGTGATAATTTTCCTGCTTTTTTTTCTTGCACTAAATAATCAATTACAACATTCCTGATTTTTCCCTCCACAGACACTCATTTATTACAGCTGGCTCTGGTTTGTGATTATGTGTTTTTAAACGCCAGTGAGGAGCTGTGGGTAACTCTGAGCCATGCAGACTTTTTGAGCATAGCACTGGTCGTTGTGGAGCCTCGTACACCCAACTGCATGGAGCTGCTCTCCATCAGGTGTGTCATTAACAAGGGATGACCCCATGCATGTAGATGAGAGTTTACTAAATAAACAGATGTGTAAAACTTCATGATTTTCAGTCTTAATCAGAATTGTCTCTTGGAACAGTGGATGCTGGTAATATGCAATGAGCGTGTTTGCAGGATCCTTGTTCCCAGACAGGACCCATCCTGACCCAAGTTTTGTGATTGTCAGGTGGGAAAAGCTGAGAGGGAAACATTGTCCTGGTGGAAGCTGAGCAAATATAGTCAAGAATTGCTGAAAGACAATGAACAGAGAGGAGCACGATGCTAACTGCACTTTAAAGAGCAAGGGATGGAAAACATGATTTTTCTGTTGTTTAAAAGAGAATTCTGGCTATGTCAGCTATCATGTCTATGTAATGTGCCAATGCTGCCTGAATCATAGAACAGTTAGGGTTGGGAAGTTAGGGTTGGGAAGGACCTTAAGATCATCCAGTTCCAGCCCCCCTGCCATGGCCAGGGACACCTCACACTAAACCATGGCACCCAAGGCTCTGTCCAACCTGGCCTTGACCACCATCAAGCATGAAGCATTCACAACCTCCCTGGGCAACCCATTCCAGTGCCTCAGCACCCTTACAGTAAAGAACTTCTTCCTTACATCCAATCTAAACTCACCTGTTTAAGTTTTAACCCATTACCCCTTGTCCTGTCACTACAGTCCCCGAATGACTTGTGTTTGTAGATACCATTACACATCGAGTACCTCTTCAAAGCGTCCCTACTGATGATTTTAAAGACCTGAATTAGGGGGACATCCACAGGGCTTGAACCCCTGCATTACCCCTGAGTGCCCTGCTTTGTGTCAGCCTCATCAAAAGAAGCTGTTAAACCGCCCTTGTTTTCAGGGAGAAAAGTGAAAATGTCAGCACCAGTGGCTTTTAAAGGCAGAAGCAGAGCTGAAAGGGCAGGGACGGGAGTGGAGCAGACATGCAGACTCATGGGGTTTGGTACAGCCTGATCATAGACCCCTCTTACATGAATATTTTAAGAACAGTCATCTCTTTTATATGCTGTTAGTTAAGAGGTACCACTGGAAGGGTGGATTGACATAAAAGGATGGCCCCAGTCCAGCCTGTTTGTGAGAGAAGGTTTTTTTCTTGCCAGTTTGCAGGGAATTCACCCCAGTGATCTTTGGAAAATCAGTTTCCAAAATCTGTATCCCATTTCCTCCTTTGCCCTTGCAGAGCTGCATTGGCATTTTTCAGCACCCTCCTAAATACAAATGTAATACTGTGCTCTTTAAGAGCTGCAGAAACTGTGCCTTCGACCTGGATCAGATACCTTTGGTTATAAAGCACAAGAACCAGTTGTAGCTAAGTTGGACTTAAAACCAGGATTTATGTGTTAGTTATTTTATTTTGTTGGTGCCTGATTTGCACTTGCTCTGTTCCTTTATGTATTTTCTGTGTCTGAGTTTCAGTGATACTACGTGACTCTCTGCTACAAAAGAGGATTTTAATATTGTTCTTGGTTCCAGTAAGGTTCATAAGAGTGTCTTTGTATTTGCTTTTGGAAGATGCTATCTGGAGTTGTATAACAGCTGAGCCTTGCAATAGACTTTTCTACACAGAAAACTATTCGGGAAGTGATGTTTTAAAAAGGGCAGACCTTAAAAATAAAAAGTCCAAAATGTGCCTTGGTTGAGCTTTTAAAAATATGACACATCCCCTAAATATGTCACATTTATTTTTATAATCTTATAAATAAAAAGTTGAGTGAGAAAATAATCTCTTTGCTGTACTTGGGAGCACAGCCTCTGCCAGCAAAGGTCTCTGTAAATAGCAGAGGTCAAAACTGCTTGGGATCTCTCTACCACCAGTCTGAAAGGAAGGAATACGTTTTTATGTGTACATGACATAAAACATATATAGGTATTCCTCCATGCATCATAAATTCTACTGACTGGGATAGGCCAAGCAGAGGCCAAAAAATCCAGGGGAAAAAACCCTATCTGTTAAACCCTTTGGCTATTGTTTCTTAATGCTGACATCGAGCTCTATGTACTTGAAGGTTACGTTTGGCCTGGGAATTTTCTCATGGGCGCTTTTGGGCCAAAACTCTACAGTTTATTGAAGTGGGTTTTTCATGAGAGGAAGCTAATACTGATAAATTTTCTTATTTAAGTGAAAAGTTTAAGTTGTCCAAAGGTTTTGGGTTTATTTTTCTTAGGTTTCGGTACAATTCTGGATTCTCAAACCAACTTTCAATGTTTTTGTTTAATACTATTAATTTGTGGAAAAATGAAAAAAAATAGTCCTGGACAGAAAGAAATTGAAGTTTTTTCCCTCTTTGTGACTCTTCCTCTGTCATTTTCTCTGTTTCACGAATGCCCAGGAAACGGTGCCATAAGAGTGGGGAAGAATCAGTCTCTGCTTCTCCAGCCTTTATTCTTCTGTGAAAGACTTAGGAATATTTTTTGCTTGCTCACTTTTGGAGCTGGAAAAATACCCCTAAGTAGCTTTAAATGAGTTCCCATTCATTGCAAGTTCCACACGATTCTGGCTTGGTCATTTTATTTGTATTGGTTTTTTTGGAAGGTTTTTGTACATAGCTCAGCAATTACCTATCACATCATAGAGTTTTTCTGCTTCTATTTAATCCAGCCCAACAGTGGCATCAGGATAAATCATGGGCCAGTGATGTATCACTCCTCACCTTGCCTAAAGCCCTCTCACTTCAATGACTTGAGAAAAGAAAGGTGAAAAGTATGACCATAACTGGGGTGAATACATTTGAATTGGGGAAAAAAAAGCTTGTGGAAAACAATACTGGGACAACTCCAGTGCTCTCCTGTATCTGTGCTTTTAATTTTAGGTGCTCAGAATATTGCTGTCATAGAAAGGGAAAGAGGAGCTGCTCCTTTGTATTGTCTCTTTAAAATGTTGATGTTAATAAATAACCTCAAAGGAGGATGGAGCCAGGAGATGGCTGGTCTCTCCTAAGTTACGAGTGATAGGACAAGAGGAAATGGCCTCAAGCTGTGCCAGGAGTGTTTAGGCTGGATAGTAGGATGACCAAAGAGTGCTCAGGCTTTGGAACAGTCTACCCAAGGCAGTAGTGGAGTCACTGTCCCCGGAAGTAAGTGTTCACAAATGGTGTAGCCAAAGCCTTCAGTGCCGTGGGTTATTGGTGGCCTTGGCAGGGCTGTGGAATGATTGGACTTGATGATCTTAAAGGTCTTTTCCAACCTGGTTGATTCTATGATAAGACTAATTGTGTGTTTAAGCTATGATAGATACCAGCTTGTGAACAGCCAGGCAGGTGATTGATAGATGGAAAAGTGGCACATCCCACCAAAACGCAGGGGAAGGCTTTGCCTGGCGCAAATCTGAGCCCTGGAGATGCAGGTTCTGGATGCTCATCCAGACTGGTCTCACTGACTTAACTTCTTATTGCGCTTGGTATATTCCAGTTAGAATGTGTTTAAACTGCTACTGCACTGGGTCGTTGAGTTTAACAATGTTCTCCCTACTATGTTTAATTATTGCACAAGCTGCTATTGAAGAGCACAATTTGGATGGTGGGATGTAAAAACGCCTTCTTAGATCATAATAAATGAAACAACCCCATAATGGTCTGTGTGGGACTTTAGCAAAGAGGGTTTTACGGTGGAGAGAGAGGCCAGCTAAATGCATGCCCTGTCTAAACCTTGAGCTTCTTCCTAGTCCTCCTTCATCTCATTAGGAAATGAATTATCAATACAGGTTGGCTATATGGAATTGATCTCTCTGTATTTGCTAGGAGATGTGAGACCCTGTGTGCTAACTCGCGTGCTTATTCATAAATAAATAGGGAAGGGGGAGAATACATAGAGGAGAAGGAGGTATTGAAGCACAGTGAAATCTCCTCTGAAAGGCATTTTTCTGCTTTTCTATGTTTTTAACCTAAAAATAAGCTGTATTCCACCAAGCAAATATCGTATCTCTGCTCATGGGAGCTGGTGGCTCTGGGAGAGCATCCCGCATGTGCTCCTTGCTGCTAGTTATCTTGAATTACACAAATGATTTTAAAACATATGTCAATAGGCTTTTAAGTAGGCAGATTCGGGTGTGATTAATTAATCATACATTTCCTCAACTTCAAATGAACTTTTTAATGAAAAGTATTCGTGGCTGGGGTGGTTTGTTGTGGATTTTTTTGCCTATTTGTTTTTCTCCATCTGCATACTGCTTAGTTTGAACATATTAATTATAATAAATAAAAAATCAGGAAAGCAGCAGGTGCTCTCTTATGTGTTCTACAAAGAATCCGATTCTTTAAGTTTTACCAGATTATTTTATTCCTGCTGGTTCTCGCTGTGGGTTTCACAACATAAATATTTTCTTTTATTCACATGAGGCCTCTTTTTTTGTGTTGGCAATTTGAAGGCTGTCATGGTTTGCAGAGAAGAAAACATGCTCCTAATGTCTCCTTGCTGGTCCATGACTGATTTTACATAGACTCAGGAGTGAGTTTTAAAGCAGTGGATTGCCCCATAACAGTCTGGGTAAGGTACAAAGGGAAGAGTATCTTTATCCTCTCTATTTCACTTTCAGGGGTTGTGTTTGGGAATGGTTATTTGTACTAAGCTGGGGTTTTGGGGGAGAATGGGTGCATGATGCGTTTGTGTGTTTCACAGCTTTTGGGTTTGTGTCTGAAGGGCTCATTCTTTCGAGCACTTGAAATAATGAGTGCAAAGATGAGGGTCAGATTTTTATTATTATCATTTATTATTATTATTTATTATTATTATTATATACTATTATTCAACTATTGTAGTTGAAGATATCCCTGCTCATTGCAGGGGTTTTGGACTTTGAAAGGTCCCTTCTAAACCCAAACTATTCCATGATTCTGTTATTATTATTTTACTTCTAGTGAAGATTTCTCATCCTCTCCATGACCCAAAGAGCTGGGACATATGGAGCAGCCATTGTGGTTGAGGGTTGCAATGAGGCTGGGTTTTGGCAGTGCAAGAAAGCTCCCTGTTTCTTGTCCATCGCTCCCTGGGTAAGATGAGCCCTTGGGTGGTACATGAAAGAGAGCAGTAAAAATCCAACCAAAGACATTAAGTCATTTCTTCCAGCCCACAAGTTGTTTATTGCATCCTGGGAAAGAGAAATATCCACATTCATATACTTGGGTGGGGGCTCAGCTTGTGGCCAAGCTTACCCGGGGCTACTGGACTGTCCAAAGTCTTCCTCCCTACTTTTATTTCCTCTATATTTTAGTATTTTTTAAGGTAAATTCAAAATGTACCACAAAATACTCCAGCCAAGAGTTAAAAAGGAAGAACAGACATCTGCTTTAACTGCATCCTGACTGAAAACTCTCCTTCTTTTTATTATTATTCTTACTTTTTTAATTAAAAGCAAGCTTGGATGCCAGTGACTGGCATGAGAAGCTAAAAAAGCAACTTGAAAGTTTGGGAGAATTATTTTTGTATGTTTCAAACATGAAGCGAGGATTATAAACAGTTTAAAAGCTTTACCATTTCAACGTTATCCATCAGAGGCCCCTCTCAATGCCCAGATGAATACGCGAGTGGACAAGGTTCTGGTTCCTTTCAGAGAGCTGCCTCGACCTTCTGGGTTTTTCCTCAGGCATTGATGTTTGGTGCATATGAAAGGATTTCTCCCGGGGTTTTTCCAAGGGTTTTGTGGGAAGTGAAGCAGATTGGGTGAAGTAAGAATACAGACTTGAGTTCTTGCTGTATTTTTGGTGGTAGAGAACTGACTCCTGCATTATCTCACGAACACATAGGAGACATAAAAAGAGGAAATTATGCAGAAAAACATAAATTATGTAGATGCTGGAAAGCCTATGCAAAACATGATATGTGCACATAATAGCATATTTCCCTAGGGTCTAATTGCATCCTTTGGGTACCTTTTGAAGCATCTGAATATTCAGAAGAAAGCAAATTTATTGTAATTTACAAAATATCACAAAAAATAAGGTTGATAAAATGATGTATGTTGTAATGGAAACTCACTCTTCAGTAGTGTTCCCAAAGTTGTCCGAAGAGGAAAATGTAGTAAATTGGAATGTCCATAAGGTGGGGGATAGGGCTGCTTCCCCAGACCCATCAGCCCCTTTCCCCTTGCAGCTGTGGTGCTTTTCCAGATGCTTTTTTGGCAGGTCCTCAGCACCAGCCCTTGCAAGGAGAACCATGGGGCTGCTGCGGTGTGTAATGAATGGCTCCTACGTCATCTATTTCTTTTCAATAGCTGAGATTTAGTCAGGGCAGAGAAGCTCTGTGACAGCCCCTCAGAGTGGCTCTAAGTGGACATGATGGGGAAGGTCCGGTGTCAGAAGGGCTCATCATGATATCTGGTCTCCCACCAAAACTCCTTCTGAGTCCCACTGAGCAAATTGACAGATATTTCTTTGCATCAAGAAACAGGTAATCTGCAGATAATCAAAATGCTCCTGGACCAATTACAGCTGCCCTCAGTGATCTCTTCCCCGTTGGGATGAATATGTAAGCTTTTGGGAAACTTGTGATCAGTCACCAAAACCTATATATATTCATCTGTCTTTGAAACAGCTTCACTGCTTTGAACTGGAGAGTCAGGAGGTGAAGTAAAACAATCAGAAATTCTTGCTGAGCCACATTTTAACATTCTTCCGGAGTCAGGAGGTTATTGTAGCTCTTCTTCACTAAGTATTCCCTCATCAAAGGCAGAGTCAAACGCCCCAACCACCTCTCACTGGGCTCCCCTTCCAAGTCACAAGGATTATAGTCAGCCTCCTTGATGCTGTCGCTGGGGAATAGAGACTACTCCTTTTGCAGTGGCTTGATTGGATGGAGGCTTGAGTAATTACTTTTGATGACTGATATCTATATATAGATGTTCATATTTCAAGTCAGACATACATAAGCGCTTGCTTTGGAGGGCAAATTCTTTTGAAGAGTGAGCTATCGATAGGTTTATATGTTTTCCTGGTAAAAGCTTGTAGGAACGTTTACATTTGCCATCAGCATCCATGATCAGTGTATTGACCCATTGCTGTGATGAGTCCTGAGTAGAGCAGGAGAAAGAGCACTAGATTCTGCAGAGGTTTTGCTACATAGCTCATCTTGTTCTGTTAGGGATACCTAAATTGACCGTTTTGGCAGCAAAAACTGGGTCCCAAACACTGACAGCTTCAGAACAGTTGCCGTTGAGCTCATTGCCTGTCACAGAGCCACTTTGATGGGAATCTGGGTGTTGACCTTAATGCAGAGAAGTTTGGAGCCCTTGTGAGAAACAGAAATCTGTGCTTGGTTGAACATCAGGACTTTGTCTTAGTCCTTGTTCAAAATCTACACACCCTGTATAAAAAACAAGCATTGGACCTCAGGCCTCAGGTGATGATACAGAAAAAGCAAGCAAGCTATAGATCAGGAAGATACCATGTGAAATCATTTAAGTTCTTTAATACATTACCCTAATTAATTTTCATCATTTTAAAGAAGTTTTCCTCCTCCCATGGTTACTCAGACCATGGGAAGGCCTCTGTGCTTTATTCCTCTGATGTTATACATGCATGCTGGTCCAGGAGCCCTTCCTCTCTCCCAGGGAGCCTTGGCAGCTCTTGGATGGGGTCACTGGGATTTGCCATGTCTATTTGTCTTGTTTTCCTGCACAGTCAGTGTTGAGTGGGATGCCTTTGGGCAAAACTCTTGCAGGGGTGCAGCTTCTGACCTATTCCATAGTGTGCAGCACTGCTCTACAGGTCCCATCCCGATGGTACAGCCTTATGCAGCCCTGTGGGATGCAGGCAAAGCACCCGGATGCCCTCCTGGGGTGTGTTGCACTATTATTTCCTTGGCATTGCTTTGCTCTAGTAACCTTGTATTCATAAACTTGTGTCCAAGCTTCCCCACGCTTGGAATTTAAATACATAAATGTGCTGTAAAGATCTGTTGTTGGTTTGTAATGTATTGTCAGCTGTCCTGCCAGCCTTTTTATCTTCTGATTAGCTTTGAAATCATTGAAGCCAGTGAAGATTCGTTTGTTATCTGGGTTCTCGAAGGAGTAGAAATCCAGCGATCGCACGAATGTGCTGTGAGGCAAGTACCCATTTGTAAGATAGATGATGATTGCTTGTCGATACTGAGGAAAAGAGCTTTGTCAAACCTGAAGTTGCCTCCTTTTTTAATAAAAAATATTATTTTTATTTTCATGCTCTAAGGAAATTGTAAAGCTGAGAGCAGGAGAGAAAGGCAAAAAAACCCACAACCACCCCAAAACCCAAGGTGACTCGGATGTTTGTTATTTGCCTGCTTTTGAGGTATGCAAAACATTATTCTTTTTTTTTTTTTTTTCCGGAACAAAAGCTGTCAAGGGAAAGGAAATACTTCTTTTATGATAAAATCATGCAGGTTTACATGAATTTTCTTTCTTTAATGAGTAAAGATGTAATCTACTTCATTGCCTGCTTTCTCTAATCATCCGCCTGAGATGGAGCTCTCCATTGCAAGCACAGGAGCTGGTACAAGAGCTAGCGGGACTTGACTTGTTGTTGGGCAGACTTTGGGAGCTGGGAAGCTTGCTTTGGAACAAATCTTTGTCCGCAACATACTGTTGTGGATGCAGGTACAGATGCTATGTTATTTGTGTAGAGACATTCTCTTCAAAGTGTCCTAGGACCAGGTTAATGCATAGTCCAGGTCAGAAATAAAGTGGTTGGAGATGTTTACATAGCCTGTCTTTCTTAGCATGGTACTGCGCAAAGATTCTGTTAACATTTTATATTTTCTACTCTTTGATATATACATGGTAATTTTATAGTTAAAGTCATGGAGAGATGCCCTGTAAATAGGCGATGGATGTTAATCTGCACCTTAAGGAAAGGATGTGTATGTGTATGTTAATAGCATCTGAGAAGGAGACAGCGTAAAAATCATAGTGCAAAAACTGTGCATGTAATTATATATCTCTTAAGTAATTTCTAACAAAAAAATGTTTAAATTCCTCAGAGTGAAATTGCATACTAAACCTGAGCCTTGTCCAGACACACTTGGTGAGTGAGTCTTTGCTCAGGACAGGGGTTTGTTTCGGCTCACCCCAGCACCCCTGGGGGCATAATGGCAATTTGCACAGCTTCTTTCCTGCCTGGAATTGGAGCTGAGTCTCCTTGGGTGCTCAGGGGAGCAGAGCTCAATCCAAATATCCCCTAAGCTGGAGCCAGGATGCGGCCAGCCTTTGCTTGGGGCACGCTACAGCGTGAGATGGATTCAGTCTTCTTGGAGCAGATGATGCTCTGTTCTTTGTTAACTAACTGCCTTTATGTATCTGAAGGTGACAGTCTCCAGATTAAACTGTGCTAGCTCCTCTGTTACTTCCAGCAAAGAAACTCGGAGCTAGGTGTGAAACCACATGCTGCACCACCGCTCTCCCGACAATCAGTGTTTTCCTGGAGGCCTCTGAAAAGCGAGAAACAAAAGAGGGGAACTTCCTAAGTGAGCACATACCCTTACACTGAATCACAGCGTGACTTTGTCTCCATCACCCCCTGTTTCTTCTAACCCTCCCTCCCTGTGTTTTTCCATGCCATAAAAATAGGAGTCAGGCTCTTTACGACTCAGCAGGAGCTGGGTCTTTCTGCTTGTTTGCTCTGCAAAGACTTAGCATACTTTTGGCCACTGTGAATTAACTTAGATCAATGGGGAGGGTGGCTGGAGCTGGCTCTGTGTAGCTATGGCTCTGCATTTCACTTTGCAAAGCTGTCATCAGAGAATCTTCTATAAGTGGTGCAATAGGACAAGGAATGATCAGTTGTGATTTCTTTCTTCAGGAGCTTAAAAATGCACAATCTCAGTGAGGGCTGTGCAGTGAGATTGGAGTTAAAAATGAACAGTCATTTGAGTAATGTGTGTTTTGTTTATTCAAGAGGAAAAATACTCCTAACTCATTCTGCTACCAGCTTTGACCTTCCTTCCCTGAGAGGGAACAGATAAGCAAATGGGAAAACTGGGGGTGTGGGAAGGAGGGATGTGAAAAGAGAGGTATTGACTTTAAGCACAACTCTGTCATAAGAGTGTCCATCTGTCCATCCATCTGTGAATATATTGTAATTATTAATAATATAAATGATGTCATGGGCTCTTGGCAAGGGTATGGGGCCCCTGGGACAGCTCTGGAGCGAGTCAAAGGAAATAATAGTGGCTGTGCACAGAGCGAGGGATCCATTTGGCTCACTGGGCGTCAGGTTTTCGGTGCCAAACCACTCTCTGTGGAAGAGCAGGAGCACTCTGGGTCTGCATGAAATCTTCCAGGGAGGTCAGGCTGGCTCCCTCCTCAGAGGAGCACCGTTAGCAGGGGAACACCAAGTGCACGGTCACAAAACATATAACTTAAAAAGCACATGGTCTCTCTGAACCCTTTCCAGCGCTGCCACCAGCCAAGGAACTGGAGTTTTATAGCTTCACACGTCTTCATTTCTGTGGATTTAACTGGACCAGCAGCGTTGTTGGGGATTAACTGGGAATTAAACAAGTATTTATGTGGTCTCCCTTCTGCTAAAAGGATACACACCAAGTGCTCCCTGTGTCTCTGAGGGCTGGGTTAACAGCCTGCCCTTGCAGTCCTGGTGTACTTACGTGTGCCCTGAGAGAGATGACAGCGCCAGATTCCACATAAATTGCACATCAGGTTTCGACATCTAATGGTGCTTGGAAGTGAGCATGTGAGAAGTAGCAGGACCCATAATCCAGAGCATTTACAGTAGCTCTCCCAGAAAACAGGGCTCTGGGCTGACCTCCTCCGTGCCAGGAGGATGCAGTGGTGTTGGGCTGTTGTGGAGGAGCCACTTCAAATCCATGGTTCTGCTTTCTCTACACAAGTTGTGAAGCAGCCATGGGTGCCCAAAGCAGGTCCTGGATCCTCTCTGAAGCCTGGTCCAGCCACATCCTGGTATTCTGCCTAGAAAGAAACTTAACTCTATTCAAGCCCAAACCAGGGCAGTCAAGCAGGTTAGTGCCAGGCATAGGTAGGGTAATTGCATCTCCTGTAATCCTAAAGGATTTCTGGGGAGACATCTGAGGAAATGACTGCTTCTTAGAGCCATTATATTGATCATTTATTGGTTTTCATACTCTGATCTCGATCCAAATGGATCTCACCGAGCTCATGGGAATACACAACTATTATTAAAAGGATTTGGACTGTGTTTTCATGCCATCTCCATCTCCCCTTTGTGGCATGGAGAGTAAACATATTGTGTGCCCCTATACCAGGAATTCCAGAAAACTGGGGAGAAAAAGCACATTGCCCTGAAAACAGGCCAAACATATTCCTTAGCCTTGTAATGTGCAGTGTTTTTTCCAAGATTTCTCAATCCATGTTTATTAATTCTCAAGCCTGAGGACATTTGTTCTCAGCCATAACACACATTTGGGCTCCATGTAAAATTAATTTACCACTGCTAAAGCCAAATTCTTCATTTTTAGCTGGTTTTAGACAGATTTTTAAAGTAAAACACTTGGCCAGCTGTGGCCTCCTTTGGGCAATGAAGACTTCCTCACTGTTCCCATGAGTGTGGTGTGTAATGAGAGGCTTGGATGGGCTCAGGGACCATTTCTGGTACCCTGGGCTGGTTCATGGTTTTTAGCATTTAGGAGTGGGACAAAAGTTTGGTAAGAAGCTTCTGAAGCTGTCAAAATCAGGTGATGGAATCTAGAGCCTTCTTTTGATGTGAGGGACCTGAATAGTGTCTGTTGGCACGACAGACCTGTGTGGACTTGTAGTAAATGGAGAGAAGAGCTGTGTCCTACCAGGACACATCCTGGTGCCCATCCTGGCACCGGGCTAACCATTAGGTTTACTCCAGACCTAAGTTCTTCTTGTTGTATTGTGAGTGGAAACAGAGAATGTTCATTCCAGTTTGATGGGCTTGCTTAACACCTGGAGCTGGGAATCTTCTTACAGTTTTCATGGGATTTACATGTTAAAGAAGAAGGAATGAGTGGAAAATGCAAATAGTCCAAGTGAGCAAATTTAAAAGATTGGATAGAAGAAGCTGGCCCTGAAGCTTGGACAGGTTCAGCTGCAAGCTCTCCATAAAACAGCCGGGACATTGTATAAGGATGGTAGAATGGCTCCAGTGCAGTGTGGCAGCAGAAAACCCAGCAGCAAGGAGGTGTAAGGCATATACAGGTGCATAAGGTCATGGAGTGGGTTGTATTTACTCACAGTATATTAGTAAACAGGAAAATGGTGACAAATAAAGAAGCATTTTGCAAGAGAGAGGCTGGACTGCTGGCAAGAGAGATGAAAGTACTGAATGTAGTGAGGAGAGACAGGAAAATAGCTGGGCAATGCATGAGAGGTGCAGTGGCAAAGAAAATAGTCATTAGTCTTGAAGAGCGGCCGTGCTTGAAAGCAATATGGGATCAAGAGCAGGAGGAGCTTAGGTAGACTGTCAAGAATGACTTGCTGATGGCATGATCTTTTAAGACTCGTAGTTTCTTAAGGGAGTCCATCATTTGAGCCATTTAAAATTAAGCTTCCACTTTATGCCCCATTTGTAAAGCAAGAGTGGAGGAAGCAAGATTAAAATCTGCTGTAAGGGTGAGATCTTTCACTGATGGTTAAATGGTTTTGATGAACACACAGGCATTTTCTTGTTTACAAGGTATGAAACAGTGAAGGGAAAGGATGCAAAATGCAATCTTGTGGTGTTTTCTACACAGATATGAATAACCAGCTTGATTAGACAAGCCTTGCAATATTTCTCCCTGTGAACAGTCGCTGTCACCTTTGCTCAGTCTTGTAGAAGAGAGGGAACAGGGATGAGCAAAAGGGGAGAGGGGACAGCATAGAAAGCAGACATGCAGATGTGAATCTTAACCTGGATGCATCTGCACATGAAACTCATAAGGTAATAGCAAGACGCAGGTATTCATACTGAATGAATTTGTATCTGTATTCCAAGGCAGCGTAACAGGGAAGCTTCTCATCAGTGATACATATTACAGGGACTGAAAAATCCCTGCTGCATTACTGCCTATACGTGCAAGATTAATGCAAAGTAAAAGATCACTCTCCAGTCCCACACATCTGCTGACCACCTTCATCTGCTCCAGCTTCAGCAGGCTCCATCCGTAGTGAGAGGATAGCTGTGATTAATCGGGTACCGTAGGAGATGCTGAACATTTGCAGCCCCATGGAGCCTGGGATACTGATGTCTGTGGTGAGGTTGGAGGGGGAAGGTTCTCTGTTGCCAGAAACAAATAGCAAGAAAAAGAACCCCACCAAACTGGAGGAAAAAAAAGGTGCTTCTGTGAAACTCCTAGGAAGTAAAAAAATCAGTAGCTTTACAGAGCTCTTCTCCCAGTATTATTCTTTATGATTAGGCTAATGAGCCCTGACTCTTACAGGTATAGTATGCTGCGATACCCACAGGGGTTGGGATCTTCATCAGACAATTAGGTCTCTCCCTCTGTGCAGGCATTTTATAATAAATAATCAGTAGTCTTAATATGGTTTTGAAGCTGGTCAGTGTAGTCATTAGCCTGCACAGCTCAGAAGTTCAGCTAAATTCACTTACTCAGAGTTGTTTGCAATCTCTCGCCTGGTAATGAAGGCAAATGTTTTATTAAAGTAAATGTTTAGATTTCTTGAATACATTTAGATTTTGTCAAATACTGTTTTTCCACTCAAAAACAGAAAGCCTTGATGCACGAAGATTACCCTTATTGGGATTCTGGTGCCACTGGCTCACATCTGGCTGGGTTTGGTATGCGCTATGGTGAGGAAGACTCAGTGTCCAGTGGTGGGTCGGATAGAAGGGCTGTTGCCCCTTTCTTCATAGATGTGTGCAGATAGCAGGCACAAAGAGGAACATGGCCCAGTCTTGCATGGAAAACATGAAATGCAAACCCTCCAGGTTGATTTCTGACTCTTTTTTCCAAGATTTCCATCTGGTTTAGCAGCATTTTTATAGTGGTTTCCTCTTGCGCTGGGCCCAGCTGGCCTGCCCTGCTATGTCTTGGTGATATACAGTGAAGGGTGTTCTCAGCAGTAACCCACCCTGCCAAGCAAAGGATGTGTTTGGCCAAGTCTCAGCCCTGCAATATCTCTGATAATTTCTTGCTCCCTGCTAAAATTCCTAGAAAGCATTTCAAAACTCATCTGTCAAAGCATCAACCCTGCTCAGATAACTGCTTTAATTGTATTTAATCGCTCCTAGCAGCCCATCTCCTTGGGTGATTGATCGCGACCTCTTTGTCAGAGAGTGCTTGGGAGAAGGTACCAAAAAATCAAACTAAATGATAGCTTTGGCCAAACGCTTGGACTGCAATGAAACCAGTTTCTGACCCACAAAATGGACTTGCCAAAGATAAATCCCCTTTTAGCTAAAAAGCCAGAGCGAACAGATGTCCTGCATGGTGCCCTGTAAATAAGCATCCTGCAGCTCCAGTAGCTCTCAATAAGCTGCAAGCCCCAAAAGCTGTTTTTAGATATGACAAACACAGGGTGTTCCCTCCTTGAGTTATAGCTGACATCACACAATTAGGTTTGGGATATGGGAAACTTGGGCCTACTATAGATAAGAGGGGTCATTGTTCCCCTGTTAGGCATAATACGCAGCGTACAAACCCTGTAACTTTAGGCGTTTAAAATTGGTCTCTGAGTTAAGCACTTTGGCTCCTGGTTTGTCAGAGGAGAGGATTAATTTAGGAACCTATCGTGCACCACTGATTAAAAACAGAGGCCAGATGCCAGCTGGGACACCTGTGGGCACTTCTATTACAGGTCTCTTACTGGAGAGGACCATCTTTGTCTTTCTGGGGAGATTGATCAGGAGAAGTAAAACAAAAGAAAAAGAAAAAAAGGAAAGCAAAAGAGAAGTGGTGTTTCATGCCATCAAAGATGGAAAACAATGGTTTGTCGTATTGTCTTGTAGCATGGATGAGCTTGTGCATGGAGTATGGTGCAACCGCCTTGATGGTGTGGCTGCTGATGGGAAGCACACAGGAGCTAGTGTTGATTCTCCTCTTTTAGCCTCAGGCACAGGGCATTAGCAATGGTACCACAGATGCAGACCTCAATAGACTCATAGAATGGTTTGTGTTGGAAGGGACCTTAAAGCTCATCCAGTCCCAACCCCTGCCACGGGCAGGGACACCTTCCACTAGAGCAGCTTGCCCCAAGCCCCTGTGTCCAACCTGGCCTTGAAAGCTGGCAGGGATGGGGCAGCCACAGCTTCTCTGGGCACCCTGTGCCAGCGCCTCAGCACCCTCACAGGGAAGAACTTGTTCCTTATCTCTAACCTAATAGAGCTGCTCTCCTGCTCTGGTGGGTTTTTCTTATTTCCAACAGCTTTCCATTTGGCATGTGTGTCCTGTATAGGAAATAGTGGTGCATTGCAGTTGGGTGATGCTGAGCTGCATGTTTTACTGCCATATTGCTAAGACATTCCAAATATCTCATCAGGTTTGGGGCTTGGATGAAAGGCAATTACCTGAAGCTTAATCTGGTTAAAGCAGAGGGGTTTTATGGTGATTTGAGAAGCAGAGTGCTGCAGCAGAAGAGATGGCTGATCTCCTTGCAGAGGACACCATCCTTACCCGATGCCTTGGGTTTGACTAGGGCACATGGGCCCTAGGGTGAGTGACTGAGAGTATGGGTAATAGAGCCTGGGATTTCTTTCATTTCTGGCTGTGTCTTATACTTTAAACCACATGATAATTTGTGCAAACAAAACTTGACAAACAGATTTGCCTATCGATTTGGGTAACGGTGCATAGCCTGATTTCTTAGATACTTCTTTCCCCATTTCCTGTATGTTACAAATTGTTCTAATGTCACATAAGGGATCGGAAAGGAAACTTCGGCTCCATTCATATCGGTATTGTTGCTAGGAAACCTCTCCGTTTGACAGTGTACGTTGAGCATGCCTCTATTTGCCTTTGGCTCTCCGAAGGACAAAAATCACCATGTGGCGCTGAGGGGGGGATGCAAATAAATTTGAAAATTACTTGAAAATTTTAAAACTGTGCCAAATGATGCTCTGGATTGCAGATGCCAGTGCTTCTGGTTTGGTACGGCTTGCTGCGGGAGCAGATGAGGCTCCGTTCGACCCTTCCATGCTTCATGTGCTTTAAAGTCAGGCTGTATTCTTCATGTCCCCTTCTGCTACCTGAGCTGGTTGGGGGCTGCTGTGCCATATGGGAGAGGGACCCGGAGTGCTTGCACGTGGTTACCATTCAGGGGGAAGCCAGCTCTCAGTATCCATGTGTGAGTGCACCGCACGAATCCTCTGGCTTTCAGAAGAAAGCTGCTTGATTTACAGAGTTTTGTTTGGTGGGAAAAGGGAGGCTTTGTGATTCTCTCTCACTCGCTCTGTTTTTCCTCCTTTTTCCTCCAAATTTAAAGATATTAATTTGAAAAAATATTCTAAATATCAATTTTATGTCTATATACATGCACGTCATTTACATTGTCGTTGCTTCAATAAGGTTAGAGAAATAAGAAAGGAGTCGGAAACTGTTTTGCTTTCTTTTGAAGTGAAGTCTTAATAATCTTAAACCCAACCATCGTATTTTACACCCAAAGTGGCATGTTTGTTTTTTTTTTTAATTTCCCTTCTCCTTTCTGTCTTGGCTGAAAATCCTGCAGAGTGGAACTGTATTTTGCCTGCAGTAGTCACTGCCAAACACTTTGGATGAAGTGTTGCACATCACTGTTGACCCCTGGTCAGTACAGAAAGGGAAAGCCTGGTCTTGTGGCCAGGAGATTACAATTATGGTGGGTACTGTTGCAATGTTTGCTGCAGAATAGACAAATCTGTGCTTCAAGATTGGTGTACTGGGTGTAGAAAACATCAGCTGTGCCTATACAGTCTGCACATACTATGGGACCAAAAAGCTGATAAATAGATAATTATACTAAAGAAATAATTGATTAAGTAAGAAAACCAGTAAAAAACCCTAATTCTTGATTTGCAGTTGGCAGTAATAAAACCTCATGTGGAATAAAATGTTTTGTGGGTTTCTCTGAGGATTTTGATTTCTATTTCTCACTCTGTGTCATATAGAGTGAAGAATAAAAGGCAAGTGGCTGCCTAAACTGTCACTGCGGGTCCGACGGCTCTCTGCTTTGTCCTCAGCTGACTCCATTGTCTGAAGTGTACATGGGGGTGAATGGAGGAGCAGCTCGATGCCACTGGTCCTGCTGCTGTTTGTGCCGTTAATGGTATGTGCATCCAGTGCCAAGAGTTTTCCCAGGACAAAGAAATGTTAATGAAACATCCCAGTGAATCTTAAGCCCTGAAGAGCAGCTAGAATTAAGCCAGCACCTCCCCACTGCACCCAGCCCTTGGCTGTAGCCCTGCTGCACCCTCTGCCTCCCTCCCAGACAGAGTCCTGCTCCGGGCAGAAACCCTTTGTCCCTGGCCCCTGCTCCTATTCCCTCCCCTGTAGGCACCTCATTACCCATCACACCACCTCCTATCTTCCTATTAACCTTTCTCTTGGCTTTTCACACCCCTAATATCGTGGCTATTTATTCCATGTTAAATTATTTTTATTAAAGCAGCATCTGGGTCCCCTTGCATTAAGTCTTGCACATCTATAGGAGCCTTCAGAGCTCAAAGGCACAGAAGTAGAACAAGGCAAGGATTTCTATGTCTGTTTTGAGGAGGAGAAACTAAGGCTCAGGCACATGGTTACCCAGCATCACCCTTGCAGTCTAGGAGGGCTCAGATATGCAGTGTTTCAGGTCAGTAGCATCAGTGACTCGATGGTGGACCCTCAGCATGTGTGGGTCCACACGTAGGTAGGAGAGTGCAGCACATGCTCCCAGTGTTCTGCTTATTGCTCCTAGAGTAGAATTATTAGTAGTAATAATAATTAATAATGTAGGTTTATTTTTCCTTCCATCTGCTTCTAAAACCCCAGTAAAGAGGAATTGCTTTTCTTTAAGGTGTTATCTCTCTTGATGTACAGTGAAGGTGTTCCAACAACCTCAGACCTGCCCCTGCTCAGCCTTGCTCATGGAGCTCATGTGATTTTGAGGGGCCTAGGGAACTGTCTGAATTTATCACAATTGCCACCCCTCCTGTGCTAAATACCTCTGTTGCTGTTATATGACATGAATTCACAGGTTGTTCCTGTGCCCTTCAATGTCTGCTTTCAGCCTTGTGAGCAAGCTACAGGTGTGCACCACAAGAGCGGATGAAAATGTGATTTTTGACAAGGGTGATGACAGTTCAATGTCCATAATGTATTTTTCTGGGGATAAACTGGTGAATCTGCTAACTCTTCAGGCAATTATTAGAGTTTCTGGAGGTGTTTTATCAGATCAGCCTTTATGCAGCCTGCAAAGACCAGACAGGGCTTGTGACAATACTGGGGAGTGGAGTTTGGTTGCTCACATCAAGGTTTTATAAAAGGTGCAAAACATCCCATTGTCTCTAAAATGAGTGCTCCATACATTAAACAGGGAGCGTAACAGGTGATGCATTTTGAGAAGTAGGCTCCTGACCTACATTTCTACACTGGAACTTGCCCATGGGTATTTCCACTTTAGCCTACCTTTAGGTTCAATATATTTCGTTTCTTGACATCTGCTTTCAAGGTTTACATAGGCCTGAGTTCTATTTAATTAATATTTTAAGCTTGTGTCTCTGCTTTAGGGAGAAAGTGATCCGCTCCAAATGCTGCAAATATGCTGCTTTTATTTGATATTGTGCCTGAACAAATGGCTCAGTGCTCATTAATCTCTTCTGTTTCCAAAGCTTTTGTCGCTCCATCTTCAGCAACATTGGCATAGGGTATCTATACATGAAGTTTAATTCACCAAACTCATCTGCCTACGGCAGCGTCTCTGCCTTCCCTTTCGGAGCGTTTGCTGCTGAATCTGGTGAGATACTTACATTTTATCAGCTCTTTGAGAATGGTCATTATCAGAGTGTATCATTATGGGTGAAGTATCCTGATTTTAATCTGCCTGTTGAAATTTACTTCGTGTAATGACAGCATGTGCCCTGTAAATAACATACTGCATCTCAGGAAATGAAAGATGTTTTGAATAAATAAATAATGGCTTGCTGACTACTGAGGCTTCTGGCTTCAGTAATGTACTGTGTAGGAGAAAGTAAATAGAAATCTCCTTCTGGGCATTTCCAAACATCAAAATGCCCTCTGCATTTTGTTGTGATTAAATATACAACCCCATCAGAAGCCATGAGACCCCTGTTTAGGTGGTCTTGCAAATGAATATCACAGATAATGCAGTACTAATAGTTACGACAAGGAAATATAGTTTGTTGTTGGAGGCAGGCGATTTTTTTAATGAAAAGTTCTGGCAATGCAAAGGGTGTTTTAAACCTAGTGATGTTTAGTTGCTTAATGATAATTTATGTTATCAAAGGGATGTGCATATTTGGGGTCTGTGTGTGGCTTTGGCAAATGTGGTCTTCTGCTTGAATTTGAAGCGTTGTGATATGCACTGACATCATGGTGTGTTGAGCTGTGTGAGAGGGTGAACCTGGACTGAGCTCTAATACCAACCAATGCCCATGCCATGGTGCATGAGGACCTCAGAAAATGGGGTAGGAGTATGCAGGTGGGAAGAGGTGGTAGATTGAGATTGTTGGCCAGCATTGTAAAATCATCCTTGGTTCCATAATTATCATGAGCTTTAATTGGAAAGTTCTATTTGTGGAGGGAAAAGACTGCAGACCTTGAATTCTGGTGATTCTGGGACAGTATATAGTTTAACTTGATGTGGCCAGCTTGGGTGGAGACCAGCCTTATACATGAAGAAATATAACACCTCCCACTGAGACCAAACAGAGAGACACGACCGGTTTGCAAATCCTGTTGCTGAATCATTTTCACAAACTATGGCTTAGGTAAAAGACAGAAATCTATCAAATGTTGTACAGATTAACTTATCACCTAGTTAAATGGGCTGTCAGTCTGGGCTGCCTGCGCTTGGCAGGGTGAATTCAAATGCATGTAAATTTCCCTGGTGGCTGACGAGCGACGATGGTGGAGCTGTCAACTGATGACATGTGAAAATACATTAACATTGTTTAAAATATATTTGAAAGGGATAGCTCATATTTTGATAACATTTTCACAGGCAAATGATTTGTATGAGATCTGAACACTGACCATGTAATTTATGCTGGGAGGGCTTTTTCTTCTTCTCTTAATAGTAACTCTTCAGATATGTTTTGTGCTTAAAGGAAGTCCCCAAACAATTAACGATTACCACACAAACCGGTTCGAGTCCCATGTGCCACCATTGTGCGGAGTCACTGTTCCGATAGCCTCACTTGTCACTTCCACTTGATCTTACCAAAAGTGATTACAAACTTCAAAAGAACCAATTACACAGGCCATTGTGTTATAGACCTGGCGCTTTCTTTTAAGCCTCGTGCTCCTCCCTGCGTTTGGACTCTCCGTGTTTAATTTCTCACAGTTGCAAGGCACATTTCTTGACTTAATGAGAACATCAGAAAACAGAAATACTGAAAGCTCTGTGCTACTTACCTTTCCCTAACTCGTTCTTTTAGGCCTTAGTGACTTCTTAACAGCTCCCTCCATTAATACCCTAGGGAGGCATGTGGTTTGTGGTGGTCACTTCATGTCTTCCCAGTCAGGCCAGCTACCATTTTAATTAGTAAATGGCCTTGAAAGGTAGAAGAAAGATGCAGCTCACTGTCGGAAAAGGTCGTGTTATGTGAACAAGCGTTGACTGAGCTGTGTGATAAGAAAAACATCTGAAGCATGTGATTCAAGATTCATCCTTTAGTCTTGCATCTTCAGGGGTGAAAGGGGAGAACTTAGCACAGTCTAAAAACAGCAGATCTCACAGTTCAGCAGTCAACCATGGCGTCTGATACATGAAAAAAATTACTTATGCTGTCAGCTTCCATTATTTACATGATCTTTCTATGGGTGAGTCGTGGCTGTGGATGTGCAATTCAGCTAGAAAAATTGCATATTTACACAGATGGGTGCTGGCATGTGACCAGGGCTTAAGCAAAATGCATGGTTAGAGGTAGAAATCAAATACAGAGCATGGTGAATCCTCTTTTGAGGGGTTTGGTTACAGGGTGCAAGTGTGTATGAATGCTTATGAAGTATGAAAGGCTCTCTTGGAAATGGTGAGTCTTATGAAAAGGAAGGTATTGCAAACAGCTTTGGGTGTTTGACCTCCTGGGGTGTGTGTGTACCAGGTTTCAGAAGATGCTTCAAGGCATCTCTGCCTCTTGTTTTAAGTGGAGACTAGTAGCAAGGACAAACATGATGGAAGCGTAGTCAGAAAAGTCTGACAAAAATCTTTTCATAGAATGGTGGAAGTTGAATTTCATGGTGTAAAGGTAGTGCCTGGGATGTGGGAGAAGAGACCTGGTGGTGTTTCTTCACAGAAACATCTTATGAGAAGGAAGAGGTCCAGTCCTTTCTCATTGCCTACTTCTTCTTTGCTGCTGTGGATTGTGCATTGGAATGAACTGTTTCCACCGTAAACCTGGATTACAGCATAATTAAGTCAGTGGAAATTTATCAGTCAACTTAATTTCTTCTGTGCATTGTAAAGGTGGGTTTGTGGATTCTGGGTGTAACCGCTTGCCTGAGAAACCCCTCAGAGTGGAATCCTGGAGAGAAGAGCTGAAATTCATAGTCATTCTATACAACAGTCTCATAAATCCTTCCCTCCATCGACGGCTATTTCTGGGACTTGCCTTTTGAACGCCACCATCTCTATGTGCACAAGGGCTATAAAGCATTTCACTAATGTGCTTACTCTGTTCCTGCTGAGAAATTTGTGGGGAGAGAGTCCTCTAGCACTGGTAACCTGAACCTAGAGCAAATGCAGGTGATGGGAAAGCTCACCAGGTTTCAAACTGGAAAGGAGCTTCTGTTACAAAGTGTAGGGAAATCTTGGTATTTTACCAGGATTAGATTGATACTGACTATTAAGGTGAGGGTTTTGTTGTTATGTCAGTGGTGTGGGATGACATCTTCTCTCTGAGCTTTCAATGTAAGTAGAAATCCTTGACCTGTTTCTGATTTATAAAGTTCAGACACTGGTAATGTGCCTCGGTGTTGTAAGGCACAGGGAATGGAGAAACGGGGGGACGAAGGGAGGGAAAGAAGGAATGTGAGGGGATGGGGCCATGCCATCAGAGAGACCTCTGAGAAGGGCAACAGGTTCTCTGTTGGTATTAGTGGCCTATGGTTAACTCGGAACAACATGTATTTCACATTAAAATACTATAAAATATTTGTAGGTTTGTTTGTGCCTTTCTTTAGGGTGTGATTCTCCCTCCCTTAAGGAGGAGAAGCGTCCTTGTGGGTTGCCAGGTATTTAACACATGGAATAGGTACAGAAAATCCATTTAACTTGTTAGCGAATCAATTGGATTTCCCTTGGTGCTGGTGTGATGTACAAACCCTTTTCCTCCAAAAGTATGTTGCCTCTACAGTTATGCACATCTCACTCTGCTGCTCGTAGCCTGCTTAAACTCCATTCAGTTTTATGAACTGGGAAAAAAGAAAATAGCAACTCTAGCTCATGTGGAGTCATTTCCTTATGAAAAAGAAGAATAAAAGGCACATAGCTTTTCTATTGCTAAGGAAGGCAAGTAGAGCTAGGTTTCCCAGAGGGAATTCATTCAGTAGATGTTCTTGCATTGAGGGGAACACCCCCCCCTCCAGCCCCTATCACTCTATGGCCACTTTTAGCAATACAGAAGCTTCTGATCATAGATGCACAAACCCGAAACAGTTAACAGCAAAGTGAGCCATGAAAAAAGAAAGCGAATAAAGAAAACTCAGTGCCTCAACTTTAAGCACCCCAGCTCACAAACGACTGTCAGCACATCCCTTTTTCATCAGGTCAGCCTTGCCAGAAGCAGTATATAAGTGAGGAAGGCGAGTGACAGGAAGGCTGTAATATAAAGCGGGCCTCTGCCTCCCTCTGCATACTTCTGCTAATTGCTTTTCCCGTTACAAGGCCAGTTCCACCCCTCAGTGTATAAATTACTCTTGTTTTGTGCAGGCACGGATGTCAAGTCATTGTGCTACTTTGCTTTATCACTTCTGTCCACTTACAGCTGTTTCTGACTGTCTGAGACTTCACTGCCCTCCCTCCTCTTGGGCATGGTTTGTGCTGCTCCCAGGTGCCTGGGAATTGTTGTTGCAAGGGGGAAAGTCCACTTTTCCTCTGTGTAAAGCTGGCTTCTTGAGCTAAACCCATCTCCAAAGCACTTTTCGCATCCCTGTGCTTTATTTCCATGCCAGGGAGCAGAAAGCACTCCCATAGTGCAGGCAGAGGAGTGGGCAGCATCGCTCTGCCACAGGATGGTTTCTGGTAGGTACATCATAGAGATCAACCCACTCGCACCCGTTTTGTACCAAACGTGGCTCTTGGGAAGGACAAGACACTTCAGGTCATGCTCACCATGACTCTTGGTCCTGCTATCAAAATTATACCACCTGGTCTTTTCTTTTGCTTAAAGCCATTCCCTGGCTTGAGCTTTTTCAGGGCTAACTCCATCATGGGAAGGTCTTCACTGAAAACTTATGACTTTGGGAACTAGTTGCTTGTGCTTAACACTGCCCAAATATATTCCGTGCTTGCCACAAACCCTAGATGCACCTAGGACATCTCAAATAAGCCACTTGAATTAACTAGATTTTTTGCTTAGGTATGGAAATTTTGCTGTATTCCCCCCATCCCTTTACTTTCTCCTTTTCTTCAAGACAATTACAGATAATAAAGCAGGATGCAAAAGTCTTCATTAAAAATGCATTTTATAAAATTGAAACTTAAGTGTCAGGTTTTTCCAGCAGTCTGTCAAATACTTGACAATTAAAATAGCTGTTTTTAAAAATTTAATGAGACACAATAAGGACTAAATGCACAAGAAGCCAGCTCATTCTTAGGATAAAGCAGAAACATAACAAATCCATTATATTTCCTTACAAAAATGTCCCATTTGTAAAATATGCTATAATCTATTTTTAATTAAATTAGTATATGCAATTTATTACCTGAGCTATATTTATTAATATTTAATATTTAATTTCAAATTAATTATCCGAGTGAAGGAGTGCTCGGCTGTGCTGGAGAGACTCACAAAACAGCAAGAGCCCTGCGCCAGGCAAAGGGAACGCGCTTCCTTCAGCAGATAAACCTGGTGTATGCAGCTGGTCCAGGCTTTAAGGGAACCCACAATGTGCAGCAGAAGTTTTGGGCTGATGAAGTTCTGATGAACGCCTGACTTTCATACATTCATAAAGTTGTGAAGTATCCTCTAATATTTCATCTCCGACATTAGCCTCTGTGGGTGTAGGAACATTCACTTCAACCAAGACCAGAACTCCCATGGTTGCATCTTCAAACCTTTTGCTGGGCAGTTTGCCCCATATGTATGCTGTGGGAAAATTTGCTTTAGGTTTCTGTAATGCGGGCTTTTTTCCCTCTCCTATGTGCTTTGATAGCAGAGAAGTAAGTATAAAATCTTGTGTTTAAAGTACAACCTGTAAGTTAGCACCCAGCTTGTCATCACAGAATCCTAGAATGGTTTGAGTTGGAAGGGACCTTAAAGATCATATGGTTCCAGCCCCTTGCCAGGGGCAGGGACACTAGAACTTGACCTGTCATTGTGTATCATTCGAGGTTGTTGTCAAACACAAGCAGACCTCACCACATTGGTTACATTTGGGCCATGTTTTCAAGGTTTTCATTACTGTTATGACAGCTAGAGAGAAGCAGTTGTTCTATTATTTGTGAGTGCCTGGAGACACCAAAGTTAGGGCATCCTCTCTTCAAGGCACCCGTGGCTCTGCCCTCTTTTCATGTCTTGTGGTACATGACTAGTTTTCTTGCCCTTGTTTTCTGTTTCTTGACTTGGGCAATGTTCTAACATAACTAGATAGTGGTTTGGAGACCTTAAGCCCTGTATTGTTGTTGGGCAAATGTCTTGAAGAACTTCTTACTTTAACTTCCATTTTGTCATTTACCAGCTCCAATAGCTGTGCTTTGAAAAGGTGACTAAAGAGATATCTTGTTTTCAGCCATATATAAATAGACATGAGCTGCACCAATGGGGAGATGTGGAGTATAACGGAATACTTTCTAATTTAACTGGATAATTTAGAGAGACTGCTAGTTCTCTGTTGGTTTAAGCCAAACTTTCGTCTGGGC